>NC_064618.1:587179100-589579100 GCF_023898315.1 Schistocerca nitens
GTCTTTCTTATTTTTTTTAGAACTGGTTTCAACGTCTGCATTCAGAAGTTTTTAGATGTGGGAGATATTAACTAAGATATTGAAATATCTTTAAGGACTGCAGCCAAAAAACATTCTGTTGGATCAGGGCAAAGCTTCGTGAAATGCATTTGCATGAAAAACTGCACAACAAACAAAAGTTGTAAGAAAAACAAAGTACTCTGCAATTCTAAGAGCCACCAAAGTAAACCTTGCAAAAATAAGTAAATAAGCAAACTGCAGATAAGATGATTTCAGTGGATGGATATATGTAAGTTGATCTAATGATTGATGTGAAATTACTGATTAGTTAATAAATAACTTTAATGAATCATAAGGACTATTTTATTTCTATTCCTTTATTCAGTTTACTTTGAAAAGCTTATAGAAGATACAAAGTAGGTGAAATTATTTCAGACTAGAATGTACCAGTTTATCCTAAAGCATGTAAATTCTAACTGGGATAACTGATTCGACATAGGCTAAACTGTTTTATCCTATCGGTAACAGGATGAAAAAGTTTTATCTAGGTGAAACTAGGTCAATCGGGTTTGGCCGGTAACATGTGCATCCATCTTTCATTAGTATACATGATGGTTTTTTTTTGCACTTTTCTCATTTTATCTCGCTGTTGTAAGAAAGTGTGCATGCAGTTCTACACTCTCCTCTCTCAACCAGAGATGTTTTTCTATTTTTACATGTACTGATTGCAAAACCCCATATCCTTCAAAATTTTCGAGAAAGTGATTTGTTTCCCAGTGAAATTAATGCCTGTATCTTCCTTCATCCAATTGCAATGCTTTCAAGGGATGGGTAATTCTCTTTCAGTGTTGTAATATTCTAAGAGCTTTCTCTTCGCTAAACACTTATAAAAGTCATTGAGACACTTCATTTTCTTCCTCAATCTCTTCTTCCTTGGTATAACAATTTTCTGACGACTCCATCTAGAGCAATTTTCTGATGACTCCATCTAGCATCCTTGAAATCGTCCACAGTATTATGTACTGGCCTTACACTTTTTCCTACTGCGGCTGCTGCTATCTCTTTAGGTCTCTCTAATGGTATTAGCAAACCTTTCCGTTTTTATTCTCAACAGAACTGAACTGCGTTATTCATCAACACATTTACATCAGAGTATACTCTTTGATAATACATGTTTGTATGATGATTAACATTTCAGCAGATGCTAAGAATACACAGCAGTAGTAATGCACTGTGACTATAACATGAATGCACAATCCCAAGCCACATGCTTCAGTCATGTACTGTTGAGTATTATCAGATGCCTTCAGTCCCATCTGTAAGTAAACAAAGTTTAGTTCCATGTTCTGCCATAGTTAATTGTAAAATGAACAGGTTATGCAATGGTAGTGCCCTGACCACACAAGGAATGCTGTGTTGATGCCTGAGCTGCTGCCTACCCATGCATTCTGAAGAGTGGTGCCTGCTTGTTTGGAGGCGCTGGGGCTCTTGGTGTTGCCCATAATGCCAAGAGGTGACTTTTGCTTCAACTGGGTGGCATCTTTGGGCAAAGAGGGTGGGGGTGGGGGGGGCACTCGTTCAGAATAGGAATCATGCTGGTGCTGACATCATGAAATGACCAGAGTTATCAGTCATTGGCCACAAGGCTAGACACTTACTCCCTCAGTTTCTGGTTTGTACTGAAACAGATGGAGGGTCTTTTCTCTCTACTAAGCCAGTGTTCCTTGTAGGGAACGCTGAGAATGTATTTGGCAAATTCTCATCTTGTAAGTAATTTATAAAATGGTTTTATCTTAATTAAGACAGCAAATCCTACCCACTGCGGGACATTACTCACTTGTAAACAACTTGGTAATATACATGTTACCCTAACACCCCTTAAGAATCTAAATATGGTACAGGGAGTAATTTTTCACTGGGATCTAATGCTGCTGGTGGATGAAGAGCTATGCATACAGTTGGAGAGATAAGGGATCCACTTCATATGTTGTGTGCACTGAGGCTTGCCAGACAACAAGGGTTACCACCACTGCCCTCATCCTCACTTTTGAGGGGATCTGCTTTCAGAGAAAGACAAAATCATAGTTTACTGCTGCAATGTGAAGCAATATTTCTCAACCCCCACCCCCTCCTCAATGTGGTGCTTTAAATGTCAGCCCTTCAGGCATCTGCAATCCCTGTGTACAGAAAAACCCAATTTATGGAGCCCTTACAGGAACTACCACTCTCACTGATCCTGAAGTGTTCTATCCTAATCAAGGAACATGAAACTGAGGAACAAAAATCACAGATCACCTCTCATATTTTGAAGTTTGGAAACAGTATGATCATTTGTCTTCTGTCCCAGTGGTACAGACTTTCACCACAACTGTGGCCAATTTGTCAGCAGTACTTGGTGTATTTACTTTCTTGATGTTGACCTCTGGTAGTCTTGCAATAAAGTTGACCATGAGGGTGAAAGGCCTTCGCATTTTGTGGTTCCTGTGGCACCATGTTTGGGAACTAATCCCCACTGTGTTGTTGTGGTCTTCAGTCCTGAGACTGGTTTGATGCAGCTCTCCATGCTACTCTATCCTGTGCAAGCTTCTTCATCTCCCAGTACCTACTGCAACCTACATCCTTCTGAATCTGCTTAGTGTATTCATCTCTTGGTCTCCCCCTACGATTTTTACCCTCCACGCTGCCCTCCAATACTAAATTGGTGATCCCTTGATGCCTCAGAACATGTCCTACCAACCGATCCCTTCTTCTGGTCAAGTTGTACCACAAACTCCTCTTCTCCCCAATCCTATTCAGTACCTCCTCATTAGTTATGTGATCTACCCATCTAATCTTCAGCATTCTTCTGTAGCACCACATTTCGAAAGCTTCTATTCTCTTCTTGTCCAAAGTATTTACCGTCCATGTTTCACTTCCATACATGGCTACACTCCATACAAATACTTTCAGAAATGACTTCCTGACATTTAAATCTATACTCGATGTTAACAAATTTCTCTTCTTCAGAAACGCTTTCCTTGCCATTGCCAGTCTACATTTTATATCCTCTCTACTTCGACCATCATCAGTTATTTTGCTCCCCAAATAGCAAAACTCCTTTACTACTTTAAGTGTCTCATTTCCTAATCTAATACCCTCAGCATCACCCGATTTAATTTGACTACATTCCATTATCCTCGTTTTGCTTTTGTTGATGTTCATCTTATATCCTCCCTTCAAGACACCATACATTCCGTTCAACTGCTCTTCCAAGTCCTTTGCTGTCTCGGACAGAATTACAATGTCATCGGCGAACCCTTAGGTTTTTATTTCTTCTTCCTGGATTTTAATACCTATTCCGAATTTTTCTTTTGTTTCCTTTACTGCTTGCTCAATATACAGATTGAATAACATCGGGGAGAGGCTACAACCCTGTCTTACTCCCTTCCCAACCACTGCTTCCCTTTCATGTCCCTCGACTCTTATAACTGCCATCTGGTTTCTGTACAAATTGTAAATAGCCTTTCGCTCCCTGTATTTTACCCCTGCCACCTTCAGAATTTGAAAGAGAGTATTCCAGTCAACATTGTCAAAAGCTTTCTCTAAGTCTACAAATGCTAGAAATGTAGGTTTGCCTTTCCTTAATCTTCCTTCTAAGATAAGTCGTAAGGTCAGTATTGCCTCACGTGTTCCAGTATTTCTACGGAATCCAAACTGATCTTCCCCGAGGTCGGCTTCTACTAGTTTTTCCATTCATCTGTAAAGAATTCGTGTTAGTATTTTGCAGCTGTGGCTTATTAAACTGATTGTTCGGTAATTCTCACATCTGTCAACACCTGCTTTCTTTGGGATTGGAATTATTATATTCTTCTTGAAGTCTGAGGGTATTTCGCCTGTTTCATACATCTTGCTCACCAAATGGTAGAGTTTTGTCAGGACTGGCTCTCCCAAGGCCGTCAGTAGTTCCAATGGAATGTTGTCTACTCCGGGGGCCTTGTTTCGACTCAGGTCTTTCAGTGCTCTGTCAAACTCTTCACGCAGTATCGTATCTCCCATTTCATCTTCATCTACATCCTCTTCCATTTCCATAATATTGTCCTCAAGTACATCGCCCTTGTATAGACCCTCTATATACTCCTTCCACCTTTCTGCTTTCCCTTCTTTGCTTAGAACTGGGTTTCCATCTGAGCTCTTGATGTTCATACAAGTGGTTCCCTTATCTCCAAAGGTCTCTTTAATTTTCCTGTAGGCAGTATCTATCTTACCCCTAGTGAGATAAGCCTCTACATCCTTACATTTGTGCTCTAGCCATCCCTGCTTAGCCATTTTGCACTTCCTGTCGATCTCATTTTTGAGACGTTTGTATTCCTTTTTGCCTGCTTCATTTACTGCATTTTTATATTTTCTCCTTTCATCAATTAAATTCAATATTTCTTCAGTTACCCAAGGATTTCTACTAGCCCTCGTCTTTTTACCTACTTGATCCTCTGCTGCCTTCACTACTACATCCCTCAAAACTACCCATTCTTCTTCTACTGTATTTCTTTCCCCCATTCCTGTCAATTGTTCCCTTATGCTCTCCCTGAAACCCTCTACAACCTCTGGTTTAGTCAGTTTATCCAGGTCCCATCTCCTTAAATTCCCACCTTTTTGCAGTTTCTTCAGTTTTAATCTACAGGTCATAACCAATAGATTGTGGTCAGAGTTCACATGTGCCCCTGGAAATTCTTACAATTTAAAACCTGGTTCCTAACTCTCTGTCTTACCATTATATAATCTATCTGATACCTTTTAGTATCTCCAGGGTTCTTCCATGTATACAACCTTCTTTCATGATTCTTAAACCAAGTGTTAGCTATGATTAATTTGTGCTCTGTGCAAAATTCTACCAGGCGGCTTCCTCTTTCATTTCTTAGCCCCAATCCATATTCACCTACTACGTTTCCTTCTCTTCCTTTTCCTACACTCGAATTCCAGTCACCCATGACTATTAAATTTTCGTCTCCCTTCACTATCTGAATAATTTCTTTTATTTCATCATACATTTCTTCAATTTCTTCGTCATCTGCAGAGCTAGTTGGCATATAAACTTGTACTACTGTAGTAGGCGTGGGCTTCGTATCTATCTTGGCCACAATAATGCGTTCACTATGCTGTTTGTAGTAGCTTACCCGCGTCCCTATTTTCCTATTCATTATTAAGCCTACTCCTGCATTACCCCTATTTGACTTTGTGTTTATAACCCTGTAGTCACCTGACCAGAAGTCTTGTTCCTCCTGCCACCGAACTTCACTAATTCCCACTATATCTAACTTTAACCTATCCATTTCCCTTTTCAAATTTTCTAACCTACCTGCCCGATTAAGGGATCTGACATTCCACGCTCCGATCCGTAGAACGCCAGGTTTCTTTCTCCTGATAACGACATCCTCTTGAGTAGTCCCCGCCCGGAGATCCGAATGGGGGACTATTTTACCTCCGGAATATTTTACCCAAGAGGACGCCATCATCATTTAATCATACAGTAAAGCTGCATGCCCTCGGGAAAAATTACGGCCGTAGTTTCCCCTTGCTTTCAGCCGTTCGCAGTACCAGCACAGCAAGGCCGTTTTGGTTATTGTTACAAGGCCAGATCAGTCAATCATCCAGACTGTTGCCCCTGCAACTACTGAAAAGGCTGCTGCCCCTCTTCAGGAACCACACGTTTGTCTGGCCTCTCAACAGATACCCCTCCGTTGTGGTTGTACCTACGGTTCGGCTATCTGTATCGCTGAGGCACGCAAGCCTCCCCACCAACGGCAAGGTCCATGGTTCATGGGGGGGCTAATCCCCACACCCAACTGGAAAAGCAGCACTGACCTCTGGCATCTACCAGTGACAGTGGTCCCTTTTGGGAACCTTCTCCTCAGAAATCCATGGATCATCAACCAGACACCATCCAGTGGTTGAAGAAGCCACGGACCATGGGTCCCAGGGTGCCCACTCTTCTTCCATTCCTACAGCCATAGCGGATAAGCTCTAACAAGTTTCTCAACTGCCAGAAGTTGAGAAAGAAAAATGAAGACATCTCGAGAGAAAGCTACTCTGATGGCCCTGGAGGTGCAAGACTCTCCACACTGCCGGACTCTGAACCAATGTTTGTTAATGTTCTTCCACCCCCACTAGACACAGACATGACTTGTTTTCCTGGTCCCTTCACATCCAACCAGAACACCCACAAATTGAAGTGCAGTGGATATTACTGTCACCTTCAGAACTACAAAAAGTAATATCCTCTTGTTCTGTGCCTCTGTTGCTCTCCAAAAAAACATGATTTGCCGATGGCCATTGCCCAACTCTTCAAGGTTGCTGTGCATTCTGTGTTGTCAGTGAGTGGATTGCCCTCCATACCACTTTGAAAGCAATAGCAGTGCTAGTGCATATAACACTACCAACCACCATTTATAATGTTTATTTGCCTTCAGGCAGGGCATTTATTTATATTGTGATGACCACCTTAATCTGACAGCTCTACCCTCTTTTTCTCCTACTTTGTGATTTCATTGCACACTGCTTCCTGTGGGGAACTACTACTTTGTCTGGTAGTGTCCTTCTGATAGTCCAGCTTTTTTCCAATCTTGATCCAGGTCTCCACAATGATGGTACTATACCCACTTTTGTGCTGCCCATGGCACATTTTTGGCTATCAGTCTTAAGACCTCTTACCCCAAGCCCATGCATCATCATGCAATGACCACTAAGTATCAGTGACCACTTTCTAGTAATCCTGCCACTTCCTTGTCACTGGCTGATGGACCACTTACAGTGTAGGCTATTCAAAGAGCCAACTGGCAGTTTATACCTCTGCCATCACCTTTACCCCTCTTTGTCAGATTGCATTGATGAGGTTGTTTGGGATGTCTCTCACACGATTACCCGTGTCACTGGAACAGCTGTCCCGTTTCCTGGCACTGTGCCACCAACCAGGGCTATGGTGGTAAAAAGGACATTGCAACAGCTATTCAGGATCAGCAAAGGGCCCTGCAGTGTCTCAGCCGACGTCCTTCACACATGACCGTCATCATGTTTAAGTCGCTCCACGCTAAGGCTCTCTATGAAATTGAATGCAGTAAGAACATGTTCACAGTAACCTGAATGAGTTGGTCGAAGCCATTTATTCACAAAACATCACAGAACCACCTCCGACCTGAACTGCACTCTCCACACACTGTGGATTAAATGACTCACTGAGCTTTCAGAGCACTAGGTGTCTTGAAAAGAGGCAACATACACTACGTGCTTATAGTCAGCTACTGCCCAGTTTCTGTGTTGTTTTGCCTACTGCAGACTTGCAGCTTGATGTGCTTCTGTGAACAGTGGCCTTCCATGAGGTACTAAACTCCAGATATCCATTGCATACAGTTTCCTTCACAATGTGCACTCAGAAACTGGATGAGATGGAGGCACACACATTTACAGCAGCATTTCCTGTTGTCTTTGAAACCAATTGTCATTGACAAGACATGAACTGGTATTCTATTGCAGTTGTTTTGGTTCTTTATGTGACCAAATATTATGCTGAGTTACATGGCCATGAGTGGTATGCCTAGATGCAATGGGCAACACCAAAAAATCAGGAAACTTGATTCACAGTTTGGTCATGGGCACATCCAAACCTGTAGCTCCTTTCTGTCATTCTGCTACATCTCCAGATTGACCCATCTTACTGCATTGATTACGTGCATGTCACACCATTTCACTGTCATGATTTTTGTTAGAGATGGAGCATCACGTGATTGCTTGGTACTAGTTCTGTACCATTTACACTGCTACAAAATGAATAGTTTGCTCTTTTAAGAGGATAACTGTTATTATGTCCAGTGAATTTATTTTTCTTTCATAAATTAATACAAACACTTATATTTCCAGTTATTGGCTACAGTGATGTTCTTCTGCAAGGTATTTCTCAGTAAAGTTCAAGGCACCTGGAACTGGTTATGATGGAATGCTTGTGTCAGTCAAATCCTGATCACATTTCACCATCATATGCTATGTCAGACAAGTGCAGAGATTTCCATTCCCCCTGTCTTGTCTACTGTCTTATCAATGTACACTGTACCTCATACCTCTCCTTGACCTTAATGTTCTTGTATGAATAAAATGGCAGAAACACCAATTCCCATCAGAGCAAAATCCTTTCTGCCCCACTCCATCATTCAGCCACTTTTTTGAACTCCTCCTCAGTAGCAGGAACCCTGTTCTGGACTACCCTCCTGCATTATATTAGTGAACTGAATTAGATCTCCAGCTTCAAAAAACAACCGATGACAGATCTACTTAATCAATAATAATGATTACCATTGTCCCTGTACATTCTCATTACCCTTGTACATCCTTCTTTCCAGCCAGATCTTCCTCATTTCCCAATATTCTTAGCTGGTACTCCTTAAGTTTCCTTACCCCAGAACTCACTATATCAGGAAACATCTTTTTTGTAAGCCTATAAATTCTTTTTATGTCGGCCACTATCAACGCTGTTATTCTTGTCATTATTATTATTATTATTATTACTAATGCTACTATTATCACTATTAGTGGCAGCAGCAGCAGCAGAAGTACTGCCAGTATTAACTTTAATAGTTCATAGTCAGTATTATTTATTCTCATTGTCACTATAGATACTACAATCATTTTAATACTGCTTGTCATATTAAAATTGTTATTTCTTAGGTAACTGTGATGTAAAAAAATATTAGAGAAGGAAAGTTGCTACTCACCATATAGCAGAGATGCTGAGTCACGAAAGGCACAACAAAAAGATTCACACAATTATAGCCTTCGGCCATTAAGGCCTTTGTCAGCAATAGACACATGCGCGCGCACACACACACACACACACACACACACACGCACACACACAAATGCAACTTGCACACACGTCTGATGTAAAAAAATGTATTGTATGTTTGAAATCCTGGTCTGGTGTAAGAAAGGGCCTGCCTCAATCAAATTGGATTAAATAAATAAAATAAACTCAGCAGCTCTTGAGGCATCCAAGGCTTTTTACTGGGGTTATCTATGGCTACATGTCCCTCTGTTCCTCCACTATTTTATGTATGATCTATGTATATTTTTATCCATTTGATTTAGTCATTGCCTAATGCTCCCTTCAAAACCTTTCAGTAACCTCTGGTTGTTTCAACTTAAGTTCCTCAGAATGTTATAAAGTTTAAAATTTGATTGAAGAATTCATCATTGTGTAAATTTCTTTCATGTTACCAACAATTTTTCAGTCTCTACTTCATAAACAAAGCTAGTAGACCTTAAATCTATTGTGGTCTTATAGTCTTGTCTTGACTTTGATGACGCTTTCCCCATGTTGTTCATAATAGTTCATGGCCATTACTGTTTCTTGTTTGATTAGACCTACTCCTGCTGTATCAGTACCCTTATTTGATGTATTGAAAATCGTGTACTTACCTGATCAAAAGTCTTGTTTCTCCCTCCAGCCTGCCCACCCACCAACAATTCAGCTTGCATCTTCACCAATCATTCCTCCAACCTGTGTACCAACCATTCCTGCTACCCTTTGTCCCATATTCCCTTCAACCTTTGTACTTACCATCCTTCCAACCTGTCTACTTACCATTCCCCAGCACCCCCAACCCAGTCAATTCAAGCCCCCTGGGCCTCATCTGTTCAAACAATTTATCACTCTTGTGCATCATACAATTTCTTGTGCTCAAAGTCCATTCCATCTTCACTTCTTTTGGCTCTTTCCCCTTCCCCCATACTTACCTGGTCTCACTTTTCCCCTGACATGGCCTCTGTTGATGCACCCTTCATCACGTGCACTTTCCCCTCTGAGCTAGTGTAGTTAATTTGATAAAGTTGCATCTGATTTCATGCATTTTGATTTTCTGGCCTGAGTTTGTTCTCAGTCAGTAATGATCTTGTTGGTGGTGGGCAGTATACCTTAATTTTCCTTCCTTCTCATTTCTCCACTCCACTCACCACTTTTGTATGACTGGTATATATTTCATTGTGCAATTCTCTTTAATGCTCCAGTTTGCCAAATGCTTGGATCATAAACTTAAAAGTATGGATGAGCACCAAGTTGTACCTGATGTTGTTGATAAAGCCCCTCCTCAGATCTTGGAGGTAAGTTATTTTTGCTTACTTTGATGTGTTACATTGTTAATAGATTATGTCATGGGCTCTCTGTGACTTTAACTTACAGGTTAGGGTGTATATTGTGAATAATACCCCATCTTATTTCCAACAAGTTTTTAGCTACAGCCCCATTTTGAAGGTCCGTACAGAACAATGGATGTTATATCTGCTTCAGATTTTTTTACATGTATCTCTGCAGCTTGTAGAAATTGAAAATACGTCATATTAATAATTATGTGGTTGACATAAGCTGCTTTTAGACAGTAGTTTATTTTACCATACCAGTTTTGGGCATTCACTCATCATCAGTGGTAGCAGTATTACAAAAGATACATATTACTTATAATAAGTTATTTATTGTTTATGCAGTAGTGTTTTATGAGTGTGTATGTTTTATGGGAATGTGTGACCATTATCATGTCACTTGCCATGTATTTATTGCTTTTTAGCATATGCCAAAGACAATACTTCATAATAACTGTACAGTAATTCAATTACATAATAGTTGCTAATTGTTACTAATACACTTGTAATTGTCAATAAAACCAACCCCCCCCCCCAAACACACACACCCACAGTCGTAGTCAGTGACAATTACTGCACATACAAAGATTATAATTTGTTATTATAGTCATCCAAAAGCACACAAATAAGCATATTTTAAAACCTGCATAGAAAGATTAATAAAATATCCACTGATTAAAGAAAACATTAAATCAGAAAAAGACACACAGGTAAAAATAAAATAAAAAGACAAAATTACATTAATAAGGACAAATTATAGGAAAAATAAATGATTCACTATAATACCATATTGTGAAAAAATTTCAGATAAAATCAGACTTGCACTTAGAAGACCAAGCCAAAAATAGGCACACAACACATTCCAATCACAAATTTGTCGTAACATAGGACAGTCCTGTAAATTTTCCACATTCAGTTGATTAGAAGTCAAAGTACGATATTTTTGAGAAAATTAACTTAGGCCTAACTGTACAAAGTTTTGAAACAAGATTTAAAGAACGTCTGAACCTGCCTGGCATCAACATATCTTCATTTAGTAGACACTTAAAAGAACAAAACCATATGACTAGTGATGTGATATAATGCCTATCAGTCCTAAATGTTGCTGAAAAAGGCAGCTTACCAAATATATTGGAGAAAACAGAAATTTTCACATATAGAATGAAATATCTTCACATTATTTTAAATGAATAGACTGATCAGTAAAACAAAAAATTTGTCAAAAAATTCAGAAGTATTCTTTCATGTAGAGCACGTTTCTTTGTTCTGCTAACAGAGATACAGTAATACAAATTAGGAGTCACACTATAAATAGTCTGTGATATATAATAAACAATAATCGTTGCATGTACAGCAAGCAATTGCCACTGATAACTGCATATTTTCATAAACATTCCTTATGCTGATTGCATATTCATGCAAATCTAAATCACTAACTGTATTGTAAAAGTAAAATATTGTCTTAGGAATGTGCTAAAAAGCTATACATATAAGTCAAGGCACATTATGATGATATCAAAAACCACATACTTATAAAATACTATTGTGTATACTATAAATAACGTATTACAGTGGAACCTTGCATAGGGAGCAGAATCTTACTCGTAGTATGGAACACAGGCTGTGGCTAAGCCATGACTCCACAGTATCCTTTCTTCCAGTTTGTGCAAGTTTCGCAGGAGAACTTCTGTGAAATTTGGAGGGTAGGTTGTGAGGTACTGTTGGAAGTAAAATTTTTGAGGACAGGTGGTGAATTGTGCTTGGGTAGCTCAGTTGGTAGAGAACTTGCCTGAAAAAGGCAAAGGTCCTGAATTTGAGTCTTGTTCCAGCACACAGTTTTAATCTGCCAGAAAGTTTCGTACTTAAAGTTGTTAACATTATTATAATCTTATGTAAGTAATTGAATGTCTTTCTAGATGTGAATTATTGTTAAGAGAAGTGTGAAACATTAGAAGTGCTGTTCAGTGTGGTTTGAATGAATAAATGAAGGTCTTTAAAATAAGTCTTAAATTAAAAGATTTTACAGTAAGCAAAATCCAAATAAGAATATGAATCAGCCAAAGGTAAAACCTCAGGAATTCTGCAGCAGAAGTAAACAATGTTTGAATACACCTAACAATCTCCAGACCTCCAATTCAAGAAGATGAGTTTCAGAGAGTTGACAACGTACCATGACATCAAGGAAATCTGAGACATGGGACTCCAATTAGTGTCAAAAAGATGTGGAGCTGACAGCAACAATGCAAGCCTTCGCCACCAGACAGCCAAACAAATGGTCACTGGGGCATTGTTTACAGGCACCAATTGAGCCTCCGGTCAGGTTTGAGACGGCAATCATAACCAGATGCCTCTGTGTTTCTTGCATCTCCCCTCCCCACCTCCCACCCCCTATTCCCTCCTACCTCCTCAATCATGTGCTGGACAGCCTTTGTCATTGTCAGCTCGCCACTTATTACATGCTGAGGTCCAGAGTTTCGGACAGCTACCTTCACGTAGCTGTCCAGCACTGCACAGAAGATGCAGCCAGCATCAGCCGAGCTGCAGGGGCCTTGAACGCCTGCTGCTGTGTCAGCACTCAGTGCAGCAGCAGTGTTGAACCACCATGCAGCCATCCAGTCCATGCACCACAGTGCAGTGCACCATCACTTTGTGTGACCCAGAAATTGGTGCCTATCCACAACTGCAGAACATGGACATTGTGGATTGATACCAGACAGCACCAGTGGATGAGGTCACATACACACATGTATCTGATCTAGGTTATGAATAACCATGAACCTTGCCGTTGGTGGGGAGGCTTGCATGCCTCAACGATACAGATAGCCGTACCATAGGTGCAACCACAACAAAGAGGTATCTGTTGAGAGGCCAGACAAACGTGTGGTTCCTGAAGAGGGGCAGCAGCCTTTTCAATAGTTGCAGGGGCAACAGTTTGGATGACTGACTGATCTGGCCTTGTAACACTAACCAAAACAGCCTTGCTGTTGTGGTACTGCGAACGGCTGAAAGCAAGGGGAAACTATAGCCGTAATTTTCCCCCAGGGCATGCAGCTTTACTGTATGGTTAAATGATGATGGCGTCCTCTTGGGTAAAATGTTCCGGAGGTAAAATAGTCCCCCATTCGGATCTCCGGGCGGGGACTACTCAAGAGGACATCGTTATCAGGAGAAAGAAAACTGGCATTCTACGGATCGGAGTGTGGAATGTCAGATCCCTTAATCGAGCAGGTAGGTTAGAAAATTTGAAAAGGGAAATGGATAGGTTAAAGTTAGATATAGTGGGAATTAGTGAAGTTCGGTGGCAGGATGAACAAGACTTCTGGTCAGGTGAATACAGGATTATAAATACAAAATCAAATAGGGGTAATGCAGGAGTAGGTTTAATAATGAATAAAAAAATAGGAGTACGGGTAAGCTACTACAAACAGCATAGTGAACATATTATAGTGGCCAAGATAGACACGAAGCCCATGCCTACTACAGTAGTACAAGTTTATATGCCAACTAGCTCTGCAGATGACGAAGAAATTGAAGAAATGTATGATGAGATAAAAGAGATTATTCAGGTAGTGAAGGGAGACGAACATTTAATAGTCATGGGTGACTGGAATTCGACAGTAGGAAAATGGAGAGAAGGAAACGTAGTAGGTGAATATGGATTGGGGCTAAGAAATGAAAGAGGAAGCCGTCTGGTAGAATTTTGCACAGATCATAACTTAATCATAGCTAACACTTGGTTCAAGAATCATAAAAGAAGGTTGTATATATGGAAGAATCCTGGAGATACTAGAAGGTTGTTGTTGTTGTTGTGGTCTTCAGTCCTGAGACTGGTTTGATGCAGCTCTCCATGCTACTCTATCCTGTGCAAGCTTCTTCATCTCCCAGTACCAACTGCAACCTACATCCTTCTGAATCTGCTTAGTGTATTCATCTCTTGGTCTCCCCCTACGATTTTTACCCTCCAATACTAAATTGGTGATCCCTTGATGCCTCAGAACATGTCCTACCAACCGATCCCTTCTTCTGGTCAAGTTGTGCCACAAACTCCTCTTCTCCCCAATCCTATTCAGTACCTCCTCATTAGTTATGTGATCTACCCATCTAATTTTCAGCATTCTTCTGTAGCACCACATTTCAAAAGCTTCTATTCTCTTCTTGTCCAAACTATTTACCGTCCATGTTTCACTTCCATACATGGCTACACTCC
Organism: Schistocerca nitens; assembly: GCF_023898315.1. Lineage (NCBI taxonomy): Eukaryota > Metazoa > Arthropoda > Insecta > Orthoptera > Acrididae > Schistocerca > Schistocerca nitens. The sequence continues at coordinate 587,193,463 of NC_064618.1, forward strand.
ATACAAATACTTTCAGAAATGACTTCCTGACACTTAAATCTATATTCGATGTTAGCAAATTTCTCTTCTTCAGAAACGCTTTCCTTGCCATTGACAGTCTACATTTTATATCCTCTCTACTTCTACCATCATCAGTTATTTTGCTCCCCAAATAGCAAAACTCCTTTACTACTTTAAGTGTCTCATTTCCTAATCTAATACCCTCAACATCACCCGACTTAATTCGACTACATTCCATTATCCTCGTTTTGCTTTTGTTGATGTTCATCTTATATCCTCCCTTCAAGACACCATACATTCCGTTCAACTGCTCTTCCAAGTCCTTTGCTGTCTCGGACAGAATTACAATGTCATCGGCGAACCCTTAGGTTTTTATTTCTTCTTCCTGGATTTTAATACCTATTCCGAATTTTTCTTTTGTTTCCTTTACTGCTTGCTCAATATACAGATTGAATAACATCGGGGAGAGGCTACAACCCTGTCTTACTCCCTTCCCAACCACTGCTTCCCTTTCATGTCCCTCGACTCTTATAACTACCATCTGGTTTCTGTACAAATTGTAAATAGCCTTTCGCTCCCTGTATTTTACCCCTGCCACCTTTAGAATTTGAAAGAGAGTATTCCAGTCAACATTGTCAAAAGCTTTCTCTAAATCTACAAATGCTAGAAACGTAGGTTTCCCTTTCCTTAATCTTTCTTCTAAGATAAGTCGTAAGGTCAGTATTGCCTCACGTGTTCCAGTATTTCTAAGGAATCCAAACTGATCTTCCCCGAGGTCGGCTTCTAATAGTTTTTCCATTCGTCTGTAAAGAATTCGTGTTAGTATTTTGCTGCTGTGGCTTATTAAACTGATTGTTCGGTAATTCTCACATCTGTCAACACCTGCTTTCTTTGGGATTGGAATTATTATATTCTTTTTGATGTCTGAGGGTATTTCGCCTGTTTCATACATCTTGCTCACCAGATGGTAGAGTTTTGTCAGGACTGGCTCTCCCAAGGCCGTCAGTAGTTCCAATGGAATGTTGTCTACTCCGGGGGCCTTGTTTCGACTCAGGTCTTTCAGTGCTCTGTCAAACTCTTCACGCAGTATCGTATCTCCCATTTCATCTTCATCTACATCCTCTTCCATTTCCATAATATTGTCCTCAAGTGCATCGCCCATGTATAGACCCTCTGTATACTCCTTCCACCTTTCTACTTTCCCTTCTTTGCTAAAACTGGGTTTCCATCTGAGCTCTTGATGTTCATACAAGTGGTTCTCTTATCTCCAAAGGTCTCTTTAATTTTCCTGTAGGCAGTATCTATCTTACCCCTAGTGAGATAAGACTGTACATCCTTACATTTGTCCTCTAGCCATCCCTGCTTAGCCATTTTGCACTTCCTGTCGATCTCATTTTTGAGACGTTTGTATTCCTTTTTGCCTGCTTCATTTACTGCATTTTTATATTTTCTCCTTTCATCAATTAAATTCAATATTTCTTCTGTTACCCAAGGATTTCTACTAGCCCTCGTCTTTTTACCTACTTGATCCTCTGCTGCCTTCACTACTTCATCCCTCAAAGCTACCCATTCTTCTTCTACTGTATTTCTTTCCCCCATTCCTGTCAATTGTTCCCTTATGCTCTCCCTGAAACTCTGTACAACCTCTGGTTTAGTCAGTTTATCCAGGTCCCATCTCCTTAAATTCCCACCTTTTTGCAGTTTCTTCAGTTTTAATCTACAGGTCATAACCAATAGATTGTGGTCAGAGTTCACATGTGCCCCTGGAAATTCTTACAATTTAAAACCTGGTTCCTAAATCTCTGTCTTACCATTATATAATCTATCTGATACCTTTTAGTATCTCCAGGGTTCTTCCATGTATACAACCTTCTATCATGATTCTTAAACCAAGTGTTAGCTATGATTAAGTTGTGCTCTGTGCAAAATTCTACCAGGCGGCTTCCTCTTTCATTTCTTAGCCCCAATCCATATTCACCTACTACGTTTCCTTCTCTCCCTTTTCCTACACTCGAATTCCAGTCACCCATGACTATTAAATTTTCGTCTCCCTTCACTATCTGAATAATTTCTTTTATTTCATCATACATTTCTTCAATTTCTTCGTCATCTGCAGAGCTAGTTGGCATATAAACTTGTACTACTGTAGTAGGTGTGGGCTTCGTATCTATCTTGGCCACAATAATGCGTTCACTAAGCTGTTTGTAGTAGCTTACCCGCGTTCCTATTTTCCTATTCATTAATAAACCTACTCCTGCATTACCCCTATTTGACTTTGTGTTTATAACCCTGTAGTCACCTGACCAGAAGACTTGTTCCTCCTGCCACCGAACTTCACTAATTCCCACTATATCTAACTTTAACCTATCCATTTCCCTTTTCAAATTTTCTAACCTACCTGCCCGATTAAGGGACCTGATATTCTTTCTCCTGATAACGACATCCTCTTGAGTAGTCCCCGCCCGGAGATCCGAATGGGGGACCATTTTACCTCCGGAATATTTTACCCAAGATGACGCCATCATCATTTAATCATACAGTAAAGCTGCATGCCCCCGGGAAAAATTACGGCCGTAGTTTCCCCTTGCTTTCAGCCGTTCGCAGTACCAGCACAGCAAGGCCGTTTTGGTTATTGTTACAAGGCCAGATCAGTCAATCATCCAGACTGTTGCCCTTGCAACTACTGAAAAGGCTGCTGCCCCTCTTCAGGAACCACACGTTTGTCTGGCCTCTCAACAGATACCCCTCCGTTGTGGTTATACCTACGGTACGGCTATCTGTATCGCTGAGGCACGCAAGCCTCCCCACCAACGGCAAGGTCCATGGGGGGACTAAAAGGTATCAGATAGATTATATAATGGTAAGACAGAGATTTAGGAACCAGGTTTTAAATTGTAGGCCACTTTCAGGGGCAGATGTGGACTCTGACCACAATCTATTGGTTATGAATTGTAGATTAAAACTGAAGAAATTGCAAAAAGGTGGGAATTTAAGGAGATGGGACCTGGATAAACTGACTAAACCAGAGGTTGTACAGAGTTTCACGGACAGCATAAGGGAACAATTGACAGGAATGGGGGAAACAAGTACAGTAGAAGACGAATGGGTAGCTCTGGGGGATGAAGTAGTGAAGGCAGCAGAGGATCAAGTAGGTAAAAAGACGAGGGCTAGTAGAAATCCTTGGGTAACAGAAGAAATATTGAATTTAATTGATGAAAGGAGAAAATATAAAAATACAGTAAATGAAGCAGGCAAAAAGGAATACAAATGTATCAAAAATGAGATCGACAAACTGCCTATTGGCTTCTGTCTCGGGTTCTTCGGCCGACGTTCATCTAATGATTTTTCCGATGTTTCGCCAGCACGAGTGGCTGGCATTGTCAAAGCTTCACCCTCCATTGCCGGTGGTGAACTGCAGCCGAGCTCGCGGCCGCAGACTATATGTACCTGGCGCGCCAACGTCCGAGGGCTTCTCCGCGGTCATTTCCGGTGCGGTTCTCCTCTTGCTACCTGCGACGGTCGTTCGCTGCAGTACGGGATGCCAGGATCCGTTTACCTTAAGGCTTTCCTCTTTCTTGTTGAAACTGTTCGTGTGTTTTTGTATTTCTACAGCTTCTCTAAACAAGTGCGTGTGATAGTGCTTCTCTACAGCCAGAACTTCCGTGTCGGCGAATTTTATTACGTGATCGGTCTCATTCAGTGCGTGCTCTGCCACGGCCAATTTCTCCACCTGCAGAGCACACACTGAATGAGACCGACCAGGTACATATAGTCTGCGGCCGCGAGCTCGGCTCCAGTTCACCACCAGCAATGGAGGGTGAAGCTTTGACAATGCCAGCCACTCGTGCTGGCGAAACGTCAGAAAAATCATTAGATGAACGTCGGGCGAAGAACCCGAGACAGAAACCAATAGGCAGTTTGTCAACAAGTGGCCATGCAAGCCTTAACAAATCTGTAAAAATGAGATCGACAGGAAGTGCAAAATAGCTAAGCAGGCATCGCTAGAGGGCACATGGCTAGAGGGCAAATGTAAGGATGTAGAGGCTTATCTCACTAGGGGTAAGATAGATACAGCCTACAGGAAAATTAAAGAGACCTTTGGAGAAAAGAGAGCCACTTGTATGAATATCAAGAGCTCAGATGGCAACCCAGTTCTAAGCAAAGAGGGGAAAGCAGAAAGGTGGAAGGAGTATATAGAGGGTCTATACAAGGGCGATGTACTTGAGGACAATATTATGGAAATGGAAGAGGATGTAGATGAAGATGAAATGGGAGATACGATACTGCGTGAAGAGTCTGACAGAGCACTGAAAGACATGAGTCGAAACAAGGAGTAGACAACATTCCATTAGAACTACTGACGGCCTTGGGAGACCCAGTCCTACAAAACTCTACCATCTGGTGAACAAGATGTACGAGACAGACGAAATACCCTCAGACTTCAAGAAGAATATAATAATTCCAATCCGAAAGAAAGCAGGTGCTGACAGATGTGAAAATTACCGAACTATCAGTTTAATAAGTCACAGCTGCAAAATATTAACGCGAATTATGTACAGACGAATGGAAAAACTGGTAGAAGCCGACCTCAGGGAAGATCAGTTTGGATTCTGTAGAAATGTTGGAACACATGAGGCAATACTGACCTTACGACTTATCTTAGAAGAAAGATTAAGGAAAGCCAAACCTACGTTTCTAGCATTTGTAGACTAAGAGAAAGCTTTTGACAATTTTGACTGGAATACTCTCTTTCAAATTCTAAAGGTGGCAGGGGTAAAATACAGGGAGCGAAAGACTACTTACAATTTGTACAGAAACCAGATGGCAGTTATAAGAGTCGAGGGTCATGAAAGGGAAGCAGTGGTTGGGAAGGGAGTGAGACAGGGTTGTAGCCTCTCCCCGATGTTGTTCAATCTGTATACTGAGCAAGCAGTAAAGGAAACAAAAGAAAAAATTTGGAGTAGGTATTAAAATCCATGGAGAAGAAATAAAAAGTTTGAGGTTCGCCGATGACATTATAATTCTGTCAGAGACAGCAAAGAACTTGGAAGAGCAGTTGAACGGAATGGACAGTGTCTTGAAACGAGGATATAAGATGAACATCAACAAAAGCAAAACGAGGATAATGGGATGTAGTCGAATTAAGTCGGGTGATGCTGAGGGAATTAGATTAGGAAATGAGACACTTAAAGTAGTCGAGGAGTTTTGCTATTTGGGGAGCAAAATAACTGATGATGGTCGAAGTAGAGAGGATATAAAATGTAGACTGTCAATGGCAAGGAAAGCGTTTCTGGAGAAGAGAAATTTGTTAACATTGAGTATAGATTTAAGTGTCAGGAAATCGTTTCTGAAAGTATTTGTATGGAGTGTAGCCATGTATGGAAGTGAAACATGGACAATAAATTGTTTGGACAAGAAGAGAATAGAAGCTTTCGAAATGGGGTGCTACAGAAGAATGTTGAAGATTAGGTGGGTAGATCATGTAACTAATGAGGAGGTATTGAATAGGATTGGAAAGAAGAGAAGTTTATGGCACAACTTGACCAGAAGAAGGGATTGGTTGGTAGAACATGTTCTGAGGCATCAAGGGATCACAAATTTAGCATTGGAGGGCAGCGTGGAGGGTAAAAATCGTAGATGGAGACCAAGAGATGAATACAATAAGCAGATTCAGAAGGATGTAGGTTGCAGTAGGTACTGGGAGATGAAGGAGCTTGCACAGGATAGATTACCATGGAGAGCTCATCAAACCAGTCTCAGGACTGAAGACCACAACAACAACAACATGAACAACAACGAGTTTGCCTCAGTGCTCTCTGTCTTGTGCCAGCTGCCTTCATCTCTGACAGATTCCTGCAGTCCCTCGCCAACCCATCAAGCCCACAACACCCAGGTGGGAGAGCTGAATGCCATGCTGACAACTGGAAGAACGACTGCTCTGCTGCCATCTGTAGAGATCCACAAACATCGGACACCTCCACATTAGTAAAGTTTTCCTACTCAGAAGCTCTGTTTTGTGAGAACTATGATTTTAGATTGTGGATACTAGAAGTAGTTAATTTTTTAAAAACTGAATTTGTGATGTAATTCTTGTGTATTTTGTGAATAGAAATGTTGCAGTTTGCAATGAAACAGCAATAATAACACTAGTCAACAGTGGTTTTGATACAGACAAAATACATATAAAACTTAATTCTATATTGTAATGTGACATAAAATTTGAAATCAGAAAGTGTCCATCACGTCAGGATTAAAAGTTAAGTGTCTATCACATCAGGATTAAAAGTTATGACTGCAAGTTATATAACATAGTTGAATTTACTGTATAATTTTTAAGTTACTTTGTGTTTGAAAGGAGTGTGATATAGGTTAGTGCAGTGACCTTTTTTGTTCTTAACTTTAATGTGAACTACTACTTAAATGTAATATGTAAAATTAGTGTACTTGACATTTTGCATTTAAAGCCTCCAGTCACATACATTTGCTTACTCTTCCTTCTATATTATCTCAAGTCCTTGAATTTTTCTTTTTTTTTTCAGGAATTGATCTGTAAAGTTCATTTGACAGAAAAGTGTTTTATAGGCATTGAAAATAAAACTGAAGAAATCAAAACGTGAATGTACAATCCATCCCTATTCATTTTGTTATATATGTGGTGAATTCACGACAAGGAAACAAAGACAACCAATTTCTAACTGAAGACAATTTCTACTGAAGATGTCATATCATTTATACTTTAAATGCCAACTGGGAGATCAGGATAAAGATTGGGCACCTCACATAACTTGTGCACTAGGTGCAATTCTAAACTAACACAATGGCTGAAAGGAAAAAAGAGCACTTACCATTTGGCAGATCATTGGCATCCCAATGATCTGGCGAGTGCCTCAAAATCATGTTGATGATTGCTACTTCTGTTTGTCTAATGTAACTGGCTTTTCATGAAAGAATAAGAAGAGTATTAAGTACCCTAACCTGCCCTCAGTAATTAGACCTGTTCCCGACAATGAAGACCTGCCAGTTCCAACTTCTCCACTAGTGTGGGAAGAGGTTGCCAATTCTGATGATGAATCTACAAATGCTGAGGAAGCACAATGTCAGTCAAGTGAAGAGGATCACTTTCCAGAACAAAGACCACATTTCATTACTCAAGGAGACTTCAATGATCTAGTTCGTGGTTTATACTTATCCAAGGAGCATGCAGAAATTTTATCTTCACATATTAAGGAATGAACTTACTTCATGGAAAAAAAAGAATTACTCACTTTAGGCAATGTTAATAAAAATCTGATGATATATTACTGTATGGTCAGCAATGTTTATGCTTGAAGTGATGCAGTAGGATAAAATGAAACAGTTAAACATACCATACAATGTTGCTGAGTGGCACTTGTTTATTGAAACTTCCAAGATAAGTCTGAAGGCTGTACTATTGCATAATGGTAATATGTTTCTGTCTGTACCTGTAGTGTACTCTGTGACTGTGAAAGAGAACTACGTAAATTTGTCAGAGATACTTGAAGCTATTAAGTATAAGGAAGAAAATTGGAAAATATGTGGTGATCTTAAGGTGATTGGTTTACTAACTTGTGTCCAAAGTGGTTTCTCAAAGTATTACTGTTTCTTTTGTCTTTGGGACAGCCAAGCAACAGATAAACATTATACAGTTAAACAATGGCCACTACTAGAGAAATTGGTTCCAGGGAGAGAAAATGTGAAATATGTACGTTTGGTGGATTCTCAAAATGTTTTCCTTCCCCCACTGCATATTAAACTCGGCCTTATGAAGAATTTTGTCAAGGGAATAAACACAAATGCTAATGGTTTCATGTACCTACGTGAAGTGTTCCCTGAATTAAGTTATGCCAAATTGAGAGAGGGGATTTTTATTGGGCCACAAATTAGGAAGAAATTAAGTCAGTCAGAACTTGCAGCCTGGCATTCTTTTAAAGATGTCATTGAAGGTTTCCTAGGAAATGCGAGAGTAGAAAACAGTGACACATTAGTTGGAACTCTTTTAGAGAACTATACAAATCTTTGGATACAGAATGTCACTAAAAATACACTTCATTCATTCTCATTTAGATTTCTTCCCTACCAATTTCAGAGTGGTTAGTGATGAACACAGAGAAAGGTACCATCAGTACGTTTTGCAAATGGAAAGCCACTATAAAGGTAGATGGAACCCTTCAATGTTAAGTGACTACTGCTGGTTTTTGAAGCGTGGAGGAAATGTATCCCACAGAAGGAAGTTGTCATCAAAAAGACTCAACCCTCCACCATCAACATCATCATCGAGCAAATGCATGTTGCAATTTTTCTCATAAATATGTACATTAGTCCAAGGACACTAGAGTAAGATAGTTTTATGGCATTAAGTATCTTACATATTGTCTAAATTTAGTGTAGACCACCCTAGTCTCTGTTTTTAGATAAAGGCATTTAAAAACCTCTGTAAAAAAATTGGAGGGTGATGGCGAAAATCTAACTGCATTTTCAGATTCAGCAAGTGCAAATTAGTTAGGTCTACCATGTTTTATCTCTGTACCTGAAAAAAAGTTTTAGTCGTTGTACAGTGTAATTGATCTTAGCCGGAAACACTTTAGGTTGTGTACATTTGTGGGTGGTTGCATGTTGTTGAGTGCCGAGACCGAGACATAATCTCTGGTTGCTCCAACTCCATTAGCTGAAAGCTTGAACCCCAAGTACATCGATGATAGTCCACACAAGCACACTTGCACAAGCTGCATTTGGGTCCTTTTGCTACCAGCCTCTGAAAGAGAGTGAGGCTGTGAAGGTGGTCCTCATAAGTATCACTTGTAATAATGATATACCAAAGTATGTGGCACAGTTTGGAATATATGGTAAAAATTGATCAATAAAATACTGGAATATGGACATTCTGTTAACAGTAGAGGCTCTATGGTATATTAAGCAGTACGTAAGCTTGTGAAGTTGCATCCAGGGATTTTGAAAGTATGCCTTTGTGAGGTCGATTTTACTGAAAAAGTGCTCTGACCTAATTTTGTAAAAAGTTCATCTTGGTTCAGCAAGGAGTAACTTTTCACTTCATTTTATTCATTTAGCATTACTTTAAAATCATCTCTGTTGTAACTAGGAATACGAGAAACACATAGCTGTAAAAGAGACACAGTTTATTAAGTCACAACAACAAATAAAAAATGAAAGTAGTTTACATGTATTTATGACATTTCCGGAGGCCTGTGCATACCGTTACAAAGACACTGTCCATGCCAAGTGTCCCTGAAATAATGCTGTGCATGCACTACACACCTGGTGGCAGTGGTTGATGTCTGGAATGTCTCTGGTGGTCCCTTAGGTTTCTTGCATGCACATAATTTGAATATTGACCCACAATACACTTGCCGTAGTGGTCCAACTTACAACTACTGCCTGTGGTAGGTGTAGTAACTGATGTGTTTCTACACTCCTCCTCCCTTGTTGGAAGGGAGAGAGGGGGGGGGGGGAGACCAAATGGCACCATCCACAATGCTATAGCTGAAGGGACATCCATGGCAATGCGGTGACGGCAAAAGCAGTGATGATGGAGGACTGGAGAGAAGAGGCTGTGGCAGCAGAGACTGGGCTTCTGTCCCCACTGATGGTGGCACTTGCTCAGCACAGTGGGAGGCACTGGCATCAGCCACAGGTAGGTAGCCCACTGTCAGTGCTGATGAAACCCTAACCACAGTGTTAAGGGGGCAACTAGGCCTGCTCAACCCTAGAGTGGCCAGGGCCAACGAAGAATGAGGCATCGGGCTATGACCCAACGAGGGGACCCAGCATCCATCCTGGGTCACAACTGGTTCCAGTGCCATGCCACAAGTCGATCTTCAGTGTGACCCGTGAAGACATGGTGACCACACTACTGTGGATGATGGCTGTAATCCGATGAGGGCACCATCCAAACATCCTAACCCAGACTGGTGTGCCAGGCTTGAATGTCCACAAAGTCAGTGTCATTGGGAGATGCCTGCCTGGTAGCAAGAGGTTGAGTTGCATCCACAGCTGATGGCCCTGCAGGATCTCAGCAGGGCTCTTGATCACAATTGACATCATTCTATAAGGGCTTAGAGAAATGTGAGAGCCTCCTTGGTTGAGAAATCTTCTATGTACTTGCACATCTGCATCCTCAATGTTCAGACAAGGTGTTCTTCCTCGCTGTTAGATGATGGATGGAAGGGAGGCACTGTGATGTGGTGAAACCCATTAGGTATACCAAAGTCCTTGAAAGATTGTGCCACAAACTGTGAAGTATTGTCTGAAACCAGGGTGCAAGGCAAATCTTCTATGGAGAATACCTTTGACAGGGCCTTGACAGCCGCTTCTACAGTCACAAACAGACAATGAATGACCTAAGGATATCGAGAAGAAGCAGCAGCAGATGCCAGTAACCAGAAGGTGTTAAAAGTGCGCACTGCCACCTGCTGGCCTAAACACTTGCAGATGGCCACAACAAAGTGTTCCCCTCGCCGTCAGTGCCCGGGAAAAACACAACAGCGCACTAAGCGTTTTGTGTGAGGGATCTGCCATTGACCCTGGTGTAATAAGCAGAGGACCTCCCACCACAGAGCCTCTGGAACCACCATGCGGGGAGTAAACCCTTCCATTGACAGGAGAATAATGTCTTCCAGGAGGTAGAGGTGTGGCACAATGTATAAAAATTCCAAAGTGACTCCAATGCCCAGCCCCTCTGAACAAACATGCCACCCATGTTGTACCATGCATATGGCCTGCCAGAACATTGAATCTGCTTCCACAGCAGAGGCATTAAAGGTACTGGTATGGGGAAGCCATCCATGATGCACCTTGTCTCTGTATTCAGTTGAAAAACAAAGCATTTCCTCATAGTCAAACAACTGGTCAGGGCCCATGGGGAACCAAGACAGAGCATCTGCATTTGCATGTTGCAAAGTGGAATGAAAATGGTTCTCATAATTGTACTGGGGCAAGAACAGAGCCCAACACTGAGGCTAAACAGGGAAACCAAGGGTTTTTGGTTAGTAATTAAATGAAACTTGGTACTATACAAGAACACATGACTTTTTTTTTACGGCATAGACAATAACAAGAGCTTCTTTTTCCACCTGAGAACAATGGTATTCACTAGGCTGTTCAGAGCCATCTGAATGGTGATGGGCTAGGATCGCTCCCACTCCATACTGGGACGTGTCTGTGGCTAGGATCAGATGCTTGCCAGGTTGAAATTTTGAAAGACTAGCATTAAGCTGCACAAAAGCACACTCATAGGTTGCAGATAAAACAAAAGAAGCACTTTTCTGAACCAACAGAAGCAAAGGGTGTGCAATTATAGTAGCTGCTCCCAGAATAAACTTGTGATAATGTGCCACTTTGCTGAGGAGTACCTGAAGTTCTTGTAGATCAGATGGACAGGACTAGATCAGATGCACAGGACAAAGCTGGAACAGCAGTGACATGTTATTCCATGGGGTGCATGCCGTGCTATGACCCAAATAAGCAATGGAAGGATGGAAAAAGTGAGACTTAGTGAGATAATGTGTGAGGTCCACGACTGCAGAACAGTAAACAAAGAATGGTGTTTACATAGGTTATCCTTCGTGGTAGCACCTGATATCATAAAGATAGTTAATGCAATGAGGCACAACTGGTGTAACCTGTTCTAAAAATTGTTGAAAGTTAGTAGATACATTAGTGACCGTAAACATTAGCCATTGATAGTGATGGAAGCCTAAAAGCATATTAACCACAAGCAACAGTTTTGATGCCTTGCCCTACAGAATCTGAAGGTAGACAGCAAAAGTCAATTTCCAGAAATAACTGACCAATAGCCAACTTCCTGAGTAATATCTCCAGGTAAGGCAGGGGGTTGGTATCTATGACTGCCTGTGCATTAATAGTGATGTTAAAGTTGCCACAGAACCGAAGCTGACTAGATGGCATGTTTACAATAACTAAGGGCATAGTCCATTCATGTGAGGAAATCAGTCTGATCACTCCCAATGACATTAATCAATCCAGCTCCATATTGTGTGGAAGGTTTGTGGGTGATATGTGCCATGAAATTGTTTGCACAACCTAACTCCATGGCAAACAGATCCAAAAACTCAGAACACAAGGAATCCAGTTAATAAGGTGCTTGATCTTACACAAGATGCACCACAACTATAATAGAAAAACCAAAAGTAGCAAAGGCACCTAACCCAAACAAATTTTCAGTGCTCACATCTTTAACCACGAAGTACATAACAGAACTGACAACTGACTTGTACACTGTATTGTTTGTTAATTGGCCAAGAAGAAAAATTTGCTATTTGTTGTAGCTTACCAACCAGTGTTTGACGCATGATAATATTGGGGACCATAGCTTGGCGTACATCTGTGAGTTGAATAGGGACATGGCAGCTCTCATGTTGACCTGTGTGATTAATGGCTTATCCATCATCCACATTTCAATGAAAAGTTTGTTGTGGTCTGCAGGCAACAGAAAACATGATGAAGAAACAGTATGAATATTGACAACCATTCATTTCTACAATGACTCTGACGGGTGAGGGGGAAGGGTGGAGACTGACAGCTGACATACTGCTGCTATGTGACAACTTTTTTTTACATTTATGTCCAGAAGCCCACCACATGGAGGCAGGGGACACCCACTCATGCAGTATGAAGCAATCGGTGTTTGCACGCTAGGCTCCATGCGCCATGGCTGCACACTGCTAACAATGGGGACATCTCTCCTAACCTTAAATTGGCAGCCTGCTGTGTGTGAGACATTTCTGTACAATGTTTAAAACCTCTTTTAATGTAGGGTCTTCAAACTGAAGGGCACATTGAAGCACCTCTGTATTTGGTGCCTTATGAATGACTGGGTCTCAGGCCATGGTGTCTGCACAAGACTCCTTACTTAGCTGTGATGAACAGACACTTAACGCCTGAGGCCATGATGCTGGCTGTCCAAGCTCAATATGATTGCTGTGGCTGTTTGTGACACTGATAGAATCAGCACTTGCAGTGACCACATGCATACACTTGTGGTGAAGGAGGGCAGCCAACAACACATACCATCAAAAGAAAGCAACGCTGGTTCATGCAGAGGAGCTAACTGGCACAGTAAGTGATAAACATGAAGCGGTATCTATGATAAGAAAGGAGCATGGCGTCACAAAACCAGAGTCACTCGGATTGTTCTCTATGATATGTACTCAAAGTGGCATGGAAGAAGGTTCTGGCGATGTAGCATGAGCTGATTTCACTGTAGCTGGGTGTTGGAAATCCAGCGGGTTAAACACGCTTTCTTCATTGCCCATGGTCATGGCCTCCATGATGCGGTTGAGTCGATGGATGTAAATAACATTTTTCGACGTGGTAGTCCCGAACATTTAACTCGTTGATGGCACAATGTATACAGCACAAAGACAAAGAAAAGGGCGCCAAGATGTGGGTCTCTGCTTGACGCTCCAAAGAACATGGCAAACAGAAATCAAACCTTCGTAGCTGGTGACGGTCTATGTTTAACTACTTCTGTGAACGTCGCCACAAACTCTTATTTACAAGAGACTTAAAATATGTAAATGTCATATGGATTATAAAACACTGGCTAAAGCCAGAACAGATTGGCTCAACTAACATACCTGGCTACAAATTAGCCAGGCTAGCCTGGCTGGAAATTAGCATCTCACTATTGCAGAAAAGGTCAGAAAGGTTGAGGTATTACGATATCTATAAAAAATTCCATAAAATATAAAAGTTTTGACCAGTATGATTATTTAAATAAAGTGAAGGATTTTGAGCTAAGTACTACTGAAGTGCTAGGAGAAAGAAATATCGTTCTATGATTTTGTGCTCCCCACAGGCAATGTGTATCTCTTCCTCAAAATCTTGAAATACTGTTAAACAAACTCCACCAAAAAGAAAATACTGATTTTCTATGGTGACTTTAATGTTGATTCCTGTTCCAGGGCATATGAGAGAATCCCTATTGAATCTTGTAATAAGACTGCTTATGGTGAGACCAATGTACTAACTGATCTCGGATCATATGAAATGACTGATTCCCAAATTGAAGACTCAAAACCCAGAAATCCATGACCATATAACTATACAAAAACATATAAACATCAACATATATAAGCACTTAATGTAATTACGATGGTGGTTATGGACTTCTTAAAAAGATAAGCAGTGATAAACAATTATTTGTACTTTATTTTTGAAATGTACGTTTAAAAGATGATTTTTCACAAATAGATCGATAAATGATAGTATTTTCTTTGCAACATATTGTTAGAGGTAAATCTTTGTCTTTGGGCAGTTCGTAGTACGAGTTTGAGGTGCATGGATGGAGTACAAGTTACGTGTGTTGTGTTAGCATGGTGGTTGATGTTGATTTGTATTGTGAAATGAAATGACTGAAAATATATCTGTTCAACAACAGAAAGCCCACCAGTGCTCATATTACTTAAAAAAAATTAAGCCGAGCATCCTATAGACCAGTATACAAAGTTGCATTTCAGAATGGATTATGAGCCCACAGTTTACAACAAAGAAGAAGAATAAAAGATGAGTATTATGAAAATTGGTTATACAAGTTCTACTGTTGCTGCCTCTCCCTGCAGTGTGTCACTAACTCACTGTGCCAAGGGCTGTGAAAATGTGACCAGCCACCCAAATTATTAAGTTATTTAAAAATTTATAAACTGCCTTTGGGATACAAGAGCGTGGTGACAGTCAGAACCTCACAAGCTCATTAAATTTGAAAACTACAGTAACTTTCCCCATAAGATGCAAAAATAACACCAAAACAACTCTAGACCAGATTTTTATAAATTGTCACTACCAAGCTGTAGAACCTCTGGATACAGGCTACAGTGATCACCGTGGCCAAGTCCTCCACCTTATAAGTGACTTCCCTTCAAGCTGCAACAAAAAATACGTAACTGAAGTAAACAAAAAATACACAACTAAAATAAGAAGTTATAGCAGTGAAAATGTGAAAATAGTAAATGATTCCCTAGCAGCAGAAAAATGGAATCAGGTGTTTGGAGCAAATGATACAGACAAAAAATTGGAATCCTTCTTAAATATGTTCCTATATCACTTCAACATTGCTTTCCATGTCAAATTGAAACATATTAAAACAAAAGAACCCAAAAAGAAGCCATAGGTAACAAATGGGCTAAGAATTTCCAGTAGAAGGAAGAGAGATCTGGTGAAGTACTAAAAAAAATGGCAACCACATCCTCTCCCAAGAGAGATGTATTAAGCAATATGTAATCCACAAGAAGTTGCAAATATTTTCAGCAGGTACTACAGAAGTATTGTAAAGCAACTACTATAAAGGTCAAACAGGTCCACACCTGCACCAAGAAGCAAAACAAAATAAAAATTTCCAGAAAATATATATTCTTCTAGGAAGCTGAACAAGGTGTGCTACACCTTACGTATCCTCAGTTACTGCACAAGCACTGAGACTGTCTGCACTGATTAATATGCACAATTTCATAGTATAATGTAGTATGGTATCATATTCTGGGGGGACTCCACACATAGCAAAGACATTCTCCTCACCCAGAAGAGAGGTATGAGAATAATGAACAGGGCAAAACCAATTGACAGCTGCAGACTTCTAATCCAAAGTTCACTCATTCTTCGACTTGGCAGTCTCTACATATTTTGAAACATGTAAGTTTGTAAAAAGGAATGTTACTAAATTCAATACAAATGTGAAGGTTCATGATCACAGCGCAAGACAAAAAAGGAAACTCCATGTTCAAAATATGCGTACCTCCACCTTAAAAAATTCATTGTTTAACAAAGGCATCCAACTATACAATAGTCTGCTTCCAGAAATAAGGAACAGGAAGTCTCTGCCTTTGTTTAATAAAACTATGAAAACCTTCCTGCTTGATCATTGCCTTTGCACAGTATCTGAATCTTTGGTCCATATGCATGGGAAGAAGTATGAAATAAATTGCAGGAATGAATTATGTACAAGTAAATATTAATGTAAAATATGTGTAAAATAGTTTTGTGTTTATACCATACATAAGCAAATTGTGTTCTCTACTTTAATTATGCCAACCAGGCATGTGTTTTGTATATATGTAAGAAAGAAATGGTATTAAAATAATTTATAACTATTTAAAATTATGTTTGACATTCCCATAACATCACCTTGTGTCATTAAATCATCACATAAAGACACTGAATTGTCCAATGTCAGTTATATGTTTGTGTATCACCCTGTCTGTATTGTACAAAAATTATGCACAGGACAAATAAGCAAATATGGGATCCTATGCCGTATGCTTTTTGCAGTTGGACACCATGTCAGACCCTTTCAGATACCTAAGAATGTGGAATCTGACTGTTGCCCTTCATCCGTGGTTCCCAGGGTATCATGTGAGAAAAGGGCAAGCTGAGTTTCACATGACTGACACTTTCTAAATCCATGCTGACTAGTGGACAGAAGCTTTTCTGTCTCACGGAAATTTATTATATTCGAACTTAGAATTTGTTCAAGAATTCTGTAGCACACCAATATGAAAGATATTGGTTCACAATTTTGTAAATCCATTCTCTTACCCTTTTTATATATTGGACTCATTTGCGATTTTAAGTTGTCGCTTGTGCTGGATGTGAAATTTATGATAAATGCAAGCTAAGTAAGGGACCACTGCCATAGAATACTCTCTATAAAATTATATTGGGATTCCATCCATGCCTAGTTACTTACTTGTTTCAACTATTTCAGTAGCTTCTCCATGCCAGGTATGCCTTTCCTTCATACAAAAGTCTGTGTGACAGTCAAACCACAGTATGTCTTTAGGATTATTCTTTGTGAGTGAATTCTTAAACGCAAAATTTAGAACTTTAGTTTTCTTTTGATGTATGTAGTTCTGCAGTACCAAATTGAGGAGCAAATATCCTTGATCATGGAACATGTCAGTACATGAAATTACCATCAGGAAAGTAAAAAAAAGTAAAATCAAATGTACATGAATCCTATGCAGTGACAAACTGTGAGTACATATTAGCATAATCAACACTATAACACAAGAATTAGCTTAATTCTTTTCAGGACCTATTCAATAGAATAGGAATAGCAAACCATGAGGAAGTTCTTCAGTTTAGTCTTGAAAGTGCGAGGTTTACTGCAGAAGATTTTCTAATTCTTGAGATAGCTTATTGAAAATGATGCAGCAGAATACTACCCATCTTTGTGCAGTCCAAATGAAGACTGGTTTTCTGGTTAGTATTAATTGAATGAAAGCTCTTCATTCTTTGGGATAATTCATACCATCAACAAAACATGGCATTAAAGAAAATAAAAAGTAAGGGGTCAGTGTTGAATTCCCAGAATCCTGTGCAGGGGTTGACAAGGGGTTCAAGAACTTACACCACATATTGCTCGAACTATCCATTTCTGATCCAAAAAGAGCCTTTATGAATGGGAAGAGTTACCCAGAGTAAAATGAAAACAATCAAAGGAGACTAATTTTTATTTTGGACTGTCACTTACTGTGATACTGTTTTAGTGGTAAATTTAGCAGCAGTCAGTTTTTGAGCAAGATTCTGAAGATGGGCTTTCCATGACAGCTTGCTATGTAAATGTACACATAGACATTTGAAACTGCTACACCTGCCTAATATCATGTAGGGCTCCTCCCGAGCACACAGAAGTGCCGCAACACGGTGTGGCATGGAATTGACTAATGTTTGAAGTAGTGCTGTAGGGAATTGACATCATGAATCATGCAGGGCTGTTCATAAATCTGTAAGAGTACGAGGGGGCAGAGATCTCTTCTGAACAGCATGTTGCAAGGCATCCCAGATATGCTCAATAATGTTCATGACTGGGGGGTTTGGTGGCCAGTAGAAGTGTTAAAACTCAGAAGTGTTCCTTGAGACACTCTGTTGGAATTCTAGACATATGGGGTGTTACACTGTCCTGGTGGAATTCCTCAGTCCGTCGGAAAGCACAATTGACATGAATGGATGCAGGTGATCAGACAGGATGCTTACGTACATGTCACCTGTCAGAGTCATATCTAGACGTATCAGGGGGCTCATATAACTCCAACTGCACACGGCCCCACACCATTACAGAGCCTCCACCAGCTAGAACGGTCCCCTGCTGACATGCAGGGTCCATGGAGTCATGAGATAGTCTCCATACTGTACACATCCATCCACTCGATACAATTTGAAATGAGACTCGTCCGAAAAGGCAACATGTTTCTGGTCATCAACAGGCCCAGGCGAAGTGTAAAGCTTTGTGTCGAGCAGTCATCAAGGATATACGAGTGGGCCTTCAGCTCCGACGATATTTCATTATGGTTCGCACACTGACATTTGTTGATGGCCCAGTATTGAATTCTGCAGAAATTTGTGGAAGGGTTGCACTTCTGTCATGTTGAACGATTCTCTTCAGTCATTGTTAGTCCCATTCTTGCAGAATCTTTTTTTCGGCTGCAGTGATGTCAGAGATTTGATGTTTTACCAGATTTCTGCTATTCATGGTGCACTCATTAAATAGTCGTATGGGAAAATCCTCACTTCATGAATCTGAGGTCCTGTGTCCCATCGTTCACGTGCCGACTATATTACGTTCAAATTCACTTAAATCATGATAACCTGCCATCTTAGCAGCAGTAACCAATCTAACAACTGCACCAGACACTTTCTGTCTTGACCGACCACAGAACCATATTCCACCTGTTTACATATCTCTGTATTTAAACATGCCTGTACCAGTTTCTGTGGTGCTACAGTATAGTTTCATCAGCAAACAGAAATATTTTTGAATCACCTGTTATATTAGAAGGTATGTAACAGTAGCTGTCTGAGCACTGACCCTAGAGGCAATCAAGGACAACCAACTTCACGGTGCCCCAGTCAGATGCCACCTCATAGCCATTCTCATTACTGTGGAGAATGACTCTTTGCTCTCTGTCCTTAAAGTATGAGAAGAACCAGTTGTGAGCTGCTGCTCTTATTCTGTACTGGTCCAACTTCTGGGGCCGTGCGGTTAAAGGCGCTGCAGTCTGGAACCGCAAGACCGCTACGGTCGCAGGTTCGAATCCTGCCTCGGGCATGGATGTTTGTGATGTCCTTAGGTTAGTTAGATTTAACTAGTTCTAAGTTCTAGGGGACTAATGACCTCAGCAGTTGAGTCCCATAGTGCTCAGAGCCATTTGAACCAACCAACTTCTGCGGTAATATTTTGTTGTCAACACAATCAAATGCCTTAGTTAAATCAAAGACGATGCCTAGTGCTCACAACTTTTTGTTTACTCAGTCCAGTGCCTTACTGAGAAAATGGAATATAGCGTTTTCTAATGTTAAGACTCTTCTAAAAACAAACTGTATATTTGACAGCAAATTATATGAACTGAAATGATCAGTTACCCTTTGTAAAGCCTTTTCACTAACTTTTTTGAACATTGATGGGTCAGAAATTGGTGCAAAATTGTTTACATTACCCATTTTTCCATTTTTTTTAAAAGCTACTGAATACTTAACCATTTAGGAAACTGACCATTCCTAAAGGAAAAGTTACAAATATGGCTAAGCATCGGACTGTGCAGCACAGTGCAATAGTATCCTGGTAGATGCTCCATCTTATCTGTGAGAGTGTATTGCAAGGGTTTGTCGCGTTCCCAATGTGCGTTAGGCTCGCGACTAACTATTGCATTATTATTGTGGAAGAAGTACGTCTTCTACGTTTAACATGTTTTTATTGAAGATCACTCAGGAAAAAACACATAACATAGGCAGTGATTACACAATAATAACCAATGGAATGTTACAAAAAAACTTGGGCAGAACTGTCCAGAAATGTTCTGTGAAATCAACAGTGGAACAATTATAACATAGCACATCGTTTAAAAGTCATGGAATGCTTGTGCGCCGTGGCAGTGCTCCTCAGGCCAGCACGCGAACCTCATTGACACTTGCATTCCGTCAGCTGATTGCGGCTGCCAGCTGCGCTACCACCTTAGTCGCCACACAGCCCCCCACAGGAGAGCGGAGCACCATTGTTGTTGGTAACTGCCTCAGATGCTGTCCTTGAATCTGGCCGGAAAGTGCACACGGCGTCCGGACGATGTTGTATGTTGTGTCTGCGTCAAAGGAGCTGCGTGAGGTGCTGGATTATCAGCTGGTGAAAATGCCGTTCGGTGCAGGGAAATGTATGCATCTAAAGATTCCTCCAAGACAAAAGCAGGTTTAACTCGGTTGACCAACAATGTGTTCTGTTTTCCATTCACCATAACGTCCATCGTTTCGTCCGTCTAGTTATTACACAGTATGGTCCAGTGTAAAGTGGCGTAAGCGTTGGCTTAATGCCGTCTTTGCATAGCATGACATGGGTGCAATGCTTTAACTCTTTATGTACAAACATATGCGGTGTCCCATGTTGCAATGCTGGATGTGGTCACATGTGTGAAATCCGCAATTGGATTATAAACGGGGACGACTGTGATAAGGCACCTGGATCAATAAACTCGCCTGGTAGCCGCATGGATTCCCCATAGACCAACTCAGCAGGGGATGCGTAGAGGTCTGGCTTAACGATGCTGCGGCGGAGGCCAAGTAGCTCACATTAGGGCGGCTTTGAGGGATCAGTGCCACGGTTCAACCATGCCGTTGCTGGCTGGATGATATCTTGTTGTTACGTGCTGTGATGCGCTGCAGAACTTGTTCAGCTGAGTTCAGTTGTTATATGTAATGGACAGCCGAAATGAGTGACTCAGTTGGACATAAATGTGGCAGCCAGCGTTTTGGCAGAAATGTTGTCAATAGGAGTAGCTTCTGTCCACTGAGTGAATCTATCAATGATGGTTAGCAAATATCGTCGACCTCTGAGGGTGGTAAAGATCCCACGATGTCCAAGTATCCTTGGGCGAACCTCTTGGTCTGTCTGGGAATTTGCCTACTGGCGCGCAAACGACGTGAAATTCTGCTGCATTGACAATTAACGTACGCGCGAGCCCACTGATGGTAATCTTTTTGTATCCCCGGCCACACGTAATGACCAGATACGAGCTTCGTTGTCGCCTTTACCTCTGTATGCCATAAATTGTGGAGGTTATAAAATTTTTGCAGGTCTGCTGGGACTGATGGGCACACTTTGTTATTGGAGGTGTCACAATATATCTTAGTGTCTGAGCCTGGTACATCAATGTGTTTGAGCTGCAGGCTTGCTGTGTCATCGTTTAGGCAATTTTCAAGTTCTTGATTTGATTGTTGTGCTTGGGTCAGGTGTGCGAGGTCGATAGTCTCCGTGATTGCATTGTCGCGCACAGCAAACAGTCAGATACTACACTGTTCAACCCAGAGATGTGTTTAATGTCAGTGGACAATTGAGCAATAAATTCCAACTGATTAAACTGCCTCGGCGAGCATTTGTTGTTATTCTGGCAGAATGTGAATGTCAGAGGTTTATGGTCCGTATAAATTGTAAATACTCTCGCCTCCAGCTGTGATCGGAAATATTTCACGGAAGTGTAGATGGCCAACAGTTCCCAGTCGTAAGCACTCCACTGTTGGTGAGCGGGCGATTATTTCCGAGAGCAAAAAGTGAGGGGCTGCCATGCTTCATCCACATATTGCTGCAATGCTGCGCCGATGGCCACCTGGCTAGCATCGACCACGAGCACAAGAGCCATGTCTAAAGCAGGGTGAGCAAGAAGTGTTGCCTCTACTATGCTTTTCTTGGCAGTTTCGAAAGTGTCTATCATTGTCTGTGACCCCTGCACAGGCGCTTTGCCTTTTGTTTTCGGACCGGCCAGTGCAGAGTGTTTCTTGAAGTCTGCCACATGTGGCAGATGGCAGCGATAGAAATTGAGGATTCCCAGGAATCTACGTAATTCTTTGGCTGTCTGTGGGCAAGGAGGGCGTGATCCTGTAGAAGAGATTAGGTGACCCAAAAACATTATTTCCAGTTGTCCAAACAAACACTTAGTGATGTTCAAAACAATGCTCTACTTGTCAAGGTGCTCAAAAACTTCAATGAGATGCTGTTCATGTTCTTCTGGCACCATTGAGAAGACGAGTATGTTGTCTAGGTAGGCAAAACAATATGGTAACCCTCATAATACAGAATCAATAAATCATTGCCATGTTTGTGCGGCGCTTCTCAGGCCAAACGTCATAAATAAGCTTTCAAACAAGCCAAAAAACGTTGTAATGGCTGTCTTCGGGATATCTTTCTCAGCACCCGAAATTTCTGTGTATGCTTTGGCACAATCCAACATACTTAACACCTGCTTGCCACACAGTGTGTGATTGTAGTCTTTTAGGAGAGGCAGTGGATAGTGGTTTGGAATTGTTATCACATTTAAGGCTCAGTAGTCCCCTCACAAATGCCGTTCTTTTTAGGCACCAAATGCAAGCGATCATGTACCGGACGGGAGCTAATTGTCTGGGTCTGCATGAAATCGGGGGGCCAACCACCATATTAATGTAGTGTACTGTATCGTGACATACCTTTTGTGGGGCCCTTGGAGGCTTCGTGAGAGCAGGGAACCGCACTACCAGCTTAGAGTACCTGTCGTCCACAGCCTGGATCGTCTTGGCATCGTAAGTTGTGGTGTGGTGCCAGAATCCAGTGGTGGACATCCCTGTGACTGTTTCCAGCAACTGAGCATTGGCGACGTCAGGCATCAGGTGGTAATGCGCCAAGAGGTCTGCACCCATGATAGGCTCCATCACATCTGTGACTATGAAGTTTCACACCAAAGAACGTCTCAGTCGGAGGTCTAGTTCCAAAAGCTGTACTCCATAAGTCGCGATTGCAGAATTATTAGCGGCCGACAGTTGAAATGCGGTGCCCAGACGGTATTTATGTAGCTTATCACATGTTAGAATGCTGAGGTTCGATCCGGTGTCGACCAAAAACTTTCGGTCTGTCTTGCGGTCCGTTACGAATAGAGGTACAGAAGATATGCCCGATGCGTTTATTTCTGTGTGATGTTTGTTGCTGGTATATGCACAAGGCAGATTACATTTGCATGCCTGCTCTCCATATTGCTGGTGGTACCAACATATGTTAGTAGGCAATACGTCACCAGAGGCGTGCGTGTGTGATGAAGAGTGGCTTAGGGATCTCCGTTGCAACTGTCCTTTAACATACCAGTCGGTGAGCAATTCATTCATTTGTCTACTGAGGGTGTCGATGTTGCTTAATAAGTTCTCATTCAGCTGTTTGTTAAATGTTTCCACTTTATTTGCAAAACTATTGTAGTTGAGTTTAGTTTCAATTGAAGCCTTGGAACACACTGTCGACAGATCAGAATAGGAAGTGGGCACAATTGTGTCTTGAATATGGTCGGCGAGATCGGCTATGGCATCAGCGACATATCGGTTTGAGACATGATGATGGATTTCACTTGAGCCGGCAATCTACTGCTCCATAATGTACGAAGTAGCGTATCTGGGGCCGTGCCTGCACCGACTTCGCTCCTCAGGTGACGGAGGTATTGGGACGGTTTTTTGTCTCCAATGTCCTCCTGTATTAGAACCTGCTGTACCCTCTCCTCTTGCAAGGCATATACTCATCAAATTAACTTGGTCTTGAGTTTCGTGTAGGCCTCTGTGTTGGGCGGTGAAGTTATAATATCCTGAATCAATATCCAGTGTATCGATGGTCTACTTGGTTCACTACCAATGCAAACTTGATGGAATCCGACGTCACACCTGCACAAAGAAAACCCGCCTCAACATGTGCGAACCATAATGCGGCGTTGTGAGGCCAGCTTTGTGGTAGTCGTACTGCCAGTCTTATAAATTGCGGGAGTTTCTGGTGTATCTGTCATGTTTTCGCTAATGAATGTTACTTTCCTGGTCCTGATGAATCATCGTCTTAGCCACAATCACATCAGGGTCACCAGATGTCACATTCCCACTGTGCGTTAGGCTCGCAACTATTGCATTCTTATTGTGGAAGAAGTATGTCTTCTATGTTTATCATGTTTTTATTGAAGATCACTCAGGAAAGAACACATAACATAGACAGTGATTACACAATAATAACCAATGGAACGTTACAGAAAACTTGGGTAGAACTCCCCAGAATTCTGTGAAATCAACAATGGAACAATTATAACGTATCACATCGTTTAAAAGTCATGGAATGCTCGCGTGCCACGGCAAGGAATAAGTACATGTCAGCGCTCCTTGTCGCCAGTACGCGAACCTCGTTGACACTTGCGTTCCATCAGCTGATCGTGGCTGGCACCCGCGTGACCACCTTAGTCGCCACAGGTTCATCAAAGTACTTGACAAAGGAGTAAGAAGAGAATCACTCAAACATTAGTTTTAATTGGAAGCTTTAACAAAGAGCAACTCACGAAGAGAACATGACAATTGCGACGACACAATTTCCCAGGAACTTTTCTCAGTAGAAGAGGAATCAAAATAAGTGAACACTTGTCTTGGCTTATCTGTACTTACTCGACCATTTCTGAAAAAATAATGACCAAAGTTTTCGAGGTGCTTCATGTGTCTTGTGCCACGCGATATCCTCACACAAAATGGTGGCTCAGTGGTTAGCGTTGGAGCTTCTTAATTTTGTACCCAGTATTCTAAACTCGATTATTGTTTTTATTTATTTTATCTTTATTGTTTTCATTCATCTACTCATGTCCATAGGAGGTTACTACATGAATGTTTCTTATCAAATGAGTTGATTCAAGGGTGTTTATTAACTGTAAAATTACAGAGGAGTTCACAGTAAGTGTCAGACATTTATTATATAATACATGTTGTATAGTATGTTGAGGGGTTAAAAACTTCTTAAACTCTCATATTATGATCTTTCATTCTCATATCAATTGTTATATTTTATTCAACCATTTATTCTTGAGGAAGATTTGGTGCATTCCCTTGGGTGATACAGATCGTAGAAATGTTTAAGGCACAAATGTTGCAAACATCACGAGCATTGTGTGAATGCAGGTTTACCACATTGACATTTCTTTGTATGAATTTCACTTGAGAAAGAAACATCATCAACATTAGTGAAGATTTTGCACATTGGCAGTAATTTCAAGGCAAACCATGCACAATGGATAGCTTTTCTGAAAAACAGCACTTGCAGTCGATTATTAATCAAGATTCAGTACAGAAATTCCACCAAAAGCAATTTCAAATAACTCTCTCTCTCTCTCTCTCTCTCTCTCTCTCTCTCCTACAGGCGTGGGTACATAAATGAAAAACAAAAATAAGATTAAAACTCATGTTTTGAACACATGGAGCAAAATTAAGAAACTGTGACACTAACCACTGTACTACTATTTCGTGTAAGGACATCACGTGATAAAAGGCATATAAAGTACCTTGAAAATATGTCAAAAACTTTCACCATTGTTTTTTCAGAAAAGTTCAAGTATCTGTGGATAAGACAAGACACAAGTTTACTTAATTTGACCCCTCTTCTACTGAGCAAAGTTTCTCGGAAATAGGGTCATGGAACTTGCTGTATTCTCCTTGTTGGTAAATTTTACTTAAGAGTCCTGGAAATGATTACTTGTGAGTCCAGGAATTAGCAGACTTTAGTTACATATCGAGGAATTAGTTTAATGAATAGTGCAGGCATATAATTCTCAGGATAAAATATGATGAGCATTAGTAATTACACCTCTATTTCTGCTACTAGCTTAAGCAAAAGTCATTTGTTTTTACAGGGTTTTCACTGGACTTTGAAACCAGAAAACATTGTGCATATTTTGTAATGGCTAAAAACTAAAAAGATATACTACACAGATGAATTACAGGCACCTGAATTTGTTGTAAGAGCACAAACACAACAGAATAGCCAATTCTAGTTTCTTCTGGTGTATTATTGGAAAGCTACGCAAATGCTTGTGATGTTTATGTTGCTTTATGTGAAACACGTTTGTGATGGTGTTTAGCCATTGTTACTCCTGTTTGGCTCTTAGTGTGCATTACTTAATTTGAAATCATTAGCTATATTGATGAAAATAACCAATTAAAGTTGTGGCGTAGAGCGCCATAAATATCGATATTTGTTCTGCGCGAGTGTGCTAACTTTGAGGAGAGGGCTTTGGGGCAGGATGTTGCACGCTAACGGCAGTTAGCCTCCGGACTTGTATCTGTGTAGAAGCTAAGTGAGAATAAATCTGTATATGAGAGAATTGTAGTTGTTTACCTACAACTATACCATATTCCCTCACTGGTGACCCTGTTTTTGTGTAATACGCGTCCGAGTTACCGCCCGAAGGTTATTTACGCGCCTACTGCGTCGGGTTTCTCCGCGATCGCGAGGGCCTTTGTTCAGCTCTAAACAATGGCCTTTCAGCATTCACCGCTGCCCGGATTCCAGCAACATCTCTCCAGCACTCCTGCCATCGTAGTGGACATGCTGCAAGAATCTTCGGAATCCTTCAGCCAGAACATGCAGTGGAATTCATCGAGTGCCGCCAGTTTCTTCCAACCGCCAACGGTCGTGGACTCTGGCTTTGTTAGCCTGGACCTTCCCACGTGTTCTCCACAGAGTGTTGGTCGGAACATTCCTACTCCTGTGTCGAACACACAATTCAATACAGTTCGTGGCGTCGAGTGAGGTTTTGCTACTTTGGAAAATCCAGTAGTAAATTCAAACTCGAATCAGCTCCCGCCACGTGTGTATCCTTCCGCGCCGGCTAGTCAACAGGTGTTCAATGCTCGCCAAACAGCAAATATCACACCGAGTGTGCATCCTAGTGGACGTGTGTGGGATCCTTGTGTTGCTCCTAATCAGGTCAACAATTCTGTGCTGGACAGTAATTACTCCGACATCTACAACCAGCCCCACCACTCACGGTTGAGTGAATACTGTGTGCATAACGGACATTCACCGGCGTACTTAAGCACTTGTGGCTTCTCTCCGAGCTGCTACCACGTCAATGAGAATGCACATTTTGACTACGATCCTCACACCGTTCGAGCGTCCGTCACTTCTCAGCCGCCCCCCCGGCGTCAAGTGAAGTTTGCGATTCCCGCATTACGGGACGCCAATAATTCGAACTCACAATCTTCTGCATGCTCTACTTCCGTCCGAAGTAATAGGCGCACCTCCGCAGTGACTGCAGTGCCGAATCTGCCGAAATTACCAGACTTCAAACCCGCTCACCCGGAGTTCTGGTTTAACCTGGTTGAGCAAACATTCAATGTCTGAGCTTTGGACGACGACACATGCTTCGCCTGCCTCATGAACCATCTTCACGACCGCGTCGATTTAATTTATGATCTGGTCAAAGCACCCCCCCCTAGCAGGGAAGTATGCTGTGGCGAAACAGACAATACTGGAGCGCGTCTCTAAAACCAGGAGAGAAAATGTGCGACAGCTCATCTACGAAGAGCGTCTCGGTGACAGGTCACCGTCCCAGCTGTGGCGGTGCATCCGTCTTCTCGTCGATGAGCAAGTTATGCCTGATGACACGCTCGCAGAAATCTGGACTGAAAAGCTGCCTTTGCCTGTCCATACTGCAATCTCTGCGTATGAGGATAGGCCAGTAAATGAACGTTTATGCGCCGCCGACAGAGCATACTCCGCCAGGCAACATGAGCTCCGTGCACTGCATTCTGGACGTGACCGTACTAAGACGCTTTCTGACGCCACGCCCTTGTCTGGTGCTGCTAATAACAAGTTTGTTAAACTAGCCGCCCTGCCTGCACCTTCAACTCCCTGCAACGACAGTGCATTGGCCTCTGTGGAAGACTCTGGGGCACATACTCCGTCATCTAGCAACTACCCACAGGAGCACAGGCCCGCCCAACCTTACTGTTTCTTCCACGCGAGATTCGGGGAGCAAGCTCGCAAATGCCAGTCACCGTGTTCTTACCCAAACTCCAACCGCAGGTAGGCTACGGTGCCACCTCCTGCGATGTAAACAACGGGCACCATCCCACGTTGCACTCCGTTTCGGACAATAACAGTAAGTGTGGTCGAGTCTATGTTCGCGATTTACGATCAGGTGTATGTTTTCTGGTAGACACTGGCGCAGACGTCTCTTTGCTGCCGGTTCGCCTAGCAACCAATAAAATGCAATCACACAAAACAGTACTTCGTGCAGTGAACTTGTCTACCCTACAGTGTTCGGGTTCCACTTTGTATACAGTGAAACTTTCGCCCGAGTGCAAGCTGGAGTGGACGTTTCTAGTGTCAACAATTGAAGAACCTATTCTCAGAATTGATTTCCTCAAGCACTATCAGTTGTCACTAGATTTTGTGCAAAATACTGTGTTTTACCCCTCCCTTAACAAACATATTCCTTTCGCTTCGCCAAGTGACAGTTCGGCTAACACCAAACATGTGTGCTGTGCTAAGAAGTGTGTAAACCTATCCTTGGAGCTGCAATCTTGGGCAAACAAGTGGCTAGTGGAGTGCGCCAAGTCTTCGAAGTTGCGGATGGAACGTAAGGAAATGCTGCTGCATCTCCGCGACATACACCACGAGTTGGCCTCCACACAACAACGCCTTGCGGCACTACAAGCAGACGACTCTTTGGCTACAGAAAAGGTCAGTCCGTGCCAATCTTGTGTTCCCGTGCCCGCGCACATTAACAACAATGTTGTGAACTCTGTAAACTGTGTCAGCACCCCCTTTTGTAATGATAGGGTATGCCTGAGTGCTCATGCTCCTTGCGTTCCGAATGGACAATTAACTTGCCAAGCTCGTGGTAATGAACTACGGCCATCTGCTGTCCGGCCACGCCCACTCGTGCCTACAGCACTCGTAGCGGCACGGCCCGCTACCAAGAACCAGTGTACCAACCTCGCCCATGTTAACACGTGTGCGGCCTTTACGCAGCCTACGAGCGGGTGGCACACCTGTACTTCCGTGCCCTCAGCGCCACAGCTTGGCCCGTCCGCCACTGCCTGCTCCGCGTCACAGACATCTGACTGTCGTGCCGCGCCACGTATTGCAGTAGTCACTAATGGCACAGTTCATCGGTTACGTCTAACAGATGGGCCGCCCATATCGCAACGCCCACGCCACCTCAAGCCGGAATTTATAAAAATTGCAAAAGAACAATTGGACGATCTGTTACAAAAGGGAATAATTGAACCTTCTTCCGGTTGCTGGGCTAGTCCTATCCTGTTTGACCAAAAGAAAGACGGTACTTGGTGTATGGTCGGAGACTATAGGCGTTAAATGCCCGCACCATCATTGATAAATATCCGGTTCCACACATCGCAGACTTCAATCATGCGCTCGCAGGTGCAAAGTACTTCTCTGTTTTGGACTGTAAGCACGCATTTCATCAGATTCCTATGGCTCCGGAGGACATTGAAAAGACTGCCATAACCACTCCCTTCGGGCTGTTCCAATACAAATTTATGCCGTTTGGGTTGAAAAACGCCCCCCAAATGTGGCAGCGTTTCATCAATCAAACTTTATCCCGTCTAGACTTTTGTTTCGTATACATGGACGACATATTGGTTTTTGCTTCTACTTTAGAACAGAGTGAGGAGCGTGTTCAAGTCGTGACGGATATTTAAGCAGCCGCTGGTATTGAACTGAACAATAAAAAGACTCAATTGCACCAGTCATCTGTCACATTCCTAAGTTATGTTGTGTCATCGGACGGTCTGACACCACCACAGGACAAGATCAAGCCTGTTCTCGAGATGCTATGCCCTCAGACCTATAGGGAATTATGCAGGTTCATCAAAACAATTAATTATTACCGGAAACATTTGCCAGCCGCTTCTGCGGTGCAGGCTCCTCTCATAGATGCTCTCGCTGGC
The DNA here is from genome assembly GCF_023898315.1 of Schistocerca nitens. NCBI lineage: Eukaryota > Metazoa > Arthropoda > Insecta > Orthoptera > Acrididae > Schistocerca > Schistocerca nitens. The sequence continues at coordinate 587,223,223 of NC_064618.1, forward strand.
CCACAAACTTCTGGCACCCGCCAGGTACCATGGACACCAGACATGGACAAGGCGTTTAATGAACTCAAACAGCTGTTGGCCTCCGCTGTCACTATTGCTCACCCACGGGCGGACGCCACAATGTTTATCACTACTGATGCTAGTGACAATGCTATCGGCGCAGGACTGAGTCAAACATACAACGATGTTACGACCCCCCTGCAGTTTTTCTCAAAAAAGCTAAACAAAGCGCAGAAGAAATACTCAGCATTCGACAGAGAATTACTTGCAGTTTACGAGGCCATAAGACAATTCAGAACTGATGTTGAGGAACGAGATTTCTATGTGCTCACTGATCACAAGCCGTTGGTTCCTGCCATAAAAAATCCTGCGGCTGATCCGCCCCCACGACGCTTTCGTCACATCGATTACATCTTGCAATTTACAAATGACATTCGCTACATCCGAGGAGCGGACAATGTGGTCGCTGATTTTCTCTTGCGTGTTGGTGCTGACACAACCTTAATTGACTTAACGGACCTACCTCGGTTGCAATCGGCAGACCCCGATACCATGCAGTTAATTTCAGACCACAGCTCCTCTCTCCAACCAGTACGCTCTACTTTCCCTGGCATATCTGACTTAGTGTGGTGTGATGAATCGACTGGTACGTTGCGGCCATTTATTCCTAAGCCCCTTCAACGCCAGGTCTTTGACAAACTACACACATTAGCACACCCCGGTGTCAAAGCTTCCACCCGTCTGGTAACTGAACGGTTTGTCTGGAGAGACATGCGCCGTGACTGTCAGTCTTGGGCAAGGGCATGCATGGTGTGTCAACAGAACAAAGTTTCCAGGCACACTTCTCCACCCCTTGGCTGTTTTGCCCAACCACCAGGCCGGTTTCACCATGTTCATGTCGACCTCGTAGGCCCTTTGCCCCCCTCCAAGGATTTCCGTTACTTGTTCACAGCTATTGACAGGATGACTCGGTGGGCTGAGGCTGTGCCTATTCCGAACATTACCTCCGAGACAGTAAGTTGAGCATTCTTAGATTCGTGGATCTCTAGATTTGGCTCACCTGTTTACCTCACCACTGACCAGGGGCGACAATTCGAGTCTTCAGTTTTCTCTGACTTATGTAAAATGTGTGGTATTGTCAAAATTCATACTTCTGCATACCACCCCCAACACAATGGGCTTGTCGAGCGATGGCATCGCACCTTAAAGTCTGCCCTGCGTTGCCATGACACTATGGACAGAGGCACTGCCCTTCGTGCTCCTTGGCCTTCGTGCGACTTTCAAGGAAGACCTCAAGGGTTCTGTAGCCGAGTTTGTGTATGGCCAACCTCTGGTTTTGCCTGGAGAATTAGTCACTCCGACCCCACTTCCACGGCCCTCTGAACTCCCTTCACTTCTCGAGCGGGTGCGCTTGCGCTGCAGCAAAATTCAGCCGCCACCTCCGGCTGCTCATACACCTCCGCGCGTGTACGTACCGGGCACGCTAGATTCTTGTGAGTACGTGTTTCTCAGAGACGACTCAGTCAAAGCCCTGCTTCAGTTGCCCTACACAGGTCCTTACAAGGTTGTCAAACGCTCTGAGAATAACATGGATCTCCTCATAAAAGACTCTGTAACCACGGTCTCACTCAACCGAGTGAAACCAGCTTTCATTGATCCTCAGGTGAACCTCTTTGATTCTGCCCCTATTTCTCCCACTCCTGCTTCGAGCGGCCATCCATCTTCCCACACCATGCATTTGGGTATTGATTCTCCACAGCGTGCTTCTCTGCCGAGCACTGCTCCTTCTCCGCGTTCATCTAATTCGAGTGGCCAATCTTTACGGGACTTCACTCCTCACAGCCCTCGCAGTCGAACTGCCAACCACTCGGATTCTACCATTGTGTTACCATCTTTGTGTGACAGCTCTTTGTCACGCCGTTCAATTCACGCTGGCTCCTCGTTGCCTTCGGTCACGCTCCCTTGTCTGTCAGCTGATCACCCGAGGTTGTCTCCTGCGCAGTCCAGTGCACCTGCCACTCCCCTCTACATCCGAGGAGCGGACAATGTGGTCGCTGATTTTCTCTTGCGTGTTGGTGCTGTCACAACCTTAATTGACTTAACGGACCTACCTCGGTTGCAATCGGCAGACCCCGATACCATGCAGATAATTTCAGACCACAGCTCCTCTCTCCAACCGGTACGCTCTACTTTCCCTGGCATATCTGACTTGGCTTTCCCACACCTCCCTGCCTCCCAACCATTGCTCGTACAGGTGCCATCCAAGAATTCACAACACATGTGCACCCTGATGACATACATAAATTATCTGTTGTCGTAGATGGCGATACGGTGTGTGTGGTACTCGCGTGTGACAATACTGAGGGAGGAAGTGCAGAATCTCGTGTGGTGCGCCGCTTTAAATTGAGCAGAAGTGCTGCATGTGGCAATTTGCATGCCTTTGTTAGGCCTTCTGGCAAGGTGATTCTCCATCTGCCGGCTGACGAAGTGCTACACCTCCACCACTCCAGGACGGGACGTCGTCTTCAGCCGCCGGCATCGCTTGCTGACTTCACCGTCGACGTACCAGGTTTCACCCCCTGGTCTCCTACCAGTCGACCGCTTCCGCCTGACGCAGAAGAACTGTGCGTTACCTTCCTAACTTCTCACCACCCCCCCCCCCCCCCATTCACAGGGACGTACTCCATAATGGGCGGGGGGGGGGGGGGGGGGGGGCTATGTGGCGTAGAGCGCCATAAATATCGATATTTGTTCTGTGCGCGAGTGTGCTATCTTTGAGGAGAGTGCTTTGGGGCAGGATGTTGGACGCTAACGGCAGTTAGCCTCCGAACTTGTATCTGTGTAGAAGCTAAGTGAGAATAAATCTGTATATGAGAGAATTCTAGTTGTTTACCAACAACTATACCATATTCCCTCAAAGTATTTCTCTGGTTAGCCTTTGTAAACAATTATAGCAAGTAAAAGTATATTATAGTTTTTACAGTATCAAATTTTTGATTAGCCTTGCCAATTTGCACTTACTGGTTCACATTTTGTATTGAAATTTTATGCTGAATGCATTATGAATTGTTTTTACAATGCCATGCTTTACTGTTGCCAGGCCTGCATCGTTACTGCTTCTTGCTATACAAACAACCAGGCAAGGTGAATTTGATGAAAAGTTCCTGACAAATAGGCAAGTGCATAATTTAGTTATTTTTACAAAAGCTAAATCACAAAAATGTAACTGAAATATAGACATAATTACTATTAAAAACAGTCTTAGGCTCCTACTCAATGGTCTGAAGATGACCACAGTAGTGGTTGAAACCGGTCACCTTGTAAAATAAATTGTGATTAAGACTGTTTTTAATAGTAATTATTAGTAAAACATTGATCACTGCTGTGCCCATAATGTATTCAAAAGTAATTGAAATATAGACATTAAGTATTTGACTACTATGTGATGTAAATAAAAATAAATTCAGATGTGTGCTAAACTGGAGTAATTATCTGTAGAAATTGTTGGTTAGTGTTCTTCTTTTAAGAGGAATCATTTTGGGGAATTTTTATGGGATAACTCATCAAGCTAAGTTAAAGTTTTTAAAGTCCAAAACATATGCAATAAAAATTATGTATTGTGTAAACACAAGAACATCCTGCAGAGGCCTGTTCAGGAAAGCAGTGATAGTAACTATTACTTCCAAAAATAACTATTCCTTAATTAAATTTGTATTTAAAAATGTATAGTTGCTTCAAACCAACAGCTCAGTTCATGGAATCAGTACAAGAAATAAGAATAATGTTTAAAAATATTTAAAATGATTTTCTTTGCTTGAGAAAGGTTCCATTATTCAAGAACACATATTTACCGATACCATAAAAAACTATTAATGAAGTTCAGTTTAAGAGAAGCCTAAAGAATTTATTGGTGGCCAATTCATTCTACTTCACTGAATGATTTGTTACCAGAACTGACTGATGTGTATATGTTATTTAAAATAACAAATATTGTGAGTATTACTCCATTTTTTTTAAAGCTTTACTTTTATGGTTTTAAAGGAAAACTCCTGTCTCTGATTAAATTTTATCTGAATGAGAGAAAGCAGACTATATTTTAACAAAAAAAAGTCAGATACTCTGGGTGTCACATGAGGTGCCCCACAAAGTTCTGTGTTTGGAGCTTTGCTTTCCATAATTTATGTAAACGATTTGTCCAGTATGATGCCATGTAAATCCATATTATATGGAGACAACACCAACTTTGTTACAGCTGAGAAGACCTCAGACACATTCAAGCAGAAAAGTACAGAACAATGCACAATATCTAATATATGGTTCAGATTAAGTGGATTACAAATTAACCAATCTAAAGCTGTAAATATTATTTTCAGCCTATGTGAAAGTGACAACTGTAGTGCTTCAGTTTTCATCTTGGTCCAAAATTAACTTGGGAAACTCACACTAACTGTGTATTCACAAAATTAGCCTATTTGCTAAGTAAACTGACAGGTTACTGCTGAATTCTTATTACAGTTTTTTTCACAGCCACCTCATGTATGCAATTCTGTTATGGGACAGCCCTCTGAAGTGAAAAGAATTCCGATTTGGCAGAGAAAGGAATTAGGTGCATTTCTGGAGTAAACAAATCACATACATGTAGGTAATACTTTAAAGAGCTCAAAATACTGACTGTTACATCCTAGATTAGGAAATGAGACACTTAAAGTAGTAAAGGAGTTTTGCTATTTGGGGAGCAAAATAACTGATGATGGTCGAAGTAGAGAGGATATAAAATGTAGACTGGCAATGGCAAGGAAAGCGTTTCTGAAGAAGAGAAATTTGTTAACATCGAGTATAGATTTAAGTGTCAGGAAGTCATTTCTGAAAGTATTTGTATGGAGTGTAGCCATGTATGGAAGTGAAACATGGACGGTAAATAGTTTGGACAAGAAGAGAATAGAAGCTTTCGAAATGTGGTGCTACAGAAGAATGCTCAAGATTAGATGGGTAGATCATGTAACTAATGAGGAGGTACTGAATAGGATTGGGGAGAAGAGGAGTTTGTGGCACAACTTGACCAGAAGAAGGGATCGGTTGGTAGGACACGTTCTGAGGCATCAAGGGATCACCAATTTAGTATTGGAGGGCAGCGTGGAGGGTAAAAATCGTAGGGGGAGACCAAGAGATGAATACACTAAGCAGATTCAGAAGGATGTAGGTTGCAGTAGGTACTGGGAGATGAAGAAGCTTGCACAGGATAGAGTAGCATGGAGAGCTGCATCAAACCAGTCTCAGGACTGAAGACCACAACAACAACAACAACATCCTTATTTATTCCCAGCTGCTTGGTGCATGTTGAAGAAAACCAAAACAGCCATGAACTGTGAGACTATACATAAGTATGACACATGTCAAAGGCAGATGATAGACACTGCAGATACAAGGCTTAATAAAACCCAAAGTAATTATATATACATCAAGAAACTTAACAGAGTCTGCAGTGATCAGTTTTTTGCCCTCATAATTTATCTGTGAGGTACATTCAGCAGTTTGTTTGGTCCTGAAACGTACAATTTGTGTTTTTGTAAGGATCAGTTTCATAGCATACTATTTGGCCAAGTTTCAAGTTCTCAAAGAGTTTGTTTTATATTTTTCACTAGTTTGTCATTGTTTTTACAGCAAAAATATTGCTGTTAGTCATCAGCATACAAGAAGGTTATCTTACATGATATGTCATTTATGTAATACAGGAAATGTAATGGGCCTAGTATGGACCACTGGGGTACACCTGCTTGTACCTCCTTATAAATGGAACAAGCACTTTCACTTATTATCTGAACAGGTACCCTCTGTTATCTATTTGTGAGACTGAATAAGATGGGGATGGCCAAAAAGTTTCCTAATCCAGTGGTGGACGATCGACAAAGTTAATGTTGGAAGCGCCGCGGCGACTTACATAGTAACTGAGTCAGCGCGATGCGTTTGTGGCGGCAATGGCGTGGTGCAGTGGCGGCTGGCAGGCGGCAGCGGACGGCGGCTGCGTCCAGACCCTCGGGTGGCAACAAATGTGTTGATGGCGGACGGCGCTGGCTTGGCCGGTCAGCAATGGCGGCAGGCCCCTAGCGCGTCAGCGACAGCGGCGGGCAGTGCAGCGATGGATGACGGTGGCCAGGCGGGTTGCGCAGCGCAGGTCCCTCAAACTCACGCAACGGGCAGCGCGGCGACATCCGGCTCACACGGATGACTAGCGTGGGCTGCCTCACTGCAGCGCGCGCTCTGTGCGTGTTTACTGGAGCAGCCACGGCCCGCGTGGAGCAAACGTGGTGGCCGGTTGACGCATTCCATGTGCGAAGTGCACGGCGTCTTGCTGGAAAGAATTTAGTGTAGCAACAAAGTCACTATGGGAACGGATCCGCACTCCTGACACCAGTTGTACAGGATGGGCGTATGGGAAAGCGGTGGGCGTTATGGAATGAATAGGTTAATTTTAGATAAAGGCCATTTATTGGTGAAAGCATGTTAAAGAGGGGTCACATAGGCCTAGGGAGGTGAGGGTGAGCCAGAGCGTAGAGTTTGGCAAAACATAGTTCGCGAAGCTAACAAAAGTTGGTGTATGCCAATTGGGTCAGTCCGAGCGGCATGCCGGCTGTGAAAACTAAGTCCACAGTGCCGCAGCATCGGGAGAAGCGGGAAGGTCTACACTGCTATAGGGCGCACGTCCGACTCGTGGATGAGCAAGAATACAAGAGAGCGGGCCCGGCAACGAGTGGCCAGGTATCTTCGATGCACCACACAGCTTCCTCCACCCTGACTGGTCGGGATCGAGAAAACTGTGCGGGCGGCATAGAATATTCCAGAGCGTTCCCTGCTAGGCGATGCCTGGGGTGACGTTACCTCATAAGCACATGAGGGAGGTGCGTGATCAAGGTGCCCTTCCTTGGTGCTGACTTCCTGTTACTAGACCGTGAGACGAAAGAATTTACAGGCAACCGATACTGCTGGCCGTGGCTTGGCCGTACTGGAAAAATGAAGTTACCGTTTGAAAGCCCATATAATAAAGTAAAATTCCCTATTGTCTGGCTCATCCTTTACAGTTACCTCCCATAACTAAGCACCGCTGAGCTCTGCGATACATGTCCTGGAAACTTTACACAAAGTCTTACTTTGGGATGGTGTTCAAAAGACGTGTCAAGTTTCATTGGATGTCAGGCATATTGTCCAATCTCTTTCCTTTCAAAGTGAGCTTGAGTCAAGCAATAGGAAGAAGTCTGGAGGATTGAGACCAATGACTATGGCGTATCTTTAAGTTGCACCACCCCCTTTTTTGCCAGGAATTGTTACATGATATTGACTTTGTGTGGGCGAGCATTGTCATGAACAAAAAACCAGGAACCTTGTGCATACGGGGGTCATAACCTGTGTATACGTTGCATGAAACGGGTAAAAATTTCAATGCACTGTGCAGCGTTTAACATCATTCCGTCAGGTAGAAATTCCTTGGGGGTAATGCCTTGACAATCGAAAAATGTGATGAGCATGGTTTTGATGCATGATTTTTTGGCTCTGACCTTCTTCCAATGAGGTGATGTTGGAGAATGCCATTCCATGCTCTGCTGTTTCATTTCAGGGTCGTACTGGGGACACCAGGTTTCATCCTCAATGACAATCTGGTTCAATAAATTGGGTGTCACATACACTGTTTCGACAAAATCCTGTGAAGCCTCTAAATGTGCCTGCTTCTGATTGTAAGTCAACTGATGAGGCACAATATGTCAACACGTTCTCCTCTTCCCTGACTCCTGGGTAAGGATTTGTTGCACGGATTCATGGTTCATCTGCAGTTCATCTGCTGTCATGTGCACAGTTAATCGACAGTCATTCGTGATTAATGTCCTCACTTTCTCAATGTTTTTGTCACTGATGGTGGTCACTGGTCTTCCACTATGGGGTTGTTAGAAACGCTTTCCCGGCCTCCTCGAAAACGGGTGTACCACTCATACACACACTTCATGGCAAGTGCTTGATCCCCATAAACATGTACCAGCATTGCACGTGTTTCTTTCGGTGTCTTGCCAAGCTTAAAACAAAACTTTAAATTGATCCTTTGCTTGTTCATTGTCCTGTTCTCAGTTCAGAACCACTTCGTCCAACAGGTCTAACATGGAACATATGCAATGTCAACTGAACTGTGGTGGGCGCACATTGTCAACACTGGCTGCTACGCAGGTGCAGTAATGTGAGTCGCCAGTGTAGCCCGATAGATTGTTCTGACTTCATTCACCGAACTTTATTGTCAGAGGTTGTACATGGAAGGATTACAGCTGGTAACAGGAGCTACTTCACAATGATTAAAGAATTTAAAGCAAGAAGCCTTAGTAGGAATCTGAAGCTAACAGTGTATCATACAGAAGTGAGACCTGTGGTGATGTACGGTTTGGAGACTTGGACAATGACGCGAAATGATGAGAAGTTGTTGCAGAGATGGGAAAGGAAGTTACTTAGTAATATCTTCGGGCCAGTGAATGTTTGGGGGTTTTGGTGAATCAGAAATGATACAGAGATCAGAGAGTTGTACAACAAACCAGATATCATAACAGGAATAAAGAGTATTAGATTACGTTGGTTGGGACATGTAGAAAAAATGGTGGAGAGCAGCACAGTCAAGCAAGTTTTCAAAGGAAAACCAGGTGGATGCCTTGTAAGTGACAGGCCAAGGACCAGATGGCTAGACAATGTGAAGGAGGACTTGAGAAGAATGGGAGTTAGAAGATGGAGAGCCAAGGCAGCCAGCAGAGGCGAGTGGGTGGAGATTTTCCAGGAAGCCAAGGCCCTACACAGGCTGTAGTGCCAAGGAGTAAGTAAGTAAGTGTGGGACCCGTACCAGACAGGACTAACAGAGGACACTGAATGTATACAAAGAAGGGCAGCACGATGGTCTTTGGTTTGTTTAATCCATGGGAGAATGTCACAGAGATATTGAAGGAACTGAACTGGAACACTCTTGAAGACAGATGTAAACTATCCTGAGAAAGTCTATTAATGAAGTTTCAAGAACCGGCTTTAAATGATAACTCTAGGAATATACACTACTGGCCATTAAAATTGAAAAACGTCATTTTTTCGATGAATCCAGGTTCTGTTTACAGCAACATGACGGTAGCATCCGTGTTTGGCGACATCGCGGTGAACGCACATTGGAGGCATGTATTCGTCATCGCCATACTGGTGTATCATCTGGCGTGATGGTATGGGGTGCCATTGGTTACACGTCTCGGTCACCTCTTGTTCGCATTGATGGCACTTTGAACAGTGGACGTTACATTTCAGATGTGTTATGACCCGTGGCTCTACCCTTCATTCGATCCCTGTGAAACCCTACATTTCAGCAGGATAATGCACGACTGCATATCGTAGGTCCTGTACGGGCGTTTCTGGATACAGAAAATTGTCAACTGCTGCCCTGGCCAGCACATTTTCCAGATCTCTCACCAACTGAAAACATCTGGTCAATGGTGGCCAAGCAACTGGCTCGTCACAATATGCCAGTCACTACTCTTGATGAACTGTGGTATCGTGTTGAAGCTGCATGGGCAGCTGTACCTGTACTCGCCATCCAAGCTCTGTTTGACTCAATACCCAGGCGTATCAAGGCTGTTATTATGACCAGAGGTGGTCAGGATCTATGCACCCAAATTGTGCGGAAATGTAATCATATGTCAGTTCTAGTATAATATATTTGTCCAATGAATACCCATTTATCATCTGCATTTCTTCTTGGTGTAGCAATTTTAATGGCCAGTAGTGTACTACAACCCCCTAAGTACTGCCCACACGCGAATAAGATTAGAATAATTGTTGCACACTCAGTGACATTCTTCCTGGGCTCCACACATGAAAGGAGCAGGAAAAACCCTAATAACTGGTACAGTGGGATGTAGCCTCTGACATGCACCTCATTTCACAAAGAATTATGTGTGATTCCTGATCATTAATTTGCACACAGAATCCTTTATAACTCCTAGTCATGACGAAAAAATATCACCATTGCTCCTCAGAAGATTTATTTCATGTTTTGGTGATCCACGTTGTGAATACATCATGATTATGGAATATGTCAGTTTTACAATTTGTTTGTGCTTACTTTTTACAGTATTATGTAAGTCGTACGAATCAGCTTTATGTAAAGATTTCTACCACTTAGATTCTACTACAGAAAAAATAAAAATGTTTAAATATGGCTACAATAATAAATAATCTTGGACACAAATAAAGATCTTGGAATGTATTATTTGAGTATTTCAAATATATCAATACTCTACACTGTAGTTAAGGAACACATTTAAATATTTTTATTTTTTCTGTAATAGAACCTAAGTGGTAGATTTCTCTACATAAAGTTGATTAGTACTAACTACACGCATAGAATATAACCACAAGCAACTTTTTATTTTTACAAGAACATATCATCCAATAAACACTTAATTTGTAAAGCGGAAGCATTACAAGTCTTGCAGCCACTGAAATGTACCCTAGGCTGTACCATTCTCATACTCAAGTTTGTATGTCTACGGTGTATATCTTGTTTTCATTTGGTATCATGACTGTAATAAACAATATTAAGTTTAAAAAGGGACCTTTTTTCCATACAAAACACATCAGGGAAGAATATGTAATGTGCAGTGTATGTGAGGATTTCAATTTCCTTAAAAAGATTTCTCCATGTGGTTCTAGGATGGACTTTGCTCATGATTCTTATGGCTCTCTGGTTCTCTCGTGTCCGTATAGCCCTTTTTGATGGAGTGGCTGATATCCCCAAATTATGTTCCATATGCCAAAATGGCATGTCTCTTTATCCTTAGAGATTGTGTAAAACTGAATACAGTTTGTATTACTGTAATTAACAGAAGGACCATTTATATTAAACTATTTCATAACACCGCAGTGATCAGTGCTGCATACAACGTGGTGTAATGATTAGTGTCACTTTCTGGCATCCTGTGTGTTGCTAGTTCAAGCCTAAACACCAACAATTCTTTGTTATTTAGTATGTATCATTACTGAAAGGTTCTTGAAGTTTCTTACAGGAACCAGAATATTAGTAGCACATCATTCTCACGGTCCGTATAGTAAAAAGACTAATTGATTGCAAAACAGCAGTAAGTCAGTTGCATGTCAGACATCCATCACTGTTTCCTGGAGACTGAAATGGACCAAGATTAAGGGTTATTATACCAGCTGAATCTTATGATACCACTTGCTCTTGTAAAGAATTTGGACCCATTTAGTAGTAAAGTTGATGATACTCCGAAACATTTTCAGATTTTATATTTTCCTATTAATTTATAAATTATGAAAATGTTTGTGTGAGTTGCAATGTGTACATACAGAGTCACGAAAATATGGTTGTCCTATGCATTTCACATTAAAAGTAAAGAGAAACATAACTTTGAACAGAATTTGTTTCTGTAAAGAATGTAATTTGCCCTCATTTCCATCATAGAGTTAATAATTAATGCCATTTAAATTTTATTTAAATTGTACTAAACTATAATTTGTTATCTGTTAGATAAATACCACAGAGTTAACTTTATTAGAAACAATCTCATCTGTTACAGAAAATCAAAATTGTACTAAACTATAATTTGTTATCTGTTAGATAAATACCACAGAGTTAACTTTATTAGAAACAATCTCATCTGATACAGAAAAACAGTACGTTCAAATGTAAACAAACTTTTTCAAGTAGAATATTTTGGAAATTGTAGTTCTTAAATCAAGACTGTTTAACTATTTTGATCCAAAATTTCCTTGACCATGCATAAAGCTTGTGACTGTCACTAGTATGTAGATTTGTTTTGTGAGCCTGAGTAGTTTGCAACTGACAAAAACTTCACAGTTTAACTGAGCATCTAAACTGATGACTGAAACATCATAGGTGATTTTTGTCTAACAACATTTTCAATGGCAAATAACTGTCCAGAGCAATCTTTGTTATTGGTTGATGGCATAGCTTTGTCAATCTACAACTCAGATATTCCACAGTCTATGGCCGTTTCTGATGCCTACAAGAAGTCCCATCTAAGAATAACGTTACGACCACTTTCTGCTAAAATGACAAATTTGAAGGGCTGTGTTCTGTCATTCATAGTTATTCTTGCAATACATGTCCACCTCGGCTGGACATATTTCCCTGCTGCAACTTTCAGCACGATTGTTTCATATCATGGAACATTGTCTTCTTGAGCAATGATAAGAAAAAATTACAGAAAAAAAGAAGCCTGAGTCAACTAGCACCTGGACTGCTTGGCTGTCAATGATGACACCTAAGAAATTTTCTGACATCTTGGTAACAGTCATCAATGAAGGATTTTCATCTGTTGTGGCCTCACCTCTGTAGATGACACCCTATTTAGTTTTCCTGAATTTGGCAGCTAGGCAAGTTGCTGATACCTCTGTATGGTGTCAGGGAATGGATGTTGCAGTTGGGGAGTGACCTTGTCCAGGGTAAGATGATGAGCTTCATCACACAGGTCTACTATAATTATCTGCAGTTGACTAGTGTGAATAGGATGGTTGTGATCGTTGACATTTTGGAACATAGCAGTCATCAAAAATTCGTCATATTTCTCTGAAGTAGCATATGCATCCATGGCATCCACACTGAAAACATACCAGTGCAGATGTCTGTTCTTCTGTGGGGCATTATACTTGGCAGAAGAGTTGGTTGTAAATGTGTTGTTCAGATCCTGGATCCAAGTTGGCCATGTACATTCTTCCTGGTGCATTCAAACAGTGGCAGAGATTGGTGCTGAAGATCGATTTGCCTGTTCTTCAACATTCTCTATTATCTTCTGCATCATATTTCTCTGAAGTAACATATGCATCCATGGCATCCACACTGAAAACATACCAGTGCAGATGTCTGTTCTTCTGTGGGGCATTATACTTGGCAGAAGAGTTGGTTGTAAATGTGTTGTTCAGATCCTGGATCCAAGTTGGCCATGTACATTCTTCCTGGTGCATTCAAACAGTGGCAGAGATTGGTGCTGAAGATCGATATGCCTGTTCTTCAACATTCTCTATTATCTTCTGATGTATGGGTTCAAAGTTAATGGCATCTCTTGCTTACTTGGTCTGACAAGCCTGGCTGTCATAAACTGCTGTAGTTTTTCTCTTGCTACCTGGTGCATGAGATTGGTGAGGTCATGATGGTCTTCGACTGCCATAGGGAGCACATTCGGAAATCGGTCATAATTTTTTTGTCTGACCTTTTTCTGTTGCATCTCCTTGGTACACTGGCACCACTTAATGAATTCTTCTGTTGCTGTGACATCATTTACCAGAAGAGTTTGGTATGTGTCATCTGTAACTTCTTTCACTGAGTATGAGATTTTGTTGGCTTTTGTCATATTTAGATTCACAATGTGGTATAGGGCCAAAAGTTCTGTATGTAATATTGTGTCATTTCCCAATGACAATGGGCCCTGTTCTTAAATTGTTCTTCTACTAAGTGGATTTATTGCTGATTGTCACGAAATGATCTATCCAGTTGGGCCTGGAATTTGTCCCAGGTAACAAGCTCCTCTTTATTGTTCTCAAACTACTACTGGGTTGTGCCATCCAAGTATAAGTACACGTTTGCCAAATACATCATGTCTTCCCATCTGTTGTATTTGGTGACTTAACTGAATCTTTTAGCCATTTCATCAGGTCGAGATCAGCATCTTGGAACTCATCCGATATATAACATCCTGGACAAGTGAAACACTTGAAACCATAATACTGATAACTTTCTGTCAAAATACACAAGTTCAAAAATGTTGACATTTTACATATGCACTTATAGCTGATATATCACTAATTGGGTGTACTTATTGTTTGTAAGTACGAGATGTTGATCAACACACTCATCTCTTGCTGATCCTTGTTGAATCATGGCTCTAGTTGACTAGGCAGTATAACAGGTCACTCATGTCTTGACTGCAGGAAAGAACACTATGTTTTGTTGTATATTCAATATTTGATTTATTTGCGTCATCTATCTTTAATCTTTGTCTGCACTGTTACACAGTTACTCGATTAATTAAAGAACACAATAAACTGTCACATTAAAAGATAATTCACTTTTTTCACATTCAATTTTGTTGTTCACATCATAAAACTCTTACGACAACTATGTGCATACTTGTAGCAAAGAAGCTTGATTCCCATGCACTTTTAGTGGACAAAAGATGTATGAACTGTGAACTACTTGCAGACATGTCAACTGTGATGTGTGCTGGTACAATGTAAAATATGAACTGCCTTGTTCGGCATGCATTCAGTGATATCAACTTACATTTGCTGCCAGAATATCCTGAAAATTTCTTTGTCAAATTAATTATGGTGATAACATATGGTTATAATGACAGTGAAAATTTAGGTAAAATTCATGTATTTATAATTATAAAAAGTTGAGAATCAAAATATAACAACAAAAACAATCAATTATTGATAAAATTATTTAATTGTACAGATAAAAAAATCTACTCACCAAGCAATGGCAGAAAACACACACATACACACACACGTAAAAGTCTGTTGTGATTGGCAAGCTTTCAGAGCCAGTGGCTCCTTCTTCAGGCAGAAGGGTTGAAGGGGAAGGAAGAAGAGTGAAGGCAAAGAACTGGAGAGGTCTAGAAAAAGGGGTAGATTTTGGGAAAGTCACCCAGAACAGCGGGTCAGGGGAGACTTACTGTACAGGATGAGAAGGAAAGACAAGCAGTCACAACTCACTCTTAGGTATATCCACTTGCTGAGCTGATAATGGGGTGTATTCTGTAAACACATGAGGCAGCCCTAGTAGAGGCAGGCTGGGTGCCGAGCTGGTGAATGGAAGGAAGGGACCTGTTGTTAGGTTTCCCTGAATACTGGAAGTTGGGAAGTGATGGTTGGAGACACCAGCAAAGAGTGGAGAGTCAATGTACCAGGCTACCTCAGAATACTACGAAGTTAGACAGTAAATCATAGAAACATCATGTCAAAAATCCAAGTACGTCACGGTAATCACAACATTGAGAAGCGTGAATTACAATTTTAATTATAATGTTATTGTAAATATATGCAGTTATGTTGGCATAAGATATGATCAATACTGCTTAACCTTTGAAAATTTATAGCTCTTAAATACTTTTAGTGATAGTTACAGTCAAGGTGTTAGGTCATAGCTGAGGATAGTAACTATCATCACGGAATGTTGCACATCACTGTCATACAGACCAAATTATGCCATGATTTACTGTAATTAATGTAATTCATGCAGATGTATCAGCTCAATGATTCCACCACACACACACACACACACACACACACACACACACACACACACACACCCTATTTTTCAGTATGTTGTGTGTATAGGGATTTTTAGACTGATTTATTGGTTAATTAATTAAATATTCATTTGATCTTTAATAGAGACATAAGTCATATGAAAATGATGCTACGTATGTAACTTCTAAAGCCACCACTGAATGCAGCTCAAAAATGTGCTTCTTATGAGCACACAATATTTCTTCTGAATTGTTTGTTCGTAAGGTTTTTTTATGTAAATGTTGAGCACATGTGCATATAATTTGTATTGATATTATTTGTGACAAAATAATTGGGCTAGAATGTCACTTGTGGTCTGAGAAGGACTGGCAGGAAGAGGCACTCTTCTCAGCATGTACATATTATTTGTAAATTGAATTATTTTGAAAGATGGTTCAATTTCTTCATTTCAAGTACTCACACAGGCTTAAAAATGGCATAAAAGGGGGTTTGCATGACCACTCTTAGTAATTCTGTTCTGAGCCAGTGTGTGTTTTGTGTCTGTTCAGACTGATAAGAATATGGGCATGTGATACTTTAACATTCATGTGGACTTAGCTGAAATTAGAATCTGGCAGCCAGTCAGAACTTTTCCCTGTTGATATACAACATGGGACTTAGAATTATTTCTGCTGTTTTTGAGAATTGCTACAAGTTAGTCTGAAAGACTCTCTACATCTACATCCACACACTGCAAACCACTGTGAGGTGCATGGTAGAGGGTACAACCCATGGTATCAGTTATTAGGGTTTCTTTCTGTCCCATTCACACATGGAGTGTGGGAAGACTGATTGTTTGAATTCCTCTGTGTGTGCAGTAATTATTCTAATCTTACCCTCATGATTTCTGTGTGAGTGATGTATAGGGGTTTGTAGTATATTCCTAGAGTCATCATTCAAAACCGGCTCTTGAAACTTTGTTAATAGACTTTCTTAGGATAGATTACATCTACCTTCAAGAGCCTCACAGTTCTTTTTCTTCAGTATCTATTTATTTATTTATTTAGCATCCAGTAGATCACACATGTGATGTAGGACTTATCGTTTGATTACACGTAACACATAATAACACATACACATAATAAATGGACAAACATATACAAACAGCAAAACAAATTACATACACATAGTAGTGCATAAGTAGTGTAAAAAAACTTATTACACAAAAACAAAGGGACGTGTACATGATAAACAATTACAGATCATGAACTACGCCTTATACACAAAACGTATTACAGATATTTAACAGATTTTTCATAAGTACTATAATTACTAAGTTGAAAACATAAATTATTGTAAATTAAAAAAAAAATAAGTATAGGTTTCAATCCACAGTCTGAGACAGGTATTCATTTACACTGTAGTAGCATTTTTCCATCAAGTATATTTTTACTTCACACTTGAAATTATTTTTGCCTTTCAATTCTTTGATTTGAGATGGAAGTGCATTTAAAAGCTTTATTCCTAAGTGGCTAACATGTTTCTGACTACTTGCTTTTGCTACATAGGGAATAAGGAAGTCTTTACAATGCCTTGAATTGTGATTATGGTAGCTTGAGTTGGTTCGGAGATTGCAGTAATTTTTACTGATCATTTCCAGGCATTTAAAAATATATATCGATGGTATTGTCAGTATCTTTAGTTGTCTGAATAAGGGTCTACAGTGAGTTTGTGGTGGGCTGTGTGTCATGATACGAATAGCTCTTTTTTGCATAATTAAAAAATATCATTTAGTCTTGACCTGGTTTTTCCCCAAAACTTATGCCATAGCTTGCAACTGATTGGAAATAACTAAAGTACACTGCTCTAATACATTCCTTGCTACATACCTTGGATATTATTCTTAAGGCAAAACATGCTGAGCTAAGTTTCTGAATAAGATATACACTGTGTTCATTCAAGTTTAAATCTTGGTCAATTCGCATTCCCAGAAACTTTGTGGTGCACACTTTTTCTATTTGTTTGCTATCCAGCATAAGGCACATATTTTCCCCTTGACACTTGCTTCCATACTGTACAAAGTTTGTTTTCTTTGTATTTAATGTCAGCTTATTTGAACAAAACCATGACTGTATGTATGAGAGCATTTTTTTCTCCTGTAGTACACAAAGATTCTTTTATATCACTAATTATGATACTCGTGTCATCTGCAAATAGTAGAATTTTGGCTGAGCTGTCTGGAGCCTGTATATCACTGATATAAATTAGAAATAACAATGGGCCCAGAATGCTGCCCTGTGGAACACCTATTTCAATTTGCTTTGGTTCAGATATGAGTTTAAAATTGTGAAGATTGTTGGATGACGTCAGCTCAACAACTTGTGACCTGTTCTGCAGATAAGATTCACACCATTTTTTAACAGTACCCCTGATGCATATTGCTTCAAGTTTCCCTAGTAGTAATATTACACGGTTCACAGTATAAAAGGCTTTGGATAAATCTAGATTAATTCCAACAACCTGTTTATTTGACTCCAAATTTCTTACTATTTCTGTTGTGTAGTCCAATATGGCTGTTTCTGTACTGTGCCCTGCTCGAAAACCATGTAAACTGTTATTTATTAGTTTATGTTTTTCTAGATATTTTGTAACCCTGATTTTCATTAATTCCTCAAGTATTTTGGAGAAGGGTTGGAGGAGAGACATAGATCAGTAATTTTCTATTTTATGTCTGTCACCATTTTTGTATAGAGGCATCACTTTAGAGATTTTAAGTTTATCTGGAAATATCCCTTCACTAAGGGACAAGTTTGCTATGTGCATTATAGGTTTGACAACAAATGGAGCAATTTTCTTAATTATTGATACAGGTACATCATCCAACCCAGAGGACATTTTGGATTTCAAGCATTTAATGACTTTTAGAACTTCATGCTCATCTGTTGGGATTACCATCATGCTGGTATTTGCCATTGGAGTCAACACTGTTGGTTGTTGCTTAAATTTACTACTTAAAGTAAGGGGAATAATTACAAAATAATTGTTTACATAGTTTGCCATGGCATCTTTTTCTATGGGGATATTTTCATTATTTTTAAGATTGACTTCCTGTTCTTTAGTTTGACCCCCCAGTTTCTTTTTTTTTATCATTTTCCACATCATTCTGGACTTGTTACTAGCCTGCCTTATTAATCTATTATTATTTAATAATTTTGCTTTTGCTGTTACTTTGTGGTAAGTCTTTTTGTATGTCCTCACATACTCAACAAACTGCTGATCATGACATGTTTTTAACTTTAAACTTTGTAATTTCATGGTTTCACTTGACTTTTTAATTCTGGGTGTAATCCAGGTCCCTTTGGATCCAGATGATATATAACTCAAAAGCTTTTTTGGGAAACACATTTCAAAGTATGTCATAAAAGTGGAAGCAAATGTATTGCAAGCATCATTTGTGTTTGTTCGTGCCAAGACCTCTGACCAAACTGCATTTTTTAAATTATTTTTGAACTGATTACAATTTTCAGTAGAGAAAAATCGTTTGTGTACTACTTTTTATTTTCCTCCTCCTTGGGAGTTGCAGTGAGATTAAAGGTTAGTGCAATATGATCTGATAATCATATATTCACATTTGTAACTGCAACTTCATGCGTGACCACATTTGAGAAGATGTTATCTATTAGGCTTTCACTGGAATCTGTTGTTCTAGTGGGAGCTGATATGTGGGGGAACATGTTGAAGCTTTTTAGTATGTCTAAAAACTTGTTTTTTGCTGAACTCTGGACCAATAGATTAATATTAAAGTCACCACAAAGAATTATGGTAGAGTTCTCATTTGAGAAAATCTTGAGCATTTCTTCCAAATTCTTAAGAAAGACTTCAGTATCTCCAGATGGTGATCTGTAAATTGCTGCAACAATTATTTTATTTTTTAAACGATATAACTGAATGGCTACTGCTTCAAAATCCTTTTATATGGTTAATGGTTTAGCCTCGTATCTTAACTTAAATTTAAGCTTGGGATTTAGATAAATGCACACACCACCACCTTTATCATTTTGCCTACAGTACTGACAGGCAAGTTTATATTGGCTTAAGTTTATGCTGTTTAGTTCACTGTCCCTGCACCAATGTTCCATAACACATAAACTATCAATATGGTCACTATTTGCTGCTACCTCAAGTTCAAGGTACTTGTTTTTAAGACACTGAATGTTCAGACTCATAATTCTTAGCTGATTTGAACAATCCGACTGACCTGTGACTTTACAATCTGTTGATGCATTATCTCTTACACCGTTACAAGATTTCATACATTGTTGTAGATTCCTCTGCTTGCAAATGTTTACCTGTTTCCCTGTTATGTGCTGTTGTTCACTGTTTTGCCATAGCAAAAATCCTGGCTTCTCAAGGATGGCTGCCTTCTTCTGGTGTGATGACTGCTCCTATTACCACTGCTGCTGTGTACTGTTGCAGTGAATGCCAGTGATTCTGGTTGCTTGGTTATTGATGTTGGAACTACTGCTTCTGATGTTGCTGTGACTGCTAATGATTCTGGTTGGTTGGTTTTTGATGGTGTAACTATTGCTTCTGATGTTAGTTCTGCTGCTGCTGCTGCTAATGTTGGTTCAGTAGTAGGTTCATCTGTTGCTACTGTTTTTTGGATGGTCCATTTGTGTGCTGCTTCTGTTTGTGCTGGTGTTTCTGCTGCTGGAGCGGCTGAAAGCAAGGGGAAACTACAGCCGTAATTTTTCCTGAGGGCATGCAGCTTTACTGTATGATTAAATGATGATGGCGTCCTCTTGGGTAAAATATTCCGGAGGTAAAATAGTCCCCCATTCGGATCTCCGGGCGGGGACTACTCGAGAGGACGTCATTATCAAGAGAAAGAAAACTGGCATTCTACGGACTGCAGTGTGGAATGTCAGATCCCTTAAGTGGGCAGGTAGGTTAGAAAATTTAAAAAGGGAATTGGATAGGTTAAAGTTAGATATATTGAGAATTAGTGAAGTTTGGTGGCAGGACGAACAAGGCTTTTGGTCATGTGAATACAGGTTTATAAATACAAAATCAAATAGGGGTAATGCAGGAGTAGGTTTAATAATGAATAAAACAATAGGAATGTGGGTAAGCTACTACAAACAGCACAGCGAACGCATTGTTGTGGCCAAGATAGACACGAAGCCCACACCTATGCCAGTAGTACAAGTCTATATGCCAACTAGCTCTGCAGATGATGAAGAAATTGAAGAAATGTATGATGAGATAAAAGAAATTATTCAGGTAGTGAAGGGAGACGAACATTTAATAGTCATGGGTGACTGGAATTCGACAGTAGGAAAAGGAAGAGAAGGAAAACTAGTAGATGAATATGGATTGGGGCTAAGAAATGCAAGCGGAAGCCGCCTGGTAGAATTTTGCACAGAGCATAACTTAATCATAGCTAACACTTGGTTCAAGAATCATGAAAGAAGGTTGTATACACGGAAGAACCCTGGAGATACTAGAAGGTTTCATATAGATTATAGAATTGTAAGACAGAGATTTAGGAATCAGGTTTTAAATTGTAAGATGTTTCCAGGGGCAGGTGTGGACTCTGACCACAATCTATTGGTTATGAACTGTAGATTAAAACTGAAGAAACTACAAAAAGGTGGGAATTTAAGGAGATGGGACCTGGATGAACTGAAAGAACCAGAGGTTGTACAGAGTTTCAGGGAGAGAATGAGGGAACAATTCACAGGAATGGGGGAAAAAATATGGTAGAAGATGAATGGGTAGCTTTGAGGGATGGAGTAGTGAAGGCAGCAGAGGATCAAGTAGGTACAAAGACGAGGGCTAGTAGAAATCCTTGGGTAACAGAAGAGATACTGAATTTAATTGATGAAAGGAGAAAATATAAAAATGCAGTAAGTGAAGCAGGCAAAAAGGAATACAAACGTCTCAAAAATGAGATCGACAGGAAGTGCAAAATGGCTAAGCAGGGATGGCTAGAGGACAAATTTAAGGATGTAGAGGCTTATCTCACGAGGGGTAAGATAGATATTGCTTACAGGAAAATTAAAGAGACCTTAGGAGAAAAGAGAACCACTTAAATGAATATCAAGAGCTCAGATGGAAACCCAGTTCTAAGCAAAGAAGGGAAAGCAGAAAAGTGGAAGGAGTATATAGAGGGTCTATACAGGGGTGATGTTCCTGAGGACAATATTATGGAAATGGAATAGGATGAGAAATATTGGAATACATGAGGCATTACTGACTCTACGACATATCTTAGAAGACAGATTAAGGAAAGGCAAACCTACATTTCTAATATTTGTAGACTTAGAGAAAGTTTTTGGCAATGTTGAGTGGAATACTCTCTTTCAAATTCTGAGGATGGCAGGGGTAAAATACAGGGAGCAAAAGGCTATTTACAATTTGTACAGAAACCAGATGGCAGTTATAAGAGTCGAGGGACATGAAAGTGAAGCAGTGGTTGGGAAGGGAGTCAGACAGGCTTGTAGCCTATCCGTGATGTTATTCAATCTGTATATTGAGCAAGCAGTAAAGGAAACAAAAGAAAAATTCGGAGTAGGTATTAAAATCCATGGAGAAGAAATAAAAACTTTGAGGTTCGCTGATGACATTGTAATTCTGTCAGAGACAGCAAAGAACTTGGAAGAGCAGTTGAACGGAATGGACAGTGTCTTGAAAGGAGGATATAAGATGAACACCAACAAAAGCAAAACACAACAGAT
Organism: Schistocerca nitens; assembly: GCF_023898315.1. NCBI lineage: Eukaryota > Metazoa > Arthropoda > Insecta > Orthoptera > Acrididae > Schistocerca > Schistocerca nitens. Next base: position 587,245,236 of record NC_064618.1, read on the forward strand.
ATTGAATTTGATTGATGAAATGAGAAAATATAAAAATGCAGCAAAAGAAGCAGGTTAAAGGGAAGGCAGGTGACCAAAAATACAGATGATTAAAAATTGAGATTGACAGAAAATGTAAAATGTCTAATCAGGAGTGGCTAGTGGACAAATGCAAGGCTGTACGAAATTGCAGGACGGGGGAAAGAAAGATGCTACCTATGTGAAAATTAGAGAGCTCTATTGAGAAAAGAGAAGTAACTGTATGAATATCAAGAGTTCTGATGGGAAGCCAATACTAAGCAAAGAAGGGAAAGACAGAAGAAAAAACAGAGGATCTTAGTGAGGGAAGCAAACATGACAACAGTACTGCAGAAAAAGAATAGTAGTAGGAGAAGATGAGCTGGAAAATATGAACTATGAGAGGAATTTGACAAACCACTGAAGGACCTAAGTGGAAAGAAGATCCCTGGTGTAACTTAAGCTACATTCCCACAAAATTATTGAGATCTTTGGGAGATACAGTCAAGAGAAAATTTTTCCACCTGGCATGCAAGATATACACCGAAGTGCCAAAAAAAACTGGTATAGGCATGCATATCTAAATACAGAGATATGTAAACAGGCAGAATACAGCACTCTGATGAGCAACATCTATATGAGACAACAAGTGTCTGACGCAGTTGTTAGATTTCTTACTGCTGCTACAGTAGCAGGTTATCAAGATTAAAGTGAGTTTGAACGCGGTGTTATAATCGATGCATGAGTGATGGGATACAGAATCTCCGAGGTAGCAATGGAGTGAGGATTTTTCCATATGCCGACCATTTATGAGCGTACTGTGAATATCAGGAACTGGATAAAACATCAAATCTCCAACATCGCTGCAGCCAGGAAAAGATCCTGCAAGAATGGGACCAATGACAACTCAAGAGAATTGTTCAGTGTGACAGAAGTGCAACTCTTCCACAGATTGCTGCAGATTTCAATACTGGGTCGAATCAAGTCTGGTGATGCTGAGGGAATTAGATTAGGAAATGAGACACTTAAAGTAGTAAAGGAGTTTTGCTATTTGGGGAGCAAAATAACTGATGATGGTCGAAATAGAGAGGATATAAAATGTAGACTGGCACAAGGAAAGCGTTTCTGAAGAAGATAAATTTGTTAACATCGAGTATAGATTTAAGGGTCAGGATGTCGTTTCTGAAAGTATTTGTATTGAGTGTAGCCATGTATGGAAGTGAAACATGGACGATAAGTAGTTTGGACAAGAAGAGAAGAGAAGCTTTCAAAATGTGGTGCTACAAAAGAATGCTGAAGATTAGATGGGTAGATCACATAACTAATGAGGAGGTATTGAATAGAATTGGAGAGAAGAGGAGTTTGTGGCACAATTTCACAAGCAGAAGGGACCTTTTGGTAGGACGCTTTCTGAGGCATCAAGCGATCACAAATTTAGCATTGGTGGGCAGCGTGGAGGGTAAAAATCGTAGAGGGAGACCAAGAGATGAATACGCTAAACAGATTCTGAAGGATGTAGGTTGCAGGAAGTACTGGGAGATGAAGAAGCTTGCACAGGATAGAGTAGCATGGAGAGCTGCATCAAACCAGTCTCACGACTGAAGACCACAACAACAACAACAACAACTACTTTGTCAAATGCTTTCTTTAAACATACGCATGGTAGAAAACTAGGTTTGGCTTTATCTTGTGTGTTCCTACATATCTCTCAAACCCAAACTGATCTTACCTGAGTTCTGCTTCCACCAGTTTTTCCATTCTTTTGCAGGTAATTTGTGTCAATATTTTGCAAACATGATTTATTAAAGTGATGGTTCAGCAGTATTCACACTTTTGAGGACCTGACTTGCTTAGAACTGGAATTATTTCATTCTTCTTGAAGTTTATGTGTATTTCCACTGTATCATACACTGACGAGACAAAGAAACTGGTATACCCGCCTAATATTGTGTAGGGCCTCCCCAAGCACACAGAAGTGCCACAACATGACATGGCATGGACTTGACTAATGTCTGAAGTAGTGATGATTGATGCCATGAATCCTGCAGGGCTGTTCATAAATCTGTAAGAGTACGAGGGGGCGGAGATCTCTTCTGAACAGCACGTTGCAAGGCATCCAGGATATGCTCAATGATGTTCATGTCTGGGGATTTTGGAGGCCATTGGAAGTGTTTAAACTCAGAAGAATGTTCCTGGAGGCACTCTGCTGCAATTCTGGACATGTGGGGTGTTGCAATGTCCTGCTGGAATTGCCCAAGTCTATTGGAATGCACAATGAATATGAATGGGTGCAGGTGATCAGAATGGATGCTTACGTAAGTGTCACCTGTCAGAGATGTATCTAGATGTACCAGGGGTCCCATATCACTCCAACTGCACACGCCTCACACCATTACAGAGCCTCCACCAGCTTGAACAGTCCCCTGCTGACATGCAGGATCCATGGATTCATGAGGTTGTCTCCATACCCGTACATGTCCATCTACTTGATACAATTTGAAATGAGACTCATCCGACCAGGCAACATGTTTCCAGTCACTAACAGTCCAATGTCGTTGATTGGCCCAGCCAAGGCATAAAGCTTTGTGTTGTGCAGTCATCAACCTCAATTGGGACTTGAAATCACTTAAATGAATGGGTAAATCATTTGGGATCACTGGTATACAGAGTACGAGGGTCACCTCTTCAGCAGCTCGCTCTGTGAGGATAGTAGCTTCAATGACAATATCTTGTATAGTTTTATGCTGTGTATGGGTAGGATTACAAAGTTAGCCATAAACAAAACATTCCTCATTCCTGTGAAAGCCATATGTGAGGAAGAAAACAAAACAGCATACTGTTGTATACACAATTTTTCTTTGAAATTATATATAAGGAGGAAGTGTGTGATGATGTTTCATTGAATGGTTCACACGCTGGCACTTGTTGATGGCCCAGTATTAAAATCTGCAGCAATCTGTGGAAGAGTTGCACTTCTGTCACACTGAACAATTCTCTTGAGTTGTCATTGGTCCCATTCTTGCAGGATCTTTTCCTGGCTGCAGCGATGTTGGAGATTTGATGTTTTATCCAGTTCCTGATATTCACAGTACACTCATAAATGGTCGGCATATGGAAAAATCCTCACTCCATTGCTACCTCGGAGATGCTGTATCCCATCACTCATGCACCGATTATAACACCGCGTTCAAACTCACTTTAATCTTGATAACCTGCCACTGTAGCAGCAGTAAGCAATCTAACAACTGCGTCAGACACTTGTTGTCTCATATAGATGTTGCTCATCAGAGTGCTGTATTCTGCCTGTTTACATATCTCTGTATTTAGATATGCATGCCTATACCAGTTTTTTTGGCACTTCGGTGTATATCTTGCATGCCAGGTGGAAAAATTTTCTCTTGACTGTATCTCCCAAAGATCTCAATAATTTTGTGGGAATGTAGCTTAAGTTACACCAGGGATCTTCTTTCCACTTAGGTCCTTCAGTGGTTTGTCAAATTCCTCTCATAGTTCATATTTCCCAGCTCATCTTCTCCTACTACTATTCTTTTTCTGCAGTACTGTTGTCATGTTTGCTTTCCTCACTCAGATCCTCTGTTTTTTCTTCTGTCTTTCCCTTCTTTGCTTAGTATTGGCTTCCCATCAGAACTCTTGATATTCATACAGTTACTTCTCTTTTCTCAATAGAGCTCTCTAATTTTCACACAGGTAGCATCTTTCTTTCCCCCATCCTGCAATTTCTTACAGCCTTGCATTTGTCCACTAGCCACTCCTGATTAGACATTTTACATTTTCTATCAATCTCAATTTTTAATCATCTGTATTTTTGGTCACCTGCCTTCCCTTTAACCTGCTTCTTTTGCTGCATTTTTATATTTTCTCATTTCATCAATCAAATTCAATATCTGTTGTGTTTTGGCTAGCATTGTCTTAATTATAGAGCTATGTTGTGGCTGGACTAGTGAATGATTCTGAAGACAAAGTATAGCTCTACAGTAACGGAGGCAATTTATATGTGCCAATGAATATGCCCTAGTAATAGCACCAGCTGTCTAAAATAAGGTTTATCAAGCAGGCATTGACTCACATATGAAGTTAGACATATATTGCAAGCATAAGTTAATAAAAAATGTAAATAAAATGACTGGTAAATTGGTGGAAACAAATAAAGAATTGTAGTCAATACAGTGGCGAAGTTAAGTCTGAATTCTGTATATCGTTCAATTTGAAACAGACAAGGTGTGATGGCCTTACAGCAAGTAATTAAAAGCACAGGCTTTCCACATGAAAGATAAAGAAATAAAATTGCAAGTGCAGTCAAGACTCTGTGAGCAACATGTAAACTTTGTCCGACTCCCCAATTAAATAAACTACTATGTAAGCAGAACCACCAATAATGTTCGGGCTGTGCATTTAGGTCAAAGTTCATCAGTGATGTTTTACCATCTGCAATAGTTCATCACTAAATGTAACTATCACTCGTGCAAAACTAAAATATTGCATTCACAAAAGTTTGGACAATTCAAAGCAGTGTGATAACATCTAAGTTCCAACGCAATGCTAAAATTCTATCAGCCATGACATTTTCAGATACTGAAATGTTGTGGCTATTGTCATCCAGAGACTTTCAAGTTGAAATCATACCAAAAGGTACAAACTGCTTTTGACACAGACTTGTCATGGACTGCCTCCCCCAAGATTAGTCCAGTCAAATAGTAGATATACCTTGCAAAAGGTGGGGTAGAAGAGTTTATTTTTTCAACTCGTTCATATGGTTGGAAAGATTAGAAAACCGAGTTTTGCCAACAAAATTTCGCTTGGGAAAACTTTCTGCAGTCAAAAAACGTGGAAAATTTCGGCCTTTTTTCAGTTTTTTTCAAAATATCTCAGTTTTTTTGCTCCTATCGCTTTAACATCTATTTTCTTTTTTAAAGAGCACAAAATTCTCTACAAATTTGATTCTTGCCATTTTTTTCTACTCCCAATATCTAAGGAGCTACAGCTCCTCAAAAAATACCAATTTTTCTAATTGTGAGCATAGTGGCAAGATACCTTATTTTTGAACACTATTTTTTCAGTTTCTGTTTGTGTAGTATAAATACATTATACATCATGTTATATGTTGAAATTTAGCACCTCACTTTCAGGTATTCAGTTTCTCTTTATGCAACATGAGGATTGCTGGGCACCCAACTATTATGATTCTTACATCACTACCTGAAGTTCACTATGGGCCACCTCAGCCCTGGTATTTGTAAAACTATAAATATAAAAATACATCATTAAGAGACACACACACACACACACACACACACACACAAAATAAATTGTCACAGGAAACTGAACTATTATTAGCTGCAATAGGCAACCTAATTAGGTACGTAATTATTCTTGTTTACAAAAGCCACACAGTTGACATTAAAAATAAGTAGCTTTATTACAATTAAAATGCATTTTCAGTTACTAAAAAATGTTGACAGTCCTGGGTGTGTAATACTTGAAATATCGCCCTTTAGCATACTTGAGACAGATATGAGCATCACTTCCAACGTTTTGATGGGCCAGGTTCCTCAGTGTCACCAGAAATACCTTGAGTTACGGATTCAGGGTCTGTACATGATCCCAGATTGACCTCTTCTTTAAACAGCGAGTCAGCCGTAGCAAGTTCGTTGATTTCGTCAGCGGTTTCCTCAACATCCTCCATAACATCTTCTTCACTGTCTTCATATAAAAATTTTGGCACGTTTTCTCAGTTGACCCCAATACATTTCTATGAAATTGAAGAACATTTCAAATCCCCTTTTCTGAAGGAGCACGCTCCGCCACAGTTCAGCTTGCATGAGCATGAAACAATGTGAAGAAGTTATTCAGGTGCTGGATCTTGGCTCATTATAACGGGTATTGGACCGTGGTCACTGTGATTCCAGCCCCATTTCTCAGGAGGTTTCTAGTTTCCCATCCAACTTTGGACGGTAAGTCCGCAACGAATGATGTTGTGCAGCATCTTGTATAGGTGGCAACAGTGCAAGATTCAGTTTGCTTTTTGTGGCAGACTTGGCAAATAGCTGGTACCGCCAATGGTCTAGTGTGTGGGAACTGGTGACACCTCCACTATACAATGCAATAATAACCTGTTCTCCTGCTGATATTATTTCTTCATGGGTAGCACGTGGTTTATTGAACGTGCAAAGCGCTAAGGTTAGGTGTTCATTTTTCGCAACAATATTGCAGCACTTAATTTTTCCTTGACCAACAAAAGCGGATGTTGTATCACATCCGCTAAAGGCGTGAGTGGACAGAATATATTCACTGTCAAACTTGTAAGATGCAGTGGAAAACCACTTGTCTTCTGTGTTTCCTCTTCCTGGCTTTAAGAGAAATAAGTTTTCAATGCCTCGCCCCAAACCGGTCATGAACACAAGCAGGTCAACATCTTCTCCTACAATGACAACACTTCCAAAATCTTTGGTTCTTGAAATGGCAGACGTTACAATCATAACGTCAGCATCTTATTGTGCCTGGTGCACTTCAATGCTACACTCCAGAAATTCCTTTTTAAGAAGTGCGATCAAACGCATCTGTTTTGTTCGTTGTACAAGAACTTGTCCTAAGGGACTTGGTTCACCATCTCTGATTCAACCACAATGTCAACCGAAGAATGTTTTTTGGACCTACGAATCCTCTCAGCACTCTTTGTGCTACATTTGTCTCCCTCACATGGATACCCATAAAATACAATAGCAAATTGAGATCCAAAATGACGTTGCAGGTAAGAAACATAGCTTTGGGCTATTGACTTGAAGCAAACATTCCGAGTCCAAGTCACTTTGTGGATAAGGTACCCTCTATCAATGACAAAAAAATTACTCAGTCCACCTGACTTCACATCTTCCACTGGAACGAAGGCATTGTAGAATGAAGATTTTGTTCCTTTTCGCATGCCTTTTTCTGAAAATAGGGACATTGGGTAAGGAGCAAGTTCATATTTCAGAAAGGCTTTTAACTCTTCTTCACTTTGTTTCATTAAACAAATCCTTTGGAAAAGAGTCAAAGGATCAACAGGAGTAATTTTAGGGCTCCCAGCTTTTACAGAATTGAACGCAGAAAGGAGAGTCACAACTTTATCTTTTCTACGGATCTTTACATCGTGGAAATTGTCACCAACTATTCCTTTCATGCCTTTTTCCCCCTCTTCGTGACACATATGACGATTAACATCCTCCATTCTGACAACACCACTGTTGATAGACATTATAAAATCACTTTCAGGGAAGGGAGGGTGCACTGAAAACCAATCACGCAGCTTACGCAAGTCTATGCCATCTCGTTCGATGCGACAACTTCTTGCATCTACATGCTGTTCTGATGTTACTGCGCTCACTTCGCAATACGACTCAATTTCTTCACAAATGTTCTACATGTGAATCATGCCCAATGTCCATCTGGTTAATACACTAGGCCTATCCGTAATTTCTCGGCCAGAAGTAAGTCCTCCAGAACTCTTCATGGTTCTCATCAATGTTTGTTCTATAGTCATGTCAGAAGGAACCCCTGACCAATAGTTTTCTGATCGCAGGATTGTAAAATGTCCTTTCGTTGTGAACTTCTCATATTCTGATAAATCCATTTTTTCCTCGAGTCTCAACATATCCTGTAAGTAGAGGTGGCCACTTTTAGCGTACATAAAATGTAAATAAATAAAAATATAGCCCCCATGCCTTCATCTACTTGTGTTGCAGGTCGGTAACCTCGTTTCTGTCCAGTAGCTGAAACACGGTGAAAGAACTTTCTGTAGCAAAATCTGTGGTACCACTCATCTGCAGCAACCAAATCATTTACATTTTGAATCCGCTCTATCACTTGTTGACCAAATTCATCACCACGTCGTTTAGCCTGTTCTAATACTGTCGATTGCACTTCCAATTTCATTACTTTGTAAACAAAATTTCGTTTGGCATATGGCAATCTTAACTGCTTGGTTAAAAAGTCATCACAGTTCCCTTTTGCACATAAAAAGCATTTCTCTTTGAAATTGAATTGACCTTTTTCCTGCAACTGACGTAGCACGCCTGTTGGTTCCTGAGGATGTCGAAGGCTAGCTGCTATCATTCTCTAATTAATGTACTTCTTGTAGCATGCTTCATGCACCATCACTTCACTGAGCGTTTTCAAAAAATGGGTGTGAGCAGACTCCCTGTGTTTAGCACTACAATCGATAAGTGTGCCCAGTCCTTTCTTTTTCACATTGCGTCCACCACTCACCACAGTTTTTTCGCAAATGAAACACAAATTCATGTCAGACATACTCATTTTCAGCACCACAACATAGACTGAATGTAAGCGAATCCAAACTGTAGGACCCTTATTGTTGAGTGCTAATAGCTGTCAGCGCGCTGTGAACAATCACCAGAGATAATCGCCTTCCGCCCGCCAAAGAATAAATACACTTTTGTCTGCTAAAGAACAATTCCTACATACTTTTTCTTATAACTGATCATTAACGTCAATCAACTGTAGAAAATGTATGGCACCTGCATGCAATCATATTACATATTGTAACACAAAAACTTCACGCAATCCGACGTGAATGTGTTCGTAGTTACTGAATACGATGCTGTTTGTCCTGGCCCTGCAGCAGAGTGAGATGGTAAATTCCAATGAATAACATGATGAGTAATATGTTTATACTACACAAATAGAAACTGAAATAACAGTGTTCAAAAATTAGGTAATTTGCCACTTTGTTCGAAATTTGAAAAATTGGTATTTTTTGACGCGCTGTAGTGCCTTAGATACTGGGAGTAGAAAAAAATGGTAAGAATCAAATTTGTAGAGAATTTTGTGCTCTTTAAAAAAGAAAATAGACGTCAAAGCGACAGGAGCAAATCAAACTGAGATATTTTGAAAAAACTGAAAAATGTCCGAAATTTTCGAAGTTTTTTGACTGCAGAAAGATTTCCCAAGAGAAATTTTGTTGGCAAAACTTGGTTTTCTAACATTTCCAACAATATGAACGAGTTAAAAAAATAAAATCTTCTATCCCACCTTTTGCAAGGTACAGGCTTTTTTTCTGACAGTTTCACTGGACTAGATACCATCATAAAGAACACAAGACATGTGGCCATACATGTAATAAATATTAAAAAACACATAAAAGGTTTCCATCACACTCAGCTGTTAAAAGTAATAAATATACCAAATATTTTTACATACACGGGTGTTGAAGTGTTGCCAACCTATTTTTTACATCTTAAGTCTCATAGGACTTCTTCATTAACTGTCCTTCTACGATTATTGGATATAGTGAGCAGCTATTGAATAAATGTACATCACACTGTAAAACTTGCTTTTCATACTCTTCACTTTTATCATAACTGAATTCAGTTTCAATGATCATATGTGTTGTATATCTGAACATCAACAGTAGTGTTATCTATTCTTGAGTATTGGTCGAGTGTTTGGAATTCACATCAGGTTGGGTTGAAAGAAGACATTGAAGCAATTCAGAGGTGAGCTGCTAGATTTGTTACCAGTAGGTTTGATCAGCATGCAAATGTTACGGATATGCTTCAGGAGCTAAAGTGAGAATCCCTGGAGGGAAGAAGACATTCATTTTGAAGAATGACATTCATTTTGAAGAACACTACTGAGAAAGTTTAGAGAAAAAACATTTGAAGCTGACTGCACAATTATTCTACTGTACAAGCATATATATTTCATGTAGGGACCATGAAGATACAAGAAATTAGGGCTCATGTGGAGGCATCTAGACAGTTATTTTTTCTTCGTTCTATCTGCGAGTGGAACAGGAAAGGAAGTGACTAGTTGTGGTACAGGGTACTCTCTGTCATGCAGATGGATTGCAGAGTATGTATATAAATGTAGATGTAGATCATCAATATCATAACACAGATCAGCAAGCTACACCAACTAAAAACTTCATGAAGTCCAGAAGTGGAAATGTGTAATATTGGTGTTTGCATTATAAATGACAGATAAACACAATAATGAAAGCCAAATACTGGGCATAATACATACACATTTTAACTATCAAGCACCAAACTTGATAATATTGAACATAAGATTTGCAATTATTGATGATTAGTTACCAACTAGCCAAATTTTTGTGTATAACACCTATGTAAAGATTAATGTAGTACAGGAATGACAAAACAGCAAAATAAGTAAAAAATCCACTCACCAATTGGTGGCAGAACACACACATAATTTTTTATAATTAGGAAAGCTTTTGAAGCCAGTGGCTCCTTCTTCAGACACAAGGGTTGAGGGGGAAAGGAAGAGAGGTGAAGGAAAAGGACTGGAGAGGTCTAGGAAAAAGGGTGGATTTCGGGAGTCACCCAGAACCCTGGGTCAGGGGGGACTTAACAGACAGGATGAGAAGGAAAGACTGATTGCTGGGGATTGCACCAGATGAGATGAAAAACTGAGAGCTGGAAGGTGGAAGGCAGGATAATATGCAAGACAGAGGTTACTGCTTAAACATTGTGTACAAGCTAATAAGAGTGAAAAGCGAAGTGTATTTTACATAACAGAGGAAGGAGGGTGACGGAAAAAAAGGGGGGGGGGGGAAATAAAAGATGTAGAAAACTAAAACGGAGTGAAGAAAGGAGTAATACTATGAAGAAATGCTGAGTCGGAAGAAATTACCATAAATTAAGGCCAGGTGGGTAGCGAGAACCACGGACATTTTTTAATGCTAGTTCTGCAGGTGGGAACTAGCATTACAACATATCCTTGGTTCTTGCATTCAGAATATTCAACAAACTTTCTGAAAGCCAGTTAAAATTCATAACATTTGCAAACATATTGGGCATAGCAGCGATCACAGTGAACAGTAATAAAATGTTATACACAACAGTCTTTATTGCATAAATCGCTTTTATTCATTAATGATGACTGGTTTTGACCAAATGTGGGTCGTCTTTGGGTCTACTTCAGATGCTGGCATGGAGCAGGAAATGTGGGTACCACCCACTGATATCAACTGCCCACTGCTCACATCAGCGGGTGGCATCCACAATTATCTCCACACGCCACCACTGGAGTATGTTCAAAGATGATCCACATCTGGTTAAAACCAGCCATCTTTCATGAATAAAAGTGTTTTATTCAATCAAGACTGTTCAATATAATATTTTAATTACAATTCAGGTTAGAGAAAATCATCATCCCCTACTGATATCACCAAGGTGTGCTCCCGATATTTATTTTTTGACGCTTATTGTGGTACACTTGTTCTTCTGTTGTATGACCTAATAAAATTGCAAGATATTAGTGGCATGTACACATAGATGACGGTAGAGGGTACCTAGTGTAAACTCATCAGTGGCCTTTGAACCAGCTACAGTGAGCTCTTAAATCTCTGAATCACATCATTGCTCAGTCAACACGAAGGCTTACCTTACTCAGGCTGCAAGAATCTGTGCCCTTCTTTGTGTTAAACTTGCATCTTATATTCATGTCTTAATCATTTCATTGATAAAAGAAAGAAAGAAAACTTCATAGAAAGGAGGAAAGGATAGTATGACTCATTCCTGTGAAGGCAAAGCATAGAATGTAGAGTTAAAAATGTCATTTCGGAATGATAGCACATTCAGCTCTCAGCATTCAATCTGTTTGTTACTTTCCAACTCATATTCTATGTGAGTGGATTTAGGATGTTGCTAGACAGACACAGAGTATTGATTTTAGTGGGAAGGTTGCCTTACTCACAAAGCCAATTGTGTTCTGAAATGGGCTTTGCATGTGAAAGGTAAAGGTGCAAATTCTTTTCGAACTGTTTAGCCACTGTGGATTAAACATAAATTTGTTCCTGGAGTGGAGCAGCCCTCATGAGATTTTGTTACAGGTGAAATTAAAAATTTTTTTGACATTTAATTTCTTACATTTCCTCTGCACATTGTTGAAAGGCAGCTGAGAAAGAGATGAAAAAAGTAAAAGTTTGCTTGCTAGTAGCAGTCAAGGTATAAGTAACTACTGTAGTGTGTTGGGTGAGCAATGACCACTATGGAGGGATGAAAGAGCAGTTCTTTTAGACATTTTGGTGGCGGGGGCCTTCCCACCCAAGGTGTTGTGGGTTCAACGGGTCAGTAAGGGGCATAGGATACCAGCATGAGGATGCAGCGAGACAGATGGTGAGCATGTAAACTATTAATTGTACCAGCAAGATACAGCAGTTACAGGTGCCCTCCCTCATCTGGTGGTGCAGCTGAACATTGACCCATGGCATGAACAATCCACAGCATGGTCGGGTATCGATCTTCGTCCAGGTATTATAAAACTTAACTAATTTTTCGCCTCCAGATATCTGGTCTCTTCTGTGGCAGAACTTGCGTACGAAAATGCATCTAAAACCGCATGGGTCTTTTCTAATGTCTCACGAAAATAAAACAAAGCGAACAAAAAAATCAAGGCGATGACATAGCGATTGCACACATAAAATTTGGCGAAACAAAGCATACATTAACCAACGATTTAACAGTTTTGAACGAGTAGTTATACAAATGACTTCTGTTTCCTGGTGCCAGCAAATTGAAGTTTCAAACTATACAACAGATAGGCTAACCATTAACTCCAGGTATGAATCACAAACCTGTCACTGTGACACAACCATTTTCCAAAATACCCAGTAGTTACCCTAAAACCCCCAATACCATTCATGAAACATCTGACCAACAAAGCTGGTAAAATAAGAAACTGTGCGACTCGGAAAGAGGTTCGCGGACCAAGATCTGTGGAGGCGGGCTTAATCTAAACAGCGAACTGTCAGGAAGCAGAAATACACAGCTACAATTGTAGGCTCAAAATTTATTGCACAGTAATATTCTGTCCACGTATTGCGTGGGAGTGCGAGGCCAAGAACGGCAGAATATTATTGAGCAATATTTGTACCCCGGACGCGTCAATTAAGACTCTGCCTCTGCAGCGAACACGTCGGCATTTGATAATGTAGAAATCGTATGTATTGCGACTGCAGTCTCTACGTGATGCAATAAGAAAATTAATGCAATAAGAAAACCTAGAGGAAGCGGCATTGGGCGAAAAACTGGCTTGGAAGCCGTTTTACAGACATCCATAGTAACACGCAGTCTATTTATATTCATCTGCCGTCACTGTACCTTTGTCAGCATGTCTCCAAATCACGATAACTAGGAACTGCCGTGTATTGTCAATACATGGCGCAATACTGAGCCACCATCAGTATTTATAAAGCTTCTCAGTCACCTTCAATACACTGCGCGAACCGCCAATGTCGCTCTCAGGCGGTCTGCATTATTGCGCAGCACACATTGTTGCGCAATAAATATTGAGCGTGTTAAGTTGTAAGGGCTTCCTAATTGCAATGGCGCTGTCGGTGGATGTTGTTTGTAGATCATCAACAAGGCGAATTAACAAAAAGAGCTCCTCTCCCACTTGGATCAGAACTACCACACAAGTACTGAGTTAGACTAATCAGGCTCCGAAATTGTCACGAAAGATGTGCGAATGCATAAATGCGGAATGGTTGACACCTTCATGTCGACTAAGACACAAAATCCGCTACTATTAACACGAATGAACGCAGTGGGGATAAGTTAACTTCTGATGCTAGCAGATTTGGTTTGATTTTTATTTGGTCTTGTTAAATACCAGTCTGTACAATGTTAAGTGTTGTAGGACAAGTGAATACATACAAATTACACGGGCAGAAATTGAAGTAAAAACTATAAATGCAAGGTGAACACTTCCTCCCGGAGAAACCTCGACACTGACGTAGACGTTCCGTTAACGGCCTGTGTGATTGGCACCTTTTGAATTTTGAAATGCTTTGTCATTTTTTGAGTCGGTCTTTACTAAGGACTGCCATTCCTCATAATTCTAATAATTTAAATTTATCTTGACTATGTAAAATTTTTTGTTGCTGTTAAATTATTAATGCAGTTTCTAACAGCTGCTGCACCAAAGCACTGAATTATTGTATAACCAGCATAATTTTTCTCGTCCCACATTAATGAAGTTTACCTGCGTTTGAACTATAATTTAATTTCAGTTCATAATTCAATATTATTTTGTTACGTATATGTATACTTGCTATTTATAAAATTGTTTTGTATGAAGTGATACAAGCTTCAACTCGTTAATAAAATGCAGATATTATTTTCTCACTTGTAAGTAAATGGTTGCAATCTAAAAAATTGTTATGATTTTATTCCCTCACATCGAATTTCTCTGATTGACATCGACCTTGGAAACTGTTGAAGATGTTGTGTGGGTCTCTGATTGTATTCCGTAGTTCAGTTGGCGTGAAGAGCCGGTGTTTTTTGAAAGAAAGCAATTTCTGCGTTTTGAAGTTAATATCCCAAGTAGGTTGGCGTTCGGTGTACTATGAGGTTCTAGCATTTTTCTATGCAAGTTTTTTGCCACTAACAAACCGGTTAGTTGGAATGAATTGCAATACAGAAGCGCCAGTTTTCTGTTCAGTGCCCAACTTCCGTTTCAGATATAGTGCAGAAGTAGTGGATACTAAGAGACCGATATACATTTTGTAAAAGAAAGTTGTAAAGTTGACAGCGAAGTCAAATGTCGGAATGTTATGGAATTTTTGAGTTAATTGCGCAGTTATCTTATCTATTAGATAACGGCTAGACAACTGGAAAAAATGTTATCCGTGTTGATGTAACTTGCAAGGACAACAGGCGACTACATCTATATTAGTTGTCTTGACTGCGGTTTTCATTAAAGCAACCAAGAGGTATAGCGTGCTCGATTGGTTACCCGTACGTAAACGTGTGAGAACCAATATTCCAGTATATATCACTATATAGGATCGGTGGTAATGATGTGTGCAAGCGGGTTTGAAAATGTCTTAAAAACATGTTCTTGTATTAGTCATGTTATTTTTTAGGGCACACAGGAGTGTAGAACTCATTTTTTACCTATTTGGCCCAGTTGAATAATTATAGATATTAAGCTTATTGTCGTTAGTTCGCTGGGTTTTATAAATAGCCTACTTCATGTATCGACATAATGTAATCGAATTACACTGTAAAATCAACACAACTAACAGAAAGTTAATGTTTAGCTGAAACAACCCTGTACTTTGATGATAATGTCAATCTGGTACTTTTCTGCTTTCGGCCGAAGGTATTAGCTATATGATGTGTCTGTAGGTCTAGCTGTTCAAATGCCAGAACTAGTTTTCAGGATAAATTGTTTTCTTGTTATTTGTGTAAAACTTCACCTTTTATTTGGAAACTTGAGTGAAGTATCTTAGAAGACCTGTAGGGAAAGGTATTTAGTAGTAAGAAATTTGCGGCAACCCTGTGATTTTACAATTTAATAATTATATGTAATAAAGCCATTGGTATTTCTATTTTAACTTTGGTTTACAATGCTGCATTCATTTGGCATTCAATTTTTTTCCATTAACCTTAAGATCAGAGAGAAATTGAATTTTGGTAGATGGTGTTGTATTGATTAACTGTGGTCAATTGTTCAATATTCCTGGCAGTTTCGGGCTGTGAACACCATTTCAGATTTTTGTTCTATGCTTATTAGGTTTCACATTTTCTTTGATGCTCAATGTTCATGCCCAGACTGTATTCCACCATATTCCACTTTACAACAGCTGTCACATTCTTCTCACAGTGTTGCAATCAGTCTCTCGTTCATGTCTTCCCGTTCTGTAATACTGCCCTCAGGTGTCTTTTCATTTTTATAGCCCTCCCATATTTTATCCTTCGGGTCATTCCGTGTCAAATCAACCAATTTGATTTGAACCATAACCTCTCAGATTTGGATGATTTTTTTTTCCCAGGTAATGTAACCACTAACACTAGTTTAAATTTTATTTTCAAATTTTTCTGACCTTTGGTTTTTGAGTTCCAAGGGTTTAAAAATCAAAAAAGCCTCTGCTCTTGATCACTTGATGGTTGTTTTAAATTGCTGTAGCTCAAAAACTATAAAACCTAGAGAGCTCAAACTTGCACCATTGTTTTCCTCTAAAAATTCCCTTCAATTTGATATGTAACATGACTGTTACCTAAATCTGAAAATTGTAAACTATTCCAAAAAATCATATTTTGAATTTTCCAAAATATTTACCCTCGGATTTTTTTTTATAAAAATTGTATGTGTTGTCTACTCTTGACTACATGCATGCAAAATTTCAAGACATGATCTCAATGGGTTCTTGTATAAAATAATATTTCATTAGCGCAATACACACTAGTGAGGTGAAAATCAGACTATTTCTAGGCTATGAATACTAAGGTAGGCCTACGTAATTCTAACAAACTTAAATTATTATGTTAGCCTTTTTATTCAACATTACCCTCTTATTGTTTAATTCATTAAATGATACAGTGTTTTTTGATTTAATGTTCATGATTCTTTTAACTATGCATCAGAAGGAAGTGAACACATTTTAATTGGTAATATACGTGCTACAAGTTGAAATTTTGAAGAAAGCCACTCACCTTCATCCTTAGTTGTAAATGGTGGAGGTTATCTTTTTCTTGGTTTTCCAGTGTTATTTGTAATCATTTGCAGCAAGTTCCTTTTATTAGAAATTGGCATATGATTAATTTCACTTGGGAAAAAGATTAACTTGTTGATATTTGCATGAATAGAACTTTGTTTCTAATACTAATTGGTATCTACAAAGTTAATACACATGGTATTTATACAACTTGGTGTTTAGTGAGAGTATGTGTAACATAATTGTCATTCCATGTCAGTTCAACCGGGGGCTCCAGATCATAGTCCCAGATTTGACTGAAATTTAGTACACTATGTGTGGAACACTCGTGTACAAAGTATTAGTTTCCCCATCCAATTAGTTCCAGAATTATGATTTGTGAAAGAAGGTGGTGTAACCCGGAAATTGCAACCCGCATCTGGCAGTCTGTCTTCAGACCCAACTTCAGGTCTTAATAACTTTGGAACTATTCCGCACAGTCCAGTGAAATTTTTACAACCCAGTAACATCCATTTAGAGAACACACTCCATGAATCAAAACACCAACATATTTCTGAGGGAAAATAAAAAATTCCAAAATGTGGTTAAAAAATGTAATACGTTAAAGTTACATATTGTAGGTGCCCTCTATGCCAAATATAATTCACTTGAAAAGGGTGTAATTTTTTGTGGTATGCTTAATGTGGCCTAAACACACACAGAGCTCATCTTGCCCATATCAGTGCCGGCTGCTATGGCCTAGCGGTTCTAAGCGCTTCAGTCCGGACCCACACTGCTGCTATGGTTGCAGGTTCGAATCCTGCCTCGGGCATGGGTGTGTGTGATGTCCTTAGGTTGGTTAGGTTAGGTTTACGTAGTTCTAAGTCTAGAGGACTGATGACCTCAGATGTTAAGTCCCATAGTCCTTAGAGCCATTTGAACCCATATCAGTCACACAAATATTGGACATGCACACGAAAAGTCAACAATTTGAAAAATTACCTGAAAAACATGGATTTTCTTAGTGTGGTACCACAAAAGGGACAAGTGATATCCAAACCAAATTACAAACACTGCATCAGTAGACCATAATATAATATGTGGCAACATTTCAAGTTGTTATTGCAAGGCATTTGTGTACAATAAAAGTTGACAGAGATATATTTGGTTAAGTTTCTTTTAACATGATTTAGCAAGTAATAGTGATGAAGGATACAGCTTGTTTCAGATAAAGCCGCAGCAATTGTTGGGAACCATTAGCCAACAAAGTTAAACAATAGTAGTTTTCAGGGACAGAATGAGTAATTGTTAGGCAGGAGCAACAAAGGAAATAAGCAACAATTACAGGTTACTCATGTTTTTAAGATTCTAGTTCAGACTGGTCAGTACTGTTGTGGAAAGTCAGTATGGAGGCAGAAGACTGTAATAGTGGTGCTTTTGTTCAAACAAGTTGTGACAGTTCACAAGCCATAACTCTGGAACTAATTTGCAGGGGAACTTAAAATTTTGTACATGAGTGTTCCACACTTGGTGTGCTAAATTTCAGTCAAATCTGAGACTATCAGCTGGAACATTTTCTCAAATTGCTTGAACTAACATGGAATAACCAAATTTAAACGTGCTTCTTTTATGGTTTTTAAGATATTTTTCCCAAGCAAGAGAAGACATTATTTCTTTAGCACTTAAAGTGTAGGTTCGTCCCGTAGCTGTTGTTGGATTCGTTGTTTGTAAAAGAGTATTTCCTGCAACATCTAATATATCTCTTGGTTGTGGGTAGTAAAAAGACAGGGCTGGACCCTTTGGGTGTAAACAATTTATTCGGTACATGTCATTGTATTTTTCTTCAATGCATCCTAGCCACCAAGAGTCATCATATGTTACTGTCACAAAACCAGCAGCAATATTTTCCATATGTGACAGTGTTATTTGGTTCAGTGTTGTCACATTCAAGAGACTCATCCAGACTAAAATGATTAGGCTTGTCAGTAATTTGACTCACTGTGCAGGGTTTATATGAGTGAAACTTTTGTGTTCCCACAATCGCTTTTGATTCACTAAACTGAGGGAGTAAGTGTTCTTTGGTCAGTTCATAGTCCTCTGTTGTGTAATATTCAGAGTCAATGGTTTTTATGTTTTCCATGGCAAATACATAAAGTGATTTGGGTGTTAAGATTTGTTGGTCATATGGCCTTTGTCATGTGTAACTGGAATTCGGTAGTAGGAAAAGAAAGAGAAGGAAACGTAGTAGGTGAATATGGATTGGGAGAAGAAGTGAAAGAGGAAGCCATCTGGTAGAATTTTGCACAGAGCATAACTTAATCATGGCTAACACTTGGTTCAAGAATCATGTAAAAGGTTGTATACATGGAAGAAGCCTGGAAAAACTGACAGGTTTCAGATAGATTATATAATGGTAAGACAGAGATTTAGGAACCAGGTTTTAAATTGTAAGACGTTTCCAGGGGCAGATGTGGACTCCGACCACAATCTATTGGTTTTGAACTGTAGATTAAAACTGAAGAAATTGCAAAAAGGTGGGAATTTAAGGAGATGGGACCTGGATAAACTGAAAGAACCAGAGGTTGTACAGAGTTTCAGGGAGAGCATAAGGGAACAATTGACAAGAATGGGGGAAAGAAATACAGTAGAAGAAGAATGGGTAGCTTTGAGGGATGAAGTAGTGAAGGCAGCAGAGGATCAAGTAGGTAAAAAGACGAGGGCTAGTAGAAATCCTTGGGTAACAGAAGAAATATTGAATTTAATTGATGAAAGGAGAAAATGCAGTAAATGAAGCAGGCAAAAAGGAATACAAAAGTCTCAAAAATGAGATCAACAGGAAGTGCAAAATGGCTAAGCAGGGATGGCTAGAGGACAAATTTAAGGATGTAGAGGCTTATCTCACTAGGGGTAAGATAGATACTGCCTACAGGAAAATTAAAGAGACCTTTGGAGAAAAGAGAACCACTTGCATGAATATCAAGAGCTCAGATGGAAACCCAGTTCTAAGCAAAGAAGGGAAAGCAGAAAAGTGGAAGGAGTATATAGAGGGTCTATACAAGGGTGATGTATTTGAGGACAGTATTATGGAAATGGAAGAGGATGTAGATGAAGATGAAATGGGAGATATGATACTGTGGGAAGATTTTGACAGAGCACTGAAAGACCTGAGTCGAAACAAGGCCCCGGGAGTAGACAACATTCCATTAGAACTACTGACAGCTTTGGGAGAGCCAGGCCTAACGAAACTCTACCATCTGTTGAGCAAGATGTATGAAACTGGCGAAATACCGTCAGACCTCAAGAAGAATATAATAATTCCAATCCCAAAAAAGCAGTTGTTGACAGACGCGAAAATTACCGAACTGTCAGTTTTATTAGTCACACCTGCAAAATACTAACTTAAATCGAATTCTTTGCAGACAAATGTAAAAACTGGTAGAAGCCGACCTCGAAGAAGATCAGTTTGGATTCCGTAGAAATATTGGAACACATGAGGCAATACTAACCCTACGACTTATCTTAGAAAATAGATTAAGGAAAGGCAAACCTCCATTTCTAACATTAGAAAAAGCTTTTGACAATGTTGACTGGGATACTCTTCTTCAAATTCTGAAGGTGGCAGGGGTAAAATACAGGGAGCGAAAGGCTATTTACATTTTGTACAGAAACCAGATGGCAGTTATAAAACTCGAGGGGCATGAAAGAGAAGCAGTGGTTGGGAAGGGAGTCAGACAGGGTTGTAGCTTATCCCCAATGTTATTCAATCTGTATACTGAGCAAGCAGTAAAGGAAACAAAAGAAAAATTCGGAGTAGGAATTAAAATCCATGGAGAAGAAATAAAAACTTTGAGGTTCACTGATGACATTGTAATTCTGTCAGAGACAGCAAAGGACTTGGAAGAGCAGTTGAACGGAACGGATAGTGCCTTGAAAGGAGGATATAAGATGAACATCAACAAAAGCAAAACGAGGATAATGGAATGTAGACGAATGAAGTTGGGTGATACTGAGGGAATTAGATTAGGAAATGAGACACTTAAAGTAGTAAAGGAGTTTTGCTATTTGGGGAGCAAAATAACTGACGATCGTCGAAGTAGAGAGGATATAAAATGTAGACTGGCAATGGCAAGGAAAGTCTTTCTGAAGAAGAGAAATTTGTTAACATAGAGTATAGATTTAAGTGTCAGGAAGTCGTTTCTGAAAGTATTTGTATGGAGTGTAGCCATGTGTGGAATTGAAACATGGACGATAAATAGTTTAGATAAGAAGAGAATAGATGCTTTCAAAATGTGGTGCTACAGAAGAATGCTGAAGATTAGATGGGTAGATCACACAACTAATGAGGAGGTATTGAATAGAATTGGGGAGAAGAGGCGTTTGTGGCACAACTTGCCTAGTAGAAGGACTCGGCTGGTAGGACATGTTCTGAGGCATCAAGGGATCACCAATTTAGTATTGGAGGGCAGCGTGGAGGGTAAAAATTGTAGAGGGAGATCAAGAGATGAATACACTAAACAGATTCAGAAGGATGTAGGTTGCAGTAGGTACTGGGGGATGAAGAAGCATTCACAGGATAGAGTAGCATGGAGAGCTGCATCAAACCAGTCTCGGGACTGAAGACGAGAACAACAACAGTGGCCTTTGTAAACTGGCTGTAGCAGTTGGCCATTTAACAGTTCTGTCAAGGCCAACACATGCAGGCTTGCCATGGGATGTTGCAAAGAACTCCCACTCTGCCTCAACTTAAAAATCAGTTTTATGCAGCGGTGCCATCAGAAAAGTAAGTAATCTTTTTATGTGCAAAAGGCAAGGTTTGCTTTATGATTTCTAGCAGTTTTTTCTGGAATACATAGAAAGCAACTGTATTATGCTTCAGGCAATATGATATGAAGACATGCTGCATATGTTTTAGTTTTCAGTCCCATTTATAATATATGATGAAAGGATGCAGTGGAGCTTGGGTGGTAGTCCAGTGGAATGATTGTATTTCATCTTGTACTACGAAAGAGTAGTTTTCTGCAAAATCACAGTTGACTACTACATGGCCTTCGGTTAAATTGTCCTTGATTTCGCTGTAGTGTTCTTTCTGCTGACTAGCTATAAATGAATGAGTTTTTACCTTCATTAGTGTGTCCAAAAACTCATCCATAAAGCCATCAGTACTTTTTTACTACAGTTTCCATCAAACACCTATCTACAGTTACCCACTTTTTGTAGGTTACTTCATCAGTCATATCACCAGTGAACTTTGCATTCAATAGATCTTTAAGTCTAGAGACAGCAGGACATTCCTTACAAATATCCGTAAAACATTGTTGTGATGGTGGATTGCGCATCATCTTGACTAGGCAGGAATGATAAGATTTCAAAGCAGTTTTATCTCAATCCAAAACAAAATTTTGCATCTTAGCACCATTCATCATTAGCTTAATGTTTTGGTGTAGGGTACACACACAAACAGTAAGTGTGCCATTTCTTCCAGCCAGGATACAGTTCCTTGGTCTTAATTATCAACACTTGGAAAACCCAATTTTGTTTGCAGGGATCTTTTCCTTAAGTAATTGGTATATTTCTTGCAAATTTGCCAGCACTAGCCTCTTTTGAACCTGGATCTTTCCATCTTTATTTCTTATGGTCACACAATCTTTTTTCCCTGGCATCATTCTACTAACGTCGTTTGGGCTTTGCCTCTAAATATGTCTGCTTGTATCTGTATATGTGTGGATGGATATGTGTGTGTGTGCATGTGTATACCTGCCCTTTTTCCCCCTAAGGTAAGGCTTTCTGCTCCCAGGATTGGAATGACTCCTTACCCTCTCCCTTAAAACTCACAACCTTTCATCTCTCCCTCTCCTTCCCTCTTTCCTGTCGAAGCAACCGTTGGTTGCGAAAGCTTGAAATTTTGTCTGTGTGTTTTTTTATTGTGTCTGTCTACCAGCGTTTTCCTGCTTGGTAAGTCATGGAATCTTTGTTTTTATTATACACGACTTAAATAACTACATTTCTATTATTTGGAACATTCTAGAAAAAATAAATATATTAAATAATTGTATTTTATGATATTTGATATATTACCACATACATGGAACGGCGTACACTAAGACTACACTGCTCTATACTAGATCACTTGGACAACTTAACACTAAAACACAGTGCAATATATGGCACTCATAAGTTTTTTTGCTATGATTGTTTCATACACATTTTAATGTAGGATCAAGGCCCCACTTACGGCCATATTAATGACATGTTTTTAGGTTTTATCATGTTTAACTTGTTGGAAATGAAAATATAATACTTAATATTACCTCTCAATAAATTAAGTTTCTCCTGATGCTTTGTACAACTTGTAGAATACAAAAAACAAATTGTGTTTGCTTAAAGAAAAACACTACATAACTCAACTTCTGCAACACAGATCTTTTCATTAAATGTTGACTTCAAACAAGACCAAACAAAGAAATGTTTCTATAGACAATTGAATAGCACATTTCATATTGCTTATTATAATCTATGGTAGGACTGGCTGGTATTCCAAAGGAGCTTAAAACTGCACCCGTTACATCAAGGTGGCCATAAGTGGGGTAGTGGCCAAAACTAGAGCCTTGACCCTATATGAAAATCTCGCGTTTTTTTAATAATAAAAAGTGAATGTCGTGTAAAATGGTAAGATTCTTAAGTTGTTATATTTTTATATATTTTATTCTCGCATTAAAATATCATTTTATGAATTAGCAAACAAAAATAGGGTAATGTTGCATAAAAAGGCTAACATAATAATTTAAGTTTGTTAGAATTACGTAGACCTACCTTAGTATTAATAGCCGAGAAATAGTGTGCTTTTCACCTCACTAGTGTGTATTGGGGTAGTAAAATATTGTTTTATACAAGAACCCATTGAGATCCTGTCTTGAAATATTGCATGCATGAGGTCAGTTAGACTGGACAACACACACAATTTTTATAAAAAAATCTGAGGGTACATATTTCGGAAATTTCAAAAAAGGTTTTTTGGAATAGTTTAAATTTTTCAGATTTAGGGAGCATAGTCATGTTACATATCAAATTGAAGGGAATTTTTAGAGGAAAACAATGGTGCAAGTTTGAACTCTCTAGGTTGTATAGTTTTTGAGCTACAGCGTTTTAAAACAATCATTGATTGATCAAAAACAGAGGTTTCTTGATTTTTAAGCATTTGAAACTCAAAAACCGAAGGTCAGAAAAATTTGAAATTTCAACTTAAAACTAGTGTTAGTGGGTACCTTACCTGGAGGGGGGGGGGGGGGGAGGAGGAGGAGGAATCATCCAAATCTGAGATATCAAGGTTCAGTCTGTTAGTTGATTTGAGATGGAATGAGCCCTTCACTTTTTCATTTTATTACAGGCTTGCCATCTGAGCTTCTCTTTTCTGCAAAGGTTCCTTTAATTCTCCTGTAGGCACCAACTATTATCTTTCTCATAGTCGTGCAAGCTTCTATTGCTATGCGTATCATCTTATCACTCCTTCTATTCTAAATTGTACTAAATTTTTAGTTACTTTTATTCTGTTTTGCGTGCTTTGTGAGATCCAGTTCTATAAACGCACTGGAAAACAAAAAAAATTAGTCACCCCGCAAACATCACTCTGTAACACTTCTACTGTCCTTGATAATGGTGTGAGTTCTGCGACAGAGTCTTTCATTATCTTCAGGTATGCTACATTCAGCTAAAACCACTCATTGGTAATTAAATCCATAGAACTACCATACTGCAAGGATATTGATTATTATGTCTTATCCAGTTTTCCTGATAGTCCCTGATATTTTCTATTGGATTAAGATTGGCTGATTTTGTGGACCAGTCTAGGTGCAGTAGGATGCTAGAGATATGTAGCATTGTGAACACAGTAGTTGCAATATTGGAAGGTCAGAGTCTGCAGCATACTCATCATCAAGTGGTAGAAGAAATGGCAACACAAAGTTACTGGGAATGTTGAAATAAACCTCTAGCTAAAGTTAGGTATTGAACTTGCCCCGAAAACTTGGTTGTGTTGACAGTCTGCTCTGAAGGGCAGCCAGAGGTTGAGGTTAAGTAGGAGGATGACAAGTAGGTTGTGATTTGGTGAAGCCAGTGGATGGGAAAGCATAAAACCCAGTTGTGGTAGCATATTGACTGGTAGTGGAGCCTAACGCTTACTGCCTTGACACATTGAAAAATGCAGGGGTGTCCAATATGTCACTTTTACCTAAACAACCTGGTCCATGTTCATAGTTACTTCATGAATGGGCCAAAATAATGTTATAAAAAATTATATTCTTTGTATAATTTGAAAGGAAACGAAATCATGACTTGGACTGCAGCCTTCAGTCCTCTACTATCCACTTGGTGCGCTGCGTGTCCCATTGAAGACGTGGTGCTTTATGCCGCTGTTAGCATTGGCGTCTCCTGCAAGGCCTCCAACTGTGAATGTTCATTGCAAGCATTTTCTGTACAAATTTCGACCGGAAACGGGTTGAAGTAGGTTTGAATTCACTGACAACAGCAACTTATCGTATTTCAAACCAGTTTTCATTGCTAGATGTGACACTCGTCTGTATTCTCTGTTATTTAGAACTTTTTTATCATCAGTGTTCTTGCGACATGATACATGGCTGTGACTTTAATACTATTCATTTTAGACTCATTTTACAGTCTGTGTTGATACACAAACAAATTGGATGACTTCATGGTGCGATCATGACCATATTCCAGCACAATTGATCAATGCTGCCATTCTTTTAAGCCTCCCTGTCAATCCATCTTACTACACTGAATCCCCACAAGCTTACCAACTGGCAATACACATTAATCCATTGCCAAGACTTATGTAAGTGCTGGAGTGTCACAAGACAATGTTCTACCAATTCTGCACCTTCTACAGCACTCTAAAACTGACCAATGTGCTTGTGTAATGGAGTGACTGATATTTTGTCGGTGAGCTTATTTTCTTTTGTTGTTGTTTTTGTTGTTCTCTTCAGTCCAAAGACTGGTTTGATGCAGCTCTACTTGCTACTCTATCATGTGCAAGCTTCTTCATCTCAAAGTGCTTGCTGCAACCTACATCCTTCTGAATCTGCTTAGTCTACTAATCTCTGTCTCCCTCTACGATTTTTACCCTCCAAGCTTCCCTCCAATATTAAATTAGTGATCCCTTGATGCCTCAGAACGTGGCCTACCAGCTGATCCCTTCTTCTAGTCAAGTTGTACCACAAATTCCTCTTCACTCCAATTCTGTTCAGTACCTCCTCATTAGTTACATGACCTACCCATCTAATCTTCAGAATTCTTATGTAGCACCACATTTTGAAAGCTTCTATTCTCTTCTTGTCCAAACTGTTTATCGTCCATGTTTGACTTCCATACATGGCTACATTCCATACAAATACTTTCAGAAATGACTTCCTGACACATCTATACTAGATGTTAACAAATTTCTCTTCTTCACAAATGCTTTTCTTGCCATTGCCAGTCTACATTTTATATTCTAATTTGACCATCATCAGTTATTTTGCTCAGAGCTATGCATTCCTTGCACCTGTTAGTTTTTAGTTGCTTAATTCTTCCTTTAATAGAACTCTCAACATCTTTTTGTTGCTTCAACTTCTCCAGGACATAATTATGCTACTTAATTTCCTGTCTTTTTGTGATGTCTTCAGTTTTAATCAGCAATCCATAATAAATAAATTATGCTTGTGTTTGGAGTTTATAATTTGGTTTCCAGGTATGACTCACTCCCACCCTCCCACTCCCCCACCCCCTCCCCCATCTAGTCCACATTTTCCTTCTATTTATTTTTGCTAGTCTTTCTTTTTCTGCAGTTTAGTCCCATTCCTCATCATTATTACAATTACATTTTTCTTTCACTGAACATATTTGAATTAATTGTTTTGTGTCATCAAACATTCTTTTCAAAATCTTCTGATCGAGAGAGCTAGTGGAGATGGAAGCATGTGCCACTGTGGTGGGTCTTAACTTAAAATCTCTCAGTTCTGATGTTATGTTTAGCATTCTGTTCCTCATAGTTCACCATAATAACCATTTTCTCATTCATTATTGGACCTTTTCTGCAGTATCTGTATTTGATTTTATGTTGACAGTTCTGTACTCACCTAACCGTAAAATCTTGTTCTTCCCTCCAACATGTCACCCACAATCCTTTTAACTTGTCTTCATACCTTTTTGCAGCACCTCTAACCCAGTCAATCCAAGCCATCCATCCACACCACCTGTGCCTCGATTCTGCCCCCCCCCCCCATTTCTTGTGCCCCAATTCCTTTACATTTTCTCTTTTCATGTATCTACCTATCTTCCTGCCACAGCCCCCCCCCCCCCCCCTTCTGGTTCGTCACACATTTCTCTTGCCTCTCTCTTTCCATCTCATTGTTAATCTGAGTATCCTTTTTCACCATCCCCATCTTAGCTAGTATAGTTCCTTTGAGTATGTTACAACATATTTCGTGCATGTTGCTTTGCCAGTCTGCTTTTGTTGATGATGGGGCATTGAACCTGAATTTCCCTGCTCACTACTCCACTCTGTACACCACTTTCTTATGATTGATAGACTTTTATTGTGCAGTTCTCTTTATAGTTTCTATTTGCTGATTGGTTTCAGGATAACAACAGGTTCTTCAGCTTGGACTGTAAGCTAAAAAGCATGGATAAGCACCAAGTTGCGCCAGACGTTATTGATAAGGCCCCTACTCAGGTCTTGGAGGTAAGTTACTCCTGCTTACTGGTACATTGTTTTGGACAGAATGGTGAGTATATGGATTTGCTGTAGAAATGTTCCATAGGAGAGTAAAAAAAAATTGTGTGTGTGTGTGTGTGTGTGTGTGTGTGTGTGGGTGGGTGGGTGGTAAAGTTACTGAATTTCCAGGTGTTACCAACCTGTTGCCATGAGTTATGCTGGATGGTGATAACTGCTCTCCTAAAGGTTTACAGAGTGAACATACGTGATTGTTGATTCACTTTTATTTATATTTCTCTGTGGCATTTTTTAACACTTACCAACATGGAAGTGCTATGCAACCATGAGTAAGCAAACCATATACCCAAGCATTTTTCCTTTGGTCTCTATGTTTGCTTGAGCCACCTGCCATTGTGACAGGAGTTATAATAACAGTAAAGACTATCTTGTTTCCGTAACCATTAAAATTATGTGATGGTTCATTTATGAATGACTACAGGTACTGGGTTTGAACTGCACAATATTTTTAAAATTTTTTTACCTCCAGTAGTTCACCCACTACGTAGAATGGTAACCACTCCATGTGTGGCATTATCAGGTACCTGCATGGCCCCAGACTATTCAGGGGCTAATTTTTACCGCTCCCCAAGATTGGACAGGTGTAGTGTACCTTATTTGGGAGAAGAGGTCTCTGCACTATGTTGTCCATCCAATAAATCCATCTCTGGTTGCCATTACATTGGTGGGGTGATGACCCTTCTGGTCATAGTGGATAGTACCCTGGCAGAACAGTCAGAGTGAAGAGACTCAAACTAACTGTACTGGTGACAATATTAATGCAGCAGTCTCCAGATGCATCAACTTATTTACAGAGAAAGGATATAACAAAATAAATTTTCCTCTTAGCTACAATGGAAGCCAACATGTTTAACAAAGAAAGATATTTGTTCCTCAATTCCTGATCTGTAAGAGGACTGGTTTTGAATCATCCCCAAATACCAAGCCATTATTTGTGGTGGAGTAAATTTAAGACAAGAATGGGTAAGTCATTTCAGTGAACAAAATACGGAATGATTCTGTATTGATATAAACGTCTTTTCATGCTAAGTCATGAGCATTGTCAGTGTGATCAACTTGGCAGCATCCCTTATGCCTACCCCCCCCCCCCCTACCCCCCCTTCCTCCTCCTCCTCAAGGACCTAAATATGTTTTCTTCCACAGGGACTTAATACAATACTTCAAATGGATGACAGTTTATGAACAAATGTGGAAAGATTGGGTGTCCATTTTGTGTGTTCAGTCCAGTAAGTGCCTGAAGATGACAAAATAGACTCAGGAGCAGTTAGCTTGGGTTTTTGGGGTGACTTATTACCAGAAAGGTTACTGTTGTGATTTATTGGAGTGACGTAGAACCTATGTGCAGCTCCTGAAAAGGTGCTTAAAACTTGTGAAATTTGGCCATACATCATCTAGTTGCACAACAAATGAAGCTATCTGTAGAGATCGCAGATGATCACTGCATGAGGATCTACCTTGTATACAATTTCGAGAAGTGTCACCCCTCCCTCCCTCTACCTTCACCATCCATATGACAGCTACTCCCAAAAAGTACTCTCTCCATGATGTATGATGCAGATGAATATTCCCTCTCCCTCCTTGTTACTGGGCACTAGTGGTCACCTTACTTAAGTTGTTCATGTGATGATAGAGGTTACCACCTCCTCCTCCTGCACTGTGGACTTTGACTACCTCTGGCGATTAACACCACATGGTAGATGCTTGCTCCATTCTGATCCTACTACCCTAACCACCACAACCCCGCACACTAATGACACACGGGAGCTGCAAAACATACTACCCACACAGTATCACCCACAGAGACTTTTATGTAGGCATGTTACTAATGTCAGGTGTTGAAATTAGATTCAGCAGTTGAGCAATTCACACTGTGCAACAAGTGTTAACACTGTTAGAATATGGAACTAAATGAAAAGTCCAATTCCCCCCAGGGGGTCCACAACTCTTTTGTGGATACGTGCGTGGCGAGCACGGGGCCCCGAGCCATTGCAGCCTTCTTTCTCTCCCGGGCTGCATTTCCTTTCCCTTTCTCTC
Organism: Schistocerca nitens; assembly: GCF_023898315.1. NCBI lineage: Eukaryota > Metazoa > Arthropoda > Insecta > Orthoptera > Acrididae > Schistocerca > Schistocerca nitens. Next base: position 587,274,509 of record NC_064618.1, read on the forward strand.
CTTTCCCCTCCATGCTCCTTTCCCCTCGCCCCCTCCTCTCCCTCTATTGGTGTCTGATTCTGGGGTGCATAGCCAGCTTCGGTAGCCAGCCCGTGTGGTGGGGTCGCTATGTACCCTTTTGGTTGAGCCCCCTGAACACACAGGGATCACACTTCTGATACCTGAGCTGTGACCTCCTCATGCATGCCTTTGAGTGGTTGCTCGTCATCCTGGAGCATCGGAACTCCCGGCAATGGCCGCCGTGCCAGACGGCCCTTGCTGTGGCTGGGTGGCGCCCGTGAGGAGAGCCCCTGATCGGAGTGGGTGGTATCATGGCGGACGCTATGCAGATGACTCATACGGGTCCAAAACTCTGGCCGTTCTTCTGCGGCCGTCTCTCTGCGTGCTACTGATTCCTCAAGTGCTGCTTCTCTTGCCCCTTTGGCCTTCCCTTCCATGGATATCCCCTGGGAAGAGGGTCAGGCCCGTCGTCTAGGGGCAAAACCTTTCCCCCGTTATCTAGTTTGCACCAGGACTGATGGAGATACTTTCACCAGTGTCAAATCTTTATTCTTTGTGGAACACATTGAAGACAAGTTCGGCGAAGTGGACTCCCTGAGCAAGATGCGGTCGGGTTCGTTGCTGATAAAAACTGCTTCAGCTGCCCAATCTGCGGCCCTTCGTGTCTCTATCCATCTTGGCACAATTCCTGTGTCCATTACCCCTCACCAGTCTCTAAATATGGTACAAGGTGTGATTTTTCATAGGGACCTCATCCTTCAAACTGAGGAGGAACTTCGGGACAATCTCGGACGGCGGGGTGTTCACTTTGTTCGGCGTGTTCAGAAGGGTCCTAAAGATAATCGTATTGATACTGGTGCCTTTATCCTGGCCTTTGAAGGGGATACCCTTCCTGAGAAAGTTAAGATTATGGTCTATCGCTGTGATGTGAAGCCGTACATCCCACCTCCTATGCAGTGTTTTAAGTGCTTGCGTTTTGGCCACATGTCTTCTCGCTGTTCCCAGGACGCTCTCTGTGGTGACTGTGGACGTCCACTCCATGAGGGGAGTCCCTGTGTTCCCCTCCTGTATGTGTAAATTGTCATGGTAGTCATTCTCCACGTTCACCAGATTGCCCAGTATATAAGAAAGAAAAAAAGATGCAGGAGTATAAGTCCCTCGATCGTTTAAGCTACACAGAGGCCCGTAAGAAATATGCACGACTGCACCCTGTGTCCATGACATCTAGTTACGCCTTGGTTACATCTTCACCCCTTCCTCCCCCTTCCTTACCTCCATCCCGGACCCCTCTCCTCCCCCCCCGCCCCTGCAGCTCCCACGCCTTCTCCTCTGGGCGCTGCTCCCCCTCCCCAGCCGGAGAAGTGTCCCACTCCTTCGACGTCTGCCGGTCAAGGGCGCCTCTCCCGGGATGCCCCTTCCCGGCACCTTCCAGGTCAAAGGTCTGCTGCCGCGCGGCGACCGCGAGAGCCGCAGTCTGTCGGCCCCCAGGTCGCCCGGTCTCTTTCTGTTCCTGATCTTGCTGCAGTTGGCTCCTTTATGCCACACAGCCCTCCTCGATCTCAGCCTGAAAAGAAGAAGAAACATAAGTCCCGGGACAAAGAGCCTCTGGTGTCACTGGAGGTCCCTTCCCCGACTTCACAACCGGATTCTGACCTGTCGTTCATGGATGTCGCCCCCTCCTTGTCGGTGACGGGTGGGGACCCTGCGGTATGACTGGCTTTAGCGTGTTCAGTGTCCATTTAAATCATCGTTCTGTGGTTCTCCCATGGAATTGTAGTGGATGCTATCGTCACCCTCCGGAATTGAAATCCCTTCTTTCGTCCTACTCTGCAGCTTGTGTGGTTCTCCAGGAATCTCATTTTACTGATGCTCACTCACCGACCCTCCGTGGGTTCCGTGTTTTCTGTCGAAATCGGGTCGGACCCTTGCGGGCTTCTGGTGGCGTTTGTACGTTGGTCCGTACAGACATTGCTAGCACGTGGATTCCTCTCCAAACTACATTGGAAGCGGTTGCTGTTAGGGTCCACTTAGACTCTGCAGTCACAGTTTGCAATCTTTATCTCCCTCCTGACAGGACTCTTACACCTGCTGCCTTAACCGCCCTTCTTCAGCAACTTCCTCCTCCCTTTCTCCTCCTTGGGGATTTTAATGCTCATCATCCTTTGTGGGGCAGTGCCTTTCCCTCTAGACGAGGTCTTGTTATAGACCAATTTATTGCAGACCACAACCTGTGCCTTCTTAATGATGGCTCCCCTACTCATTTCAGTGCCGGTCATGGTACCTTTTCTGCCATTGATCTTTCTCTTTCTTCTCCCTCTCTCCTCCCTTCATTACACTGGTCGCCACACGATGACCTTTGTGATAGTGACCATTTCCCGTTGATTATCACGCTCTCTTCCCGCTCCCCGATGGACAGGTTACCTCGTTGGTCTTTCCACCGTGCCGATTGGCCTCTATACACTGCACAGGTCGAGTTTTCTCCCTCTTTGTCGGGTTGTATTGATGACGTCCTCCGTGACGTGTCTGACGCGATTGTTCACGCTGCTAACCTTGCTGTCCCGCGCTCATCTGGACCATTTCGTCGCCGGCAAGTCCCGTGGTGGAGTACGGCCATTGCCATTGCCATCCGTGATCGCCGTCGAGCTTTGCAACACTTTAAGAGGCATCCATCCGTCGCGAGCGTTACTACCTTTAAACGCCTTCGCGCTAAAGCCCGTTATTTAATCAAACAGAGCAAGCGGATATGTTGGGAACGATTCGCTTCTTCCCTTGGTTCCACTGTCCCTCTGTCACGGGTATGGGCTACACTTCGCTCTCTCCAAGGTTGCCATCGGCAGTCCACCCTCCCAGGCCTTCACCTCCCAGATGGCATTTGTACGGACCCATTAGTTCTCGCAGAACATCTTGCGACCCATTTTGCAGTGGCATCAGCGTCAGCCTCCTATCCAGCTGCTTTCCTTCATCAAAAACAGCGGGCTGAAGCTCTCATCTTATGTTTCACCACTTGTGAGTCAGCATCTTACAACGAACCTTTTACCGAATGGGAATTTCTTTCTGCTCTATCTTCTTCTCATGATACGGCCCCTGGCCCAGATTCCATTCATAACCAACTGCTTCAACATCTCAGTGCTCCACAACGGCAACATCTTCTTCGGGTGTTTAACCGTATCTGGCTCCAGGGTGACTTCCCTTCTCAGTGGAGGGATAGCATTGTGGTTCCTGTCCTTAAGCCTGGTAAGAACCCCCTATCTGTTGACAGCTATCGGCCAATTAGTTTGACCAATGTTGTTTGTAAGTTACTTGAACGGATGGTAGCCCTTCGGCTCACTTGGGTCCTCGAATCTCGGGATCTGTTGTCCCCTTACCAGTGTGGCTTTCGAGAGGGACGATCTCCAATCGATCATTTACTTCGCTTGGAATCCGCAGTTCGGCAGGCTTTTTCCCAGCGCCGCCATTTGGTTGCTGTGTTTTTTGACCTTCGCAAGGCCTATGACACGGCCTGGCGCCATCACATCTTACTAACCCTTCATCAGTGGGGTCTTCGGGGCCCACTCCCGATTTTTATCCGCCAGTTCCTATTCCATCGGTCATTCAGAGTTCGAGTTGGTACTGCTTTTAGTTCTCCACGGACCCAGGAGACGGGCATCCCACAGGGTTCTGTCTTGAGTGTCCTTCTTTTCCTCATTGCTATCGATGGACTTGTGGCCTCTGTCTGTCCCTTGGTCGCCCCTGCCCTGTATGTGGATGATTTCTGCATTTGGGTTAGTTCCTCCTCGATGGCATCTGCAGAACGGCAGCTCCAGGTGGCTATACGGCGTGCCTCTGCATGGACCCTCTCACACGGGTTTCAATTCTCTCCTTTAAAATCGCGGGTGGTCCACTTCTGTCGCCGTACTACGGTCCACCCTGATCCAGAGCTCTATCTCGCTGCACAAAGATTGCCTGTGGTTCCACAGTTTCGTTTCCTGGGTCTTCTTTTCGACAACAAGCTCACTTGGCTGCCCCATATCAGACTCCTGAAGGTAGGATGTTTCCATAAACTCAATGTCCTTCGCTTCCTTGCCCACTCCTCTTGGGGTGCGGACCGTTCCCTCCTCCTCCGTCTTTATCGTGCTCTAGTTCTGTCTCGTTTGGACTATGGTTGTCAAGTTTATGGTTCAGCTGCTCCTTCCACACTGCACGTGCTGGATCCAGTCCACCATCGTGGTATCCGTTTGGCCACCGGTGCCTTCCCTACTAGCCCTGTTGATAGTCTCCTGGTTGAAGCTGGGATCCCCCCCTTTCTGTTCGGCGGTCCCAGCTTCTGGTGTCTTATGCCCTCACTATCCGTTCTTCTCCCACTCATCCTTCCTATTCTATCCTGTTCCCAGACCATGGACGTCGCCCACCCGACTCCCGCCCTCGGGCGGGTTTACCGGTTGGGCTGCGCCTTGCGTCTCTTTACCGTGATTTTCAGCTTCCTTCTTTGTCCTGTCTTCCTCGCTCCCTCCGCTCCACCCCTCCTTGGTTAGTTCCTCGGCCTCGGATTCGGATGGATCTCCGCCACGGTTCGAAAGATTCCATCCCCCCGGTGATGTTCCGTTCCTTTTTCCGCCAAATGTTATGGGAGTTTCGGGATGCTGTTGTTTTTTACACTGATGGCTCTAAATCTGCTGATCATGTTGGGTATGCCTTCACGTCCTCTGTTGGAACGGATAATCATCTGCTGCCACCTACATGTGGGGTGTTTACTGCGGAATTGATGGCAATTTCCCGGGCCCTTACCTTTATTAAACAATCCCAACACAACCGCGTTTTGTTATGTACGGACTCGATGAGTGGCCTTCTTGCTATTGACCGGTGTTTTTCGCGCCATCCCTTGGTCTGTGCCATCCATGACCATCTCGCTGATATTTACCGTGCTGCTTGTTCCATTGACTTCCTATGGGTCCCTGGCCATGTGGGTATCCCGGGAAATGAGCTCGCTGATCGTTTGGCTGGTGGAGCAGTTACTTACCCCCCGTTTTCTGTAACCCCTCCTGCAGCGGATTTACGGCTTCACATCAAAACCCACTTCGCACAGTCATGGGCCAATTCTTGGGAGGCTACTCCACTGTCTAATAAACTTCGTGCAATTAAGGTGACACCAGGCCCATGGCGTTCTTCCTTTCGCCTCTCCCGAAAGGACTCGACCACACTGTGTCGTCTCCGCATTGGCCATACCAGGCTGACCCATGGTTTTCTTTTGCGTGATGAGCCACCCCCGCTATGTGGTTGTGGAGCCTTCCAGTCAGTGGCCCACATTTTGGTTGAATGCCCCCTTCTTTTGGCTCTGCGTGCTAAGTACAGACTCCCCCACACTTTACCTTTGATGTTCGCTGACGATTCCCGGATGGTCTCTCTGGTTCTCGGTTTCCTCCGGGAGAGTGGTTTTTATTCTCAGTTTTAAGGTTTTTAATCTCTCTCTGGTGTTGGGGCAGGGCGGTGAGTGTTTGGGTGTCTCCCACTGTAGGCAGTGTTCAGAGATTCCCGATTCACCTCCCTGACTGGAATCCTCTTTTCTTCCCCTTTTACTCTGTTTTTACATTTTTTTTTTTTTTTTTTTTTTTTTTTTTTTTTTAAAAAGGCTTGGTTAGTCTTTCCATTCCCATACGTTCTTTCTGCATTATAGCAGTTGTACCTTTTAAGTCACAGGTGGTCTTGCTTATGCTGCTTCAGCATAGTGTTGGGTTCGTTCTCTTGCCGACTTCCCTCATTTGTTTTTTACCAATGACAACGTGACTGCCCTTTTACGTTTTTCCCTTTTTCCGTTTTATTGTTCTGACTTTTCTGAGATGTCCCGTTAGCAGAATGGAGTATATTTGAAACAAGGGACTGATGACCTTGCTGTTTGGTCCCTTAAACCTCAAACAACCAACCAACCAACCAAAATTCCAATTACCTGTTGTAGTGTTTTTATTTAAGCAGACCTAAATAAAAAGAGCTACAGTGGATTGTTGGACTTTTCACTCAGATTTTTATTTTTTATATTTTAATATACTGTATGGTTGAATGATGGCGGCATCCTCTTGGGTAAAATATTCTGGAGGTAAAAAAGTCCCCCATTCGGATCTCCGTGTGGGGACTACTCAGGAGGACGTTATCAGGAGAAAGAAAGCTGGCGTTCTATGGATCAGAGCGTGGAATGACAGGTCCCTTAATCGCGCAGGTAGGTTAGAAAATTTAAGAAAGGAAATGGATAGGTTGAAGTTTGATATAGTGGGAATTAGTGAAGTTCAGTGGCAGGAGGAACAAGACTTCTGGTCAGGTGAATACAGGGTTATAAATACAAAATCAAATAGGGGTAATGCAGGAGTAGGTTTAAAAATGAATAAGAATATAGGAATGAGAGTAAGCTACTACAAACAGCATAGTGAACAAATTTCTGTGGCCAAGATAGATACGAAGCTCATGCCTACCACAGTAGTACAAGTTTATATGCCAACTAGCTCCACAGGTGACGAAGAGGTTGATGAAATGTATGACGAGATAAAATAAATAATTCAGATAGTGAAGGGAGACGAAAATTTAATAGTCATGCATGACTGAAATTCGACAGTAGGAAAAGGTAGAGAAGAAAACGTAGTAGGTGAATATGGAATGGGAGTAAGGAATGAAAGAGGAAGCCGCCTGGTAGAATTGTGCACAGAGCATAACTTAATCATAGCTAACACTTGGTTCAAGAATCATGCAAGAAGGTTGTATACTTCGAATAGGCCTGGAGATACTGGAAGGTCTCAGATTATATAGTGGTAAGACAAAGATTCAGAAACCAGGTTTTAAATTGTAAGACATTTCCAGGGGCAGATGTGGACTCTGACCACAATCTATTGGCTATGAACTGTAGATTAAAACTGAAGAAACTGCAATTTGAGGACATGGGACCTGGATAAACTGAAAGAACCAGCGGTTGTACAGAGTTTCAGGGAGAGCGTAAGGGAACAATTGACAGGAATGGGGGAAAGAAATACAGTAGAAGAAGAATGGGTAGCTTTGAAGGGCTGGAGTAGTGAAGGCAGCAGAGGATCAAGTAGGTAAAAAGACGAGGGCTAGTAGAAATCCTTGGGTAACAGAAGAAATATTGAATTTAATTGATGAAATGAGAAAATATAAAAATGCAGTAAATGAAGCAGGCAAAAAGGAATACAAACGTCTCAAAAATGAGATCGACAGGAAGTGCAAAATGGCTAAGCAGGGATGGCTAGAGGACAAATGTAAGGATGTAGAGGCTTATCTCACTAGGGGTGAGATAGATACTGCCTACAGTAAAATTAAAGAGACCTTTGGAGAAAAGAGAACCACTTGTATGAATATCAAGAGCTCAGATGGCAACCCAGTTCTAAGCAAAGAAGGGAAAGCAGAAAAGTGGAAGGAGTATATAGAAGGTCTATACAAGGCCGATGTTATTGAGGACAATATTATAGAAATGGAAGAGAATGTAGTAAAGATGAAATAGGAGATATGATACTGCGTGAAGAGTTTGACAGAGCACTGAAAGCCCTAAGTCAAAACAAGGCCCCAAGAGTAGACAACATTCCATTAGAACTACTGACAGCTTTGGGAGAGCCAGCCCTAACGAAACTCTACCATCTAGTGAGAAAGATGTATGAGACAGGCAAAATACCCTCAGACTTCAAGAAGAATATAATAATTCCAAACCCAAGAAAGCAGTGGTTGACAGACGTGAAAATAACTGAACTATCAGTTTAATAAGCCACAGCTGCAAAATACTAATACGAATTCTTTACAGACGAATGTAAAAACTGGTAGAAGCCTATCTCGGGGAAGATCAGTTTGGATTCCGTAGAAATGTTGGAACACATGAGGCAATACTGACCCTATGATTTATCTTAGAAAATAGATTAAGGAAAGGCAAACCTATGTTTCCAGCATCTGTAGATGTAGAGAAAGCTTTTGACAATGTTGTCTATCAAATTCTGAAGTTGGCAGGGGTAAAATACAGGGAGTGAAAGGCTATTAGGGTTTGTACGGAAACTAGATGGCAGTCATCAGAGTCGAGGGGCATGTTAGGGACGCAGTGGTTGGGAAGGGAGTGAGACAAGGCTGTAGCCTATCCCTGATGATATTCAATCTGTATATTGATCAAGCAGTAAAGGAAACAAAAGAAATTCGGAGTAGGAATAAAAATCCATGGAGAAGAAATAAAAAACTTTGAGGTTCACCGATGACATTGTAATTCTGTCAGAGACAGCAAAGGACTTGGAAGAGCAGTTGAACGGAATAGATAGTGCCTTGAAAGGAGGATATAAGATGAACATCAACAAATGCAAAACGAGGATAATGGAATGTAGTCGAATTAAGTCTGGTGATGCTGAGGGAATTAGATTAGGAAATGAGACACTTAAAGTAGTAAAGGAGTTTTGCTATTTGGGGAGCAAAATAACTGATGATCGTTGAAGTAGAGAGGATATAAAATGTAGACTGGCAATGGCAAGGAAAGTCTTTCTGAAGAAGAGAAATTTGTTAACATCGAGTATAGATTTAAGTGTCAGGAAGTCGTTTCTGAAAGTATTTGTATGGAGTGTAGCCATGTGTGGAATTGAAACATGGACGATAAATAGTTTAGATAAGAAGAGAATAGATGCTTTCAAAACGTGGTGCTACAGAAGAATGTTGAAGATTAGATGGGTAGATCTCATAACTAATGAGAAGGTATTGAATAGGATCCGGGAGAAGAGAAGTTTATGGCACAACTTGACTAGAAGAAGGGATCGGTTGGTAGGACATGTTCAGAGGCATCAAGGGATCACCAATTTAGTAATGGAGGGCAGCGTGAGAGTAAAAATCGTAGAGGGAGACCAAGATACGTTATGAAATTAATGACGAAGTACTGAATATAATTGGGGAGACTAGAAATTTTTGGCACTACCTGACTAGAAGTGATATACTGATATGGCACATTCCGGGACAAGGGATCGCCAATTTAGTACTGGATGGAAGTGTGGTTGGTAAAAATTGTATAGGGAGACTGAGAGGGGAATACAGTAAGCAGATTCAGAAGGATGTCGGTTGCAGTAGTTATTCACAGATGAAGAGGCTTGCACAGGATAGAGTAGCATGGAGAGCTGCATCAAACCAGTCTTTGGACTGAAGACCACAACAACAACAACAACAACAACAACAACAACATATTTTAATAGCTTCAACAACTGTAAATAAGTACCTGTTATAATGTATGAATTGGTCAATCAGTTATATACATAACTACGTTAGCTCTGGCCTCCCTAATTTTAAAATTATCAGAAATTGAGGCAATCAGTACATGCCCCATGCTGACACCATGTTAACTAAATGTACAGCATGACTGCAAGATTCATGTACTACTACTCCATTGTCTTGGGTTTTCATAAACTGTGACAGTTTTTAGGTCGGATGGTGTGTTCCACATATTAATACCTTGGCTTTTACCTGCATTGGCTGAAAAGAGTTGGTCTAATTGCACCAGCATTGATGTTGCAATATGAAGGGATCCTGTGCTTGGATATATGAGGCGGAATATAAAATTTTTGGGACTGATGCTGCCATCTGGAAAGTAGTAGTAGTATTAGTAGTAGATCTTTGCACCGCTAGGTGGTGAGAGCTGCATATCTGATGAGTCAGTGTGCGGACTGGCATTCAGCTGGGAGGACGTGTTGCATGTCCACAGCGATTTCCATAATACTCTGTTTTTGGTGTGTGGCGATTTTACGATGGATCCGCGAACAGAACAGTGCATGTGTATCAAATTCTGTGCGAATCTTGGGAAAAGTGCTACAGAGACCCTTGCAATGATACAACAAGTGTTTGGGGGACAGAGCATGAGCCGTACATGTGTGTTTGAGTGGCATGTTTGGTTCAGGGCTGGCTGTACAGATGTTGAAGATGATGCTCACACTGGAAGGTGCGTTAGCTGCACAACACCAGACATTTTCACCAAACTTCAACAGTTGGTTCGTGCGGATCGATGTCGAACCATTCATGACCTTGCAGGTCAAGTGGTTATTGGTTATGGGACAATTAAACGAATGTTGACTGATGGCTTTGGCATGCATTGTATCGCCGCAAAATTTGTGCCAAGGATCTTGACTGCTGATCAGAAGGCACAGCGTATTGAAGTGTGCACGGACCTTCGTCAGACCCCCTCTGATTATCCATCCTTCTTGTCACGGGTTATCACCAGTGGCGAGAGCTGAATTTACGGTTATGACCCAGAGACAAAGCAACAATCATCCCAGTGGAAGAGCCCGGGCTCTCCAAGACCCAAGAAAGTGAGACAGGTGAAGAGCAAAGTGAAGAACATGATAATCGTTTTCTTTGATACCGAGGGAATTGTGCACAAAGAGTTCATCCCACCCAACCAAACAGTGAATTCCATGTACTACTGTGACATTTTGTGACCGCTCCGTGAAAATGTGTGGCGACGACGGCCCGAACTTTGGCGTCAGGGGAACTGGCTGCTGCATCATGACAATGTGCCTTGTCACATGTCCTTGCTCACCAGGATCTTTTTGGCAAAAAACAACATGGAAGTTGTATCCCACCCATCGTACTCGCCAGATTTGGCACCTTGCGACTTCACTCTATTCCCAAAACTGAAACTCAAGTTGAAAGGCTGTCGTTTCGACACTCTAGAGGGGATTCAAGAAGCATCGCTGGTGATGATAAACACCCTCAAAGAACAGGACTTCCAGAAAACATTTCAGCGGTGGCAGAAGTGCTGGGACCGGTGTGTACGTGTGGATGGGAACTACTTCGAGGGTGATCGTGACCACTAGCCCAAAGGTAAGGTTTTCAACATATGGCAGAACCAGTCCCAAAAATTTTGGATAGCACGTCGTACGTGTGGGGAATGTGTGATACTGATACACTGCAATCCAAAAGTTTGAAGAGGAGTCCAAAACTTGAGATACACCCAGGATGATGTAGCTGAAAAATTCCCAGTATGCGTGTGTGTTCCTAACCTTCTCCACTGGCCCCACACTTTGAGAAGTTGTGGAATGCCCACACCGGCACATGACAGATTCCTAGTGGAGAGTATATCTGCTTGTGTGTGCACAGTAGTCTCTACAAATATAGATTACCAAGTAGTTTTTAGATGACTACCAGTTGATTTATTGGTCAATAATTCTTTAGGTGGCGATATATCTTTGCTTGCTTTTGGTGTGGCCACTATTTTTACATTTTTGTAAGTTTCCGGATATTGCCTAATATGGACCGTGTCATTGAAATTTTGTGTATTTGTATCAAGTTTTGTTTATTTTATTGACTAATACTTTCACGTCTTGTACCTTTTTAGTTTTTATTTGAAGCTTTATATTATGATGCGATCAAGAAGATCTTTCAGGACTGATTAGCATCTTTCTTTGTAGGTGGCTTATGGTTCACACAAAGTTAACCTGGGAAATGAACTGACACCAACTCAAGTTAAGGATATGCCAACTGTTACCTGGCAAGCAGAGGAAGGAGCTTTTTACACTCTTTGTATGACAGGTATGCCACCATGTCTCGGACCTCGGGCGTAAATATTTCAAAATGTTTTTGTGTTGTAGTCTTCTATTGCTCAAGACAGAATAACTATGATCTTTTTTGATGTGAAACTGTTTCAGACCCAGATGCTCCAAGCCGAAAGGACCCAAAAAATCGTGAGTGGCATCATTGGCTTGTGGTCAACATTCCAGGCTCAAATATTAGTGCTGGAGAGACACTTTCCGAGTATGTTGGTTCTGGCCCACCAAAGGGTAGCGGTAAGTGATACCTTTACCTTAGCCATGTTAATATTTGGGCTTTGTTAACTTGTGCCTTTACGTACATAGAAAAATCATATCTTCAAAAATATGAACCACAGTTGTGGAGAGTGGTGAGATGTAATAACAACAGTATTGTAAGAGAGAGTAAAACAATATGAATAATTGAAGTGATGGGAAGCTGCTTATTCTTTCACAATCCCTATGAGAGGCTTCTAGGAGTTGTAGGGGGAATTACTATATTAACTTTTGATAAGGAATCCATGTCCTGAAATGTGCTGTTCAGATGTAAAAGAAGTCGAAGACTGAATCACTTTCAAATCTCGTGTTTCACAGTATGCACACAGCAGTGGCAATGAGTTCTGACCTGTGCGCTTTTCTAGGAGCCCATGGAATGGACAAAGTTTCGAGTAATTGTTGTCGGATTTGAAATCCTTTTGAAAACTGAGAGTGGAGCACATACATGGAGCACCACAGTCAACCCTCGTAGATGCAGATGTACCTGTATAGGCCCTCCTCCAGAAAGTGGAGGTGACCTCTGTCAAGGATGGGGGCAGGGGGTGGGGTTGGAAGGGTTGGCTGTTTGAAGTAAAAGACAAATTCATTGAACTTCGGATGTAGATTCTCAGTAATGGGATGGATGAGGGCCCACGCTTGGGAGGAGAAGTTGCAGGGTGGCCATCAGTCAAGGAGTGGGAAATTGAGGAGGGTGGTGGCTTACATCAATATAGGTGGTGGCCAGTCATAGTGAACAGCGACAGAGATGGACAGCACTAGGCCATCTGCTCTGAAGTCTCGAAAGCTCAAGAGATGTCTACTTTGGCTGAAGTCAGGATTTCACTATAGTGAAGCTGCTGTGTTCTGCTCTCCAAAACCCTCCAGTGAGCACATGTGACCTGCCTTCCATGCACACTATTTGCCAGAAAATTCAGCAGTGAGCTGTAGGTGCCACTTGTCGGCAGTTTTAACAGGACAGGAATGACTTCGTTGTGAGAGGCAGCCAGCTTGGGTCATGTAGGCATGGCAGAAGTTACACTGGGGGAAGACTTTACTGAGATGTTTGAAACAAATTTTTTAAACTAAATGTCTTAAATATAGGTGGTGTCTGCTCTTTTGGAAATGTCCATAAGGACAGACACCACTTATATATAAGGTGGGGGTGAGATCTCACCTGCAAACTCTCACGGGACTCAGCAAAATGTCACGAGTAATGAGGATAGTGGGCAAGGGGTGCTATATTGATTGTGTGTGGATGGATTGAGAATTTTGGTCTGATGGGAGGCGTGCTTAGGTACTCCATGCAGTTGCGATTGCTGCTGTGTCCTGATGATGCAGTAGTCAGCGAATCTGCCTAGTAAGCAGGAGAATCAAGTTAGAATTCCTGCCTGGGACAAATTTTCAACATTCCTCATAGATTTAATTCAGCGTCCACTCGCAGCCACCATCTGCAGTTCCTTTGTGCCATGCCAGTGTCTGCCGTTCCTTTGTGCCGTAAATATTTCTTGACTGGCTGGCATAAAGCGCATACCACCTCTAGCAGCCATTGTTGTAGTGTGGCGAAAATGGGGTGTGATGATGTAATTACAATAGGAACCGATGACCACTTGTTAATCTCAGTTTATGTGCATAGTGTGAAATGGGAGATGTGAGAGTGATACTACCTTCAAGCTTATTTGATAGCCAATTGTATGTTTCCAGACATAGGTTCCTTATGAAATATTTATCTGCTAACAAGTTCCCCCTACAACCACTACAAGTGGTTAGATACAGGCTCCGAGGTAGATGCCATTTTCCTTGACTTCCAGAAGGCGTTCGATACAGCTCCACACTGTCGCCTGATAAACAAAGTAAGAGCCTACGGAATATCAGACCAGCTGTGTGGCTGGATTGAAGAGCTTTTAGCAAACAGAACACAGCATGTTGTTCTCAATGGAGAGACGTTTACAGACATTAAAGTAACCTCTGGTGTGCCACAGGGGAGTGTTATGGGACCATTGCTTTCCACAATATGTATAAATGACCTAGTAGATAGTGTCAGAAGTTCCATGCAGCTTTTCGCGGATGATGCTATAGTATATAGAGAAGTTGCAGCATTAGAAAATTGTAGCGAAATGCAGGAAGATCTGCAGCGGATAGGCACTTGGTGCAGGGAGTGGCAACTGACCCTTAACATAGACAAATGTAATGTATTGCAAATGCATCGAAAGAAGGATCCTTTATTTTATGATTATATGATAGCGGAACAAACACTGGTGGCTGTTACTTGTGTAAAATATCTGGGAGTATGCGTACGGAATGATTTGAAGTGGAATGATCATATAAAATTAATTGTTGGTAAGGCGGGTACCAGGTTGAGATTCATTGGGAGAGTCCTTAGAAAATGTAGTCCATCAACAAAGGAGGTGGCTTACAAAACACTTGTTCGACCTATACTTGATTATTGCTCATCAGTGTGGGATCCGTACCAGATCGGGTTGACGGAGGAGATAGAAAAGATCCAAAGAAGAGTGGTGCTTTTCGTCACAGGGTTATTTGGTAAGTGTGATAGCATTATGGAGATGTTTAGCAAACTCAAGTGGCAGACTCTGCAAGAGAGGCGCTCTGCATCGCGGTGTAGCTTGCTGTCCAGGTTTCGAGAGGGTGCGTTTCTGTATGAGGTATTGAATATATTGCTTCCCCCTACTTACACCTCCCGAGGAGATCACGAATGTAAAATTAGAGAGATTTGAACGTGCACAGAGGCTTTACGGCAGTCGTACTTCCCACAAACCATACGCGACTGGAACAGGAAAGGGAGGTAATGACAGTGGCACCTAAAGTGCCCTCCGCCACACACCATTGGGTGGTTTGTAGAGTATAAATGTAGATGTAGAAGTCCTTATATTTACTGTATTCACATTGAATCACAGGCATAGTGCTTAAAAATATTGTGAGTAATGCAAGGTTTTAACAGAAGGCACACTGTCTGTCACTGGAGTTTATTTGACATTGATGTGGCATTGCTTTATCCAGTATACAATTGGAGATATCTGGACAGATGCAGATGATTCATATGATTTTAAGTATTCTTGTAGAAGATAATGACTGAATTCCAGATTACACAAGAGATAGCTTGTATTGATGGTTTGAAAACGCTGTCATATAGTGCTACTGAGATATGTAGGAGTGTCACAAGCATGACTGCTTGCTCAGAAGCCACCTCTTCTAAAACTTCAAACAATGGTAGGTGAAATGTAAAAGTGGACATTATTGGTTGGCGTTGCAGAGGAAAGAAAGATGTAATTAAATTCATGCAGTTGAAAACTAGATACTGCAGTAAGCTCTGCAAACCAGCCTTCTCTCATTGGCTTTGGAGATAAAATACCATTGGATTATATTTGGTGAATGAGTGGGTGAGGCACTGCAGCTCAAATCTCCATCTGGCCATTCAGAGTTAGATGCTTTGTGTTTCTTATAAACCATTTAAACATATGTCAAGATGGTTAATGAAGACTTTGTTGATCTCCTTTCCTATCCTTCCCGCTTTCTTGTAGTCTTTGTATTTTTTAGTGAAACTTTGACACAGGTTGTTTTGAAAGCAACTCTCAGTGAAATAGATATTTATTTCGTGCAGGAGACAGTTGTACCTGTGGACAAAAATTTGATTGGCCGAAATTGAATAGTTCTACGGAATTTTGGTGGATATAGGAATTTGACTCACTACCTTCCTGTCATAACTGTTGGTCTTCTTGTTAATCCAGCGTCACAGAGCCTGTGGCTAGGAACCTAAAATATTTTCGGAGGACGTGTTGATCTGGTACGAGAATACTCTAGGGTCAAACGGATGTGGTCCTCGAAACCCAGAAGGTAATAGGCTCCTTGTCTTTTTATGAGGTACAGCTTTGTAGTTGGGGCACAGGTGAAGAAAAAGCAGGATGTGGAAACTGAAGGCCAGTAGTAAAGTAGTAGAGTTCAAAGACAACATCAAGACTGCACTTCAAAGGACAAATACAAAAACATTAGCAGAGGAATGGAATAGTTACTACTGTATCTCGGAAGGTCTATGGGCAAACAACAGGCCCAAGAAAATTGAAGGAAACTCTATAGTGGAATGGCAGATCAAGAAATGCTGTCCTGAAATAGAGCAGCTTGTTTAGAAAACACTTCATAGACTGGACTGACCACAATAAGGAACTCTACAGAATCCATAAGAATCAAGCAAGACCAGTTGTTGCAGAAGAATTAGAGAAGTGGATTAACAAGTAGAGTGAGGAATCGAGAGGGGGTGTTAATGAAAATAAGAAAATGCTATATGGGACGATGAAAAATAACGAGAGATAAGGAACATAGCTAGTACTTAACAATGATGGAAATCTCATTACAGGTGGCGATATGACCAAAGAAACTGGAAAGTCATTTGTTGATGAACTGATAAATGTAAACTGTGTACAGTGTACCCTAGAAGACAGAGCTGTAGAACATCCATTTGACCGGGACATTGTGATAGACGTAACTTGTAGTGATGTTGAATATGACTGGAAGTACATCAAGAGTGGAAAATTGGCTGATGATGAAATGAATGGAGAAATGAGCCAAGCCATGAAGTTGTGGGAAAACGATGGATCTACAGACTCTTGATATGGAAGAAAGTGGAAGTACTTACTGGTTGGAAATAGGCATCAGAATCCCAGTTTTCAAGAAAGGTGATAGAAAGAAATGCTGTAATTATAGAGGTATCACTTTAACACCTCAAGTGGGTAAACTTTATGAAAGAATTGTTGTGTATGGTTTGACCCTTCATTGAAGAAAAACTCCTGGAAGAACAATATGGATTAAAGAAGGGAAGATCAATAACTAATTTAATTTTTGCTGTCCGCCAGTTAATGTAAATGTCGTGTGGCTAGGGCCTCCCTTTGGGTAGACCGGTCACTGGGTGCAGGTCTTTCAAGCTGACAACACCACTTTGCTGACCTGCGCGTCGATGGGGATGAAATGACAACACAACACTTCCATCCCATTGCTCCTGAGACTGTCACATGCGATTGGAACATAGCTAATTCGATAATATCTGAGCTGCAGGGCAAAATTTATTGAATTAGGAGCATATATACAACTGAATTAATAAAAATACAAGCAAATGTATTTCTAGCTGTAGAAATGCTCTTGTCTGCAAGACTAAAATCACATTGTTCAAGTTGGCTGACTGTTTGAATTTTGAAATACTGCCACTGTACAGATCTGTCTTCAAGAGAGTAGTTTGCAAACCATTCTCTTCTTAATGCGGCCTGCTTCAAATGATTACTGCTGTCAGTGTTAATAATCATTAGTGTTAATAATTATTGGTGTTAATGAAAAAGCCTCATCATCAACTAAAACCGCATCTCATAGCATGCCGAGTGTTCTCAATTGTAATGCATGCAATGTGATACGTAATTTCAGTTGTGGCGACAGTGCTTCATGCATTACAATATCTTTATTCCTTATCGCATAATTAACTCTATTTAGAAGAAACGTTAACAGTTCTGGTGAAATTCTAAGGTATTAAAAGAACTTCTTGGGTCTTCCATTACAAATTATTTCAGCAAGGATGCTGAGCAACCAAGCTGACGTCTTTTCTTCATCCAGTCACAAATCAAAACACGTTTCTTATTTTTTTCTCATGCAGTGATTCCACACGACAAGCTTTAACTCCACCACAACTCGTGCGACATGCATCTGTCAAAAACTTTCATTTCGGAAACGACTCAGGGACCCACAAAACGACAAAACTGAAGTGTACACTGGTTTTGCTGTGTCCACAGTCAAATATGAAACCATTTGCGTGCAACTCATTCCACTCAATGAGTGGCACAACCCAAAGTCGTCATGTAAACTAGGTTTAAGATTAGTGTTGCTGAAAGTATTATCAGACAACCAACATAAGAGACAGATATTTCTTGTAGAGCAGAGTACTGACATTCTAGTTATGAGGAATTGAAAACATGTAATCCAAAGCTGTGTCTTATATGAGAAACTAGTGCAGGAATGTTGCTGTTCAGTAGAAGAATTCATGACTTACAAACTGCAAATTTGAGCAGGAGAGAGCAGGTGTACGTCCACTTCTCTTTCTATAATATTGCTTTTCCAGTTCATCTCCCTTGTATAGACCCTGTATATACTGCTTCCACCTTCCACATTTCAGCTTTCCCGTCTGCTTAGGATCTGAGCTCTTGATATTCATGCAGCTGCTTCTCTGTTCCCCAAAGATGTCTTCAAATTTTGCAGTAGGCAGTATCTGTCTTTACCCTGGTGAAATACACCTCTAAATCCTTACATTTACCCCGTAGTCATTCTTGCTTGGCAATTTTACACTTCCTGTCAATCTCATTTTTAAACATAAACTGTTAATATTTAAAAGGTGTTACTTTCTAAGAATAATTATTAATTACTTAGTTAATTAAATATGCAGTACAGTATATTATGTTAATGATACTGTAAGAAAAATTGTAAACCAGTTTTTGTGTTTCGCCAAGTTTCCCATACATGAAGCCAATGACTGGAAATTGTATGTTAAAAGACAATAAAATTCTCTTCTATACCTCTAATCTGTTAATTTTGCTCCACTTAAAATTCATACCAAGTAATAAGAGGCAAGGACCAACATTGGGTTATTGGCACTAAGTAGTTGAATGTTATGTAAACAGAAATTGATATGATATTGCTTGACAAGAGAATGTAGGGCAACTCATGGAGGACACGCAAAACCAACTTGTGCAGCTACATGAAGGGCTTTGCTTATAGATAAGTCACAGCTTGGTGAAAAGTCCTGTAGAAGTCTAGTCCAATATAAAAGCAATG
The DNA here is from genome assembly GCF_023898315.1 of Schistocerca nitens. Classification (NCBI taxonomy): domain Eukaryota; kingdom Metazoa; phylum Arthropoda; class Insecta; order Orthoptera; family Acrididae; genus Schistocerca; species Schistocerca nitens. Next base: position 587,293,087 of record NC_064618.1, read on the forward strand.
AATGTTCAATCCAGTCACTCATGGATACATCTGGCGCCAAAGCTGAAAGCAACAGATATAAACCCAAAATATTAAACTAGTGTTTAAAGTATTTCACACATGAGGAAAATGCAACTATTTCAATAGTAGACTGCCCCATACACAGATTTGTGAAACTGAAATAAGTGCTCCTAGTCTTGAAAAGCAGTTGATGCAGACAGCTTTCTTATTACATTTTACATCAAAATTACTACATAGATAGTCGTTTTCTTAACTAATATTAAGTGAAATTCCCTAAAGTCCTAAGAAAAGATACACAATATTACAGAGCGATTGCTCATGCATGGACACTGTTAGAGGATAAGCAGTTTTTCTACAAGAACCATTACGGTTATAGGAAACAGCAGTAACACATTATTTAGCAAATAGTTGATTAGCTTAGCTTAGCAGGAACACTGTGTCTGTAGTTTGCAAGTGTTGTGATTCTGTGATACACCATATCTGGCAATCAAGAATGTCTTCTCAAGTGTGAGACCCAACTCGCTTTATTTGTTCATGAGACCCAGAAAATATTAGATACAGGCTCCCAGGTAGATGCTATTTTTCTTGACTTCCGGAAGGCATTCGATACAGTTCCGCACTGTCGCCTGATAAACAAAGTAAGAGCCTACGGAATATCAGACCAGCTGTGTGGCTGGATTGAAGAGCTTTTAGCAAACAGAACACAGCATGTTGTTCTCAATGGAGAGACGTTTACAGACATTAAAGTAACCTCTGGTGTGCCACAGGGGAGTGTTATGGGACCATTGCTTTCCACAATATGTATAAATGACCTAGTAGATAGTGTCAGAAGTTCCATGCAGCTTTTCGCGGATGATGCTATAGTATATAGAGAAGTTGCAGCATTAGAAAATTGTAGCGAAATGCAGGAAGATCTGCAGCGGATAGGCACTTGGTGCAGGGAGTGGCAACTGTCCCTTAACATAGACAAATGTAATGTGTTGCGAATACATAGAAAGAAGGATCCTTTATTGTATGATTATATGATAGCGGAACAAACACTGGTAGCAGTTACTTCTGTAAAATATCTGGGAGTATGCGTGCGGAACGATTTGAAGTGGAATGATCATATAGAATTAATTGTTGGTAAGGTGGGTACCAGGTTGAGATTCATTGGGAGAGTGCTTAGAAAATGTAGCCCATCAACAAAGGAGGTGGCTTACAAAACACTCGTTCGACCTGTACTTGAGTATTGCTCATCAGTGTGGGATTCGTACCAGATCGGGTTGACGGAGGAGATAGAGAAGATCCAAAGAAGAGCGGCGCGTTTCGTCACAGGGTTATTTGGTAACCGTGATAGCGTTACGGAGATGTTTATTAAACTCAAGTGGCAGACTCTGCAAGAGAGGCGCTCTGCATCGCGGTGTAGCTTGCTCGCCAGGTTTCGAGAGGGTGCGTTTCTGTATGAGGTATCGAATATATGGCTTCCCCCTACTTATACCTCCCGAGGAGATCACGAATGTAAAATTAGAGAGATTAGAGCGCGCACGGAGGCTTTCAGACAGTCGGTCTTCCCACGAACCATACGTGACTGGAACAGGAAAGGGAGGTAATGACAGTGGCACGTAAAGTGCCCTCCGCCACACACCGTTGGGTGGCTTGCGGAGTATAAATGTAGATGTATGTAATTGGCTTGAAGTACTGACAATGTCTGAACCGAAAGCTCAATAGAAGTGAAAGAAATGCAGTGTGTGTCCAAAAGAAGTGCAGTAGGACCACCCATATTCTTAGGATGTATACTATTACTTAAATAGCATTTTTTGGTTGTTAGATGTTGCTCTTGTCTGCAGGAAAATATCATTGCTGGATGATTAAAAAAATGCAGAATGTCTTTTACAGTAATTCTTCTTGATGTGCTGAGATATAGATATTGTTCAAAGTACACTGTGCGTGCACTGTACTGAAGTTTGTGCGTGTGTGTATATGTAGACTTGAGATCTATGCTATTGGTGCAGATTTAATGGTGATTTGGTATAGGAATGCAGGAACCACATGCCCAAACATAACAGAAGTATGTTTAGTTGCTGAATAAGTCTTTTACATTTAATTCATACGTGCTCACTTTGACAGAATCCTAGCCCTACTTTACAATATTTGTGGCGGTATTAAAGTATTTGTGACAGTATATCTATTTGCTTTTCACTTTGAACTTGTGGCATAGTGCATGTACGTATGTGTGTTAATTTGCCCATGTGGCATTCTTGCAGTGAAATATCTTGCAGCATTTCTCAAACCTATAGTAAAACACCCTCTTTACAGTGGTCAGCAGACTGAACAAAAAAAGTGCCAAATGTAGGAAAGTGTGAAATACAGGAAAGTATAGGAAACACAACAAACAAAATGAATAAATTACTCTTAGTGTGTAATTGTCTTTATATTGTTCAAAATATGAAATTAAAACAATTTAAATATTGCTTATTTAAAAAAATCTGAAATGATTAATTGGAACAGCAGTTAGCTCTACTTGTCTCTCCGCAGTATACAAAACATCAGTCACAAAGGAGTGGCTAGATGCTGACATACACAGATGCATCCAGGTTTCTCTCTTCATCCCGATCATGTCAAATGGTGCAAATAAAACACGGAAATAAGTCTTTCATGAAACCACATTAAAAAGGTATTCATGTTCTAATGTGAAACTTATCATTGCTAATCATATTAAAATCACAGTAAATAAAAATTTTAACACAATAGTGATTAAAATATTGAAGTTGGCAGTACAGTAAACAGACAACAGGAGGCATGAAATCTACATGTTGTTGCCAACAAAGGGGTAACTCGGCTCAGGGATGTCCTGGGTGACAGAGAGGCCAGAACTGTTGTTGTGGACCGTCTGGAGGAGGAATGTTCATCTGACATCAAGTTGTACCAGTCTAAGACTGCATGCCTAGTGCAGATTTGCAAATTTCATGGGAGGTAATCATGATTTGTGAAAGAACATTATTGAAAGAGCTGTCTTAAAAAAAAACGGTGTTTATTTGCATAAATGACTGAAATTAAATTAAGGCTGTTGTGATATGCACAGTGAGCAGACAGAAGATTGCTACTGGAGTCACTATCATTAGATCATCATCATCATTAAGGCAGTGACTCAGCTTACTTTCCCACTCTTCCAAACACTGCAAACCTATTTTTCAGGTGGCTCTGACACAGCACACCAACAGTGAAAATCATGCTTACCACGTTAGCACAAAGTTAAATGATTAATAACTTTGCATATAGTCAGCATTTTCTGCTTTGTTCCAAGGCTGACTTTGAGCTGGAATAGAATCCACTTTTTGCAGACATGTGAATGAAAATCAATGTTGTAGGTTCTCATAACATAAAAGACGACTTAAAATGCAGGAAATGTTGTAACATGGATTCATTTATGATGGTAAAGCACGAGAAAACATTGTATTGGGAGAATAGAACTTCTGTTGGGACCAACAAAAATGAAAGTAAGAAGCAGAAAAATGTAGAATGTGGGGATGTAAAAATGGGATTGTACTGCTTAGAGGTTTCTAGAGATTAGCCACACAGAATTGAAACTACAGTCTTCCTGTATTTAGTGAACTTTCCTCTTACCAGAATCAATTCTGAAGAGGTACTTTCTTTGTAATTGTTCTTTCCTGCTAAATAAACATGTTCGTTTCTGGAAGAAATGCATTTTGAAGCAGGTTATGTAAATTTATAATTGTGGTTCGATCCTGGATGAAATCTGAGCACCCTGACTTGTAAACATCAAATAACAGTGCTACACACACACAGTCTGGATGTGGAATGATCATGGACACAAATCCAGTCAGTAAAAAAATAACACATTTATTTAAACTATAATTACAATAATCCAAAAGCTGTAACAACATACACAATTAAGAACAAATTTTTATTACACTGGTGTAGACATTACAATGGATGACATGGAATTTCACAGCAGAATGATGGTTTATGGCCTCCCTTCAGCTGCCTTCACAAATACATTGACAATCAAGGCTCAGGAATATTCTAAAATATGCTTGTTAAAATAATTAGACATAAGATGCTAACAAATAAAGCAGTCAGTCATGCTCCAATATTAAAAGGAGATAACATTTAGTAAAGATCAGATTTGTTCAGTTAGTATAGATGTAATTAAGAACATCAATATAGTAATGACTTGAAAGACAGTGCCAAGAAGAGCCCCATACTTTAAAGAAATTTAAAATATTTAACTAGCTTAATTTAATGGAAGTAAACGGTTTGGTGATTAATCATCATCATCATCATAATTATCATCATGTTTTCAGCCTTAGGCTCAATCTGTTTGCAACATAAGCCTTGTCATACAATTCAGTTTTCCTACCATCTTTCTGTGTTCAATCTGGTCTAGTCCTCGTCTCTTTTTTCAACACACTCCTCCACACATTTCAGCCATCTATACCTTTCTCTTCCTGTTGGTTTTTTCCTTCATATCTCCACCTCATGTATCTTCTTGGGAATCCTCTAGTTTTCCATTCTTTTTAAGTGCCCATACCATGTTAACCTTGGTACTTCTATCCTGCTCTGCAAGGATTCTTCTTTTAATGTTTCCCTTATCCTTTCATTCCTCATACTCTCTCCTTGTTACTCCTATCCTACTTCTGAGGAACTTAATTTCACATGCCTGTTACCTGCTTACATATCTTCTCTTCATTACTCATGTTTCAGTTGCATCTAGCATCCAGCGCACGTTGGTCTATCGATTATTCATATGACTTTGAAAAGTGTCCCTGTTGGTTTTTGAACATTGTTGAACACATTCTAAGTTGATTTCTGAATGAATCATAAGTTGATTTGTGAATGCGTGCATAGTGTACGTGATGTCTCTGTCAGTGGAATCCTCGTCAAATCTAGAATTAAACTTTCCTGCAGACAAAAGGGGCAATACGAACTGAGCAGAGTGTAGCCGAACAAAAGAAAGCCAACCACTGTTTGATTATGTGGTTGAATGGGTTTGTGAATGGTGAGCATTTTTACGATTACCATCGAAATCCATAGATTCAGACTACCAGAGTGCGAATAAACGACAAACAGGAATAACAGGTAAGAAAGATTCTGTATTATCTTCTTGGTGTATCCAAGAAAATGAAATTTTGACAGAAAATTTTTGGCCAGATCGCTATACTAGCAAGGGCCAGTTGTACAGTCTCCGGCTAGCAGCCTCTTCAAGGCGTGTTCTGGAAGTAGGGCGGAGAACACGTAGTACGAACACGTAACGATGCCTAACCGGAGAATAATCGCGGGGTAACTAAACTGGTGATTCTGGCAGAGGTAGTGAAGTTAACCGACAAATAAGCTTTGACATCGGCAGGAATAGATATGGAATTAGTGATAACAACATAGTTTGTTAGAACGAGGAAGGAGAAGAAATGGGGACATCACACAAATTATGGAAGAATAAGACTATTCCAAATTTATATAAAAATTTCGCACTACTACTTTTCGATCTCATGCTTGAGAAACTGGAACATATGAATGAAGTGTAAAACTATTTCCTAACGTAAAGCTTTTTGCTTGTGTTAGGCCTATTAGGCATTTGATTTTGGTACTTTATGAATTATATTCTGTCATGTTATAAAAATGACCATTTCTGCCAAAACAGTCTCGTTTATTTGGCGTGTGTTACAAGCTGCAATATTATAAAGGCCTATTTAATTTTATCTCACAGACAGTGACAAAATATAGGTAATCAGGTCGAGAAACCACACCAGTCTTGGGCCTATTTGTAATTACAGCTTTTTCAGTATTAGACTACGATATTTCGATTTTTCATGTAGTAAAACATGTGACAAACTTTGATGAGGTAACAGATCCTTTTGCAGAAAGGAAAGCACGTCATGTAAAGCTGTAGCAAGATTAGAGAGAGAAAAATTCTAGGAGCTAAGGATTGAAGAAATGTGTACTGTCTTGCTTGTCTCTTCTCTTTACTGGCTTTATGTATTCTATACTTAATTTTATGTCACACAAAGCAGCAAGTTGTTAGCTAATAGGGAATAAAGAGTGCAAATTTTCTGAAGAGTTTTTTTTAAAAAAAAAGAGGGGCAGGATGTCAAACCGGCAGACTGGAAGCAGGAGAGGCACCATAGGACATTTTAATTTCTGCTGTCCTGAATATAGTTTGATGGCATCAAGTACAAAATATACTCGTTTCCATTCCACAGACTGAAATACAGTGACGTGCGATAGAAGAATGCTGTGTGAAGAGGTGTGGCGCTGCACTTTGGCACACTTAAGATCAGATAACATGTCTTACAATTCCTCGGACACGTATGTTTTATGTATCAGAGTCTTCAGAAAGATGTGCGCTACAAAATGAACATATGTTTGAAAATTTGATTGTTTTTAAATTTTTGACGTCCTATCTCAAACGCTCGAGGGACACCACTGTCTACTATTGCCCCGGTTTGGAAATATCGTAGATACAGGTCTGATGATGCACAGAGCAGTCTTGAGTTATAATAGGGAAGCGGGTAGTCTCCATGTGACCCGTGTTTACATTTAGTGATTTTGCTGTTTTCTCTTTGTCTACTGCACTCACGTCAAGTGAAAACAAAATTGATTTCTTTGGCTGGAAGCTATCACGTGAATTAAAATACATTCACATAATTATGGAAGGCGAAAATCCGTCATTAGTTTCAGATTTTATTTTATTTCCACCTTTCTGACAGTCAAGCGTTAATTGCCATGCAGAACAATGAAGTTATTTTTATCGGTTTGCTGAAGAAATTTTCTTTTATTAATCTTTTCCGCTGAGGCAGTAAATATATTTGAAACAAAGGGTTTAATTTCAAACTATTGGCTAGTTTCAACTGTTCGGTGCATTTCAAGTGTACGTTTTTATCTTCTAGCACGTATGGCATTATGCCATAACAAAGAACCATACATGAGATAACAAAGTACTGGTACCCAAGGAAATTTACATCCCGAAATCACATTGAAAAACTTGATATCAGGTCGATGCCTACTTCACTGGGAATCTGGGACTCATTTAAAAATCAGCTCTTTGATGACGAGCCACTTAGAAGAATTTATAGCCCAGAAGATCACACTTTTATGTCGTTATTAAAATATTTACTGGCACATTTGTGTGATATATCTTAAAATATAATACGTGCATAAAAGACCAACATTATATGTGAAAGCTTAGCTTCTCTTGCAGCGTATTGGCCTTAGAGACCAGTATTATATGTGAAAGCTTTGTTTTTCTTGTAGCAACATTATATATATTAATTTAAACCATTAACTTTTACTTTTCGTGTGTTCGCGCTACTTAACATTGATGTTGTTATTGGCTGACTACACCACGTATCCAAAGCTCTGAATATCCGCCGTCATCGGCTGGCGAGATCACGTGACTTGAGCTATGACTGGCTTACAAATACGCATCGCAATCTCGATTTCAATGCTTCGGAAAGTTACATGCAGTGTTTGGTGGAATTCGAATTTATACGTTCGTAATACGAAAATATGCAGCGTACATGTTACTGCACATCAAACAACTTTCCAAAAGGTGTTTCGTCTTCTAAAGTGCTGGGAAATTCTACGCCCATGTATAAAACCATAACCATTCAAAGGATTGATAAGTTATACAGTTCCGAGAGAAAATATACTGTCAATTAACGGGGAAAAACTGTTTCCACCCGGGAGAAAGTGTATTTTTAACTGGGAAAACCGGGAAATTTTTTTTCCTTGTCCACGTATACACCCTGTCTTCACGTCTAGCCCTTATTGCGATAGTTGGATTCCTTGTTTCTTGTTCTAACCAGGATTTCACATTTGTTTAAATTATATTTCATTCCACACTGTCTTACAGTTTCTTTCCAAGCATCCAGCTGTTCCGGAATCTCCTCCTCTGTTTCCCCAGACCATGAAGTCACCTGCAAACACCATTGCTTTCATCTTTTCTCAGGTTTTTTCTGGCACCTTAGTCAGTATCTCATCAAAGGCCACACTGAAGAAGAGAGGTGACAATGCACTGCCCAGTTTCATACCACTTGTTTGACGGAACCAATCCATCCTTTCATTTTCCAATTTCACACAGCTCAGACTTCCACAATACATCTCCTCCATTCTTTTTGTCCATTTTTCAGCTTGGTCTTTTTGTAGTGCTTTCCAGACCGTTCTGTTACACTAAGAAACGCCTTTTTCTGTATTGGGAAAGACCATCATGAGGTTTTTCCCAAATTCATAGTGGTGCTTGTGGAACTGAATCACTGTAAACATGAGGCAACAGTTGACGTCCTAGGTCTGAAGCCATGCTGCTGCTCTCTCAAATTGTTCTCGCCCCTTGTTTGGATTCTGTTCTCCAGAATCTTTCCATACATTTGGTGCAGTGTGGTACAAGTGTGACTCCCCTGTAGTTTCTACAATCCTTTCTATTCCCTTTCTTGAATGTAGGGGCAATTAGTGCCCTCTTCAGTCTTTTGGAGTCTTCTCCAGCACGAACCTCGTCACACGAAGCAGAAATAGTTTCCCAACCTCCCCTGCTGCCTTCATCATTTCCAAAATTATTTGGTCCACATCTGTTGCTGTTCCTCCTTTCATCTCGGCCATTTCCATTTCTTTCCATTTTTCTGTGTTAGGTCCTCCCCCTTGCCCCTTCCTCCACCTCTTTACTTCTACCTCCTTTAGCCAGTTATCACATCCAAGGCCATTTGGATTTAGCAAGTGCTCAAAGTACTCCTTCCAAATTATCTTCAGTGATCCTTTTTCATTTTTAGCCATCATTGTTGCATCCTGTCTCAACTGGCTTGTCTCACTTTTGACCATTCCAGATAGTACTACTTTACTTCCTTGCTATCTTCCTCCATTATCTTTATACATTCTTTCATCCACTTTCTTCTCTCCACAGCCAATGACATATTTACCACTTTCTTCTTTTCATATTCTTCTCTTGCAAATTCGTTCCTTTCTTGGAACCATCCTGAAGGCTTTGTTCTACCTTTCCGTTACCAACTTCTATGTTTCATTCCACCACGGTATCTACTTCCACTGTTTTCTGCCACTTGTCCTAACACATGCAGCTGTCCACAGCTCTTGGTCTCACGGTTGCGTTCTCAGTTCTCGAGCATGGGGTCCCGGGTTCGATTCCCGGCGGGGTCAGGGATTTTCACCCGCCTCGAGATGACTGGGTGTTTGTGTTGTGCTCATCATTTCATCTTCATTCATGAAAATGGCGAGATTGGACTGAGCAAAGGTTGGGAATTTGTATGGGTGCTGATAACTGTGCAGTTGAGTGCCCCACAAACCAATCATCATCATCATCATCATCATCATCATCCACCACATGCAGCTACTGCAACTTCCACCACAGCACTTTGACAACTATTGCCACTGCTAAAAAAATTTAATTTGATTGAACTCAGCAATGAATAACACACCCATGTAAGGCAATGACTAACACATCTGTGTAAATGCCCCAGTGGCTGGAAGAGCTCAGTATTTAAGGAAGCTTCCGTCACATAAATCATAAGACTAGAGGTATACAAAATTAAAGCTTAATGATTCTTGTCCTTGAGTTACACTAATCTCTGAGTGGAAGCCAATCGAAACAATTTAGCTCATGACTGATCAAAGGGGTGGTCACCAAAAAATTTACTCTTAACCAAGGAAGGAAGCCACACTTGAACAATCTGAAATATTGCACCGAACAAACAGATTAATCTCTAGATAAGTTTACCAAATAAGTGGGTGCCTGCAGTTCTCGAAATCTATGAAATTAGGGAGGCCTGTTCCAACACAATTTAAATCTCTTTACAAGTGTACACTATGCTAATCATTTGATGCACTTAAGTGTTGAACAATTTTCAACATTAAATTCCATCAGGCACATCTCAGAAAGTGGTTGATGTGAAGGCCCTGTAAGCTCCGTTGGCTGCACCACTCGGCCACCCAAAAAACATCGGTATCACTGGGCCATATTTACATACAAACACGTTGGCTGCCACAGCTGGCTCTTTCCCAGGTGCACTGCCAACCACAAATGGCAACTGCCATTCCATTTAACAGAGAAAAGTCACAGAGCCTAGCTTTTGCCTCCAACATAGTAATAAAATACTCCTTACCCATGACAGGCACTGCTATTTTAGCTGATCGTCCACAAGACACTTGCTGACTGACACTGTATGGTCTCCCTCCACAGGGCTTCCTTTATCGTCACTGCTGCAGCTCCCAGAGAGCCACTGAGTTAGTATAGCTTGGAAAGCAGCTGCAATCTTTGCTGATCATTAGAGGACCAGCTCAAAACCCATAACCACTTGTCGCACAGAGAAGATATAAAATTCATATGTATAAGTGTTTCTCCTTTGATGCTTTGCATGTGATTTTACAGCATTTTGCAACTCTATAATCAGCATGATGATCAGTTTCACAGCAGTTGTTGTGGAGATTGTCCTTGAAAAGAAGTTTTATTGCCCTTGCTGCAGAGTATACCTGTTTTGTAGGTATGTATTCTCATCATGTGGGTGTAGAAAGGCATGTAAGAGCAGTCAGCTTCATCCTATTTCCCATCTGCCTCATGTTGGGTGTTCTTAGCTACACGTAATAAATGTGTTCTTGTCTTTGCTAGCCATTCTTCTTGGTTTTTACTAATCATTCTTCCTGTTTTGCTTCATGTTTATAATTTTAGGAGTAAAGGAGATCACTCAGAATAACAGAAACATTTAGTTGTTGAAAGTCAGAGACAAAAGTGAAAGAAAACTTGCTAGCCTTCGGAATCGATCTATTCTTGAGTTAGCATGTGCATGCACACAGGCGCGCGCACGCCCGCGCGCGCCTACGCCCCTACATAGTGCTGGCTAGGCACACAATGTCGTTATAGGAGTATGTCAGGGGGCTGTCAGCTGTGGTTCATAGAGGAAGAGGATGGAGGCAGGAGGCAGGAAGAAATGTTGGGGGTGGATAGCTAGTGGCTCTGAGTAAGGCAGCTGGTTCCCTGTGTAGGAATGTGGGAGGGAAGGGTTGTAAGATTTAGGACAGGAGAATCAGTAGTGAAGTATGTGTTGCAAGCATAACTCCTGACTGCATAGTTCAGAAAAACTGTTGGCGGTGGGAAGGATACTGATGGCTCGAGTCGTGAAGCAGCCATTGAAATCAAGCATGCTGAGCTTAGCTGCGGTTGTGCCACTTGGTGGCCAACTTTTGTTCTTGGTCAGATGTTGGTGGTGGCCATTTATTCTAGTGGACAGGTAGTTGGTTATCACACTGACATTAAAACCTGTGCATTGATTGCAGCAGAGTTGGTATATGGCATCGCTGCTTTCACAGGTGGCCTTGCCTTTGATGGGGGTCGGAGAAGCCTGTGACACGACTGGAGTAGGAAGTGCTTGGTGGGTGGATTGGGCAGGTATTGCACTTTGGTCTTTCACAAGGCAGGGGTTGGAGGTGGGAGTGGCATAGGGATCGGTTAGGATGTTGTGTAAGTTGGGTGGGTGATGTATTACTACTTTAGGTTGGCTGGGAAGGGTCTTGGGTAGGATGTCCCTCATTTCATGATGGATAATAAATGCTTCGAAGAAGGATGTGGATCATTTGTCCCAATCTGGGTTGTATTAAGTGACGTAGGAGGTCTGTAGGGATGTGGTGTGGGAAATCAGTTTGTGGACTAGGTCTGGGGATAGTGCCGGTCTGTGAAGGCCCTCGTGATCCCTTCAGAATACTGCTCAAGGGATTCTTGTCACCATAGATACGGCATTTGTGGGATGGACAAGCTGTATGGGAGGGATTTTTTGGTGTGGAAGGGATGATAGCTGTCGAAAGTAGGCACTGTTGGTGGTTAGTGGTTTTAATATGCAAAGAATGTGGATGGAGCCATGAGAAAGACAGAGGTCACATTGTGTGAAATACTATAAAATATGTCGAAAAAATTTTGTCGCGATAAAAGCACTGTAACCCATGCTGACTTGAGTGTGAATGTTTGCAGGTGTCACACTGACATCACCTCAGATTTTCAGTATGTGCATGTGTAGTGCAGCCAGTTTATTTGTTACCAGTTGTCTCGCACGTTTTCCAGTTGCTGTCTAAGATGTTACATTAATTACACAGTGCCAAGGAAATGCAAAACACCAAATAACTCACACAGATTACAATTAAGCAGAGAAGTGTTGGATGTTTTATTTTATGACCTACAGGAAGAAAAAATAAACCATTAGTGAAAGCACTAATCTTATGGTTTGTGAGTGCATTATATTTTGGAATAAAGGAAGAATGCTGACTAGAGTTATTCAGCATTGTTCACACAATGTTCCTAAGCTACATTTGGAGTGGAGAAAATTGCAAAAATCACAAAAAAATTGTCAAGGTGTATATAAGTCTGTGAAGTAGTTCATAAATAATTTGCACAATTTATTTACTTCGACAGAAAAGGCCAGGGTGTAAAGGCTACCTTGCAGAAGTAGACTATATACTTATGAATAAAGAAGAAGGAGTGAGGCAGATTAAATTGGAAGCAGAGAAGGGGAAGGGAGACAAAAGTGTACAGAGTCTACTTCTACATCTTCAGCTGTACTTCCTTCTTCATCATCTGAAGAACCAGATAAGGAATTTCCAAGTTCACATGAAATTGACAGTGGTGGTGAGTTTTTAGAATGTAGTTCTGAGCAAAGATTTATTACTAAAAATTAGTGGTTGCCAGATGGCATCTGAGTGTAAGAGATTGTGTATATTCTTCAGGCAATAGTAGAGGCACTTGGTCACAATACTGAAGAGCTCTGTATAAAAAAATCACTTCTTCATAGAATCAGACAGAAGGAGGGAGGAGAATGCTCTGAAACAATAAAGTCAGCCATCAAGAATGACATCCCTGCAGTTCGTACTGTTCATTGGGATGGTAAACTGTTGCCATCATTGAATGTTAGGGGTCCAAAGAAGAAAATCTTCCAGTCATTTTTACATTTGAGGACAGTGAACAGCTTATTGGCATTGCGGAATAGTTCTGGTAAAGAGGAAGTGAACACTGTTTGGAATGCATTAAAATATTGGGATATTGACAACAATGCACAAAAACTCTGCTGCAACACAGCTGCCTCATACTCTGGCTGTCCTAATGGGGCATGCATCTTACGTGAACACAAAGAGGACAGGAAGTTATATTTCCCATGCCGCCAGCACATGTATAAACTTATTTTAAAAAATGTATTTGAATATAAAGTACTATGGTATAAGAAGTAATGCTGACATACCAGTTTTTAAACATCTGAGAGAAAACTGGAAAAATGTCAGTGTTAGTAGTTTTTACATTGGCAAGAAAATTTTGGATTTGTTTCTTAATGAGTCCGAAATTAAGGACATCTTACACTTTCTTGAAAGTGAACTAGATTAACTGAGAGTGAGAGGTAATACAGTGGACCCATAGAGCTGTGTGGAATGTTTCTGAGAAAAGACCTTTTTTGGGGGGGGGACTGTAATTATACCTTCCCCCAGCAATGAATTGGGCAAGGTGGATGACAAGAGCAATTTATTGCTTAAAATGTTTCTTCTAAGATCACGACTTGAACTGTCCATTGAAAATAAAAATGAATTGAGAGCTGCCTCTTGTAATGATGAAGTAGATGTACAAACCAAAGTTAAAGCAAATTTGGACAGAGAGAACCTACAAATTTAAAAGCTATTATTTCTGTTTTTGTGGTGAACTTGATGGACCATGACACAGTTAAGTTTATTATTATTCTGAACACTATTTATTATTAATTTTTATTTGTTAATTTACAACCCCTAATTCAATCATATCTTTATTTCAAAGGAAACATTAGCCGACTTAGTGTCAAGCAAAGCATTGATGTGTTCTCTTGCCTGAAGATTATGGACACTAATTTTATTCAAAAATGCCCTTCTTCATAGACAACCAGAACTTCATATGTAGACGATAAGAAATTAAGGAGCTAAAGGCTGTTAACGTCTCTGTTGAAAGGTGTCTTAAATTAATGGAAGATTTTGTTGGACTACTGATGGCGGATGAGGAGCAATAGGAATTTTATTGTGTTGTGTTCAGTAATGTCATAGACTGTACCTGGATTGAAAGAAAGGAAAACCATTCTTTAGAATAACTAACACATCCTAAAAAGCAAGCGGTATTTAGTTTTCTTGTTGTACTGTCCTGAATAACTTTTACACTGTCTGAAAGCTGCAAACCCTAACATTCCCAGTATTAAAATTTGTTGCACTGGTCGATGTGGTTCGTCACCATGCTGAGATGAAATTTTTTCCAGAGAAAATCCAGCTAAATAGAAAACATTTAAGGGTTGAGGGTAAAATATTTTGGAAACTAAAAGTTTTGGGCAAAAAAAAAAGTTCGTAATGTCCAGGAAGGTAGCATATTTTTTTGACAACCAACTGAAGTGAAGTGGATAGGGGAGAGATGTTATGGGTGTGGAGGAATGTGGATAGGGTGTCTTGGCTCTGAGTCCAGATCATGAAAATACCATCAGTGAACCTGAACCAGGCAAAGGATTTGGGGGGGCTATGAATATTTGCTCCAGATGACTCATAAAATTGTGACATAGGAGGGCGCCGTGCAGTTGCAGATGGCTGTTCCATAGATTTATGAACATAATTCTCCTCAAAGAAATAGTAGTTGTGTATTATGATATAGTTGGCAACATACATGATGTATGAGGTAGTGGGTTTGGAGTTTTAAGACTTGAGAGAGGGGGTATTGATGGTAGTGATCAACAGTGGCAAGGCCATGGAAATTAGATATAGGTGCGTAGGGAGGTGGCATCAGCAGTGATGAGCAGTGATCCACGAAGTAAAGGAGTGGGGATTGTGGAGTGTCAGCGAAGGAAATGTTCAGTATCTTTGCTGAGAGAGACAAGGTTAGAGACAAGGTTTATGGCAATTGATTGGGGATGTTGGTCAATAAGAATGGAAATTCTTTCAGTAGGAGCTCAATAACTGCCTAGAGTGAAGCATCAGTGGTTATTGGGAATGGGGCTGAAGGTGAGACCTTTGGATAGGATTGAAACTTGTGTGGGACTGAAGATTTTGGTGAAAAGGTTGACAGTAATGGGGTGTGTTTGGGTTCTGGCTTTTCATGGAGTGTTGTTACGGAGTTTTAAAGGATGTGGCAAACTGAAAAAGTCAACTATGTAGGGTCTTAGTGTGATGAGAGATGATGTGGAGGGGAGGGGAAGTGAGGTTCATTGTGATTAGGGTAGATGTTAATGGACAGTGGTGGTCCGAGGTGGGAGAAGGATGCCAACAGATTGGACAATTTATGGAGGTTGTGTTTGGAATACTCTTCTGGGTATTAGAGGGCAAGTGTTTAAATTTTGGAGATGTGATGTATGTAGTCAGGATTGCACAGTAACAGTATCTTGTGCAGGGAATAGAGGTTTTCAGAGATCCCTGGGTCATGCATATGTGTTTCTGCAGTATCAAGTTTATGAGAGATAAGAACTAGCAGACTCGGAAAATTGAAGGTCATTGTGGGAGGAGGAGTGAGATCTTTATGGTTAGTCTGTTAAGGGGGCAGAGTGGGTGGGGGCTTTATTCCATGGCTTAGGTAACAGTTGAGGAACAGGATGTGGGACTGGATTTAAGCTAGGAATAGGGATACTATTCTGAACTGATGCAGATTGATGGAGCAGCGGTCCAGTTGGGTAAGGATGGTGCTAGGAAAATGAGAAATGATGTGCGAAATGGGACAAATGAAAGTGTTAGATTGTTGTAAATGGAACTGGATAAGAGTGTGGGTTTGGGGAATGAAAAGGACAAAAGGAGGGTTACAGGGTTGTTCTTTAATCTTGAGGATATTTGATGGTGTGTAAGTTATGATGCATGGGAAAGAAAAAGGAAAGACCTTATGTTCTGATGGGAGCAATGTGTGAGGAGGATGGGTGGATTTGGAGATGAAATATAGTTAATTGTTAGAAGAGCATTGTAACTGTGATCGGTGGATGGTGGTTCATAGAATAGTGTGTGATGCAGTCAGACTGCGAAGGGCTACGAGATGTCAAAAAAACCACATTGGTTGGGACTGCTGTAGCACGTGCTTAACATAGGCAAGAGGTGAGTGGTCTTCTTTAATCCTAAAATCATTTAAATTCTACCAGAACTTTCCAACTATACTTACTTCTTATTTAGCATTTCTTGCATAATGTTGGTCCTGCTGTCACCATCAGTGTCTGTGTTACTGCTACCGTCACACATACAAACAGTTCCATAAGAGATTCAGCAGGAAGAGAAGTAATTTTCTTCTTTCTACAAGCATTTAAAATTATTGACTGGGCCACTTAAAGTTCAACAACATCTAGGACTGCAACATGGAACACTCATCACCTTACAATTCTGCCTTTCTGATGGGTGATCACATGTTTGGACACAAATATCCCTTCTTCCATCAGGCAAAATTGTATCACCAAGTGCCAAGTGATAGAACAATGACTTTTGTCTGAGAGGCTGCAATCTGATACTAGGGGTACGATTATCATATATACATACATACATAAGCTTGTAGCAACTGAGTACATACCATGACCCTAGTTGGGGGTGGGGGATCAGCGATAAATACAGGTGAGGCAGCCTATCTAATAAAATTTTTTTTACAGTACCATTGTGCTTGAAGTCAAAACAATGATCATAGATCAGGTGCGTCCGCAGCTAGTGGTCTAGTGGCTAGTGTTGCTGCCTCTGGATCACGGGATCCCGGGTTTGATTCCTGGCTGAATTGAGGATTTTCTCTGCCTGGAGAGTGGGTGTTTATGTCGTACTCGTCATATCATCATCATCATTATCATCATCATTTGTGACGGTGGCAAGGTTGGATTGTATAAAAAACAATTGGACTGTGTAAAAATTGGGACTTTGTACAGTCTCTGGTGACTATGCAGTTGAGTGCCCCACAAACCAAACTTCATCACAGATAAGGTGAATAGAATATTAAGTGCCTGAGTAATGAGTTTTCTTTATTGTAAGTGATTGTGATGCAATGATTTCACTGTTTGTGATCAGCTTGGTTACCAGTTGTTCTTTAAATATGAAATTAATGCTTGGTATAATGAGGGAATTCGCTTACAGATGTCTGAAGTATTACAATCTCTTACGTGTGAAGTATTATAATGTCTTCGGTGTGAGGAATGTGGCATGCTACTTACTTGCATTCACAGCAATGACTAAACAGAAAAAGGCACTCAGGAAAAACTCACATAAAATGTAACAACTTATGTTAGTGTTGTTACAACCATTTTAAAGGCCTCCTTTATGTCTAGTTGGCCTAAGCTGGATGCTCTTGTGTTGCAAGAGGTAAAATGATGATTACTTGAACATTTATTTTAATTGGGTTATTAACAGAGACAGGCTGAGTACATTTTAATATAGATTCCAAGAAATTATTAAATGTGCATCCACAAATTAGCAGAACTTAGTTGTGTTAGTATAAGTACTATTGCAGATCTGTTGTTTCCTGAATGAAATTTGATGTATATTTGCAGCTGAGTAGTATGCCATCCATAATTCTGATATCCTTTTGAAGATGTGCAAGAAATTCAGATCAACATATGTGGCAGTGATTCAAATGTAAACAGTAAATATTTTGTGAAATATGTATTGTGCATATGTGACACATTGTTCCATAACTTTTTGATATCATTTCTCCCATTCTCAGTACAACTCCACAGTAATCCTTGGGAGTCTGCAGAACCACCGGTGCACTGTACAGCACAATATTTCAAGGGAACTGAATTTCTTGCTGCCCATTGTTTCTTTGAGTTTTTTTAATGTGTGCTTCACGGTTTGTGTACACTTAAAAACATTGATATGATATGAATTTGTGGGTGGAATACAAGTAATGAAAGGAGGAAAGGTAGAACTTATCCTAGGGTTGAGACATTGAGTGAAAGAGTTTGTTCTTAAGATGGAAAAGCATACAAGCGCACATGTGTGCTTGTTTGGGCATTTACTCTTTCTAGATTGCTTATTATTCAGAGCATATGAGAACAATTATTGCAGATAAAAAAAAAGGAATTAGATTTTTAGTACCCTTACCAGTTGTACTTACTAGTTAATGTTTTTGTATTGAAATTTTAAATTGAATCCTTTGTGAATTGAATCTGTAATAAAATGCTTTACTTTTGTCAGGCCTGCATCGTTACTGTTTCTTGCTATATAAACAGCCAGGCAAATTGACATTTGATGAAAAGCGCTTGACAAATAGGTAAGTATGTAATTTAGTTACTTGCACCAATGCTAAATCTAATAATTAGAAAATAGATATTTGACTTCTCTGTCATTTACATTAAAAATACTAATTTTTTGCTACTCTGGAATACTTATTTATGAAAATTCTGTTTTTTGTGTCATTTAGAAACTGAAATATTTTTTTCAAATTATATCAAGTGAATGTGATAGCATTGCCACATTTTGTAATGGTGTTCACAAGCCTGCCCTCTTAATGGCGAATGAAGGACTGTACTATATCAATGCAACACATATACCTTGCTGGTGAGACACATGGGTTACACAGGGAGGCTACTTACCCAGACCACCTGGGAAGCTGGGAATTCACAGGAAAATCGATTTTCTTGAAGTGATAGGGGAAATCTGTGGGAATTGTGAAAGTCTCCAGGGGTAACTGAACTGTATACTGATGTAAAGAATTGTTGGAGTCAGTTTGCTAGAAATCACTCTGAGATTTGTCTTTCAAAGTAATCAGTTATGGAGTCGCATAAGGGAAGATAAAGAAGGGCACTGAATTATTGTGTTTGTTGCTTGATTGCAGTTACCTCTGGCATATTTGCTGATAGTTTATTATTGACTGTGAGTTCTATGGCTCCAGAATCATTTACAGTTATAGGATTGTGAATGTGACAGTGTGTAGTGTGTGCAGGAGAATTTGTCACATAGCCATGAATTTTGTCAGTCACATAAAACCAAGGGTGATCTTTTTGTATTTATTTAAAGAAATCAATATTTGAAAGTACGTTTTATAGAGCAGCCTTCATTAATAAGGTCTCAGTACTCTTTTACTAATTTCAGTGCAAAGTAAAGCTATGCTGACACCGCAATAACATGCTTCAAGCCAGTAGAGTGTAGTGTGTCCCGATTGAAATAAGATGCATTGTTGTTGCTATCAAAGTTTGTTGATATTATATTCCAGGGATAACAGTTTGAAGTGTTTTCTTGCAAGAACTTATCATATTGAGATTATCGCACATTGAAACAGCATGGATGACTGACTGTAGTAACAGTGGAATTTCCTGGATGGCTGGAGCTAATAACTTAGGACTTAGAGTACTGATGATAAAATTGAAATTCCAAGCCAAACTTTGAATAATCAGTAATAAATGCCATGAAACCAAAAAAAATTAAAGACAGTAAAGTAAAACTAAATTCTACATATAACAAAAACTGTTTCAGGAAAAATGTGAATTTAAACTTGTAGAAAGATAGGAAATTCTTTTGTTGAAACAAAATCATCATCCTGTTCCAGAAGGTCATCGTGCAGTTTTTTCTTTTTTTCTTTTGTGAAGTACAGCATATACAGGGTTATTACAAATGATTGAAGAGATTTCACAGCTCTACAATAACTTTATTATTTGAGATATTTTCACAATGCTTTGCACACACATACAAAAACTCAAAAAGTTTTTTTAGACATTCACAAATGTTCGATATGTGCCCCTTTAGTGATTCGGCAGACATCAAGCCGTTAATCAAGTTCCTCCCACACTCGGTGCAGCATGTCCCCATCAATGAGTTCGAAAGCATCGTTGATGCGAGCTCGCAGTTCTGGCTCGTTTCTTGGTAGAGGAGGTTTCAACACTGAATCTTTCACATAACCCCACAGAAAGAAATCGCATGGGGTTAAGTCGGGAGAACGTGGAGGCCATGACATGAATTGCTGATCATGATCTCCACCAGGACCGATCCATCGGTTTTCCAATCTCATGTTTAAGAAATGCCGAACGTCATGATGGAAGTGCGGTGGAGCACCATCCTGTGGTACGTTTAGCTCCCTGCTTGCTTCATTCGTCGACTTCCGCGGGCTACGCGTGAAACTTGCCCGCACGCGTTCAACCGTTTCTTCGCTCACTGCAGGCCGACCCGTTGATTTCCCCTTACAGAGGCATCCAGAAGCTTTAAACTGCGCATACCATCGCCGAATGGAGTTAGCAGTTGGTGGATCTTTGTTGAACTTCGTCCTGAAGTGTCGTTGCACTGTTATGACTGACTGATGTGAGTGCATTTCAAGCACGACATACGCTTTCTCGGCTCCTGTCGCCATTTTGTCTCACTGCGCTCTTGAGCGCTCTGGCGGCGGAAACCTGAAGTGCGGCTTCAGCCGAACAAAACTTTGAGTTTTTCTACGTATCTGTTGTGTGTCGTGACCATATGTCAATGAATGGAGCTACAGTGAATTTATGAAATCGCTTCAATCATTTGTAATAGCCCTGTACTTCAAATGCAATTGCCCCCTGCAGTATATTGTAGGGTCGAAGCGTGAACCCTACGGTGGTGTGTGGATCAGCTGATAACAAAACAGGATAAAACCGTTGGTAAACATCCCTGTTTATGATAGTCCTCTATTCTTGTCAGTTACAAGGATAGGACCACTGCTAGAGAGAAAGTTGTTAGAATCAATGTCATAGGTGGCCATGGATGCACAGCATGCCAGTGTCAGTGTTCCTAGTCTCCAGCTGGCATAGATTACATTGCACAGCATGTCTGATGATGAGGATTTGATTTTTTGGGGGGAGGGGGATGGGATGGGATGGGGTGGGGAGGGGAGGGGAGGGGAGGGGGTGGTGGTGTTGTGTGTGTGTGTGTGTGTGTGTGTGTGTGTGTGTGTGTGTGTGTGTGTGTGTGTGTGTGTGAGAGAGAGAGAGAGAGAGAGAGAGAGAGAGAGAGAGAGAGAGAGAGAGAGAGAGAGAGCGAGCTGGTTGGTTAGTGTTTCTCTAATTCCAGTGTTCCCACCCCGAAACTCTTAGCGCACTGGGTTGTCTATTTGTTGCCTTTGGGCGGCGATGACCTCATTTTCCCTGGTTTTCTTGTTCAGTCAGATCCTCCAGAAGCCGTGCATAGCTGTAAGATTTCACAACTTCAGCTTTCAGAAGTGCTGGATGACATCTTTCTCTTAGTCCCTGCACTCTGAATATCCCTTTTTGCTCAGTGGTAACTGGATTTCAGGCTGCTGACCCCTTCCCTCTATTATGTCGTACTGCTGGTTGACACAGGAACAGTTCATCACCCCAGCAAAGCTGTAGCAATCAATATACTTGAAACTTTATTTAAGAATTGATCATAGTATGATGAAAGAGAAAAAAAGCTGAAGAAGTAGCTTAAGTGTGGGTGGTCACATGAGATGAGCTTGTGATAAGGTGGGTATGAGGTGGTGATCAGATAGCGACAGCTGGGGTTGGAGGATAGTCATTTGAGAAGATGTTGCCATGCATGTGAGGATTATATAATCTATCTGTTACTCAGGCAATTCTGACTTCTTTGCGTACTTGCAGGAGACGCTCATATTTTATAATTTTTCTGATAGTGGATTTTTCTGTTAACTCTGTCTTGTAAGGGGTAACAGATCTCCTTCATTCTGCGGCTACTACTACTCAGCACAATAAAAAGTTATATTTATCAGAGAGAAAGAAATAGAGTAAAATCTACATACATACATACTCCACAAGCCACTATATAGTGCATGACCACTAGTCATTCCCTTTCCACTCACAAATGGAGTGAGGAAAAAAGACCGTCAATGTTCCTCTGTATGCCCTAATTTCTCTTGTATTTGTGGTCCTTACAGACAATGTACATTAGTGGCCATGTAATTATACAACAGTCAACTGCAAATGCCTATTCTCAACAGTGTTTCATGAAAAGTGTTGTTCACTCCAGGGATTCCCATTTGAGTTCATGAAGCTTCTCTGCAATATTTGTGTGTGATCAAACTTACTGGTGACAAATGCTGTAGCACATCTCTGAATTGATTCAATGTATTCCTTTAATCTGACATGGTGGGGATCCCATACATTTGAGCAATACTCAAGAATGCATTGTATCAGTGTTCTGAATGCTGTTTTCTTTGTAGATGAGCTACATTTTGCTAGATATCTCCCAATAAACCACAGTTGACTATTCACCTTTGCTACTACTGACATTATGTGCTTGTTCAATTTCATGTCGCTTTGCGGTGTTACACCTAGATATTTACTCAACATGGCTGTTTTAAGGGACTCATTACTAATACTTTGTTCAAACATTATATGATTAATTTTCCTACTCATATGCATTAACTTTCATTTTTCTGCATTTAAAGCAAGTTGTCATTCATCACACGAAATAGGTATTCTGTCAAGAGTTGTCCTGTATCCTTCTGTAGTCACTCAGCAACAACATTTTCCTGTACATTACAGAATCACCAGGAAACAGTTACAGTTGCTGCTCACCCTCTCTGTATATGTATATAAAGAACAAGAGCGTTCCTATCACACTTATCTTGGGTACTCCTAAAGATGCCATTGTCTCTGATGAACACTTGTCATCCAGGACAATGTACTGGCTTCTGTTACTTAATAAGTCTCGGAACCGCTCACATGTATGGGAACTTATTCCCTATACTTGGACTTTGGTTAGTAGTCTGCAGTGAGCACAGTGTCAAAACAATTTCTGGAACTAGGAATATGAAACCTACCTGTTGCTCTTCATTCATGCCTCACATTCTATTACATGAGAGAACGGAAGCTGAGTTTCGCGTGAGTGATGCTTTCTAAACATGTGCTGATTTGTGGACAGCTTTGCTGTTTCGAGGAAATTTATTGCATTCAAATTTACAATATGTTCAAGAACTCTACAGCAAACTGATGGTAAGGATATTGGTCTGTAATTTTTCAGGTCCATCCTTATGTCTTTCATACATACAGGAGTCACTCGTGGTTTTTACTAGTTAATTAAGACTTTGTGCTTGGCAATAGATTTGCAGTAAATGAAAGCTAACTGAGGGGCCAGTGTACTCTCTGTAAAACCGAATATGGATCCCATTTGGACCTGGTGGCTTATTTGTTTTCAACTCATTTAGTTGTGTCTTAATGCCAGGGATGTGTGTTTTTGCGGAAGTTTTAATTTAAGCTTTCCTTTTGCTGTTTTCTGTTGCTGCATCAGACTGGTTGACAAGTGCCTTGATAGAAGCTTTCAACCCACTCACTACTGATTCTATGTAGTAGGATTCTTGGGTACTCAGCATCTTCTTATGTTAAATTATAACACTGGTAGTTATATATTTTGCACATCAATCTTTTTTATCAAACTCCCCCCCCCCCCCCCCCCCCCAATGCACGAATTTCTACTAACTTATGCCTATCAACGTTTCCACATTTCTTTTTTTGAACCAGGAGTCCAGCAATCTGTGAATCCTCAGTGTTTTAAGAATTTCATTAATAAACAGTGGTGGGTCTTTTCTGCATTAATCCAATCTACTCTCTTTCATACATAAGTTCTCCTTGCCTTCTTGATGGATTTGTTAACTTTGATAACCATAATTGTTGTGATATTATGTTCACTAATCCATGTCTCTGTACTGACACTGTTCATAAGGCCAGTCCTGTTGGTAGTTGCAACGTGTAGGATATTTCCTTTGTATGGTGTGTCAAACTAGCTGCTCTAGAAAGGTTTTAGCAAATGTATTCAGAAATCCTTCACGAGACTACCTTTCCATATCACCTCCATGAACCTGTGATTCCAATCTCCCCAAAAGTTTTGAATTTTTTTCATTCATGCTTAAAATATTTAATGTTATGCTAATGGTACCATCTACAGCTTGGAAATCATTTATTTTATTTTCAGTATCAGGGTGAAAATCAAAACTTACAGCACAGCCTAAATAAGAGATTTGAGACACTTGTTCTAAAACTGAATTATCCAAAACAATTGCCATTATTTTTATTTTGTTACTAGAAATTTTAAAATTGTACTTCTTACAAATTTTGTTTAGCTGGTACACTGATCTTTGGAGGTCATTTTAATTCTTTTGAAGAATAATAATGACATCAGCAAAGAAAAGTACAGTCAGGTATTTCTAATTTGTTATCTTAATTCCTTTGTTTACATTACATTTCTACTTGCGAATATTGAAGTCAATGTAGATATTAAAAAGGGTAGGTGATAGTCAACATCCTTATCAAACATGTTGGTTAATAATTATTTCTTCTAATCAATTTCTACTTGTGTTTATTACAATGCGTGTACTTTTGTAAAGAATTTTCACCACCTCTATTACGCAATTGGGATGCCTACGTTCAAATATAATTTTCTGTAGGCTATCGCGGCTCACATGGTCAAAGACGTTCTCAAGGTCAATGAAGGCCATATGGGTTTCTATATTAAGTTATCTGTGTGTTTTGATGATGTTTTTAATTACAAACACATTGTCTGTGCCTGAACAACGTTGTCTAGATCCGTTTTCCGTTTTATTCTTCAGAAATAGTAGCTTCTGTAATATTCTTCATGCAGTTATTGATCTTTGAGTATAGTTTGTAGCCTGTGTACAAGACTTATGCCATGATATTTTTACAGTTATTATGTTTCCCTTTTTTGAAAGAGAGATCACTTATGCTGTTTACGGAGGGTCTGGGATCTTGCAATTCGACCAACATTCATTTATTAATTGTAAAAGTCTTTTTATCTAGCAGTAGTCCTCCATATTTAATTAGCTCTGCATTTATTCTATCTGTTCAAATAGCTTTTCTGTTTTTCGTGCCTTTCAAATGCTGTTGTAGTTCATCCATAGTAATTGGATCCACTGTTTCATTGTGCATACTTTGTCAAGTATCATCTTCGGCTATCTGTGCACACCACAAATCTGTATAATAATTTAGCCAATGTTCAGTGAGGTGCCATCCTTTTCTTCCTTGTTGAGGGCTTTCATGACCTTGTAGGCACATTGCTGTCTGCCATGTACATTGTGTTCTAAGACTCTTATGAATGAGTCCCATGACTCTTTGTGTGTGCACAGAGCGAGGTGGCGCAGTGGTTAAACACTGGACTCGCACTCGGGAGGACGACGGCTCAATCCCGCGTCCGGCCATCCTGATTTAGGTTTTCCGTGATTTCCCTAAATCGCTCCAGGCAAATGCCGGGATGGTTCCTTTCAAAGGGCACGGCTGACTTCCCTCCCCGTCCTTCTCTAATCCGATGAGACCGATGACCTCGCTGTCTGGTCTCCTTCCCCAAAACAACTCTTTGTGTGCTTTTCACTCTTTGTTTCACAGCATTCCTTTTTGTTTTGTATATTTCCCAGGTTTCTGATGCTTTTGTCAGCAGAAAATTCAAATAAACTATTTTTTTCTGTACTGGCTTCTTTAATTTCTGTGTTCCAAATTGAGTCATTTTTTCCCCATCTGTTTTCTTCCTTTTACCAAGTGCTTCTGAGGCTGCTTCAGTGATGCAGGTTTTGATATTATTTGATTTTATATCTATGTCTTTATTGACTGGTAGTGAAGCAAGCTTTTCTTGGAGTCTGTGCTGATGAAGTTTCCTAATACTATATTGAAACAGGAGATGGACTTCAAACCACCCTTGTTGTTGCTTCTTTTGTAGTTCTTTTGTCTTCTTCCACTTTGATAGTAACCTTATCTTACTGTTTAGAAGGAAGTGGTCACTACCTATGTCACTTCCTCTATAAACACTTATATCTTGCATAAGATTCTTCATTTTATCATTGATTACTATGTAATCAATCACAGACCTTAATCCTCATACACTCCACTTAAACTTGTGATTGTCTTTCTTTCTGCAAAATGTTTTGGTAATTTTAAAATTGTTGGAGGAGGCAAATTGGTTTAGTTCATGTTCATTATTATTAAGGGCCTTTTCTCCAAGTCTGGTATTCCTGGTATAGATAGATTTCCAACTCTTGAATTAAAATCACCAGTGATGACAAAATGATCTGTCTTGTTGATTGTATTCATGTCTTTCTGAAGATCATCAGAAAATGTATCAGAATTATCATTGCCTTCAATAAGGCAGTGGCCCCTGGCAGGGTCCGGTTCTCAGTTCTAAGAATAATTTGAGAACAAGAGCTTCCCTGGAGGGCAGTAAATTCAGGAACTGTGGTATGAATACTCTGGCAGTTTACTGTTAAAATTTTGACATCTGAAGTGTCCTGACTTTGTAAGTGATATGATTTCACTCTCTGCATATTGAGTGTTGAGCATTCATCAGGCTTAAACTATCGCATGGTTTAAAAAGCTTCCGTATGCTCTCCACAAGTACTCTGGTTATGTGAGTAGTGAAACCCTGACACGTCAAAATGAGTACTACATACTCCACCTTATAATACTAGTCCAGAAATCTGCAGCCAAGACCATCACAAAATTGACAGGGTATCTGGTTGGGACCCTCCACAAGTCTCCAGTCCAGAGGACACTAATCAGTTATGTGCATGATACTGCAAATTGTGAGCTTGCCTGCACCCTGCAAGCGAGGCTGGCAATGTTCATGACTTCTACCAGCCACCTGAACGAAATTAGGGTGGCCGCAGGATCCAAGTGACAGGTGTCATTGATGCCGATGCGATCCACAACTTGTTGTTGACTGCACCATGAACCCTCAATATCCACAGGCAGGGCCTCCTCCATGCTCCTCTGCAGGTCTGGGGAGTTAGATAAGGCCCGGGTATTCCTGCCTGTCGTAAGAGGCGCTAAAACATGTCTCTCACATTTCGACCTTTATGTGATGGTCCTTTGTCAGGTTTGACCTCCATCTTTCTAAATGTTCCTGAAGATTGAGCCAATTGGGGAAGGGCACCTTACATGGTGCATCTTGTCCATCGTGCATTGTGATCTTTAGCCCACTCTCTTGTTCTTGCATTGCAGTCGCACTCATTCTCCATGTCTTGGGTGAGGACACCTTCCTGGATGCGTTTTCCACCATGCAGCATGCAGTGTCGCTTTCTGCACCGACAATGACCACGGACTTCTTAGCACCTTATATCAGCATGGTAGCCAGTCTGTTGTGGTGGGGCCACCACGTATCCTCTTGGTTGTAGCCCCCTGGCAACACAGGGATTACTCTGCTGGTGCCTCCACCATTAACTCCCCACGTATGCCATGGAGTAGATGCCCATCTCCCTGGGGCATCAGGACTCCCAGCAATGGCCATCCTGCCATGTGGCCCTTGCTGAGGCTGGGTGGCGCCCATGGGGAGGGCCCCCTGGTCGGAGTGCATGGCATCAGGACGGATAACATGCCATGAAGTGTAGGACATCATTTCTTGCTGGTGGTCCGCCACCAGCAGTCTCTAAGCGGCCAAAATCTAACGTCAGTGCTAAGAAATATGACCCCAAATTGTTCCCCTCTCTGGCCACACCATGGGAGGAACACGAGGCTAAGGATGGCAGTGAAGCTTATTTGCCCCAGTACCTCGTATGTATGAGAGTTGATGGGGAATCTTTCATGTCCATGAATCCTCAGTTTTTTGTGCACCATTTGGAGGACAAGTTTGGGGAGGTGTCGGGCTTGTATAAAATGCACTCTCGATCAGTCTTCATAAAAACAGCATCCTCTGCCCAGTCACAGGCATTACTCACTTGTGACAAGTTGGGGGATGTTTCTGTTACCATCACACCCCATAAGAGCTTAAATATGATCCAGGGTATTATATTCCACAGGGACATTCTTTTGCAATCTGACGACGAGCTGCGTGCCAATTTAGAGCCGCGAGGTGTTCGTTTCGTCTGGCACGTCCATCGGGGCCTGAGGGATAATCAGATTGCCACCGGTGCCTTCATCTTGGCCTTAGAGGGTGACACATTGCCCGAGAAGGTCAAGGTGATGTCTACTGCTGTGATGTCAAGTCATATATCCCTCCCCCAATGCAGTGCTTTAAGTGTTGGAAGTTCAGCCATATGTCTTCCTGCTGTACTTGTGGCATCACATGTTGAGATTGTGGATGTCCATCACATCCCAATACTCCATGTGCCCCACCTCCCATCTGTGACAATTGTAGAGAGCACCATTCACCTTGCTCGCCAGACTGCAGGATTTTACAGAAAGAGAGGAAAATAATGGAATGTAAGATACTGTACAGACTGACCCACACTGAAGCTAAGAGGAAATTTGAGCGCCTACATCCTGTGGCTATGACATCCTCTTACACTGCCGCTACGAGAACAGTTGTCGCCCCCATCAGTTCCTCGCATTTCTGTTGCCTCTCAATTCGACTAAATACCTAGCAATTACAATTACGAGCAACTTAAACTGGAAAGACCACATGGGTAATATTGTGGGGAAGGTGAAACGAAGACTGCGCTTTGTTGGCAGACACTTAGAAGAAGAGACAAACCCACTAAAGAGACAGTCTATATTACACTTGTACGTCCTCTTCTGGAATATTACTGCACAGTATGGGGCTATCTCTGCCAACACCCAGATACTTCACAGATACACATGCGATGTGTAGAACGTGTAGACGAGCATTGTCCTGTTAAAAATGGCACCACTAAATCGTCGCATCAGATGTAACACATTAAGACGTAGGATGACTGAATCAGGAAGTCCTCCCAGCCAGGGAAACCCAAGGAGCAGTGAGAGAAATCCCAAAAGAAGGTTCCCAAGACTAAGGGAATTGTGGTGGCACCCAGACCACCGCTACTTACAAGCTCTGTGTCCGCAGATGAGGTGGAGATTCTGGTGTCTGCTGAGGACGTATATCTCGCCAGACCCTCAGACACATTGGATATAAACTGCTCAGGCAAACGTTGGTGGCAGCAGGTGACCCTGTGGCGTAAACTGCCTCATTGAATGTTCCATGCCTTCCCAGTCTCACGATGTCATTTTCCAGTGAAATTGCAGCATTTTTTCCACCGCCTAGCTGAGCTACAGCAACTGTTAAGCTTTGCACCTGCTTTCTGCAATGCCCTCCAGGAAACCTGGTTCCTGGCAATGTGCACCCCCTGCCCTCCACCGCTATAAGGGATACTACAGGAACCGTAGCACTATAATTGAGTGTCAGGTGGAGTTTGCGTTTATGTCCTAAACTCAGCCTGTAGTGAAACTGTGTTCCTTCTCACCCCTCTTGAAGCCGGTGGCTGTCAGAATAAGGACGACACAGGAAATAACTGACTGCAATATATGTCTTCCTCCAGACAGTGCAATATCCCTGAATGTATTAACTGCAGTGATTGATCAACTCCCTGAACCTTTCCCACTTTTGGGAGATTTTAACACCCATAACCCCTTGTGGCGTGGTATCGTGCTTACTGGCAGAGGCAGAGATGTCGAAACTTTACTGTCTCAGTTCGACCTCTGCCTCTTAAATACTGGGGCCACCACTCATTTCAGTGTGGCTTCATGGTAGTTACTTGGCCATTGACTTATCAATTTACAGTCCGGGGCTTCTCCCATCTATCCACTAGAGCACATGATGATCTTTATCCCTCACTCTTTAGGGTGCCCCCGGCAAAAGGCAGTCCCTAGATGGTTGCTGGAAGTCGCTGAAGCAATTAAGGATCGTCGGCAAGCTCTACAGCAGCATAAGCGGCACCCTTCCGTGGAGCACCTCATAGCTTTCAAACGGCTCTGTGCCCGCGCTCACCAAATTATCAAACCGTGGAAGCAGGAGTGTTGGGGAGAGATATGTCTTGACCATTGGGTGCCATACGTCACCTTCCCAAGTCTGGGCAAAGATCAAACGTGTTTTCAGGTACCAGACCCCAACTGATGTTCCCGGTGTCACCATAAATGGTGTGTTATCTACTGACGCAAACGCGATTGCTGAGCACTATGCTGGAGCCCCTGCATCGTAGAATTATCCCCAGCCTTTCGCACTCTCAAATGGCGTCTGGAAAGGAAAGTTCTTTTGTTCACTACACACCACAGTAAATCCTATAACGCCCCATTTATGGAGTGGGAGCTCCTCAGTGCCCTTGCACACTGCCCGACACAGCTCCTGGGCCAGATTGGATCCACAGTCGGATGAATAAGCATCTCTCTTCTGACCACAAGCGACATCTCCTCATAATTTTCAACCGGATCTGGTGCGATGGCGTCTTTCCATGGCAGTGGCAGGAGAGCACCATCATTCCAGTGCACTAACCTGGTAAAAACCTACTTGATGTGGATAGCTATTGGCCCCTCAGCCTCACCAACATTCTTTGCAAGCTGTTGAAATGTATGGTGTGTTGGTGGTTGGGTTGGGTCCTGGAGTCACATGGCCTACTGGCTCCATGTCAGGGCGGCTTCTGCCAGGGTCGCTCTGCCACTGTTAATCTTGTGTCCCTCGAGTCTGCCATCATCATATCCTTGCCACATTATATATGAGTGGGGTCTCTGAGGCCCACTCCCGATTTTTATCCAGAATTTCCTGTCGCTTTGTACTTTCCATGTCCAAGTTGGTGCCTAGTGTCCTACCGTTCATCCAGAACCAGAACTTTACCTTAATGAGGATCCACTCACTGTAGTGGAGACATATCAATTCTCAGAACTGGTTTTAGATGCCCGGTTGACTTGGCTTCTTCACCTTCGTCAGCTTAAGTGGAAGTGCTGGCAGCTCCTCAATGCCCTCTGCTGCCTGAGCAACACTGAGGTGCAGATCTCTCTACGCTGTCGCACCTCTGCAGAGCCCTTGTTCAATCCCACTTTGACTGTGGGAGTCTGGTTTATGGTGTTTGGCGTCGCCCTCAGCATTGCGTTTACTTGACCCAGTGCCCCACTGTGGCGTTCGCCTAGCGACAGGAGCTTTTAGGACAAGTCCGGTGACCAGCGTCCTTGTGGAGGCTGGAGTCCCTCCATTGCAGGTTAGGCTTGCATAACTACTGGCCAGTTACGTTGCACATGTTCGTAGTTCTCCTGCCTATCCGAATCACCATCTTCTTTTCCCACCCACGGCGGTTCATCTCCAGCATTGGCGGCCCAGGTCAGGGCTTCCAGTTGTAGTTCGTGTCCAATCCCTTCTTTCCAAACCAGAGTCTTTGCCTTTACCACCTATACTGGAGGTCCATTCACATATACGTCCATTCACATACACATCCATGCTGTACACCTAAGCTGTGGCTTCACCTGGACCTTTCACATGGCCCTAAGGACTCAGTTAACCCCGCAGCTCTCCGCTGCCTCTTCCTCTCGATTCTTGACATGTACCGACAGCTCAATGGCTGATGCTCACATCAGCTTTGCGTGTGTCCATGGAGGACATATTGATCAACATTCCTTGCCCGATGGCTGCAGTGTTTTCACTGCCGAGCTGGTGGCTCTCTCTCGTATTCTTGAGCACATCCGTTCACACCCTGGGGAGTCGTTTCTTCTGTGTACTGACTCTCGAGCAGCCTACAAGCTATCGACCAGTGCTACCCTCGTCGTCCTTTGGTAGCGACCATCCACGAATCCATCTATGCCCTGGAACGGTCCTGTCATTCAGTGTTGTTTGTCTGGATCCCAGGTCATGTTGGAATCCCAGGCAATGAAGTTGCCGACAGTCTGGCCACACAGGCTATGCGGAAACTGCTTATGGAGATCGGCTTCTCTGCAACTGACCTGTGTTCAGTACTACACTGCAAGGTTTTGTGGCTTTGAGAGACAAAATGACATAACCTCAATATGCACAACAAACTGCGTTCCATTAAGGAGACTACGAATGTGGGCAGTCCTCCACGTGGGCGTCTCGTAGGGACTCTCCACATTGGCCACACTTGGCTGACACTCAGCTACCTCCTGCACTGTGATGATCCACCTCAGTGTTGGTGTGGTGCCTGGTTGACAGTGGCCCATATCTTAGTGAGCTGTCCTTCTTTGGGTGCCCTGTGACGGACTCTTCAGTCACTGGACTCGTTGCCATTAATTTTAGCTGACAATGCCTCATCGGCTAATTTAGTTACACGTTTTGTATGTGAAGGTGGGTTTTATCATTCTATACAGGTTTCAGTGCATGTCCTTTGTCCTTTTGGGTTCTCCACTCTAATGCTTTTAGGGTGGATGTTTTAATGTGTCACAGAGTGGCTGGCTCTTCCTTTTTATTCTTGTGGTTGGCCAGCCATGGTCATCTGCTCTCTTGTTTTTACCCCTTCTACCTGTTTCTTGCTTCTTTTTGTGGTTTTCTTTTCCTGTTTTGTCCATGGTAATGTTGGTTGTCCTTCTGTTGTTTTTCTAGTTCTTCCTTTCTCCTGTTATTGTGTTGTACATCTCCTTTCTTTTCTTCTTTCCCTTGTGTAATTATTTTACTGGGAACAAGGGACCAATGACCTTGCAGTTTGGTCCCTTCCCGTCCCTCTTTTAAACCAAACAACCTCCTTCATGTCTGGAATTGAGGTCCGTTGACAGACATAACAAGCACACATTAGACTTCTTACTAGCTCTCAGCACTGTTACCTTAAGGGGCTCCACAACATGCCTAGCATTGTAGCTTGAGATATATAACAAACCTCTTGCTCTGTGTTCCTGCTTGGATCCTGCTGAAGGGATATCCACTTGTCCACTCACAGACTGATTGAGCAGGGCCATACAGCCAGTTCCCTTATTGATTTTATGCCTCAAGTGACATGAATGCATTACAACCTGCTAGTCATCATTCAGTGTGTGCGCGGTTGTCCTGCATCGGAGTAACTTGGCAGCACAATCCTTATATGAAATAAGTGACACCCGATGTTCCCCAGTCTCTTGTCACCACTACATCCCAAGGCAGCAGCCTGCTGACTACAGCCAACAGTGCCTTCATCTGTTCATGAACTGGGATCAGCTCCTGTTGCGTTCCACACAGCGTGTACTCTCACTTTCCATGCTATCGCTAAAATCTTTTTATTTTATAAAAATATGAAAATGAGCATTTGTGTCATTTAGGCAAGGACTGGAACTAACAATCTTTTCTCCTGCTGGTTCTCGAACAGAGATTGGTGCCTTTAGCAATGGAACATATTGGATATTGGCCTACCAAAAATATATTTGTTGTATTGAAGTTAGTACCTAGCAGTGGACAGACAGACAGACAGACAGACAGACAGAGAGAGAGAGAGAGAGAGAGAGAGAGAGAGAGAGAGAGTATAGAAACAGCTAATCCCCCCAAGGAGTACTTCAAGGCCTAACCAGAGTACAAAGGATGAAGTAGAGTAATGACAGATGGGCTCACCTCGTGGAAAAACTTCTCTCCTGTAGGTGTGTGATACTGATGGAGATGGACTGAAAGGACTCCATACTTATCTTTTAACAAGATTATGCTGAGAGATTTACAGCTTTGCCATTCAGATTTGTCTGAGTGACTCCCCCTACCACTTGGCTGCAGATATCATCTCAAGTCGCAGTGACCTGATTCTTATCTTGCCCAGGCCAAGGAGAAGCATGTTTCACAGTTGACAAGACGTGGCCATGTGGTGCTGAAAGCAGTGAATGTGCATTGTGTGTTGTAGCCCTGGCACTGGGCTGTATGGAATCTTGCCATCTCTGTATCTGAAAACAAAAATTGGTTCCCCTTTTACCTCACCAATACTTTTGAAGCACTTTCCCCAACCCCTATTTGCAACAGGAACATTAGTGTCAATGTCACACTTCAATTTAGTGAGATGATTAGATGTCGTTGCAGTTTACAATTATTTATGATTAATGGTATGCCATGGGGAATCCATTTTAAATAAATTATGTTCCATGGGCTTGTTGTATGCACTTATTTATTCCTCCAGTTGGTAGTACCAAATTAATTTGTATATTTCTGCTGTAACTTTCGGAAGAGTGGATGGCAGCTGCAGTCTAGAGCATCTGGTTTGGAAACAGTTCTAAGAGAGAGAAAGACACTGCTATTGCAGGAGTCCTTTCTTATTTGTGTGGTGGTTTGGAACTGCATGCACGTGGGTGTTTTTTTTTTTTTTTTTTTTTTTTTCCAAGATGATCTTTTTCTCCTTTGCAGTGTCCAGTTTCTCCCTGTTCAAGCTACAGAACTTTGGGTTGTAGGTGTTGCAAAGCAGCCAAGAATTCCTGCTTGCTCCTTATGCAGCAGCTTAGTCATTTTCTTAATTGCATATGTTGACTGACTGACTGATATTTTTGTTGCTGAATGCATTTAATTTTGCTTTCCACAACAGAAAATCAGCAAGTTGATGTCTTCATAAGGGTTTCTTTGAGCATACCTTCGGTCCAAATACTTCTTGGAGATCTTATCATTAAAACGAAAGTGGTTTCAAATATGCCTATTTCAACATTTACATTAAACTTTCTTGTTAATCGTTGCAATTTTTTGAAGTCAAATTTTCATTGAGGATGTAGTTTTCTGTGCAAAACCTTAATTCCATAAGCTTTGAGGTTCATTTGTAAGCCACTACCATTCCTTATTGAATTTCATTGCTGTCTCTTTTTGGCATACAAAACAGTTGGTTATCCTATTTAAAACTTTGCCATGGTTGAAATAAGGCACAAATAGTGATACTGACAGTGAGTATTTCGGCTCAAATTATCATCTCTTTCTGCCAAGATTTCTTATGAGTGCTTCTCTGCTTGTGAGTAAGTTTTTGTGTGGAACATTATATCCAGACACACGGAATAGAACAGTGATATAATTCTAATATAATTAATTGCAGTCGAAAGAGAAAACATAGAATCCACTGTGTGATGTGGTTGTTGAACAGTTAAAAGGCACAAGTCGATAGGCACATAAATAAGAATTTGAACAGTTTAATGAATGTAACTCAGGAACTTGCTGTCTCCCCCAAAGAGTAGATGTCTCTCCCTCCCTCCCTCCCCCCTCCTGTGCTTTAGCTGTTAGCCTGTGTCAAAACCTTGGCTAGGTCTTTATTGCATCAGGAGAGGCTTTGGTCATCATTGTGGCTGCCCAGTTTGTGGAGGAGGGAAACAAATGTGTACAGATGAAACATTTTGCTATGAAATAGTTGATGG
Organism: Schistocerca nitens; assembly: GCF_023898315.1. Classification (NCBI taxonomy): domain Eukaryota; kingdom Metazoa; phylum Arthropoda; class Insecta; order Orthoptera; family Acrididae; genus Schistocerca; species Schistocerca nitens. The sequence goes on from NC_064618.1 coordinate 587,327,925, forward strand.
CAGCTACTGAAAAGGAATTGTTAATGGTTTCCTTCCAGGAATGGGCTTATTGAGCAAAGGAAGATAGGTTAAATGGATTAAAGTTTTTATGACTATGAAATAGCTGTTTTAGACAAGAAAGAGAGATCAGTGGAACAGAAACAGGTGAGGAGTTTAGGATTCTTAGGGGTGGTATTCCATTACACACAGAAGCTGTGAAATAATGTGGCCCATCAATATGAAACTTAGGCTCCCTCCAACCTCTTGTGATGTCACATCCATGTGAAGGAATGAGGTTCCTATGAATACACAGTACATCTTGTTACAGTTGTGAGCTGGTATGGAGCAAGAACACGGGGCTCTTATTTGGAAATTTTACAGGTCAAATTCCCATCTGGCCATACAATTTAGGGTCCTCTAAATCAAGTAAAACAAATGCCAGAATGGTTTCTTTGGAGGTAGCTGATTTTCTGCCCTGTCATTCCCCAATCAGAGCTTGTGCTCTGCCTCTGTTGACATTGTTGTCAGTGTGACATTAAACCATAATCTTTGTTTTTTTTGTTTCTGTCTCTATAAGTCTAAGGTTAAGGGAGGTACCACAGTTTGTTCTAAAACATGGGATGCTGATTATCAAACTTCCATAATCCTAAATAAACTTAGAATAGTCAAGGAAACTGTAGTTACAGAACTTCCCTTTCCTAGGGGCCTGTCACATAGTCCAGCTTATGCATTAGCCACTCAGTGCTCACTCATAGCTTCATTTTCTGGTGTATAGAACAAGCTCTGTGAGAATGCAGTACTCACTCAGTTATGTCAAATATCTTCAAGGTGTGTACTAACATGCTTTATCTAAGGCGCGAGTTAAACACCTGTCTGTCCGTAATACCAGCAGCTGATGAAACAGCCATCAAATAAGGCTCCTTGGTAACATACTACTGCTACCATATGAGACTGGTGTAATCCTTCAGATGGAAACTGGACCACAGTTCATTGTAAACTATTAACAGAAATAATTATAATGATCCATCCGTTTCATTCACAATACTGCTGTAAGTAGTTTCCGCAAGAGGGCCTCATATTTGTTTATTCCAGCCATGATTGCCTCTTCCTAGAGCATGTGAACCTGTTTACGTCAATTATCTTGATTAGATGCAAAATCATTTGTTGAAACATTTAAATATCAGATTATATAGTCAGTTATAATATTAATTTTGATGAAAGAGTTCACAATGTACATTGCTGTTTGTGAAGAGTGCAACACCGAGAAGGAATTACCAGAATAGTGCCACTCTTGGTGGAAGTGGCAATGGATGTGCAAGCAATATGTGATAAGTTTTGCAGCGAGATGGGGTACACGAGGGCTGAGCAGAGCCCCCTCATTTGTCTGACAGGGTCGGTGTTGCGCCTAGTGTAGTCGGTGCAGAGCTGCCACACAAGGTGGAAACAATACAGTGAGTGCCAGTATGCCTTGTCGATGTCAAAGGTAGCCATATCGGCATGTGAGCGAGTTCGAACGGGTCAGAATGATCAGTCTCCGGGGAACGGGGTTGTCGTACCGTGACATTTCGGCTTGCACAGGGCATGCTCCTACGACAGTGATGTATGTGTGGAAGCAGTGGATAGAGGAAAATTGCACGCAGTGACGAGTGGGAACTGGGCCACGGAATGTGACCACAGCACCGGATGACCATCATTTGTCCATATGGCTATTATGGACCGTACAGTGTCATCCACAGTGTTGGCTTGTCACTGGAGCACTGCTACAGGTGTGAACTTGTCTGCTCAGACGGTTTGTCACCGTCTGCTGCAGGTTGGACAGGTTGCACACATGCCATTACGTCGGCTTCCATTGTCCAGAAACCACAAGCTCCTCCGACTGCAATGGGCACGTGAACACTGTCACTAGGGTGTTGAGTGGCAACATGTAATCTTCACAGATGAGTCCTACTTCAGTGTGTCCTACAGTGGTTGCCACATATGCGTCCGATGGTACCGTGGTGAGAGCAACGTGGAGGGCTGCATTGTGGAGCGGCATAGCAGACAAACACCAGGTGTGATGGTTTTGGGCGCCATTGGTTACAACTGATCTCGCCTCGTATATATTGCGGGCACTTTGAGCAGCAACCGATACCTGATAGAGGTTGTGGAGCCAGAGGTACTTCCCTCCTTCAGGCATCTCCACAGGCCACATTTCAACAGGACAGTGCCCGCCCACATATTGCGAGGAATGTACAGGCCTTCTTTGAAGAGCAACGGGTACCATTGCTTCCCTGGCCTGCACGTTCGCCAGACATGTCACCCGTTGAACATATCTCAGATATAGTTGGTCGGCACTTAGTGCATCACGGTCCTCCAGTAACTGGTGTCATGGATTTGTGGGCTCAGATACAAACTGCGTGGAGGGATATCCCTCAGGAATGTATTCAGAACCTTATTTATTCAATGCCATGGCGTATAGTATAGCAGCTCTAGGGCTCAAAAGACATGCACAGATTTGAAAAGGTAATCATTTGTTACTTGTCATGTACCTACCCTGTAGTATTAAATAAATTGAATTCATGCGTTTCCTTCGTGGTGTTGCAATTTCCACAAACTGTAGTGTATTTTCTTAAAAAATGTGTTCTGTTAGTAACTGAAGAAACTCTTCAAAATTGTTGACTGCAGTTGGGACCATTCATTGCAGCAAAACTTCAGTAGCACAATTTCTTAATGAGTACTTTTGCAGGACCAGCCATCTTAAAATTCCTACATTGCATATGCAGAACAAGAAGTTTCCTGTTTTCTTTTGCCCTTTCCAATCCTATTTTTCTATGCACTATATTCTCCCCAACACTTATTTTACGCGGATAAGGTCGAGAGAAAACATCGATGAAAAATAGCATTCATCCTAGTTAGTCTTTTCTAAAATAGTCAACTAATTCTGCCTCCAAATTCAATGCCATGTCCAGTATTACATTAAGGAAAGCCTTCAATTCTTCTAATCAAACATCACTCCATGAGTGACATGTTGAGTGTTTCATTAAATGAAAAGACATTTTGTACCTTTTCTTTAACCTACATTTTTGTACCATTCACAGTTTCACTAATAAGATTGTCTGTGGAGAAGAGATGGAAATATTCAATTTTCTCCTCCCAATGTTTCAAATGTACTACAAGCTTTGGTATGTGTAATATGATAAGTTTAGGCCATAAATTTCAATTCTACCTAATATGCATCTATCTTCAACAAGACTACATAAGGCATTTCAGACAAAATATTGAACTCCTGTGTGTTGCAACAAATCGGGATAGATGGTGATATAGAGACCGTGGTGAACGGATGTGACATGAAAGAAAATATGAACAGTGTCGAGGGCTTCCTGAAATGACAATTATTCATGACCAGCCAATCACAGAAAACACTTAACAATGCTAGTATGATTAAACAAACTCTGAACAAAAAATGAGTCCTTTAGATAGTACACTGACTTTAAAAGCAAATTCGTGGCAATTTTGGATTTTGGTCAAACACCATGAGGAATAGTGAAACCTTGTTTCTTGTCAGAAAACTGAAACTGACGTGGTCCGACAGTGAATCCAAATGGTTAAACAATAAGTGTAGGCCATGCTAAGCTGCAAAGTTGAGTTAAGAAATAATGTTCAAAAAAATAATTGTTTATAATTTGGCAAATTGTATCAGTGGCTCTTCCTTTTAAGTTATGTACCACTGTGAAAAAAATTCAAATGTGTTGATAGATCACGATCGCTACTTTCCAATTCGAATTTTTTAAACTATTGCCACCACCACTGGCACCGCTGCCAAATTATTATGCTTATGTACCCAGGCTGTCATGCAATTCTTGTACCACAGAATTCACACTACTACTATTAAAAAAACGTGTCTAATTCCTTAAAGCTTGATGGACTACCAATGCTACCTACCAGACCCAAACTTTGCACAGCTTAAGAAATAACAACTATATTGCCTTGAATTTGCTTTTAAAGTCAGTGTACTATCCAAAGGACTCATTTTTTGTTCAGAGTTTTTCTGTGATTTGCTGGTCATGAATAATTGTCATTTCAGGAAGCCCTTGACTCTGTTCACAATTTCTTTCATGTCATATCTGTTAACCACGGTCTCTATATCACCATCTATCCCCATTTGTTGCAATACACAGGAGTTCAGTATTTTGTTTGAAATGCATCATGTAGTCTTCATTGAAGATAGATGCATATTAGGTAGAAATGAAATTTATGGCGTAAACATATCATTTTACACATACCAAAGCTTGTAGTACATTTGAAACATTGGGAGGAGAAAATTCAATCTCAGTTTATACTACAAATTTAATATTGTAAACAAATGATTATTGGAAGTGTGTTATGCAATTGTACATCTGCATGTTGTGAACAGTCTGTGATTTCTTTTTACAGGTCAGGTGAGCATCGTGGGAAATTTTCTATTCGAAATTTTGCTAAAAAACATGGCCTTGGCAACCCAATTGCTGGAAATTTGTACCAGGCTCAGTGGGATGACTATGTTCCCAAATTGTATGAACAGCTTAGTGGAAAATAAATGAATTATGCTGCCTATCACTGGTGCATATTCTGAATGCAAAGCACATTGGGAATTTGTTGTTGTATAAATGGCATATATATGAGCTATAAATATATGTGATTAATTTACTGGTCACACATAAATGCAAAAGTATTCATTGTTGCGGGACTCTTTATTTTTCAGCATTAATTGTTGTTGTATGCGGTTTGGTATTCACAACTACCATTGACAACTCTGTATCTTTAATTACACTTATTGTTATCTTGTCCATTACAATAAATTCAGTCTTCCATTCAAGTATTGCTTTTTTAATCCTTTTTCTCCAACTGCTGGTTATCCTTTGTTCCTTCATTCATTTGGCTGTAACTAGACTTATGTGTGTGTCATGGAAACTGTTTCTGTTGAACAGGACGTGACTTAAATTAATTTGAATCCTGCAATTAGATGTAAAATGTCCCTGACTTCTACATAAATGACCCAAAAAGCTAATAATATTTAAAATTGTGGATCAAAAAGCGAAGAACCAAAAATGTAATCTACATCTACATTTATACTCCGCAAGCCACCCAACGGTGTGTGGCAGAGGGCACTTTACGTGCCACTGTCATTACCTCCCTTTCCTGTGCCAGTCGCATATGGTTCGTGGGAAGAACGACTGTCGGAAAGCCTCCGTGCACACTCGAATCTTTCTAATTTTACATTTGTGATCTCCTCGGGAGGTATAAGTAGAGGGAAGCAACCTCATCCAGAAACGCACCCTCTTGAAACCTGGACAGCAAGCTACACCGCGATACAGAGCACCTCTCTTGTAGAGTCTGCCACTTCAGTTTGCGAAACATCTCCGTGACGCTATCACGCTTACCAAATAACCCTGTGACGAAACGCGCCGCTCTTCTTTGGATCTTCTCTATCTCCTCCGTCAACTCGATCTGGTACGGATCCCACACTAATGAGCAATACTCAAGAATAGGTCGAACGAGTGTTTTGTAAGCCACCTCCTTTGTTGATGGACTAAATTTTCAAAGGACTCTCCCAATGAATCTCAACCTGGTATCCGCCTTACCAACAATTAATGTTATATGATCATTCCACTTCAAATCATTCCGTACGCATACTCCCAGATATTTTACAGAATTAACTGCCATCAGTGTTAGTTCCGCTATCATATAATCATAAAATAAAGGATCCTTCTTTCTATGTATTCACAATACATTGCATTTTTCTATGTTAAGGGTCAGTTGCCACTCCCTGCACCAAGTGCGTATCCGCTGCAGATCTTCCTGCATTTCACTACAATTTTCTAATGCTACAACTTCTCTGTATACTACAGTATCATCCGCGAAAAGCTGCATGGAACTTCCGACACAATCTACTAGGTCATTTATATATATTGTGAAAAGCAATGGTCCCATAACACTCCCCTGTGGCACGCCAGAGGTTACTTTAACGTATGTGGACGTCTCTCCATTGAGAACAACATGCTGTGTTCTGTTTGCTAAAAACTCTTCAATCCGGCCACACAGCTGGTCTGATATTCTGTAGGCTCTTACTTTATCAAGTGACAGTGCGGAACTGTATCGAACGCCTTCTGGGAGTCAAGGAAAATGGCATCTACATGGGAGCCTGTATCTAATACTTTCTGGGTCTCATGAACAAATAAAGTGAGTTGGGTCTCACACGATCTGTTTCTGGAGTCCATGTTGATTCCTACAGAGTAGATTCTGGGTTTCCAGAAATGACATGATACGCAAGCAAGAAACATGTTCTAAAATACTACAACAGATCGATGTCAGAGATATAGGCCTATAGTTTTGCGCATCTGCTCGACGACCCTTCTTGAAGACTGGGACTACCTGTGCTCTTTTCCAATCATTTGGAACCTTCTGTTCCTCTAGAGACATGCAATACACGGCTGTTAGAAGGGGGGCAAGTTCTTTTGCGTACTCTGTGTAGAATCGAATTGGTATCCCGTCAGGTCCAGTGAACTTTCCTCTGTTGAGTGATTCCAGTTGCTCTTCTATTCCTTGGACACTCATTTCGATGTCAGCCATTTTTTCGTTTGTGCGAGGATTTAGAGAAGGAACTGCAGTGCGGTCTTCCTCTGTGAAACAGCTTTGGACAAAGGTGTTTAGTATTTCAGCTTTACGCGTGTCATCCTCTGTTTCAATGCCATCATCATCCCAGAGTGTCTGGATATGTTGTTTCGAGCCACTTACTGACTTAACGTAAGACCAGAACTTCCTAGGATTTTCTGTCAAGTCAGTACATAGAATTTTACTTTCGAATTCACTGAACACTTCACGCTTAGCCCTCCTTATGCTAACTTTGACATTGTTTAGCTTCTGTTTGTCTGAGAGGTTTTGGCTGCGTTTAAATTTGCAGTGAAGCTCTCTTTGCTTTCGCAGTAGTTCCCTAACTTTGTTGTTCAACCACGGTGAGTTTTTACTGTCCCTCACAGTTTTACTCGGCACGCACCTGTCTAAAATGCGTTTTACGATTGCCTTTAACTTTTTCCATAAACACACAACATTGTCGGTGTCGAAACAGAAATTTTCGTTTTGATCTGTTAGGTAGTCAGAAATCTGCCTTCTATTACTCTTGCTAAACAGATAAACCTTCCTCCCTTTTTTTATATTCCTATTAACTTCCATATTCAGGGATGCTGCAACGGCCTTATGATCACTGATTCCCTGTTCTGTGCTTAGTCGAAAAGTTCGGGTCTGTTTATCAGCAGGTCTAAGATGTTAACTCCACGAGTCGGTTCTCTGTTTAATTGCTCGAGGTAATTTTCGGATAGTGCACTCAGTATAATGTCACTCGATGCTCTGTCCCTACCACCCGTCCTGAACATCTGAGTGTCCCAGTCTATATCTGGTAAATTGAAATCTCCACCTAAGACTATAACATGCTGAGAAAATTTATGTGAAATGTATTCCAGATTTTCTCTCAGTTGTTCTGCCACTAATGCTGCTGAGTCGGGAGGTCGGTAAAAGGAGCCAATTATTAACGTAGCTCGGTTGTTGAGTGTAACCTCCACCCATAATAATTCACAGGAACTGTCCACTTCTACTTCACTACAGGATAAACTACTACAAACACGCCACCACTGGTTGCACACAATCTGTCCTTTCTAAACACTGTCTGTGCCTTTGTAAAAATTTCGGCAGAATTTATCTCTTGCTTCAGCCAGCTTTCCTTACCTATGATGATTTCAGGTTCGGTGCTTTCTATCAGCACTTGAAGTTCTGGAATTTTACCAATGCAGCTTCGACAGTTTACAATTACAATACAGATTGCTGCTTGGTCCCCGTATGTCCTGACTTTGCACCGCACCCTTTGAGGCTGTTGCCCTTTCTGTACTTGCCTGAGGCCATCTAACCTAAAAAACCGCCCAGTCCCCGCCACACAACCCCTGCTGCCCATGTAGCCGCCTGCTGTGTGTAGTGGACTCCTGACCTATCCAGCGAAACCCGAAACCCCACCACCCTATTGCGCAAGTCGAGGAATCTGCAGTTCTCATGGTCGCAGAACTGTCTCGACCTCTGATTCAGACCCTCCACTCGGCTCTGTATCAAAGGTCCGCAGTCAGTCCTGTCGACGATGCTGCAGATGGTGAGCTCTGCTTTCATCCCGCTAGCGAGACTGGCAGTCTTCACCAAATCAGATAGCCAGCGGAAGCCAGAGAGGATTTCCTCCGATCCATAACGACACACATCATTGGTGCCAACATGAGCGACCACCTGTAGATGGGTGCACCCTGTACCCTTCATGGCATCCGGAAGGACCCTTTCCACATCTGGAATGACTCCCCCCGGTATGCCCACAGAGTGCACATTGGTTTTCTTCCCCTCTCTTGCTGCCATATCCCTAAGGGGCCCCATTACGCGCCTGATGTTGGAGCTCCCAACTACCAGTAAGCCCACCCTCTGCGACTGCCCGGATCTTGCAGACTGAGGGGCAACCTCTGGCACAGGACAAGCAGCCATGTCCGGCCGAAGATCAGTATCAGCCGGAGACAGAGCCTGAAACCGGTTCATCAGACAAACTGGAGAGGCCTTCCGCTCAGCCCTCCGGAATGTCCTTCGCCCCCTGCCACACTTAGAGACGACCTCCCACTCTACCATGGGTGAGGGGTCAGCCTCAATGTGGGCAGTATCCCGGGCAGCCACAGCTGTAGTCCGATCGGGGGATGTGTGGGACAAGCTGGCCGTCCCCGACAAACCCCATCCGGACCCCCACTGTGATGCCCATTGGCAACAGCCTCAAGCTGTGTGACCGAAGCCAACACTGTCTGAAGCTGCAAGCGAAGGGATGCCAACTCAGCCTGCATCCAAACCCAGCAGTCTCAGTCCCTATCCATGCTAAATATTGTTGTGCAAAGAACGTCTGAACTAATCTACAGAGAGCACAAACAATTACACAAAATGTAAAAGGTTCTTAAATGCAAGATTGCCTAGTAAATGCGGTAATGCTGCTACTTGTGCACTGCTGACACACTGCTCGGTGGCAGAAGGAGATTACATGATTTTACACTATTCAGGTACTAAAATGCGATGCTACAACTCTCCAATACTATAACATGCCTGAAATTTATGAATTGAACAAAGCAAGTACCCAAAACATGCAAAGAAATGAAGAATTAAAATATGTAACAAATAAGTGAGCTAAGAGTATACAACTTGCTGATGCCAGCTGCTTAACCAACGGCAGCAGGGAGCACACTGTGGAATATCATTGAATCAAAATGTTTTGACTAATGCATTAAGAGAAATGTTGTATTAGAAAATCAAAATGAGAATTATTTCAAACACATTATTGTGTTTCTAAATAACAAATATTTTTCAAATAATACTGCTTGGTGAAGGTAGATAAAGCATAGAGGCACTCTTTTTAACATTTATGTTACATTAATGACATGAAATAGTTGTTTACTAACCAACTGCTGTCATTTAAAGTAGACATAAACTTAAAAGTAGCTGACTTTCTTGCATATTGAATACCTTAGTACAAGATCTTCAGAAGATAGTGCAAATAAGAAAGGACAAAAAGGAGGGTAAGAAACGCATACTAAATCTACAAAAAATGTAGCAAAAAAGGAAGGAAATGAAGGAGAGAAGACACAGTTAATGTGGAACAACCGATTGTTGACAGTTTCATATGGAGCATTTTTCAATAACTGAAATTGGTGAAAGGGTTATTATTAAATAATGGGATAGCTTTGAGAAATGAAATTGTGAAAGCAGCAAAGGAAAAACTAAGCTTATTGACAAGCATCTAGAATAGCAATTAAAAATTAGTTCATGAAAGGAAAAGGGATACTAACACTTAGAAAAATGAAATGACAAAAAGTATCAAGTAGGAATGACCAGAGGAGAATGCAAAGATGTAGAAGCATGCATCACTATAGAAGAGATAGATGTCTGTTCTAGAACAATAAGAAAAAGCCTTCAGAGAAAAGACACACAGTGGTAAGAACTTTATAGGTCTCGTAGGGTACGCCAGTACAATAGTAGATAGACAGGAATAAGCGTGCTGTCTTGCCTCGTGTTACCACAAGTAGTGTGGAGCAGGTGGCCTCAGGTAGCAGTACTTGAGACTGTATTGGAAGCTGACAGTTGAAATGGAGTCTTGCTTACCTATCCAAAATGTGTTACTAAAGATGATCTCCAATAAAACCTTCACAAAAGAAAGTTGTGGCTGAGAAGATTGTAAACTTGAACAACTTGTGATTTCTGCTAGTGTTTCTTCTGCCCAAGAAAATATATGCATCAAATTGCTAATGCATGCACCAATAGTTCAATTAAAAGCAATGTTGAAGTCTAAGAAATTAGAAGTTGGGTGATAACGAAATAAATTGAACAGTCATTGCTTAAAGCAATCTACTGTCAAAGTGACTGCGATAAAAGTGGAAGATAGCCGAATCAGATGTCCAAGGTCATTCTGAATTCAGTAAGAAACAGAAAATCGTGGTTATCACAATCTTAAAGAAATGCTGATCGAAAAATTGCTGTGGAATATGGTATAAAAAATTTCTTCTGAACAGTGTACTTTTGAAAAAGAAGTCATATAAGCGACGTGGACATTGTTCAAGCATGAATTGTTGACTCTCTTCGGAAACATTTAAAAACTTTAGTGAAGCATTTCAAATTTCCATGTGGAATGGATACACAAGTTACTGAAGGAATTGGGATCCTTCTTTGGCAAAATGAGATTCAAACATACATTTAGATTTGCCTTTTTTTGTGCAGCATAATTGGATTCAACTTGTTGCTGTGTATGCAGATTGTAACACAACTCCTGGTGGTGACGCCTTGTGGACATTAATTTAAGTGATTGATCAAGGTGAAGCAAACCAGAACAAGAATTACTGCATTCATTTCAGATGGTAATCAACTGAATAAAAAGATTGGGATATATCAAAGAAATAGTGGTAAAAGAGATTAAGTTGCTTGCTCCATACTGAATCGAACTGATAAAACCAGAAAGTATGGGTGTTTGAATGATTTTGTTGGTGAGTATATTAGCAGGATAATGCCCAGAACTTGCTAGATTTAAAAGTTTGCCACACTTCAGTCCGGTGTTATTTTAACAAATGAACAAAAGATTAGTTCTACCATTGTTCAGTAACTTAGTTGTTAATGGAATAAAATTCTTCATGAAAATGAAAGCTGTAGGGTTTGAAGGTTGTGTGTCATTGGAATCATTCACAGGAGACAGGAACTCTTCAACTACTTAAGGAATAGCTGCACGCTTGTGCAAAAGAGGACTGGACAGTCTCCTAACAACAAAATTTAATCTGTAGTCCATTGGATGTTATTTGGTACCGCAAGGTCTTCTGAGTTGCTATACTCAACCATTATAGTTCTCGTTGTGTTGGAAGGTAGCCCTATTTTCTGCCGTTCTGTGCATCCCCCACCATTATCTGCTAGCAGCCAATAAGATTCATTCTCTCTCAGCGGCAAGCTGCGAGTTACAAGCTAGACAGTGAGAATCTCTCCCGCACGATGCGCTGTTGCTGTATTTCACAACAAAGCAGTTTCATTCACAGAGCAACTGAATTATTCAGTCGGATGTCAATGTTAACATTCTTGTAGCAGTGTAACTGTGATTGTGTATTTACTGTAAATGTTTTAGTGTGATTTCCAAAACAATGTGTCAGGTAAAATGTAAATGTCGTGTGGCTAGGGCCTCCCGTCGGGTAGACCATTCACTGGGTGCAGGTCTTCCGAGTTGACGCCAATTTGGCGACCTGTGTGTCGATGGGGATGAAATGGTGATGATTGGGACAACACAACACCCAGTCCCTGAGCGGAGAAAACCTCCAACCCATCCGGGAATCGAACCCGGGCTTTAGGATTGACATTCTGCCGTGCTGACCACTCAGCTACAGGGGGCGGACGATGTGTCAGGTGATAACAATAAACGTGAATTTCCTCACAACCAACTTGTATTAAATTGCGTGCCTTGTGCGACTGGATTTATGATTTTCTATTCGGAAGGTCACAGTATGCTGTAAGCAAAGGAAATCAATGAGTAAAACAGAAGTGATATCTTGCATTGGCGAGGAAGTGTTGTAGGCCGCCTTCTCATCCTGATCTAATAAATGATTTAGGAGACAATCTGAGCAGTCCTCTTAGACTGTTTGCAGAAGATGCTGTGAATTACAGTCTTATAAAGTCATCAGATGATTAAAACAAATTACGAGGGTGAGTCATATGAAAACCTTAAATATCTTTTTAAATATTATTCGTTGTGCAGAAGTGGTACAAAGCTTTATCACTTTTAAACATGATCTCCCCCATGCTCAATGCAAGTCCTCCAGCACTTACAAAGTGCATAAATTCCTTTAGAAAAAGATTCTTTTGGTAGTCCGTGCAAGCACTCGTGTGGCATACCTCTTCATCAGAATGGAACTTCTTTCCTCCCATTGCGCCTTTGAGTTATCCAAATATATGGAAATCACTTGGGGCAAGGTTTGGTGAGTATGGTGGATGAGGAAAACATTCAAAATGCAGGTATGTGATTTTTGCAACTGTTGTACGGGCAGTGTGGGGCCTTTCATTGTCATGTTGCAAAAGGACACCTGCTGACAGCAATCCACGTCGCTTTGATTGATGCACTGGTGACAGTGGTCCCTTTAGGTATGTAATGCTCCAAAATGACGCCTTTTTTGTCCCAAGAGTGAGTCGGCATAACCTTCCCTGCTGATGGTTCTGTTCGAAACTTCTTTGGTTTTGGTGATGAGGAATGCTCGCTCTCTTCGTTTCGATTGGTGGAAGTGAACCCAGGTTTCGTCCCCAGTAATGATTCTTGCAAGGTAGCCAACACCTTCTTGTTCAAAGCACCAAAGAAGTTCTTCACAAGCATCAACACGTCGTTATCTTATTTCAGGAGTCAGCTGCATTGGCACCCATCTTGCAGACACTTTGTGAAACTGGAGCACATCATGCACAAGGTGGTGTGCTGACCCATGAAAAATCTGTAAACTTGCTGCAATGTCATTCAGTGTCACTCGGCGGTTTTCCGTCACTATGGCTTCAACTGCTGCAATGTTATGTAGAGTGACAACTTGTTGTGCCTGGCGTGGACGAGGAGCATCTTCCACTGAAGTCACACCATTTGCGAACTTCCTACTCCATTCATAGACTTGTTGCTGTGACAAACATGCATCACCATACTGAACCTTCATTAGTCGATGAATTTCAATAGGTTTCACACCTTCACTACGCAAAAACCGAATAACAGAACACTGTTCTTCCCTAGTGCAAGTCACAAGTGGGGATGCCATCTTTATACTGATACTGCGATGGTATATGTGCATCTGCACTATGCTGCCACCTACAGGCAATTCTGCACGCTATTTGTAGCACGCTTACCAACTTAAGGATAATGGCGCGAAATTTCGATTTCTTATTACAAATTTAAGGTTCCCATTTGACTCACCCTCGTACAAAACAATTTAGACACGATATCTGTATGGTGAGAAAAGTGGCAATTGACTCTAAATAATAAAAAGTCTGAAGTCATCTACATGATTACTGATAGGAATTGGCTAAATTTTAGTTTACAGGATAAAACACACATATCTAAAAGCTGTAAATTAAACTATATACTTAGGGATTACAATTATGAATAACTTAAGTTGCAGCAATCACATGGTTAATGTTGTGTGGAAAGCAAATCAAAAAAGTGATTTATAGGCAGAACACTTAGAAATGCAACAGGTCTACTAAAGACGCTGCTGCACCACACTTTTCCGCCCTCTTCTGGAATATTGTTCTCTGATGTGTGATCCACAACAGATAGGATTGATTGAAAAAGTTCAGAGAAGGGCAACTCGTTTTGTACTATCGCGAAATATGGGAGAGACTGCCACAACATGATATGTGAATTGGTTTGGCAATTATCAAAACCAAGGTGTTTTTCATTGTGGCAGGATCTTCTAATGAAATGTCAGTCGCCAACTTTCTCCTCAGTGTGTGAAAATAATTTATGGGCATCCATCTATGTAGGGAGGAATGTCCATCATAATAAAATAAGAAAAATTCACATGGAAAGATTAAAGTGTTTGTGTTTCCCATGTGCAAGAGTGGAACAGCAGAGAAATAGCTTGAAGGAGGTTCTGTGAACGCTCTGCCAGGCATTTATTTGTGAATTGCAGAATAATCATGTAGATTTAGATTCGTAACAAGCAGTTGAGGTGGTTTCTGTCCTGCATTTATAACTTCTTCAAATGTGAGTCTGAAAGCAAAACTTTTATTTTTGACATTTTGAAGACTCGAGAACAAACTGAAGAAGCACAAGTTGGCAAGAGAACTGTACAGAGAATAGCAAGCAAAAGTATTGGAGCTGTAGAAACATCAGTAAAATTTGTTTTTGTGTTGCCTGAAAATCATCGAAAAAGCAAGAAACCTGTAACACAAATAGATGGTTTTGATAATGTTATTTTAAAGTGCTCCATGTATGAAATGAAATGTATGTAAGAAGAGCAAACTTGTTACAGTCATGCCTGAGCAAATTGGGTTCAAAGGTAGCACTTAAAAGACATTAGTTAAGAAGAGAGTTCTTACTTGAAAGAAGTGACATAGAAGCAACACAAACCCTTATAAAGATGCACAATACAAGATGAGTAGGTAATTCTATAGTGTATTACCTAGATGATGAAACATGGGTGAATCAGAGTTATTCCATGAATTCCTGCTGGGAAATGAGGTACGGTACTGGCAGTTTTAAAGTTACCATAGGAAAAGGTTATTGGATACTTACTATGCATGCTGGCTCTTCTTCTGATTTGGTTGCTGAGAGTAAACTTGTATTCTGGTGTGTGAAAAACAGTACCGACTACCGTTCGGAAATGATCGCTGTCACTTTCAAGAAGTGGTTCACTGCACAATTTGTGCCATACCTTGCTTTGAAGTTGTTCATTGCAATTACCATGCCAGTTATCATTCGGCTGTTACAGAGAAAAAAAACAAACCAAGTACGAGACTCAGGAAACGGGGTATTTCGGGTAATATAAGCCAGATTCCTGCTGAACTCCTGCAGCTTGTTAATTTAGAAAAGTCAATGACAGAATGTACAAATTTGACTTTCTTGCATGGGATTGTGGTCACACAGTTTTGCGTTTACCCAAATACCTCTGTCAGTATAATCTGATAGAATTAATTTGCTCACAGGTTACAAGCTATTTTGGAAAAAAACAAAAAATTCCAGATAAGACACTGAAACGCTTGTGTTTGAATCAGTAGACAGCATCCCCATTCAGCGTCGGCACACTGTGTGCAGCACACTGAAAAGTTTCAGAAATAAGACATCAACAGGGAGGGGAAGATGGATAAAAGCCTTGAACCTATTGTCCTAAATTAACAACTTGATGGTTCAGATGTGGAATCTGTTAGCAGATAGTATTATGATGTAGACTTTGTTTCAAAGTAAAGTAATAATCTTCCTTTGTTTTAGAGACTCATGGCTTAAAAATGTTTTCGTCAATGTATTCATTGCATACATAGTACTTGAGAACTTCGTAACTTTTATTGATTGGGAATGTGTAGCCTATGAAATATTCAGATTATAATTTTCAACACACTGCCTAAGGAGAACTTAAGCTTTTCCCAGCATTTTGTATGCTCTAATTACTGGTGAGAATGCAGCCAGATAAATTCGTCAAAAATTCCAGTATTTCGACAAGTAAACCCCTGTAATTTTCAAGGGATGAATTGGAAAATGCCTTAAGATTAAAGGGAGGGTTACCTGTCAAGATATCAATAGTTTTTGGCGTTATTGGTCGAGTTATTAACAGAAGAGGTTAATTATTTGCTTGTTCAGTGGGATCATAAATGCATTCTCCCACTGTAATGTCTAATGAATTAGTTCAAACCCATAATGACTGTTGACACCAAAAAATATAAAATATCATAACATATTGACAATTTTTACGGTAGTCTTTTACACTAGTCTTTGCTGCCAGTAATTCTTTTTTACGCATAGTGATTTACATTGAACTGCAATGAAACACACCCACATATGTATATTATACACATTAAAAAAATATATATGCACTAGAAGTAGTTGTCAAATATAACGATTTCAGTTTGAATTTGAAGTTTATTTTGTTGTTAGTACATTTTTACTTATAGTACAGCCCAAATCACAGTAAACAGCAATTATTGCAACCCTTTTCAATGATCTTGTCATTAGACAATCATTGTTTTGAGAAAAATTGGACTTGAAGTCTTCACAAAACTGCATCAGCTGTTCTGATCTTGTGACGTTACACAGACAATTGCTGTGGAGCAGTGGACACAAAATAAAGACATGAAGGAAGATTTCTCTCATGTAGATGACTGATCGAAATTGGTCGTCCTATGTGACATAGGCTGTGGTAAAGGACCTTTCTACATGCTGCACTGTGTACAGGACTTTAATCATCTGGTGAAAACCATTCATGTTAATGTCAATGTTGATGTCTAACATAATCCCAATGAAGATGTTGGCAAGACATTTAGAGTCAAAGAACAGAGAGAGGGAGTAGGAACTGGAAAATAGGATTAAGCAAATGATGAGTATTCTACATATTTGCTTGTAAAATGAATCATGTTGGTGATATATGTTGGACACTCATGACAGGTGCTCAAGAATGAAACGTTGTGTATATCATCTTACCGGTGATGTAGTTCATCAGATAAGAAGAATTACAAAATGCTCTAAATGTAATTGATATTAATATAATAGAGGGAAACATTCCACGTGGGAAAAATATATCCAAAAACAAAGATGATGTGACTTACCAAACGAAAGCGCTGGCACGTCGATAGACACACAAACAAACACAAACATACACACAACCATATATATATAATATACACACTCCTGGAAATTGAAATAAGAACACCGTGAATTCATTGTCCCAGGAAGGGGAAACTTTATTGACACATTCCTGGGGTCAGATACATCACATGATCACACTGACAGAACCACAGGCACATAGACACAGGCAACAGAGCATGCACAATGTCGGCACTAGTACAGTGTATATCCACCTTTCGCAGCAATGCAGGCTGCTATTCTCCCATGGAGACGATCGTAGAGATGCTGGATGTAGTCCTGTGGAACGGCTTGCCATGCCATTTCCACCTGGCGCCTCAGTTGGACCAGCGTTCGTGCTGGACGTGCAGACCGCGTGAGACGACGCTTCATCCAGTCCCAAACATGCTCAATGGGGGACAGATCCGGAGATCTTGCTGGCCAGGGTAGTTGACTTACACCTTCTAGAGCACGTTGGGTGGCACGGGATACATGCGGACGTGCATTGTCCTGTTGGAACAGCAAGTTCCCTTGCCGGTCTAGGAATGGTAGAACGATGGGTTCGATGATGGTTTGGATGTACCGTGCACTATTCAGTGTCCCCTCGACGATCACCAGTGGTGTACGGCCAGTGTAGGAGATCGCTCCCCACACCATGATGCCGGGTGTTGGCCCTGTGTGCCTCGGTCGTATGCAGTCCTGATTGTGGCGCTCACCTGCACGGTGCCAAACACGCATACGACCATCATTGGCACCAAGGCAGAAGCGACTCTCATCGCTGAAGACGACACGTCTCCATTCGTCCCTCCATTCACGCCTGTCGCGACACCACTGGAGGCGGGCTGCACGATGTTGGGGCGTGAGCGGAAGACAGCCTAACGGTGTGCGGGACCATAGCCCAGCTTCATGGAGACGGTTGCGAATGGTCCTCGCCGATACCCCAGGAGCAACAGTGTCCCTAATTTGCTGGGAAGTGGCGGTGCGGTCCCCTACGGCACTGCGTAGGATCCTACGGTCTTGGCGTGCATCCGTGCGTCGCTGCGGTCCGGTCCCAGGTCGACGGGCACGTGCACCTTCCGCCGACCACTGGCGACAACATCGATGTACTGTGGAGACCTCACGCCCCACGTGTTGAGCAATTCGGCGGTACGTCCACCCGGCCTCCCGCATGCCCACTATATGCCCTCGCTCAAAGTCCGTCAACTGCACATACGGTTCACGTCCACGCTGTCGCGGCATGCTACCAGTGTTAAAGACTGCGATGGAGCTCCGTATGCCACGGCAAACTGGCTGATACTGATGGCGGCGGTGCACAAATGCTGCGCAGCTAGCGCCATTCGACGGCCAACACCGCGGTTCCTGGTGTGTCCGCTGTGCCGTGCGTGTGATCATTGCTTGTACAGCCCTCTCGCAGTGTCCGGAGCAAGTATGGTGGGTCTGACACACCGGTGTCAATGTGTTCTTTTTTCCATTTCCAGGAGTATATATATATATATATATATATGCTTGTGTCTGTATATGTGTGGATGGATGTGTGTGTGTGTGTGTGTGTGTGTGTGTGTGTGTGTGTGTGTGTGTGTGTGTGTGTGTGTGTGTGTGTGTGTGCGAGTGTATACCCGTCCTTTTTTCCCCCTAAGGTAAGTCTTTCCGCTCCTGGGATTGGAATGACTCCTTACCCTCTCCCTTAAAACCCACATCCTTTCGTCTTTCCCTCTCCTTCCCTCTTTCCTGATGAGGCAACAGTTTGTTGCGAAAGCTTGAATTTTGTGTGTATGTTTGTGTGTCTATCGACCTGCCAGCGCTTTCATCTTTGTTTTTGGATATATCTAAATGTAATTGGATTGATAAAAAACTACCCACCAAGGGGCAGCAGGAGAACACACATAAAAAGATATTTAAATGTGCAAGCTTTTGGAGCTAGTGGTTCCTTTTTCAGGCAGAAGAGTTGAACAGGAAGGAAGAGGAGTGAAGCTGAAGGACTGGTGAGGTTTAGGAATTGTCAAGAGTTTGGAAAAGTCAACCAGAACACTGAACTGGGGAAACTTCTGGACAGGATGAGAAGGAAAGACTAGATTAGATTAGATTAATACTAGTTCCATGGATCATGAATACGATATTTCGTAATGATGTGGAACGAGTCGAATTTTCCAATACATGACATAATTAGGTTAATTTAACAACATACTTAAGTTAATATAACAACTTTATTTTATTGTGTTTTTTTGTTTTTCTTTATTTTTATTTTTATTTTTTTAATTTTTTAAATATTTTTTTGTTTTTTTTTTCTTAATTTATATCTAAAAATTCCTCTATGGAGTAGAAGGAGTTGTCATTCAGAAATTATTTTAATTTCTTCTTAAATACTTGTTGGTTATCTGTCAGACTTTTGATACTATTTGGTAAGTGACCAAAGACTTTAGTGCCAGTATAATTCACCCCTTTCTGTGCCAAAGTTAGATTTAATCTTGAATAGTGAAGATCATCCTTTCTCCTAGTATTGTAGTTATGCACACTGCTATTACTTTTGAATTGGGTTTGGTTGTTAATAACAAATTTCATAAGAGAGTATATATACTGAGAAGCTACTGTGAATATCCCTAGATCCTTAAATAAATGTCTGCAGGATGATCTTGGGTGGACTCCAGCTATGATTCTGATTACACGCTTTTATGCAATAAATACTTTATTCCTCAGTGATGAATTACCCCAAAATATGATGCCATATGAAAGCAATGAGTGAAAATAGGCGTAGTAAGCTAATTTACTAAGATGTTTATCAGCAAAATTTGCAATGACCCTTATTGCATAAGTAGCTGAACTCAAACGTTTCAGCAGATCATCAATGTGTTTCTTCCAATTTAATCTCTCATCAATGGACACACCTAAAAATTTGCAATATTCTACCTTAGCTATATGCTTCTGATTAAGGTCTATATTTATTAATGGCGTCATACCGTTCACTGTACGGAACTGTATGTACTGTGTCTTATCAAAATTCAGTGAGAGTCCGTTTACAAGGAACCACTTAGTAATTTTCTGAAAGACAGTATTGACAATTTCATCAGTTAATTCTTGTTTGTCAGGTGTGATTACTATACTTGTATCATCAGCAAAGAGAACTAACTTTGCCTCTTCATGAATATAGAATGGCAAGTCATTAATATATAATAAGAACAACAAAGGACCGAAGACTGACCCTTGTGGAACCCCATTCTTGATAGTTCCCCAGTTTGAGGAATGTGCTGATCTTTGCATGTTACGAGAACTACTTATTTCTACTTTCTGCACTCTTCCAGTTAGGTACGAATTAAACCATTTGTGCACTGTCCCACTCATGCCACAATACTTGAGCTTGTCTAGCAGAATTTCATGATTTACACAATCAAAAGCCTTTGAGAGATCACAAAAAATCCCAATGGGTGGTGTTCGGTTATTCAGATCATTCAAAATTTGACTGGTGAAAGCATATATGGCATTTTCTGTTGAAAAACCTTTCTGGAAACCAAACTGACATTTTGTTAGTACTTCATTTTTACAGATATGTGAAGCTACTCTTGAATACATTACTTTCTCAAAAATTTTGGATAAAGCTGTTAGAAGGGAGATTGGACGGTAATTGTTGACATCAGATCTATCCCCCTTTTTATGCAAAGGTATAACAATAGCATATTTCAGTCTATCAGGGAAAATGCCCTGTTCCAGAGAGCTATTACACAGGTGGCTGAGAATCTTACTTATCTGTTGAGAACAAGCTTTTAGTATTTTGCTGGAAATGCCATCAATTCCATGTGAGTTTTTGCTTTTAAGCAAGTTTATTATTTTCCTAATTTCAGAGGGAGAAGTGGGTGAGATTTCAATTGTATCAAATTGCATAGGTATGGCCTCTTCCATTAACAGCCTAGCATCTTCTAATGAACACCTGGATCCTACTATATCCACAACATTTAGAAAATGATTATTAAAAATATTTTCAACTTCTGACTTTTTGTTCGTAAAGTTTTCATTCAATTTGATGGTAATACTGTCTTCCTCTGCTCTTGGTTGACCTGTTTCTCTTTTAATAATATTCCAAATTGTTTTAATTTTATTATCAGAGTTGCTGATTTCAGACATGATACACATACTCCTGGATTTTTTAATAACTTTTCTTAATATAACACAGTAGTTTTTATAATTTTTGATAGTTTCTGGGTCACTACTCTTTCTTGCTGTCAGATACATTTCCCTTTTCCGGTTACAAGATATTTTTATACCCTTAGTAAGCCATGGTTTGTTACAAGGTTTCTTACGAGTATATTTAACTATTTTCTTGGGGAAGCAGTTTTCAAATGCATTTACAAAAATGTCATGAAATAAATTATGTTTTAAATTGGCATCAGGTTCACAGTACACCTCATCCCAGTCTAACTGCTGTAGGCTTTCCCTGAAATTTGCAATTGTTAAATCGTTGACTGAACGTACTACTTTGGAGGACTGTTTAGTATTGCTGAATGGAGCTATGTCATATATTGTAACTAGCTGTGCACCATGATCAGAAAGACCATTCTCAACAGGCTGAGCATCTATCTGGTTAAACTTATCTTGGTCTATAAAGAAGTTATCTATCAGTGAGCTGCTATCCTTTACCACCCGAGTAGGAAAATCAATAACGGGTGTCAAATTGAAAGAACCGAGTAATACTTCAAGGTCATTTTTCCTATTACCCTCTTTCAGAGAATCTACATTGAAGTCCCCACAAATAATAATTTGCTTCCCCCTGTCTGACAGATAGCACAACAAGGAGTCCAAATTTTTCAGAAATAGATGAAAATTTCCTGATGGGGACCTATATACAGTTACAATTATAAATGTGCCTTTATTTAATTTAAGCTCACAGGCACATGCTTCTATATGTTTCTCTACACAAAACTTTTTTGTTTCTATACTTTTTGCACAATGATAACTTTTGACATATATGGCAACTCCCCCTTTCTCCATATTTTCTCTCATTACATGTGCAGAGAGCTTATATCCACTTACATTTACCTTATCCATATCAGTAACATTGTGATGCTCAGACAGGCATAGTATATCTATTTCATTCTCAGCTTCTAAATCTTCTAAACAAACCAGAAGCTCATCTACTTTATTCTTTAAACTCCCAATATTTTGATGAAATATACTTACATTATTTTTAATTATACTTTTATGAGAACCTTTCCTTATTCTAACATTTGCAGTACTCTCCCGTCTGAGTTTCTCATTGTGCTTAGGCCTAGTTCCTATACCAGTGGTCACACGGTGTTCAGAGAGGCAGATTATGTCAACTGGGTTGGGTGACTTTAATTCATCAATGCAATTACCTAGGACTGAGATACAACTTGGTGGAGATAAAATTTCTGGTGATTGGTGAAAATTTATAATTGATAGCTGTGATTGGTGATCCAATGTGCTAGAATTGTACTGTTTAATTTCTTTCCTAAACTGAAGATTTGTTTCAATCCTGACCTCTCGTAGAACTTGACATCTTTCTGTCATACCTATCCTAAAAAAGGTGCTGCTCCAACACCTGTAACCACTGGTATTTTACCATTCATGGCAGTGCCTTACCCCTTAAATTTCCTGCTATTACCCCAGCCAGTTTCCCCTTCCCTTTCCTGTTTAGATGTAGGCCGTGCCTGGTATAGTCCCACCTACTGAGATAATCAACAGGAACCACACCAATATGAGCCCCCGCACCCGACCCAAGCAGCCGTTCCAACTCCAAATTAACTCTCCCAACAGAAGAGTTCAAATGAGGCCGGTCATGGCGTCTCAGGACAGATACAAATTCAACATTGGTGTGTCTCGATGCCGACGCAATCTTTACCAGGTCACACTGTATACTGTACCCAGGATCTCTGTCGATGCTGTTCCCTGGCCCTCCCACAATAACCACGGTGTCTTCCCTGGTAAATCCTTTACAGAGTGAACCTAAATCCTCTGTCACCTGATCCAGACTAGCACTTGGTTTGAAAAAATTTGTGACCTGGTATTCTGGTCCTAATTCCTCCTGCAAAAGTTGGCCTACACCTCTGGCATGAGAACTGCCTAACAACAAAACTTTCTTCCTTTTCGATGACTTTCCTACATTCTTTTTCAATTTCCTATTGAAAGTTTGTTGTGTCCTGTCTACACCTACCTCTGCTTGAGGCTCATCAGTTTCTAACTGAAGCAACAGGTCAAACTTATTTTTGACATTCACCACAAAACTGTCAGACTTAGTTCTAGGCCTGTTCCTTCTGCTACCTGTTGCCACTTCCCACCTCTCTTTGCCCTTCTCCCTCCTTAACCTGTCCAGATCTTCGCTAGCCTGATCTAGCTCAGCCTGAAGGGCAGCAATTTTCCCCTCCTGTTCCACTATCTTCCTATCTCTGCTGCAAATCCTACATAACCACTGATGAGCCTGATCCACTTTCCCAACACCCACACCACTGCAATCCCCCCAGTGAAAAAAACTACTACATCCATCACACCAAACCCCGGAACTAACAATTCTACGGCAAGTCAGCACTTCTCACTCATGGCAAAAATAATACTTTAGCTAGAATAAATCAATTAAATTACCGAAAATAAAAAAAGACGTTACAAGAATTAAGCCTATTCACAAATGTATATAAGCAAGTTTCTAATTTAAAATTCCGCTGTTTTTCTGAGATCTGTATTAAAACAATGAAGGTATTTCACTCGACTGAATGAAAAAAAGGACAATTAAACGAGGTACTTTAACTTTGATTCTCCAAAAACGTTACGAGAATTAGGCCTATAAACAAATGTATATAGGCAAGTTTCTGATATAAAGTTACGCTGTTTTTCTGAAATCTGTATTAAAACAATGAAGTTACACGCTATTTACGGTAGTTTACTTATTTGTTACCGAGAAACTAGTTAAATTACCGTGAAACAATAAACAAACACGTTTACAAAATTTAAGCCTAAGCGCGACTTCGCGAAGTTACGATCTTTTCGTGTTTTCTGAAAAAATACGCAAAGAAAAGTCAAACCTTTAATGGCAAGACTAAACGATACACTAATGCACGTATTTAATTTGTTGTCGGTGTTAAACTAAATTATATTCCTGTCTAAATCACTTAACTTTCTGGAAATGGTTTCTGGCGTCACTTACTCGGCGGCCATCTTGGTACCAGCTGATTTTGGGGACTGCACCGGATGAGCCCGAGAGCCTAAAGCTGGAAGATAGGGTGATGCACAAGGCAGAAATTACTGACACAATGTCATTCATTAGTTTATAAGAGCTGAAAGCTAAGCACATTGTCTGGGGTAGAGGTGCGAGGTAGGGAGAAATAGCCAGGTCAGGAAATCAGGTATTGAAAACTGAAAGGGAGTCAATAAAGGAGTAGTTACTGTTAAAAAAATGTGGAGACAGAACAAATTAACCTAAATTAAGGCCAAGTAGGTGGTGAGAACTGAGGACATGTTGTAATACCAACCTGTGAAGTTATGAGAAACTGGTGTCTGGGGAGGAATCCAGATGGTATGTGTGGTAAAACAGGCAATGGGTCATGACTGTCTTGTTGTAGAGCATGCTCTGTAACAGGATATTGTGTGTTGCCAGTATACAGCCTTTGCCTATGCTAAGTCATCCCAACTGGATAACATAATGGTAGTCATGCTGACGTAAAAGGCCAAACAGTATTTGCAGTGGTGATAGGCAGTGGGATTGGAGCCATAGGGTAGGGAAGTGTGTGCTTACAGATATTCTGGAGATTGGGAGGGTGACTAAAAGCTGTTATAGATGTGGTGGGCAAAATGTCAAGCAGAATTAGGTCAATGGCAGAAGAAAGAAAGAAAATATGGGCTTTTGTAAAGCAGAATCATTTTAAGGTTGAATCAATGGATAAGAGGATGAGAGATACTCGCAACTCCCCACTATTAAGGCTGGAGGTGTAGGTATAGTTTCTGCAACTCCCCAAAATTTATGTCCACATATGTCATTCTTCAAGCTTTCCCGATGAACTGATAATGTCGGCCAGATACCAGTATCATCCACTCACAGTATTTTTCTGCCTATATGCCTCATTGTCTTAATCAGGTGTGACCTGAGACAACTAGTCAGGTGGAACAGGTCCAATATTTATACCTCCTGCCTCCCCCTTCCATGGTCAGTTTTGGGCACTCCATCTCTGGTCCACTCCCACTAGAATTGTCCTGGGAGGTTCCCTCTTTGGTTTGAAGCTATTGGCCTTGAAATGGCATTACATTTCTGGTCCAGTGCAACTGACAGTGAAATTATCCCGTTTTCAGTTTGGTGCACCTTGTATTGTCTGGGGTTTGTTCCCCATGTCTGCACTCTGTTCATCTTTTTGTTAAGTGTACTACTTTATCCACTGCATTATCTCAGGACAATTCTAGTAGAGCAGACTGCAGACGGAGTGCCTAGAACTGACCATGGAGGTACACCAGACTGAAAATGGAATGTCTCAGGATGTTTTTAGTGTGAATGGACCACAGACAGAGCACATAGAACTGACCTTGGAAGGGGGAAGGCAGGAGATATAAATATTTGCCTTGTTCCACTCAACTAGCAGTCTCAGGTAGCACCTTATGAAGGCAATGAGTCATGTTATAAAAATACTCAGATTTACTTATGCATATACGTTGATGATCACCAGGCAGACCTGTGATAAAAAGTTGGTCTATGTCAGCAAATACCGGGTGATCAAAAAGTCAGTATAAATTTGAAAACTGAATAAATCACGGAATAATGTAGATAGAGAGGCACAGATTGACACACATGCTTGGAATGACATGGGGTTTTATTAGAACCAAAAAAATACAAAAGTTCAAAAAATGTCCGAGTGCTGGCGCTTCATCTGATCAGAATAGCAATAATTAGCATAACAAAGTAAGACAAAGCAAAGATGATGTTCTTTACAGGAAATGCTCAATATGTCCACCATCATTGCTCAACAATATCTGTAGTCGAGGAATAATGTTGTGAACAGTACTGTAAAGCATGTCCGGAGTTATGGTGAGGCATTGGCGTTGGATGTTGTCTTTCAGCATCCCTAGAGATGCCGGTCAATCACGATACACTTGCGACTTCAGGTAACCACAAAGCCAATAATCACACGGACTGAGGTCTGGGGACCTGGGAGGCCAAGCATGACGAAAGTGGCGGCTAAGCACACGATCATCACCAAACGACGCATGCAAGAGATCTTTCACGAATCTAGCAATATGGGGTGGAGCACCATCCTGCATAAACATCGTACATTCCAGCAGGTGTTTATCAGCCAGGCTGGGGATGATGCAATTCTGTAACATATCGACGTACCTCTCACCTGTCATGGTAGCAGTTGCAAAACCAGAATCACGCATTTCCTCAAAAAAAAAAAAAAAAAAAAAAAAAAAAAAAAAAAAAAAAGACCCGATAATGGTAGATGTGGTAAATCCAACATATACCGTGACTTTGTCATTGTGCAATGGAGTTTCCACGACAGTTCTAGGATTTTCGGTAGCTCAAATTCTGCAGTTGTGGGCGTTGACAGACCCTCAGCGCATGAAATGAGCTTCGTCAGTACACAACATGTTACTCAACCAATTGTCATCTTCCGCCATCTTTTGAAATGCCCACACCGCAAATGCCCTCCGTTTCACTAAATCGCTTGGTGACAGTTCATGATGCCAATGGATTTTGTACGGATAGCATCGAGGGCACGCCTAAGTGCCAACCAAACAGTAGTGTATGGAATGCCAGTGCGATGTGCGACTGCACGAGTGCTGACTTCCCCGTGCGTAGATGAACCTACTACAGTCTCCATTTCTTCCTGTACTGTCTCAGCAGCATTATCCCTTGTGCTCGGTCGGCCACTACGAGGTCTATCGTCTAAACAACCTGTGGCTTCGAACTTTGAAATCATTCTCGCCACAGCTGCATTTGTCAACGGACCTTTACCCGATCGAATCCCCTTCCTACGGTGATAGGATCGTAATGCTGAACTAGCACATTCCCCATTCTGATAATACAGCTTCACTAAAAGCGCCTTTTCAGGTAACATCAACATGCTGCAACTGCTGGCGCATCTGATTCTCTCTCTCATTACAGCTCCTTCTATACACGATTGTCATTCACAGTCACTGATGTTTTGCTGTCCAGCACCATCTGTCGGTCATTTTGTGAACTTTTTTCTTTCTTTCTTTCTTTTTTTTTTTCCTAATAAAACCCCATGTTATTCCAAGCATGTGTGTCAATTTTTAACTCTCTATTTACATTATTCTGTGGTTTATTAATTTTTCAAATTTATACTGATACCCGGTATGTACTTAGTGTTTTGGTTGACAGAAACTTTCAGCTGTGGCTGATTTAGGCTGCTGCAGGTTTGAAGCTGCTGTGTATCAGAAAATGCTAAACATCTGATATTTATTCCAGTCTGGCTCGGTTGTGATCTTCAGTGATATACTCGTTTTATGCAGCTCTCCACACTAGTCTACCCTCTGCAAGTCTCTTCATACTATAATCAAGCCTCGGTCTCCCTCTAAATTTGTTACATCTACGTCCATCTACTGCCAGTTCGACAATTCCTTATTAACTAGGATGTGGCCTACCAAATGATATTCAGACATCGTTAACATTGTCTATTCCACAAAATGTCATCTTTTTCACAACATACGTGATCTGTGTGTGGAGTTCAGATTGGGGGAAAAAAAAAAAAAAAAGAAAAAAAAGAATTCACCTTAATTATTTATTTCATTGTATTTTCTTGTGTATTTGTTCAGTACAAATTTTGCAACTGATTTTAAACTAACATCCCACTGAGCTGAGACATGAAACTTTCAACATAGCTCATAAATGGATGATGATGCAGTAATAACTCGTGTTTATGTTCAGTGTGGGGTGGAGGGTGCTTTGTTTAGCACTATCTTTTCCTGATGTGCTAGAGGCTTTAAACTTTCAACATAGCTCAGAACTCAATGTCAATGCAATATTAACCCACTATCATGTCTGATGTGTGCTGGAGGGTACTTTGCGTACCACTGTTATGTCCCCATTCTCCTGTTCCACTAGCAATGTTACATGGTAAGAACATGTAAAGTAACAGAATAAGATGACTCTCAACAAAAACTGCAATTCTTGGCATATGGTACTGTTCGATACTACTTCATGATGTAAATGTGATGTACTGAATCTTAATGAGCACACATGTAATGGTATTAATTGGTTAAATTGATGAAATATTGGTATGTTGAGCACAGTTATAATGAATTATGATGAAATTATCATGAAATATAGATTCTGTTCAAAAGAATGCTCAGTGACTGCAAACAAATACTAAAACTTAAAATTTATAAAACTATGAATTTACAACCTAATTGTCATTACTGTTTAACTTAGTGAAAAGAGAACCAGGAAACATTTTAGCAACAAAATCCAACATGTATTTAAAAAGTGATTTCAAATTCTAAAGTCAACATTATTGTTCTCTCCTGTTGGCAACAGAGCTCAGCTTACTTCTAAATTGTGGAAACGTTTTGTAGAGGAAGAAGATATAACACATATTAATATCAGGAAATAATCCATGAAGTAACCCAAATGAAAGATATGAGAGAAACTGGTAGACCATGCAGGACCTATTGCAGTAAGAAGCATTCAAGTTGGACTGGGCATATGAGTATTTTTGAGGATGATGTAAATAGTTTACAACAGTCTACCACTTGATTTTCACCGTGTGAGATAATGTATGTCAAGAAACCTACTAATTTAATAAATGAAATTATAGAATTTGAGAATTAACTCCATGCAGGAATGAGAGGAGATAGTTGGGAAGAACATGGAGAAACAGTGTAAAATTAGGAAACAGAGATGCAATAGAAAGGTAAAAGTAACCAAATTTGATAGGAGATTTGGTTATTGTAAAAAGCAACGAAAAAATAAAAGCAAGTAATGGGGAAATTAAGGAATTTTTTGTTATTTATATTGGACTATTTGTGGTATTAGAGATTCCTCATCCAAATGCTTATAGGCTAATATATCCCCAATCACGAAAGTTATTTGGGTTAAGAAATATTGTTCAGTTAAAGCCATAAGCCATACCAATATGTAAGTAAACAAAGTCTGTCATTACAAAAGAATGATAACATAATGGAAATGAGTTTAAGGAAATTTGTATGTAAAACTTAACGCAAACCATTAGAGGGATCCCCCAGGGGCTCGCCACTCTTTGGTGGGTTTGTGCTTGGCAACCAAGGGTCCCCAGCCTCTGCAGCATTTTCTCCCTTCCATGCTGCATGTCTATCCTCTTGCTATTCTTTCTCCCCTCCCTTGGGGAACATGTCTGGGATGTTTTTGGGAATGTTCTGCATTCTGTCGCTGACGTTGGAACAGTCGTACCTTTGTTTTTCACACCCTTTTCCTTTCTTTGTTTCCCTTCTCTCATTCCTCCGCTTCAGTACTTGAGGATCCTCTTTCTCTTCTTCCTCCCTGTGTGCTCCTGAAGGCTGGCCCATGCGTCTGACGTGTAACAGGTGACTGGGTAATGCATAATTCCCAGCCCTGAGTCGACAGGTAGGGTTCGCATGTACCCCCTGGGACAGGCCAGGCGAGGCCAGGCCAGGCCCAGGGAGGGGTGATTGCCTGAGCTGTAACCTTCCCGAATTGTTGATTGGCCCTCTGTCAGTTGTTCGGGAGGTATGACCTGAGATGTGAACAATCACCTAAGGCGGGTGTGCCCCCTTGTGAATGGGGCCCCCAGTTGCAAGGAGCCCACCATCGGAGACACTGGCAGTCATGGAGGATTTCCTCGTGATGAATCAATCATCTTCTCACTGAATGTCTACAAAATGTAAACATAATGAGGCTAATGATTCAAAGACCCTTCCCGCTTCACCACGGTTCCTCATCGTCTCACATACTGAAGATGGTCAGTCCTTCGTCATGGTAAATCTGTTTATTAATCAGAAACGTGTTGACACAGTTGCCAGCCATGTGAAATCCTGCTCTTGTTTACAAAATCGCACTTTGCTTTTGGAGACCACTTCTGATTCTCAAGAACAACTACTGCTTGCTCACTTCTACATGGTTACCCTGTTCATGTCGAGGCCCATAGAACTTTGAATTCTTCCCGTCATATAATTTACACCAGGCTGCTCAATGGTCTGACCGAAGCTGAAATCCAATCTCACGTCTCTGATCAGGGTGTCACTGCCATCCATTGTGTAATGAAAAAGGTAGATTCCTCCTTAGTGCCCACCCCCAATCCCTTTTTCTCACCTTTGATAGGGTGGTGCTTCCGTCAAAGATAAAAGCAGGCTATGAAATTATCGCAGTCTGGCCTTACATTCCAAATCTGATGTGCTGCTACCAGTGTCATCATTTCAACAACATTAGAACGTCTTGTTGACACCCAGCCAAATGTGTAACCTGTGGTAGAGATGCACACGAGGGCAATTGTCTGCCTCCATCTCCCCGCTGTACCAACTGCAATGGCGGCCATGCTGCCTCCTCTTGGGGTTGTCCCATGTATCTTAATGAGCGGGCTGTCCAAGAGATTCGGGTAAAGGAAAAAGTGCCCTACCCAATAGCTGGGAAGTTACTGGCTAGTCGCAAACCCTGTGTTCTCCCATCTGGTACGTATAGTTCTCTTCTTGTTACCCTTCACTCCATGAAGGACATGGCCACACAGACATGTGACCTCAAATTTAGCTCTGAGGTTGTGAAATCACCCAGTGTCAAGGTAGAATTGCCATCGCCCCATCCCACTGTGCAACAACCCATCAAACTCTCGCCTCAATTGGCGAAGCCACTAGCTACACAACCAGTAGGCAGGAAGGGACAGAAGGAGTACTCCTGTGAAGACTTCCTCCATCCCTCCAGCCAAACAACACCTGAGTCTTCCTCTAACCGGAAAGGATCGAAGAAGTCCACCAAAGGCAAATGGTCTTCTCCTTTGCCAACTCAAAGATCCTGTTCGATGGTGTTGCCACGTGAGACCTTAGCCTGGCCGGCCTCTGTCTCGCCAGTGCGCACCAACAACCATTTTTCAGCATTGGACTCCACAGAGCGACGACACAAGCAAGCCGATGCTTTTGTGGACCCCATGGAGCAGGATCCTCCTGCTTATGTGCCCTGTAGTAGCAACTCTACACCGGCTGTCACTTGGCAGCCGCCGAGTTGACACCCTACATTTCTTCCTCCTCATGACTGTCCTCCAATGGAATATTCGCGGCCTTCGGTCACACAAAGAGGATTTACGGCTGCTTTTAGCATCGCAGCGTCCCCTTGTACTCTGCCTTCAGGAAACAAAATTGCGTCCTCACGACTGCTTTGAGTTTTCCAATTTCTTACCAATTCGTTTTGACCTTCCCCCTGAGGTCAGCATTCCATCTCACATGAGTGTCGTGCTGCTCATACGGGATGACATTCATAGTCAACCCATCTCCCTGACTACCCAGCTTCAAAGTGTTGCAGTTTGCCTTTTCCTTCCCCACATGACTTTTTCCCTCTGTACCATTTATGTCCTTCCGTCATTCGAAGTCACCAGGGCAGACTTATTTCAGATTATTGGGCAGCTACCTCCCCCATTTTTGCTATTAGGTTAAGTTAATGTGCATCATCCCCTTTGGGGTTCTCCCAGGATCTGTCAGAGAGGTGCTCTCTTGGCTGACCTTCTTAACCAACTTGCCTTAACACTGGAGCACCCACTTTCCTTTCTGACTCTTCACACACCTGTTCCGATTTGGACCTATCCTTTTGCACTGCCCAGCTTGCCCAACGTCTTTAGTGCTCCATTCGTTCTGACACGTACTCGAGCGACCATTTCCCATGTGCTCTCCATTTGCTGATTCCTACCCCATCCCCATGCACACCCAAATGGGAGCTTACTAAGGCTGACTGGCAGCTTTAGTCCTCCCTGGTGACCTACAAAGAACAAGATTCCCCAGTTGTGATGACCATTTGGACTATCTCACCAACATTATCCTTACTGCTGCAGAACGTTCCATTCCTCGCACTTCCTCTTTATCACATCGTGTCCCAGTCCCTTGGTGGACTGAGGCATGCCGCAATTTAGTTCTCGCACAGAGACATGCTCTCCATGTTTTTAACCGTTGTCCTACGACGGCAAACTGCTTTCATTATAAACAGATGCGTGCAAAGTGTCATTGCATTCTTCGGGATAGCAAAAGGGCTAGCTGGATTTCATTCACTAGTTCTTTTAACAGTTCCACCCCTTCCTCTGTTGTGTGGGCCAACCTCCTGTGGCTCTCTGGGACCAAGATCCATTCCCCCATTTCCAGCATCACAGTTGCAGTTAACATCATGGACCCATTGCTATCTCCAACACCTTGGACCACCATATTGCGGAAGTTTCGAGCTCTTACCACTATCACCCTGCCTTCCTCCATTGGAAACGAGCAGAGGAGACTCAGGCAATACCCTTCTCTTCTCCGGATTGTGAGTCCTATAAAGCCGCCTTTACTATGAGCGAGCTCGATCATGCTCTCAATTCATCCCGATCCTCTGCCCCAGGGCTGGAAGCCGTCCACATTCAGATGTAGCAGCACCTTTATCTTGCAGGCAAGCACTTTATATGTAACACATGCAACCGCATGTGGGCAGAGGCCACATTTCCCGGACGCTGGCGCGAAGCCACCGTCATACCCATACCAAAGCTCTGTAAGACAAGACATTCCTTCTAGCTACCACCCCATCTTTCTTACCAGTTGCATATGCAAGGTGATGGAACATATAATTCATGCCTGGCTGGTGTGGTGGCTTGAGTCTCATAGTTTACTGACGAATGCACAGTGTGGATTTTGAGCCTGGCTTTCTGCAGTTGACCATCTCATTACTTTGTCCACCCATATCATGAATAGTTTTCTGCGGAAATCCCAGACTGTGGCCATGGTTTTTGATTTGGAGAAGGCCTACGACACCTACTGGAGAACTGGTATCCTCCGTACTCTTCACATGTGGGGCTCTCATGGGTACCTGCCCTGTTTCCTTCAGGCAGTTTCACAACATCGAGTTTTCAATGTGTGTGTGGGTTCTGCCTTGTTGGACACTTTTATCCAGGAAAACGGTGTGCCTCAGGGTTGCGTCCTGAGTGTTGTCCTCTTTGCTATCGCCATTAACCCTATCATGGCCTGTCTGCAACCGGGCATCTCCGGTTCCCTTTTTGTTGACAATTTTGCCATCTATTGCAGTTCTCCATGGACCTGTCTCACTGAGCGGCATCTTCAGCAGTGTATTAATTGTCTTTACTCCTGGAGCATCAACAATGGCTTTTGCTTTTCCACTGACAAAACCGTCTGTATGACTTTCTGGCAATGCAAGTGGTTCCTCCCACCATCTTTACATCTTGGGCCTGTTACCGTTCCATTCGTTGAAACTACGAAATTCCTAGGTCTCATGCTTGATAGGACACTCTCTTGGTCCTCCCATGTATCTTACCTGGCAGCCCGCTGTACGCAGTTCCTCAATGTACTATGTGTCCTCAATAGTACTTCCTGGGGTGCCAATTGAACTATCCTCCTCCATTTGTATCGATCCCTTGTCCATTTGAAACTCGTCTATGGGTGCTTCGTCTATGCATCTGCACGTCCATTCTTCTTATGCCATCTCAACACTATCCACCATTGTGGCATCCATTTGGCCATGGGTGACTGTTAGACCAGCCCAGTTGAGAGTATGTATGCTGAAGCTGCTGAATTACCCCTGTCCTACTGCTGTGACTTTCTCCTCAGGAGGTATGCATGCCGTTTGTCTGTCATGCATGGCCACCCATCTTATGCCTTGTTCTTTGATGATTCCTTTGATCGTCAGGATGGGGCTTGTCCTTCTTCTCTGTTACCTCCTGGAGTCTGCTTTCAGCACTTGCTATGGTGGCTTAACTTCACACTACCTGTACCTCTCCCAGTGGGTGTGAACCCTTCACCACCTTGGCTTCGTGAAGCAGCCAATGTTGATCTTGGCTTTCTTTTGCTTCCTAAGGACACTACTCCAGCCTTGGTCTATCACCTTCAGTTTCACAATCTTCGCATGGAGCTTCGCGATAGTGCCTTTGTATACACTGATGGCTCTTGGACTGACTGTGGGGTCAGGTGTGCCTTTGTCATTGGCACCTGTGTCTTTCGATATCGGCTTCCGGCACACTCCTCAGTATTTACAGCCATTTACAGCCGAGCTCTTCACCTTGTATCAGGCCACGGAGTACATCTGGTGACAGAGCCTCTTCAATTGTGTCCTCTGCTCAGACTCACTCAGTGCCCTTCAAAGTCTATGTGCGCTGTACATCACCCATCCCTTAGTGCAGCAGGTTCAGGAAAACTGTCAACTGCTCACTCTTGGTGGAGCCAGTGTGATTTTTCTGTGGATTTCTGGTCATGTTGGTCTGACAGGAAACAAGACTGCTGATGCTGCTGCCAAAGCTGCAGTCCTTGTACCTCAGCCTGTGGGTACCTATATTCCCTCCGATGATCTCTGTGTTGCCGTCTGTCAGGAGGTGGTATCCCTTTGGCATTGCCAGTGGTCCTCCCTTCATGGGGATAAGCTCTGGCTTATTAAGCCTCTCCCAGTGGCTTGGATGACCTCCTTTATTTTAACTCAGCTGTGTATTGGACACTGCCTTTTTTGCCATCGTCATTTGCTAAGTGGCTCTACCCCACCACTTTGTCCACATTGCATTCAAGTTTTAATTGTCTGCCACTTCCTGATGGAATGTCCATTTTTTTAACATTTTATGTTCCCATTTGCGTTTGCCGTCTGAGTTATTGGCTGTTTAGCAAATGACGCGCGGGCCGTCAGCCGTGTCTTACTTTTTATCTGCCAAAACAATACGGTGAAGGTCATTTAATTTTTAGTTTTGGACTTCTGTTTCTGTATGGTGTTTTTTTTTTAGCCTTTTTTTCCACGAGCCTGTTTTTAGCTGTCTTCTATTCTGCCAATTGGGACTGACATATAGTTGTTGTTGTTGTTGTTGTTGTTGTTGTGGTGGTGGTGGTGGTCATCAGTATCAGTCCAGAGACTGGTTTGATGCAGCTCTCCATGCTGCTCTATCCTGTGCAAGATTCTTCATCTCTGAGTAACTACTGCTACCTACATCCTTCTGAATCTGCTTAGCGTATTCATCTCTTGGTCTCCCTCTACAATTTTTACACTCCATGTTTCCCTCCAATGCTAAATTGGTTATCCCTTGAAGCTTCAAAACATATCCTACCAACCAATCCCTTGTTTTAGTCAGGTTGTGCCACAAATTTTCCTTATTTCTATTCAGTACCTCCTCATTAGTTGCATGATCTATCCATCTAATCTTCAGAATTCTTCTTTAGCACTACATTTCGAAACCTTCTTCTCTGTTCTTGTGTATGATGTTTATCATCCATGTTTCACTTCCATACATGGCTACACTCCATACAAATACTTTCAGAAATGACTTACTGACACTTAAATCTATACTCATTGTTAACAAATTTCTCTTCTTCAGAAATTCTTTCCTTGCCACAACCAGACTACATTTTATATCCTCTCTACTTCGACCACCATCAGTTATTTTGCTCCCCAAATAAGCAAAACTCATCTACTGCTTCAAGTGTCTCATTTCCTTATCTGATTCCCTTAGCACCACCTGATTTAATATGACTACATTCCATTATCCTCATTTTGCTTTTGTTGATGTTCATCTTACATCCTCCTTTCAAGACACTGATGATTCCATTCAACTGTTCTTCCAGGTTCGTTGCTGTCTCTGAAAGAATCGCATTGTCATTGGCAAACCTCAAAGTTTTTATTTCTTCTCCATGGATTTTAATTGCTACTCCAATTTTTTCTTTTGCTTCCTTTTACTGCTTGCTCAATATGCAGATTGAATAACATCGAGGAGAGGCTACAACCCTGTCTTACTCCCTTCTCAACTGCTGCTTCCCTTTCATGCCCCTCGACTCTTATAACTGCCATCTGGTTTCTGTACAAATTGTAAGTAGTCTTTCGCTCCCTGTATTTTACCCCTGCCACCTTTAGAATTTGAAAGAGAGTACCAGTCAACATTGTCAAAAGCTTTCTCTAAGTCTACAAATGCTAGAAACGTAGGTTTGCCTTTCCTTACTCTTTCTTCTAAGATAAGTCGTAAGGTCAGTATTGCCTCACGTGTTCCAGTATTTCTACGGAATCCAAACTGATCTTCCCAGAGGTCGGCTTCTACTAGTTTTTCCATTCGTCTGTAAAGAATTCGTGTTAGTATTTTGCAGCTGTGGCTTATTAAACTGATTGTTCGGTAATTCTCACATCTGTCAACACCTGCTTTCTTTGGGATTGGAATTATTATATTCTTCTTGAAGTCTGAGGGTACTTATCCTATCTGATACATCTTGCTCATCAGATGGTAGGGTTTTGTCATGGCTGGCTCTCCCAAGACTATCAGTAGTTCTAACGGAACATTGTCTACCTCCAAGGCCTTTTTTTTGACTTAGGTTGCTCAGTGTTCTGTCAAATTCTTCACACTGTATCATATCTCCCATTTCATCTTCATCTATGTCCTCTTCCATTTCCACATTATTGCCCTCATTTGCATTGCCCTTGTATAGACCCTCTACATACTCCTTCCACCTTTCTGTTTCCCTTCATTGCTTGTGACTGTTTTCCATCATATTTGTACAGGTAGTTCTCGTTTCTGCAAAGGTCTCTTTAACTTCCCTGTAGGCGGTATCTATGTTACCCTTAGTGATATATGCCTCTACATTATTAGATTCGTTCTCTAGCCATCCTTGCTTTGCTATTTTGCACTTCCCGTCGTTCTCATTTTTGAAACGTTTGTATTTCTTTACGCCTCCTTCATTTACTGCATTTTTTATGTTTTCTCCTTTCATCAGTTAAATTCAGCATCTCTTCTGTTACCCAAGGATTTCTACTAGCCCTCGTCTTTTAACCTACTTGATCCTCTGCTGCCTTCACTATTTCATCTCCCAAAGCTACCCATTTGTCTTCCACTGTAATTCTTTACCCTGCATTTGTCAATTGTTCCCTAATGCTTTCTCTGAAACTCTCTACAACCTCTGGTTCTTTCAGTTTATCCAGGTCCCATCTCCTAAAATTCCTACCTTTTTGCAGTTTCTTCAGTTTTAATCTATAGTTTATAACCAATAAACTGTGGTCAGAGTCCACGTCTGCACCTGGAAATGTCTTACAATTTAAAACCTGGTTCCTAAATCTCTGTCTTATCATTGCATAAGCTATCTGAAATCTTCCAGTGTCTCCGGGCCTCTTGCATGTATACAACCTTCTTTCATGATTATTCAACCAGGTGTTAGCTATGATTAAGTTATGCTCTGTTGAAAATTCTACCAGGCGGCTTCCTCTTTCATTCCTTACCCCCAGTCCATATTCAACTACTACTTTTGCTTCTCTTCCTTTCCATACTGTCGAATTCCAGTTCCCCATGATTATTAAATTTTTGTGTCCCTTAACTATCTGAATAATTTCTTTTATTGCATCATAAATTTCTTCAAGCTCTTCATCATCTGCGTAACTAGTTGGCATATAAACTTGTACTACTGCGGTAGGTGTGGGCTTCGTGTCTATCTTGGCTACAATCATGTGTTCACTATGCTGTTTGTAGAAGCTTATCTGCACTCCTATTTCTTTTTTTATTCATTATTAAACCTACTCCTTCGTTACCCCTATTTGATTTTGTATTTATAATTCTGTATTCACCTGACTTGAAGTCTTGTTCCTCCTGCCACCAAACTTCCCTAATTCCCACTATATCGAACTTTAACCTATCCAATTTCCCTTTTTTAAATTTTCTAACTTACCTGCCTGATTAAGGGATCTGACATTCCACGCTCCAATCTGTAGAACGCCAGTTTTCTTTCTCCTGATAAAGACATCCTCCTGAGTAGTCCCCACTCGGAGATCCGAATAGGGGACTATTTACCTCCGGAATATTTTACCAAAGAGGATGCCATCATCATTTAACCATAAAGCTGCATGCCCTAGGCAAAAAATACGGCTGTAGTTTACCCTTGCTTTCAGCCATTCGCAGTGCCAGCACAGCAAGGCTGTTTTGGTTGATGTTACAAGGCCAGATCAGTCAATCATCCAGACTGTTGCCCCTGCAACTACTGAAAAGGCCACTGTCACTCTTCAGGAATCACACATTTGACTGTCCTCTCAACAGATACAACTGCACTGTGGTTGCACCTACGGTATGGTTATCTGTATTGCTGCGGCATGCAAGCCTCCCCACCAGTGGCAAGGTCCATGGTTCATCTCTCTAAGCTTCAAGTATGTTACGTGCACTAGGAGTGTAGCCATGTGATTCTTACTTCAAAAT
The DNA here is from genome assembly GCF_023898315.1 of Schistocerca nitens. Lineage (NCBI taxonomy): Eukaryota > Metazoa > Arthropoda > Insecta > Orthoptera > Acrididae > Schistocerca > Schistocerca nitens. Next base: position 587,366,049 of record NC_064618.1, read on the forward strand.
TTTCAGTTTCCAGAACTACATTACTCTTCATTGTGTTTTACAAAATACATATCTCTTACAGTCTTACACCAAGATGTAAAACCTTCATTCACTCATTCACTTGTTCACTGTTCCTTAATCGAGTTATCTACAACAAAGTTCAGACCAATTGGAGACACGCCTATGTATAGAGCGATTACCGTCTATAATGTTAGTTATGCTTGACATGTTGGACAACACTTACATTGGTTGGTAGTACACAGATCTTTATGAAATACTATGTCACTGTTGTGTTGTGGTGAATGATATTAGATTAGTGTGTTTGTTGGTGCAGATTTGCTTCCAGCCTCTTCAAGGCTCTACATTACTAGCTCACTAAGTCATGATTTAACCAAATCTTTTACTACTACTTATGTTTTATGCTTATGATTGAAATGATTATGCTTTAACCTAAAACTGTGTTCGCAAATATGATATTATACTGAGCCTATTGTGATGTCAAGCTAGGAGCAGTATGATTAGTTTGTAACTGGCCATGAATTTTTGTCTGGTCAGACACCGTTCAAGCAGAGGAAATATTGAACATACTAAACACACTACTACTCCATTGGTTTGCAATTCAAATGAGAATGTATTTATGCTGAATGAAGGAGGATTGTGAATCCGTGCATATTACACGAATTTTCTGTATACACTTGGTGTTGCATTGTTTGTTTGGAAGGGGTCAGCCTTGTTATTTCTGGCCATCCTAATAGTTCCTACCACAATATGTAAATTTATTTACTTTCTTTACAAAACACTGTTGACTGTGTTGTCATAGAGTTACACAAGTACTTGTGTTAGTAGTGATCACCAAACTCATTATGCAGGGTGTAAATTTTAAGTTGACAAACCAGAATAACTCAAAAAAGAAGCTTCACACAAAAAAATATGTTGAATCCAAAGTTGATTATCTTTGAGGGGGACATGTGCTGGTGCTAAAATTAGCCCACCACCCCAGCCCCCTGGGGGTGGGTTGGGAGGCAGCTTTAAAATTTCAAATGGGAACCCCCACTTTTTATTGCAGAATCAGATTCTTCATAAAAAACTATGTACATTTTGTCTTAAACGTTCTTTTTGATTCTTGGTAGTTGGCACTGTAATTCAAGAAAATCCATGTTCTCATTTTTGTGTGGAAAATGGTTACAGATAAATAAAAAATACTTATTTACTTCATAAATTTTAATTCGCTAAAACTAAAACTCTCCCTCTCTCCCCACAGGGTGGGGCTTGATAATTAAAAGTTGTGTGGCCTCATGACCACGAAACAAACAAAACTTATCTGAATCTGCAGAAAAAATTAATGCAGTATTTGGGTCAACATTTGTAAAACTCTAATTCCTCCCTCCCAAACCCCATCTTATGGGGACAGAGGTAGAGTTTTAGTTTTAGCCAATCAAAATTTACAAAGTAAATAAATATTTTTCATATATCCGTAACCATTTTCCACGCAAAAATGAGAACATGGATTTTCTTGAATTACAGCACCAACTACCAAGAATCAAAACAAATGTTTAAGGCAAAATGTACGTAGTTTTTTTTATGTAGAATCTGATTCTGCAATAAAAAATGGGGATCCCCATTTGAAATTTTAAAGTTGCTTCCTGCCGCGCCCCCAGGGGGCTGGGGTGGCGGGCTAATTTTAGTACCAGCACATGTCCCCCTCAAAAATAATCAACTTTGGATTCTATACATTTTTTCATGTTAAGCTTATTTTTCGAGTTATTCTGGTTTCTCAACTTAAAATTTACACCCTGTATATCCATCGTGAAAAGAAATGCATCAACTTGTAAATGAATAACTGATACATCCAACTCCCTAATTTCAATGACAAATAAATGAAGGAAATTTGAAATACTATAGACAAGGATACAACAGTTTCATTACAGTTGTACAAGAAAGGAAAGAAGATTTAATATGACAATAGACCTGTGGTACATCTTCGTGAAAGGAGAAGTAATGAAAGCTTATATATGATGAAATTTATCTGAAATTTACTCTGGCTTACATTTATATAACTTTGACCATGTATGAAGAACAAGTGACATAGTGGAAGTATACAATGGCCACTGGTGGTTACTCGATGACAAATGTCAAGCTTTAATATTGTACAGGATGGGCAGATGGGAAGGTGGTGGGCGTATTTAATTCAAAAGATAATATTTAGACAAAGGCCATTTATTGGCGAAAGTATGATAAAAAGGGGTCACATAGCCAGGCCTAGGGATGTGAGGGTGAGCCAGAAGGTAAAGTATGGCGAAGATTGGTGTCCACAAAAACTAAGTCCGCAGTGCCACAGCACTGGGAGAAGCAGAAAATGTGCACTGCTACAGCACATGCTACAGCACTCGCAGGAGAGCAAGAAAACAAGATAGCAGGCCCGGCAATGGGCGGCCAGGTATATTCGACGCACCACGCGGCTTCCTCCACCCTGATTGGTTGGGATCGAAAAACCGTGCAGGCGGCATGGAACTTCCAGAGCGCATAGCATACTCTTGTCAGTACATGAGAGAGGCGCGTGGCCAAGGTGCCCTTCCTCGGTGCTGACTTCCTGTTGCTAGACCATGGGACGAAAAAATTTACAGGCAGCCAACACTGCTGGCTGTGGCTTGACGGTAATGGAAAAATGAAGTTACCTCTGGGAGCTAATAAAATAAATTAAAATTTTCCTACTGACTGGCTCATCCTTTACACTCCTCTCCCTTCCGTGGGAGTGGACAACTTATGTGAATTTGCTCAATGTAATTATTATTTAAATGTAAACAATTTTAGTTTGCAAAACATAGTAGGTGTTATTTGACTGTTAATGGTTCCCACAGAAGGCAGCAGGGGCCTTAACCTATGGGAGGGTGTAGAGACTCTACAGACCTCCTAGGGGTCACAAAAGGACTTATGTACTTCATCAATATTATTTGTTTCCAAAAACAAGAACAAGTATTAAAAAACATCAAAACAAAATTACAAGTGCGAAGAAGTGTAACAAAATGCAAAGAACAAAGTATGAATATTGCAAAGTAAATAAACATTACAAAGCATCACTTTGAGTGTGAATGAATGGAACTAATAACTTGAAACAGGTGTTTTTAAGTATATTTAAAGATATGCAGAGTTCACCACTGACGTCACAAGTGAGAAATACAAAGAATAATAGTTTGAATGTAGCATTTATGCAAAAAATGTTTTTCTTTTCCTTTTAAAATGAGATTCAGAGATACATATCCCCGCTGGTGAGTCACTGCGGGGGCGAGTGGTGCGAGGCAGCATTGCGTTGTGTTGTCCTCAGGGGGCAGCAAGCAAGCTGCCGACGAGAATGGGGCGTTGCCTTGGCCAAGCCTGTTCACTGGAACTCAACGCAGGGGGGCATGAGGGGAGATTCACACATTCCAAACACATTTAAAAAGGGAGTTATCACTAAGGGAACACTTCACTATGCCACACTAGTTTTTCCACATTAGTTGATATCACAATTGCACTCAGTAAACTAAGGGAGGGCACATGCCTGATAGGTTTTCTGCTTAGTTGCCTAGTTTTTTGTAGTTATGGGCGACATTCGCCCTGAGGCTGACGTTCTGTAACGATGGGAGGGGGCGGCCATAACCATCTGTAGAATCCCTTTTTGTACAACGTCCATATAATAATAAGAATCACAGTGGCTGGAGTTATTGTAGCACAGGGTATAATGGTGGTATGTAGTTTGGTGGCTGTTTGCCATTCATTTAAGTGTGCTAACAGGTGATTATAAGAAATTTGTCCTTCTTCATGTTTTAAGAGGTCATCAATTGACACTAAGAGGTGATCATTTGATACATTAGACAAAACTGGCAAGTTAGCTGACAAGGGAATTGTGAATGAGCTTCCAGGTATAATAAACACAAGTAAATGGGCGTGAATGTTAAGTGAGTAAGCTGTAGTGGCATGAAAGGTTGTTAGCGGTGGGATAGTATCACAATAAGAACGGTTGTAAGAAGGTAAGGCTAATGTGTAACATCATGGAAGCATTAATAAGGTGGGTGTGAGTGTGGCAGCTGACTGCAAGGCTACACTGCATCAGCCACAGCAGCTGGCTGCAAAGCCGAATCTTGCGCTAAGTCAGAATGGCATGCAGCAGATAATTTCCAAGGCCAGCGTGGCAGCTGAGAAGCAGAGATGAAGCGGCTGCCACTGTCAAATGTGGCATGTGCATGTGTGCTGCGCAGGAAGCAAGCATCAGGTTTAAGAGCGAGAGGGAGATGAAGCTTACCAATGCTGTTTACTGCGCTGTCTGTATTTTACACTCTATATACATGTTCTTGGGCTCCTGCACTTGATGAGCCTATTTATGTGCTTCAAAGTGAGAAGTGATGAATATTAATGTCACAAAAGGGGTATAATGTTACTGAATGAGAAAGATCAATGAGCACAACACAATGCTGCACAAAAACTTCTGGATTTGATTAGAGATTTATGGGATTCAGAATGAACAGTGACGAATATAAATGCCACAAAAAGGGGTTATAACATTACTGAATAAAGGGGAATAGATGTGCGTAATCAGTATGGTTTACTCAATGATGACCAGCAAAACAGTAATTATGGTGCTACGTCAGAGCAGTGGGTGACAGAAGTGAGATTACGTGTGACATCATGCTAGATGCGTTGTTACAGGGTGTTCTGTTTAAAATTACATTATGCATTAGTAAATGGGTTCATAAGGGACAGATACATCACAACAATAAAACATATTTAAATAAATTCAATATCTTCGAAAGTGCAGAAGTGCTAGCTTGTTACCTGGATCCTCCTATATAATAGGCTGTAGTCACTTAACAAAGGTGACATGGTAAATGGGAAGTGTCTCAGCAATAGAGACGTATGCATGTGGACAGAGGGAAGGATAGCTTGGTACTCTGATAAGAAGTAAGAAATGAAGTAAAAGATTCAGAGTGCTGCCGCTGAAGAAGATAAGATGACAGACCCCAAAGACAGGAAACACCCCCCACGCCCGGATAATAAATTTCAAAAGGCGTTGTTCTGTTGAAAGTTGACAGATGAACATGGTTAGAATAGACTATGCCATGAAATGGAAAAGTATAGAAATGACACAGACAGCTAAGAGTCCGCACGGGTGCCAACTGTGTCACGTAAGGTACGAGTCCTCGTGGGTTAGTTCTCTTGTTCATCCAACAGACTAGGTATATGGCCAAAGCTTGCTTGTTCTGTGAGCTTGATTTACTCTGTTTATGTTACCTATAATAGGGGTAGGCATGTGGATGTCCCTCCAGATAAACATTCAAATACAAATGAAAATAAAACATGGTTACATCCTAAATTACTCGTCCAAAATAATTTCTTACCTAAGACATCATTATTACTGTTGTTGTTGTTGTTGTTGTTGTGGTCTTCAGTCCTGAGACTGGTTTGATGCAGCTCTCCATGCTACTCTATCCTGTGCAAGCTTCTTCATCTCCCAGTACCTACTGCAGCCTACATCCTTCTGAATCTACTTAGTGTATTCATCTCTTGGTCTCCCTCTATGAATTTTACCCTCCACGCTGCCCTTCAATACTAAATTGGTGATCCCTCGATGTCTCAGAGCATGTCCTACCAACCGATCCCTTCTTCTAGTCAATTGTGCCACAAACTCCTATTCAATACCTCGTCATTAGTTATGTGATCTACCCATCTAATCTTCAGCATTCTTCTGTAGCACCACATTTTGAAAGCTTCTATTCTCTTCTTGTTCAAACTATTTATCGTCCATGTTTCACTTCCATACATGGCTACACTCCATACAATTACTTTCAGAAATGACTTCCTGACACTTAAATATATACTTGATGTTAACAAATTCCTCTTCTTCAGAAATGCTTTCCTTGCCATTGCCAGTCTACATTTTATATCCTCTCTACTTCGACCATCATCAGTTATTATGCTCCCCAAATAGCAAAACTCTTTTACTACTTTAAGTGTCTTATTTCCTAATCTAATTCCCTCAGCATCACCCGACTTAATTTGACTACATTCCGTTATCCTCGTTTTGCTTTTGTTGATGTCCATCTTATACCCTCCTTTCAAGACACTTTCCATTCTGTTCAACTGCTCTTCAAAGTCCTTGGCTGTCTCTGACAGAATTACAATGTCATCGACGAACCTTAAAGTTTTTATTTCTTCTCCATGGATTTTAATACCTACTCCGAACTTTTCTTTTGTTTCCTTTATTGCTTGCTCAATATACAGATTGAATAACATCGGGGATAGGCTACAACCTCGTCTCACTCCCTTCCCAACCACTGCTTCCCTTTCATACTCCTTGACTCTAATAACTACCATCTGCTTTCTGTACAAATTGTAAATAGCCTTTTGCTCCCTGTATTTTACCCCTGCCACCTTCAGAATTTGAAAGAGAGTACTCCAATCAACATTGTCAAAAGCTTTCTCTAAGTCCACAAATGCTATAAACGTAGGTTTGCCTTTCCTTAATCTTTCTTCTAAGATAAGTCGTAGGGTCAGTATTGCCTCACGTGTTCCAACATTTCTACGGAATCCAAACTGATCTTTCCCGAGGTCGGCTTCTATCAGTTTTTCCATTCGTCTGTAAAGAATTCGAGTTAGTATTTTGCAGCTGTGACTTATTAAACTGATAGTTCAGTAATTTTCACATCTGTCAACACCTGCTTTCTTTGGGATTGGAATTATTATGTTCTTCAGGCAAATGCCGGGATGGTTCCTTTGAAAGGGCACGGCCGATTTCCTTCCCCATCCTTCCCTCACCTGAGCTTGCGCTCCATCTCTAATGACCTCGTTGTCGACGGGACGTTAAACACTAATCTCCTCCTCCTATTATGTTCTTCTTGAAGTCTGACGGTATTTCACCTGTCTCATAGAGTTTTGTCAGGACTGGCTCTCCCAAGGCTGTCAGTAGTTCTAATGAATGTTGTCTACTCCCAGGGCCTTGTTTTGACTCAGGTCCTTCAGTGCTCCGTCAAACTCTTCACGCAGTATCATATCTCCCATTTCATCTTCATCTACATCCTCTTCCATTTCCATAATATTGTCCTCAAGTTCATCACCCTTGTATAGAGCCTCTATATACTCCTTCCACCTTTCCGCTTTCCCTTCTTTGCTTAGAACTGGGTTTCCATCAAAGCTCTTGATATTCATGCAAGTGGTTCTCCTTTCTCCAAAGGTCTCTTTAATTTTCCTGTAGGCAGTATCTATCTTACCCCTAGTGAGATAAGCCTCTACATCCTTACATTTGTCCTCTAGCCATCCCTGCTTAGCCATTTTGCACTTCCTGTCGATATCATTTTTGAGACGTTTGTATTCCTTTTTGCCTACTTCATTTACTGCATTTTTATATTTTCTCCTTTCATCAATTAAATTCAATATTTCTTCTGTTACCCAAGGGTTTCTACTAGCCCTCGTCTTTTTACCTATTTGATCCTCTGCTGCCTTCACTATTTCATCCCTCAAAGCTACCCATTCATCTTCTACCGTATTTCTTTCCCCCATTCCTGTAAATTGTTCCCTTATGCTCTCCCTGAAACTCTGTACAACCTCTGGTTCTTTCAGTTCATTACTAAACACTAAAATAATTCGCAATACTCAGTAACTTATTCTAGCATACTTGAAATCCCACAAAAATAATTATCCTCATCATTCTAGTAACACAGTGACACATGCAAACACTAGGTTGATACAAATACTAAATTACTGGTGCTGACAAAACTTTCGTAAAATTCTCTAAATAGTTGGTAATAAAACATAGTGAAAATAAACAATAGTAAAACAATACATGGACATAAGTAATTGGCAACTCGTCAGTGATGGAAAAACTGTGACAGAAATGAAAGTACAATATATCATTTCCTTTACACAAAATTCCCTTATTCTCCAGTTACATTTCATAGCATAATAAGTTTAAATATTCTCTGTTATTTCCTTATGCTCTTGTTTATATTTCCCTACCAATTGATAGTCTTTGGTACTTCTACCTACAAGAAAACTGTCGTTAAGTCATGACAATGTTATGTGTAATGCTGTGGCATGGTGTGATTTGTTAATACTTCCTTTAACAAGATTCTGTTGAAAAGTGGTTTTATGTCTCCTTCAAGGAACAGTCCAATAATTATTAAACCTCTGATATGCTGTTTCCTGTGTTGATTTGTATTTGCAAATATTGGTGATTATCAGTTTCCCAACCAATCCTTCCGGAGTGTATTTGTTGTTCCTTTTGTTCATTCTCTCACTTACCTGCTTCTGTGTATCCGTTATAGATGGCCCATTAAAACTGGTTGCCTCTTGTAGACATCGATATAATTTACCTGCTGGTACTTTTGTTTTTAATAAAATTAGAGTTCATTTGCCATATGTAAAGGGTGTAGGGAGGAAAGTAAGTTCCTTAGTATTGAAAATGTGTGTGAAGTTATTCAAAGGGTTAGTTATATAATGGTTAAGATTTCTGTGTTGAGATCCAATGCTATTTGGAGCGGTACGAGGCAACAGGTGTCACACTCGTTAGATTGTAAGTGGCTGACAGTACAGCTAACACTACGTCTGTGTCCGGTTTGAACTGGCTTGGCGGTAGTACTGGCGTTCACGCTGGGTCCATCCTGGTTAATACGTACATAAAACACACTCAATCCTACTGTTGCAACAGAGTAAGGCTTAATTGCAGCAATAGTGGTATTGAGATAACTCGTCATTAACGTTTGCTGAACTATCACAATTCATTTACTCACTTAGATACTCTGTTCTTCTGAAATGTACATAATTTATGGATTTTTATACTTCTGCACGGATTGTAATGACGATTTGACTCTCTCAGATATCATTTACTTCGAACTGGTAGCTAATAACGTCTGAAATGGACACTAATTTTAGGGTTGTTATTCTGAATTAACGTTAACATGGATTTTACTTGTCTTTACAGTATGGTACAATGGCATCTCAAACTTGTTCCTTTTGCTGATGCGTTTCCCACACAGCAGTCACTTACAGAACAAATATCATGGCAAGGTGCCAGCTTCCTTGAAGCCATATAGACCTGCTTATTAACTGTGAGAGTGGTAATACAAAACAGCTGGAGACCAGTCTGAAATTCCAACATCTCCTACCTTTTGGCAGTATAGACAGTGTTTGTAAGGAAAAAATTTCTTTTCACTCTAGGTTTTATTCTTTACTGAAAATTCAAATAAACGTCACAAATAGATTTCCATTTTTGGGTAAAACCAGTGAAGTCTGCAGAGCAATAGTAGGCTGGTGGATTTATTTTCACTTCTATCTTCTTGGATTTACTGGTTATGCTGCAACGTATGAATGTATGAAGGGAAGGCATAGCGTGGCTGAGGCACGTGGCCTGCAGGGCGAAATGGGGGGGGGGTGGGGGGGTTGGTCATGAGGGGCGAGGGGAGAGGTGCAAGTGCTGTCCGTGCCAAAGACAGGGGCGGCGGACTGGGGAAGGGGGAACTACAATGGCCGATCACTCGATGGGCAGGAGGGTGGAGAGGGAAGGGAAGGGGGCCGCATCGCCAGCTGTCAGGGAGGGGCGGACTCTCCGCATGTGAACAGCTGTAGACAACAGTGGTGGTAGTTACGTGACTCCTTCCATGGCATTTAATATGCAGTAACACGTATTATCATAAAAACTTACCTTGTTGGCTCTCCTTCATTGTCTTATGAAAATGTTAAAATAGCACTTAAGGAAGATTCCTTTCACTTTTAGATTAACTTATTTGTTTCATTACGTAGAAGTACGTATTCTTGTTATTATCAGTGTGCGAATATTTAGCCTAATCATACACATAATGGGGCATATTTCAAATGGCATTTAGATGACAGCATGTTGTCAGTGTTCTTCTGGCAGTTATGAACGCATATTCCTATCATATTTTTAGGGTGAAGTTTCATGAGCTGTGTCAGTTCTCTGTTCTCTGAATCAACAGGTGACACATGAATCTATTTCACATATACAAGATTAACTGATTCTTTCTCTGTGTGTTCTTTTGACTAAGGGCATTTTCCCCCTAATTCCATGATTAAAGAATATTTGTGTTTTTAATTCTCGATTGCTACGATAACATCGCTGGAGATGTTAAATGACACAAGACAAAATGATTACAAAACTTCAGTCACTTCCACTAACATGTGACATCATCAGTTACCAATTACCAATGGTTGCCAATTCTTATGTCTGCTTATAACTAACATAAACAACTTAAATAAATGTATAGTAATGATTATGTTTTCCTTAAATTAATTCTCGTGCTGCTTGCAGGACTTTTCCAACTGTTTGCATGTCATATTGGACCTAGTGGTGGTGGCTGTGCATTTAGTGAGAAAATAGTGACTTTGTGGGGCAAACATTATTGGTACGGCCTGCAGTGTGGCTACATTAATCAATAGATCATCCGGCCAGCCACAAGTGTGACCCACATCGCGAATATTCTGTAGGAACATAGCCACATTAGTCACCATGTTAGCAGAAATTGTGGCATGTGCATTAGAGACAGGATTAGTGTTAGTTGCCACTGTTTGAGTATTTATTACAGGGGTGGAGCTAGCCACAGGTACTGAAGTTCGCACACTAGCTTCCAGCGTCTGTTTCAGGACGCGATTTTGTTCAAGCAGCTCCTGATTTTGTGCGAACAATTTGCACATTAGTGCATTTATGGCCTAGAGCGGGTCTTGCAAGGCTGGTGCCTCTGCAGGAGTATCCCATTCCATTGCTCATGTTCCCATCGGCATGTTTACAAATTTAAGGGATGCTAGTGGCCGAAAAAAGATAATTGTTACAAAAAGAGACGGCCACAAAGTTTCCTAATCTAGCGGTGGATGATCGACAAAGTTAATGTTGGAAGCATCGCGGCGACTTACATAGTTGTGGAGTCGGCGCAACGCATTGGTGGCGGCGACAGTGTGGTGGAGTGGCGGTGGCGGGCAGTGGCCGATGGGTGGCAGCGGGCGGTGGTAGTGTCAGGACCCTCGGGCGGCAGTAAATGCATTGATGGTGGACGGCACTGGCTCAGCCCATTCGCGATGGAGGCAGGCCCCTGGCATGTTGGCGACAGCGGCGGGTAATGGTGGGTGGCGCGGCAGTGTGCCTGCGGCGGCTGGCGCGGCGATGGATGTCAGCGGCCCGGCCGGTTGCGCAGAGCAGGCTCCTCGGACTCAGGCAAATGGGTAGTGCGGCAGTGTCCAGCTCACGTGGCTGACTAGTGTGGGCTGCCTCACTGCAGCGCATCCCCTGTGTGTGTTTACTGGTGCAACCATGGCCTGGGGTAGCAAACATGGTGGCTGGCTGGTGCATTCCATGTGCGAAGTGCACGGCGTCTTGCCGGAAAGAATTTAATATAGCGACAAAGTTGGTATGGGAACGTGTAGTTGTATAGCATGGGCAGATGGGAAGGTGGTGGGTGTGATTAATTCATGAGGATAGTATTTAGACAAAGGCCATTTATTGGTGAAAGCATGATAAAAAGGGGTCACATAGCCAGACCTAGGGAGGTGAGGGTGACCCAGAAGGTAAAGTATGGCGAAGGTTGGTGTTTGCGAAAACTAAGTCCACAGTGCCACAGCACTGGGAGAAGCAGAAGATGTTCACTGCTACAGGGCATGCGTCCGACTCGCAGGAGAGCAAGAAAACAAGAGAGCGGGCCCCGCAACGGGTGGCCAGGTATATTCAACACACCATGTGGCTTACTGCGCCCTGATTGGTTGGGATCGAGAAAACCGTGTAGGCGGCATGAAACTTTCCAGAGCGCATAGCGTACTCTCGTCAGCACACGAGGGAGGTGTGTGGTCAAGGTGCTCTTCCTCAGTGCTGACTTCCTGTTGCTAGACCGTGTGTCAAAAGAAATTACAGGCAGCCGACACTGCCAGCCGTGGCTTGGCCATAATGGAAAAATTAAGTTACCTCTGCTAGCTAATAAAATAAATTAAAATTTTCCTACTGACTGGCTCATCCTTTACAGTATGTTTATTCTCTGTTTTCTGGGCAGAGGGAGTTCCAGTTGTTCATGCTTTACTTCACTTGTCTCCATAATTTGATTAACTAAATACAGAGTTATATCAGCCAAAGTTTTGTATGTAGATAAGTTAATTCAAGAGCCACACATGCTGAAGTGGTGACCCTCAAAACTAATGGTAAACAAAAACTAGTACGCACAGGCAATTGAGATTATTGGGTCACTCCAATAAGTACACGTTCATTAGAAGACAACAGGAGCATGATGAAAAACAAGCAACAGATAAAAGTACTGACACCACAGTTTATACCAGAAGAACCAGAACTACAGTTCATGATGATTGAACTCGCTTTCACCCAGAACAAGATAATTGGCCAGCACACAAAGTTCACTGTGACAATGAATGCGCTCAATGCCAGGGCAGCAGCAATGGAAGAGGCTGTGATTTTTAGACCTCCAGCAGAATGCCCATATACAACGTTAAAGAAAGTCATAATTAGCATACTGCATGAACTGTTGAAACAATGCATATGTCTAGTGCTCAAGGAGGAACATATGGGTGATAGACACTATCAGAATATTGGAGACATCCTCAAGGGATTGTCAGTGAAGCGAATTTGCCATATGCTTCTCTCAAGCATGTTTGGTCATAGCAAAGGTGCAGTTGTAACCTGTGGGAATTATGACACCCATACTGTGTTGGAGACAGCTGATGGAGTACACATGACCTTGGACAGGTTACATGCAACATACATGGCAATAATTAAGGAGGGAGACTCATCGTAAGTGGTGGCAGGAATACAGAAAACTCAATAAACAGATGTTGCTAAAGAACTGCAGGAGCTCGCACATCAAGTGAAATTGTTAAACAACAGGTATCACAGCTGTTGCCAAATTAGAAGAGCATGCATACCATGAATTACAGAAAGAATGGTGGGGCTAACTGTGAATGTCAACAAGGGCAAATATGATGGTACTACCAGCATTTTGGGCATAGAACTATGAGATGTTCAAAGTGATGTACATACCCAAATGGCAGCAGGGGCCAGCGGTAGGTGCAGTGGGCTGCAACATTTGAGAATATTGCCTATGACAGAGAGGTAGGGGTGATGTGGACTACAGAAGGGTGAGTAATGTTAAAAATTTTCTTACCCCTTCCAGGGATGTTTAAATTGAACTGCTGTTACCTAGTGGATTCTGGATCATACATCAATGTACTATCTTTTGCAGACTATCAGGATGTGAATGAAATTACATTAATGCGATTAACTGCAGCAAATAAATTGGCTGTAGTTATTCATGGGACATGCAAGTTAGGGTTTGAACAAAACAGCTGCTGGGCTTTCACTCTGACAGAGGTTTCAGAAGCTGTATTAGCTCCAGATTTTCTTTATGACATGAAAAATGTAATAGACATCTATAACACACAGATTAAAAGGAACTGTAAAATAGTAACTGGAATATTGGGACAAGACACTTATATCATCAGCAAGCATAAGTACAGAGTGATGTCACATATCAAAAAGGCTAACAAGGTGATAAGCATGCCTGCAGTGATTCACAAGTCTGTGCATCACATGTACACCACATCTAATCAACCAGTCCATCAATGACTTTTCTGGTGCACCTGATCAGTTCATAGCAGCGAAAGAAGAATTTGAGAAATACTGATGGCAAGTGTGATACGTAGGTTGACTAACTAATTGGTGTCACCTATACATTTTACAAAGTAATAAGACTGTTGGTGGAGGCCACGTGGAGATTATCACAGGTTGAATGCACATACCTTACCAGACTTACCCGGTACCTCATATTCGTGATTTCACAAACAGATTAGTAAGGGTGAAGATCTTTTGCATTATTGACTGTGAAAAGGCTTGTCACCAAATACTGATAGCAGAAGAGCTTATATCTAACGCGCCAGTTACAATGCCATTTGGTTATTCAAGTACATCTGAATGCTTTTTGGGGTGAAAAATTCTGCACAAACAGTTTATAGATGAAGCACTAAGAGGGATGAAAGGGTGTTTTCCCTATCTTGACAACATATCAGTGTGAGGAGAACAGCACGAGGAGCAACTGTCTGCTGTGTTTGTACATATCGACAAGTATGGAATAGTAATCAATGACACAAAATGTGAACTATGGAGACAGAGGTTATGAAGTTTCAGCAGGTTGAACATGTCTACTTGTGATAAGATAACAATAATCATCCAGATGACCCAATCAGTGACTGATGAGCAACTTTAAAGATTTATGGGCACAGTCAATTTCTGTTGACAGCATCTTCCAAAAGCAGCAGAGGCACAGGCACTGTTAACACTCATTCTTGCAGGGAAACACGCCAATGGCAAGTGCCCATTACAATGAAAGGTGGACATGGACAAGGTGTTTCAACATGTAAAGGCAGGTTAACTAAATGTGGTACTAATAGCTCACCCAGTACTGAAGGCACCTCTATCAGTAGTAGTAGACGCCAACCAGCAAGCACTGGGAGCAGCAGCAGCACATCAATAGGTGAACAGGAAATGACAGCTTTTGGTTTTTTTTTTTTTTTCACTTAAACTTACAGTATCACAAATGAAGTGTGAGTGTTTATGACAGAGAACTGTTGGCAGTATACAGAGTGATCAGGTACTTCCACCCATATGTGAAGGCAAGAGTATTTACTGTGTACACTGTCGGTAAGCTAATAGGTAACCTTTGCATTCAATAAACTTAGAGATGACTGTTCTCTACACCAGCTTCGGCAACTGGGGTATATTAGTCAGTCCACAGCAGATTTCAGACACATAAAAGGCTCCAAAAACAGCCACATTTCTCGTTGAAGGTTGAGACAATTCCACAGACTACAGACTATGAGCAACTGGCAGCTGCAAAAACGCACATCTTGTAATACTAGAGTATCAGCAAGACATGATAACAGGCCTTCAGTTGAAATTAGTACAATTGGTTGACACAAATGTTAAAATACAGCATAACACATCGGAGGAGAGACCCAGGCCTTTCATCCCAATGGAGCTATGGGAGGTTGTTTTTGACACCAAGCACGGATTGAGTCACCTACGTGTAGCAGCACCACCATTTAGGATAGGGAAAGTTAGTTTTCTGCAATATTCTGAGCACAAGTTACAGCCAGGTGCGAGCCAGATTGCAGTTAGTTATGCTGACCAGCGACTGCGAAGTAGAATGGAGACCACAGGCCTGTTGAACCATTGAAAAGAGTAAACGCAGCAGTTCGCATGGCGCAAGCTATAGGCAGAATGGGCCCACTGCCGCAACCGGGGTGTGGTGCGTATGTGATGTGAAGTGAAGCATTAGCGAAACAAAAGTGCGCAACCAAGTATAAATAGGTGTTGTTTTCTAACGAGATTCATTGAAGTGTGACAGCTCTCCTGGGTAGCGGGGTGTGTCAGTCCGCTGGGCTACATGCAGCAACAGATGGGGCGACAGCATCCCAGTTCACGAAGGGTCACTGGTTTGATCCTCTGAGACCGATGCGGGGTCTGCAGCCAGCCAGGGTGGCCCACTCTTTGGCTCACTACCACGGACAGTCATCTCTGCTCCTGACACATGCTGGAGACTTTCGTGGCGAGGGGCCATAGATTCCGATGCCGGATTGTGGGTGGTCATTGCCGCCTCATTCCCAGCTACGCCAGCTGAGGAAGAAGCAGTATTGGGCCAGCCTAAGGCTCCCAGTGGAGCAGCACAAAGTCAATGGGGATGGTGGCCACTGAGTCGGCTGCTGGCACAGCAATCCTGACGTAACCGGAACCCTACAGTTGGCGAACAAGGCTGGCACAACACAGTGTTACATTGCACAGGTCACTGGGGCAGTAGCCTCAGCATTGTGGGGCCTGTGATGTGGACCGAGGTCAACGAACCACTGTAGTGGAAATGAATAAATCATTTGAAAAGCTTGGCCAAGTTTTAATACGTCACTTTCTGATACCTTCCACAACATTTGGTGTCAGAATAGTGGACGTTGTCTGTCCAGTATGACGTTCGAGTCCTCTGCCTACAGTACAGTCACAAGATGTGGTGAGTGCTGACAAAATTGTTCTTTTGATTGTTGTATGTCTTCTTTCTTTTTTGTTTGTTTTGAGTATGAAGTGTCAAAAGCCACACTGTAGATGTTTGCATGGGCATAGTATTTTTTGTTGTCAGAGTAAGTGTTAGTATGTTTATGGAGTAACACTGTTTTCATGGCATTTAATTACTTTTGTGTTAATGTGAATATGATGGTACTGAGTATGAGGGTACAGAGTTGTAGGAAGTCAGATTGCTCTTGTACTTAAATGTTTTTGTTGGGACTAACTGGGAATGAAAGCAACACAATGGCAGAGTCAAGGACACAAGGTGTGTCGGAACCAGAAGTGGTGCGGATTGTGTTGGAAAAAGTAGCACAATTGACTGCAGACAATAAACAGTTGAGAAATGAATTAACATCTAGAAGTGAGAGGGAAACCGCATCTGATCAGACATTGCCCAGGGTGCAGGAGATTGTTCCAGCCGCTGTAAGTTTGATTATTCCATTTTCTGGCAAGGCATCTGAGGATGTGCGTTCATTTGTGGAGGACTTAGAGACGTCAGTAGTGATGAATGGTTGGTCTGATGAGCAGTTGTTACATAGAGCCACGATTAGATTAATGGGTGAAGCAAAAACGTATGTAAGGTGTTCTGAGGCGTTAAGGAAGGCAGGACAGTGTAAGCAGTTAAAGGAAGGGCTTTTACAAAAGTACAAGAAACAGAGTAGCGCTCGGTACTTTAGGGAGAGGTTAAGTACAATGACAAAGAGACAGGGGGAGACAGTGGAGAAATTTGTGGACAGGATAAGGAAAATTAATGAGTATACTTACTAGTTGGGTCAGAGCGATGAAGTGAAAAGTGTTCTGTTGCAGGAGGCTGAGCAAAGGGCACTTGATGTATTTTTGAGAGGGTTACCGGGGCATATGTCATGAAAAGTGCGTGAAGGGACTCCGAAAGATTTGTATTCGGCCATTCAGTTGGCAATTCAGTGTGAGGAAATAGACGTGGCAACAGGAGTACACAAGTGGCAAACAGTATTTGGAGTGGGTATAAAATGTTATAAGTGTGGTCATACGGGACATGTGCAGAGGAAATGTATCCAGTTACCAAGGAGTAGAGGAAGGGGTGGAAATCAGCAGCATGGAGGATGCAGAAATGGAGAAAGGAGAGGTGGACGAGCATTAAACAACAGAGGGGGCCCAAGACCCACCTAAAGGAGCTCCAATTTTATTTCAATGCTACGAATACGTATGCAGAGGTGGAATGTTCATGGTAGGATCTGTAGGAACTAAAAAGTTTAAGATTTTGTTAGACACAGGGGCGCAAGTGTCAGTGACTACTAAGAATATAATGGGATGAAGGAAGTTAGACCCACCACGTTCTAGGTTGCATGGAGTGGGGGATAAGGAGGTCACACCTTTGGGGTCAGTGACAGTTGACTTTTGCATAGAGAAAGTCCGATTTAATGCGTGCATGGAGGTAGTACCATGGGTGGGCGAGGGCTACGACAAGATCCTAGGAGTAGATTTCTTGCATCAACATCATGCCAAAATTGACCATGGACAATGAACTCTAGAACTTGGTGGAATGTTATTTCCACTAGGGGAAACTTTTGTCAATGCAGAGCTGTTGCGAGGGGATTTCAACGTAATGAGCAAACCAATTGAACCACGTACATTAGCATTAAGGCTTAATTTGCATGAGTGTGTGTCTAGTGGCACTAGGAAGTCACTTTGGGTAAGTGTGGACTCGAATCTCTGTGCCAAGTGTCATTGCATCCTTAACTTCAATATGGGTTGTTTTCTTTCTGATCAGGCGGAGAGCCAATTCCCAGAGGGATCCGAGGTTATTCCAAGTCCCAGAGGATTGTATACCAAGGGCATGAGACAAGGAGGTAAGGGGTTGATCAAGCAGTGGTCGTCCTGAAGGAATTTTAAGTTTTGTTTTATGTCATGGTTTTAAGGGTGTACTAGACCACATTTAAATTTTCTAAGTATGTCGTAAGTGACAATCCAAACAAGTTTAAGAGTTATTTAAAGGACAACCCGGGAACCGGGTGTTTCTGAAGAGGGGAATAATGTAGCAGCACCAGCGTTTAGGGTAGTTTTGTGCGATACTCTGAGCACAAGTTGCAGCCAGGTGTGGGCCGGATTGCAGTAAATTACGCTGATCATCAGTTGTGAAGTAGAATGGAGGCCACAGGGCCGTCGAACCATTGGAAAGAGTAAACACATCGGTTTGCATGGCACAAGCTATAGGCAGAAGGGGCCCACTGCCGCAACCGGGGTGTGGTGCGTATGTGATGCAAAGTGAAGCGTTAGCAAAACAGAGGCGCATAGCCAAGTATAAATATGTGTTGTTTTCTAACGAGATTCATTGAAGTGTGACAGCTCTCCTGGACAGCGGGATGTATCACACTACCGGTGACACACAGCAGCAGATGGGGCACCAGCATCCCAGTTCATGGAGGGTCACTGATTCGACCCTCTGAGGCCGACGTGGGGTCTGCAGCCAGCCAGGGCGGGCCACTCTTTGGCTCGCTACCACGGACAGTTGTCTCGGCTCCTGAATCATGCCAGAGACTTTCATGGTGAGGGGCCACAGATCCTGACGCTGGATCGTGGGCGGTTGTGGCCTTTGCATTCCCAGCTATGCCAGCCAAGGAAGAAGCAGCAGCGGGACCAGCCTACGGCTCCCAGTGGAGCAGTGCAGAGTCGATGGGGGCGGTGGTCTCTGAGTCGGCTGCTGGTGCAGCCATCCTGACGTATTTGGAACTCTGCAGCTGGTGAACAAGGCCGGCACGACACAGCGTTGTGTTGCACAGGCCGCTGGGGCAGTGGTCTCAGCATTGCGGGGCCTGTGAAGTGGACTGAGGTCAATGAAGCACTGTAGTGGAAATGAATAAATCATTTGAAAAGCTCGGCCAAGTTTTAATACGGCACCTCCTGGCACCCATCCACTACATAAGTATCAGAGCAAATATAAAGCCTATGACAGAATGTTTCATCTAGTCAGGCATAAAAAAAAGATCGTTGCAATTGGTTAAAGGCTTGCACGCCATGTCAAAGAAGTAACATTGGATGACATGTACACAAAACTGCTGGAGAGTTTCTGCCAACTATGAAGATATTCTCACACATGCACTTAGATATTGTGGGCCCATTACCATCTTCTGAAGGGTACAAATAGTTACTGATGACAGTAAATGTATGTACAAGTCAGGCAGAAGCATCACCACTGTCAGACATTTCAGCAGAGACTGTAGTTCCTAGAATTGGCCAAACTGTGTGAATTTTGACACCACCATACTACCATGTATCACCTTGCGAGCAGAGGTATGGTTGAGTGATGGCACAGGACACTAAAGGCAGCCTTGATGTGTCATAAAGATAGCTAAGCTTCAGCTTTGCTATTAGTGCTGCTAGGTCTCAGAACCACATGTAAGCCAGAGCTAGGCACCTCCATCGCTGAACTGGTGTATGGAGAGAGCCTAAGACAACCAACAGAGTTCTTCACAGTATTACCAGATGAGACAGTAGGTGACACACGCTATGCATTGCAACAGGTGCCTAACCACATGGCAAAGCTAAATGTTACACCGGTTTTTGGCATGGCACAAATAAACCATTTGCATACATAAGGAGCTAAGAAATTGCCCCTATGTCTGGTTGTGAACAAATGACATACAATCGTCCCTTCAGCCACCAAACGTTGGATGATTTAAAGTTTTGGCAAGAGGCTGCAAATAGATCATGATGTAAAGCGACTAACTATCTCCACTGAGTGAGTTAAACCCGCACACATATTGATGTCTGAGGATAATGCAGAACAAGAAGAACTTGTCCAACAATAAAATCAAGAAGAGGTGACAGCTCCAGGAATGAGCACACTAAAGACACTGTTCTGAGAGAAGCACTGTAGGGCCCGTAGGGTAATAAAATATAAGTATCCATATGTGCCTGGAGTTGCACTCTACAAGGGGGGGGGGGGGGGGGGGGTGGCATGTATGAACCACCACGATGTGGTGATGGAAGCATATAGTGGACATTGGTGGTTACTCCATGACAAATGTCAGGTCATAATATGTTTATCCTGTGTTTTCTTGGCAGAGAGAGTTCCTGCCTACAATAAAATTTCAGTTGATATAAATCTTTATTTTGCATATGTACCTTATCTGTATATGATTCATTTAAAATACTGCTAACAATTATTATAATAAAAGACTATTTTGAGTCACCTATGAAACTTGTACACTGGCACTTATTTGTATAAAATACCAATTTGGAAAAATGTTTCCCAACACTGAAGTTGACTACTGTTAAACGTAAATAAAATTCACACCTCTTCAAGATGATGAAATGATTATGAACACATAAGTTTTCTGATGATGGTTTCGATGTAGAAGATAATATGGTTTGATGTACCCCGCCACAAATTCGTCTCCAGAGTAGCACTTGCAACCAACAGCTTTAATTATTTGCTGGATGTATTCTCATCTCTGTCTTCCTCTACAGTTTTTGCCCTCTACAGCTCCCTCCAGTACAATGGAAGTTGTTCCCCGATGTCTTAACAGAAGTCCTACCATCCTGTCCCTTCCCCTCGTCAGTGTTTTCCATATATTCCTTTCCTCTTTATTCTGTGCAGAACCACCTTGTTCCTTACTTTATCAGTCCACCTAATTTTCATCATTCATCTGTAGCACCACAACTGAAATGCTTCATTTTTATTCTGCTCTGGTTTCCCCACAGTCCATGTTTCACTTCTACACTATGCTGTGCTCCATACGATGCTGTGCTTCATCAAATTAAGGCCTATCTTTGATACTAGTAGACTTCTCGGAGCCAGGAATGCCCTTTTTGGCAGTGCTAGTCCGTTGTTGATGTCCTGCTTGCTGCTTACATCATTGGTTTATTTGCTAGGTAGTAGAATTGCCTAGGTTGTAGAATTACTTAACTTCATCTGTTTCGTGACCATCAATCCTGATGTTAAGTTTCTCATTGTTCTCATTTCTGCTACTTGTCATTATTCATCTTTCTTCTATTTACTCTCAATCCATAATCTGTACTGATTAGTCAGTTCCTTCCATTCAGCAGATCATGTAATTCCTCTTCACTTTCACTCAGGATAGCAATTGTCTCATTGATATCCTTCTATCTTGAATTTTAATTCCACTCTGGAACCTTTCTTTTATTTCCATCATTGCTTCTTCATTGTACAGATTGAACAGTAGGGGCAAAAGACTACATCCCTATCTTGCACCCTTTTTTATTCGAGCACTTCATTCTTATTCATCCACTTGGGTTATTCCCTCTTGGCTCTTGTATATATTGTATATTACCCATCTCTCCCTAAGCTTACCTCTATTTTTCTCAGAATTTCGAACATCTTGCACCATTTTACATTGCTGAATGCTTTCTCCAGATTAAGCCTTTGCATTTCCCTCTTCAGATTTTATAGCTTCCCTACCACATTCAAGTTTCTGCCATTCCACTCTGCAACTCATAG
Source organism: Schistocerca nitens (assembly GCF_023898315.1). Lineage (NCBI taxonomy): Eukaryota > Metazoa > Arthropoda > Insecta > Orthoptera > Acrididae > Schistocerca > Schistocerca nitens. The sequence goes on from NC_064618.1 coordinate 587,387,546, forward strand.
AATGTTGTCCTTTCGTTGGTGATTCAATCTTTTTCTTGTGGTCACTCCCCTTTGATGCCAGTCTCCTCCCAGAAATCCGAATGACGATCATGAGATCATAATGATGTTTTTCAATTACAGGCCACATGTCCTGTGGGTACACATTTTGTGTCTTTAATGCAGTGGTTCCCATTGCTTCTGCAGCCTCATGCCATTGATTATTCTGCCTTTACGGGAAATTTCTCACCCGAAAGACAAGAGAGCGCACTGAACCCCTGTCTGCTCCTCTGCCCTGCTTGAAAAGGCCGTTGGCAGAATGAGAGTGGCTCCTGATGCTGGAAGGCTTTGCCTGCCAATGTTGATTATTAATGCTGGTTGTTAATCAAAATTTAAGCAGTTGTGGTTTTCGAAATGGGGACCGAGGTTCTGTATCAAAGATATAAAAGTTAGATGATACATGAAATATTAATATAAGTTTATTTACAACAATACACCATACTTATGAATGGATAAGTTGACAGAACACAAGAACTGAATTTAATATTACATTTCATGATTACCTAATTTTGTAAACTTTGGCTTCACATGACCTATATCCATCCCCATTACTAGAGCAAAAACTCTAGTTAGAATATATGTTGCTTTATGCCTGAATTCATAGATAGTATGATTTTCTGAGTCATTTAAACTTTAACTGAATGCTATTCAAACTTGTAATATTTAATTGTACATTGATCATTTAGAGATGTTATAACGTGTCTACAGTTGTGTTCTGACTGAGTTATAGCAATATAGACTGTGAGTTGTTTCAGAGAAAAACAAAACATCTTGAAAAGATCCCTGGAGAAATGAGATGCCAAGTAATTACATGCTGATTATTTACGGAGAAAAAAGATGATGGTGATGATAATAATGATGATGATTTTAGGTGAGAGTTGCTCAACATCACAGTCATCAGTGCCCTGATAAAAAGCCAGCATGCCAATCTCATGGGTGGGGATGAAGGCTGTCCCCACAAGTGGAGCAGTTTATAACACATTTAACTCTGCCTCCGCTCCTGACCAATTTAGTGGTGAGGCCTGGCAGTTTGTAACATTTATATCGATTAGGAGTAGGTTTGTATTACATAACTATGTACCTGCAATTTATGAAGTCTGTATTCTGTGTTGTTTAAACTACTTGATCTATGGCAAGAAAATTAAAGTTTTGTAATGTATATATGAAATAAGCAAAAGAATATGTTGAAATGGTAAATTATTGTAATATGAGTATGTTTATAGAAAGAAAATGTTTGTTAAAAGTTGTTTCATGCTTAGGGCACTTGTATTTGTAACATGTAAATGCTGTAGTGAAGCCCTCTGCAACAGAAATGGCATGATGCAATGTAAAAGGTGGGGTTGGGAGTTGAACTGAGCGGCTCCTTTGTGTAAATGACATGCAGTATGTGCTTTTGCCTTAGCATGCTACACTTCGACAGTGCTAAGAGAGGCAATTGGAAGTTCATTATAAGAGATTTTGCCTCAGATGTGGATCTGGATATTATTTGGTATTCATGGTATGATGGAATGGCTCTAATATGTTGAAAATCCAATGCCAAGAAGAGATTTTATAGAACATTTGTACATCAAGAGCTGTGAATACAGTTAACTGACATGTCGCCTGCCACCAATCGTTGTCACTGCTTCACAATTTTCATACATTCAGTTAAGTAACATTTATGGGCATGGACCAGTTAAGTTGTGTGTTGTTTCAATAATAACCACATAAAACATAAATTCGTGTCCGGAACCATATTTTCAATCCGGATCACAAACCTATGCAGGGTCCTCACCTAAGAGCTACTAAAACTGAGTATCCTGATTTAAATGAACATTTCTTGCACTCATGTATTTAAAAGTGATTTTTTATCTAAAGTAGAAGGAGTAGTAAAAGTTAATGCTAAAACCACAAAAATGAAGTTGGATAGGCTTTTGCTAAAATATCCTTAGTTTATTATAAAATATAGTTTTGTAGGATTACAGTACAATATTGTGTAAATATTATTGCAAAGAATACCTAAACAGATTCAGAAGGATGTAGGTTGCAGTAGATACTGGGAGGTGAAGAAGCTTGCACAGGATAGAGTAGCATGGAGAGCTGCATCAAACCAGTCTCAGGACTGAAGACCACAACAACAACAACCTGCTTCACAGGTAATTACAGTTCAAGTACATATAAATCTTTAATGAACAAATTTAGGATAGTATTGTTAGAAGAAAATTTATGCTCAATTTTAAAGAAGGTGTATTTTTGGTACCCATCATGAAAGATTCCTTTTTTTGAAGTTAATGAAACCAGTGTTGTATTTTACTGTCTTGCATAATAGTTTATGAACTATTCCAAGTGAAGTGAATGATTAGCTTTCAGAGTTAGTCTTTTCTACTGTAATAATCAAAGAGCTTTGACTAGTGAAACTATACTAGTTTATGGGTTCCCATCATATTCTATACTTAAGAAAAAATTGAACTATTAGTGTCACTAAGGAAAACTGCTATATGTAGAGGAGCTTAAACAGTGTATTTATGATGTTATTCATCTTTATTTGTGTTTTTCATGCCAGCTAAGATAGAAGCCCCTCATATCTAAATTTAATTCTGCACTTCATGCAGTGACATTTCAGTATTTGATTAGTAATGCTCTTGAGTGTGGCTGTCATTAGTATGAACTTGGTGCAAATTTGCTCCCCATAATTTACTAGTGTGTGTGTTACTGGTAACTGCTGCTACACACAGTACAGAGTGCACTGTGTCAGCTTGTATCCTGTTTGCTATTCAAAGGGAAATCTCAACAAAAGTAACTTCAATAACTAATACTCAGTTTTCTAAAATATATATTTTCAAATCAATGTTCCTAATTGGGCTGGCGACTGTTCATTTTTCTTTCATTCATTCATGATTTTACCACTTTTGTTAACTCCCAAGGTTAAAACCAATTTGGTTTTTCTGTTAATTTCACCAAATTTTAAATTATAGCCCAACACCCTTGTCCATTAGGCACACGTGCGGTCAGACTTCGAAATCCTCTTGGAGGGCAACATTAGCTTGTTTCACAGCATGTTAGTGTTACAAGTTCACAAGATTTCACCACTGTAACACTGGAATCAGTATACGCGAGGATGGTGGACAGATCTCCATCGAGACTGAGGGCTGCCCTGGAGAAGAAAAAGGACATGGAGAAAACACTTGAAAAATGAAATAGTGTGTAATAATTTATTCAAAATCATTGTCCATATACTTGCTTAAATCACACTTTGTTAAATATGTTCATGTAATACGAGTAGCTGACAACGCGTACTACAATTATTGTGCAACACAAACAAATGTACACATCCAAATTATTGTACAACTTAGTCCCGTGCTGATGCATGTGCACTAAGGCAAAGTCTTGCCGATTATTTTTATGTACTGTAAGAATGAAAATGTGCATAGTGGTGATAAGCACTCTTCCTTCTGAACTGAGATTGCAGGATCTTGTGCGTAGCTGTGGGGGTGTCAGATGGCTGCTTAAAATGTCAGAGCAGTCAGGGGCTCAAAGTCAGCAGAACTGAGTGACTTGCCATGGAGTTCCATCCATGACAAAGTTCTGTGATCATGGGACACAGTAACTAAGGAGGTCTATGTATAACACAGAACTGAATTTGACCCAGAACTGTAAGGAGAATCTGTCCATGTTATTATCTGATTATTGCCAATTGCAAGCTAAACTGATTTGTAATTGGGATAATAAATACTGTTTATGAACCTACAAGAGCCTATTACTGTGTAACAGTAGTCAGGAAAAGTCAGTTGGAAGGCAGGTTGCTCCAAAATGACCAAGAAAACCTCTTCAAGAAACAGAGAAACTTTGCATGTGGCAGTTGGAATTTGTGAACCTATGAACATTAATGGACATGAAATCTGACACAGGAAAAAGTACGAACATGTGTACGACATTAGATAGAAGCAAGAAGAAGGAAATAGCCAGGCAATTGACATCACCTATAAGTTTGCAGAAAGTTAATGAAAAACCCATGTATAAATATGTAGTACTAATCCCCAACGTTCAATTGTTGTACATCTGAAATGATAAAAATAGACACTGACAAGGTGAAGCAGTGTGTTTATTTACGACACAAGAAACTTTAAGAAACACGCTAAAGTTACAACTTAATGGGTTTTATTGTATTATACAATGGAATATCAATATATATCAATGAGAGCTATATGTTTAATAATTCAAGAATGATTTACCCATATTAAAAAGAATCAATCTCGTGTTGCCATGCATATCAACAACTCTTACATTTGGGATCAACAACTGGTAATGGGCTTATTGTTCAATAATATCACTCACTGTGGATGCCTTTCATCTATGGATTGCTAAATATGAATCAGGCAATACTTAAGTACATTTACAGCATGCCAGTTTAAAGCTATATAGAGTTGCTGAATACAATTACATCAGTTGTCCACTTCAGCATGCAGCAGCGCAGCCTTGTAGTAGTAGGTACATTGCAACCTGCAATGCAGTTAGATTAGATTAGATTACTTATTCATTCCAAAGACCCACAAAAGAGGGGATCCTCCTGGGTGTGGAACATGTCAGATAAACACATTACAAAAATGTAATTAGAAAAACTTGAGTTTCATTAATTTTAATGGTCCTCAGTCAATAAACAGTAAAATTTTGTACATGAATTAAAATTAAACTTCTAATATTTACAAGTTTAATACTTACATATGCTTTCATTAAATCCATCATTCACACAGCTAGACATCAGAAAGCTCTTCCATGCATGTCTCACCACGAGCTATTTCACGTGGAATGGCGATTTCTACGAACAGCTGGAAGAAGTCGCCATGGGTAGTCCTCTCAGTCCAGTGGTGGCCAACTTCTTCATGGAACAATTCGAAGCACAGGCACTGGACTCTGCGAGTTGCAAACCTAAGGTGTGGTACAGGTACGTCGATGATACTTTCGTGGTGTGGAGCCATGGTGAAGAACAGCTCAGTGACTTCCTAAGACACTTGAACAGCCTCCATGCCAACATAACATTTACCATGGAAGTAGAAAAGGACAAGAAACTGCCATTTCTAGATGTTCTGGTCACAAGGGACGGCGAAGATCTGGGACACAGCATGTATCGAAAACCGACTCACACGGACCGATACCTGCACAAACTGTCAAACCACCACCCGAGCCAGAAAAGAGGCATGATTAGTACGCTCGTAACGAGAGCAGGACGAATATGTGAGCCGCAACACCTCAAACGAGAAATGCAACACCTGGAAACTGTCCTGAGGAGCAATGGTTACTCCACAAATTATATTAGAAGTGTAACAGAGCCCAACCCTCGGCGAAGTAAGGAACCGGAAAAAGAATTGTCGGGTACGGCCTTTCTGCCATACATTCCCAGAGTGACGGACAGAATCGGCCGTATATTGCGCAAACATGGCGTAAAGACTATTTTCAAACCGACAAGGAAGATCAAAGAGTGTCTTAGATCGGCGAAGGAGAAAAGAGACCCACTTGCAATGTCGGGAATATACCGCATACCATGCACATGCGGAAAAGTTTATGTCGGAATGACTGGACGATCCATTAACACCAGGATCAAAGAGCATAAGCGACATTGCAGGTTGGGGCAGGTGGAGAAATCGGCCGTGGCAGAGCACGCACTGAATGAGACCGACCATGTAATAAAATTCGCCGACACGGAAGTTCTGGCTGTAGAGAAGCACTATCACACGCGCTTGTTCAGAGAAGCTGTAGAAATACAAAAACACGCGAACAGTTTGAACAAGAAAGAGGAAAGCCTTAAGGTCAACGGATCCTGGCTTCCCGTACTGCAGCGAACGACCGTCGCAGGTAGCAAGAGGAGAACCGCACCGGAAATGACCGCGGAGAAGCCCTCGGACGTTGGCGCGCCAGGTACATATAGCCTGCGCCCGCGAGCTCGGCTCCAGTTCACCACCGGCAATGGAGGGTGAAGCTTTGACAATGCCAGCCACTCGTGCTGGCGAAACGTCAGAAAAATCATTAGATGAACGTCGGCCGAAGAACCCGAGACAGAAGCCAATAGGCAGTTTGTCAACAAGTGGCCACGAAAGCCTCAACAATTTTGTATTCACACAGTAGCTAGTTACTTGGCTATTACAGCCAAGTATTGTCAAAAATTAAAGTAAATTATTCATTTCAATGATCCTCAGTTAGGAACAGTCAAATTATGCACAAGATTTAAAATTTAACTTACACTATTTACAGACTTAAGACTTACATCTGCTTTCCATACCTCCATCATTCAGGCAGTAGGTAGTTACTTGGCTGTTACAACCAAGTATTGTCAAAAATTAAAGTATAATAAATTTTCATTAAAATGGTCTACTGCACTTGTTGAGAAATTCATGGATGGAATAGAAAGTGTTGGCCACCAAAAATTCTTTTAATTATGTTTAAATTGTGCCTTGTCTGAAACTAAACTCTTAATGGCTGCTGGTAACTTATTGAGAATATGTGTTGCTGAATACTGGACTCCTTTCTGGGCAAGAGTAAGTAATTTTAAATCACTATGTATATTAAACTTCCTGGCAGATTAAAACTGTGTGCCCGACCGAGACTCGAACTCGGGACCTTTGCCTTTTGTGGGTAAGTGCTCTACCATCTGAGCTACCGAAGCACGACTCACGCCCGGTACTCACAGCTTTACTTCTGCCAGTACCTCGTCTCCTACCTTCCAAACTTTACAGAAGCTCTCCTGCAAACCTTGCAGAACTAGCACTCCTGAAAGAAAGGATATTGCGGAGACATGGCTTAGCCACAGCCTGGGGGATGTTTCCAGAATGAGATTTTCACTCTGCAGCGGAGTGTGCGCTGATATGAAACTTCCTGGCAGATTAAAACTGTGTGCCCAACCGAGACCCGAACTCGGGACCTTTGCCTTTCGCGGGCAAGTGCTCTACCAACTGAGCTACCGAAGCACGACTCATGCCCGGTACTCATGGCTTTACTTCTGCCAGTATCTTGTCTCCTACCTTCCAAACTTTACAGAAGCTCTCCTGCGAACCGTGCAGAACTAGCACTCCTGAAAGAAAGGATATTGCGGAGACATGGCTTAGCCACAGCGTGGGGGGATGTTTCCAGAATGAGATTTTCACTCTGCAGCAGAGTGTGCACTGATATGAAACTTCCTGGCAGATTAAAACTGTGTGCCTAACCGAGACTCGAACTCGGGACCTTTGCCTTTCGCGGGCAAGTGCTCTACCAACTGAGCTACCGAAGCACGACTCACACCCGGTACTCACTGCTTTACTTCTGTCAGTACCTCGTCTCCTACCTTCCAAACTCAGTTGGTAGCGGACTTGCCCGCGAAAGGCAAAGGTCCCGAGTTCGAGTCTCGGTCGGGCACACAGTTTTAATGTAATGTAACAGATGACAGGTCATTAATAAACACAAGAAAAAGTAGTGGACCTAGTATGGAACCTTGGGGAACACCACGTGGAATTTCTTCCCAGTCAGATGATGTCTGATTGCCTACTGCTGAAGTGTTATGTAATGATACCCTTTGTTTTCTACTAGTAAGATATGACTGAAACCACTTTGCAGCACTACCAGTGATGCCATAATATTTTAGTTTATCTAAAAGAATGCTGTGATTCACACAGTCAAAAGCCTTTGACTGGTCACAGAATATGCCAGTTGCCTCTAAATTGTTGTCTAATGAATTAAGGACAATTTCAGTGTAAGTGTAAATAGCCTTATCAACATCAGAACCCCTTAAAAAACCCAAACTGTGATTCTGACAATATGTTATTTTCACTAAGGTGCTTAAGTAGACACTTGAACATAACCTTTTCAAAGATTTTTGAAAAAGCTGGCAAAAATGAGATCGGTCGGTAATTTGACCGCATTTCTTTTTTATGATGGATTCTATTTCTTTGGGTGAAGTAAGTGTCAATTCGATTTTACTGAGATTGCTTGTGTGCACTGGTCTCAGATATTCCATTGCATTATTTACTGAACCTGTCAACCCCATGCTATTAGTAACAGAGACAAAATACTTGTTTAAATGGTTTGCAACACAACATGCATTTGTTACCAGGGTTTCATTTATTTTTAGAGCAATTTGTTCCTCCTCATTTCTGCTTCTACCTGTCTCTGACTTAACTATATCCCAAATTGTTTTCATTTTATTGCTGAATGTATTTATCTTCTTCTCATAATGCAGGTGTTTAGATTTCTGGATAACCTTCTTCAATATTTTGCAGTAATTTTTGTAATGAGCTATAATGCTAATATCAAAGGTGTCCCTACATATCAAATAGAGCTTCATTTTTGTCGCACATGATATCTTTATCCATTGTGTGATCCATGGTTTCTTATTAGACTTCTGCTTAATTTGAGTTACATTCAAGGGAAAACAATTTTCAAATAAGGTGCTAACTTTATTAATGAATGTTTTGTATTTTCCATTTGTGTGTTGGATGCTGTAAACATCCATCCAGTTAATTTCTTTGAGCAATCTCCTAAATTTCTCAGTTTTTCACTGTTTTATTGGCCTTCTGGACTCGGTTCTGATAGCTGTTTTACCCTGAAAATTTTCAAAATTTAATGTTAGGTGTTGCATGTCTTGATCAGATAGCCCGTTTACTACTGGTTTTATAATGTGGCTTAGTTGCCTAGAATAGTCTATAAAGATATTATCAATGTCAGTCTTAGAACATTTGTACACCCTAGTTGGGAAATTTACAGTAGAGATTAAATTGAATGACAACGTAACTGATTTCAGTACCTGTTCACTGACAGTGTTTTTCAGGACATCTATATTAAAATCACCAGCAATGATTAGTTCTTTGTTTTTTAATTTTAGATGAGATAATAAATCTTCAAGAACGTTTATAAACAGGTTGAAATTTCCTGAAGGTGCTCTGTATATGGCTACAATTATAAATGACCTATTATGAAATTCTATCTCTGCTGCACATGCTTCTAAGTGGTGCTCTAAGCAAAATTCATTAATGCAGTATTCTTAAATTTAAAAATGTTTTTAACAAATGTGGCAACTCCTCCTTTCTCCATATTTTGCCTACAGAAGTAAGAGGCTAACTTAAATTCTGTAAGGTTTAACGTATCCATACCAGTGGTCACATGGTATTCAGAGAGGCAGATTATATCAACTGGGTTCGATGACTCTAATTCATCAATGCACATAAGTAGTTCATTAATTTTACTTCTAAGTCCTCGAATTTTTTGATGCACTAAAGATAGTTGGCATTTCACATTTACCGAGATGAAATCAGGTGGAAATAAAATTTCTGCTGATTGCGGTAAATTTTTAACCCACAGCTGTTTTTGCTGATCCAAAGTGCCAGGATTAAGCTGTTTGATTTCTTTCTAAAACTGAAGGTTTGTTTCAGTCTTTACTTCTTACTTTAGCGAGAATAAGTCAAATTAAATTACTGAAAAATAAGAAAACACGTTTACGAAAGATTAAGTCTAGTCTTAATCGTATGTAAACAAACTTACTTTAATGACAATAAGTTAGATTACTTGCCATCCTTGTCAACACTTTGCAGCAGCATGATGCATCATTTAAGAATGTACCTTGGCATCTATCTTTCTAGCTATAAATATCCAGTGAGTCAAAAACGAGATGTATTTATTTGTTTGCATGATGATAAATATGTTGTATTGAACAAATTAAGTGCAGGACTAGGAAAGAGTGAATAATATACAGCTTCTGATCTCTAAAGTTCTTTTAAACTCAAAGCTGTATCTGTTTATTTGGGTAATATAGCAATAACTTTGTGTCAATATACTAAATACTTAGGACATGAGTTTAACAACCATGGCTCTCATAGGTGATCATCAAACAACTGAAGCATTGTTAAATACATTCATACCACAGATCAATGAAAAATTTTCACTGATGGAATCATGGTTTTCATGGATAGAACCTCACTGTCATCAGTTACAGGAACAATGAGAGATCAGATGAATAATAATTTTACTCAATTAGATTCAAAGTTGAACCAAGTGGATACCAATTTACAGCAAATGGAATGAAATACCAGTAATCTTATGATATAAGTCAATGGGAGAATGGCTGGATTGGAAACTAGTCTTGGCATAGGGGTCAAACCTGTAGATGTAGTAGACATACAGTTTGAAACTATTAGACAACAAGGTAGAGGGTCAGTTACATACATTCGATTAAGACAATCTAAGGGCCAAGACACAATGATTAAATGGTTCCAAATAGTAGAAACTAGGTTACTAGTAACTAAAACGACTGTGCAGAAATTGACAAATAGAGATGTAGAAACAATATCGTTCTTAATTAATGGAATTGACATTCATTTACAGACATCAGAATGGCAGATGAGCACATAGAAACTACATTATACTCACAACCGAATAATATCTCACACATGCAATATGTCCCATCTTCAGACTCTGTGGTCGGGCCAGCAGACATTAGATCAATAACTTGTAATAATAGTAACAGATTCCCATATTTATTGTCCAATAGCGGTGATAGGTCCATTCAGTACTATCCACAATCAGAAAGAAAGAGTAGGAATGAGGAATCAGTTACAAGCAATCAACACAATAGTGTGTGTGATGATTTTTACGTCAACACATAGTAAAGGAATCAACTGTAAATTCCCTAAATTCACACCATACAGAGATGTAGCTGAAGAGCTGCTAATCAAAGTACTTCTGACAGAGGTCAGGACACTTGAGAATTCCATAACAGCACACAGAGGGAAAACTGATAAGTTTTGGAAGAGAGGCTTGATCTCCTGAATCTGTAGCAATCAAGTAGTGTGATGATTCATGATTTATTAGCTGACAATTAATATATAACTACAAATTACATCCAACCAAAAATGTGTAGAATGATAGGTAAGGTTCCAGTGGATATAATTCTGGATTCAGGCAGTGAAATTTGCATTGTGGACAAGTATTTTTTTAATTGTCTGTAATTTGATGCACATTTTTCCAGTGCTGCATCACCGGAGTGAAGTTAATAGAAATTACAAGGAAAAACAGTAAAAATGTACAGGCATAAATCTTAATTCATTTTTCTATTGGCACATATATGTTTAATTAGGCAATAATCCTTATATCTTATTTAAACATCCCTATCCTTCTGGGAATGGGCTGCCTCTTAGATTCTAAAGTTACTTTAGACTTTTGTACAGGATCGGTAACTTTTCAATATGGTGATCATCAACAGCTAGTATCATTACCAGTCGATTCCATGGCAACTAGTCATATGAATGTAATACTCACAATATAAAAAGCAATAAATCAGAGGTACAAATGGGTGCTACATACACTCCTGGAAATGGAAAAAAGAACACATTGACACCAGTGTGTCAGACCCACCATACTTGCTCCGGACACTGCGAGAGGGCTGTACAAGCAATGATCACACGCACGGCACAGCGGACACACCAGGAACCACGGTGTTGGCCGTCGAATGGCGCTAGCTGCGCAGCATTTGTGCACCGCCGCCGTCAGTGTCAGCCAGTTTGCCGTGGCATACGGAGCTCCATCGCAGTCTTTAACACTGGTAGCATGCCGCGACAGCGTGGACGTGAACCGTATGTGCAGTTGACGGACTTTGAGTGAGGGCGTATAGTGGGCATGCGGGAGGCGGGTGGACGTACTGCCGAATTGCTCAACACGTGGGGCGTGAGGTCTCCACAGTACATCGATGTTGTCGCCAGTGGTCGGCGGAAGGTGCACGTGCCCGTCGACCTGAGACCGGACCGCAGCGACGCACGGATGCACGCCAAGACCGTAGGATCCTACGCAGTGCCGTAGGGGACCGCACCGCCACTTCCCAGCAAATTAGGGACACTGTTGCTCCTGGGGTATCGGCGAGGACCATTCGCAACCATCTCCATGAAGCTGGGCTACGGTCCCGCACACCGTTAGGCCGTCTTCCGCTCACGCCCCAACATCGTGCAGCCCGCCTCCAGTGGTGTCGCGACAGGCGTGAATGGAGGGACGAATGGAGACGTGTTGTCTTCAGCGATGAGAGTCGCTTCTGCCTTGGTGCCAATGATGGTCGTATGCGTGTTTGGCGCCGTGCAGGTGAGCGCCACAATCAGGACTGCATACGACCGAGGCACACAGGGCCAACACCCGGCATCATGGTGTGGGGAGCGATCTCCTACACTGGCCGTACACCACTGGTGATCGTTGAGGGGACACTGAATAGTGCACGGTACATCCAAACCATCATCGAACCCATCGTTCTACCATTCCTAGACCGGCAAGGGAACTTGCTGTTCCAACAGGACAATGCACGTCCGCATGTATCCCGTGCCACCCAACGTGCTCTAGAAGGTGTAAGTCAACTACCCTGGCCAGCAAGATCTCCGGATCTGTCCCCCATTGAGCATGTGTGGGACTGGATGAAGCGTCGTCTCACGCGGTCTGCACGTCCAGCACGATCGCTGGTCCAACTGAGGCGCCAGGTGGAAATGGCATGGCAAGCCGTTCCACAGGACTACATCCAGCATCTCTACGATCGTCTCCATGGGAGAATAGCAGCCTGCATTACTGCGAAAGGTGGATATACACTGTACTAGTGCCGACATTGTGCATGCTCTGTTGCCTGTGTCTATGTGCCTGTGGTTCTGTCAGTGTGATCATGTGATGTATCTGACCCCAGGAATGTGTCAATAAAGTTTCCCCTTCCTGGGACAATGAATTCACGGTGTTCTTATTTCAATTTCCAGGAGTGTATATGGAAACATTATCAGTGAAAGATGTAATAGCTAATATTGATAAATCACTAGGACTTAATGCAAAGGAGAAAGCAGACATTATTCAGTTGCTTACCAATCATAAAGCGATATTTTCACTGAAACCAGGAATGACTGAAGATTTCATATGCACACTAAATATAAAGCCTCATGATCTGTTCTGTGTGAGAGCACCCAAGATACAGATAGTGTTAAAGGACATGATATGGCATGACATTAATGGGATAGTAGATTGGGATGTAACAGAAATATCTAATAGTTATAATAATCCACTGGTTGTTGTTAAGAAACCAGATGGGGTAGTCAGGCTAGTGTTTTATGCAAGAACACTAGATAGGATGATAGAACCAGAAGAAGACAGACAACTCATAACAGATGAGTTGTCGACAAGGTTTTCAGGGGTGAAGTACATTAGTACTATGGATTTAACATATGAATATTGGCAAATTAAACAATATGAGCTATTGCATGAATATACAACATTTCTGTTCAAGGGTTTAGCTCATCAATTCCAGGTTCTACCATTTGCATTGAACATCTCAGTGTCAGTCTTCATAAGAACTCTTGATAGGGCAATTGGAGATGATCGGAAAGACAAGATCTTGGTGTACACAGATGACATAGTAATAGTATCACAAACCTGGAAGGATCACATATACACTTTTGATAAACAAATATCTCGATTATAATCACAGGGAATTACCTTGAAATTATCCAAATCTTAGTTCAGAAGGAATGAAATTAAGTTTTTAAGTCATGTGATAGACAGAGAAGGAATAAGTCTAGACCCGTGTAAGCTAGACACAGTTAGTAAAATGTCCAGAACCATCTAACAAAAAACAACTGTGAGCATATTAATGACAGGATTTCACAGACAATCAGTCCAAAATGCACCATATATAACAAAGTTATTGAAACACTATTCAGTGTGGTGGTGGACACAAGAATGCAGAGCTGAGTTCTTAGCTATCAGGAAGAGTTTGATGTCAGTACCATTATGAGTGCATCCCAGTTTCAGCCACCAATTTCATCTCACAACAGGTGCCTCATATTACAGCCTTGGAGCCCAACTGTACCAAGAAATGCAATTGGACGTTGTAGTGGAACACCAACCTTTAGAATTTGCAAGCCATATGCTCATACATACGGAGAGGAATTATGGCATAATCGAAAAAGATATGTTAGCTGTAGTATGGGCATTTAAGAAGTTTTAAATACCTATTAGCAGGACATGAGACAATCATTCATAATGAAACTTCCTGGCAGATTAAAACTGTGTGCTGGATCAAGACTCGAACTCGGGACCTTCACCTTTCGTGGGCAAACCAACTAAGCTACCCAAGCACAGCTCACGACTCATCCTCATAGCTTCAATTCTGCTTGTACCTCATCTCCTACCTTACAAACTTCACAGAAGATCTCCCGCAAAAGTTGAGTTCGAGTCTTGGTCCAGCACACAGTTTTAATCTGCCAGGAAGTTTCACATCAGTGCACACTCCACTGCAGAGTGAAAATTTCATTCTGGAATCATCCATAATGGTCATGCATCATTAACACTACTCTCAAAAAGTAAGTTGCTACACAGTAGGCCTACTAGATGGGCATTGTTCTTGCAGGAATTTTAATTGTTCTATAAATTATGTCAAAGGCAATGAAAATATAGTGCTCCATGCATTGTCTTCATTTCCAATAGGCTTATGGGTGCAGAAAAGGTCAGGGAATGTGCCACTTTCACAGTACATTTTTTGAAAACAAATAGTTCAGATGTGGATGTTACAACTTGCAAACAGAATAATGTGAAGCTCGAGCACTACTTAAACATACTGATTTGTTAGAAAATGGGGTCCATAAATTAAACACCAGATGGTAGCTTCACCCGTGGGATAGTGTTCCACAAAAGTCACTCTTTGAATAATGGGTTTCTATGTATACTGCTCAACTGTAATGAATTAATGAATTGGTACATACAACTGGGGTATTGCCACTTTGACCATAAGAAATACACCACGCACATTAAAAAATATTATTACTTTAAAAACATGGACTGATGAGTTAAAAAAATTAAAACAGTGTGAGGCATGTCAGAAGGGGAAAAAACAGATGATGAAACTACAAACCTTACCTCGCCCCATAATACTCAATAAGTTATGGGATTTAGTAGCAGTGGACTTCCATGATCCTCTGCCATTTGGGGTGGGGATGAGTGGCATTCATTTTCATCATCCCGGAATCTGGATGAAACTGGTTAAATTGTATTTGTTAAGAAAAGCCAAGCCTATAGCATCATGTTGAAGCTGAGAGATCATTATTTAAAGGAACTAGAAAGACTGAAACATTCCTTATCAGATAATGGTGCAGAGTTTATGGGAAAAAAAATTGATCATTATTCTGGTACCACCCACAGGCTAGCAATGTCAAATGTGTGACATGGGAATTACGGAGGTTATGTCAAATGTACTGTGCTGGTAAACACCCCAAGTGGTTTGAGATGGTGAGTGATTTTGA
This sequence comes from Schistocerca nitens, assembly GCF_023898315.1. Taxonomy (NCBI): domain Eukaryota; kingdom Metazoa; phylum Arthropoda; class Insecta; order Orthoptera; family Acrididae; genus Schistocerca; species Schistocerca nitens. Next base: position 587,402,830 of record NC_064618.1, read on the forward strand.
AATAATATTGAATGAACTCTGCAGTATGGTTATCCAGGTAGCACACGTAGAAATTTTGGATGAGAAAATCGATGATATTTTTTTTTAGAGTGTACTGACTGGCCCAAAGACAACATGATGATCACTCCAGTATCACAGTCAGATATTAAAAAGACATTGATTATAGCAGGTAGAAAGGAAAAAAAGTTGGGAAAGGAGCACCCAATAATGTATAAAGTAGGGGACTTATAGAGCAGCATAATAGAAGCTCAATGAGTGAAAGACTAACATCCAGGTTTCAACATCTCTACAAAGAGCCATATGTAATAACAAATATACCTCACCCAAAAGCAACTGTGCTCACTTACCCAATTGCAAGGAAAGAAAAACATGTAAGATTAAAAATGCTTGTAGTCAATGAGTGGTAAATTATTCACTATAGTGTGTTAAAATTTAAGGCAGAGTAGGATTCAACAAAACTCCTCAACCATTTTTTTTTACAGAAGATCAGGTTAGAGGGTATGACGTCAATTAAATACAAGGGATTATGCTATAGTAAGCCATATATAAATGATTGAAGAGATGAATTATGGAGATAAGATAGTAATCAAGTGATGAACTGTAATCTGAGATGAATGGGGTGGTAACTATGTAAGTCATGGTTGATATTAACCCATGAGGTGCCTGGTAAATGAGAATAAGGTATTAACATTAAAGTTATTAAGAGAAATAGTTATTAAGTATATGTTGTTGTTTGTTGGTGTGGTCTTCAGTCCAAAGACAAGACTGATTCAGCTCTCCTTGCTATTCTATCCCATGCTAGCCTCTTCATCTGTGAATAACTACTACAACCTACATCCTTCTGAATCTGCTTACTGTATCTGCCTCTCAGTCTCCCTTTATAATTTTTACCGACCACACTTCCATCCAGTACTAAATTGGAGATCCATTGATGTCCCAGAATGTGTCATATCAGTTGATCCCTTCTAGTCGGGTTGTGCCACAAATTTCTTGTCTTCCCAATTCCATTCAGTACTTCATCATTAGTTACATGACGTACCCATCTAACCTTCAGTATTCTTCTGTAGCACATTTCAAAAGCTTCTATTCTCTTCCTGTCTAAACTGTTTATTGGCCATGTTTCACTTTCATACATGGCTACACACCATACCAATACTTTCAAAAAAGACTTTCTGACACTTAAATCTATATTTGATGTTAATCAACTTATCCTTTTTGGAAATGCTTTTCTGGTCATCACCAGTCTACATTTTATACCCCTTCTACTTCAGTTGTGATCAGTTACTTTTATGTCCTACTAGCAAAACTCATCTACTACTTTAAGTGTCCTGTTTCCTAATCTAATTCCATCAGAATCACCTGATTTAATTTGACTACACTCCATTATCCTTGGTATTCTGTTGTTGATATCCTCTTTTCAAGACTAAGTCCATTCCATTCAATTGCTCTTCCAAGTCGTTTGCTGTCTCTGATAGAATTTCGTCTTTGGCAAACTTCAAAGTTTTTATTTTTTCTCCCTGGACTTTAATTTCAGCTCCAAATTTTTGTTTGGTTTCCTTAACTGCTTGCTCAATGTACAGATTGAATAACATCGGGGATAGGCTACAAATCTGCCTCACTCCCTTCTCAGTCACTGCTTCCCTTTCATGCCCCTCAACTATTGTAACTACTGCATGGTTTCTGTACAAGTTGTAAAGTGTCTTTTGCTCCCTGTATTTTACCCCTACTACCTTCAGAATTTGAAAGAGAGTCTTCCACTCAACATTGTCAAAATCTTTCTCTAAGTCTACAGATCTATAAATGTGGATTTGCCTGTCCTTAACCTACCTTCTAAGATAAGCTGTGGGGGTCAGTATTGCCTAGCATTTTCCTATGTTTTTCCGAATTCCAAACATATCTTTTCCAAGGTTGGTTACTATGAAATCTTCCATTCTTCTATAAAGAATTTGTGTTAGTATTTTGCAACCATGACTTATTAAACTGATAATTCAGTAATTTTCACACATTTTAGTACCTGCTTTCTTCTGCATTGGAATATTCTTCTTCTTCTTGAAGTCAACGGGTATTTTGCCTGTTCATAAGTCTTGAACAAAGATGGAAGACTGATGGAATGTTGTCTACTCCTGGGGCCTTGTTTTGACTTAGGTCTTTCAGTGCTCTGTCAAACTCTTCTTGTAGTATCATATCTCCCATCTTATATTCATCTGTGTTCTCTTCCATTTCTATAATATTGCTCTTGAGTATATCTCCTTTGTATAGACCCTGTATATACTCCTTCCACCTTTCTGCTTTCCCTTCTTGGATTTAGGACTGGTTTTCCATCTGAGCTTTTTGTATTCATACAGTTGCTTCTCTTTTCTCTGAAGGTCTCTTTAATTTTCCTGCAGGTGATATATGTCTTTTTTCTAGTGATCTTTCTCTTAGTGATATGTGCTTCTAAGCCCTTAAATTTGTCCTGCAGTCATTCCTTCTTAGTCATTTTGGACTTCGTGTCAATCTCATTTTTTAGACATTTCTATTCCCTCATGCCTGCTTTATTTACTGCATTTTTATATTTTATCCCTTCACCAATTAAATTCAATATCTGCTGTGTTATCCAAGAATTTCTACTAAACCTTATATTTTTACCTATTTGATCCTTTGCTGTCTTCAGTATTTCATTTCTCAAAGTACAGCCTCATCTTCTACTGTATTCTTGTACCCTGTACTTGCTAATCATTGCCTAATGCTCCCTCTGAAACTACTAACAAACTCTGCTTCTTTCAAATTATTCTGGGCCCATCTCCTTAATTTCCTACCTTTTTGCAATTTTTCAGTTTTAATGTACAGTTCATAACCAATAAATTGTGGTCAGAGTCCATTCTTCCTCTGGAAAAGTCTTACAATTTAAAATCTGGTTCTGAAATCTGCGCCTTACCATTACACAATCAATCCAGAAACCTTCTGGAGCTTCCAGGTCTCTTCCACATGTACAGCTTTCTTTCATGTTTCTTAAACCAGTTGTTAGTGATGATTAAATTATGCCCTGTGCAAAACCCTACCAGGCAGCTTTCTGTTTCATTCCTTTCACCGCAGTCTGTATTCACCTACTATTTTTCCTTCTCTTCCTTTTCCTACTATTGAATTTCAGAACTGCATCACTATTAAACTTTTATCTCCCTTAACTACCTGAATAATGGCTTTTGTTTTGTCATACATTTCTTCAATCTGTTCATCATCTGCAGAGCTAATTGGTATGCAAACTTGTACTACAGTGTTGGATGTGCTCTTCATGTGTACCTCAGTTACAGTAATGCATTAAGTGTGCTGTTCATTGTAGGTTACCCACATTACTATTTTCTTATTCATTATTGAATCCACACCTGCTTTACCTTTATTTGATGTTGTATTTATAACCCTGTATTCACCTGACAAGAAGTCCTGTTCCTTCTGCCACTGAATTTCTCTAATTCCCACTATATCTAACTTTAATCAATCCATTTCCCTTTTTAAATTTTCTAAACTACCTGGGTAATTAAGGGATCTAACATTCCATGCCCTGATCTGTAGAACACCAGTTTTGTTTCTCCTCATGATGAACTCCTCCTGAGTAGTCCCGAAATGAAAATCCGAATGGGGGACTATTTCACCTCCAGAATATTTTACTCAGGAGGATGCTGTCATCATTTCACCATACAGTAGAGCTGCATGCTCTCAGGAAAAGTTACAGCTGTAGTTTCTCCTTGCTTTCAGCCATTCACAGTATGAGCACAGAAAGACCATTTAGTTTGATATTACAAGGCCAGATCAGTCAGTCACCCAGACTGTTTCCACTGCAACTACTGAAAAGGCTGTTGCCACTCTTCTGGAACTACATGTCTGTCTGACCTCTCACCAGCTATTCCTTGACTGTGGTAGCGCCTACAATATGGTTATCTGTATTGCTGCGGCACGCAAGCTTCCCCACCAACAGCAAGGTTCATAGTTCATAGGGTGGATGATTTGTCAATAATATACTAAAAATGAGACTATTAGGATTGGAGCAACAATGCCCAGTGGGGTGTTCTTTTAGAATATGAAATTTCTAGGTTTTTTGTTTACTTTTTGCATGAATGGGGTATATTACTCAGGATTACATTGTCTGCTCAACAGTTTAGATTAAGGATACACAGTACTGGTATTACGTGGTGCATATGAATTAACCTTTAGTGGATAAGAAGGTGTAATCTAACTCAGACCATTAGGAATGACATCTCCTAATTTCTACTTGCAAGGGAATATAGGCCTGTATGGAACAGGTCAGGCTTCATGGGTGGTACTTTTTGATTAGAATAATATTGGCAATAAATATGATTAAGGCAACGGCCTTGCCACAGTGGATACACCGGTTCCCGTGAGATCACCGAAGTTCAGCGCTGTCGGGCGTGGCCGGCGCTTGGATGGGTCACCATCCCGCCGCCACGTGCTGTTGCCATTTTTCGGGGTGCACTCAGCCTCGTGATGCCAATTGAGGAGCTACTCGACCGAATAGTAGCGGCTCCGGTCAAAGAAAACCGTCATAACGACCGGGAGAGCGGTGTGCTGACCCCATGCCCCTCCTATCCGCATCCTCACCTGAGGATGATACGGCGGTCGGATGGTCCCGATGGGTCGCTTGCGGCCTGTAGACGGAGTTAGTTTTTAGTTAGTTTTAATAAATATGATTAACATAAGCAATCCACGGGACATGTGATATAGGTTCAACAGTGTACTAGAACAGGGAGCACGCTATGAAATAACTGTCTGTTTGTCTAAGAACCAAGATCTTAGTATATGAACATTTAGGAACTTGAGGAATAATGATCTTATAGGGGCTATGTAACACAGAGTGGTTTCATGAAAAGATAGTTTCTCTCAGTAGTAACATAAGACGTAGGTGGAGTGAGAACATGTAGGGGAATAAGGATATTTTATGAATAAATGAGCAGAAATTAAGTAATACGGGATACCTTCAGTTGACTGTGAAACTTGAGGGGTGGCAGATGTAATGGTGCAGATGTGCACATTGGTCAATGAGAGCTGTTGATATGCACTCTTCTTGCTGAACTGAATCACAGAAGGCAAGGTATAAGTAATAATAGTTATAGGTAAAAGAAAATTAAGTTTATTCAGATTGGAGTGGTGGTGATTTATGCTGGAGACCTGATGTCAGAGTAGGCAGGAGGTGAGAGACAACAGAGAAGTGTGGCATGCCATGGAGCTCCATCCGTAATGGAGTTCTATGATTGGGGGATTTGGTAACTATGGAGATCTATGTACATCACAGAACTGAATTTGACTTGTAACTGTAAGGAGAATCTATTCACATTATTATCTGATTGTATGAACTTATTGTTGGTCAGAAGTTAAACCGATTTGTAATTGGTATAATAAACCCTGTTTGTGAACCTTTGAGCACTTGTTACTATGTAACAGTAGTCATTTGACAGCAAGACTCTGGTGGAAGGCAGGGTCCCTCCAAAACGAGCAAGAAGGCCACTTCAAGAAGGAGAGAAACGTTGCAGTGTGGTGTGATACTTTGGTGGAGAGGGGGTGGGGGGTGGGGGGTGGTGGGGGGTGTAAAGTACAATAAAAGGATGACTCGAAACGAAAATTGTGATTCTTGGCCTAGTGAACCATACAATACCACTTTGCAATGTATACGTAATGTACCAAATCTTAACGAGCACACATTGTAATGTTATTTATTGGTTAAATTAATGAAATAATGGTACTTTGTGCAGAGTTATGATTAAATTGTCAAGAAGCATAGTTAATATGCAAAAATGTGCTCAATGACAGTAAACAAATACTATAACTAACATTCATAACATTTGTATATGAAAAATACTAATTGTTATTACTTTTTAACTTGATGAAACAAACCAGGAAACATGTTAGCATCAAAACCCAACCTGTATTTAAAAAGTAGTTCCAATTTATAAAGCCAAAATTACTGTTGCGTGGTATTTCCTGTGTAATGCCACCACTAAGTATTGGGTGTTACTAAACTCGAGCAGCACCATGGCAGCCATGTGTTGGGCAAGCAGGAGAGCACAGAGATGTCGATATGTAATTTCACAAGCCAGCCTGTTTCTACACCACAATGTGGCTGGGTTAAGCCATGCAATCATGATGACATTGCAGAAAGACTTTGCGGTGATGGACTGGCCATTTGTATCTTTCCACACTGTTAAGAATCAGTAGCAGTAATGTACAACTGCTGTATTGGTCACTAAATAAGAAGTTATCAGCTGATAAACCCATGATTTCGTGTGATACGCCACAAGTAAAACCCATCCTCCGATTGTCATGAACGTTGTAGTGATCAAATACATGTACAGACAGTATGTAACCAACAAAGCTGTCATTGCAGACTGAGGATAGTCTGAGGATAGTGTGCAATGACAATTTTATTTTTTACATACTGTCTTTTTATATCTGACCACCAAGGTGTTCTTGACAGTCCGAGGGTGGGTTCTGCCCAAAGTGTGTCAAATAACATCATAAGTTTATCAGCTGGTGGCTTCTTATTTAGTGACCAATACAGCAATTATGCAGTACTCCTATTGATTTGGAATATGGTCATAATCTGCCTGCATGACTTTATGTCACAATTACAAGACGCCATTGGGACACCGAGGTGTTGATCTGTAAGTGTCTGAAAGCAGTGTAATGGCACAACAAGGGTACAACTTTCTTTAGTTTTTTTTCTTTTTTTGAGTAATCAGTCTTCTGACTGATTTGATGCAGCCTGCCATGAATTCCTCTCCTTTTCCAGCCTGTTCATCTCAGAGTAGCACTTGCAACATATGTCCTTAATTATTTGCTGGATGTGTTCCAATCTCTTTCTTTTCTACAGTTTTACCCTCCACAGTTCCCTCTAGTTCCATTGAAGTAATTAATTTATGATGTAACAAATGTCCTATCATCCTGTCCCTTCTTGTTGTCAGTGTTTTCCATATATTCCTTCCCTCACTGATACTGTAGAGTACCTCCTCATTCCTTATCATATCAGCCAACCTAATTTTCAATATTCTTCTGGAGCACCACATCTGAAATGCCTCGATTCACTTTTGTTCTGGTTTTCCCACAGTCCATGTTCCACTACCTTACAATGCTGTGCTCCAAATGTACATTCTTTGAAACTTATTCCTCAAATTAAGGCCTATGCTTGATATTAGTACATCTCTCTTGGCCAGGAATGCCATTTTTGCCAATGCTAGTCTGCTTTTTATGTACCCTTGCTTTATCCATCATGGTTAATTTTGCTGCTAACTTAATCTACTTCCTGATCACCAATGTTGATGTTAAGTTTCTCCCCATTCCTGTTCCAGCTACTTCTCATTACTTTTGCCTTTCTTCAATTTACTCTTATTCCATAATCTGTGCTTATTAAACTGCTCATTCCACTCAACACGTCCTATAATTCTTCCTCACTTTCACTGAGGATAGCAATCTCATAACTGAATCACATCATTGACATCCTTTCACCTTGAATTTTAATCCCAGTCCTGAATCTTTCTTCTGTTTCCCTTATTGTTTCTTTGATGTATGGTTTGAACAGTTGGGGCGAAGGACTACACCCATGTCTTACACTCTTTTAATCCAAGCACTTCATTCTTGGTCTTCCATTCTCATTATTCTCTCTTGGTTCTCGTACACATTGCATATCACCCATTTTTCGTTGTAGCATATCTCAATTTTTTCCATACTTTAGAACTTTTTTCACCATTTTTCATTTCTGAACGTTTTCTTCCAGGTCGACAAATCCTATGAATGTGTCTTGATTTTTCTTCGGTCTAGCTTCCATTATCAACTGCGATGCCAGAACTGCCTGTCTGGGCCTTTACCTTTCTTAAAGCCAAACTGATCATCACATAACAGATCTTCAATTTTATTTTCCATTCTGCCATAAATTCTATTATTCTTGTCACCAACTCAGATGCAAGAGCTGTTATGCTGATTGTGCGGTAGGCTTTGCACTCATTGGCCCTTGCTATATTCAGAATTATGTTGTGACTCTTACAGCTTTCCTGGCAGATGTGTTGTAAATAGTCTTCACTGCTATTAAATCACGACACGAAAATCAAGATTCTTCAGCAACAGGCTGGTCATAACACTGGCCTAGTATGGCCGTTGGTGAGTAACGTCTAGCCGCACTGTTGACAAATGCAACATACAGCGCACGTGCGGGAGAGCCGCTCTGCAATTTTCAGCAGAGGGAGTTTGAATAGGGCAAATCACTGTGCATGCGCGATTTCTGCGGCTGCACGTTCTTCGCGCATGTGTTCTAAAAATGGGGCGTGATGTTTCCTGAAATTCTGATGGTACGTTACTAGTCTCACACATTATAACATCAGTATTAGCAGTGATTTTGTTTCCACTTCACCCAATGATTTTAGAAGTTCTGATGGGATGTTATCTATCCCATCTGCCTTATTCAATCTTAGGTCTTCCAAACTTCTTTTAAATTCTGATTACAATACTGGATCCTGTGTCTCTTCTACATCAACTCCTGTTCTTCTTCTGTCACATAATCAGACAAGTCCTCACCCTTGTAGAGGCCCTCAAAGGTACGCTTTTACTCTTTCCACCTATGTGCTCTCTCCTCTGCACTTAACAGTGGAATTCTGATTTCACTCTTCATGTTACCACCCTTGCTTTTTAATTTCACCAATGGTTGCTTTGACTTTTCTGTATGCTGAGTTAGTCCCTCTGACAAACATTTCTTTTTTGGTTTCTTCACATTTTTCCTGCAGCTATTGCACTTTAGCTTCCCTGTACTTCCTATTATTTCATGCCTAAGTGACTTGTATTTCTGTATGCCTGTATTTCCCTGAACACTTATGTACTTCATTCTTTTGTTGATCAACTGAAGTATTTCTTCTGTTACCCATGGCTTCTTCGCTGTTACGTTTTTTGTACCTATGTGTTTCCTTCCCACTTCTGTGATGCCCTTTTTTGGAGTAGTCCATTCCTTTTCAACTGAAGTGCCTACTGAGCTATTCATTATCACACTATCTATAGCCTCAGAGAAATTCAACCATATCTCTGCATTTCTTAGTACTTCCGTATCCCACTACTTTGTGCCTGGATTCTTCTTGACTAGTTACTTAAATTTGATACTCATTTTCACCATTACCAAATTGTGAGCTGAATCTATATCTGCCTCTCAGTTCAGCTTAGGCTGGGTTTACACTAGCAACATATTGCAGCAATTTACTTGTGCGGAGGAACTTGCCGCGCGAGTTGCGAGTGTAAACTTATCGCCAAGTCGACTTGCGACCGTAGCAATTTATTGTGGAAGTTGCTTGCTGCACATTTTCCGCTTCCAGTGTAAACACCACGCAAGAGCTATCTGCAAGTGACTTGCAGCTTTTAGGATTTATTTCTATTTCCTGCAAGTAGGAAGCGCAAGTTATAGTAAGTATGTCGTCTGCATAACACTCATATTTAACAGTTTACTTAATGTGCTGACTTAATTTTATGCAGCTATCTCACGTATTATATGCCAACAAATTTCAGAAATGGAGGAGAAACGAGAATGGACGAAGCAGGACACAGAAAATTTTATTGAAGCTGTGGAGAGCTACCCCGAAATTTGGGACGTACATAACCAGGACTTTAAGGATAGAATGAAGAAGATGTGTGCATTGAACGAAATCTCGTCAATATTCAACACGCCAGTGAAAGAGGTACAAAGAAAGTGGCATAACTTAAAGACCCAATTTTCTCAAGAAGTTAGGAAACTGCAGAAAATAAAAAGCGGCTCTCCTGGCATAGTTTCGGATTCTCGGTGGCCGTATTTTTCAGCAATGAAATTTCTAGAGAGTAGTGTTGCCACAACCTCTAACAGAATATCTTTGCTATCAACAAAGGTAAGTAGCTGTGAAGTTAAGCTGGGATTCCTTGTTTGTTTACTGTAGCTCCTTGTTGGGAAGTAAAAGTGGGGTAGGCTGCTCTTCATTGTGAGATTTCAATTTTATGACTTTTACCACCTATCTGTATTATGTTAAAGAATTAACTGCTAAATACTGTGATAGTGTACTCTCATGATTTATTTATCCCCCTTGAGATGTTTGAGAACCTTGTTTTTACACAACTGTCTGTTGCCTCAATATTTGTGGAAATGATTTGGGTGGGTTCATATTTTTTAAGGCTTCTTATAACACTTAATAATGATTGTTTAGCATAATATCACTGTTCAGAGCCCAATAATTAAGTATCTGTGTAGTATTTCTCTACTGAATGCTTCAGCACAACACTTATCTCCTTCCAGCATTATAGTTCCTCATGTAGGTGAATGACCTTCCAGCTAATATCCAAGAAGCAGAATTAGTTCTTTTTGTTGATGAGAGTAGTATTGTAATCAATCCAAGCATTCTTCAACAAAAGAATTGGTAAACAGTGTTGTTAAAAGTATCATTGCCTGATTTTCTGCAAATGGTCCCACCCTCAATTTAAAAAAAAAAAAAAAAAAACACCAGTCCTGCACATCCAGGTGTGTACTACACCAGTGATAAGTTAATAGATGGTGAGGAAATAATGAATCGGGTGGAAACTTCAAAATTCTTAGGTGTCCATATTGATGAAAATTAAAACTGAAAAAGAGCACATTTTGGATTCCTAAAACAACTCAGTTCATCCACATTTGAACTTAGAATCATTGGGGAGAGACAAATCAGTAAGTTGACATTTTCATACAGTGTTATATGGAATAGTGTTCTGGGAGCAACTCATATCTAAGTAAGAAAGTCTTCATTGTCCAAAAGCGTGCTGTGAGAATAATATGTGATGCTCACCCACAATCATCCCGTAGACACCAGTTTAAGGTATTGGGTATTCTGACTACTACTTCACAGTATATTTATGCCGTAATGAAATTACATTAATTACTCTACATTAAAATTGTCTTCAGCGCACCATGCTGCAACTAAAAGTTTTGACTACTTACACAGTGATATGAAGTGTCTGACAGATAGCAAAGTAAAAAATTGAAAAGAAACTGAAAAAGTTTCTCTTTGACAACTCCTTTTCCGTAGAAGAATTTCTTTTACTGTGATGTGCAGTAGGTGGTGGGTACTAACGAGTTTGTATGTTATAGACTTTTATGGATATAAAAAATATATACGCCTTATAAATGTTCAGCATGTAAACATGTTCACAAATTAATTTGCTATGTATAATGGCTCCTTCCACATTGTTACAATTTATCATGCTAAATGATCCACATAACATGAAACTAACTATATTAGTCTCTGCAAATTTGATTGCCATGTGGAATTATACATTTGCAGTAAGATCATTAGTCATAGTATTGAGTAGATCCAGTTTTTGGGAATGTAAACAAATTATTTTCATAATACCACCACCAACAGAACCAGGGCTTGTAAAGCCCTGTGATGTTCAAAACAATCTTTTGATTGCTGACTTGCACAATAGTTGTTCTCGCATAACATTAACACAGATAGTACAAAATGGTATAATTAATATGTATTAGTCACATTTTACATTGTGAACTTAAATTCTATTAACCTTAACTGTCTTTTGGTTGTAGTATGAGCAATGTGCTTCCAATGAAGTCTATCAACACTGTATGGAAACTTAGTTATGTTCCATTTGTTTGCCTCTTGTATTCCTTGATCTGCTGTTATATTCAATTTTGTTACTTTTTGCAGGAAGAAGAAATAGTTACAGGAGATGATGTGCCTGTTGCTAATGAGGGGAAGAAACAAAAAAGAAAGGAGACTAAAGGAAGTGGTAATGGGCTCATTGAAAAGGCAGAAAAAATTCTGGGCCAGGAAATTGATGCTTTCCAAACCTTTGGAGATTATATGGCTAGTGAGCTGTGGTCACTAAAGAATGAAAAAAAATGTAAACAAACTGAAAATAATGATTCTGAAAACCATCATTGAAATAAGTGAGATTGACAGTGCAGAAATACCATCCACTCCAGTTTCGCCAGTGAGAGAGACAAGTGCTGCCAGTCAATGTGTACTTAATGTTACAGATTTTATAAACATAGAATAATGATAATAGAATATCTGTATGATACCAAAATAAAACATTATTTTATTTTCAGAATGTAGTGTTTATTCAACAACCTTAAAAAAATGGCTCAGTAAACCTGTAATGATTGGTGAATTTAGGCTCACTGGAATGTGTACATTTTGGGCTTTTGTTAAGGTCTTACAAATAACATCTTCAGAAATTGATTTTTTAAATGTTTCACACACAGTAACAGTAAATGCTTATTAAATCTGTATGATTATTAGCTAGAAACTTAAATGTGGTACACTAATGCTGATTGTATGAGAAGTGGTTGTATTCCAATTCTGTGCCAAAATAATTAGCCACAAATGTAAGATTATATTAATAACAAATGAAAGACAGTTCATAAAGAAACTGAATGGTAGGTTGTGCTTAGTTTCTTGGCCTACACAACTCTGTTGAAGCTGTAATTGTACTGTACAAAATATTTCAAAATTGCAACGAAGAAAGGATTTTTGTAAAGAAACAAAGTGGGTTTCAATTCCTAACCTGACCTGGATCTCCTAATGAAAGTTATATGCAGAATAGTTATTTTCAAAACTGCAATTAAGGAAAGAATTTTTGTAAAGAAACTCAAAGGTAGGTTGTGATCCTTTCTTGCCCTCCACAGCTCCTTGTGTAAATTGTATTGTGCAGACTATAGTTTATTTCAAAATTGAAATGTTTGGTTGCATGTCAAATATAGTCTATCAGACATATTTGCTGCCATTTCCCATGTTATCCTCCAATAAAAAACATTGCCTACATATTGCTACCTTCCAGAACAAAATAGTGAACATAAATTGCCAAGTATTGTGAATACCAATTTGCAGTAATGTTGGAGGAACCTGTTTACATTTTGATTCTTCTGTGCAGCTGTAATTACATTGAGTGCCCATACATTATGGCCATGTGGAACAAAATTATGCACAACTCTTGTCAAGTAGTGCAAGCTCCAATTCTTCTGATCTTAAACTGAATTTCATTACTTACTAACACACTCCTTTGCAGATATTGATAGGCTTTATACTTCTTTCCACTGCAGCCAATCTTTGCAATTTAACATTAAGTAAAGAAGTGTTCAACTGGTCCTGCAGTTGCATGTTAAAAAAAAAATTACTCAAAATTGCTGAGAAACTTAACTATAAAGTCAAGGAACATGTATGTAATGTCAGAAATCAGTAACTCCAAAAACATGCTTAGGGCCATATAGAATGTAGTGAAATGAGTGCTGGGGCAGCCAGCCACAGAAAAGAACATCACTATTGAACTTAATGGTAAGGCTATAAATGATAAGTCACAGGCAGCAAATATATTTTCCAAGTCTACAGTTTACATTTTAAATGTATCTGTACTGCCTAGGTACTTCACCTAATGGCGATACAAAGTAATTCATGAATTCTTCACTAATTGCTCTAGTATCGTGAGAATTTCTGTTACATTTCCCTGTTTGAATGGGGATTAAATTGTGTGTTCCTTGCTCTTCATTCCTCCATGAGGTCCCTATTACCTCACCATTCTGTACATCCTCTACATCAAAATTACTTAGGTTTGCATAACTGCCATCTTTCCTGTCCATTAAGAAATTGTGTAGGGCACATATAGCTGAAACTATTGTCACAGTTTTTTCAGGACCTAGTAACAATGGACGCCTCAATATCCTAAACTGTTGTGCAATGTGTCCAAAAAAATTTTCCACAACTCTTCTGGCCCTCGATAACCTGTAATTAAACACTCTGTTCAGACCCGGCTGGTTATGGAATGGATAGGGCTTCATTAAATATGACCTCATTGGAAATGCATCATCTGCAATGATTACATAGGGGGTGTCCTTTTCTCTGCCAGGAAGTGGTTTGGGCAGAGGAATGTCAAGATGTCCTTGCTCCAAGGCTGAAGATAAGAAACAGGTACTGAATACACCACCATCTGAAACTCTTCCATTGCAGCCTACATCCATGTATAACAACTTGTAACTGGCATCTACAAGTGCCAATAATACAACACTGTGGCAATGTTTATAATTATAATAATAGCTTCCACTGTCTTTTGGAGCTTGCATCACAATATGCTTCCCATCCAATGCCCCAATGCAGTGTGGAAAGTTCCAGTTCTCTTCAAACCCCTTTGCCACCTGCATCCACTCGCTTGTTGTTTCAGGAGTCTAGAAACAGATGATGTGTAATTAGTACATGTTCTATTTAATTAGCTAGTCACTATCCATTTTATGAGCATTAGAAAAAAAAAAATTTTTATAAGTATATCATTCTGTAAAATGCAGTTTATTTCAATAAAAATTTAGTTTCATTGTTGTGTTTTCACATACCTTCAAATAATTTTCCCTTTTCAATGTGTCAAAAATGGCTCTACATACGTCAGGTACGATCAGAGAAATCGTGCTGACCGGAATACGAAACAAGTACATCAGGGACTTGTATGAGTCTCCTACAAAGAAAAGATTTCAAAATTTAAACTTGTTTTCGTTCTATGTTTCACACAAATAAACGAAAAGGCGTATTTTATTTGTAGCTCACCTGTAGCTATAAATCATAGAGTGACAAGCAAACGTTCCTTTGCTGAAATAGCAGTACGGAACTTTGTGTCTCGTTTTGATATGACGGGCGCTATTAATGTCAAACACTCCAGATCATTTGAGGGCATTCTGCAAAAGTTTTCAAACGTATCCATGCTCTCGATACTAAGTTCTTGCAAAAGGTTATTATAGGCACCATATTGCGATCTTCTCATTATCCACTCTCTAATCCAAATACTTCTCTTTTTCTTTTTCACGTTTTTCATTACAATTACAAGAGCTGCAGCATATCTCACATACCTACTTGTCATTTTATACTTCGGCGGACACTCGTAGTGGTACTAAAAGCATATGTAAACAGTATATGCAACTTGTTGATGCAAGTTTCTTGCCAAGGAACTTGCGGAAGAATCTTGCTTAATTCTTGCGTTGTAGTGTAAACACAGCTGCAAGCAGATCGTAATAACTTGCAGCAATAATTTCTGCAAGCGACATGCTAGTGTAAACCCAGCTTTAGAATCCAATAGTGTCAGAATCTCTGCCTGACCATGACGTAATCTGACTGTAAGTCCTGGCTGTTGTGACTCGCCGATCTTTCGAAGTGCCATCGCGCAGTTACGCGCGTCCTCTACATGCGGCGCTGTCTGCATGCAGCAGCAGCGCCACCTAAGCGGCCAGCCAGCCGGCAGCCGCTAGACTCGGATTCAGTTATGATTTGACTGTTAAAGTGTACAAACGTCTTATTCTGTTTCCTTGATCTGTGACTCATGTATTGCGTCTTCCTTGAAATATATTTGTTCAACTTGAAGTTATAACAATTGGCGACGAGGTAGTGCTTTTCCTTTTCCATCATTGTCCCACGTGTTTCCATGGCTACTTTAGAGCAGCTATTGCAAGGTATCATAGAACAGCAAAAGCTTCTCACAAATGTGATTCGTGATTTCGTCGCGTCATCAAATGCAGGGCGTCTCTCGTCGTTGTCTCTACTTCCTTTTCCTCCTTACAACGAGACGGCGGAAGACTAGTCTGATTACGAAAAACGTCTTCGACAGCACTTCTTGGCATTTCGTGTCGCGGACGAACAAACATATAAGTCTCTGTTCCTTTCATGGATTTCACCTCAAATGTATCGGTTGTTGTTGCAATTGGCTCCTTTGCAAGATCCTGCGTCTTTGTCCTTTGCTGAAATGTGCTCACTTCTGTCCGTCTATTTTCAAAAGCAAACGCATGTAGTAGCCTCTTGTGTTGCCTTTTATAGTTGTCAACAACAACCGATTCAATCCTATCGCGCTTGGGCTGCTGAACTTCGCGGCCTCAGTAGAAAGTGTCAATTTGTTACTGAAGTTCACAAAGAATCCTTCGCCGATTCCATGGTACAGGATGCTATTATCCGATCGGCGCCCGACAAAGAAGCCCTCCAGTTGGCAAATCCGACTCTAGATGAAGTCCTATCCATCGCGCAGTGTTTTGAAATTTCTCGCGCCGCTGGGGCACAAATAGAGGCATGGGGCGACGTCGGGGAAATACAACCTCTGTGCGCTGCTGACGAAGCGTGTGGCGTGTCTCCGCTGGCCGACTTGGCAGCAGTACGCTCCCAAGTGCAACCTCGGCCCAACCGTAAACAAACCTCTAAGAAACTGCAGCAAAACCCACGGCGACTCCCTTCATGTCCGTGGTGTTTTACAAAACATTCACGAGAAGATTATCCACAACGATGGGCCGTGTGTCACAAATGCAAAAAAAGGGTCATGTGTCATCCATTTGCAAATCCGACTGCATACATGATGTTTATGAACATGACACTGATCCTGATTCTGTGTTGTCTGTCAATTGTACTTCTTCCCTTTCAGGGAAGTTATTCCTCACTGTCCAAATACTTGGTCGAGATGTTCACATGCAGGTGGATACTGGTTCCGCTACCACTATCATTAATTCGCAGACGTATCTTCTGAAGGTGGCAGGGGTAAAGTACAGGGAGCGAAAGGCTATTTACAATTTGTACAGAAGCCAGATGGCAGTTATAAGAGTCGAGGGGCATGAAAGGGAAGCAGTGGTTGGGAAAGGAGTGAGACAGGGTTGTAGCCTCTCCCTGATGTTATTCAATCTGTATATTGAGCAAGCATCAAAGGAAACAAAAGAAAAATTTGGAGTAGGTATTAAAATCCATGGAGAAGAAATAAAAACTTTGAGGTTCACCGATGACATTGTAATTCTGTCAGAGACAGCAAAGGACTTGGGAGAGCAGTTGAACGGAATGGACAGTGTCTTGAAAGGAGGATATAAGATGAACATCAACAAATGCAAAACGAGGATAATGGAATGTATTCTGGTGATGCTGAGGGAATTAGATTAGGAAATGAGACACTTAAAGTAGTAAATGAGTTTTGCTATTTGGGGAGCAAAATAACTGATGAGAAACTTCCTGGCAGATTAAAACTGTGTGCCCGACCGAGACTCGAACTCGGGACCTTTGCCTTTCGCGGGCAAGTGCTCTACCATCTGAGCTACCGAAGCACGACTCACGCCCGGTACTCACAGCTTTACTTCTGCCAGTATTCTGGAAAATAACTGATGATGGTCGAAGTAGAGAGGATATAAAATGTAGACTGCCAATGGCTAGGAAAGCATTTCTGAAGAAGAGGAATTTGTTAATATCGAGTATAGATTTAAGTGTCAGGAAGTCGTTTCTGAAAGTATTTGTATGGATTCTAGCCATGTATGGAAGTGAAACATGGACGATAAATAGTTTGGACAAGAAGAGAATAGAAGCTTTCGAAATGTGGTACTACAGAAGAATGCTGAACATTAGATGGGTAGATCATGTAACTAATGAGGAGGTATTGAATAGAATAGGGGAGAAGAGGAGTTTGTGGCACAACTTGACAAAAAGAAGGGACTGTTTGGTAGGACACGTTCTGAGGCATCAAGGGATAACCAATTTAGCATTGGAGGACAGCGTGGATGGTAAAAATGGTAGAGGGAGACCAAGAGATGAATACACTGAGCAGACTCAGAAGGATGTAGGTTGCAGTAAGTACTGGGAGATGAAGAAGCTTGCACAGGATAGAGTAGCATGGAGAGCTGCATCAAACCAGTCTCGGGACTGAAGACCACAACAACAACGACAACAATCATCAGTTGGGTTCTCCAATCCTGTCACCTGTCACTAGGCAATTACAGACTTACAATAATCAGAAGATTTCTCTCTTGGGACAATTTGATGCTGAGGTATCTTACAAATCTGTCGTTCGCACTGTTCCCATATTTGTGGTCGGCCATAATAACGCGGAGAATCTTTTTGGTTTCAATGCCTTTCGCGTTTTTGGGTTCTCCATAGATTACTCTGTTGATATCGTCTCTGATGCTATTTCTTATGCTCAATTGGATTCCTTGTCGACGACATTTTCGTCCCTTTTTTCTCCTGGGTTAGGCTGTGCAAACGACTTTGAAGCTCATATCACGCTCAAACCCACTGCTCGGCCTAAGTTTTTTCGGGCTCGGCCCATTCCTGTGGCCCTTCGTGATCAGGTCAAACGGGAGCTGGATCGCCTCACTGCTTCAGGTGTCTTGCTTCCTGTCACTTCCAGAGAGTGGTCCTCTCCTGTCGTTGTCGTTGCTAAGCCAAATGGTGATATTCGTCTCTGTGGCGATTTGAAAGCTACTGTAAATGATCAATGCCTTATCGACACTTACCTTATGCCCCGACCTGAAGAATTGTTCACTAAACTTGCTGGAGGCCAGTATTTTTCTAAACTTGACCTGTCAGAAGCTTATCATCAACTTCCTCTCGACGCCGCTTCCCGTCAGTTTCTGGTCCTTAACAAGCCTTTCAGCCTCTATCATACCAACGATTGCCATTCGGGGTTGCCAGCGCCCCTGCTCTCTTTCAGCGATTCTTGGAACAATTATTGTTCACTGTCCGTGGGTGTAAAAATTTCCAGGACGACATTGTTGTCATTGGCTCCACCACTGACGAACATCTTCAAAATCTCTGCACACTTTTTCATGTGTTACAGACTGCCGCTCTTAAGTGTAATCTTCAGAAATCAAAATTTTTTCAGGCTTCTATCACGTACTCGGGATGGTATTCATCCGCTTCAGCAAACTGTCGCTGCGATCGATGCCCTTCCTCGCCCTACTTCTGTTAAGGAACTGCAGGCCTTCTTGGGGAAAACAGCATACTATCACAAGTTTTTACCATCTGCTGCTTTGGTGGCTCAGCCGTTGCATCACCTGTTGCATAAAAACGTGCCTTTTCACTGGTCCGCATCATGCGATGCAGCTTTCCAGAAATTGAAGATTGTGCTGAAACAGGCCCCATGCCTGGCTACTTATCCACCTGGCCAACATCTTCTTCTTGCCATGGACGCCTCTCAATAAGGGGTTAGTGCAGTCCTTGCGCACCATTTTTCTGACGGTTCTGAACAACCCATTGCTTATGCCTCCAAAACGTTCACGGGTGCCCAACAAAAGTATTCTCAAATTGAAAAAGAAGGTTTGGTCATTATTTATGCTCTTCATAAGTTTGATGTTTTTCTCTATGGATCCAAATTTCATATTGTTACGGATCACAAACCACTTGTTTCCTTGTTTCATCCATCAATGTTACTTCCCGACAAGGCTGCACACCACCTTCAGTGTTGGGCTCTTTACTTGTCTCGTTTCTATTATGAAATTCATTTCTGGACGACGGCTCAACATGCGAATGCTGATGCACTGTCTCGCCATCCCATGGGTCCTGATCTGGCATTCGACAGGGACGAACTTTTGTGCTTCCACCGGGATGTTGCCGAGCAGCGGGTTGTGGACGGGTTCCCCATCACCGGGGACCGGCTGGCAGCTGCTATGGGTTCTGACCCTATCCTCTCCTGGGTTTTACGCTGTATTCAGAAGGGTTGGCCAGACTGTCCGTCCGCTAAGACTTATGATCCGTTGCGGAACTACTATGCTTTGCGTTACCGCCTCACGGCTAGAGATGGTGTTATCCTCCTTTCCACCGAAAATGCTTCGCCGCATGTTGTGGTACCTGCGTCTTTGCGTGCATTGGTCTTGCGCCTCCTTCACCAAGGGCACTGGGGTGTCTCTTGCTCAAAATCACTGGTGCGCCGTCATGTGTACTGGCCCGGCATCGACTCTGAAATCGCACACATGGTCGCTGCCTGCGGCCCTTGTGCGTCACAGGATGCCGCCCCGAAGTCATCTTTGTCACTGTGGCCTTCACCTGAGAAGCTCTGGGAGTGTATTCATGCTGACTTCGCGGGACCTGTTTTAGGTACTTATTGGCTTCTCGTTATTGACGCCTACTCTAACTTTCCTTTCATTGTCCGTTGCACATCGCCTACCACCATGGCAACCACCAATGCTCTAGCTCGCATTTTCTCTTTGGAAGGCCTTCCCTCTTCTCTTGTTACTGATAATGGTCCGCAATTTGCCTCTTTCGATTTTATGGACTTTTGTGCCTGTCACGGCGTCATGCATGTCACGGCCTCTCCGTTCCATCCACAGTCAAACTGTGAGGCTGAATGACTGGTCCGCACATTTAAGGCTCAGATGAGGACACTCCTGACTTCTTCTGCTGCTGATGATGTGCTTTTCCAATTTCTGGATGGGCGACCACAGCCCAGCTGAGCTCTTACATGGCCGACAGCCCCCCACGCTACTTTGTCTTCTGCGGCCTTTGACCTCACGGCCGTGTGTGCCTTCGCTTGGCCGGTTCACCGCCGGCGATCTTGTATGGGTTCGGGGATATGGCAGGCGGCCAATATGGAGTCCTGGCCACATCTTACGACACCGTGTCCGACGCATGTATGAAATCCAGATGGACACGGGTGTTGCAGTGCATCATTCGGACCAGCTTCGGCCTCGTGTGCCAGCAACACCTGTTCCGGATGCCGCTACACCACCTTCGGCTCTACATGATGCTCGGGATCCTGGAATCTCTCGTTACTCACAACGCAGTCCTCTCACCATCATATCTGTGACAGCACAAGAACTGACGCCACCAGGAGACGTGCCCATGCAGGAACCAGATGACCATCATCTGTTGGAGCAACTGTACTCGCCTCCTTCTCCTACAGACACAGACACGTCGCCCACGTCTCCTGTTAAAACAACTGGACTTGCCGCAAAGGGCAGATTGGTGCACGGGGTCCCAGCAGATTTGACCCCCACATCTCCTGTCATCTTGACCCGTTATCATTGGGGACACTTCCGTCCGTACGGGAAGCCTCCTCCTCGAGACTTTACGGCCAGTCAAACAACACCTATGGATGTTAGCAATCTACAGGCCACCTCCATCAAGACCTGAGCAAAAACTGCAAAGGGGGGAAAAGTGTTGTGACTCACCGATCTTTCAAAAGGCTGCTGCGCAGTTACACGCATCCTCTACATGGTTCGCTGTCTGCCAGCCATGCGGCAGCAGCGCCACCTAAGCTGCCAGCCAGCCAGTGGCCGCTAGACCCGGACTCAGTTATGATTTGACTGTTAAAGTGTACACACGTCTTACTCTGTTTACTTGATCTGTGACTTTTATGTATTGCGTCTTCCTTGAAATATATTTGTTCAACTTGAAGTTATAATACTGGCCTTTTCCATGTGTACCTCCTCAGCATATGATTCTTGAACAGAGTATTTGCTATTGCTACCTGCAAAATTTATTGCAGAATTCAATTAGGTTTTCTACTCTCTCATTCCTAGTACCAAGCCCATATACTCCTGTAGCCCTTTTTTCTATTCCTTCCCTTACAACTGCATTCCAATCCCCCAGGACTATTAGATTTCCCTCTCCTTTTACATACTGAATCACCTGTTGAACATCCTCAAACACTGTCTGTGTCTCTTCATCTTCTGCTTGTGATGTTGGCACATATAACTGAAATTTTTTTGTCAGTGTTGGTTTGCTGTCAATTCTGATGAGGACAATCATGTCTTTGAACTGTACACAGTAAGAAACTTCGTGGCAGATTAAAACTGTGTGCCCGACCGAGACTCGAACTCGGGACCTTTGCCTTTCGAGTTCGAGTCTCGGTCGGGCACACAGTTTTAATCTGCCATGAAGTTTCATATCAGCGCACACTCTGCTGCAGAGTGAAAATCTCATTCTGTTCACAGTAACTCACTATCTGCCATACCTTTTATTCATAATGAATCCTACTCCCATTTTACAATTTTCTGCTCCTGTTATTGTTACCCTTCACTCATCAGACCAAAAATTGTTGCCTTCTTTCCATTTCACTTCACTGACCCCCAATTATACACTACTGGACATTAAAATTGCTACACGATGAAGATGACGTGCTACAGATGCAAAATTTAACCGGCAGGAAGAAGATGCTATGATATGCAAATGATTAGCTTTTCAGAGCATTCACACACGGTTGCCGCCGGTGGTGACACATACAACGTGCTGACATGAGGAAAGTTTCGAACTGATTTCTCATACACAAACAGCAGTTGACCAGCGTTGCCTGATGAAACCTTGTTGTGATGCCTTGTGTACGGAGAAGAAATGCGTACCACCATGTTCCCGACTTTGATAAAGGTCAGATCGTAGCTTATCACAATTGCGGTTTATCGTATCGCGACATTGCTGCTTGCGTCGGTCGAGATCCAATGACTGTTAGCAGAACACAGAATTTGTGGGTTCAGCAGGGTAATACGGAACGCCGTGCTGGATCCCAATGGCCCCGTATCACTAGCAGTCGAGATGACAGGCATGTTATATGCATGGCTGTAACAGATCGTGCAGCCACGTCTCGATCCCTGAGTCAACCGATGGGGATGTTTGCAAGACAACAACCATCTGCACGAACAGTTTGATGATGTTTGCAGCAGCATGGACTATCAGCTCGGAGACCATGGCTGCGGCTACCCTTGACACTGCATCACAGACAGGAATGCCTGCGATGGTGTACTCAACAATGAACCTGGGTGCATGAATGGCAAAACGTCATTTTTTCGGATGAATCCATGTTCTGTTTACAGCATCATGATGGTCACATCCATGTTTGGTGACATCGTGGTGAACACACATTGGAAGCATGTATTCATCATCGCCATACTGGCGTATCATCCGGCGCAATGGTATGGGGGTGCTATTGGTTACACGTCTCAGTCACTTCTTGTTCGCATTGACGGCACTTTGAACAGTGGATGTTACATTTCAGATGTGTTACGACCCGTGGCTCTACCCTTCATTCGATCCCTGCGAAATCCTACATTTCAGCAGGATAATGCACGACCGCATGTTGCAGGTCCTGTACGGGCCTTTCTGGATACAGAAAATGTTGGACTGCTGCCCTGGCCAGCACATTCTCCAGATCTCTCACTAATTGAAAATGTGTGGTCAATGGTGGCCAAGCAACTGGCTCGTCACAATACGCCAGTTATTACTTTTGATGGACTGTGGTATCGTGTTGAAGCTGCATGGGCAGCTGTACCTGTACACGCCATCCAAGCTCTGTTTGACTCAATTCCCAGGCATATCAAGGCCGTTATTACGGCCAGACGTGGTTGTTCTGAGTACTGATTTCTCAGGATCTATGCACCCAAATTGCGTGAAAATGTAATCACATGTCAGTTCTAGTATAATATATTTGTCCAAAGAATACCTGTTTATCATCTGCATTTATTCTTGGTGTAGCAATTTTAATGGCCAGTAGTGATCTAGATAGAGTTTTAGCATTTCCATTTTTGGAATTGTAGCTTTCCTACCATGTTCAAATTCCTTAAATTGCACACCCTGGCTCATAGAACATTATCTTGTTGTTGTTATTCAATCCTTTTCTCGTGGTCAGTTTTCTCTTGGCACTCCCCTCCCAGAGATCTGAATGGGGGCTGCTCTGGTATCTTTTGCCAATTGACATAATATCATAACACTTTTTCCTGTGGATAACATTATGTTTCTTTAGTGCAGTGGTTTCCATGGTCTTCTACATCCTCATGTTGATCATTGCTGATTCTTCCACCTTTTAGGGACAGTTTCCCACCCAATGGAAAGAGAGTGCCCTCTTTGACCAAACTGTTGGCAGAATGAGGGTGACTTCTTATGATGGAAGTCCTCTGCCATTGCCAATGATTTTTATTCAAAATTTAAGCTGTGTGAGGTTATGAACCAGGGACCAAGGATGTTTTGATTACTAGTCAAAGACGCTACCTCTAGACCTTGGGTTTGCTACTAACCACTGTAAATTCCCTCTGATTCTGGTCCAGTTATGCACAGTCTGGCAGCATGCTCCATGACAACAGGTCCATGTCAGTTTGCAGCTTGCTATGGGGCAGCCAGCAGCAAATGCTGGTCTGGGCAGCCAGTTCCACCAGACCAGCTCAAGACGCTAAGTTCACCACTGTTGGCTTAGGTGATCCTAGTGGCCACTAAACTTCTGCCTTGAAATGCAATGGTTCACAGGCAGAGTGGTACTGCTACCATCCCACCACACCAGGGCGAGCTTCTAACCCAATAGCCATGGCCACCTACAGGAATCAGCAATAGTACATGTTATTGTCACTGCTCATTCAGGGCTGCATAGTGTTAACTCTGCCACACGCTGCTGATTGGGGTAAACAATGTCAGCAAAGAAGGACGTGGATGTCAACTGGCCATCACATTGCCATTTCTTTTCAACATCATCAGCATGGACCGTGGACTATGCACCTGCAATGGGCATATCCAGCAGTGCCATACCATTCTGACATTGCATCACAAGATGAATAAAATATATCTTATGTTGCAACAGAATTTTCCCAGACCTCCTTGACCAGCACTTCTGTCTCCACAACCAACTGAAATTACCATTTTAAACAATACATGTATTCAAATTTCCTTTACAGCAACCTACATCAGAAATGCCACAAACAGCAGGTTATGTTCAGTGTTATTCGAATTTTTGTCATGGCCTCTGTGACACCACTTTTTTTTTTGTTTCAGCTACAGTATTTCAAAAGAAGTTGATTAACTATGACATAAATTGCTTGACATACATCAAATCTAGGAACTATTTTTCAGGTGGACTTTACTGCAGCAAAAAGATAAACAGATACAACTGATCTTCAATCAGCATGAAACTAAAGCAAAATATTAACTTTTGTAGCCCAACGAGGTGGATACATTTCAAACAGTTGCTGGTGCATGTGAGGTCAATTCAGTCTAATTTTTACCTTCATAAGATAATTGTAGGAGAGAGCAATGAATTAGTTGACTCAGGTGATGAGAAACTGAAATAATCCTGAAATTTACCCCTAGTCTCTGTTTTAATCTCATCAAAATGTTTGGATTGATTGAAATATTTGACACACACAAGACTAAAAAGCAGCAAATAAGTACTTAAAAAAACTCTTTAGTATAACACATTTTTTAAATAGACTGTAAAGTGTAAAATAATTTATCATAGGCCAAAAAGATGTTTAGCCCATTCAGATAGTCCTGAAAATCTGTGCTTGTGAATTTGTAATAGCTATGAAAGTACTTGTCGAATTTAAAAAGAAAAATGTGGGGTGCATGCAGTACATACTTGGTGCTTGAATAGTTCCCCTCCCTACTATTATCTATTGCAAGCACCCACCTCCATCAATTTTCTGTTTCAAATTCTAAAAGTATTTTCACAGCTATTAAAAATTCACTAGCACAAATATTTAGGATTCTTGTATGGGATTCTGAATCTTTATGGTGCTATGAGAAATTATTTTATATATTTGGTCCATTTTAAAGTGTGTAATATTAAGAAGTTTTTCATTCAAATAATTGTTTCTTGTTGCAATAAAATAATTTTAATATAAATAATATTAAACACAGAAGTACAGAGCATGTCTGGAAAGTAAATGCCACTTCGTTCTACCACCACCACAGCACTTGTGTTGCAGTTACTCACATTTGCACCAGACTCACTGATTTGTTGTCTTTCCCCTGAAAGCCATACTGTGTTATGATTACATTTGTTAGTGAGTGTTCAAAGGAGCCCACTGACTGTGAAATGCATTCTGTAAAACAATTTTTGAATGCAAAGAATGTTACCCCAGCTGAAATTCATCATCAACTTGCAGAGATTCATGGTGAAAATGTAATGACTGATGGAATGGTGAGAAAGTGAGTGAGACAGGTCAATGATGGAAGACTCAATGCTCATGATGAAGCACAGAATGGGCAGCCTTCTGTTGTCAATGATGGTTTGGTTGAGAAAGTGAATGAGGGAATTCGAGAAAACACACAGTCCACAGTAAGAATGCTTTGTGATGAGTTTCAATAAATTTCAAAAACTGTTTTGCATGAGATTGTCACAAATTGCTTCAACTTTCACAAATTGTGTTCCCATTGGTTCCAAAAATGCTTATGCATGTCCACAAAATGAAGTAATTTGGAAGTACTTGGACATTTCTTGCCCAATACAGAATTGTGACTGATGATGAAACTTAGGTTTATCATGACACTTCAGAATCAAGAGCCCACTGAGTGAAGGTACTCACAATCCCCCAAAACACAAAAATTCACAACAATGTAATCAACACAAAAAGTCAAGTGCACTGTGTTCTGAAACAGACAGGGCATTCTGCTTGTTGAGTTACTTCCCAGAGATGAAACCATCAATGTGGTACAATACTGTGCAACACTGATAAAACTTCAGCATGTAATATAAAACAAGCTTGGGATGCTCAGTCAAGGCCTGTGTTACTTCATGACAACACTCATTCCCATTCTGTTGATGTAACTTAAAACTTTATTCAGTCCCAATCCCGCACTTTGTGATTACCACTTGTTCTTGAACCGGACTGTGATTTTGGAGGAAGATGCTTTGAAAGCAAAGACGATACTGAAAACAGTATTTAGCAGTGGCTATCTTCACTGGCGGCATCTTTCTATGGAGTGGACATGGAAAAGTTGGTTTCCTGCTATTACAAATGTCTGAACATTGGTGGCAACTGTGTAGCAAAATAATTTAAGAAATCCTCTTTCTTGTAAAATAAATTTTGGTTTCAAAGAAGTGTTTTTAGAGTTTTTTCCCAATTGGTACTTACTTTCCTGACATGTCTCATAACAGTTTTGATTTGTGTGACGCTAATGCTAACTTTTTTCGCTAATGCTAACTTTTTTTCAATGGTGCAGAACTTTAAACACAAGCTACTGATGATATCAGCATAATTGGTAATGTATTAATCATCAAATTTTTGCCTAGTTCCATAGGAGTGTGTGTGTTGGGGCTTATGGGCGCTCAACATCGAGGACATCAGCGCCCAGTTCCATAGGATGTGTTAATTATTGGACGTATGATATGTTTTGAAAGTTCGAGAAAAATGTGTTAACCACATTGCAAATGAAATATTAATAGTTTGCAAATAAGTAATAATATGGAATGTAAGTAAAATGTGTTGGAGTACTCACAGACCTCAAGGAAACCATCATAGTACAAATGAGACCTACAGCTACTTCTATCAAAAATCTTCTTTGCGACAAAATAACTGGGGTTACTGTGGCCCAGTTTTTTATGCATTTTTGTATGTGGCAAGAAAACAAATGATAATGGCAGAGAGAAAATTTCAAATATATTTTTCTAGTATTGTCAGACATTTGTTTCGTCAATTAAAAAAGATATTAAGCAAAATACATCCACTTCTGTTGCTGTGGAGCCATAAAAAAGTGGGTTAGTGTTATCTGCAATTGGGGCTACTTTGACCAACTCAGTCATCTCTTCACAAAAAAGTGCTAATACTGTGTAGAAAAAAACCCTCAATGAATGTAGACAACAGGAGCACGAGGAACAAATAAAACACTAAATTTTAAAGGCAATAACAGGAAATATTGAACTTTATTTAGAAAGTAATACAGCTGGTATACAAGGGTACAATATTTTATCAATGAGCTAATTCATTTTCAAGTTAAAAAATTATACACTACAGTAACTTTTTACAAAGAGAAAATACCATGTGTTAAGGACACTGTACTGCATGGATATGAGCTTTGTTACCAAACAGCTGAAACTCTAGCACACTACATGAAGATACCAACATTTTGTTAGTATAATGGAACTGATGATTCTTATCAAGTTCATGCAAGGGTAACATGGTTCATCTTTCTGTTCTATCTATTAGTAGCAGCACTTTGTCTTTTGCACACAGTTCACTTTAGCACATTCATCATTCACCTGAGTCACAATTACAGGATGTTTTTCTTTTTCATATAAAACTATAACATATTGTCCAGCTGCTAATTTATCTTTCATCTGTTTGTGTTAGTGGACAGCATCTTCTACACCACAGAAACTTTTCAAATCACCATACATATTTGCACAAAATCATGAGAAGCTCAACAACCATTGGGGTTACTTTGGCCCCACTAAAGTATCCACACACATTGCAAAACGTTACACAGTTGTAAAAAATTGTTTAATACATTATAGAAATTGTATTTCTCACAAACAACAGTTCTTCACCTTATCACCTAATTCTGACATAATTAAGAATTACACTAACCTTACTTGTAAGTTAACTTATTTGAACTTCCAGGCAGAAGTGATTGGAAGTAACAATTGCTAAAATATTTACAACCAACATGGAGTAAAATGCAGCAAACACAATATTACTTAATGAAACTCATAGCCTGCTAGGCAGTAATTTGACCATTGTGAATGCATAATGACACATTTACTCCAAGCTAATAACATAACTTGAGTGGGGGAAGAATTTAAAACTCTTTCCAGGCAGTGGCCCAAAGTTACTCACAAAGGGCCAAAGTACCCCAGCTGTATCAGTATTAACCCTTTCACTGCTACAGATGGCCTCTTTGCATTCCATGCTGAGGCTGTTTTTGTTATGACTGTACTGATCACCAAATGCCAGTGCCAGTGCTGTGAGATGGTATTCCAGAGAATTATGAAACACTTATCATCCAATTTTTCAAAAACTATTAAGTGAAAAAAATTGTTTTTACACATCTTACACTATAGTATCTGCACTCTATAAAGAAGTGAATTTCTTTTAGTTATCCATCATATTTACTGCACTGCATCAGATTAAGTATAACATTTCATGAAATTTTAATAATTGTGCACAGGTAAAAATATATTGTGTGAACTTTGCTTATGGTTGTTTTTATATCATACATCACAGTGAATGAAATGTAAATAAGGTATCGAAATTTTATTTAAATTGAGGATATCTCATTTCATCCTTGTGTTTGGGTTTCAGATTTGAAGGACAGTTTTGTGTCATGTGCCCATTTATGTCCTTGCAAAATGTGATTCTTGTGGTGATAACCGCAGTAATGTGCCAGGAACAATTCAAGATATCAAAATAATGTTTTTTGCAAATGATAGTACCAACAAGACACATATGTTGTACGATAAATATTTGAAGCTTTTTTATTCACAGAGATATGGAAGTAACTCATCTGCAGAAATGAGAGGTAGGCAGTTCATGACACATTCAGACGTCCATAGCACTGCAGGAAAATCCAAATGGCACATGTATACATGTCCATGACACCTGGGGAATGCCATAGCAGGACATGTATATGTGTCCACTGCAGCAAAGTGGATTAATACTCAAGCAGCTGGGGTTACCTTGGCCCCTTACGAGTAACTTTGGGTCACTGCTTGGAAAAAAGTTTAAAGTTTTTCCCCTACTCTAGTTGCATATCATTAGCATGGAGTAAACATGACATTATGCATTCACATTGTTCAACAAACTACTTAGAAGTTCCATTTTATAATATTGTATTGGATGCATTTTACTCTGTATTGATAGTAAATACAGGGTTTTTGAAAAAGAACTCCCTAGTTTTAATGTGTCCTAGAATCTGTACAAAGTGACATACACTATTCTAGTTTGTGGTGTTTGATTCATCAACTCACCAAGTTTGGCTCCCATGCAGTTGGCAAGTCTGCTTGACCTTGAGACGGTACCAGTGCTGTTTTTTCCTCTGTTCCCTCAGTTCAGTCCAGGCATGCAAGCAGTGCAATGCAGAGCAACTCAGCAACAATGTGTACTCTGCAAAAGAAAATTCAGTGTGTTATTTGGCTGCAGAATTTGGGGGGCAGAGCATCCACATGAAGAAAAACAATAAATGGGACTGTTTACTGTGAAATGTTGACATAGTACGTCTTTCCCCAAATGGACAATACTGTGGCAGAAAAGGGGCTTGTGTTTTTTCAACAAGATGGTGCCCCACTTCATTACAGTAACCATGTGTGTGTGTGTGTGTGGGGCTATTGACATTTGCTTTCCGGGTAGGTGGATAGGCAGGCCTGGCCCAATACCTTGGCCACCATGAAGCCCAGACTTAACCCCATTGGACTTTTTATTTTGGGGCCACATAAAATAATGTTGTGTGCAGTGAAAAGATCAGAGACACCAATCATTTACGGGAAAGAATCGTTGCGGCCGTTGGGTCAGTTACACCTGAAATGTTTGTGAATACATGGCGAGAAGTGGAATATCATCTCGATGTGTGCAGGGCAACAAATGGATCCCACATTGATGTCTACTTACATTAAACAAAACTTGAAGTACTTCAGTTTCATTATATGTACTCATTGATGTAATTTATCATTAATTTCCCCACTAAATTTGTACTTCAAACTAGGGAGTTCTTTTTCAAACACCCTGTATTTTAGCAGTTGTTACTTTCAATAACTTCTACCTGGGAGTTTAAATAAGTTAAGTTACAAGTAAAGTTTGTGTGAGAAATACTATTTATATAATGTATATAATAATTCTGTAAAACTGTCTAAATCACTTGAAATTCAGCAACCATTGGGGTTACTCTGGCACAAGCTAAAGTATCCTCACGTATTGCAAAAAGTTACACAATTTTACAGAATTGTTAAATGCATTTTATAAATTATATTAACCACAAGCAACAGTTTCTCTTATTACCTAATGCTAACATACTTAAAAATTATATTACCCTTACTTGTTACTTATTTCAGCCTTCCAGGCAGAAGTTATCTGCATGTGTGCATATTCATGGAGAACTTGAAAATATTTTTTTGAAAGCATCAGTCCACTGAAGAAGTGAGTTCTTTTAATATATTTATGTATCTCAAACATCTTGAAGTCATTCACAGTTACAATGCTGACATAATGACTTTAATAAATATGTTTCCAGAACAGCGAATACTGTTGTCTCTGTAGCATGTCACCCTATTTGCAGTGCCATTCTTTTTAGCTGCAGATTTTCTTCACTTGGAACTGAGAGAAAAGAGCATTATGGTTCTACTTGACTAAAAGAAGTGAGAATTTGAGAGGGAGCAAGGATAGAGAATTTGGCAATGGCAGAATTTGAACTGAAAACACAAATATAAGTACTTTTCTCCATTACTGGGGTGCCTACTGCTGTATCTGATAGTCAAGATTTCTCCTCTAAATAGAATTTGTCTCTGTGCAGGAAAATAGTACTTACTTCTTTAAATAGCTATGCAGTTCAAAGCCAATGATAACCAGTGCATTAGAACCATAATGACTCAGTGATATTTGGACCTCCTGTGTATGCTGTTGGACTTCCTTTGTATGATGAGACAATTACCTTGGTGAAATATAAAATGCAATGCAACAAAAACAGTGTTGGATACTGTGTTACAAGGAAGGAAATGCAAACCAAAGCTGTTTTCAAGGATTTGGCAATGATTCAGAGGCGCCTGATATATTCATCGTAATCTGGTACTTCGTAAAACAGCAGTAACCATCTCATCGAAAGGTCAATAATTGACATAATTGCACAACAAAGTCCAACAATACCTTGCAGAATATTGCTTGCACCTGCCTCTGGGAATACAGTTTCTGGAGAAACCTAGTTGACTAAATTTAGGGAATTGTTGTGCAAGTAAGCTGCTTCCGTTGTACACCTTCCTAGTAATAATGAGAATAAGTGCGCATAGCATGTGTTATGAACCGTATTTGGCAATTTATTCTCTTGCTTGATACATGACTCAACCCTCTCCCCTCCCCCATCCCGAAGCTGCATAGACATTCAACTCTATCAGCACTAGTATGCGTTGGAGCTTGTACAGGAGGTGCTGGTTGTGGTGGATGTTGACTGGTTGATGGCACAGTTGTGAGGCACAGGCACTGGGCTACAATGGGAGTCATGGCCCAGAACATTGTCCTCATGAAACAGATAGGGGGGTTTGACATGTTCTAAGGACCCCAGTGTAGGTTTGCCCTTCATAAATATCTTCAGAGTGCATTCTGTGCTTGTGGGACAGGGGCCTTTTATGGTGTTTGTAGTGGTGCCTTGACCAAATCCGTATGTAATATGACATGAGAGCGTATCTGTTGATCCTTGTGTACAAAGACATCTGGACCCAAATGTTGGGAAGTACGCATGAAGTGCTGTGACACATTAAGGAAGAGTTTATAGTATGGTGCCATATTCAACCATCCCATTACTGGCTAGGTGATAATGGTAGTATGATGGTGTTTGAAGCCACATAGGTTTGCCAGTTTATGTAACAGATTTAATTCAAATTGTTGTCCTATATCAGTAGTGATGTTGATGGGATATCTGAAATGAGAGATAAATTGGTTAGAAATGTCTATGCCATTGTCACCGCCAATGTGGCTACAGTTGGCACTGCTTCCACACAGTCGGTAAGCTAGTAAAAAAAAAAAAAAAAAAAAAAAAAAGTATCTGATACTCTTACTGGGATGATTGGTCCCACAAAGTTACTCTGGATCTGTGCAAAATATTGTGTAGGCCCTTCGAAAGAACCTACAGGCTTGTGAAACTCTTACTGGCATGATTGGTCCCACAAAGTTACTCTGGATCTGTGCAAAACATTGTGCAGGACTTCGAAAGAACCTACAGGCTTGTGAACATGGTAGCCTATCACAGACCTCTGCCATAATAAGCAAGCCCTTACCCATAAACAGCAGCTGCGTCTGATGCAGGACCAAACGTATCTACCAGTCACCACAAGGACTGTGCAGTTAGCCCTAGCATGTGTGAATTCGTGGATAGAATCGAAAACTTGTTTTCTAAAAACTGGTTTTTGAAACACCTCGCCAAAATACTTTTGGGGATCCATCCATCGGAAGCTGCTTCAGTTGTAGTCCAGTGTTTTGGCTTCTAACAGGTTGCTGTATTTCCATGTCAGTGTCCTGTGCCTTTGCCGCTAGCTTGTAGTCTATATTTACTGCTGTAGCACTAATTCGACAAAACTAGCCGACCCTTTACGTGGCACATGTCGATTGTGAATTGACTGATGAATTGCAACTGGCGGAACTGTCTTGGAAAAGATTCATGTGGCATTTTGAAAGCAGAAGAAATAGTTTTACTATCAGTGAACTCTATGAAAGGGCATGCCTCTACATACAGCCGGAAATATCTAATGGATTCATATGCAGTTAACAGCTCTCTGTTATAGATGCTCCAATTTATTTGCGACTTGAGAGTATCCATAAAAGAAAACCAAGAGTTTGCCACATACCTTCTGTTAGCTGGTGATCTGCCGCCATTGTCACCATCTGGGTAGCGTCGACAACAGAGACAAGATCCACCGAATGGATGGGGTGCATTAAGAAGATAGCATCACGTAAACTTGTTTCCACTTTGTCAAACGCCTGTAACATTTCAGGGATGTTGTCCACCTGAATTTGACCCTGACAATGCAGTGGTGAGAGTTGCCTGTGAGGCTGCTGCTTGAGGTAGATGGTGTCTGTAAAAGTTTGCTGTGGCTAGAAAACAGTGTAGCTGATGAAAAGTTTCCGGGCATGGTACTGACTGGAACATGTCAAACGTCTTCTATAAAGGTGTAGTACCAGAAGAAGAACCAAATGACGCAAGAATTTCACCTTCTTTTGCTGAAGAACACATTTGCCTTCACTAGTGTGCAGTCTGTACTCTCTGAGTCTGTCAGAAATTATTTGTAAATATTTATCATGTTCTGAAGGCGACTTTGGATACGCCAAGACATTGACCAAATATGCAAAACAGAAAGACAGTCCGCACAGCACTTCATTGATGAAGTACTGCAACGTTTGGGCAGCATTCTTGAAACGAAACTGAAATTTTGAACAAATATTTGAAGAGCCCGAAAGACATAATAACAACAGTCTTGGGCATGTCCTCGAGTACCAAAGTAATTCGGTCGTAGGACTTTTTCAAATCTGTCACGCTGAATATCTGTGTACCAGCTAGAGCATCAGTAACACTGGGTACAGTCTGGAGAGGAAAGTGAATGAAAAGTGCCTTAGAATGACCGAAAAGTCTCTAGCAACCGTCTTTCTGTTTGATAAAACGTAAGGGCGACACCCAAGAAATGTTAGACGGCATAGAACACTTACAGTTAATAAATCATCGAACTCATCCATGTCCAAGATGGCGTCAGTTGCGGAAGTATTGAATATAGAAGTTCGCGAAAATAGTGTTTTACAGTGTCTATCTTGCAAAAAGTGCACGAAACCTGTTAAAAGTGGCTTCGTCTGTGTCCAGTGTAACCATAAATTTCATTTTCGTTGTGGAAAGGTTGATCCTTCACTGAGAAGCGACGATAATTGTGCGACTCTGTGGAACTGTGCGGATTGTAAACAAAGGGCTGCATCCCTTAATGGTCAAGAAACGTGTACGTGTGATACAGCAAGGAAGACCGACAGTATCAAAAAGGAAAACCTATCTTATATTACAATTATTGGACTCTTACAGGACGAATTAAAAAAACTGTACGAGAAATATGAATTAAATCCACACAAGTCGGAGCAATGGCGTGGTAAAACAAAAACCAAAGATGTGAAAATCGGTGCTTCATCCTCCGAAAATGATCTGTTGTTAATTATTGCTGAGCTACGAGAGGACACAAAAATTCTGAGTGATGAAAACAGAAGACTCAAGCTTAAATTGGAAGAGATTGGTCATCAGGTATGTCTTAATATCCCCAAACCTATGGAAGGATTGCCAGAAAGTGAAGCTACGACTAAAACGGCTCACAACAGGCCTAGCAGTAGATGGGTAACTGTAAAATCGAAGGGGGCCGCTTACAAACATATTAACAATAAACATATGCAGGACTTTGTGTTACCATTAAATAACAAATATAATTCGCTTCAAAACACAGATGACGTAGAAACTGTATCAGCACACTCATCTGATAAGGTGGTGCAGGACTCTCAAAATTTAGCGAACAGCCAAGGAAGGTATAAGAAAAAACGTAAAATCAAGATTTATTCAGACAGTTACGCCAGAGGATTACCAGCTATGTTAACGGAAAGCGGACCTCGTGTGATTAACGAGTTTGAAATAGAAGGTACTGTTAAATCAGAAGCTGGTTTACGAGATGTTTCAACATCAATCAAGAAAGAAAGCACAGTCCTCGCGGACAGAGACTTTGTAGTGGTAATGGCCGGAGCAAACGACGTCAGCAGAAACGAAAGGAAGATTGCTACTTCGACACTGAAGAAGACTCTCGGAATGTTAACCCACACCAACGTGATTGTTGTTAATGTGCCACATCGACATGATTTGCCCCAGTGGTCATGTGTGAATAAGGAAGTGGAGCAGACAAACAAGGAGTACAAAGCTATCTGTAAGCACTTTAAGAATGTTTCCCTAATTAACACCAGTAGTTGTAGCAGAGAATGGCATACCAAGCATGGTCAACATTTCAGTTATCTAGGTAAACGTGTTTTAAGTGATACAATTATCGGAATAGTATTGGATAAGCTAGAGAAGGAAAAAAGACCAGTAATGTGTTTGGATTATGTTTCAACTGAGATGACAAAAAACTTGTATGCATGGACCAGGTTGGGTGTTCTAGTAACATAAGGACACAACCTGGTCAACTTTCATGCAGTAACAGTAGGTCATGTCAACTAAGAGAATACGCAAAAAAAGAAATGCCTAAAGTAGAGTTTAAAATATGCTACCTCAATATTCAGGGCATGGCAGATAAAAACTTAATTGTCAACGAATTTTCAAATGAAAACGTGATAGATATTCTATGTTTAAGTGAACATTGGTGTAAAGAGGATGAGCTTGGGTACAAAGTATTGGATGATTACACACTACTTAGTTGCTATTGCAGAAAACAGCACTTACGTGGTGGGGTAGCAATATATGCAAAAACACCTCTTGCACCAAACTGTGGCAAGATAGATCTCAATACCCTTTGTGATGAAATGCATTTTGAAATGTCAGGTCTAGTAATTGAGAGCCTTAAGCTAATGGTAGTAGTAGTGTACAGGCCACCTAGTGGTGACCCCCATATCTTTCTAGAGAAACTTGAGGAACTCTGTGACATTACAGCCTTTATCACTGCGATTTTTAACATGTAAAAGTTTTTTTTTCTGTATTCGCGTCAGTATATGTGAACTTTTAACATATACCAATGAATGTTGTAACCAGATATCTTTGCCGCGCTCCTGAAAAGCGCAGAATATCACGATAGCTATAAACTGTTATACGCTGCTATCGATCAGTAAAAAAACGATGCACCTATGTTTCAAAATAACAAATGCCAATTTTTACTTCTGCAGGGAGCCGCGCCGCACTCTAGCTGTTCTGTGAATGTGTTGCGAGTCGGACGCAAAAGTATTGTGCTCCATACTGATATAATCATTTTATTGTAACTTTAAGAGTTTAAGTGATTAAAAAATATATGTAGCCACAAACAAGCGAGAATGTATATCATGAAAATTCGCTCCACCGTCACAATGGGTGGCCATGTTAATGTAAGTTTCCGTTTCATAATATAATACTTGAAGCCTTGAAGTTTATTTAATTTCAAAGAAAATCTCTCAACCTTATTTTCATTAATTATACTTGTGATAATCTTTCCTGTTTAAAAGATTTATGCAGCTTATGATCCAGCGGAACAGGAGGCTGTCGTGACGACATCGTTATAGTATTTATTCCAAGTTCTTTCAGTTCCGTTTATATGTTCGTACAAATCCAATTAGTTGGTCCCTTAGGTTTCTTTGATGTAACTTCCGTCTGTTTTCTCCGCGCGATCTTCCTCCGAAAAAAAAATTTCTGTCCATTTTTTTTAGTAATTTTCGATATCGCGAATGAGAAAAGACAGCTGCCTCCTGCTCCGAACGGAACACCACGACTTTTCTAACGTCGGAGAGTACCGCACGAATTTTCCGCTAAAAGGTAATAGAATTTCTTAAAGCTGGATCAATTACACATGTTGCTGCTGTTCTCCGACAAATCTGGTGTGATTAATAGTAATTTATTCTGTCACGACAAAAAGAACCAATTTTATTTTTACCAAAGCAACAAAGCTTTCAATTAAATTACTTAAAAAAAAATCATACCAGATCTGTCGCCCGAACAGGGACTTGACTAAAATATTGAAAGTGTCACGGTACTAATATATGATTGTCTTATTTCATGTATCGCTCTTTGGAACCCAATGCTGCATAAAATTACGGATGAGCAATAAATATACGCAATATTGAAGGACGCGGTATTTACACAAATATCTTGGGATTTAATAAGACGCAGATTTGCAGTTTTGAAGACAACGCCGAGTGAGTACCAAATTTTCGTTTGCCATAGTTCTGTCTAAAGAGTAGCTCATTTGACCTTCAAATTCGACCTCACTCTATCCTTTCTGTAGCTTAACGTAAGAAACCACTTTTTTTTCTACGTAAATATTTGAACATTTTCTGTAACCTTTTGCCTGACTATTTGTTTTATACTGTAGTTAGTATTCTCGTGTAAGTTCAAGATGGATGCCATTTCAGTCTTTTCTGTGTAACAGCGTTGGCAATCAATTGTTTCAACGGCGTTGACTCCATCTTGTCTTTTTGCTACAGACGTGTGTCAGTTATTACCCACGTAACATTAGACATTTGACGAACGCCCGCGACTTTAACTTGCGCGGCAAGAATAATTGACAATCAGAATTTCAGTTGGCAGTACCCATTTTAAGTTGGCAATAGTTGAATTTCATTATGGCGGACGGACAATCGAGCGCGAACTCTGCAGACGAAAGCGACGGCACTGTTAACAAACATTATCGACTCCGCTCACGCGGAACGACGGCCAGGACAGACGACAGACAAGAGGTAGCTAACGTGGACGACACTCAGCAGGAAACACCCACCTCCCCGATAACGGTATCAATTGACATTGTCAAAATGTTACAGGAATTGATACTAGACAGACAGGAGAGGGAACAGCGCGAACGTGATCGCGAACAACGTGAGAAAGACAGAGACAAGTTTTTATCAGAGTTGAAAACGGAAATGACAACACAGATTGACTCAGTTAGGAATGACGTAAATACCACCATTGATGCGAAAGTAGGTACCCTCACTACGCAAGTAGGCTCTCTCACAGCACAGATAGATTCGGTTAAGGGTGACGTCACGGCGCAAGTAACCACTTTGACAACACAGATAAGCACTCTGAATAACAAAATTGATAACATTGGTCAGAATCTCACAACTCAAATCGAAGCGTGTCGCAAAGAAACCGATTCGGTAAAACTTGCGTATGAAACATGGCACGACAGGTAGACGAGTTAGCGACAGCGGTAGCCACTGTAGAATCAAAAGTAAGTGCAATGGCGAATGACATTTCGGACCGAACTATTGAGGAAAGAGTTAACAGTAGTGTTGCTTCGCACACTAAAGCACTTACCGAACATTACAAAGAATGGATTGATGTACAAGAGAAGCTTGTTGAGGAGAAGGTTACACGTGACTTGAAAGATGTTGTTAAATCCGCAACCTTAAGACATATTATCTGCACCCGGCAATTCAGGAGACACTGTTTGTACTGAACTAGGCCAAATTAGACGAGTGTTTACCCGGGATTTGTCGGAATGGCGGAAGCAAGTAACAGATGAGATATCCGACCTGAAACAGCAAATTCAAACACTACAGTATGATAACCAGAGTGACGGGAAACACTCACTACCTTCTGAGCCAGATGAACATCAATACCAGACAACACAACAACACAACACACCACAGTACATTCCGCGACCGAAAAATGAATTTAACGATTCACACAACAACAACACTGAACAATTGACACTCACAACCCTCATGAAAGAGGAGAGTGTATTGAAACACAGAGTTTGTCAACCATTCCAACCGGAAAAGCGAAATATTCATCCAGTCGTTTTCCTAAAGAACTTTTCAGGAGTCTTTCCAGCTGCCTGGAATGACAAACAGAGAATACAGTTCATTACAGGATACATACAAGGAGAAAGTGCTATATGGGAAACCGAGATGGTTGATAAGTGCAAAACATTTAGCGAGTTTGAGAAGAACTTTTTAAGCAAATTTTGGAGCGCAGGTGTTCAGCAACGCCTACGCAAAGAGGTCTACAACGCCGAACCTTTCCATTCGAACAGTGGCGGACTTCGCCGGTACTTTGAAAAGTACTTGAGAAAGATACAATATTGGGACACTCCCATAACAACAAAAGATGTTATTATGATTCTTAAGTCAAAACTACCCATTTCCATACGCGAAAAATTAGTGAACGTGTCAGAGGAAGATCAGGACGCATTTTTATCCGTCCTTGATTCGCTCGATCTTATACATGAAGACGCGCGTGCGAATGCTAACCGTAAGAAAAACAACGCAGGCACGTATTCGAATGGAAACGGTAGTAATGGAAATGGTTCACACGAAACACAATACGGAAACAAACAGTACAATAACCGCAATAGAGGCCGAAACAATGGTTACCGTAATGGTAAACACAAAAACAAGCATTACGGCAACCAACGGTACAATCCAATATACAACACGCAACAACAGTATTACGGGAATGCCCCATACCAATCAAACAATAACGGTAGTAACTTCTACCAGAATGGGAACAAATACAAGGGTAAACGTTGCAACAATCAAAATTGCGGAGGTCAGCTACCTCCACCACAACCCTATGGGCAGCCACAACACCAGCAACAACAGCAATACACGCCTCAGCAACAACCATTCATGCAACAACAACAGTACACGCCACCACAACAGGACTTTAGATACAATAACAATAAACCAAGAAAACAATACAATCCGCCGGTATATTTTACGCAGGCAAGTAATGTACCGATTTTTCAGCCTGGTAACCAAGTGCAGTACCAACAAGGGTTTGATACAAATCAACACACACAATGGGTAAAAAAACCAGCGAGAATGGTCAAGTGATGTGACAGAAGAATCAAATCAGTTGCATCACAAGAAAGCGGAAAACTAAAGGCAGCACCTTTTCGCCTCCTTGGGGATGCTGCGGGACATAATGGGGGCAAACTCGACCTTGAACGACTTAACGTAATACGTTATGATCGCGACACTGACTTGAGAGACGATTTGTTGCAGGAAAATATTGAGACAGACTTGAATGACATATGGGAAGACGAAGTACAAGCAATGACTAAAATTTACATAGCCAATACACCAATAGATGCTATTATTGATACTGGTGCAAACGTAAATGCTTTATCACTATGTATGTTTAAGAAAGTTTCTGCAGGGATGAAAATTTTAACGTTACCAGTACAAGGT
The DNA here is from genome assembly GCF_023898315.1 of Schistocerca nitens. NCBI lineage: Eukaryota > Metazoa > Arthropoda > Insecta > Orthoptera > Acrididae > Schistocerca > Schistocerca nitens. The sequence continues at coordinate 587,442,839 of NC_064618.1, forward strand.
TGTTCAGCAACAGGAGCGGTAGGATCTTTATCACAGCGAGTCAATTTGCAAGCTCAGGTACCGATAAGGATTAATTCTACTTCTTTCATGTGTGTATTTCTAGTAGTTAAGAATTTGTCAGTGTCATGCTTATTAGGAATGGAGTTCCTGAGGAAGAATAAGGCAGTGATTGATACAGAAAAGGGTATCTGTACAATCCGAGTAGGTGAACAGGAGGTAACGCTGCAATTGTTGCGCGGCAAGGTTAAAAGAGTCAACACTGAGCACAAAGTTAAGGTACGCAGACTGGTACAGCGAATGTTTTTGAACCAAGCACACATGACAAGACAGGGTAACAGTTGGACGGATTTTGATACTGATGACGGACTTCCGACTAGAGAAGAGATTTTGAATAAAGTAAGCGAATCAAGTGAACTTGATTACATACAAAGGCAAGATTTACTGCACTTACTTATGAGGTATCTTCATGTCTTTTCTTCGAAACCTGGAGTAATACGTGACTACGAATATGACATGAAGGTCGCTCCCCATTCTACTTTTTGCAAGACAACGTACTCTGTCCCGTATGCAAGGCGCGAGGCTGTGAAAAATGAAATACGTAAAATGCTTAAGTGGGAGATCATTGAACCGTCAGACTCACCCTACAGTAGTCCGTTATTGCCAGTTTTGAAGCAGGATGGTAGTGTACGTATAGTTTTGGATGCAAGAAACATAAATAAAATAATTATTCCAGTAAGAACTCGACCTGAGGCTATGGATGAACAATTACAAAGGTTTCATGGAGTAAAATTCCTCACATTGGTAGATTTGAGATCGAGCTACTGGCAGGTCAAGATGACATCACAGTCTCGAAAATATACAGCGTTTATATTTGCAGGTAGATCATACCAATTCAAAGTAGTTCCATTTGGTTTGAATGTGAGTTCAGGCGTATTCATAGCTGCACTTGATCATGTATTAGGACCTGAACTGTTGGATCGAGTAACAGTGTATGTTGATGACTTACTGATTGCTACGAAATCTTGGGAAGAACATTTAGACATAACAAGCAAAGTTTTCCAGAGGTTTGTTGACTATGGAGTCACAGCTAATCTACATAAGTCTAAATTTGGTAAAAGCGAGATTAAATTTTTAGGACATCTTGTATCATCACAGGGAATTACCCCAGATCCAGACAAACTAGCAGCTATTAAAAACTTTCCTGTGCCCTTTTCTAAACGCCAGTTGAAAGGCTTCCTCGGAATGACTTCCTTTTTCAGAAAGTTTATTTCGGACCAGTCGATGAACAGTCAAGCATTGCATGATCTTCTAAAGAAAAATACTCACTGGCATTGGACGCCAGAGTATCAGGCAGATTTTGATCGCATTAAACAAGCACTTCTTAACAGCAATATTTTGTTCCATCCAGACATGGATAAAGAATTCTGTATTTCGTCAGATGCTTCATTTCAGGGGCTTGGTTCTTGTTTGTTTCAAATAGAAGTAATTGATGGAAAAGAAGAGATAAGAGTTATCAGCTTTGCAAGTAGGGTTCTCACAGAATGTGAGAGGTCATACTCAGTGACAGAGTTGGAGGCTCTGGCCGTTTTATGGTCCTTTAAAAGGTTCAATTACTACATCCATGGTCGGAAAATTAAGGTCTTTTCTGATCACCAAGCTCTTAGTTTCTTGCTCTCGTGTAAACTTCTTCATCCTCGTCTTACACGATGGAGTCTCTTCTTGCAAGAGTATGATTTCGAAATAGTATACATCAAGGGTAAAAACAACATTATCGCGGATGCTTTGTCACGCATGCCACAAGGACTTCCCGAGTCCAGTGAACTTATCGAGCAGATGTCTAACTACCGAATTCTTCTAATGAAAGATCCACTACATAGAAAGTATTTCCTTCAGCTCTGCAAGCAGATGCGTATACTCCAAGAAACAGATCCCAAATGGCGTAAGGTCAATCAACTTCTTCTAACAAAACCCGATCACCACTTGTCCAAATTTTAAAAACTACACAACGATGTTTTATTCCATCGAACTTCTCTCCTCTCTGGTAGATGGTGTGTGTGTATACCACACGCATACGTTGAACACCTTATCTGGTACATACATCTTTCCTGGGGTCATTATGGACCTCAAAAATGCAAACGAAAGATTTCTGCGTATTGCTATGTACCAAACTTGCACCATCGAATCCACAAGTTGTTAAGTACATGTCTTATCTGCCAGAAGGCAAAACCCTTCAACCATTCGAACCTAATTCCTCTGAATTCAATTATTACTGAGAGACCAAATCAAGTTCTGGCCCTTGATCTCGCCGGCCCCCTGCCGCAAGGGAGGGGAGGGGTGAAATACCTAGTCGCATTGATGGATCTTTTCACAAAACATGTGAGACTTTATGCAGTGAAATCATCCAGTGCACTTCCGATCATCCGTCGAATCGAACAAGACTCTTTTCCTCGATTTGGCAAGCCGGAGGCCATTCTATCAGATAATGCATCGAGTTTCACTGGCAGACAATGGCGCAATTTTCTTGCCAGACATGGCATCAAACAAATACTTATATCTCGTTTCAGACCGCAATCTAATCCCACCGAACGTATCTTCAAAGAGTTCAATAGATTCATTCGAACCTACATACCTAATCGACAAACCCGTTGGATTGACTTTGTATCTTCATTCGAGCAGATTGTCAACAATCTTCCACACTTCTCAACTGGATTTACACCTGCGGAATTAATGACGAGTCATCGGGAAAGAAATGAATGGTTAGATCCCATACATAAAATTGTAGAACCAGAATTAGATTTAGATGCAAAACTTAGGCAAGCATTGGTATCCTTAGCTGTACAGGCGAATCTACGCAAGAAGTCTTATGACAAGAAAGTATCTAAGGCTCTTACATATGATATTAATGAAAAGGTGCTTTAACGGACACATTTTAAGCCATCGAAGTTGTTGAAAAGAAATCGGAAATGGAGGCTATTGTACGACGGACCATTTGTAGTAATTAGAAAACCACATACAGGATGTTATCTAACAGCGGATCCAGCATCTGGCAGAATTAAAGGATTGTATCACCACCAGGATCTCAAGAAGTATAACGAGGCAAAGTAACAAGCAAAGGAACATTAGCTTAAGGTTTAACCTGTGAAACACTTCGGTATTCAAACACACCAATACGAGTACTCACACTTTGGCGAAAAACTATGGAGGTAATTGAAGATTTGATTTATTATGGCGTACGAAAAAGAAAGCACATTCCATTTGAGAGGACAGATTCTCAGTTAGTTTTAAGTTAGTCATAGGTGTAAGCAGTCCAAGTTGGCTGTTGGCATTGAGGAATGCCGTTATTGGTGAAAGGAGATACGGAAGGAAGTAGCAGATTGCCACCTTCCAACTCCAATGAATATATATGTATGTGAAATATTAGGTTAAGCAATTTCTTTTTCAGCCCTCAAGATGGAACGTTAGTCTTTAAGTGTACAGAGTACAGCCTATTGCGTGTAAACTGTGCGTTATTGTAACACCGCCATGAACTATACCTTTTGTTAGCGCGATCTTTAGAATTAAACAGATTTGTGTAGCCAAGTGTTTGAACTGTCAAAAGCAGTAAATAACAGAGAGAGAGAGTATCACGTAGTAGTTGATAGTTTTCAGGAGATTCAATCTCAGATTCAAAGTATCATCTACGGACAGTAAGCCTCATAAAGATTTAATAGCTAAGCAACAAAGTATTTCCTTTATTCTGTTTTACAACAGCTGTTAGGTCATGTAGTCGAGAGTGCCACTACATGGAAACATATACGTCGTACTGACAAGTCTGAAGTATTCCTGATGGTAAACGTTTCTTCTTTAAACATGTAAGATGCACTAAAGTAATTAGCTATTTCACAGCCAAGCCCGACAATCGCCCAGAAGGAGGCGTGAGAAACTAGAAAGCTGTCACCAGATATGACTCACATTATAGTAATAAAACTAAGATCTGGTATTAGATTAAAGGATAGCCACTTGAAGGCACATGTGACGCATGTCATGCATCTAAGGTCACAAAAATATCCTAGTGTAGTTGTGCTAGAATTTGTATATGTGTATAGTGTATTTATGTTCATATTTGATCCTCTCCTCTTCCACTTCCCCATCCTATCCCATTAAAAAAAAGTGAGGATTAGAATTTGACAGGCTCATCTGAGTGCTCTTTAGACGGTTGAAGTGGAAACGAAATTTGTGGGAGAGATCCGTTAGCGAAAGTTTTACTCTAATCGCGTATCGCGAGTAGCAATGTTGAGAGATTATAATACATTCCGCGAGTAGTACTTGCAGCCAGTAACTTTATGAAGCATGAATCTTCCGGAGAGAAATGCATGAGTATGCTCGACCAGTAGAGACAGAATTTGTTCAATCTGTGTTCTACATAAACAGTGACACTAAATTTTGAAGAGAAACGAAATAACAAGCTGCTTAAAAGATTTGTTTTAAGAAAAATTTTACCTTTGTAAAAGGGAGAGAGAATAACCGAAATAATCGTGCCTTGATTCACAAGTAGTGGTATTCAATACGCTAATCCGGCGTGGCGTGACTGAAAAGGTTAACAGAATTTTGTGACTGTAAGCAAACTTAAGAAATGTATGTATATATGTATGTAATTTATGGACATTGTTTAATCTTGTAATGTATTTACCTGTGAGTAACTTGAACTGTGAACTTTAAAATCGCAATGTGAGATGGGAGATGTGAATTTGCAGACACCCTAAGACGTTCTAAACAAAATGCGAGTGATAAAGTGTACAAAATACGTGTGCAGTGACGTGTGTACACGCAAGTGCAGGTAGTGACAGCGATCACAGCAAAACATTTTGCAAACTATATGTAAAACGTTGGCTTCACTTACCTGTGTGTAAGCAGCATGGCAGGTCGCAGGGAGTGTCGTGTGAAATCCTCGAAACAGACGGTGGCTGGCTCTGAGCACTATGGGACTCAACATCTTAGGTTATAAGTCCCCTAGAACTTAGAACTACTTAAACCTAACTAACCTAAGGACATCACACACACCCATGCCCGAGGCAGGATTCGAACCTGCGACCGTAGCAGTTCCGCGGTTCCGGACTGCAGCGCCAGAACCGCTAGACCACCGCGGCCGGCACAGACGGTGGTATTTTCTACCCAAGTTTTCGATACGCCGATCGACGATGGAGAAAGGACACTAGACGTGTGTTTTCCGCGTGTTCTCATTTTAGCAGAGCGCGAGTGACACACGTTAAACTTCATACGAGCATACACGAGCGCGTGTTGCACTGGACTAGTAACCGGCAACAGCGCGGAGCTGCTTGCAGTTGGACTCAACAATTAACATTTGAAACACAACCGACGCGCGCGCTGTGGAGGCGTGTCATTGACCTTAGAATGTTTTCCGTCTCACAACTACGCAAAAGACATTGCTAAAGCTATCACAGTGAAACTTAATTATGAACTTTATTTATTCTGTAAAAAGAGAAGTCTTAGCTTCAAATTAATTTCCATTTAATCAGTCACGTCGGATATTTTGCGATAGATAGTTAAATAAAGACAAGGCATTACTGAGCACTGAAACGTTAACTGGAAGGGAAGGTTATCAATCCTGTCCAGAATCCTATAAAACCTTTACCTGTAAGTCTACATTATAGCACGAACCTAACACAGGTTTCTTTCTGTTTATTTGCATGTAAACGACATGACGCTTGATGCGAGACACTAGAGAGGCAACACGAGCGAACACAAAAAAGACGCTACCCATGGTCGTGACCTCTCGGACGACGACGCTCACCGAGCGAGTATAGACGTTGCAGACTTCGGTTAAGTGAGCGCGTGACAAATAAAAGTGTACAGTGTAGTGTCAAGTGAAACGTCCTGATTAACAACGACATTCTAAAAGAATCTAATGAAACGGATAAAAAACATTACGAGACCAAACAGGTCACAGACAATTTTAGAGGACTGTTTAAGTAATTATTTCAATGTATCTGTGTATGTTTGTCTACTGACATGTTTTGTTTTCTATATAGAGTATTATTCATTTATCTTTGTGTGTGTTAGACTTAAGATTGTTTTTTGTCATATTTTGTTTCACATTAACAGCAATTAAGATAACAGTGCAAGGACACCTTACAATGAACTGAGAGTGCCAAAGTGCACAAAAGACACTGAAAGACTTTATTTGTTTTCATAACTGTACTGGAAGCATAAAATAACTAGATGACAAACTCATTCCAATTTTATGTTAGAACGAAAGTAAACAGATGATAAAACACAGTAATGTCTTGAAACTACATGTGAGTCCTGATGATCCTTCCGGAATCATCATGCCTCACATGGGAGGCATTGTGACATTACAGCCTTTATCACTGCGATTTTTAACATGTAAAAGTTTTTTTTTCTGTATTCGCGTCAGTATGTGCGAACTTTTAACATATACCAATGAATGTTGTAACCAGATATCTTTGCCGCGCTCCTGAAAAGCGCAGAATATCACGATAGCTATAAACTGTTATACGCTGCTATCGATCAGTAAAAAAACGATGCACCTATGTTTCAAAATAACAATTGCCAATTTTTACTTCTGCAGGGAGCCGCGCCGCTCTCTAGCTGTTCTGTGAATGTGTTGCGAGTCGGACGCAAAAGTATTGTGCTCCATACTGATATAATCATTTTACTGTAACTTTAAGAGTTTAAGTGATTAAAAAATATATGTAGCTACAAACAAGCGAGAATGTATATCATGAAAATTCGCTCCACCGCCACAATGGGTGGCCATGTTAATGTAAGTTTCCGTTTCATAATATAATACTTGAAGCCTTGAAGTTTATTTAATTTCAAAGAAAATCTCTCAACCTTATTTTCATTAATTATACTTGTGATAATCTTTCCTGTTTAAAAGATTTATGCAGCTTATGATCCAGCGTGTGTTCTGTCGGAACAGGTGGCTGTCGTGACGACATCGTTATAGTATTTATTCCAAGTTCTTTCAGTTCCGTTTATATGTTCGTACAAATCCAATTAGTTGGTCCCTTAGGTTTCTTTGATGTAACTTCCGTCTGTTTTCTCCGCGCGATCTTCCTCCGAAAAAAAAATTTCTGTTCATTTTTTTTAGTAATTTTCGATATCGCGAATGAGAAAAGACAGCCGCCTCCTGCTCCGAACGGAACACCACGACTTTTCTAACGTCGGAGAGTACCGCACGAATTTTCCGCTAAAAGGTAATAGAATTTCTTAAAGCTGGATCAATTACACATGTTGCTGCTGTTCTCCGACAAATCTGGTACGATTAATAGTAATCTATTCTGTCACGACAAAAAGAACCAATTTTATTTTTACCGAAGCAACAAAGCTTTCAATTAAATTACTAAAAAAATCATACCAGAACTCTTAATGTACATATGTATACCGAAATGGAAAAAAATACAATGTTGTCATTGGAGGGGATATCAGTTCAAGTTTTGATGTCCTGCAGGACAGAAAAACTGTGACATAGCTCAAAAATGTGCTTTGATAATTTAACATGTACTACGTTAACTGCAAACCTATCAGAGGCTCATCCTGTCTAGACAATATATTTACAAATATTAAGAGAACTTGTATGTCCACTGATGTAATTAGTTTTCCTTTCCCAGACCATGATGCAGTATATCTTAGTCTTAATAATGTAACTTCAGACTGCACCAAACCAGAATCTAAAACTGTGATTACTAGACCAGTGAGCAGAGAGAGGATGGATAGGTTTAGACATGCCCTCACTTATTTCAGTTGGGACATATGTTTTATTAGGCTTCAACATTGTTCAGCTGATATTGTATTCACAAAGTTTTTCTCCATCTTTTTAAATGTATTTGAAAATAGCATCCCTCTGAAAAAATGTACAGTGAATATTAGTAGTAATTACAAGAAAAGGAAAACGAAGGAATGGTATACTCCACAGTTAGGGCAACTGAAAAATACTGTGATGTTGTATTCTAGTCTGTACAAAACCAGTAAATCAGAACTGTATAAAGACCTGTATGCTAAAGCTAAATGCAAGTACAGGAAGGCAATAAATGAAGCAAAGAAACTGCATAACATAGTAAACATTGAAAAATCTAACAATAAATGCAAGAAGGCCTGGAGTGTAATAAACTCCATTGCACACACTAAACACAAAGAGGAAATTGCCATTACCCCAGAAGAATTTAATAAATATTGCATTCAGTCCATTGAAGAAATAAGTAGTTCAATAATCAAACCACCTGAAAATGCACTTAGTATTATGGACAGCTGCTTTGAAAAGCTTCCCCCAAGCACGTTCACTTTCACAGAATTGAGCCCAAATAATATCCTAAAAATAGTGAAAAATTTCAAACCTTCAGTTAGTGTTGATTACTATGATATGTCATGTAATTTGTTGAAAGATGTTATTGATTGTGTGATTTATCCTTTAACCTTTTGTGTTAACAAATGCCTAGTTGAAAGTAAGTCCCTGACATACTAAAAATTTCTAGAGTTGTGCCCATATACAAAAAAGGGGAAAAGAACTGTCCCACTAGTTACAGACCTATATCCATGACCCCAGTTTTTTCAAAAATTTTAGAAACGATTATGTATGAGCAAGTTAGTGCCTACTTGGGTAAACTAAATATAATTAGCGATAAACAGTTTGGATTTAGGAAAGGTAAATCCACAACAGATGCAATGGACTCCCTCGTAAAATTAGTCCTAGATGTGTTCGAGACTAGGGACTATGCCCAGGCTACATTTTGTGACCTGAGCAGAGCCTTTGACTGTGTAGAGCATGACACTGTGCTGAATAAGCTAGTTTACTTTGGTTTTGATGACAACCGTATAAATATGTTCAGGTCTTTTCTAGAGAACCGTCAACAAGTTGTGTGCATTGGTAGGGAGAAATCAAATTTGGTTAATGTTAGGTACGGAGTGCCTCAAGGGTCGGTGCTTGGACCTTTACTGTTTATACTAATGATTAATGACCTGCCATTATTCATAAAATCTCATACAATATTGTATGCTGATGACACAACTTTTCTACATAAAAGCTCTGATCTAGGTACACTGAAAACACTGACCGAAAATACCCTTGCTCAGTCCTCATTATGGTTCAAAGCTAATGGCTTCTTGCTAAATGAAAACAAAACCCAGACACTTTACTTTAGCCTCAGAGAGATTCCTAACTACCAGGAATTAGAAACTGTTAAATTTTTAGGTGTTACTATTGACAATAAATTGACGTGGGAACCACACATTAAAAATATATTGGCTAGGCTTTCAAGAGTGATTTATCTAATTAGAAATTTAAAAAGACATGTTCCCAATGACTATGTGAGATCAGCATATTTTGCCTTCTTCCAAAGCATCATCTCTTATGGAATTTTGCTGTGGGGTAGTAGCTGTCATGTAAATGACATTTTACTTTTACAGAAGAAAGTAATAAGAATAATAACGGATTCTGATAAAACAGAACATTGTAAACCTCTGTTTATTAAATTGCAGTGTCTTACAGTAGTAAACATATTCATCTACAATGTTTTAATGTACATTAGAAACAATGTGTCTAATTTTGTGTTGAGAAGTGATATTCATAGCCATAATACTAGAAACAGAACATCTGTAGACGTACCATCTCATAGATTATCAAAATCGCATAACTCTTACCTAGTTCTTGGACTAAGGATGTTTAATAGACTAAGTGCTTACTTTAAAGAACTGCCTGTAAATATCTTTAAAGCTAAATTATACATGCTACTAGTGAACAATCCGTTTAACTCCATTGATGAATTCTTTGAAGATGAAAGTACTGTATTCTTACGTGTACCTATTTTATGTAAACAAATTCACTTCGATATAGTAGTTTATGTAGAAATATATGCTCTTGACTTTGTCTATTGCTGTAATCAGCTGAAGACAGTAAAATTATTATTATTATTATTATTATTATTATTATTATTACTGCAGCATATTCCTCTGGAGATAATTTACTAACTTTGAAGGCGACAGTGGGTCCTGTAGTAGTCTGAATGTGACATCTAGCGTTGTATGCGACACTGGGGGTATGCGCAGATTGCTGTTTACTATCTCTCGGGCTAATAGAAGAGAGCTGAAGCGGATGAACTTTCTCAAATAATCACCAAATTTTTGTTTGAGCGTTCTCCACATCTTCCGCTCTCGCACAAATTTGAGAATGCAATATTGTATTTTCCTCAGCAATAATTGTTTTCTCTTCACTAAGGAACGGTAGCTTGTTGATTAAATTGGTGTAATCACACACTAATGTATCAAGTTCCTTTGTCAAAAGTCTTGGGTATTCTAGGCTGAGCCAATACAATCCGACTCTGTCATCATGGAAGTTGATGCAGAGGCGTCATGTACTAAGTCATGCAGTGGTACACCACAGGACGAGATGCAGTCTACGGAGTGCGAGCTGTTTGTAGAACCCAGGTATGTGTAAACCACCTCACCATCTATGTTGATTTGTGCTTGTTGAATTAAAATGTCAGTATTAAAATGATGTGAGAAATCAGCGCCAAGAATGAATTCTGTGGCATCAGATATTAGCAAAGTCCACTGTAATGGTTCTTAAGTTTACCACTAAGGTACGTTTACCATTCATTGGAATTTTGGAGTTGTTTGCAGCTGTAAGTCAGTAACCAACCAAATATCTCTTATCTTTGGTTACCGGCAGAACACTGACGTCTGATCCAGAATCGATAAGATATGTTCACGAAACACAAGTTTGAGTTATATACAAGCCAAAGTTGCCAAAAACGGCCTGTCATCTCGTTGTTTCTGGAACATTGACTTTGACAGTACTGGCTAATTTGGTACATGATGTCTTTAGATCATGATTAACGGAGAATAAGTTGCACACTTTTTGTTTTGTGAACACTGGTGTGTACGCGCTCAATCTCAGGGTGACCGGTCGTGCCTGCACCTGGTTGCTGTTGTCGTCCAGGTAGCTGCAAGGTGGAAGTGCACATTCTTGCCATTTGTCTGAATCAAAAGTTATACCAACACCAGTTGCGCGAATGGTCGTTGACATGCCTTCCGTCGATTGTTGGCTGTTGTAAGTCAGTGTTGTTGCTGGAGATTCGTTGATTGCAGATGGAGAGAGCTCAAGTCATGCTGGAGTGTGCGAATTTCTCCAGCCAGTGGAGGTTGCAGACCTCTAGCAGTGTTAGGAGGAACTATACCCGCTACGTCATCGCCAGTCTGAGGGCTCTCACTGGAATAGTCATTTAACAAAATATTATGCACTTGATCAGCTAAATACAACTGAGAATCCAAGTCTTTGGCGATATACGAAATCACAGCATTTTTAAGAGCGAAGGTTTAACTTATTGAACCTCACGTGTCTTCAGGTAACGTCTGAAACTTTAGATTCAATTACTAGCGATCATAGGCGGAGCCAAAATTGTGATCGGGATTTATCACCAATAACTTCACTTCGTAACACTTGTTGAATGCGTAGGCCACTTGATTTTCGAAAATGGAAAAGCACATGGTCTTTGAGGAGTGTGAATCTGCTTACAGCAAGTATGTCTTGAGCAAAGTTTGACAGTAACAAAAGAGGTCGTGTGTCTAAAGCAGGGCCGGACACAGGGCGCTAGACTTCACCTGTGCAGGGTATGTGGGCCACGTATGGGCCGAGTTCCGGCCTGTCTCGACTTTGCTCGATCCTTCGCGTGAAGTATCGGGAAAAGCGCTACACTGAATTGGGTATTGCGATGTGGGAGTTCTTGATCGATACAATTCTCTTCAGTTCGACAGAATCATGGTGTCAGCGCTGTTAACGTTCACTATAAGTTCATGGTATGACGGACGTTCACAATTCCAGTAGCTGTTTTTGCAAAAAGAGGCAGTCTAGCAGTCTATCGTCTCTCCTGGTTACAAAATGAATGAGAATGGCAGTAGAGAGGAATGAGAATTCTCAATATGCATTACGCAGTCGCTTAATCGACGGATACTGCAAATTTGCTGTGAAACGGAACTATAATACCATGTGAAAGAGCAAAAAATTGAAACGATTGACAGATGGGATTCATTGTTCTGCACATCAAGAAGCACTTTGTGCTAAATTTGCAGGCATGGAGCACGCAAAAATTCTGGAGCCGCACGCACTATTCCACTATCAGTTGTAACCGTTTTCGATGGATGTGAATGAAGAACTCGGAGACTTTATGTATGACTGAAAAGTACGTTGGTTAAGTCAAAGTGCATGTCTGGAACGATTTTTCGATTTAAAAGTCGCTATTGTTGAATTTATGAAGGGAAAAGGAGTGCAAGAACGAAAATTAGAACATCCGGAGTGGACTGTAGATCTCGCGTTTTAAATGGACTTGACTGCACACTGGCGTTCTTAACCTGTGTTAAAGAAAACATGAGGTTCGAGGAATTCATTGTGGCCTTGAAAGAATTACAAGGATAATTGCCTAAATGTTTTGAGGACACTGACAATCTTACTACTGTTTCCGAGCTGTTTAAGAGACCGTTTGCCGTTTCACTTGAAAGTACCTCTGTGCATATACAGATGTAACTGACTGACCTGCAAGTAACTCCCATTAATGAGAAATCCTTTACCCTGAAATTGTCCAGAAGTCTATACTGCTTTCTTCAGGTAGAGTTTCCGCGTATCCAAAAAGAAATTGCAAAACTGGGCCAATAAGTCGACCAATATATGTGTATGAAAGATGAACATGCAACTAAATAAGTCATGATTACGTGGCAACCTGAATGAGAAATTGTATGAAACTGTCATCGTCTGATCGTATGCCGATAGTCTGTACAAGATAAAAATTATATTATGTCTTCAATGCGACAAAAATAAATAATATGGAACATTTGTCTCGTTTACGATCTATGTTGTAGAAAACTGTGAAATATAAAACCAAGTCGTATGCAGTGCGCCTGCATTGGCATTTAAATGCGGCTCGGCGGCTCGTTCGCAATTTCCCCCTCTTCCCCCGCCTCACATCCATACACCGTGGCTTATTGGTGGCGGAATGTGCACCGAGGCGAAGGCCATAGCACTTGGGCCTGGGCACAGCCTGCGAACTGAATTCTTGGCCACCCATGGTCTATAGTACTGACGGTGAGCATAAATTGTAAATTGTCATCACATACGCCACAGACAAAAACGAGTTCCAGCAGTTTGAACCACAGGTCTGGTTTTTGCAGCATACAGTACGCAGCAGACCGACGATTTTGGTACACGGCATGGTAGATGCGACGCAACTAACTAGTAAAATGTCTGCGGACTGCCTATTACCCAGATTTTCCAGTGAGTATTAGTCGACTGGAAGCACATGAGGGACAAGAGTAATAGTCACTCCATCCGAATTGTACATAAGTATTCTGAGGAGATGGCGTTTGTTGTAGCTGGCGATGTAACTTCACGCTTAGCTTCTCGTGATCCATGGCTTTCTGTGAGGTCACGACTTGTGGAAACGTCGATCCACAATGAGTACAGTCAGTACTTGCTAACAGTGAGATAACACACTTGATTAGTACTCTCTTCCTGGCATATTATACACAAGATAGTACAACAGGTAAACAGTATACCAAAAGGCGGGAAGGTAGACACTATACAAAAAAGATACTCTACCCTGCAATGACTGTTTTAATATTCGATTAGTTTTGTCATCACAGGCGCATTTTGTATGCTACAGATGCTGCAGCTAAACACAATTATGTATTTAGGACACATTTACTAGGCAATCTTGTATTTTAATAGCCGTTTAAATTTTGTGTCGAATTGTTTGTGGTCTCTGTAGATTAGTTCAGACGTTCTTTGCACAACAGTATTTAGCATGGATAGGGACTGCGACTGCTGTGTTCGGATGTGGGCTGAGTTGGTATCCCTTCGCTCCCAGCTTCAGGCAGTGTTGGCTTCGGTCACACAGCTTGAGGCTGTTGCCAATGGGCATCACTGGGGGGGTCCCGATGGGGGTTTGTTGGGGACGGCCAGCTCGTCCCACACATCCCCCGATCAGACTACGGCTGTGGCTGCCTGGGATACTGCCCACATTGAGGCTGACCCCTCATCCATGGTAGAGTGGGAGGTCGTCTCGAGGTGTGGCAGGGGACGAAAGACATTCCGGAGGGCTGAACGGAAGGCTTCTCCAGTTTGTCTGACGAACCGGTTTCAGGCTCTGTCTCTGGCTGATACTGATCTTCGGCCGTACATGGCTGCTTGTCCTATTCCAGAGGTTGCCCCTCAGTCTGCAAGATCTGGGTGGTCGCAGAGGGTGGGCTTACTGGTAGTTGGGAGCTCCAACGTCAGGCGTGTAATGGGGCCCCTTAGGGATATGGCAGCAAGAGAGGGGAAGAAGACCAATGTGCACTCCATGTGCATACCGGGAGGAGTCATTCCAGATGTGGAACGGGTCCTTCCGGATGCCATGAAGGGTACAGGGTGCATCCATCTGCAGGTGGTCGCTCATGTTGGCACCAATGATGTGTGTCGTTATGGATCGGAGGAAATCCTCTCTGGCTTCCGGTGGCTATCTGATTTGGTAAAGACTGCGAGTCTCGCTAGCGGGATGAAAGCAGAGCTCTCCATCTGCAGCATCGTCGACAGGACTGACTGCAGATCTTTGGTACAGAGCCTAGTGGAGGGTCTGAATCAGAGGCTGAGACAGTTCTGCGAGCGTGTGGGCTGCAGATTCCTCGACTTGCGCCATAGGGTGATGGGGTTTCAGGTTCCGCTGGATAGGTGAGGAGTCCACTACACACAGAAAGCGGCTACAGGGGTAGCAGGGGTTGTGTGGCGTGGACTGGGCGTTTTTTTAGGTTAGATGGCCTCGGGCAAGTACAGAAAGGGAAACAGCCTCAAAGGGTGCGGGGCAAAGTCAGGACATACGGGGACCAAGCAGCAATCGGTATTGTAATTGTAAACTGTCGAAGCTGCATTGGTAAAGTACCGGATCTTCAAGCGCTGATAGAAAGCACCGAAGCTGAAATCGTTATAGGTACGGAAAGCTGTATGAAGCCAGAGATAAATTCTGCCGAAATTTGTACAAAGACACAGACGGTGTTTAGAAAGGATAGAGTGCATGCAACCGGTGTCGCTGTTAGTAGTAGTTTATCCTGTAGTGAAGTGGAAGTGGATAGTTCCTGCGAATTATTATGGGTGTGTAAGTAGGCTGTTTAGGTTTTCTTATTGGTAACGCCACGTAGCGCTCTGTATGAAAATCACTGGCTATGCTGTGTGCAGTCTGTGGCTAGTTTGCATTGTTGTCTGCCATTGTAGTGTTGGGCAGCTGGACGTTAACAGCGCGTAGCGTTGCGCAGTTGGAAGTGAGCCGCCAGCAGTGGTGGATGTGGGGAGAGAAATGGCGGGGTTTTGAAATTTGTAAGACAGGATGTCATGAACTGCTATGTATATTATGATTTTTCATGACTATTAAGGTAAATACATTGTTTGTCCTCTATTAAAATCTTTCATTTGCTAACTATGCCTGTCAGTAGTTAGTGCCTTCAGTAGTTTGAATCTTTTATTTAGCTGGCAGTAGTGGCGCTCGCTGTATTGCAGTAGTTCGCGAACGAAGATTTTTGTGAGGTAAGTGATTTGTGAAAGATATAGGTTAATGTTATTCAGGGCCATTCATTTGGAGGGATTTTTGAAAGTCAGATTGCGTTGCGCAGAAAAGATTGTGTATCAGTTTAAGCACAGTCCTGAATAATTGTTCAAAGGGGACGTTTCATATGTCGACCCTTAGCCGAGGATACCTCACTGGAATCTTCTGATTTTTTTCTTGTAGTTTGTGTAATTAGTGTAGCTTTTGTTTATTGCTAGCGCGTAATTATAGAGAGAGTTTCCTTTGTAGTTGTAGTTTTTCATTGTTGTACACTAAAACAGTTGTGGCATGCATGTAGATTTGCAGCAAGTATTTCGCAGCTGCGCTTGCAATTAACGAGATATTATTTTCAGTGCTACGTTAATGTGTTTTATTATTTTTGCTCTTCAAATTGTGCTTTTCTGTGTTGTCGTGTGAAATATTGTGACAATAATGGCGTGTGAAAACGTAATACTAGGCTCCAAAGCAAACTGAGAAATGACAGTGAAGATGAAAGCAGTGTGTTAGCGCCATCGTGTAATGAATTAACTAATGTTCAAAGTAGTAATTTGGTAATTGTGCATAGGGAAATGGAGCGGGCTGCAAATAATGGTGTAGGCAGTGAAACAATTAGTGAACAGGGATGCATTATCGATCGATCGGTCGGCAACAGCTTGCCTCAGGAATCCGAAATGACAGGACACAATCCTGCAAATACTGTAGATTCAGGTTTTGCGTCCTCGCCGTTTTCTCAAATAAGTCAGGACACATTTCCTGCTTTTCAAAATGTGAATATTGCCGGTTCAAATGCATTGTCGAATAACACTGAGGAACATGTTTCAGACACCAGTGCATTGTTATTACAATTAATGCAACAAATGGGACAAAAGCTTCAAAAGTTAGACACAATGGAACAACACCAGAGACAAACACAGCAACAGTTAGACACAATGGAACAAAATCTTCAAAAGTTAGACACAATGGAACAAAATCAGAGACAAACACAGCAAAAGCTTCAAAAGTTAGACACAATGGAATAAAATCTTCGGAAGTTCGACACCACGCTTGAACAAACACGTGAAGAGTTAACTACTTAGTTACATAACATTGAATCGAAATGTCAAAAAGTCTGTAATGACGTAAAAACACAAATTTGTGAGCATTTTCAACCTATTTTTTTGCGGCATGAAAATGCATTACAGAATCACGAAGCAGCCATAAAAGAACTGCAAACTATTGTTCATGAAAATCATGAGACCTTGCAAGCTAAAATTGACTCAGTTGCATCTACCGCTTTGGTTACGCAACTTGCAAAAACTCAGGAAAACTTAAAGGACACAGTAGGTACTCTGAAAATTGGTTCAGAAAGACACATGGAGGAAATTAGTTCATTATCAGAGAAAGTAGTTGAACTTTCGGATCAGCTAAATAATTTATCTACGAAGGTAGATGATAATCTGAATGACACGAAACCGGTAGTCTTTAATGACACAGAAGAGTGCGAAAAAATTAGGAAATTCAAACAAAATCAGAATCAAATTAATACGCAACACCAAAGAGAAATCCGGGAAGTACAAGATCAGCTGACACAGGTAATACAAGAATTACGTATTTCAGAGGACACTCGCGCTCCAATACGGGAAGAGGGACACAGAAATACGGAACAGCCACAAAATAATAACACGGGGTACTTCGGAAATTATGCAAGAAATTGGCAAGGTACATCGAATTTTGAGATGGAACCGCCGAAACGAAGGAACAATGACCGATATGCGACTCGCCGACATGATGACTTTGACTATAAGCTGTTCATTACTACACGTAAATTCAAAACATTTAAGAATTCCGGCAATGACATTCATCCACAAGCGTGGCTTCATCAATTCTATCATTGTTTTCCTCCCAACTGGTAATTAGAGCACAGATTAGAATTTATGTGTGGCTATTTAGAAAATGAACCAGCTGTAAGAATGCGATCGGTCATTCACGATTGTCACAGTGAAGGAGAATTTTACCATGCCTTCCTCTCAGCATATTGGTCTCAAGCTACACAAGACCGTGTAAAACATAGCATCATGATGATGAAACAATCTGAACAATCTGAATTTTCCAGTCTTGTCAAATATTTTGAAGACATGTTGCATAAGAATCAATATCTTTCAAACCCATACAGCCCTTCAGAACTCATCTGCATTTGCTTAATGAAATTTCCTGAACGTTTAAGAAATATTATTTTGGCAGGACATTGCAAAGACGACATTGAAGCTTTTCAGGGACTCTTACAACAATTAGAAATTGACACAGACAGTCGCGGGATGCGAAAACAGGAAAACAATTACTACAGGTCACATCCGTCACAATTCTGTGACGACAGAAACATTAACTGGACACGACAAGTCTATTCTTACAACGCAAATCGTGACCAAAACAGACACCACCCATACGACAACCACTGGCAGAGTAATAATAGTTACAGAGAAAGATTGCATTTCCGTAGTAATGAATATGACAGAGATTACCATAGAAACAGACAATATGGGAACACAAACAATTATTATCAAGGGAGACAGAATAACTTCAGACGCAACAGTTCAGCGCGCAGTTACGATTCAGGAAGAAATTCCCCACCACGTGACCGGCAAGAAAGAAACTATGGAATCTACCGACATGACGACAGACGATATAATTGTAACGACAGACCTGAATTGCATCAGAACTGGCGAGCTTCAAACAGGGCAGGGCCTTCTCGTCAAGGTGAATTTGTAGAAGTTAGGTCTCCTAATCCCAATAACGACGCACGCCAACAAAGAGATAGCAGACAATGACCCGCACCACAGGCAGCCACGTGCGCCGGCTGGCTCAGAGAAAAATAACATAGACGCTAACATTGAGAAAAATTCTAGTATTCTTTACCGACGTATACCGTACGATAATTGCGTTCAAGTTGAAACTCTGTGTACTAGGAAGAGTAAAGGTTTACACCACATTTCACATGTAAAACCGTTTATTGAGAGATAATTTGTTTTTTAATTTAGTCTTTGCTATAAAATTTTTCACTTCACGTTACTAGTACTCTTTGTCAGACTTAGAATCTGTTAACATACAACAATGTTTGAAGTTAAATATCCAATCAAGAACCAAGAGAACTTATTTAAACAGAAATTACGAATGCATTGTTATAGTGAACAGACGACACAGTGTTGTATTTGTACATTCTTACTTGTTAGTTGCACGATTACGTAACGACTATCAGGCTTACATACTTAGGACATATACTGGTACTGCTAATGAGATTTTAATGCAACATTTTGGTTTATTTGAAGATACATTCTGGATTTAAAGTACTTTTTGTGAGATACCAGATGACACAATGGTTAGTTTATGTGACAACTACACGATTATATCACGATGCTACTAATGTGTGACACAATTTACATTGTTGCTCTTGCGCTGTATCTGTTTTATATCTGCACAGTTTTTCTGTATTATTCTGGAAAGTAAAACATGTTTTAGTAGTAACTTTTGTGGTACAGCTACAATGAGACAGCCTTTTTCGTAGCACAACAATACGTTACATTATAGTACTTTCTTGATCACGGTAAGGTAAGTAATAACTACGATATCTATACGCAAAGCATTTCACTTTCGTTTATGATGAGGTAAGTACATTGACTTCAGCAGAACTTTGCTTACAGAGGACGATAACTATGACACTTCCACAGAATTATCTTACAGCAAGATGCACATTTAGCGCTACAGGACACTCATTTGAGTGATTAATTTTGTACTTAAACCATTTATTTTTCAAGATTTTTGAATTACAAAGAAAGTTTTCCGTGATACATTCCATTGCTGTAATCTGTAACACCTGACGGTATAATTACATTAATCCTCAGGGGGGTACGTGCTTACTTTGTGTACCTTGTGTGTGGCAAGCACAAGGAGCCCTAGCTAATATGGTATTTGCTTATACAACTTTACACATCGGTACCAAATTTCTCAAAAAATGGTTCAAATGGGTCTGAGCACTATGGGACTTAACATCTGTGGTCATCAGTCCCCTAGAACTTAGAACTACTTAAACCTAACTAACCTAAGGACATCACACACATCCATGCCCGAGGCAGGATTCGAACCTGCGACCGTAGCAGTCACGCGGTTCCGGACTGCGCGCCATATTTCTCCAACACATAAATTACACAGCTATCTGATCATTTGACTGAGAGAGACAAACATTTATTTTACTACATCAGTGACAGATGTTTACGTAAATACACTGTTGGATAACTTCATACTTACAGAATTGTATTTTGTCTGTACTTTGTGAACTGTTCATATTTTTTCAGAACCATTGTGATATTATGAGAGCTTTGAATGATGTGTTTGGTATGGGGTCATGATTTTTAAAGTACGTTTGAGGTAGATGACACTATTTAAATGAGCAGAGAATTTTTTTTAGGTTTTGACATTATTGCAGAAAGCTACGACGTTTTTGAGATTTGACTGAGGTTTTATGATGTTATTATTATGACGACGATGTGTATTATGTTGTTGAGGTATGTTTATTATCAATGAGATGATGCTATATGAGGAATCTGATTATGCTATGTATTTATTATGATGAAATATTGAAGACGTGTTGATGAATATGTATATGTGTAATAAGGTAAGGAATAATGAGTAGTGGTTAGGGACTCTGACTTGTGAAAAAGGATGTTGGAAACCAAGAATCGTACTTTAAGAGTTATGAAATGTGTGTAAATGCGTGAATGTATCACAACACCGGCGAAAATTTTTTGGACACTGTTATATTTATAGGATTTTGTTTCTACAGATTTGGAACGCAAATATTTCGACCTGTGAAATCTATCAAACTGTCACTGTAGCGGAAACCTTTGTCGTAAATATTTCGGTAAGAAAGGTAGGTCATGGCAACGGCCTTGCCACAGTGGATACACCGGTTCCCGTGCGATCACCGAAGTTAAGCGCTGTCGGGCGTGGCCGGCGCTTGGATGGGTCACCATCCCGCCGCCACGTGCTGTTGCCATTTTTCGGGGTGCACTCAGCCTCGTGATGCCAATTGAGGAGCTACTCGACCGAATAGTAGCGGCTCCGGTCAAAGAAAACCGTCATAACGACCGGGAGAGCGGTGTGCTGACCCCATGCCCCTCCTCTCCGCATCCTCACCTGAGGATGATACGGCGGTCGGATGGTCCCGATGGGTCGCTTGCGGCCTGTAGACGGAGTTAGAAAGAAAGAAAGAAAGAAAAGAAAGGTAGGTCACTGTAAGTACCCAGCCGCGCGACAGTCGCCTGGAAAAAAGCGATTAGTGTGTGCCGTTCAGAGGCACAGGTAGAGAAAAAAAAAAGGGCCATTGTCCTCGCTATTGACATTCCTTTGTAGAAAGCATCACAAATACGACACGCTCAAACTTGAAAACATATGATAACACTGTGGAGCTCTTAATTTATGATATTTACTGAAATGCCTAATGAAATGACGAGAAATATTTTTATATCTGTACACCTGATTATGACTACTGTCTTTCTAGTTGAGAGATTTTTTTACTACCTTATGAAATGCCATATGGCTAATGAATGATGTTTAATGTCTTCCTCTGTACATATTTGCTCATTTTCTTTAATATCTAGTTTCTAGCTGCACTGTAGAATTTGTTATTATAAAATTTAATAGATATACTAACATCACTATTTTCTGTCTACAGACCCAGTAAAGAATACGTTTCTGATAAACTTTCTTAGAAAAGAGAGCAGAAATAGACATTTCCCTTCACAGGAATTGCGTAAATACTTTTTTTAATGACTTGGTCATTTCTTTTCTAGAAAAAATTGTGATGCATCACTCTAGTATTAAGATGTGACATAGGTATTAAACATGGCCGTTTGTACTGTAATATTTTTTCTGCCTGCACTTTGTTATGTTTAGATATAAGTTATTGTATTTGCTGCTGCTGTTTGCCAGGTATAGTGCTTCTAAATTTCACTTTGTATTACTCTGTTAAGCCAGTTTTACTACGAATTTATTTTTCTTGTTTGCTGCGCATTGCCTTTATATTAGTTGTAATATTGCATTTGCTTTGCTAATTTATGCTGCTTGCTTTGCCTTTTGTATTTTTTATCATTGCTGTTTGTGTTAATTGTTTTGTGCTGCTGCATTGCCTCGTCCCTTAGTTTAGCATCTGAGCTCAGTAGATTTAAGTTAGCTTAAGATGGGGTAGGCCATACAAGAGAACAAGTTGTGATGAATTGGAAGAAATGCATTGAGAAGCTATAAGAAAATGGTTTGGCCAAAAAAGTATTTTGAAAGAGGATATGAACCAAAAAAGTAGGGTTTAGGGACAACAGGTTTAGGTAGGCTTTTCTTGGAAATAAATGATGAGGTAAGATAATGGAAAATAAATAATGAGGTAAGAAATATGTGAACATATAAATACAGAAAGCATGCTTCGATAGGATTTTTTTGGTGGAAACAAATGTTGAAATAAGACGAAAGATCTATGGAATGAAGTTTTAGGTTGGACTGCAGTACCAAATGTTACACTGAAAACAAACCCTGCCCTTTCCCATTGTGTAATCCCACTATGTGTTTGTGTACTCTTGTATATTTGTGTTTTTCCTGTCTTTATGTGTTTAGCTAATAAGATTTATGTTGTAGAATGTTTCAAATACTATGTTATTTTCTTCGTAAAGGTGTTCAGACATTATTTATTCTGTTTTGTTTTAATGATCATGTGTGAAATTAATGTTTCAAGAACTATTCTCATTATTTTATTTATTTACTTATGTCATAATTCCTGTAACACTGATGTATATGTCTATTTCTATTCTTTTGTAAAGCCTGTATTACTACAAACGTTATCTGTATTGTTATGTTTTTTAATGATGTATTTTGTACCTTTGTAATTGTATTCTTAAGTTATAACATTGTAATTGACACCAGTTCATCATATTATTAACTTGTAAGTTCCATTTCACTGCACACGTTTCTTTTGGTCATAGTATATGGACAATATGTGAGAAGTAGGGACTGTTAGTGTTTGCACGTGTGTTAATCATTCAGCAAGGGACTGGATAACAGCATTGCTGGTTCTAAGGACAATTCCAGAAACTTTGTGAGTGCACAAGTGGTGGTTTATGGACTTGCTATATTCTCTGCAAGACTCTTCGATGGTGATTGTGCACCTGCACAGTCGCAACAGATGGCTGCTAGCTATCTCTACATGGACTACAGTGGGTCTGCATCTTTGATGGCCCACCAATATCATTATTTCTACAAGGACTGCAGTGGGTCTGCACCTCTGGTGGCCCACCAATACCATAATCTCTACCAGGACTACAGTGGGTCTGCTCTGTGATGACCTACCTACCAGTATTCTTCAAAACTTCGAATGACTCTGCTGTGGGTTTGCTCTGTTGTGGCCCATTACCTGTCTGCATGTCAAGAGTCAGCTTTGTCTTTCCGTTGGAAGGACAACACTACTGATTCGAGACTGCATGGAAATCCACTACTTCCATGTGCATTTTCTTTTACTGCTCAGACTTTGAGTAAAAAAAAACACTGCAATTTTACTGTGATGAATGATCAGGACTGTCTTTATGGACTGTGAGAAAATTTTAGCTTTTGACCAACATTGTATCAGTAAGTGTGTGCATTTGATTTCTTTGTTATTGTAATTATGAAAAATTTTTTCAAATCTGTATTGGCCACTGCGCAAAACAATTTGTAAAATTTTTTGTGGGGAGCATGGGGGCTATGTAAGTAGGCTGTTTAGGTTTTCTTATTGGTAACGCCACGTAGCGCTCTGTATGAAAATCACTGGCTGTGCTGTGTGCAGTCTGTGGCTAGTTTGCATTGTTGTCTGCCATTGTAGTGTTGGGCAGCTGGACGTTAACAGCGCATAGCGTTGCGCAGTTGGAGGTGAGCCGCCAGCAGTGGTGGATGTGGGGAGAGAAATGGCGGAGTTTTGAAATTTGTAAGACTGGATGTCATGAACTGCTACGTATATTATGATTTTTCATGACTATTAAGGTAAATACATTGTTTGTTCTCTATTAAAATCTTTCATTTGCTAACTATGCCTGTCAGTAGTTAGTGCCTTCAGTAGTTTGAATCTTTTATTTAGCTGGCAGTAGTGGCGCTCGCTGTATTGCAGTAGTTCGAGTAACGAAGATTTTTGTGAGGTAAGTGATTTGTGAAAGGTATAGGTTAATGTTATTCAGGACCATTCATTTGTAGGGATTTTTGAAAGTCAGATTGCGTTGCGCTAAAAAGATTGTGTGTCAGTTTAAGCACAGTTCTGTATAATTGTTCAAAGGGAACATTTCAGGTGGAATTTACACTCAACAACCGAGCTAGGTTAATAATTGGCTCCTTTTACCGAACTCCCGACTCAGCAGCATTAGTGGCAGAACAACTGAGAGAAAATTTGGAATACATTTCACATAAATTTTCTCAGCATGTTATAGTCTTAGGTGGAGATTTCAATTTACCAGATATAGACTGGGACACTCAGATGTTTAGGACGGGTGGTAGGGACAGAGCATCGATTGACATTATACTGAGTGCACTATGCGAAAATTACCTCGAGCAATTAAACAGAGAACCGACTCGTGGAGATAACATCTTGGACCTACTGAGAACAAACAGATCCGAACTTTTCGACTCTGTAAGCGCAGAACAGGGAATCAGTGATCATAAGGCCGTTGCAGCATCCCTGAATATGGAAGTAAATAGGAATATAAAAAAAGGAAGGAAGGTTTATCTGTTTAGCAAGACTAATAGGAGGCAGATTTCGGACTACCTAACAGATCAAAACGTAAATTTCTGTTCCGACACTGACAATGTTGAGTGTTTATGGAAAAAGTTCAAGGCAATCGTAAAACGCGTTTTAGACAGGTACGTGCCGAGGAAAACTGCGAGGGACGGGAAAAACCCACCGTGGTTCAACAACAAAGTTAGGAAACTACTGCGAAAGCTAAGAAAGCTTCAATGCAATTTTAAACGCAGCCAAAACCTCTCAGACAAACAGAAGCTAAACAATGTCAAAGTTAGCTTAAGGAGGGCTATGCGTGAAGCGTTCAGTGAATTCGAAAGTAAAATTCTGTGTACCGACTTGACAGAAAATCCTAGGAAGTTCTGGTCTTACGTTAAATCAGTAAGTGGCTTGAAACAGCATATCCAGACACTTTGGGATGATGATGGCGTTGAAACAGAGGATGACGCGCGTAAATCTGAAATACTAAACACCTTTTTCCAAAGCTGTTTCACAGAGGAAGACCGCACTGCAGTTCCTTCTCTAAATCCTCGCTCAAACGAAAAAACGGCTGACATCGAAATAAGTGTCCAAGGAATAGAAAAGCAACTCTAATCACTCAACAGAGGGAAGTCCACTGGACCTGACGGGATACCAATTCGATTCTACACAGAGTACGCGAAAGAACTTGCCCCCCTTCTAACAGTACCGCAAGTCTCTAGAGGAAAGGAAGGTTCCAAATGATTGGAAAAGAGCACAGGTAGTCCCAGTCTTCAAGAAGGGTCGTCGAGCAGATGCGCAAAACTATAGACCTATATCTCTGGCATCGATCTGTTGTAGAATTTTAGAACATGTTGTTTGCTCGCGTATCATGTTATTTCTGGAAACCCAGAATCTAGTCTGTAGGAATCAACATGGATTCCGGAAACAGTGATCGTGTGAGACCCAACTCGCTTTATTTGTTCATGAGACCCAGAAAATATTAGATACAGCCCCCCAGGTAGATGCCATTTTCCTTGACTTCCGGAAGGCGTTCGATACAGTTCCGCACTGTCGCCTGATAAACAAAGCAAGAGCCTACGGAATATCAGACCAGCTGTGTGGCTGGATTGAAGAGTTTTTAGCAAACAGAACACAGCATGTTGTTCTCAATGGAGTGACGTCTACAGACGTTAAGGTTACCTCTGGCGTGCCACAGGGGAGTGTTATGGGACCATTGCTTTTCACAATATATATAAATGACCTAGTAGCGGAAGTTCCATGCGGCTTTTCGCGGATGATGCTGTAGTATACAGAGTAGTTGCAGCATTAGAAAACTGCAGCCAAATGCAGGAAGATCTGCAGTGCATAGGCACTTGGTGCAGGGAATGGCAACTGACCCTTAACATAGACAAATGTAATGTATTACGAATACATAGAAAGAAGGATCCTTTATTGTATGATTATATGATAGTGGAACAAACACTGGTAGCAGTTACTTCTGTAAAATATCTGGGAGTATGCGTGCTGAACGATTTGAAGTGGAATGATCATATAAAATTAGAACATGTTGTTTGCTCGCGTATCATGTTATTTCTGGAAACCCAGAATCTAGTCTGTAGGAATTAGCAGGTGCCACATGCCACGTGCCACAGCAATGCCTCTGCGACGTGCATGCCGTCGTCGCTGGCGGCGCAGCGTACCTGTGTATTGCAGTTTGAAGGCGATTGATATTGACTTGGCTGGGCAGTTTAATAAGCAGCAATTGATTGGAGGTCCAAATGTTTTTCGTGGACTGCATCTGAACTTCACTTGTGATGTTCAGGCTGTGTTTGGAGGTAGTACATGGCTCATACTGGCTGTTGTATGGTTCAACCAAGCAGATTATGGTGGCCTTGAAGCTTTTCCAGATGCTAACATATTGGCTTGGAAAACATGGAGTATAGCAGAGACCACAGGACTGTTGGCTAAACAGCCTTATGGTACGCTTGTTCCAAGCATGCCAATTGTTTTGACTACGAGAAGGAAGATGAATTTAAATGCTGATAGTACCTGTTTATATGGGCCAAAGTCGGTAATGGCAACTGTAAAATAAAGTTCAACGGTGACTGTATGATTTATTACAGACAAAGTGTGTTTTGTCCTTTCCTTATCTCCTTTCCTTATCTCCCGTGAGATATTTTTTTTTAATTAAAAAAAATTATTCACTTTTTGTTTTGGTGGCCGTGCTGCTCTTGGTTGCTCGCTAGGTGGGTGACCTTGAATGGGACTTAGCCGCGGAGGAGGCTGCCGGGCAACACGGGCCCTAGTATTACTAGGCCCGTGTTGCGCTATAATTCACTTCCGGTCGGGCTGATAAGGCGGGTGCCAGGTTGAGATTCATTGGGAGAGTCCTTAGAAAATGTAGTCCATCAACAAAGGAGGTGGCTTACAAAACACTCGTTCGACCTATACTTGAGTATTGCTCATCAGTGTGGGATCCGTACTAGGTCGGGTTGACAGAGGACATAGAGAAGATCCAGAGAAGAGCGGCGCGCTTTGTCACAGGGTTATTTGGAAAGCGTGATAGCGTTACGGAGATGTTTAGCAAACTCGAGTGGAAGACTCTGCAAGAGAGGTGCTCTGCATCGCGGTGTAGCTTGCTGTCCAGGTTTCGAGAGGGTGCGTTTCTGGATGAGGTATCGAATATATTGCTGTCCGCTACTTATACCTCCCGAGGAGTTCAAGAATGTAAAATTAGAGAGATTCGAGCGCGCACGGAGGCTTTCCGGCAGTCGTTCTTCCCGCGAACCACACGCGACTGGAACAGGAAAGGGAGGTAATGACAGTGGCACGTAAAGTGCCCTCCACCACACACCGTTGGGTGGCTTGCGGAGTATAAATGTAGATGTAGATGTAGGAATTACAGACATTAGCTGCTAGTGGACACTGATTTAAATCAATGGGGAAAGTTGAAAATTTGTGCTGGACTTGGATTTGAACCCAGGGCTCCTGCTCACTAGGCAGACACACTAACCACTGACCATCCGGACACAGTGGTCAGTACAACTGCATGCACTACCCTAACATGCGTCTCATCAGATCCAAATTCTCAACTTATCCAGACACACCTATTGTAGTGCTCCTCCTTATCCATTATCCTCATTACTTGCGGCATTTCACCAGTTCCCATAATTTTGGACATTTCCAAAAGAACAGACATCATTTTGATTTAGCAGCCACTATGAATTAAGACCCAGGTGAATTACAGAAATAGGGTGCGATTGGCTATTGATTGAAGTCAGTTGAGAAAGTTAAAAATCTGTGCCAGACTGGAATTAGAACCTGGGCCTCCTGCTTACTAGGCAGATGCAGTGACCACTGTGCCATCTGGACACATTGGTCATCTGGTCATAGCAGCTGCATAGACTACCCTAGCAGGCCTCCTTTTGGAAGTGTCCAAAAGAACAGACACCACATATACATAACTGAGGCGAGTATGGCCAGTGGTCTCTTCAGTGCAGATACGCACCAGGCACAAACTCTTACAGGAATCGGCAAAATGCCACGAGTAATGAGGGTATTGGGCAAGGGGCCTACAATAGTAGTTTGTGGATAAGTTGGGACTTTGGGTCTAACGAGAGGCATGCTGTGGTAGTCTGTGCAGTTGCAATGACCACTGCGTCCAGATGGTTCAGTGTCACATGTGCCTAGCAAGCAGAAGACCTGGGTTTGAATCGCACTCAGCCACAAATTTTCAACTTTCCCCATTGGTTAAAATCAATTCCCACTCACAACCTATGTCTGTAATTCCTTCGTGTTTAAATAATAGTGGCTGCTGCATCAAAATGATATTGATTTTTTGAACGTGTCCAGAAGAACAGACAATTACACCTCCATCTCTGTCGAAACGAAAAAAATGCTTTGGACAAAGCCTATGTAGATTTTGCCCCAGAATCGTAATCTGCAATAAAAAATGGGGGTTCTCAAGGAAGATTTCATAGTTGTCACCCACCACCCACGCACTAGGTGGCCCCCATGTCGGGGGTGGCGGGCGGCAACGTTGAAACCCCCGTTTTTTTATTGCAGATTAAGATTCTACAGTTAAATCTATATAAGTTTTGTCTGAAACATTTTCTTGTAATCATAATTTACAAGATGCTACTCAATGGCTCTTGAATATCCAGTAACATGTGGGACCCCACCTCGATGCTGCGAGGGTAGGACAGGCCATTCTTTCATAAGTTCTAACTGGAAATACAATTCGCAATGTTCTACTCCTCTGACATATCCTCACTGACGTGTCACTATGGCCGTGGCTCGAGGCGAACGCTACTCTACTTTTCCACTCAAAGTAAGTGTTCAAACGTAGTACCACTAACTTCAATACTCTTAGTGATCCACTTTTTAAATGACCTTGCCGTTGGTGGGGAGGCTTGCGTGCCTCAGCGATACAGATAGCCGTACCGTAGGTACAACCACAACGGAGGGGTATCTGTTGAGAGGCCAGACAAACGTGTGGTTCCTGAAGATGGGCAGCAGCCTTTTCAGTAGTTGCAAGGGCAACAGTCTGGATGATTGACTGATCTGGCCTTGTAACAATAACCAAAACGGCCTTGCTGTGCTGGTACTGCGAACGGCTGAAAGCAAGGGGAAACTACGACCGTAATTTTTCCCGAGGGCATGCAGCTTTACTGTATGATTAAATGATGATGGCGTCCTCTTGGGTAAAATATTCCGGAGGTAAAATAGTCCCCCATTCGGATCTCCGGGCGGGGACTACTCAGGAGGATGTCGTTATCAGGAGAAAGAAAACTGGCGTTCTACGGATCGGAGCGTGGAATGTCAGATCCCTTAATCGGGCAGGTAGGTTAGAAAATTTGAAAAGGGAAATGGATAGGTTAAAGTTAGATATAGTGGGAATTAGTGAAGTTCGGTGGCAGGAGGAACAAGACTTCTGGTCAGGTGACTACAGGGTTATAAACACAAAGTCAAATAGGGGTAATGCAGGAGTAGGTTTAATAATGAATAGGAAAATAGGAAGGCGGGTAAGCTACTACAAACAGCTTAGTGAACGCATTATTGTGGCCAAGATAGACATGTGCCTACAGTAGTACAAGTTTATATGCCAACTAGCTCTGCAGATGACGAAGAAATTGAAGAAATGTATGATGAAATAAAAGAAAGTATTCAGATAGTGAAGGGAGACGAAAATTTAATAGTCATGGGTGACTGGAATTCGAGTGTAGGAAAAGGGAGAGAAGGAAACGTAGTAGGTGAATATGGATTGGGGGTAAGAAATGAAAGAGGAAGCCGTCTGGTAGAATTTTGCACAGAGCATAACTTAATCATAGCTAACACTTGGTTTAAGAATCATGATAGAAGGTTGTATACATGGAAGAACCCTGGAGGTACTAAAAGGTATCAGATAGATTATATAATGGTAAGACAGAGATTTAGGAACCAGGTTTTAAATTGTAAGACATTTCCAGGGGCAGATGTGGACTCTGACCACAATCTATTGGTTATGACCTGTAGATTAAAACTGAAGAAACTGCAAAAAGGTGGGAATTTAAGGAGATGGGACCTGGATAAACTGAAAGAACCAGAGGTTGTACAGAGTTTCAGGGAGAGCATAAGGGAACAATTGACAGGAATGGGGGAAAGAAATACAGTAGAAGAAGAATGGGTAGCTTTGAGGGATGAAGTAGTGAAGGCAGCAGAGGATCAAGTAGGTAAAAAGACGAGGGCTAGTAGAAATCCTTGGGTAACAGAAGAAATATTGAATTTAATTGATGAAAGGAGAAAATATAAAAATGCAGTAAATGAAGCAGGCAAAAAGGAATACAAACGTCTCAAAAATGAGATCGACAGGAAGTGCAAAATGGCTAAGCAGGGATGGCTAGAGGACAAATGTAAGGATGTAGAGGCTTATCTCACTAGGGGTAAAATAGATACTGCCTACAGGAAAATTAAAGAGACCTTTGGTGATAAGAGAACCACTTGTATGAACATCAAGAGCTCAGATGGAAACCCACTTCTAAGCAAAGAAGGGAAAGCAGAAAGGTGGAAGGAGTATATAGAGGGTCTATACAAGGGCGATGTACTTGAGGACAATATTATGGAAATGGAAGAGGATGTGGATGAAGATGAAATGGGAGATACGATACTGCGTGAAGAGTTTGACAGAGCACTGAAAGACCTGAGTCGAAACAAGGCCCCCGGAGTAGACAACATTCCATTGGAACTACTGACGGCCTTGGGAGAGCCAGTCTTGACAAAACTCTACCATCTGGTGAGCAAGATCTATGAAACAGGCGAAATACCCTCAGACTTCAAGAAGAAGATAATAATGCCAATCCCAAAGAAAGCAGGTGTTGACAGATGTGAGAATTAGCGGACAATCAGTTTAATAAGCCACAGCTGCAAAATACTAACACGAATTCTTTACAGACGAATGGAAAAGCTAGTAGAAGCCGACCTCGGGGAAGATCAGTTAGGATTCTGTAGAAATACTGGTACACGTGAGGCAATACTGACCTTACGACTTATCTTAGAAGAAAGATTAAGGAAAGGGAAACCTACGTTTCTAGCATTTGTAGACAATGTTGACAATGTTGACTGGAATACTCTCTTTCAAATTCTAAAGGTGGCAGGGGTAAAATACAGGGAGCGAAAGGCTATTTGCAATTTGTACAGAAACCAGATGGCAGTTATAAGAGTCGAGGGACATGAAAGGGAAGCAGTGGTTGGGAAGGGAGTAGGACAGGGTTGTAGCCTCTCCCCGATGTTGTTCAATCTGTATATTGAGCAAGCAGTAAAGGAAACAAAAGAAAAATTTGGAGTAGGTATTAAAATCCATGGAGAAGAAATAAAAAGTTTGAGGTTCGCCGATGACATTGTAATTCTGTCAGAGACAGCAAAGAACTTGGAAGAGCAGTTGAACGGAATGGACAGTGTCTTGAAACGAGGATATAAGATGAACATCAACAAAAGCAAAACGAGGATAATGGAATGTAGTCGAATTAAGTCGGGTGATGTTGAGGGTATTAGATTAGGAAATGAGACACTTAAAGTAGTAAAGGAGTTTTGCTATTTGGGGAGCAAAATAACTGATGATGGTCGAAGTAGAGAGGATATAAAATGTAGACTGGCAATGGCAAGGAAAGCGTTTCTGAAGCAGAGAAATTTGTTAACATCGAGTATAGATTTAAGTGTCAGGAAGTCGTTTCTGAAAGTATTTGTATGGAGTGTAGCCATGTATGGAAGTGAAACATGGACGGTAAATAGTTTGGACAAGAAGAGAATAGAAGCTTTCGGAAATGTGGTGCTACAGAAGAATGCTGAAGATTAGATGGGTAGATCACATAACTAATGAGGAGGTAGTGAGTAGGATTGGGGAGAAGAGGAGTTTGTGGCACAACTTGACCAGAAGAAGGGATCGGTTGGTAGGACATGTTCTGAGGCATCAAGGGATCACCAATTTAGTATTGGAGGGCAGCGTGGAGGGTAAAAATCGTAGGGGGAGACCAAGAGATGTATACACTAAGCAGATTCAGAAGGATGTAGGTTGCAGTAGGTACTGGGAGATGAAGAAGCTTGCACAGGATAGAGTAGCATGGAGAGCTGCATCAAACCAGTCTCAGGACTGAAGACCACAACAACAACAACAACGTCGTAGTTCGCTAGACGGCCACGGTGGCGTTTCGAGTAGTCCCCTGTTCGATATGTCGGAGGTATACAACGTTGCGAATTGGGTTTCCTATTAGAAGTTATGAAATACTGACCTGTCCTACCCTTGCAGCGAGGAAGTGAGGTCTTACGTGCCATAGGATATTCAAGGGCCATTGAGTAGCATGTCGTAAATTATGACTGTGTATGAATTTCCATTCCTCCGATTACAGAGCGTCTGTCACGAAACGAAGAAAATGCTTCAGACAAAACGTATGTAGATTTTGCTGTAACAAAAAACGGAAGTTCCAATTGAAGACTTCAAAGTTGCCCCCGCCACCCACACAGAGGGTGTGGTGTGTGGGTCGAGTATGGGATCATTGGAAGACGGATGTCCCCTCCGAAACAAGTGTCTGAAGGAATCCTCATTTCACTTGATGTAATATTCGTATTAATTAGTGACCTGAAGATAGTCGCTTTGTCAAAACTAGTTGTCCGTGAATAAATATTATTACAAAAACATTTGGTAGTTCCAGGATCCCGTCTTTAAATGCAATAAGCTGCACGGCTCTGTCTACAAAAAATATTTTTTACTGGATATTGGCTAACGAGCACTGAGCAGACCAAAATCTTTTCTTTTGACATTAAACTCCAAATATCTCCTTGATAAGAGATATTGCCCTCGCGGTCCTTAACGATGACTGCCATGAATATTCCATTAACAGAAAGGGCGAAAGGTTGCTCTGATGTCACTTGAGGGAGACTTGCGCAAACGCACACAAAATGACGTTCCAGTTCTTCAACCGTGCCAACGAGTGTGCTGTACATTTCACTTTTGAGGCCTCCACACAGGAAACTTTCGAGGATCGAGATCAAGTCGCCTTGGTGGTCGAGGTACTGACCCTGCTATACCTATCGGTTGTGAACATGTACGTGGTGTTGCTACGACCAAGAGGTGCTGTTGTTGTCGCGTATTCACAGATTAGTCATACCTGGTTTAAGGCCCGAGCGCCACAAGTGGCTACTTGGGGCCGCAAAGCTTAAAGGTGTGCCAAAGGCGCCCAAAGGTAATA
Source organism: Schistocerca nitens (assembly GCF_023898315.1). Lineage (NCBI taxonomy): Eukaryota > Metazoa > Arthropoda > Insecta > Orthoptera > Acrididae > Schistocerca > Schistocerca nitens. The sequence continues at coordinate 587,475,874 of NC_064618.1, forward strand.
TTTGTACATTGGGACATCATAATTAGTAGTAAAACCGAAGTATGCGTATATATCCATTCACAGTGTTCCCAGATAACGAAGTTACAAAAAAAATAAAAAAATAAAAATGAAATAAAAAATAAAAAATAAAAATAAAAAAAATAAAAAAATAATAAATAAATAAATAAATAAATAAATAAATAAAAGAAATATTAAAGCGTCTGTTTCCCATGGGGAGTTTTTCACGGCACTCCTGAGCAACGTCAGTACGGGGTGGAAGGTCTGCCTGCTTGGATGCAGACTTGAATCGATCGTAGCATACCATCGACGAGACCATCAAGCCAGCTCTGGTCCAAATTGTCCCATACGGAGTACATGGTCATTGTCGACATGCAAAAATAGCTCCTTTCTCTCGATCCCACGGATGTTCGACTGTGTTCATGTCTGGGGAACCGCCAGACCACTCATTTCATGTGATCCTAGAACACTGAAGGAACGTGATCACGAGACAGTCTCGATGAACAAGTTAGTTACGATCCATCAAGATGAAATTATCACCAAAATGTTGGCAGTTCGGCCCGACTGCTGCTTGCAGAATCTCGTTCCTACTGCGCAGAGCACTGAGACTGCACTCAGCATGGTGTACGGTGGCACCCTACAACATCATTCCTCCACAAACATGTTGCACACATGGTATATGTTGTTTCAGACCCGTTTATTTTACTGGGTTGCCTCCAAACACTTTGTCTGCGATTATCAAGGTCCAAAGAGATCCGAGTTTCGTCTATGAACATCAGCCTGTGCCAATGCTGGAGCGCCCATTCTACACGATTTCTTTCCCATCTGTAGCGGAGTCCGTGGCGCTGTGGTGTACGACGTGTGCTCACCGTGGTATCTGAAGATTGGTTTGGAAAGATTCTCACATTCTCTCGTCGGATGGGTTAAACTTCACCGAAACGACCCATAAATGTACCGGTAGCTTTCGTAACGTATTTGGTGCAACTTTTTTTTATGCCAGGCAGCATTAAGGAACAGAAAACATGAAAATACTATATCACTCCATTAACATGATCAAATGTTAAATTTTGTTAGAAGATAAAAGTGCTATAAATGGCATCAAAAATTTTTTAAATTTTCCTGTTTTCCTCTTCAAGTTTTTTGAACCAATGTCAGTTTTTACGGTTTGTTTTGCTGTTATCCAACACTGTTTTACCAGTCTATCAATTTTTTTCTATTTCAATTTTTTAATTTTCAATATCAAGCTAACATTATCGGTATCTAACTTTCTGGATACGCTGGCTTTAATAATGTAAGGCTGTAATTTCAGACTGTTAATTCGAAAAACTGCTGTCCATATGCACATTAATAGTATAAAAACAATACTTTGCATGTGCTAGTGAAATATGCTTACCATTTTAGGTGTCAAAGTAATCTACCTTAAATAGTTGGGTAACTAATAAAAGTTTGAGAGAAAGTAAGTTTCTCGTACTTCCTGTTAAATTTAGTTCTGGGGGCACGGAATTTCTCGGACTCATCGATTCACATAAATAAATGGCAATTTTAGAATTTTGCTCCCTCTTGGATAAAGTTTTTCGGACGCCCTTGCACGCAAGTACATTGTCCTCTTATCTATCTGCACTGCTGTGAAGTTATTCCGTATTTTTACTGTATGACGAAAATCTGATTTAAAAAAATAACAGATTTTTTTACGTCGCCTTCTATAACCAGTGAAAAATCTTACAAATATGTTATTCTATTCACAGAAACGAGCTTTGGTGATGATCTCCCTACAACTGTATCTTCAACAATTGCTGGTGTAGTTAATAGCTTATTTTATTTACTTACTGCCAAATTTAGTTTCTTGTTTAAAAAATCAAGGATTTTACTGGTGTGATTCTTTGTAAGTACCATCAACCGATAGATTTGTAATCAAATAAGTAAAAGTAATATGATTATTATTGGCATTGAAGCCTAGGTAAACTAAGAAAATTTGACCTTGCAACTGAAGGCTGATTTTCTTAATTTCTGAATAATTTACAGTTGGTGGAGAGCTGCACTGTGTTAAAGATTAGTAATATGATCTTTGGAACATTACAAGTACAGCTGTCTGGCTCACGAATATAGAGGGTGGTAGGGAAAGTGGGGAGCGGGGTGGGGGGCGCCAAATTATACGTCGCTTGTGTGGAAAAATGTTCTCAAGCCTACCTTGAGAATAAGTGTCAGAGGATGGAAAGTCACTACCTGCAGTGGTAAGTCACATCTGGTTTTTATTCTAATCACCTCAACAACTCGCAGCAGTGAGAAGGAGATCTGCAGTTACTTCTGTCTTTTTTACTCAGCCACACTCTCCAGCACATTGTTTCAGTGAGACAGTGCTCAAGGTGGTGCATCTGCTGAATCGAGGGATTGCCAACAAGCAATTTACGCCGTTCCTTTCTCTGTAGCATCACATGTCTCTTCCTCCTTCTCCGTCACTTGAGAACGTATGAAGTGAAATTGAAATTGGATGCACGCTACAGAATTTACCTTCGCCTTGGAATATTCGGCAGTTGTGTACGACGATTCAAGTCATCTGCAGTACATTATTAAAGGATGCCATCAGATACATCTTAGAGCACATATACCGTGATAGCTGAGATTTCAAAAAGTAAGTTACACATTGTTATGGGATGCCAAGTGGCGTTTACTGTGTGTCAAAATGACATACAATGACCGAGAAAAATCGCAACACCAAAAAATAATTAATTTAGAGTAACGAAATTTCAGGAATACATTTAACTAGGTACATAGCAGTATTTAAGTGATAAGATCACAGGTTAATGTAAGCGCGAGATAAGCCACTGCAAATGTGCAATGCTGGTAGATTAGTAACCGGTGCAACCACCAGAATGTTCAATGCAAGCACGCAGGTGTGCGAGCTTTGTGTTCTACAGGTGCCGGATGTCAGTTTGTGGGATGGAGTTCCATGTCTGTTGCACTTGGTCGGTCAATATAGGGACGTCTAATGTTGGTTGTGGATGACGCTGGAGTTGTCTAATGATGACCCATATGTGCTCGATTGGATCTGATGATCGAGCAGGCTAAGACAAGATGTCGACACTCTGTAGAGCTTGCTAGATTACAACAGCGGTATGTGGGTGAGGGTTATCCTGCTGGGAAACACCCCCTGGAATGCTGATCATGAATAGCAAATACAACAGGTCGAATCACGAGACTGACGTACAAATTTGCAGTCAGGGTGCTCGGGTTAACCACGAGAGATATCCTGCTGCCTTATGAAATCGCACCACAAAAGGTAACTTCAGGTATAGGTCCAGCTTGTCTACCACGCAGACAGGTTGGCTGCAGGCTTTAAAGCGGTCTCCTTCTAACCAACACGCTGCCATCACTGGAACCTCGGTAGAATGGGCTTTCATCAGAAAACGCAACAGTCCTCCGTCGTGCCCTCCAATCAGCTCTCGCTTGACACCACTGAAGTTGCAAATGGCGACTGCCAGTGGAATGCATGCCACAGGGCATGTGGCTCGGAGCTATCCTTGAGTTCTTCGTGTCACTGTAGTGCCAACTGCCACTCAGATTGCTGCTACAGATGCAGTACGACGCTCTAGAACCATACATCGAAAACGATAGTCTTCCCTCTCGATAATGCCACGTGGCCGTCCGGAGCCCGGTCTTCTTGCGACCTTGCATTCTCGTGACCAACCCTGTCAGCAATTATGTCCCGTGACGACACTTCTGCCAAGTGTTTCTGTATATCGCCGAAGGAATATCCATCTTCTCGCAGTCCTATTACACGACCTTGCTCAAACTCAGTGAGGTGCTGAAAATCGCGTCTTTGTCGTCTTACAGGCATTCTTGACTAACATCGTCGTGCGTGCAAACGTGTGGAATATGGGGAGTATATTCCACTTGATATTGGCTGTAAGTTTTAATGGCCTAACGCTATTTTTCCTTCATTATGTTAAGTTCCAGTTAAGGTTTAAGCTTACGATGTTCTAAGCTGTCCTGCATTGGGACGTTGTGATTAGCAGCAGGTCTGGCCAGCGTAGGGACGCCCGCCAGTGTGGTCGGCTGCCGAGTTCTCTGACCAGCTGGTTGGTCGACCTCTCGGCTTTATCGCAGAACGTTGTCGCTGCGTCTTTGAACCTCTGCCGAAGGGGCTTGACAGCAGCGACGTTGTGGAGCTCCTCGGTGGGGAATTTCTTGGGCAGGTGGAGAGCCAGTCGTAGCGCCCTGTTCTGTATCGTTTGTAGGCGACTGATGTTTGTATTGGCCGTGTTTCCCCACACGACCGCGGCGTATTCCAGCAGCGGTCGTATGGCGGCCTTGTTCAGTGTAAGACCGACGTCTTCTGGCAGCGTTGATGTGGGGTTGAGCACTGGGTAGAGCAGCCTCAATCGGCCCAGTGCCTTACCCCTAATGTTTTCCACATGCTGCCGCTATGTGAGCCGCCGGTCTAAGGTGACGCCTAAGTACTTCGCGGTGTCGTTCTATTGGACTGGCACTCCACACACCGAGACTGTTGGTGCGTCGTGGCGGAAGGGGCGATTTGCTATGATGACCGCCTGACTCTTCTCGACATCAACGCACACGATCGTTTAAAAGCAAACCTGATCCCCGTAGTGGTGCTACTAGTGCCACTCTTATGCGACTGGCGCGAAATTTTAACAAACACCATCTTTGAGATGTAGAAACACGCCTACCAACTTTCCTTTATGCCGCACAACTCATTCTTGACATTGCGATTTTTTTTCCGTCAATGTATATAGATGACACTGTTTTTCAACATAGTCACGAAGTCCCTGTAAACTACATTTGGAACTTTCTACCAGTGGTTCAGTTACTTGGCAACAGAAACCCGCTCCTTGGTCCGGACCCATTCGGGCACCACTGCGTGAATGCACTCATCGTTGGAAATTCTCTTTCTCTCGAGATGTCCTCGCAGTTTGCCGAGAAGATGGAAATCTCATGCTTAAAGGTGAACTTCACGATCAGCGTCACCCGCCGGTCTGGGTCAGATTGTTGTCACCACTTCACAAGGATTGGACGCGACACTGCATTGGATCCGTATAAAGGCAGAACTTCACGGTGAATCTGTGTGCAAACGTTTTTACTGCAAGAATCGTACTGCCCCATGTACTTCAACGTTGGAGTACGTTTCCAACTGCTGCGTCATATCAATTGCAAACTGTGAAGCATCTGTTAACTGTACCGCAGCAGAACTGTCTCTCCAGGAAACGCGGAACATGTACTTCCTTCTGACAACGCGCCAGTCTTGTTGCGCTATCGTCTTAGTTTGGGACGATATGTGTAACTTACTGTCTGAAGCCCCTACGTTTGACAAAGCCAGGTCATTGATTATAGTCCTTCACAATCTCAAATTTCACTCCACTTGTAAGCATCCTTCCGGGTGACATACACTAAGGTAACAAAAGACATGGGATATTTCTTAATATCAAGTCGAATCTCTTCTGCGCGGCGTAGTGCAGCAATTCGACATGACATGGACTCAACAAGTCCTTGGAAGTCCCTGCAGAAATATTGAGCGATGCTGTCACTATGGCTGTCCATAACTGCGAAAGTGTTGCCGGCGCAGGATTTTGTGCACGAACTGAGCACTCGGTTATATCCCAAAAATATACGGTGGGATTCATCTCAGGCGATCTGCATGGTCAGCTCATTCACTAAAACTGTCCAGAATGTTCTTCAAACCAGTCGCGAACAATGATCGGTTCAATTCGACCAGAGGACCCAGTCCATTCCATGTAAATACATTCCACACCATTACGGAGGCACTGCCAGCATGAACAGTGAGGTGTTGACAACTTGGGTCCATGGCTTCGCGGGGTCTGCGCCATACTCGAACCCTACCATCAGCTCCTTCCAATTGAAATTAGGTCTCTTCTGACGAGCCCACAATTTTCCCGTCGTCTAGGCTCCAGCCGATATGATCACGAGCCCACGAGAGGCGCTGCAAGGCGATGTCAGCAAATACACTCGTGTCTGTCGACAAATTTCGCTGCATTGTCCTAACGGATACGTTCCTCACTGACAACTCTACGCATACGCCACTGCTCTCGGTCGTTAAGTGAAGGCCTGCGCGGTGAGAAGTAATCCCTTAAATTTGGGATTGTTGGCACACTCTAGACACTATGGATCTCGGAATGGTGAGTTCCCTAAAGATTTCCGGAATGGAGTGTCCCGTCCCATGCGTCTAGCTCCAACTACCATTCCGTGTTGAGAGTCTGTTAATTCCCGTCGTCCGGCCATAATCACGTCGGAAACCTTTTCCCATGAATCACCTGAGTACGAATGACAGCTCCACCAATGCAGTGCCCTTTTTTTTACTTTATTTACGCGATGCTACCGCCATCTATATATGAGCATTTCGCTATCCCACGACTTTGTCACCTCAGTGTATTGTTTCCATGTTAAGAATGGTGATAATGAATAACTATGCTTGCTGTTAGCACGGTACAGCTAACATTTGCGCACTTTGTCCGTAATTCGACGAGATGATCTTTCTATCACGCATGATGCGTCTAACACACCATGGGTATTCGCATGCAGACAGAGTTGTTTTGGTGATAATTTCATAAAGTAAAACTGAAATTTCACATCTCTTTCTTTACGTTTTTGCCGCTTTAGCAGGATCCCTTCTTTTTACTTGGAGCTGAATTTTCCAGATCTATTACTTCTTCTGTCGGAGGTAAATTATTTTGATGATTCTATAGTGCACATCTTACCATATTTGCACAGATAGCCCACATGGTCATCTTTGCAAAGAGAGTCCACATGGTCTAACAGTACAAAATGTCTGTAACAAAATTTAGTCATATAACTGTTTTCGGTAGAAAATAGACTTCAAGAGAGGCAGTTTGGCAACACTGTAAAACGAGGAGACAAAGGTCATCAGATTGCGAAAAGCCTGTATACATATGATGGTAGTATCGCGTACACAAGATACAAGAGGCCAGTGCATTGACGGAGCTGTAATTGTACTCAAGAGATTCATGTGAAAAGGTTTCCATTTATGAAATCGTTAGAAAATTCAATATTCCGAAATACTTAGTGTAAAGAGCGTGCCGAGAATACCAAATTTCAGGCATTACCACTAACCACGGATAACTCAGTGGCCGACGGCCTTCACTTAACAATCGACAGCAGTAGCGTTTGCGTAGAGTTGTCGGTGCTAACATTCACGCAGCACTGCTTAAAATAACTGCGGAAATCAATGTGTGACATACGACGAACGTGTCCTTTAGTACAGTGCGGCGAAATTTGTCATTAATGGGTTATGGCAGCAGACGACCGACACAAGCGTCTTTGCTAACAGCTCGACATCACCTGCAGTGCCTCTTCTGGGCTCGTGACCATATTGGTTGGACCCTAGACGACGGGAAAACCGTGGCCTGGTCAGATGAATCCCGATTTCAATTGGTAGGAGCTGATAGTAGGGTTCGAGTGTGGCGCAGACTCCTCGAAGCCATGAACTCAGGTTGTCAGCAAGGCACTGTGCAAGCTGATGGTGGCTCAATGATGTAGGCTGTGTTTACTTGGAATGGACTGGATCCTCTGGTCCAACTGACATGCTCATTGACTGGAAATGGTTGTGTCCGCCTACTTGGAGAGCTTCTGCAGCCATTCATCGACTTCATGTTCCCAAGCAACGATGTCACTGGGCCACAATTTTTCGACATTTGTTTGAAGAACATTCTGGTCAATTCGTGCGAATGGTTTGGCCACTCAGATTACACGACATGAATCCCATCGAACTTTTATGGGACATAATGGAGAAGTCAGTTGGTGCATACATTCCTCCACCGGCAACATTTCGCAATTATGGGCGGCTCAGTATTTCTGCAGGGTACTTCCAACGGCTTGTTGAGTCCACGTCACGTCGAGCTGCCGCACCACACCGGGCAAAAGGAGATCCGACACGATATTAGGAGGTATCCCGTGACTTCTGTCACCTCAGTGTAATCGCATGTACAGCAAGTACACTTGTTGGGCAAAAATATGGAAACGGCGAGAAATGCGTGCTTGAACATAAATGTAGATGCTAACGAAGTCTGCAGGTTGCGCTGTAGTATTTGGCCGAGAACGTTTGACCACGAAAGGCGCCTGTGCAATGTCCACAACACGCTTCAAGTGTCTGTCCTGGTCAGAATAGTGTTCTGCGTAGTTGTGAGTGCATTATGCTGGAGCTAAGTATACTTGAACGTGGATAAATTGTTGGTGATTGTATGATTGGCGCTTCCGTAAACAAGGCAACCAAAGTGTTTGCTGTTTCAAGAAGCACCATATACGGGCAAGTCTTCAGGTCCAGATTGTATACCCATTAGGTTCCTTCAGATTACGCTGATACAATAGCTCCCTACTTAGCAAATCATATACAACCGCTCGCTCACCGATAGATCTGTACCTACAGATTGGAAAATTGCGCAGGTCGCACCAGAGTTTAAGAAGGGTAGTAGGAGTAATCCATCGAACTACATACCTATATCATTGACGTCGGTTTGCAATAGGGTTTTGGAGCATATACTGTATTGAAACATTATGAATCACCTCGAAGCGAACGATCTATTAATACGTAATCAGCATGGTTTCAGAAAACATCGTTCTTGTGCAACACAGCTAGCTCTTTATTCCCACGAAGTAATGGCCGCTATCGACAGGGGATCCCAAGTTGATTCCGTATTTCTAGATTTCCGGAAAGCTTTTGACACCGTTCCTCACAAGCGACTTCTAATCAAGCTGCGCGCCTATGGGGTATCGTCTCAGTTGTGCGACTGGATTCGTGATTTCCTGTCTGGAATGTCGCAGTTCGTAGTAATAGACGGCAAATCATCGAGTAAAACTGAAGTGATATCAGGTGTTCCCCAGGGAAGCGTCCTGGGACCTCTGCTGTTCCTGATATATATAAATGACCTGGGTGACAATCTGAGCAGTTCTCTTAGGTTGTTCGCAGATGATGCTGTAATTTACCGTCTAGTAAGGTCATCCGAAGACCAGTATCAGTTGCAAAGCGATTTAGAAAAGATTGCTGTATGGTGTGGCAGGTGGCAGTTGACGCTAAATAACGAAAAGTGTGAGGTGATCCACATGAGTTCCAAAAGAAATCCGTTGGAATTCGATTACTCGATAAATAGTACAATTCTCAAGGCTGTCAATTCAACTAAGTACCTGGGTGTAAAAATTACGAACAACTTCAGTTGGAAAGACGACATAGATAATATTGTGGGGAAGGCGAGCCAGAGGTTGCGTTTCATTGGTAGGACACTTAGAAGATGCAACAAGTCCACTAAAGAGACAGCTTACACTACACTCGTTCGTCCTCTGTTAGTATGTTGGTGTGCGGTGTGGGATCCTTACCAGGTGGATTGACGGAGGACATCGAAAGGGTGCAAAAAAGGGCAGCTCGTTTTGTATTATCACGTAATAGGGGAGAGAGTGTGTCAGATATGATACGCGAGTTGGGATGGAAGTCATTAAAGCAAAGACGTTTTCGTCGCAGCGAGATCTATTTACGAAATTTCAGTCACCAACTTTCTCTTCCGAATGCGAAAATATTTTGTTGAGCCCAACCTACATTGGTAGGAATGATCATCAAAATAAAATAATAGAAATCAGAGCTCGAACAGAAAGGTTTAGGTGTTCGTTTTTCCCGCGCGCTGTTGGGGAGTGGAATGGTAGAGAGATAGTATGATTGTGGTTCGATGAACTCTCTGCCAAGCACTTAAATGTGAATTGCGGAGTAATCATGTAGATGTAGATGTAGAGTAGAAGATTTGCATCGCGTGTAGGGAAAGCGGAAAACGTCATCCTCTAAGTCACGACCCGGATGAAAGTGTATTCTGAATGCTCTTGACGAATCGTCAGTGAAGAGAATTGAGTCGAAAAGTAAGAGGACGACAATTGCGAAGTCACTGCAGAACTGAATGTCGCACTCGGGAATCATGTCGGCAGCGAAACAACACGAAGGAAGCTCTATAAGCTGAGAATTACAGAGCGAGCTGGAACTGCAGAACCACACGTCAGTGATGCCCGAAACAGGAAAACGTGGTGCCGAAGCCAAAAATGGGCTATGTCGCAATGGAAGAATGTCATTTGGTCGCATCAGTCTTGTTTCACATCGTGTCCAACTTCTGACCGAGTTTTTGTCCCAAGAGTAAATATGGTGGGGGCCGGCCATGACTTGGACAGCCATGGCAACCATAGTTACTCTACAATGTCACATTCCCGCCGAGAACTATGTGACCAAATGTTTTTTATTCCAGTGTTTGATCACAATATAAAGTCCTTCTACGATGAACGGTTACAGTCAGTAATGACCATCGTCAGACCTACAGTATAAAAAATAGACAAGTAGTGGGCAGTCCATCTGTCTAAACAATACAGTGTTTCATATCATGATAAACTGTCAAACAAACTGGGAATGTACAGACAAAATAAGGTAAAGCGTACCTGTTCTACACCATGTCCTAATATGATAACGCCGAAATGGCGTCAATTGTCAGCGTTGTTTTCCATTTCTTTTTTTATACTGTCTCCCCCCCCCGCCAGCAAAAAAAAAAAAAAAAAAAAAAAAAAGGAAGAAGCCCACCCACCTCTTTCTTGGGCTATCCCTGTGTCTTTTATCCTAGGTAGTTCCCGCGAAACAATGAAAATCACATAGCCACATCGCCTATGTGTGTTGTTCCGCACTATTTGATCAAGCACATTCGTATCCAGATTCCGGTGTACCCTTTGGCCATTGGTTCTATCGTTTAGTATGAGCTATCATACTTATCACTTTCGTATTCATTGCATTTCTTTCTGACACTGCGCCATCAGTAGAGCTACGAATCCGCTTCACAGATAATTACCAAACTCTGTTACTATTTTTATAAACATCACGAACGTCTAAAAACTAATTATGTCTTTCAGAGTTCAATATTCCATTATTATTATTACTGGCTAAGTCGATGGAAATCTGGAAAAATCTCAGCCATTACCATTGAGGAAACCGTGTAACTGAAATCGTGCGCCTTTCGTGAGTGGCAGTGTTAGGTTTTAATAATGCAACAAAGTAGTATTGAGGTAAAAATTTTACGTCTCGTAGACTCAGTGAGCTGTTGATAAAGGCGTCTTCGTCGTCTTAAAGGCATTCTTGAGTAACGTCAACTCAGTACGACCAATCTCAAAGGCAACTAAGGTCACGACCGTTACAGCGTTATTTAAAGCTAACCTGATTTGCATCCTCATAATGGCGCTACTAGCGCTACTCTAACATCACTGTGTATGTATTTTGGGTTACTGTAGGCCAGAAAATCTTGGATTTTATTCATCCTTTTTTCCCTATTCAGCGTTTTTCCAGCTTATTTATTTACTTTTGGGTAAGAACAGTTTTCCCTGCAATTTCACCTTCTTTCAACTAGCACTGCCCATTCTCAATTTGAATCATGATTACGTCAGTTCTAATGCATGTTTTCTAAGCTATTCAGATCCATCTTTAAAAATCGACATCCTTTGCACCTGAGAACCTGAAGATGTCTATTATACTACAATGCCAACTGAAATAAGGTTTTGGATGCTTTTTTCTGTAAGCTTACTGTGTTTCTGTCAAATATGATACCAGTTATACCAATTTTAATTACTTTTTCCAGGATGTATATTTCGTGGGTTCACTGAACTGATTCTGTGTGGCCTAAGCAGTTCATTCTGAACTCCTCAAATGCATTTTAGGAAACACGATGTTCGTTTTCCTACTACGTCAATCTAAAAAATATATGTTTAAAAAAGAAGCTTTTGATTCATAGTATACTTTCTTCACACTACGTTGCATACCAACAGAATTTTGTATTAACATTTTTCACCCTATTTCCCAGCCGTTACGTACTTTTAGGAGTACTTTAGGTTATTATCATAAATATTGTTAGACAATGTATAGGTCTTCAGCTTCCGAACCCTATTTATGGGATTCCGGATAATATAAAAATGTAGCAATGAGACTACTTTTGCGGAAGGTATGTGGGACGCAACACAAAAAATTGCTTATTTAAGCAATTTATATGTTGTGTTGCATTAATCGATAGCAAATGAGTATTTTATTTTGAAGAACAGATTTAAATATTTACAAAATAGCTCTCAGTTCCACTAATCGAATTATTTCAGCCAAACCAGATCCTCCTAAAAAAAACTTTCACTAATGTGTCAAACGTAAATGCTATAATTGAAAATGTTTTACAACCAATAATAAACGTCCATTGATAGGACTGAAATCAAAATGTTTAATCTCAAACAAAAACGAGTTGTATATATAATGTCCTATAATTTCCTACCTCAGAAACCCTCTGCGAAAAACCACAACAAAAAAACTATACACTTAAGTACAAAGTTTTATCTCGTGTTTTCCTATGTGTTGTTTACGGTTTTTAGCTGTGGTGCATTATTCATTTTCCTGCACTCACGTGTTACGATGAATGAGCCGCAGTGAAACTACCTGTGCAAATATATACCTGGCTATTCTGCTGTCGCGAGGGATTGATAACCCACTGTCAGGCGCTGCAGGCTGAACGGGTCTGTTGGTATTTGCCAGGCTTGCGGAAACACAAGCTGACTTATTTTAACCACTATGCTTCAGTATACAATCACGTACTCACGACTTTCCGTCGCGACAGATTGAGCTGTTTTAATGGATGCGGCGGAGAGGGGGGCAGGCAAGCTGAAAGAAGAATGTGTAATCTCTTCCAATACGCTGGGTCTCTACATGTTGCTGGACCGGCTAACTACCTGAAGCACTAGAAGATATACCACTTCATGTTTGGAACAAGTTGTTGTTCCGAGATGGTGTTGTACCTTCATGCTTTGGAAAAATAAAGTGAACCAGAATTTAAGAAGAGCTTTTTCTAGGATATGGAACGACAGCGGAAGTTCTGTTTTATTGCCTCCTCATACATCTCCTGGATTTCTTTTTGTGGTGACGCTCGAAGGAGCACGTTTATTCTACTCCGCCAATGAATATAGAAAGACTGGTAGCGCACTTCTATGCTGCTCTTTTAAGTGTGGCTGCAGCTATACTGCAAATGTTTCAGAGCAGCGTGATTCAGCGAGTTGATTAGATGCAGGGAGGTCGCTTTGAGCGTCTGCTCTGTCAGCTATGCATTTTATTAGAAAAACTTTGTTGGTACTGATAGTATACTCCAGTTTACAATATTACAGCTGGCCGCTCTTATTGAGTATGTATGTATGTATGTTTAACATCTCCGCGTTGATTAAGTCCTATGAGAGATGTCCTATGAGAGATCATTTTTTTAAATCGTGAAGATTTCTGATATCGCAGAAAAATACTTCAAATCTTCAGCATTAAAATTCTTTAGTCGTGGGATCCACATTGCTTTAGAAACAGTGTATACTTCAGCAACATTATTGGTCAGATCAAAACTAGAAAATAAAAATTAGACCTAGAACCGGAATCGAACTCGAGCATTCTTAGACTATACGCTACTCATTGAACAGGGCAGTATAGATAAAGATCATTAAATGAAGATACTTTTCCGATATGTGAGTGCAGTGTTGCCAAAAAGCCATTCTTTGACGCCAGTTTTCTATCGAAAATATACACAGGACGAATATTCTGTTACAGACGCTTTTGCACTGTTAGAATGCAACGAATCGTGCTGGGGCGTCTGAGCGTGCGGATTTTGATTCTCCCTGTTTAATGGAAATACGAGTCATATCGAACCAAGAGATTATAAACTTGTGAAATGCATTTAATAAACAGTGTGTTTGCTGCTTTGTACCACTTTAGTTTTTTCCTTTATGGGTCGTTTGTTAACCCTGCCCTGAAAAGAAGCCGCTCACTCGCCACTGAACCTTTCGGGAAGGAAAATATTGCCGCACTATGGGATGCAATATTTGAAACTAGTGTTTGCTTTGGATTGCGAGAAAGGCTCCTCAGACATTTAAACAATTGTACACACTGAGTAAACTTTTCTTCAAAACGAATTTATCGACAAGTTATGCCTTAGCTATCAGACTCGTTTAACGTCTCATTAATTCCACGCGCTACTAAACGTAGATGAGACACCCTTATACGTTGATGTTGAAATATGTATTGTGAACGATATTTCTGAGAAATTTTTGAGTGTTCCTTGACTTTATTTGCTATTTCTGTCTCATCACAAAATATAATTTTAAAAAATGGCGTTTCCTTAACTGATACTTAGACATAAGAAATTATGTTAAGAATTGAAACCTGAGACTCTTCACGAAATAAAATGGAGGAGTCTCGAATTTCAATAATTTCACATATCGAATAGTCAGTTACTTGGGATATAGTGCTTCCCGTCTAAGAATCTTACAAATCTATCTGTTTCTTAAAATTACAGTGCAGCTGAAGAGGAGGATGGTAAAGCAACACTTCTTTTATGTTCGTGATTCCTTCCAACTTCATCCACATCCACATCTCTGTTGCATAAGGATACTAGGAAATTTCACCAATCCTCCCAGCAGCGGAGCAAGCGTTTTGCAAACAACGACATTACCGTGTGGTGGGCCGACACAACGTCCCACGAGAGCAAGGGGCTTAAGGCTGGCAACTAGAGGTGGCAAAATTATCTAAAATGTCGCTGTTCTGACTTTTGTTAGGTCTGAAAAACTAAACCGTTATCATTTAACTTTCTGCTGTGAGAGGTCATTCGTCGTTTATTTGCACAGGAGCTACCGCAAGAAATTTAATTTTTATAAAATCATTTTAACCTTTTTATCGCTTTTAAATTAAAGAAAACTTATAGAGCTGGTTAATTATATAAAACCTATATCAATACAGAAATCAGAGAGAAAATAATTCTACTAAACTGAAAGTGATACTTGACAATCATCGACATTAACATATTCTAGAGTTCAAGTTCAATGTTGCTCGAAGGAATAATGTTAGAAAGATGTGTCAGTTTTAACTGAAAAAATTAATCAATTCAAGAATAGATGCACTCTTAAAAATTACGATAAAAAAAAAATCTTGTACATTCGCTATTGGAACTCAGAAAAGTTTTATTTCTGTTTCCCTGTTTTTCACTGCTTTAAAAATGGAGGTTACCTTATATTTGTGTGTAATACTGTGATTATTTCCAATATTTTTGAGTTACTCTTGTTAAGAAAGGAAATTTCATAAGAAAGAAAGGAGCTGAAATCAGGGTTAGGGAAGGATGGAGAACAATTGGTGAACGTCTGAGGCATATTCTCTATGGGTATTAGTCCTTGTGAATGGCTTTCTGATTGACTGTAAGCCAAGTATCAGCTTCCTCTCGTACTTGCAGGCATAATAAACTTTTGCTTAATCATTATGGTTGTATTCAAGCTAGTAATAGAAATTACAAAGAGACTTCACAAAGCTACGTAAGTAAAAGCTGTAAACAGACTCAGGGAAACATATAATTATTCTGAATAAAAGCATATAAGAAGCCTTTTAATCAACTGATAGGACAACCTGAAATGAATAGTAAACTTGTGATGGTTACTGGACCGGCAGTAATGGCTCGGTCAACATGAGAAAATCATGCACACTAAATACAGAAAAATATGAAAAATGAAGGCAAGTGAGAGAGATACTCTGTGAAATGATGCTACAGCGACAATAGAACTTTTAGCATTATCTGAGGGTGGATCCCTCTATGATTGGGTTGGGGTCATAATTTCGAGCTGTCATCGTGATATTTATTAATTCACTCGTCACAACGAATGAACAACAGGTTGCTTAAAAATCTTGAACATTAAAAAACAGGAACCTTCCTTAAATTTCTGAGACTTCAGCGCTTAGATGTACTACTACAACGCGGCACAGAAGTTTTTAGTCCATGTGGCTTAGAGACTGTAGGTACCTATTGAGGAAATGAGAGTTGATTTCTTCACAGAGATCAGAAAAGTGTGCAAGTGAGAGTCACTAATTACTTTGAGTACTGTTTAAAACGCTGAACCCCAATTAAAACAGTAGACAAGCAAAGGTAACACTACTTTTTTAGACCACCCTGTCTTTTGGGGGAGATCTGGGGGGATCACTCCCAGAACTCCAAGTTGTCAGGCATTGACGTCTACATACTTCCTACTTACCTTGCATGTGTACCCTTGCACGTGAAAGCGTTCAAGTTCCTACAATGACTTGGCGCTAAAGGACGGTGAATGAGCCGTTCGCGCGCCGTTTTCTGTCGCGCACATCCAATATCGATAGCTGTGGCCCGCTTTGCACGTCTTTGGCCGTTGCCTAGGAACAAGACCACGCCGTGCCGCGAGGTGGCGGGCCGATGTACGGTTGCACTCCGATTTAAGGCTGTGTGGTGGCTGGTTTTGGGAGGCGCTCGGTGCTGTCGCTGCGTGTTTTCCCAGGCCGTGGTCTGGCCTGGTGTTCGTCAGTCAGTGATCTGGTTGCGACTAGCCAAGCCCCTTACATACTTGTGGCGGTAAAAGCAGCATGGAATTATCTCTTGTTCTCAAAGCGGTGCAGATGTTAGTGGTGAACGTTAGCTTTGGCATTATCTGAAGGTATCTGCTTGTTCCTAAAAGTATCGTGTTTTCCATCTTCTCGGTTACATACGTCTTATGATATCTAGCCGTAGTGTGAGGCCGCTTAAATTGTTAAATATTTTTCTGCTGTACTTTTTGGAACCAAGCGTTCCGAGTCGTTATACGGCTGTACAAGAATTTAAATGTCGGATTAAGCGCACTGAGTGATCAGCTGTCGTGGTTTGTGTGACGTCGAATGTCTTTTTCATGCTAATTTGTGTGATGTGTCCGCCAGGTGGCAACTTGTTTAAACCCCCTGTAAACTGCATTTTGCCCACGTTTGTTGCAACTTGTGGTGGGTCTATTGTTTAACGTCCGTCTGTAGTACCCTAGTGGGCGGCTGTCATTTCTTATTTCAGGGGTGCCACAAAGCTGGTACTTGCACTGTTTGCGCGAAGGATGTGCTTATGTTGTAACGTCCGTTGGTAGTACATTGAGTACGTGGGCATTATTTCCCTGTAGGCGCGTCGCCAAATTGGTACTTGCGTGTTTCCGCATAGGACGTTGATTTCCCCTTCCTGCTTTGTGTTCACATTGCGTTTAATGCTTCTTCAGAGCAGATGCTACGACCTGTGACGTGTATGTCGACAGCTGGTGCTTATTTATCAACATTTCGCTAGAACAGTCTGCTTCATTTGGTTTTCATCTTTTTTATAGGCTCTTTAAGTTATATGATGGCAAGCTGATGTGAGGGGCAAGTGCGTCCGTGAAGTTTTTGTTGCCGGCAGTATTTAGAATCGTCATCATGAGCAGATCGTGAATTTATAATATCGCACCCTGTTTGTGCCCAGTTAGTCCTATTTATGTTCATGAGTCATTAGATGTGCTTGAAGGCACTCGATAATTGGGTATATTTGTTCATTGATCTGTGTAGCTGGCCACCTGATTAAAACAGGTCCTATAATTTGGTGAGTGCTTGTTTTACTTTACCCATTTTGATTAAGTTAGTACTTATGCTGTTAACTGGCCATGTTTGTCTCTTATGTTTGTTTCTGGTGTAAGCTTATAGGCGTTCCTATTGTAATATTCTAAACATGTTCGCCCGTAAAACTGTAGCTTTAAAGTTTGACTACGAGCTCTCGTGGGTAACTGCCATGTAATTATTTTATTAAATTGTTACGAAATGACGGCCGCGGTGGTCTCGCGGTTCTAGGCGCGCAGTCCGGAACCGTGCGACTGCTACGGTCGCAGGTTCGAATCCTGCCTCGGGCATGGATGTGTGTGATGTCCTTAGGTTAGTTAGGTATAAGTAGTTCTAAGTTCTAGGGGACTTATGACCACAGCAGTTGAGTCCCATAGTGCTCAGAGCCATTTTGAACCATTTTGTTACGAAATGTTTCGACTTCACCATGTCAGACTCCGTTATCAGTGTTTCACGAATTTTATTCATATATTTTTTAGAATTCTAAAACATATACCGTTAAAGTTTTGCATTCAGATTGGTTCTCTTTTGACGTAAAGACGTTGTATTTGTATTTCGTCATATTTGATTGTGATAACTTATCTGAGTTTTCTAAACTGTAAATCATGCAAATGCGTGATCTGAGGAACTATGGCTAACATGTACGCCCATGTAATCTATGTTGGACGAGCTTCGCTTTAAGGAAGTGTTGCACATTATTTCGTGTGCCTTCTAATCTACAGTTACTCAAAACAGCAATTTAGAAAAATTGTACCTACTTTTGTCATTTGTCGCATAGTTCTTAATTGTTGGGTCGCCTCACTTAAGTTACACACCTCAGGATTAATAAGTTGTTGAACTGTATTGTCATTGTCTGGATTGCCACTCAAATGGATATTAAAAAGCTAAGTTTGGCAACATGTTTTCTTCTCGGTATTTGACTTTAACTAATTATTAGTAGTTTCCCACATATGCTTGAAGGTCTTACACGTTACCTAAATTTCCTTTGTATTTCTTATTACTTCTTGGATCGTGTTGTAATAAAGTTAGTTTCTTCAAAATAGTTTATATTCTCTGGTCGCAGTAACGTTCCACTCCAACAATCTGCTCCCTACGTTTTCAGAAATAGCAACCTCACAGTACAACTACACTACTGGCCATTAAAATTGCTACACCACGAAGATGACCTGCTACAGACGCGAAATTTAACCGACAGGAAGAAGATGCTGTGATATGCAAATGATTAGCTTTTCAGGGCATTCACACAAGGTTGGCGCCGGTGGCGGCACCTACAACGTGCTGATACGAGGAAGTTTCCAACCGATTTCTCATACACAAACAGCAGTTGCCTGTTTAAACGTTGTTATGATGCCTCGTGTAAGGAGGATAAATGCGTACCATCACGTTTCCGACTTTGATAAAGATCGGATTGTAGCCTATCGCGATTGCGGTTTATCAAATCGCGACATTGCTTGCTCGCGTTGGTCGAGATCCAATGACTGTTAGCAGAATATGGAATCGGTAGGTTCAGGAGGATAATACGGAACGCCGTGCTGGATCCCAACGGCCTCGTATCATAGCAGTCAAGATGCCAGGTATCTTATCCGCATGGCTGTAACGGATCGTGCAGCCACATCTCGATCCCTAAGTCAACAGATGGGGACGTGCAAGACAACAACCATCAGCACGAACAGTTCTACGACGTTTGCAGCAGCATGGACTATCAGCTCGGAGACCATGGCTGCGGTTACCCTTAACGCTGCATCACAGCCAGGAGCACCTGCGATGGTGTACTCAACGACGAACCTGGACAAATGGCAAAACGTCATTTTTTTGGATGAATCCAAGTTCTGTTTACAGCATCATGATGGTCGCATCCATGTTTGGCGACATCGCGGTGAACGCACATTGGAAGGGTGTATTCGTCATCGCCATACTGGCGTATCACCCGGCGTGATGGTATGGGGTACCATTGGTTACACGTCTCGGTCACTTCTTGTTCGCATTGATGGCACTTTGAGCAGTGGACGTTACATTTCAGATGTGTTACGACCCGTGGCTCTACTTTTCATTCGATCCCTGCGAGCCGGATGCGGTGGTCTAGCGGTTCTAGGCGCTCAGTCCGGAACCGCGCGACTGCTACGGTCGCAGGTTCGAATCCTGCCTCGGGCATGGATGTGTGTGATGTCCTTAGGTTAGTTAGGTTTAAGTAGTTCTAAGTTCTAGGGGACTGATGACCACAGATGTTAAGTCCCATAGTGCTCAGAGCCATTTGAATCATTTGGTCCCTGCGAAACCCTACATTTCAGCAGGATAATGCACGACCGCATGTTGCAGGTCCTGTACGGGCCTTTCTGGATACAGAAAATGTTCGACTGTTACCCTGTCCAGCACATTCTCCAGATCTCCTACCAATTGAAAACGTCCTGTCAATGGTGGCGGAGCAACTGGCTCGTTACAATGCGCCAGTCACTATTCTTGATGAACTGTGGTATCGTGTTGAAGCTGCATGGGCAGCTGTACCTGTACACGCCATCCAAGCTCTGTTTGACTCAATGCCCAGGCGTATCAAGGCCGTTATTACGGCCAGAGGTGGTTGTTCTGGGTACTGATTTTCAGGATCTATGCACCCAAATTGCCTGAAAATGTAATCACAAGTCAGTTCTAGTATAATACAGGGTGTTACAAAAAGGTACGGCCAGACTTTCAGGAAACATTCCTCACACACAAATAAAGAAAAGATGTTATGTGGACATGTGTCCGGAAACGCTTAATTTCCATGTTAGAGCTCATTTTAGTTTCGTCAGTATGTACTGTACTTCCTCGATTCACCGCCAGTTGGCCCAAATGAAGGAACGTAATGTTGACTTCGGTGCCTGTGTTGACATGCGACTCATTGCTCTACAGTACTAGCATCAAGCACATCAGTACGTAGCATCAACAGGTTAGTGTTCATCACGAACGTGGTTTTGCAGTCAGTGCAATGTTTACAAATGCGGAGTTGGCAGATGCCCATTTGATGTATGGATTAGCACGGGCAATAGCCGTGGCGCGGTACGTTTGTATCGAGACAGATTTCCAGAACGAAGGTGTCCCGACAGGAAGACGTTCGAAGCAATTGATCGGCGTCTTAGGGAGCACGGAACATTCCAGCCTATGACTCGCGACCGGGGAAGACCTAGAACGACGAGGACACCTGCAATGGACGAGGCAATTCTTCGTGCGGTTGACGATAACCCTAATGTCAGCGTCAGAGAAGTTGCTGCTGTACAAGGTAACGTTGACCACGTCACTGTATGGAGAGTGCTACGGGAGAACCAGTTGTTTCCGTAGCATGTACAGCGTGTGCAGGCACTATCAGCAGCTGATTGGCCTCCACGGGTACACTTCTGCGAATGGTTCATCCAACAATGTGTCAATCCTCATTTCAGTGCAAATGTTCTCTTTACGGATGAGGCTTCATTCCAACGTGATCAAATTGTAAATTTTCACAATCAACATGTGTGGGCTGACGAGAATCCGCACGCAATTGTGCAATCACGTCATCAACACAGATTTTCTGTGAACGTTTGGGCAGGCATTGTTGGTGATGTCTTGATTGGGCCCCATTTTCTTCCACCTACGCTCAATGGAGCACGTTATCATGATTTCATACGGGATACTCTACCTGTGCTGCTAGAACATGTGCCTCTACAAGTACGACACAACATGTGTTTCATACACGATGGAGCTCCTGCACATTGGATTGGTAGAGGCGGACCAATTCCATGGCCTCCACGCTCTCCTGACCTCAACACTCTTGACTTTCTTTTATGGGGGCATTTGAAAGCTCTTTTCTACGGAATCCCGGTACCAAATGTAGAGACTCTTCGTGCTCGTATTGTGGACGGCTGTGATACAATATGCCATTCTCCAGGGCTGCATCAGCGCATCAGGGATTCCATGCGACGGAGAGTGGATGCATGTGTCCTCGCTGACGGAGGACATTTTGAACATTTCCTGTAACAAAGTGTTTGAAGTCACGCTGGTACGTTCTGTTGCTGTGTGTTTCCATTCCATGATTAATGTGATTTGAAGAGAAGTTGAGAGGCACCCACTCGCCTTTCTCATACTGTGGCATCAAGCAGTCAGGCCTGCAAGACGAGTGTTTTGCCAAGCGAGTGGATTCTTCCTTAATTTATCGAGCAACATGAATTCTCGTATCTTACTATTTAGTTACAAATTATCCTCCTGTATGAATAATACGCAACGGAAACACGCATCTGACTATCAGTGATTTATAGAACTCTGACTGTACACTACGCACTGGCAATACCACATTTACTTTTTGTCTTTTATTTAACGGCTTTTATATAAATTCGGGACATTATGACAACATACAATTTAATGAAAAAGGCCACCAATCTCTTTCTTTTCACTATCTGATTTATTCCTAAACACACAAATTCTACAACCTACGACAATATCACATGAGAAATTCCGCCCAGTGGGCATGGCTTTACATTAGCGAATCTCTATATTATGGTCTCGTAATTTATTTTACCGCAACAGTGCACTTTCTGGATATGATGGTGGATCTTTTATTATATCTCACGCTTCGACTCTCACAATCATCCTCACGAAACTTTCCTCCAGATCGAGCGATACGGAAGGAACAAGCATAACCCACAAATCTTTCGAAACTACCTTGCTACTCCCCCATGCAAACCGCACATACCCAAATTACATGACATACACCACACAACAATATGAAATACTACACAAAGAATGGTTACAACATTATCACTTTCCGCTTTCCCACTTCAATCAATATTTATCCCAGTTTCACACGACACTGCCCCACTTTGTAATTCTACTTTTCTACTGTGAACTCTGGAGATAAACGCACGTCTTCCTGTGCAATGCAAGCCAAGTGGCGTTGCTGGATAGACGGCCGACTCACCTTGATTCTCTCTCAGAGTTTAAATCTAGCGTCACACGGAATGATATTTCTTAAATATTTCAACTTATGATACACACGCTATTTCTTAAATATTTCAACTTATTGTACACACGCTAGTAATTCAGCTTAACTTAAGCACACGGAAGTATCTCAACTTATAACTACACGTGGTGTCATTGTGACCGTTGGTTTACTACAATCCCCTTAAAATTACCTGCCTGACATTTA
This sequence comes from Schistocerca nitens, assembly GCF_023898315.1. Lineage (NCBI taxonomy): Eukaryota > Metazoa > Arthropoda > Insecta > Orthoptera > Acrididae > Schistocerca > Schistocerca nitens. Next base: position 587,498,463 of record NC_064618.1, read on the forward strand.
ATTCTACCCACAAAAGTTCCTGAGAAAGAGAAATTATTAATTCTAACTACTCTTAAATATTCCACATGCATACCCTGCCTCCACTCTTTCATTACGGAGCACAACAAAAAACAGGTCTTTACAGCAGAAGGTCCAGCGGCAGAGTGCCGAAACATGGCCGTATTCCGGTTCTCTCGCACCTCTGTCGAAGTGGGAGAAGCACCTTGCTACCTTATTGGTCAGCCACATTTCAGGCGCTCAAAGCTCTGGTAAAATTTTCATCTCTTTGGTCTCACCAAAGGATCGACTCAAAGATGATCATATATTCCCATTCACTATCTGTCGTTAGCAGACGACCATACATTCATTCATTTCACAGATCTCACCAAACTGGATGTAGGGATTTATTTTGAGGGAGTGCACATGTGATCAATTAAATAAATAAATCGTCATTCTTTCCCACACTGGTATCCGGCTTCGCTGTATTAATTGAAATTGAGTTACTTTATAAAAAAAAAAGTGTTGTTCTGACAAAAATAATGAAGTATTTCATACCTATTTTCAATGTCGGGCGGTACTGTACCCTTTCACCACCAGCTACCCATGCAGAAAAAAATGGCATGGTACTATCCTTGCAATGCGAGGGTAGTTCCGAACATTTTTTTAAGAAAACTGTATTAGAACAAACATAGCAAGTCATCAAAATACCCAGGAGGAGACCTTAGCCCCTGGTGACCTCAAATAGACGACCAAATATTGTTACTTTACCAAATTATTGACAGTTGTTGCATTATTGTACTCTCCACAATCCGGAGTAACATACACATACAAATTTACAAGAATCTACATGACAAATAAAACATTATATCATACAAATAAAAAAATAATGTTGAGATAAAAATTTGCTTTAGTTACTGGGATCTTCGTTATTTTTATGAGTAATCCAAATTTCAATAATTCTAAAACAAATAAAAAAATACTAATTGTACTCATGAAATTTTAAATAGCTCACCGTCCAAACACAGAGCAAGTAATCTGACATTCATAAATTGCGCTGTAAAAACCTTTACACAGCAAAGTCTAAATACAAAACAAAATCAACAAAAGAAAAACATTGCATACACTAGTTACACGTAGAATGTCAGGCTCCATACCATTACTCTAAAATATACCTCAAACCTACAGAGAAATAAAACTGAGAAGAAAAACAATGTAATATACAAGTTACATACTGGTTACGTAATATAGTTCGTCTAAGACATCATGTCATACCTAATTAACTATCATCACCTAAGCAATTGCCACAACTACTCGACAGTGAGTTTAACCTTATCCTTATCCACCAGTACAAATACCTGCTGTTGAGCCAGTCAGTCGATCAACTTTGATCAATACACGCAGTAAATGGTTTAGCAATAAGTGCTTGAATCCACCACTAGCTCTCTTATCTTACTCTACTGCTTATTTCTCTGTTGTCACACATTTAGACGACAAGAACTTGCATTTTTTTTTTACTAGCCTTCGTTATAATTTAATGTGAAATATCACCGCTGTGATAATAAAATAAGTGGCTTCAGTCAACACACCAACAAGATCATTACTGTCCACGACATCAAAATGCATCAATTAATTCCGATATTTGTTGTGCAATGCAAACCCTTGTCCCCTGTGACAACCTTACTGATCAATGCTACAAGAGCCGCTACGTTAGTATTACGCCACTGGCTAATAATTAAAGCATTTCTAATAAACATGCTACGTGAACTTGATAACCCAGAACAAACCAAAAAACAAACACTAACTATTCTAAACACAAATGTTAATAAAATACAATTACACTTGCTGTCCCTTCAGGAATGAAACACATAATAAAAAAATTTACACAATTAGAAGTACAAATACATTATTCCCTATCTTGCGAGTCACACGGAAACATTTCATTCTGTGATTTTCTTGGGGTCAAATAAGTTGCTGATAGTTTTCCTAGAAACACTGTCTCGGTGTCAAAGCTCTCCCATGGTTTCCCGGACGAAAGTCTTTAAGTCACTCAAATCAGCATTTTGAACACGCACTGAACAGTAAACTGTATCTCACATTAAACACAAATGTCATAGTCACTCTCAGCGCACCATCCTCACGAATCTGGTCGTCCAGAAATGGCCCTAAAACTACTATTACCCACGGTTCTGTCCTTTCAGTTCATGGTGTAATTAAAAGTCGTAAGTTCCAGCAAACAGCACTTATTCCCGCACCAATTCAAGAAATGTCTCCTACTACAGACGCAAATGTCAATGTCCCACTCTAGTTTCTTGCGTTCATACAATTATTAGTCACCAAACGACAACTGTCCTCTTTAAGTATACCAAGTGTCCCACATGCAATTCACAAAGCACACTTTACAAGTCACTGCCAAAGGTTTATGGATCCCACCGTTCAGTGGTCAAGACAAAACAAAACGATCGTCCTGTCTGCTAAAGACAAAATCTTTTCCACCACTCACAACGTGGAAACACCAGTGCTTCACTTTCCACCCTATGGAGACGTAACGAGTAGTCACCTTGTTTCACAGCTCCACAGTCCAGTACTAGTTAATAGTTGCTGGTAACAAATGCCCGCCGGGCTATGCTGCACGTCGTCCATTCTGCCGTGGCGCCTCTGCGCGCGCCGTTGAGCAGAAGAAACCACCTGCTGTTGCCTCCGCGGGATACCTTCCCCAGTCGTAAGGGTGGCGGAACTTAGGAATGGCCAGTGGTACGCGCGTGTCGCCCCAGGCCGTTGACCTGCTGTAGCGGGCGCGTGGAGTGTACCTCGACCGACAGTGGAGTGGGGAGTGCCGCGGCTCTGTCGCCTGTCGCCATGGCAACGTCAGCTCGGCCCGCTAGCGGTATGGGCGTTACGACACCCAATCAGTCAGAGCCTTCCGTGCATCTCGCAACATTACAGACAAAAGGATATTCTTACATTATTTAAATACTCATTGATTACATGTATGATCTATTAGATACATTGGTAATAAAAGAATCTTTGTTCTAAAAAACATAAAATTATACACCCTAGTTTTCTACACATACAACATCAACATTTATCTCTTTTCTATATACCGCCCAAACTTGTGCTATTCATTGTACCTGTTGTCCCTCATACAAAACATGAAAGTGTAAAATAAAACAAAAGGAATAATAAGCAATCTATACTGCTCATAATTACAATATCAAATAATAGGCTACTCTAACATTCTATCACAGCGAAAATATTAGAAACAGTTTATTCTAAACTACAATATACAGTGAACCTTTGTGCTTGTGACAGACTGAAAATTAATACCCCTTGAAAGTGATCTAACAAAAAAATAAGAAATAATCTACACAGCTCTCACTTGCCTACCACATGTTATTAAATAGTAAACTACTTTAACATCCTAACACAACAAACATTTTAGAAACTGATGACTCTAAATCTACAACATACAATGCACCTTTGTGCTTGTGACAGACTGGAATTAGTATCTCTTTACATATTTTACCTTTTATTATATATAACAACATTTCTGGGACACGTATGAACCATCCACATGATGTCAGATCCTGACCTGCCATCGAGGTTCATCCCAATCAAACAATACATAATAATGTTTTAGTTTACAGATCGGTAGCATCCCCTTCACAGGAGTGTGCGCATTGGTCACACTACACTACGACTCTCACTCACCAGACATCAAATTTTCCCTCTCATTCAATCCATTGATACACTAACAGAATAGGTCTAGAAGTCAGCTAACCTTAAAACCACCACACTCACGACAACATATCATACCTTTGCTCCCTTATACTCATCCACATAACACATGAAGCTGCTTCGGAGATAGCTTTCCCGTCTCCGAATTCGTCCTTTCACTCTGGCACCTCTCTCCATCGGCTTACCTCTGCATTCGCTTTACCCATTAATCATTCTGCTAAACACCAACTTAGAATTGCGACATTTCATCTAAGAACAAAAAAAAATACACAAATTATTTAACCTGCAAAATAACTGTACACATTCTTGGTACCGTTTTGATTAGTTATACTGGTACCAGGCTTCAACAACAAAAAATATTATTTTTGCCAAATCGCAATTGTTATGCTAAGAATTAGATCTACACTTATATTACATCTTACGTCAGTATTCCACAACGTTCACCATCTGGATCTCATACTTCCTTTATGTCCTTTCACATTGTGCAGTTGTCCTCATCTCTTCATTCGTATTTCGGCTCTCCGTCCGTCCATTACTCCATCATTTCCTGGTCTTCCTTCGCCATTGGCATCAATCTCTATTGCAGCATACACAGGCCTCTCTGTAACATACATCTAAGACATCTCCACATTATTCAATTCTACTCACCTTTATTTACCACTGTTTCATCACGTCGAATCTCTCTTTATTAATCACACTGCTTCACGTCGCTTTTCTCCTCATATACCACCTTTATCCACTACTATTTATCACGTCGCTTCTCTATCTACCATCTTTATTCACTCATTAATCATCACGTCGTTTCTGCTTGATCCTCAATCATATGACAAAAAATACGTACATACACCACTCTGTCGACTCCTGTTCATGACTCATTTGACCAGTCTATTCCGTCACACTTCCTGACAACCCGCCTGAAAATTCTTATGTTCGATTTGACCCTGCACAACGTTACACACCACAAATAAATACACTGACTATCTACCATACATTGCCTACTTTAGATCTATCCTTAACTTTTCCATAATTTGATGTTAGAAATGTGATGAAGCCCACGAGATTTTTTTCCCTTGATCGTCTCAATCAGTACAGCATTTTCATGGACAATCCGCCTCACTCTGAATGGTCCACTATACACAGTAAAGAATTTGCTAGTTAGGAATCTGTGCTTACACGAAAATTAAATGTGTGCAGAGAATATACAAGCTGGGAGAAACAGGACAGCCCAAGTGTTAGAAACTTAGGTGCTAATGGCCTCTTTCACTAACACCAGATTCCGAACAACCATACACAGCACTTCATTATAACTGTCACCACGACAATGACATACTATAGATCAGATGGCATCTAATTTAAAAACTTCGATCACAACGTTTACTTTTTACATTACGTGTTAAGTACCTGCAATAGTCAAATCACACTAATTAAACTGGACTCATTGGCATTATTACATAACATTTTAGCAACTGGTTTCTTTGAGAAAACAGACCTTTTACTTTACTGTTCGAAATAAAATTTGCAAATTTTACTGAGATACCAGCCTAACAGATTCCATTACTGGTGTTTTATTCTCTGATCAGAAGTATGGTATTTGCATTCCTACATATTAGTTGAGTTTGTCTGCTACATAGACAATTTTCAGTGCCAGCTGCATGTGTTTTAGAGCAAGATATTAAGGGCTGATATGTTGGATTAGTTTCTCCTATTCTTGAATCCATTATGACAAGAATGAAATGCCTGGATTCCATGCTCTCCTGTCATTCTGACAGTTTCTGCCGTTCCTATCCTCGACACTATCTGACCTATGAGTCGTGTCTCCGTTCACGATATTGCTCTCATTACCCAATCCTTGTAACAAGTGCTGAAATGACGCGGAATCGTCTAAGCCTCTGCCTGCTATCGCTATATCTCTCCACAATTTCACTGGAAACTTCGTTATACAAATCCTAATGCACTCCCCAGGTTCGTATGTCACATCCAAATACCTGTTTCGTCTGAACATTTCCTGATAGCACGACACTGAATCCCTTATGCCACCTTCATTACGATTTTGCATCATCAATATGCTTTGCTTAAGCTGGTTCTGCTTACTTTTCGACCAGAATTCATTTAAATAGCTACTACAGTCTTTAAGGTCTTCCTGCATTTTCGCTCTAGCCTCGTCCCTCAAATAGTTATACACAAACTTCGTTTTGTGGAGCAGTCCCCACGATGAAGGTAATGAATCTCGAAATTGAGACAGCCTTGGACTATACCCAGTTGGGTTTGCCACCTGTTTTATCCGACACAGCCGTTCTTCCAACTCTCTGAGTTCGTCTTCCTCTTTCTGCCTATTTTCGTTTTCTGAATTTATCTCACTCTCCCTCTGCAGTCTACCTGGTGGTGTTTCACCTTCGCTTCTGCACGCTAATTGCAACTGTGCTAGTTCTTCCCTATGTTTCCTATTTGTTTCTAATTGTGCCTCTTTAAACTGTAATAGTGATTGTATCTCCTCCTGGTCGGCATAAACCTCTCGCTGCGTACTGTCAGAGCCCGTTTCGCCTCTTATACTGATCTTTTCTACATCTGCGCTAATCGTATTCATTCTGGCCACTACCTCCGCAACTTCGTCCCTGTGTTTATTTAGCGCCATTTCCTGCCGTGTGACTTGAGCTTCCACGCTGTCTAATGCCCCTGGTTTATCTGCAAGTAAGTCCTCCACTATCACTTTGATTCGCTCATCCGGCCACACGCCCCTCTGTTCTGTAATATCGCTCTCTATTGCACTTATCCGTACCTCCAAATTATTGGTTTTTTCTTTCATGGCATCACAAACTCGCTTCACCGCACCCAGATTCTTCTCCCCCTCATCTATCCGATTATTAACTGCGGACAGACGCTCATCGATAACTGCATGTAGCTTCTTCATTGCCTCTTTATTTCCCTTATCCATTGCCTCCAATTTTTCCTCATTTGCTTCCAATTTTTTCTTAGTTGCTTCAAATCGTTACTTATTCTCCCTATCTCTCTCCTTATTATCTCTATTGATTGCTTCTAATCTTTCGTTATTTGCTTCCAATCCTTTCTTAGTCTCCCTATTCATCGCTTTATTATCTCTACTCATCGCTTCTAATCTTTCGTCCATCCTCTGTAACAACTGCAGTAGCACACTGTCATTTGCTACCTTCGACGCGCTTACCTCGCTCGCCTGAGAAACGGTAGCTTCACTAAGGGTAGCTGCACTTTCACTGCATACCTGACCTAGTCCCGGCTCGCCCGCGTCGTCGGGAAAAGCCCCCGATCGTGAACAAAGCCCGCCGCATAAAGGATCACCTTGCAGCGGTCCACTGAACAATTCAGCCCCTTCTGAGTGTCTGCCGTCCCCGCTCATTAACCCATGGCCAACAGCTACTTCCTGCTGCACTGCTACGTTCACGCCAGAATCGCTATTCTCCATTGTGGCTACGTTTTTCGACTGCGACCTAGTTACTACGGACATTACGCAAAAAAAATTATACCACGATCTTCCAGCCTTGGACGATATAGCAATTAATTACATAAAAAAAATAAATAAAAGATCCTCACCAATCCAGAAAGAAATTGCAAACAGAAAAAACTTTACTTCTTAGCGCTATCACAATATATTCCATAAAAAAAATCATAACAGCAAAAAATAATCTAGAAAAAATATCCTGACAAAGATATCCAGGCAGGGTCGAAATTATGAGAGGCACCCACTCGCCTTTCTCATACTGTGGCATCAAGCAGTCAGGCCTGCAAGATGAGTGGTTTGCCAAGCGAGTGGATTCTTCCTTAATTTATCGAGCAACATGAATTCTCGTATCTTACTATTTAGTTACAAATTATCCTCCTGTATGAATAATACGCAACGGAAACACGCATCTGACTATCAGTGATTTATAGAACTCTGACTGTACACTACGCACTGGCAATACCACATTTACTTTTTGTCTTTTATTTAACGGCTTTTATATAAATTCGGGACATTATGACAACATACAATTTAATGAAAAAGGCCACCAATCTCTTTCTTTTCACTATCTGATTTATTCCTAAACACACAAATTCTACAACCTACGACAATATCACATGAGAAATTCCGCCCAGTGGGCATGGCTTTACATTAGCGAATCTCTATATTATGGTCTCGTAATTTATTTTACCGCAACAGTGCACTTTCTGGATAGGATGGTGGATCTTTTATTATATCTCACGCTTCGACTCTCACAATCATCCTCACGAAACTTTCCTCCAGATCGAGCGATACGGAAGGAACAAGCATAACCCACAAATCTTTCGAAACTACCTTGCTACTCCCCCATGCAAACCGCACATACCCAAATTACATGACATACACCACACAACAATATGAAATACTACACAAAGAATGGTTACAACATTATCACTTTCCGCTTTCCCACTTCAATCAATATTTATCCCAGTTTCACACGACACTGCCCCACTTTGTAATTCTACTTTTCTACTGTGAACTCTGGAGATAAACGCACGTCTTCCTGTGCAATGCAAGCCAAGTGGCGTTGCTGGATAGACGGCCGACTCACCTTGATTCTCTCTCAGAGTTTAAATCTAGCGTCACACGGAATGATATTTCTTAAATATTTCAACTTATGATACACACGCTATTTCTTAAATATTTCAACTTATTGTACACACGCTAGTAATTCAGCTTAACTTAAGCACACGGAAGTATCTCAACTTATAACTACACGTGGTGTCATTGTGACCGTTGGTTTACTACAATCCCCTTAAAATTACCTGCCTGACATTTAATTCTACCCACAAAAGTTCCTGAGAAAGAGAAATTATTAATTCTAACTACTCTTAAATATTCCACATACATACCCTGCCTCCACTCTTTCATTACGGAGCACAACAAAAAACAGGTCTTTACAGCAGAAGGTCCAGCGGCAGAGTGCCGAAACATGGCCGTATTCCGGTTCTCTCGCACCTCTGTCGAAGTGGGAGAAGCACCTTGCTACCTTATTGGTCAGCCACATTTCAGGCGCTCAAAGCTCTGGTAAAATTTTCATCTCTTTGGTCTCACCAAAGGATCGACTCAAAGATGATCATATATTCCCATTCACTATCTGTCGTTAGCAGACGACCATACATTCATTCATTTCACAGATCTCACCAAACTGGATGTAGGGATTTATTTTGAGGGAGTGCACATGTGATCAATTAAATAAATAAATCGTCATTCTTTCCCACACTGGTATCCGGCTTCGCTGTATTAATTGAAATTGAGTTACTTTACAAAAAAAAAGTGTTGTTCTGACAAAAATAATGAAGTATTTCGTACCTATTTTCAATGTCGGGCGGTACTGTACCCTTTCAAAGTAATAAAATGAGCTCTAACATGGAAACTAAGCGTTTCCAGACACATGTCCACATAACATATTTTCTTTCTTTGTGTGTGAGGAATGTTTCCTGAAAGTTTGGCCGTACCTTTTTGTAACATCCTGTATATTTGTCAAATGAATACCCATTCATCATCTGCATTTCATCTTGGTGTAGCAATTTTAATGGCCAGTAGTGTAGTTATCAATTTACGTATCATATATACACTCCTGGAAATTGAAATAAGAACACCGTGAATTCATTGTCCCAGGAAGGGGAAACTTTATTGACACATTCCTGGGGTCAGATACATCACATGATCACACTGACAGAACCACAGGCACATAGACACAGGCAACAGAGCATGCACAATGTCGGCATTAGTACAGTGTATATCCACCTTTCGCAGCAATGCAGGCTGCTATTCTCCCATGGAGACGATCGTAGAGATGCTGGATGTAGTCCTGTGGAACGGCTTGCCATGCCATTTCCACCTGGCGCCTCAGTTGGACCAGCGTTCGTGCTGGACGTGCAGACCGCGTGAGACGACGCTTCATCCAGTCCCAAACATGCTCAATGGGGGACAGATCCGGAGATCTTGCTGGCCAGGGTAGTTGACTTACACCTTCTAGAGCACGTTGGGTGGCACGGGATACATGCGGACGTGCATTGTTCTGTTGGAACAGCAAGTTCCCTTGCCGGTCTAGGAATGGTAGAACGATGGGTTCGATGACGGTTTGGATGTACCGTGCACTATTCAGTGTCCCCTCGACGATCACCAGTGGTGTACGGCCAGTGTAGGAGATCGCTCCCCACACCATGATGCCGGGTGTTGGCCCTGTGTGCCTCGGTCGTATGCAGTCCTGATTGTGGCGCTCACCTGCACGGCGCCAAACACGCATACGACCATCATTGGCACCAAGGCAGAAGCGACTCTCATCGCTGAAGACGACACGTCTCCATTCGTCCCTCCATTCACGCCTGTCGCGACACCACTGGAGGCGGGCTGCACGATGTTGGGGCGTGAGCGGAAGACGGCCTAACGGTGTGCGGGACCGTAGCCCAGCTTCATGGAGACGGTTGCGAATGGTCCTCGCCGATACCCCAGGAGCAACAGTGTCCCTAATTTGCTGGGAAGTGGCGGTGCGGTCCCCTACGGCACTGCGTAGGATCCTACGGTCTTGGCGTGCATCCGTGCGTCGCTGCGGTCCGGTCCCAGGTCGACGGGCACGTGCACCTTCCGCCGACCACTGGCGACAACATCGATGTACTGTGGAGACCTCACGCCCCACGTGTTGAGCAATTCGGCGGTACGTCCACCCGGCCTCCCGCATGCCCACTATACGCCCTCGCTCAAAGTCCGTCAACTGCACATACGGTTCACGTCCACGCTGTCGCGGCATGCTACCAGTGTTAAAGACTGCGATGGAGCTCCGTATGCCACGGCAAACTGGCTGACACTTACGGCGGCGGTGCACAAATGCTGCGCAGCTAGCGCCATTCGACGGCCAACACCGCGGTTCCTGGTGTGTCCGCTGTGCCGTGCGTGTGATCATTGCTTGTACAGCCCTCTCGCAGTGTCCGGAGCAAGTATGGTGGGTCTGACATACCGGTGTTAATGTGTTCTTTTTTCCATTTCCAGGAGTGTATTTTTCTCACTCAACGTCCCTTTATCTCGACACATACCACTCGCAAAGGGATGAATGGAGTGTCGTTAGAACGATTCTTTAGCCGTATTCTGACACTGAATTCAGATTTTGTGCTAAAAAATACCGCTTGTGGAAGATTTTAAAGTAAAGGAAACTTAACTATCATAAGCAAAAGCGCATCATAGATGTTCAGCTTCATACCTATATTTTACGAAGCTAACTTCTTAATCTCGAGTAAGACACCCCCTTTCTCATATTATCTTATTACAATTAAAATTTTGTTTTTTAAATACTAAATGGATAATTTGTACACAGCGTTGTCATAGACAATAAACGTGACGACTGCGGTAGTACATTATCTCTGTCGTACAAGTTGCCTTTCCTAAACGTATATACTTTCCGAAACGATATACATGTCACTACAGCCTTGAATTCTACATTTACATGTACATCCATACTCCGCAAGCCACCTGACGGTGTGTGGCGGAGGGTACTTTGAGTACCTGTATCGGTTCTCCCTTCTATTCCAGTCTCGTATTGTTCGCAGAAAGAAAGATTGTCGGTATGCCTCTGTGTGGGCTCTAATCTCTCTGATTTTATGCTCATGGCCTCTTCGCGAGATATACGTAGGAGGGAGCAATATACTGGTGCCTCCTCGGTGAAGGTATGCTCTCGAAACTTCAACAAAAGCCTGTACCGAGCTACTGAGCGTCTCTCTTGCAGACTCTTCCACTGGAGTTTATCTATCATCTCCGTAACGCTTTTGCGATTACTTAATGATCCTGTAACGGAGCGCGCTGCTCTCTGTTGGATCTTCTCTATCTCTTCTATCCACCCTACCTGGTACGGATCCCACATCGGTGAGCAGTATTCAAGCAGTGGGCGAACAAGTGTACTGTAACCTACTTCCTTTATTTTCGGACTGCAATTCCTTAGGATTCTTCCAATGAATCTGTCTGGCATCTGATTAACTGACAATTAATTTTGTATGCTCATTCCATTTTAAATCACTCCTAATGCCTACTCCCAGATAATTTATGGAATTAACTGCTTCCAGTTGCTGACCTGCTATATTTAGCTAAATGATAAAGGATCATTCTTTCTATGTATTCGCAGCACATTACACTTGTCTACATTGAGATTCAACTGCCATTCCCTGCACCAAGCGTCAATTCGTCGCAATTTTTTTTTTTGAAGTTTTTGGATGGAGATGATTGCAACCCAACTATCCATAGAATTCCTGGTAAGTCCCATTCTTTCCTTTTTTTACTATGTGCTTAGTGTTTTGAAATTGTGAATCAACAAAATATTTATTTTTAACGTGTGAAAATGACACAATGTTTGGTAATTCATCTGATATTTGACCACTTTTCCGTAAAAGTATCACAGACTGCTATGGATGAGATTGGGCAAATCTGTTTACCTGCGTAAACCTGTTTGCTTTGTATATTAACTAGAAACTGAGTAGTGACACACACTACTATTACTTGTTTGTTTTTATTTTTTATTTTTATTAGGAAATTGTGCAGTGTGTGGTTCCACTTCTGCTATCATCTCTTCCCCAGAAAGTAGTTCAGATGTAATTGATACCGACTGTACATTCTTCGAACCACAATCAGTTTTGCAGCAACCATAAACTGTTACAGAAGACGCTACAGATCTTATGGGCTCAGAAATCGTTATACCATCGCAGTCGTCTGTTTTGGGGCCTGTGAGAGTGTCGAAAGACGCAGACTAAGCATGGAAACGGATGAGACGATGAATTTGTCTAATTCAGAGCTGCGACGACTAGTGTTATTGTACCAGTTAGATATCCTGAAGAGGACGCAGCAGAAATTGATGCGTCAAGAGCAAGAAAAACAATAGAATGAATTGTGTAATGTCACAGAAAAAACATCGTTAAGAAAACAGTGAATGTTCGTTTGCGTTCTTCATTTACGAAATTCTATATCCTCTTAAAGAAATAATTCAGTACAAATTCCTTTTGCATGAAACAATAAGAGTAACATAATCCAATTTGAAATGTTAAAAGATGTGTGTACTTTTCTACTGTTGACAGGCAAATACCTTCACCTCATCCTTGAAACAATTTTTGGGAAACTGGAACAAAAAGATTAACTTGTTCCTGTTTTAAATGTTACAGGTAAAACAACTTGTGCACTTATTTACTGTAGTGTCTGAAAATTCTGTTCCAGTTTGAATTGTTACGGGTTAAACAGTTTTTGATGAAAGTAAAATCGATGAGAGAAGAGGAAGAAAAACACGAAACTACATTTTATGATGTGACATCAGAGCACTGCTTTTAGATTTCATCAGAATATAGTTTCGTTGTATCTGAAGAAGGAAAAAATATTTCAATTACAAAAAATTCACGAATTAGTTTCAATTATGCAATGTTTTGACAGACTTTCACACACTACAGTTGACGTTTTACATTAACAATTTGCCGTCTTCTATTTGTTCTACGTACACGTACGTTTGCTGCTTCCTCTTCTCCTAATACTGGAAAATTGTCATCGTCAATAGGTGCCTCAAAATCCTCACCCCCTATATGTTTTGCCACGCTGTGCAGAAGAAATGGGAATTTTTGTTTGGGCAAGCCTTACTTCATTTTGCAGCATTGGGAAAGGCCTTTTCACCTTCCAAAGCACCGTTCGATTATCACCCTTTACTTAGAGTGAAGCCTGTTGTACGCCCTCTGATCAGGTGTTTCGGGTTTTTGAAACGGTGTATTTAACTATAGTGATATGCCATAGCCTTCGTCTCCTAAAGTTAAGGCATTGCACTGGTTCTCTCTCAATATACGGTACACATCTGAGTTTCTCCATATTCTTCCGTCATGTACAGACCCAGGCCATGAAGCATCAACAGTCGTAAACATTTGACTGTAATCACATGTCGCTTGCACATTTACAGATGGAAAACCCTTTCCATGAACGTATTCGTCTCCATATACAAAAGGTTTCACTATAGGTACGTACGTGCAGTCTAGGGCACACCCTCTCATGCCCAGGCGAGTCGTTTCTTCCCTGTACTGACTCCTTGAACAGCCTCCAAGCTATCGACCAGTGCTACCTTCGCCATACTTTGGTACTGACCATCCAGTATTCTGTTTATGCCCTGGAACGGTCCAGTCTTTCAGTGGTGTTTGTCTGGACGCCGGCACACATCGGCATCCCAGGCAACGAATTTGCTGACAGGCTGGCCAAACAAGCTACACGTAAACTGCTTCTGGAGATGTGCGTCTCTGAAACTGAACTGCTTTCAGTATTACGCCACACGGTTTTTCGGGTCCGGGAGTCGGAATGGCGTAACCTCATATGCACAACAAACTGCATGCCATTAAGGAGAGTACAAATGTGTGGAAGTCCTCCATGCTCGCCTCTCGCAGGGACTCTGTGATTCTCTGTCGGCTCCGCATTGGCCACGCTTGGGTGACCCACCGCTATGTCCTGCGCCGTGAAGACGCACCTCAGTGACGGTGCGCCGCCCTGTTGACAGTGGCCGATATATTGTTGAGCTGTCTTTCTTTGGTTGCCCTGCGACGGAATATTCAGTTACCGGACTCGTTACCGTCAATTTTAGCTGACAACGCCCCATCGGATAATTTAGTTTTACGTTTTATATGTGAGGGTGGGTTTTATCATTCTATCTAATATTTAGCGGATGGCCTTTGTCCTTCTGTGTTCTCCACCCTAATGCTTTTAGGCTGCAGGTTTTAATGGTCGCAGAGTAGCTGGCTTATCCTTTTTATTCTCGTGATGAGCTAGCCATGGTCATCCGCTGTCTTGTTTTACTTTCTTCTATCTGATTCTTGCGTCTCTATGTGGTTTTCTTGTCCAATTTTGTCCATTTTAGTGTTTGTAGCCCTTCTGTCATTCTTGTGGGTTTTCCTTTCTTCCAGCTTTGTGTTTTGTCTCGTTTCTTTTACTCCCACCCTTGTGTAATTATTTTACTGGGAACAAGGGACCGATGACCTAGCAGTTTTGCCGGCCGAAGTGGCCGCGCGGTTCTGGCGCTGCAGTCTGGAACCGCGAGACCGCTACGGTCGCAGGTTCGAATCCTGCCTCGGGCATGGATGTGTGTGACGTCCTTAGGTTAGTTAGGTTTAACTAGTTCTAAGTTCTAGGGGACTAATGACCTCAGCAGTTGAGTCCCATAGTGCTCAGAGCCATTTGAACCATTTGAACCAACCTAGCAGTTTGGTCCATTCCCCACCTCTTTAAACCAACCAGCCAACCTCGTCCTATCCGGATGGTACTTCCTCCTCTAACTTTCACGGATGGTTTTTGATTTAAAAGCCGGCCGAAGTGGCCGAGCGATTCTAGGTGTTTCAGTCTAGAACCGCGCGACCGCTACGGTCGCAGGTTCGAATCCTGCCTGGGGCATGGATGTGCGTGATGTCCTGAGGTTAGTTAGGTTTAAGTAGTTCTAAGTTCTATTTGACTGATGACCTCAGATATTAAGTCCCATAGTGCTCAGAACCATTTTTGATTTAAGTGTAATGAGTTTGTAAGCCATCTGGTTTTCCTCATTATAAGTACATGGTTATCCCACGCCACATTATCAAAAGCCCTTTTCATGTCTGTAAAGCGTGTATATAAATATGTTCACTTTTCAGTAAACTTCTCTCCCAAAATTCGCAAGCCTCCTATTGTATCTCTAGTGTTCATATTGCGTCCAGAACCAAACTGTTCTTCAACCAGGTTCTCTTCCATTACCTTTATCAGTTTTTTTTATTGATTCTTAACATAGCGTTTTTGATTGGTAATCAAGACGCCCTCAGTCCCAGGCTCGAACCCCACCATCGCTTAAATTTTGAATAGAAAACACCAGCACTGGTAGTTGAAGACTACTGTGATAAGAAGTCATCCTTTGTCTGCCAATGTCTGCAGCTCATGGTCTAGTGGCTAGCGTTGCTGCCTGTGAATCACGGGGTTCCTGGTTCGATACCTGACCGGGTTGGGGATTTTTTCTGCCCGGGGACTGGGTGTTTGTGTTGTTCTCATCATAACATTAAAATCATCATCATACGTGATTGTGGCAAGATTGGACTGTGCAAAAAAATTGGACTGAGTAAAAATTGGGACTTTGTACGGGCCCTGATGACCACGCAGATGTGTGCCCCACAAACCAAACATCATCAGTTTGCCTTGTCAAAGAAGGGCAGGAGCACAGAAGTTCAGGGTACTCTCTTACCCATGGGGAGGGAATCTGCTGCTTAAGGCGGAAGAATCAGAAATGATCAACAGCGTGAGGATGCAGAAGGCAACGGAAACCACTGCATTAAAGACACATAATGGGTATCCACGGGATATGTGGACAGTAATGAAAGAAGTGTCATGGTGGTCTCTCCATTGGTAAGAGATTCCGGAATAGTCCCCCAATCCGGTCTCTGTGAGGGGCTGTCAAGGGGGAGGTGACCATAAGAAAAAGGTGGGATAACTAACGGAAGGAAAACGTTCTACGAGTCGTGAAGAGGAATGTCAGAAGCTTGAACGTGGTTGGGAAGCTAGAAAATCTGAAAAAGGAAATGAAAGACTCAATCTAGATATAGCAGGGATCCGTGAAAAAAATGGTTCAAATGACTCTGAGCACTATGGGACTCAACTTCTCAGGTCATTAGTCCCCTAGAACTTAGAACTAGTTAAACCTAACTAACATAAGGACATCACACACATCCATGCCCGAGGCAGGATTCGAACCTGCGACCGTAGCGGATTTCTGCTCCGATGAATGTAAGGTAATATCAATAGCAGCGAAAAAGGTACAACGGGAGTAGGATGCGTTATAAGTAGGAAGGTAGGGCAGAGAGTGTGGTACTGTGAACAGTTCAGTGACAGGGTTATTCTTATCAGAATAGACAGCAAACCAACACCGACTACGATAGTTCAGATATACATGTCGACGTCGCAAGCTGAAGATGAAGAGATAAAGTATATGAGAATACTGAAGGGGTAATACAGTACGTAAAGGGAGATAAAAACCTAATAGTCATGGGGGACTGGAATGCAGTTATAGGGGAAGGAGTAGAAGAAATGGTTACAGGAGAGTATGGTCTTGGGACAAAGAGTGAGAGAGGCGAAAGGCTAAGTTCTGCAATAAATTTCAGCCAGTAAAAGCGAAAACTCTGTTCACGAATCACAAGAGGAGGTATACTTGGAAAAGGGCGGGTAATACTTGAAGATTTCAATAAGATTACATCGCTGTCAGACAGAGATTCCGAAATCAGATACTGGGTTGTAAGCGTTCCCAGGAGCAGATACAGATTCAGATCACAATACAGTAGAGATGAAGAATAGGCTGAAGTTTAAGACATTAGTCAGGAAGAATCAATATGCAAAGAAGTGGGATAGGGAAGTAATAAGGAATGACGAGATACGCTTGAAATCCTCTAAGGCTATGGATACAGCAATAACGAATAGCTCAGCAGGCAGTACAGCTGAAGAGGATGGACATCACTAAAAAGGACAATCACAGAAGTTGAAAAGAAAAACATGGGCGAGAAGAAGGTAACTGCGAAGAAACCATGGGTAACAGAAGAAATACTTCAGTTGATCGATAAAAGAAATTACAAAAATGTTCAGAGTAACTCAGAATACAGAAATACAAGTCATTGAGGAATGAAATAAATAGGAAGCTAAGACTAAATGGCTGCATGAAAAATTTAAAGAAATCGAAAAAAAGATATGACTGTCGGAAGGACTGACTCAGCATATAGAAAAGTCAAAACAACCTTTGGTGAAATTAAAAGCAAGGGTTGTAACAAGAAGAGTACAAAGCGAATTCCACTGTCGAATGCAGAGGGGAGGGGGGGGGGGGGATCGGATAAGTCGAAAGAGTACACTGAAGGCCTCTATGAGGGGGAAGATTTGTCTGATGTGATAGAAGAAGAAACAATAGTTGATTTAGAAGAGACAGGGGATCCAGTATTAGAATCAGAATTTAAGAGAGCTTTGGAGAACTTAATATCAAATAACGCAGAAGGGATAGATAAAATTCCATCAGAACTTCTAAAATCATTGGGGGGAAGAGGCAACAAAACGACTATTCATGTTGGTGTATAGAATGCATAAGTCTGGCGACATACCATGCGACTTTTGGAAAAACATAATCGTTCCGAAGACTGCAAGAATTGAGAAGTGAAAGAATTATGGCATAACAAGGTTAACAGCTCATGCATCCAAGTTGCTGAAAGGGATAGTATACAGGAGGGGGGGGGGGGAAATTGAGGATCTGTTAGATGATGATCAGGTTGGCTTTAGGAAAGGTAAAGGCACCAAAGAGGCGATTCCGGCGTTGCAGTAGATAATGAAAGCAAGACACGTTCATAGGATTTGTTGACCTGGAAAAAGCGCTCGTCAATGTAAAATGGTGCAAGATGTACGATATTCTGACAAAAGAAGGGGTAAGCTATAGGGAGAGA
Organism: Schistocerca nitens; assembly: GCF_023898315.1. NCBI lineage: Eukaryota > Metazoa > Arthropoda > Insecta > Orthoptera > Acrididae > Schistocerca > Schistocerca nitens. The sequence continues at coordinate 587,516,613 of NC_064618.1, forward strand.
CGGGTAATATACAATATGTGCACGAGCCAGGAGTGAGATTGGACGACCAAGAACGAAATGCTAGGATTAAAAAGAGTGTAAGACAGGGATGTAGTCTTTCGGCCCTATTGTTCAATCTGTACATCGAAGAAGCAATGATAGAAATAAAAGAAAGGGGATTAAAATTCAAGGTGGAAGGAGATCAATGATACGATTCGCTAATGACATTGCTATGCTGAGGGAAAGAGAAGACGAATTACATGATCTGCTGAACGGAATGAACATTCTAATGAGTACAGAATATGGATCGAGAATAAATCGAATGAAGACGAAAGTAATGAGAAGTAGCTGTAACACCCCAATTATAGAACCCATAGTGAAAACCCTTTTCATGCAAAAAGAAATAGAAAAAATCAGTCATCCTGACAGTGATGACAGCTAGTGACAACAAAATTTACACTCTTGGCAGTTTGATTAACAAGCATGTTATATAAATACTAATGATAATCATAAAGAAAGGACTAAATGAAAGAATACCATATGATACGAAACAGAAACTTTAAAGAAAGAATTCAAAAAATTATTATTTACGAAGGTGAAAGCCCAGACCATAAATTGACCAAAGATAACATTTATCCTAGAAGAGAGTTGTAGCCGCATCGAGCTGTAAGTTCGCTGTGACTACAATGTAACTCGGCATTGGAGATGTTAACTTCTCTCTTGTACACCTGCAATAGTGGTACGCATGTTAAGCGCTACTAGATTGTTTTAAAACCGATACGAAGTTTGAAAGTTTTACCGTTGAAAGTATTAATCAGAAGTCGGACTGAAATAAAATCATCATTACCGTTTAGACAGAGGATATATGTAAAAGAAAAATTACTCGTGTGATTGCTGATTTGTGATGGGACTTAGCCTTTATGATACTGATGACTGATGACATAGAAAAAAAAAAGAAAAAGAAACATATTTTTAGCTGCATATGAAATGAGACTAAATGTGCTGTACTCACTGCACTAGCATATGAAGTCTCCATACTGTACATTCAGTTCCATTGAAAACTGTTGCAACTGACAGTGGATTAATGCGTTCAGAAATGTTACTATTTGTACCATTAATTTCTTCACGTTCTCCATGCCTGCAAATTTACCACCAAGTGCTTCTTGATGTACAGAACTATGAACCCTGTCTGTCGATCGTTGTAATATTTTGCCGTTTCGTTGTCAACTGAATCTTCAGATTCTTTCGGTGTGGTATTGCAATGTCACTAACAGCAAATACGCAGTACCCGTTGCTTGTGTGAATAGAGAATTCTCATCCCTCTTTTCTGTCATTCCCACTCGTTTTTAAAGGTTTTTGACGATAGATCGCTAGAATACCTCGTTTTTCGCAATTGGTCGCTGGCCGTTTGAACTTCCCTCATACCACGAACAAGTAACGAATGGTAAACAGCGCTGACACCACGATTCTGCCGAAATGAAAGAGTTGTTGCGTACACTGGTGTCCAAAATTGCCGGCCGGAGTGGCCGTGCGGTTCTAGGCGCTACAGTCTGGAGCCGAGCGACCGCTACGGTCGCAGGTTCGAATCCTGCCTCGGGCATGGATGTGTGTGATGTCCTTGGGTTAGTTAGGTTTAATTAGTTCTAAGTTCTTGGCGACTGATGACCTCAGAAGTTAAGTCGCATAGTGCTCAGAGCCATTTGAACCATTTTGTCCAAAATTAAAGCAACAAACGGCTGTTATCAATCCTGTGTCTAATTCACGAAATAATCAAACAAACCGCCAATCAGATGTCCGTACGATCGCGTTCTGCACGGAAGAAGTCATTCCGCTCAACGAACAACAATGCCAATGATGACGTCAGGACAACTATGAAATGAGGCCGTGTTTGCCGGGTAGCCCCGCATCCACAATTGCTGTGTACAGTCACAGAATGCAGTATGGCACAGAGAAGATGCCTACCAGAATCTCTGCGGTGGAGGGCCAGAGAAGGCAAGGAAGCAGGACAGTCGCAAACTGGTGTGGCCCGATGACCTAGTGTGAAACGTTCTGTCGTTTCCTGGATGTGACGACAGTGTGCACAGATCGAAACTGTATCCCAAAGACTAGGGCAGAGCGTACCAAGTGTGAATTCAGAAGAGAGGACCATTACTTGTCGGTAAGGGCACGACTGTACCACCTTAGTACTGCACGGCAGCTGTCACGTGAGCTCGCAGCATCTACTGGGCATGTTGTATCGAGGCAAACGGTGTGCAGAAGGCTTCGTCAGAGTGGTCTTTATTGTCGGTGACATGCCGTATGTCTACCTCTGACGAGTGTTCACAGAAGGGAACATCTAAAAATAGTTCAAATGGCTCTGAGCACTATGAGACTTAACATCGGAGGTTAGAACTTCTTAAACCTAACCAACCTAAGGACATCACACACATCCATGCCCGATGCAGGATTCGAACCTGCGACCGTAGCAGTCGCGCTGTTCTGGACTGAAGCGCCTTGTACCGCCTGGCCACCGCGGCCGGCAACGAAACGTCTAGAGTAATCAACATGCCATCTGAGAGGTTGAAGAGTGGACCAATGTTGTTTTCACAGATGAGTCCCGATTTAGTCTGGAGAGTGATTCTCCATGTATTCGCATCTGGAGGAAACGTGGAACACGATTTCGTGAGCCAGACATTGTGTAAAGAGACCTATATCGAGGAGGATCCCGAATGGTGTGACCATTAGAACCCCTCTTCATGAAACTGTACGGGTGAATCGACAAGGTTTAACGGCTGTCAGGTATCGCGACGAGATCTTGAGACCTTATCTGCGGTTGTCGCGAGGTGCTGTGGGACAAGATTTCGTATTGATGGACGATAATACTCGACCTCATAGAGCACGACTGGTTGATATTTACTTGGAAACGGAAGATACTGCACGCATAGCGTGACCTGCTCGATCTCCCGATTTGAATCCCACAGAGCATGTCTGGGATGCACTAGCGAGACGGCTTGCATCGCGTCAACCACTCTCAAAGCTCTGCACGAAGAACAGGCGTCATTGCCTGAAAATGAGAATGATGACATAATTCACAGCATGCCTCGTCGTTGTCAGGCCTGTACTGCTGCCAAAGATGGTCACACCCCATACTGAGGAAATTAAACAGTTGTCTGAATGTGTGTGCAAATCCGTTAAGTTAGAAAAAACGAAGAACATCTGGGTCTACCGTTATGCATGTTGTAGCAGTTTCCGTTCTGTATACTCTATATTGTTCCTACTTTGCTATCACCTCTTTGTACCGTTTGTGAAAAATAAACGCAACCTTGGAAAATTGTTGCTTTAATTTTGGACACCAGTGTAAATTGAAGGAGGGGAGAGAAAGGAAAGGAAAGGGAAGGGACTATTGATATCAGCTGCATCTGAACTTTGTGAGACATCAGCGGCGACGAGTGTGTGCCGATATTGGAACCCGAGATCTCCTCCTTAGCTGGTAGTTGCATTAACGACTGTGCCACCCAGACACAGTGGTTGCCGCAATTGCGCGGACTGTCTCGGCACGCCTCTCAGCTGACCCACATTCCTTCACAGCGCCATCTATCCGCAGTGCCTGTCCATGCCCTCTACGCTCGCTACTTCGAGCTTCCCGCAGGAGGTCGGACGTAATTGTACATACACATTGAATGTGGTGGATTCATTACCCATCTAGGCGAATAAATTTCATGAATGTGAAACTTCCTGGCAGATTAAAACTGTGTGCCGTACCTAGACTCGAACTCGGGACCTTTTCCTTTCGCGGGCGAGTACTCTGCCATCTGAGCTACCCAAGCACAATTCACGCCCCGTCCTCACAGCTTTACTTCCGCCAGTACCTCGTCTTATACCTTCCAAACTTTCCAGAAGCTCTCCTGCGAACCTTGCAGAACTAGCAGTCCTGAACGAAAGGATATTGCGGAGACATGGCTTAGCTTCTGTAATGTTTGGAAGGTAGGAGACGAGCCGGCCGGTGTGGCCGAGCGGTTCTAGGCGCTACAGTCTGGAACCGCGCGACCGCTATGGTCGCAGGTTCGAATCCTGCCTCGGGCATGGACGTGTGTGATGTCCTTAGGTTAGTTAGGTTTAAGAAGTTCTAGGGGAATGATGACCTTAGATGTTAAGTCACATAGTGCTCAGAGCCATTTGAACCATTTTTGGTAGGAGACGAGATACTGGCGGAAGTAAAGCTGTGAGGAGCAGGCGTGAGTCGTGCTTCGGTGGCTCAGATGGTAGAGCACTTGCCCGCGAAAGGCAAAGGTCCCGAGTTCGAGTCTCGGTCCGGCACACAGTTTTAATCTGCCAGGAAGTTCCACATCTGCGCACACGCCGCTGCAGGGTGAAAATCTCATCCTGTATATATGAATGTGTTCTGTCTGTTTTTACGGACGTGCCTGGAAGAATTGGCACCACTCATTCATATCAGAGAGTTGGCCGACCGAAAAATACCCCACCGCAATGCTAAATGAAATGTCACGTTGTTCCGGGAGCGAACAAAATAGAAAGGCCGAGCCTTGCCTGTACGCGACCCGCACACATTGCACGCATGAAGTTTGGCACGCCGTGGCCGGCCCTGATCTATACTGTTCACGGATTCAAGTTCCAGATTTGTTGGTTTGTGATCTTTGTCAAGATGCATTAGCTGCATAATTAACAATCATATACAACCGTTCGCTCGACGAAAGATCCGTACCCAAAGACTGGAACGTTGCACAGGTCACACCAATATTCAAGAAAGGTAGTAGGAGTAATCCACTACATTACAGGCCCATATCGTTAACGTCGAGATGCAGCAGGATTTTAGAACGTATATTATGTTCGAACATTATGAATTACCTCGAAGGAAACGGTCTATTGACATACAGACAACATGGGTTTAGAAAACATCGTTCCAATGAAACACAACTAGCTCTTTATTCACGTGAAGTGCTGAGTGCTATTGACAAGGGATTCCGCATTCCTGGATTCCCGGAAGGCTTTTGACACTGTACCACACAAGCGGCTCGTAGTGAAATTGCGTGCTTACGGAATATCGTCTCAGTTATGTGACTGGATTTGCGATTTCCTGTCAGAGAGGTCACAGTTCGTAGTAACTGACGGAAAGTCATCGAGTAAAACAGAAGTTATTTCTGGCGTTCCCAAAGGTAGTGTTACAGGCCCTTTGCTGTTCCTTATGTATATAAACGATTTGGGAGACAATCTGAGCAGCCGTCTTCGGCTGTTTGCGGATGACGCTGTCGTTTATCGACTAATAGTCATCAGAAGATCAAAACAAACTGCAAAACCATTTAGAAAAAGTATCTGAATGGTGCGAAAAGTGGCAGTTGACCCTAAATAACGAAAAGTGTGAGGTCATCCACATGAGTGCTATAAGGGACTCGTTAAAGTTCTGTTACACGATAAATCAATCGAATCTAAAAGGCTTAAATTCAACTAAATACCTAGATATTACAATTACGAATAATTAAATTGGAAAGAACACATAGAAAATGTTGTGGGGAAGGCTAAACAAAGGCTGCATTTTATTGGCGGGACACTTAGAAAATGTGACAGACCTACTAAGGAAACTGCCTACACTACGCTTGTCCGTCCTCTTTTAGAATAGTGCTGCGCCGTGTGGGATCCTTACCAGTTAGGACTGACGGAGTACATCGAAAAGTTCATAGAAGGTCAGCACGTTTTGTATTATCGCGAAATATGTGAGAGAGTGTCACAGAAATTATACAGGATTTGGGCTGGAAATCATTAAAAGAAAGGCGTTTTTCGTTGCGACGGAATCTTCTCACGAAATTCCAATCACCAACTTTCTCCGCCGAATGCGAAAATATTTTGTTGGCACCGACCTACATAGGGAGGAACGATCACCACGATAAAATAAGGGAAATCAGAGCTCGTACGGAAAGATATAGGTGTTCATTCTTTCCACGCGCTATACGAGATTGGAATAATAGAGAATGGTGAAGGTGGTTCGATGAACCCTCTGCCAGGCACTTAAATGTGATTTGCAGAGTATCCATGTAGATGTAGATGTGGCTCTTTGAAGTCTTCCTATCTCTGTAGGATATCCCCACTATCTTTTTACACTACATTTTCGTTTTTACTAAGAATTTCCATGGCAGCACTTGCTGGTCTGTTTTGATCCCATGTTGTAGTCTTTGCTCTGTTGTACAGTAAATCATGACTTCCCTTCCTCTACAGTTCTTCAGTTAAGTCAGCAGGAACCAGTTCCAAATGCATGTAGGTAGCAACAGCCGTGCTGAGATTAAAAGGTTCGCACATGACAAGCTAGTGTGAAGACCAGTCTTCGAACTGACGACCACACCGACAAGAGGCGGTGTTTATACGCTGCCTTCGCTCGTGTGTTGCGCTGTCCTAATGAGTTGACTAACAAATTTTCCGATGGGCCTAGCGGGAGTTAAGCAAGCTTGTGACGGGCGCGGAAGTTGGCCGCGGCGTGGAAGCCGCCGTGGGGCGGAGCGCTTGTACCTGCGGCGGGTAACAATGGGGACGCAGATTGATGACCGGGCCGGCGGGCGCGCCCACAAAGACTCGCCGGCTGGCAATCAATGGCCGCAGCGGCCGCAATCCCGCGCCCAGATGAGGCGACGTCGAGCCGATCCACCGGCACCACGTCTCGCAGCTCCAGTCCAGGTGCAAGGCACCTGCTGACGTCTCTTACAATTATAAATAAATAGCGTAGGTTGGTCGCAACATCCGAAACGCTTACGGGATGCGGGGAACGGAGGAAGCAAGCTCCACCCATCGGCTCCTACACTTGGGCAGCCTAAAGAGGAAAGACGGGAAACCAGCTTCCAGTCGTCTCGGAACGGATAAATACAGGTCCTATATGATTTTAAAGGAATACATACACTGAGTTGACAAAAGTCACGGGATAGCGAGATGCAAGGGTACAGTCGGTGATAGTATCGAGTACACAAGGTATAGAAGGGCAATGCTTTGGCAGAGTTGTTATTTCTACTCAGGTGATTCAAGCGAAAAGATTTTCGAGGTGATTATGGCCGTGCGACGGAAACTGACAGATTTTGAACACGGAATGGTAACTGGAGCTAGCGCATGGGACATTTTATTCCGGAAACTGTAAGGGAATTCGATATTCAGAGATCCATAGCATCAAGAGTGTACCGGAAATACCATATTTCAGGCATCATCTCTCATCACTGTCAACGGAGTGGTCGGTAACCTTCACTTAACGACCAAGAGCAAAGGCGTTTGCTTGGAGTTATCAGTGCTAACACACAAGCAACACTGCGTGAAATAACCGCAGAAATAAATGTGAGATGCGCGACGAATTATCATTTAGGACAGTGTGGTGAAATTTGGCATTAATGGGTTATAGCAGCAAAGGCAGCAAACGATCGACCCGGTTGTTTTTGCTGACAGCAAGACGTCGCCTGCAGCGCCCCTCCTGGGCTTGCGAATTTGTTGGTAAGACCCTAGACGAGTGGGAAACCTTGACCTGGTCAGATGGGTCCCGATTTCAGTTAGTAAGGGCTCTTGATAGGGTTCGAGAGTGGCACAGACGCCGCGAAGCCATGGATCCAAGTTGTCAACAAGGCACTGTGCAAGCTTATGGTGGCTCTATAATTGTGTGTGTTGTGTTTACATGGAATGGAGTGGTCCTCTTGTCGAACTAAACCGATCATTGATTGGATATGGTTGCGTTCAGCTACTTAGAGACTATTGGCAACTATTCTTGGACTTCATGTTTCGAAACAACGAGAGAGTTTTTATGGATGGCAATGCGGCAAGACACTGGGCCACAACTGTTCGCGATTGGTTTGAAGAACATTCTGGACAATTCGAGCGAACATTTGTGGGACATAATCGAGAGATTTATTCGTGCACAAAATCCTGAACCGGTAACACTTTGACAGTTGTGGATGACTATAGAGGTAGCTTGGCTCAATATTTCTGCAGGGGACTACCAACGACTTGTTGAGTCAACGCCAGGTCCGGGTCCAGAACTACGCCTCGCCAAAGGAGGTCCGACACGATATTAGGAGGCATTCCATCACTTTCGTTACCTCATTGTATGCTGTTCTTCCTACATAATAGAGGCAAAGTCAGACAACGAAGACGGGCGTGGTTAGTGATCATACATCCTTCTCTCCAAATGTTGACGACAAAGGCTTAATAACTTTGAAATCTAGTAACTGTGATAGCCAGGGGAGATGTGAAAATTCATCTTCGTGCTCACAAAATCAGTCCTGGACGATGTGAGTGGTATGAACAGGTGCACCGTCGTCTTGGAATACAGCATTACCGTTCCGGAACAATCATTGTACGATGCGATCGAATTGATCTGCCAAAATGGTCACGTAACGCGACGTTGCAGAGTAACAATAAGATCCATAACATGGCTGCCCAAACCATCATGTTTCATTCTTGGGATGTAATCTCGGCCAGGAGCGGGAAGCAGTGTGAAACAAGATTCATCCTACCACATCACCTTCTGCCGTTCTACCATACTCCAAGCTTGATGACTACGGCACCACGTTTTCCTGTTACGGGCATTTGTGTCAGTAATGAGTGGTTTCGGAATTCCAACTTCCATGCTGATGCAGCTCATTTCGTGTTGTTTCGATCCTGACAGGGTTCACGTGTCTGAAATTCAATTTTGCCGTGACTTTTGCAGCTGTCGTCCTCTTATTTTGCGTCACAACCCTCTTCGATGACTATCTTTCACGATCTTTCAATAGATACTTTCGTCGGCTGTGTGACTTAGCGGAAGATGTTTTTCCGTTTTGTTTGTATGTGTTATAAATATTTGACACGATGCCTCTTCGAGCATCAAAAAAGTCGGCTACCTTAAATAGGGAAGCAGCCACCACAAGGCCACAACAATTTCTTAAGTCTGGATTCACTCAGCTACGACACAATGCGCTCACAGCTACTCAGAACACTGTTCTGACCACGATTGACACTTGTGCTGAGAACATTGTACAGATACCGTTCGTGGTCAAATACAACAGCGCAACTTAAAGGCTTGGCTTGCATCTGCATTTATGTTCAAGCAAGCATTTCTCGTTGTGTTTCCATATTTTCGCTCAGCCCTTATATCTCTCCAAAGCATAGTGTCAATTGGAAAGAGTTCTCTACTGAGCTATCGTTCTACAAGCGAATAGAAATAGGGGTCCCACAAGGTTCCGTCTTAGGGTCTTATTCTTTCATGTACACGCTAGTGATGATTCATCATTAATAGTACTAAATGCTAAATTTATATTGTTCGCCGGTTATACGAACACTGAGTCTGATAACAAATAAACATAGTTTTAGAAACAGCTCCTAATTTTCATTAATAAATAATTTCTAGTGAATTCATTGTCACTAAATTCTGAAAGAAGCGCCTTGGTTCAGAACCTGCAAGATGTTTGTAACCTTTGCGTTATTCGATAATAAATTCAGATGGGAGGAGCATAACACAGAAATACTGAAGCTTCCAAATACTTTTTTTTCATTTGATTGTTGTCAGATTACGTCATATAAAAACTGCCATATTACACTGACATTCGTTTCGTAATGTTATCCAGAATAATATTTTGGGGTAATTCATCGAAGTTAAACGAATCGGAATCGAAAGCCGCGTAAAACGAATGACTTGTGGTGTGAATCCATAGAAGTTCAAACAATTGGGTGCATTAATGAAAGCTTCTCAGAATACTTATTTCTAAGCACGTATGTAATGTAGTTTTCTTTTAAACCTACGGATTTGGTTGCAGAATCTATACTAGAATACGTGTTATGTACATAAGACAAATCACTTACTTTTTTCCAGGAAGGTGTTCACTGTTCGGGAACACACATTTTCTTTAAGTCTAGGCAACAATAAAAGTTGTAGAATCTAATAAAATACAACTGAAAGAGACCAAAGGATTTTATAAGTGGCCAACGGTTTCTAATCCATTGATAATTTCTCATTAGTACCAACTGATTTATCTGTTGTTACCAGTATCTCGTAACATGAGTTATATGGGATATCTGATTTTGTACCTCTTAAATGCACTTACCCGATCTACGTAAACTATTTTATTTTGAGAGCGATCCGCTACAGTAGCTTGGATATACTCATATAAATCTTGTCTTTTAGGGGTTTACTTGTTTGTGATAGCTGTTGTACTAATTTGTAAATTAAAATGTGTTATAAATTTTTGACTTATTTTACACTCTTTAGGTCTGTTTCACTTCAGATGTGTTGAAGGACATCAGCAGATTATTTTGCGACATGTTCCACTTCGTTGAGGATATCCACGCTGATGGTCTACGGTACGCTCAGTGTATCTAATCTAAAGCGAGAGACATTCATAATACGCTGTCACACGTGTTCTACAAAACCATCACCGATTCGGGACGGCCACCTACTGAGTTCTTTGTCACGGGCTTTTTGATGACTTCGGAAAATTCTCTGCAGCATATTCTTATTCATTACGTCTAACTTATACGCTAGACGGAAACATCGATGAGTTTCCATAGGAAAAACCTTATGATATCTCAAAAACGTCATCCTCCTTTCAGCTGCTAAAACAGCAAGACTACAAGCTATTTGGGTGTCCCATCTATCGCATACGACATCCACGTCTTGAATCTGCCTCATACAAACACCCATTTATCTTTCGAAAGTCACACAGCTTGCTACCTTTCGAAGTTACGTCCCCGTATACTCTACTGGAGTCAGTGCGACAAGCGTCTGCTACATCAATGGCATTTTTAATGGTTGATGAGCAAATTTCCATTGTCATGTTCCCGATGTTCCCGCGAGTTTTCGGCTTTGGGATTCTGACCTGAAAGAGCCTCGTGTCTGTATAACGTTTAGTTTTAAACTTGAGAAACGCTGCCGATTCGCGCCAAATTTACAAGTAAACTTTAGGCGACAACTTTTTAGGTGAGAGGCAGACTTATGCAGGTATAAGCTTTTCAAAAGCGGATGAATGTCGACCGGTAATGACTATCGTTCTGGTCAACTATCAACCGGCATCACACCTGCAAATGTCCTGAAAGTGAGGGATCTGATTCTACAAGGTCGTAGACAGACCACGCAAGACCTTTTCGGTACCCTGGGAATTATTTTGTAACAGTAACCGAATTCGGAAAAGATTGTGGCGAAGTTTGTGTCAGGACTGCTTCAAGACGATTAGGAGTTGCATGGAATGGAAACTTGCGGGGATCTTAAACAGCTGCTTCAAGAAGAATCAAAGTTTCACTCAAAGAAGGTCACTGATACAGAAAGCTGGGATTATGGCTAAGACTCTGAAACTAAGCAGCAATTGTCGCAATACAAGAATATTTTACCTTGGCCAAAAAATTTGAAAGGTCACGTGTAACATTCAAGTCCGTGTTCATCTCTTTTTTAAATTTATTCATACTGACATTACTGTTCACAGAGGTTTCGTCCCTCCTGGTCATACGGTCAGTAAAGAGTTCTGTCGCGATCTTCTAAGATATTTGATGGAGGATATGGAGAGAAAATGTCCACAGAAGCAGTGCACCCAGAACTAGTCACTCCACCACGTTAATACACGATCGCATACGGCCTAGACTATTCACCAGTTTTTGATTAAAAACAAGATGAATTGTTCCCCACCGGCCGTACTCACAAGTCGTAGCTCTGTGTGGTTCCTTCTGCGTCCACAAGATGAAGATCAAGTTGAAGAAATAAAGATTTGGTATAATGAAGCAGATTAAAGTGGAATAGCAAATGGTTCTAAATTCAACAAAAAAAGACCTCCAGGGAGCATTTCAAAAGTGGTAAAAACGTTGAGATCGGCGCATTCACTTCCAAGGAGATTACTTTTGAAGGGACGGCGCACAGTAGGTTATGGGTGGGACATACTAATTTTAAGCAACATATATTGGGAACTTATAAATATCACTTTGTATTTCAATAGGACCATACCTGGCCAAACATCGACCTTGGAGTGCATGCAGCTTTATCTATGCCGTAATATTATCTTTAACAGGCAATAAATATACTGAAGCCCCAAAGAAACCGGAATAGGCGTGCGTATTCAAATACAGAGATGTGTAAACAAACAGAATACGGCACTGCGGTCGGCAACGCCTATATAAGACAGCAAGTGTCTGGCACAGTTGTTAGATCGGTTACTGCTGCTACAATGACAAGTTATCAAGATTTACGTGACTTTGAACGTGTTATTATAGTCGACGCACGAGCGGTGGGGCACAGCATCTCCGAGGTAGCGATGAAGTGGGGATTTTTCCCGAACGATCATTTCATGAGCGTACCGTGAATATCAGGAACCGATAAAACATCATATCTCCGACATCACTGCGGCCGGAGAAAGATCCAGCAAGAACGGGACCAACGACGACTGAAGAGAATCGTTCAACGTGACAGAAGTGAAATCCTTCCGCAAATTGCTGCAGATTTCAGTGCTGGGCCATCAACAAGTGTTAGCGTGCGAACCATTCAACGGAACGTCGTCGATAAGGGGTTTCGGAGCCGAAGGCCTATTCCTGTACCCTTAATAACTACACGACACTAAGCTTTACGCCTCGCCTGGGCCCGTCAACATCGACATTGGACTGTTGATGACTGGAAACATGTTGGCTGGTCGGACGAGTCTCGTTTCAAATTGTATCTAGCAGCTGGACGTGTATGAAGACAACCTCATGAATCCATGGGTCCTGCATGTCAGCTGGGGACTGTTCAAGCTGGTGGGGGCTCTGTAACGGTGTGGGGCGTGTGCAGTTGGAGTGATACGGGACACTTGATATGTCTAGATACGACTCTACAGGTGACACGTATGTCAGCATCCTGTCTGATCACCTGCATCCATTCGTGTCCAATGTGCACTACGACGGACTTGGGGGCAATTCCAGCAGGACAATGTGACACCCCACACGTCCAGAGTTGCTACCGAGTGGCTCCAGAAACACTCTTCTGAGTTTAAACACTTCCACTGGTCACCAAACTCCCCAGACATGAACATTATTGAGCATATGTGGGATGACTTCAAAGTGCTGTTCAGAAGAGATCTCCAGTCCCTTGTACTCTTACAGATTTATGGACAGCCTTGCAGGATTCATGGTGTCAGCTCCCTCCAGCACTACAAAAGACATTAGTCGAGTCCATGCCGTGCCACGTCGTGTTGCGGCACTTCTGCGTCCCCGCGGGAGCCCTACACGTTACTAGGCAGGTGTACCAGTTTCTTTGGCTCTTCAGTGTATTTAAAACAGTAGCAATGTATGCGCCGGGGGCAATGGTTTAATCAAAAAAAAGATATGAGAGAAAATGAAACTTTGACGCGTTGCGGAAAAGGTTGGTACTGGCACTGAAAAGTTAGCATTACTTCATGACACTTTCGTTCACAGGTACAGAAAACAAATGTGTAAGGAATTGTTCCATAATTATTTGAGAACTCATCATTTTTGCATGAAATTGGCCGCTAAATTACTTTTACAGATGGCACTCCGACATTATAAGAGAAGAAGATAAAACCTGAATACGTTCACAATAGAGTGGCACAGGAACATTGAATGTTGTAATGAAAAATCACCAAATAAGGAGCGTCCGCCGACGATGATGGAACCGCATCGAACACGACTGGAGGATAAAAATGTGTTTTACAAGGTGCTGGCACCCTCTTCGATCCTCCATAACCGCTCAGCAATAACATTATATTGTGCAGTCAACCATACGCTCTATATACACACATAGCAGTTCACAAACGGTTTGAGGAAGGCAAAGAGAAAGCTGTTCCGCAAGGACGCAGAATGAACTGCTATTTGATTCTTATTTCCACTTTAAATAAAAAGGAGAGGAAGTTGTTTGCCGTAACACACATATTGCAAACAAACACGACCTAAACAAAGCGACCAAATACTAAGTTTTCTGGTACTAAGTGAACGTGGGCAGCGATGTCAGTGTTGAAAGTAAGTTGCAGGCCTTACTACTGAAAGCGTTTTATCATTTAGCTCAGAGAAGCGAGAATATTTGGACACGTCTCGTGTGGTCTCTCAACATAAACAACTCTGGAATTTAATTGGCGGAAGTGCCGTATGTCTGCGCCTGTACTGCCGTTCCATTAGCAAACTGATTTCGACTTGGAATATATTTCGCCACTCTGACTGAACTGGCGTAATTGGTTAGGAAAGTGAACTCACATTATCACGATTAGGTTCCCCGTAGTACATCTAAAGTACTACATGAAAATGCTGCGGTAATTCGTTAAAAAACTAAAGTATGTCAATGACTGTAGTAATGCTCGATTAAATATAAAATTAGACGCCGTCCTATTTTTTGGAACCCGTGATGAGGGCAGTGGAGACTGTTGCACTCATCTCAACTGTGGAAAGCAAGAGATAGCTGCAATATCGAACCAACTGTTGCTTGGATATGGTGAACGACGGAAATACTTGATCAGAAAGAAGATGTGACACTATTAATGCGAAAAACTTAGATGAGAGTAAGACCTGAGTGTAATTCACTATCTACCATTTCCGTTTTATATCTTGACAATGTCATTAGAAACTAGCAAATACAAACTCAGACATATACACTGTCCAGTAACATTAATTTAAACACCTGTCAAAAAACTGAATAACCACCTTTTGCAGTGCGGACTGTTGTGAGACGTGCATGAAGAGAGTCGATTAGGAATAAGAAGGTACAGACAGAGCTGTGGTGCCATGTCGACACCTCTGCCGTGGCCAGCTGCGCTAGGTTTCTCGGCTGAGGATTCATAGTGCGAACAGTCCGATAGAGGTGGTCCTACAGATTCTCGATTGGGTTTAAATCGAAGGAGTTTGTTAGCTAGAGGAGAACGGGCAAACTCATGCTTGCGCTCTTTGAACCACGCGCGTACGCAGAGCAGTGTGACACGTTGCACTGTCCCGATGATAGATGCCACCGTGCTGAGGAAAAACGAATTGCATGTAGGGGTAGACATGGTCTCCGAATAGATGCTTACCTTAGTCGACCTAGTGTGCCTTCCAGGGTGACGTCACCCAGTGAATGCCACGAAAATCTTCCTCACAACATAAAGCTCCCTCCTTGTTTACTTTCTGACTTCCGCGCCGCACACTCCAACAGGCATCTGCCCGTTTGAGCATAAAAGGTGATTCATCTGAAAACGGCACCTGTCGCCACTCACGTCATTGGACGTCCAGTTGGGGTATTTGCTTGCAAATACCAGCATTCGTCGCAAACGAACAACAGTCAGCATGGGTGCATGAACAGCTGCCTATTGCGGAGGCTCACAGGCTGAACGATTGAGACACTGCTGATAGCCGCTTGGTTCATCTGGGCAGTCAGTTGCTCAACAGTTGCAAGTGTACTTGCACGTTCACATCTCTCCCACACTTGCCTTGGCTCCGGTTTTGGATAGCGCCATTTTATCATACAGAACATACTGTGACCACGTCGGCACGCTAACAGTTTACATACTTTTCCGCATTAGGACAACAACTGTACTGTTTCCCATATCCCTCCCGCCGCCCCCCCCCCCCCCTCCCCGCCACCGAAACGCTTTATTTACCTTCCACTGCTAGTGCTGACACCTAGCGTCTGTGAGTTGTCACTGCAAAAAAAAAAAAAAAAAAAAAAAAAGGCTCCAAGCACTATGGGACTTAACATCTGTCATCAGTCCCCTAGACCTGGAACTACTTAAACCCAACTAACCTAAGGACATCACACAGGCCGGCCGGTGTGGCCGTGCGGTTCTAGACGCTTCAGTCTGGAACCGCGTGACCGCTACAGTCGCAGGTTCGAATCCTGCCTGGGACATGGATGTGTGTGATGTCCTTAGGTTAGTTAGGTTTAAGTAGGTCTAAGTTCTAGGGGACTGATGACCACAGATGTTAAGTCCCATAGTGCTCAGAGCCATTTCAACAATTTTTTTGACATCACACACATCCATGCCCGAGGCAGGATTCGAACCTGCAACCGTAGCAGCAGCGCGGTTCCGGACTGAAGCGCCTAGAACCGCTAGGTCACAGTGGCCGGCTGTCATTGCACGTTGCACGTTGACAGTCACATTAATGTGACTCGACCGCGTATAAGACTGTAGATACCCATTGTCTCCAAAAATCACAAACAAGGTAATTAATGTGATGCGATGCATACATAATCCTCAAAAGCAGTACCACCGATCACGTGAAGCGGTTCATGTTTTAGCATTATTGGGTATCACTCATTTAACTAGCAGATATTTACGGTAATCTGAACAATCGCATCTACAAAATCGATCGACAAAAAGAAATAGGAAAGGTTCAGCAACAAAATTTTATGAAAAAACATGTCTAAAAATGGTGTCTTAAACCCTTAGAGTCAAAATTCTGCAGACGTTGAAGGGTTATAAATTTTGTTTTGAGATCAGTCATGAACATTTAAAAATTAATATTTTAGACAGCTCAAGCTCTTGAATGAGCAACGTATGCAAGTCACGTGTTTTACACTGATTTTTTATCAAAACAGACAAAAGCCTGACCCATCGACCTTGAAAACTGATAGGCAATCGTCCGTGGTACATTCATATTCGAGTTCGCCACGTCTACTGTTCACGGGTGCTTGTCGAAGATGGATCTTTACTCGTTACAGGAACTCGCAAAGTTATGGCGCAGCAGGGTACAGTGCTTAGAAAGGCGAATGAATGTGCACAGAAAAGATTCGAAATAAGAGGCATCCTAATTATAAGAAATATATCGCTGAGGATAGAAACTTGCGACAAACTACTCGCGGTTCTCTACAAAGAGTGTTCACACAATTGAATTTAATGAGATATTGTTGGATCTTTTGGGAGAAGATTCATCAATAAGCAACTGTTGACTCCACCGGATCCAGAGTTCAGTTCTGTCAGTGTACGAAGAACACTGTTTTCTGATGAGCCCCCTATCAGTCTCTACCCTGACAATGCTGATATTCGCGTGTGGAGGCAACAAGGGGAACGTTTACTCACTAACTATATCAGAGTGCACCACCCTTATCAAGGCGATTCAGCCATTTTTTAGGGCGGAAGCATGAATGGTCGCAGGATACCCCTTCTGCCAGTACATGGAAGGATGATTGGTGTGAAGTATCAGGACGCCATCCTTGTAGGCATTGTAGCTCCATTTGGCGAACATATTGGAGCTGGATTTACGCTGATAGACTACAGTGCATGCCGCCGTCGTCACGGTCTTATAAACACCTTTCTAGTGGAGCACATACCAGTCGGATGGAATGGCCTTCATATTGTACAGATCTCTACTGCATCGAGAATGAATAGAGGTATGCTAAAACGAGCGGTCTGCAATCGTCCTGTCTCACTAAAGCCCTTACAGGACCTCATAGAGGCTGATGTCGAGCAATGGGAAAATATCCCACAGGCTTATCTGGACAATTTGGTAAAGAGAATCCCTAACCGCATTCAAAAGTGTCTTCAATTACAAGAAGGGCCAACTGGTTCATAAACATTGTATTATTCAAGATGACAGCGAAAAGAAACCGAAATGCTTGCAGTGGAATCTCCTTGTTAGGTTTAGTTTCGGTTTTTTTGTTTGTTTGTGTTCATCAAGTGGAAATATTTTATGTTATTTATTTTTGTAGGAGGAAATATAAAAATGCAGTAAATGAAGCAGGCAAAAAGGAATACAAACGTCTCAAAAATGAGATCGACTGGAAGTGCAAAATGGCTAAGCAGGGATGGCTAGAGGACAAATGTAAGGATGTAGAGGCTTGTCTCACTAGGGGTAAGATAGATACTGCCTACAGGAACATTAAAGAGACCTTTGGAGAGAAGAGAACCACTTGTATGAATATCAAGAGCTCAGATGTCAACCCAGTTGTAAGCAAAGAAGGGAAGGCAGAAAGGTGGAAGGAGTATATAGAGGGTCTATACAAGGGCAATGTACTTGAGGACAATATTATGAAAATGGAAGAGAATGTAGATGAAGATGAAATGGGAGATAAGATACCGCGTGAAGAGTTTGACAGAGCACTGAAAGACCTGAGTCGAAACAAGGCCCCGGGAGTAGACAACATTCCATTAGAACTACTGAAGGCCTTGGGAGAACCAGTCATGACAAAACTCTACCATCTGGTGAGCAAGATGTATGAGACAGGCGAAATACCCACAGACTTCAAGAAGAATATAATAATTCCAATCCCAAAGAAAGCAGGTGTTGACAGATGTGAAAATTACCGAACTATCAGTTTAATAAGTCACAGCTGCAAAATACTAATGCGAATTCTTTACAGACGAATGGAAAAACTGGTAGAAGCGGACCTCGGGGAAGATCAGTTTGTATTCCGCAGAAATGTTGGAACACGTGAGGCAATACTAACGTTACGACTTATCTTAGAAGAAAGATTAAGAAAAGGCAAACCTACGTTTCTAGCATTTGTAGACTTAGAGAAAGCTTTTGACAACGTTAACTGGAATACTCTCTTTCAAATTCTGAAGGTGGCAGGTGTAAAATACAGGGAGCGAAAGGCTATTTACAATTTGTACAGAAACCAGATGGCTGTTATAAGAGTCGAGGGGCATGAAAGGGAAGCAGTGGTTGGGAAAGGAGTGAGACAGGGTTGTAGCCTCTCCCCGATGTTATTCAATCTGTATATTGAGCAAGCAGTAAAGGAAACAAAAGAAAAATTCGGAGTAGGTATTAAAATTCATGGAGAAGAAGTAAAAACTTTGAGGTTCGCCGATGACATTGTAATTCTGTCAGAGACAGCAAAGGACTTGGAAGAGCAGTTGAACGGAATGGACTGTGTCTTGAAAGGAGGATATAAGATGAACATCAACAAAAGCAAAACGAGGATAATGGAATGTAGTCAAATTAAATCAGGTGATGCTGAGGGAATTAGATTAGGAAATGAGACACTTAAAGTAGTAAAGGAGTTTTGCTATTTAGGGAGTAAAATAATTGATGATGGTCGAAGTAGAGAGGATATAAAATGTAGACTGCCAATGGCAAGGAAAGCGTTTCTGAAGAAGAGAAATTTGTTAACATCGAATATAGATTTAAGTGTCAGGAAGTCGTTTCTGAAAGTATTTGTATGGAGTGTAGCCATGTATGGAAGTGAAACATGGTCGGTAACTAGTGTGGACAAGAAGAGAATAGAAGCTTTCGAAATGTGGTGCTACAGAAGAATGCTGAAGATAAGGTGGGTAGATCACGTAACTAATGAGGAGGTATTGAATAGGATTGGGGAGAAGAGAAGTTTGTGGCACAACTTGACTAGAAGAAGGGATCGGTTGGTAGGACATGTTTTGAGGCATCAAGGGATCACAAATTTAGCATTGGAGGGCAGCGTGGAGGGTAAAAATCGTAGAGGGAGACCAAGAGATGAATACACTAAGCAGATTCAGAAGGATGTAGGTTGCAGTAGGTACTGGGAGATGAAGAAGCTTGCACAGGATAGAGTAGCATGGAGAGCTGCATCAAACCAGTCTCAGGACTGAAGACAACAACAACAACATTTATTTTTGTTTTCTCATGGCTGAGGCTGACAGAGTAAAATCAGTTTTGTTTTCTATTATGTCCAGTACTGACCATGAAGTAATATGTAATATATATTTTGACCACTGTTGGTTTTACCTTATCCTGGCTCCTCAACAGTGTTTAGGCCACCGTACGGCTACGGCGAGCGTTCTCCATTGACAAGCTCGCTGGGCAATTACGCCGACCGCTGCCGAGAGGGGGAGCAGCCCGCTGTCGTTTTCGAGCTACGTCAAGATTTAATCTCTATAGAGGACGGGGTACTTTGGCCCGATGCAGTTTCTTCTTGTGCAGCTAGAAATTCAGTTGCTCGTGAACCAATATATTGACTCTACAAATTGTGATTTAGTTTTTCGTGACTAACAAACAACTGGCCTTACATTTCTTTTTAACGCCAAGGACAGAGACGTAACCGTGAGCTGCTGTTTGTGTTGTGTAAATACACTCCAAAGAAGGGAACTTAAAGCCACTTCAGAAAGTATGTCTCAATAAGAAGCGCTGCGATTCTCACACCCGAGTGATAATGACACTACACTGTTAAATTAGTGTTCCTGTTCCATCAGCAATCCACCATCTGCGGTGGGGTTTTTGGGATGGTGGAAACTTCCAGTCCTTTGCGAACCCATTACACAACTGCAACGATCACCGGAAAGAACTCTTCGAAACGCTCTAGCAGAGGAATTGTAAAAACCCATCAGGTTGTCGATATACGTGAGCGGATCAGAGAAATCTGTCACACACCAAGGACTTCGTCATGACCGAGTAGATCCTAGATAACTAGCGTTCAGAACGATAGAAAGAGGATGATGCCGAGCAACTCAGTGAAAAATTAAGAACGCAACGCTAATGCCTGTTTGTAAGCAGCTCCTCAATTTTGCACTGAACTGCTTGGCGTCATTCTCGTCCTCTCGTCCTCAGCGCTAGTCGTCTAGGACCTACTCGATCATGACGAAGTCCTTAGTACCCTTTGCTGTGACACTGATTTCTCCGATGCGCTCACCTTTGTCTAAAACCTGACGGGTTTCCACAATTCTTCTGCCAGAGTCTTTCGAAGAGTTCTTGCCGGTGATTGTTGCATTTCTTTAATGGGTTCATAAAGGACTGGAACCTCGTTAAAATGCTAATTATCACCTTAGTTGCTACTTGCAACTAATTGCAGTGTAACACTTGGTGATAAATCTCAGAAATCGAATTTTAACTTTGCAGAAGGATAGAAGTTATGAATTACTTAACTGCGATTGTGAACCGTGAAACTCACAACTAAATCGCAGTTACCGAAATGTAGCATTTACAGAAATCACTGATATCAAAAAGTCACGGTTCAGCTCATCCCCATCAGGCAGTACGCAGTTAGAGTGTGCATAATGTAACTTGGCGGTACCCACGTAGCATGAAGGGGGAAGAATAACGATATTTGTGAGGGTTCCGTAGCGTGCAACCATCTTACGGTAGGGGAGGTGTACTTATGTAGTTCAACAGGATTCATGAATTGTTTCCAGCAATACCTTGTCAAATAACAGACGTAATGGCGACCAGTGCGTCTAATCCCGTAGCAAGCGCTGATTCTGTGAAAGTGTTTCTTGGATACATACACAGATTTAAGGTTGTGGTGTAAGGAAACGATAAGAGCTTAGGTAAATTTCGCCCTATTATAAACTAGGCAACTATATTGTTTCTCAAAATTACAAATCATGGTCGATGTTTTGTTAACATTTGCAATACTAGATGGAAAAAGACCAAATAGAATTGTAATATGTCAACACAGTAATGAATGTAAGCTTATGGCAGGAAGACCGTTTAGATGTCTGTATACCTGCACGTATAACGTCGATAAACGCATAACTGTTGACGAATTTTAATCTATCCTGTAATCAGATGCACCAAATTTCAGTCTGCAACGATTCCCCAAAGTGGTGGTGAAATACAGCGAAACACGTCAAATGCAGGCATTGCCAACTGGGGACACAAAAACTATTCTAATTAATATTTAGATGAAACAGATCCGGTCATAAACAACTTGGTACACTGTTACTGATACCGAGTAATGATTTTAATCCCCTAACGTATTATTTCGGTACCAGCCTTTCTGTATGGAAGTGAATCTTGGGTAACCGAAAAGGAAATTGGTCAGCTGCGATCAGATGTTGCGCACTGAGGGTTCCGTACAATCTTGCGAGTAATTATGTGTATAGACAGTTCATCAATTGCGGAAATCTAGAATGTTTACCATTTTTGCCTGTTATCGACGCTGATACTCGCAAAATATCGGCCCCATGGATTCCAAGTTTTTCGAGATTGTTTCAATTTCAATTACATAAATGTGACATCAAGTCATGAAGGAGGCAGGCACCTATTATTATTACAATCAATAATTCTCCATTTATGCTGACTGGGTCGCAATGGTTAAAGTGAAACGTCGACAACAAATGACTTTATTGTTCATACGACGTGTTTCGGAATGTATCCATCATCAGATATTCACGAGCGATTACTGCACATAGATATTGCATTTCAAGACGTACGTGAAACAAATATTCGCAGACTACACTGCGATTATTTATTTCACAAAAAGATGAAAAGCCATATCTACGTGCAGTAATCGCTACCGAATATCTGATGATGGACGAATTCTGAAACACGTATGAGCAATAAAATCACTCCTTGCCTGGTGTTAGACTTTCGCAACTACGACCCAGTCAACCCGAATGCAAAACTATTGATTGATTTAATTTCAATTTAAATGTCTGGCAACAAATGACATAAGGAAATATTTTTTTGTGTGATTTAATTACAAATTAACAATATTCTGGTGTTTTGTACTTTACTTGTATTGTGAAACATTACTTCTCGCAAGATTTCATCATTGCAGATCAACGGAAAGTACCCATAGGTTTGATTAGTGAGTTTACATATATCAAAATATGTGACCTAAATAGCCGTATCTTTTGACTGCATTAATTTTTTACACCGCTAAGGGAACACAGACATTGGTATGTGAAATAAATTTCAGTTCAATATGTCTACCTGTTCCTTAGAAAAAGGGTTCTTAACATTCGGACAGACAGACAGGCAACAAAGCGTCCTATAGGGGTTCCGTATTTACCGATTGAGGCACGGAAAGCTAAAAAGAAGGTAAAGTAAGATTGCAGGCCAACACAGAAGCTTAGCAGGAACCAAAAAGATAGCTTATGAAGGAAATATGGATATTAGGAAGTAATTGAAAATATCGGACACATATGAAAAGGTTGAAGAAAATTGGCAACAATGGATAATATACAACCTGTCACGAATGGAAGAGACAAGTTTACCACTAAATTTTTGGCAATATACTTCACAAGGTAAAAGATGCGTTGGAAGACCAGCAAACAGATGGAAGGAGCAAATGTGCCTGAAATAGGACGAGCAATGTCTCACGCATGACAGAAGAAGAAGAAGACAATGTTGCCACTGGGGCAATGAATATATAATGACGCTTGTGACTGACCAACGAAACAGGGTAACAGTGAATCAAACTGTACGCAAGGTGTAGATGTTTTAACTGGGTACAACATATCGTATGTTACTGCACTTGAGACATGCTTGTTGATATTCAATTCTCAATATTTACTGGCTTGTGTTATTCACAGAATATGATACTGGGTATAACCGTATATCACCGTTGTAAGTCAGCGCTTCACTTGCCTTCATTTCGGTAGGACGGCAGTTTAAATCTCTGTTGGGTTTAGGTTTTGTGGAATTTCCCTAAGTCGCATAAGGAAAATGGTAGAGGGTTCCTTTCAGAGAGCACGGTTCATGTCCTTCCTCTTTTTTTCCCCAATCCAAGCTTGTGCTCCGTCACCGCATGTTCGATGGGACTTCAAAGCCTAAACTTCCTCGGTTTTTTCTTGTAAAGTTCTTATATTAAATATATGCCTTGGGGAGCATTATCACAGAAGGAGAATAGTTCAGGAATGCAGTATTATTCACTAAATCTCTAAAGTAGAATATCTAGTTTTGGGGAATTGTTATTCATGAACTACGGCAGCCAGAGGATTATGTACTCACTCTCACTATAAAAATCAGTAGCTATGTCACAGCTATCACCCTGGGTATACACTGTTAACAACAGTAAGACCTCTCTAAATAACTTGCCACCTGTGCACAAACGCACTCTCGTTCGCAGCAATGGGCGAGTCTACCCCTTTGTTGCGAAGGAGTAAGTGCCCTAGTTTCCTGTCGCCTTATGAGTGTGTACACATTTGTTTAAGCACATATGCAATACTTTAGTCACGTTAAAACAACGATTTGCGGATTCGCTAACTGAAGCTTACAGCTTACGTGACTTAAAGTGAGTGCTATGCAAGTGAAAAGAGTGGAAGTACGGAGCTTCCAGTTAAAAGCTGATATTGGGAATAGTTCAAGTGCAATACTTGAAGATACACGGGTAGGTTTACGTATTTGTTGTAATGTTAAAAAAATATCCATCTTGTGAATACAGTACCGGCACTATTAAACTATCGCTAAAGGTTACGCGGTGGAGAGAGCTATGGCCACACCAGACGTAAACACAACGGCCGCCAGATGGCGACGGTACCAAAGCATACAGCTCTTTCCGTGTTAATATGTTCACTCCGTTTCTAAGTATTTTAACAATAAATTCATTTTGTATTATAACACCAACTTATAAAAAGAAAAAGGGTTGCAATACAACTTTTCATAACTTACTGTAGATATAAAGTTACAATATACTCTGCCTTGTGTAATTTTAAATCTACAAAAACAACAGAATTGTCCACTTTATTTTTACAGGTTATATTTTATGGTATGAGTATGCTTAATAAGATATCGTTTAATTTCAATTTTTAAAGTGACGAGTTCCGTTCATTATTTTTGTTGACTGTTTTTCATAAAATGACTATATGTTTAATTCACAAACGGTAATTTGAATTTTAGGGGGCAGGTCCAATTTATTATTTTTATAGATTATTTTTTGAAATTACTGTACGCTCAGTTTCTAGACCTTAATTTCAATTTCAATGCGACAATTTCAGTTGCATTTAACGCCACATAATGGCACAGATTGTTTATTTAAATCAGGTTGCTTCAATAAACAACACTAGTCATAGTACACGTATACACGTGAACTGACGAGACACAGTGTATCGAGAATTTAAATGTGATATTGTAACTGATTTATTTTGCTGACTTTACTGTATTGTACCTCTACTACTATTAACAGTTTCGAGTTCTATGAAACATAATGAAATCAGCATGTATTTTTTCCTTTCTGTGCTTTTTCAGGGTGTATACACGGACAAGAAAAAATTCCCGGATTTTTCCGCCTCATGTCACGCGATTTCGCCAGCCAATGACAGCAGACATTCAGAGCATAGGATACATGATGTAGGAGTCAGCCAACAGCAACATCACTTAAGTTGCTTAAACACACAAATATGAAAAGTTTTTGGTTTAAATAAATGTACATAGTGTACCTACAAGAAAAGCTAAGCTTTCGCATGAAATATTGGTCTTGAAGATTAATAAGCTACAAGAAAAGCTAAGCTCTCACATATAATATTGATCTTTTTAGCGTGTGTTAGAGTTTAAGATACATCACACAATTGTGGCAGCAAAATTTTAAACAATGAAATTAATGTCTGGTCTCCTGGGATCGAAGTTATTCTAAGTGGCTGGTAATCAAAGCGTTAAATTTTAAATGAGAGTCAAACGCTCTGTGATTTAAGAAACTCTTTGCACATTCTAACACTTAACCTAATCTCATTTTGCATAAAACGAATTTTCCTTTGAAAGAAACGTTTTTCAAAGAAGCATTCGCAATATTTTCCCGCGACCTGTTAGTCATTGGTTCGTTTCAGCAGCTGCCTGAGAGCGCCAGAAAACAGTCGTTACTGCTCGCGGGCATGTGCGATGGCGTAGGTAGTCCGCATGTTCGTACGCATGTAGCATTAAGAGATTTTACATAATGTCATAAAAGAAATAGGACATCAGAGGATACTCCAAGAGCATAGGAATTTCGTAAGCCATACCAAAATGCATAATTCTGCTTAAAAGACACATTCATATGTCTAGATTCACAATGAAGTAGGCCCCATATGCTTTTCAGTGCGCTTTTCGGAATGCAGATTTTCTTGGAGTACCGGTATTGTACTGTCAGATGTTTGGTTCTTTATTATGGCATAATGCCATAAGTGCCAGAAGACGAAAATGTGCACTTGAAGTTCAATGAAGAGTTGAAACTAGCCAATAGCGCAGAATGAAACACTTCCTTTCTTATAAATTGATTGCGTCTGCGGCAAAGATTAATAAAAACCACATTTATTTAGCAAACCGACAAAAATAACTTCGTTGTTGTGCAAGGCGATTAGTGCTTGGCTGTCAAAAACTTGGATATAAAATAAAATCAGAAAACTGAAACTAATAACATTTTAGCCTTCCGTAATTATGTGACTATTTTAATTCACTTGATAGCTCCCGCCCACAGAAATCCGTTTTGTTTTCATTTGATGCGTAAACCGTAAACGAAGAGGAAGGAGCGAAATCACTAAACGTAAACACGGGTCACTATCTCTCTCCCCACTACAACCCAGACTGCTCTGCGCATGCGCGAGTCATGTATCTTGGGCGCACCAGAAAATTTTTTCTGGGTAACGTAACTGCTTCTTGCTACTTCTGCAGACACACTTCAAGTAGCTAGAAGCGCGAGAAGGTGCAGCTCATACGCAGCTCAAGTGCACATGTGCATGAGCCCGCTGGCAATTGCTCAAAATGAATTTAATGTAAGCAGTTGCGACGTCATGCTCATCGGAAGCAGTTTGCTGTTAGGAAGTATTCCGTAGTCTTCACCCTAAAACCTTTGACACATTTTGATTTTGGAAGGCGCTTGAGTGTGCACTGTGTTTTGTTGCAAATGACGCATTTCCTTAGCAACTCAGGTTTTATTCTCTCGTTTATGTTTTATTGCTGCAGTATTATTCTGCGATAGCAGGATGCAGTAAAATTCTTTGTTAGACTATCAGTTTTTACCAATCAAAATTACAAAACAAACTAGGAACTAAAATAACGAAAAATTCCCAGAATTCTAAAAAATTCCAGGGTTTTCCCGGTTTTCTCCCGGATTAAAAAATTCACGGGTTTTTCCCCGATTTCCCGGTTGTTCCGGTGTATAACCTATTTTTTCTTTTTTCACTGTTAACGTTACTTATCATGGATTGTAATGATTTTGTGTGTCTAGATGCCGTGTCATGTATTACGTAGAATCAATATTGTTATTTAGCGTGTAATATTAATTCCACGAATAGATGTAATTTTATTGTCATTTTAGGATCTTCGTCCCATTAGAAAAATTAATATTATGAATAATGTTGCAACTGCGACTTAAGCTGAATATTACGAGTGAAACGGACTGTCTTCGTTTGGAGCAGTGAGCTGTCTATGGTCTGTTTTGGTATGTCAAAACTGTATTGCAATCTGTGACAGAGCCAAGCTCCTGAACAGTTTAATTTTGATGAAGTGAAAAATAACTGGGCAGACTGCGCCTCGTGGCTGATGTTTGGCCGTCTTTCCACTGTTGTCTCTGGTCATCGGCGTTCCTGGCACTAAATAAACTCGTTTTCCCTTGTCCCTTTCTGCTTCTGGACCAGTGAGGTTTTGTTTATGGCGTATTCTGACGGACTGGCGATCGGCGAAACAAAGGAGCGTCGCACCAGAGATCTTGCTGGAGTCGTCTCAGGTAGGAAGCTACCGAACGCACACCTCTGTAGCCAATACAAATAAATTTCTATAGACAAATATTAGCAAAGTGTTTTACATGGGTTCAAGTCAATTTTCAATTTACGTTTTAATAGTTCTCCTTTGCATTGTATTGTATGTCAACCGGGGACCTAGAAACGACGGAGAGATTCCGTCCCCGCCGCAGCCGCAGTGGTCCACAACCCCATGACGACTACCGTAGTCCACTTCACCCCTCCACCACCCCATACCGAACCCAGGGTTATTGTGCGGTTCGGCCTCCAGTGGACCCCCCAGGGTATGTCTCACACCAGACGAGTGTTTGCGTGGTAGAGTAATGGTGGTGTACGCGTACGTGGAGAACTTGTTTGCGCAGCAATCGCCGACATAGTGTAACTGAGGCGGAATAAGGGGAACCAGCCCGCATTCGCCGAGGCAGATGGAAAACCGCCTAAAGCCACCCACAGACTGGCCGGTTCACCGGACCTCGACAGAAATCCGCCGGGCGGATTCGTGCCGGGGACCAGGCGCTCCTTCCTGCCCGGAAAGTTGTGCGTTGGACCGCACGGCCAACCGGGCGGGCTTAGTTCTCCTTTAATAATACCTCAAATTAAAATCACATTTTTGCTGTTCAAATGGCTCTGAGCACTATAGGACTTAACATCTGAGGTCATCAGTCTTCTAGAACTTTGAGCTACTTAAACCTAACTAACCTAAGGACAACACACACATCCATGCCCGAGGCAGGATTCGAACCTGCGACCGTAGCGGTCGCGCGTTTCCAGACTGAAACGCCTAGAACCGCTACGCCACACCGTCCGGATTTTTAATGTTACGGACAATTTCAATGTCAGAACTTAACGTAGTTGTCACATAAAAAAGGGTGTTGACCTTACGATTGTAATTTAACTATCGGTATTTTGAGGACTCTGGGGATAAAGATTGAAAAATTTTGTTCTACTGATACGGTAAACTCACATTATTATTAAAGACAAACCACTTGAAATCGAAACTAGCTGCGTCATTTCAAGCCCGGCCATCCATCACTCATTCTTCAGGGCTAATATTAACTTTATTCCAATCAGGGATCATTTACTTGTTTATTGATTGCATTGCTTAATTATTACAGTTTCCCATCAAAGACATAATTCTAACAGATCTATATTGCCATCAATAATAAGTCAATACGCATCAAATTTACTAGTTTTGTGGAAGACATTTTCGTGTAACACTGCGTACCCACGTATCCATTTTCAATAGCAAACGGTAACCAGAGTTTTTTATTGTTACAGCAGCTCTTGCTAAACAATAATTGTAAATATTTTTTCTGTTTTTGTGTTCCACGTATATGTGTTTATTTTATATCTGACTGAGGTGTGCTTGTGTCCCGTATATGCAATCTCAGACAATCTTTCTTAGAGGCCGACGCTGTCTTCTAGATAATATTAGAGACGTGTTAGTTCAAGACAGAAACAGACTGTCTAGGGATTGGATTAAATGAATGACTGTGTGGCGCTTTAATTCCAACAATCTACGAGGTATTTTTGTGAACGTTTTGCTGCAGAATCTTTATCTGTTACGTATAGTAGGTTATGTTTATGTTAATAAACTACAGTTCTACAGACAATTGTTCTTTGTGTAAAAATTATTTTTATTTTCAAAACAAATGACATTAGGAAAAGCACAGAGTAAGAGATCAAGAGTTATGCAGTTGGAGTGCGAAACTGGTCCTGTAACAAAAAGGAAGTATCCAAACAATAATTTTGAATAAAGTACTGTGTTTTTGTGATTAATTGTACAAGAAGACAAACAACTGGTGACCCCGGCGAGACCTAAAGAATAAACAAATATCACGGCAGATGGAGGGAACAGTAATATCTTAGACAGTGACACGAAAATTGAAGCTGACCAAGTTAATGTGAAACTTCCTCCGTTCTGGACTGTAAACCCTAATATATAGTTTTCTCAGGCTGAAGCACAATTTACAATTGCGGGAATCCAGACTGAAGCAACCAAATTCAGTTATTTGTTAGCACAGCTAGAGCCCCGATTTATCGAAAATAAGTAGGATCACGTGTTCCTGGAAATTGAAATAAGAACACCGTGAATTCATTGTCCCAGGAAGGGGAAACTTTATTGACACATTCCTGGGGTCAGATACATCACATGATCACACTGACAGAACCACAGGCACATAGACACAGGCAACAGAGCATGCACAATGTCGGCACTAGTACAGTGTATATCCACCTTTCGCAGCAATGCAGGCTGCTATTCTCCCATGGAGACGATCGTAGAGATTCTGGATGTAGTCCTGTGGAACGGCTTGCCATGCCATTTCCACCTGGCGCCTCAGTTGGACCAGCGTTCGTGCTGGACGTGCAGACCGCGTGAGACGACGCTTCATCCAGTCCCAAACATGCTCAATGGGGGACAGATCCGGAGATCTTGCTGGCCAGGGTAGTTGACTTACACCTTCTAGAGCACGTTGGGTGGCACGGGATACATGCGGACGTGCATTGTCCTGTTGGAACAGCAAGTTCCCTTGCCGGTCTAGGAATGGTAGAACGATGGGTTCGATGACGGTTTGGATGTACCGTGCACTATTCAGTGTCCCCTCGACGATCACCAGTGGTGTACGGCCAGTGTAGGAGATCGCTCCCCACACCATGATGCCGGGTGTTGGCCCTGTGTGCCTCGGTCGTATGCAGTCCTGATTGTGGCGCTCACCTGCACGGCGCCAAACACGCATACGACCATCACTGGCACCAAGGCAGAAGCGACTCTCATCGCTGAAGACGACACGTCTCCATTCGTCCCTCCATTCACGCCTGTCGCGACACCACTGGAGGCGGGCTGCACGATGTTGGGGCGTGAGCGGAAGACGGCCTAACGGTGTGCGGGACCGTAGCCCAGCTTCATGGAGACGGTTGCGAATGGTCCTCGCCGATACCCCAGGAGCAACAGTGTCCCTAATTTGCTGGGAAGTGGCGGTGCGGTCCCCTACGGCACTGCGTAGGATCCTACGGTCTTGGCGTGCATCCGTGCGTCGCTGCGGTCCGGTCCCAGGTCGACGGGCACGTGCACCTTCCGCCGACCACTGGCGACAACATCGATGTACTGTGGAGACCTCACGCCCCACGTGTTGAGCAATTCGGCGGTACGTCCACCCGGCCTCCCGCATGCCCACTATACGCCCTCGCTCAAAGTCCGTCAACTGCACATACGGTTCACGTCCACGCTGTCGCGGCATGCTACCAGTGTTAAAGACTGCGATGGAGCTCCGTATGCCACGGCAAACTGGCTGACACTGACGGCGGCGGTGCACAAATGCTGCGCAGCTAGCGCCATTCGACGGCCAACACCGCGGTTCCTGGTGTGTCCGCTGTGCCGTGCGTGTGATCATTGCTTGTACAGCCCTCTCGCAGTGTCCGGAGCAAGTATGGTGGGTCTGACACACCGGTGTCAATGTGTTCTTTTTTCCATTTCCAGGAGTGTATATTCCAGCTAAAGAAGAATGTCAAAATAAGAAATTAATTAGCGAATTAGAAATTGGTGATATGAAACCCAGTAAATTGCCTCGGAAACAGAAAATCTTTGGATTAACGAATGTTTCAGATAAAATTTTAAAGACTCTCTGCCTACACAAACTTTCTGGTAGCGTCCGAAATATTTTAATAATCTCCGAAGAAAATGTGGACAAACTAGCTCAGATGGCTGACTGGATGAAGAAAACGTGAAGCACCTCTGAACTTCAGTCAGGCAAAACGGAAGTGTTCCCTGCGACGTGTGATTCTTCTGTATCTATGAAAAATGTTCTGGTAAGGATCGAAGAGCTGGAAACTGAAGTCTGAATATCCAGGTCGAGGGAGCGTCCTCGCTGCAGAGGCCTCAGCAAGCCGAGATAGAATAGTTCAGGCAAGTACTGCCACTTTCATTTTCGTTACAGCTCAAAACGAAGACCTGAGAAGTGTGTTCAACTTTGACAATGGAATAGTGAGGGAAACTCCAATCGGCAGACAAAGTAGCGGCTGAGTGTTCTGCCGCAACAACTGTATCAGGCCACCAGAATAGATTGTTTATGAGAGATGGAACGTCAGGGTTGCATTTTCTGGTTGACAACGGTGCTGATGTCCCCGTTATGCTAGTGTGTCACAAGGGTAATATCAATGAAGCAGGCTACAAACTTTGTTGCAAATGCATCTGATACTAAAACTTATGCTTAAAAGTTGTTTAATCTTGAATTAGGTTTAAAACACAGTTGTGGGTAGCATTTCATTGTAACTAACACAACAAAAGCTATAATTTGAGCAGACTTTCTCTATAATTTGGCCTATTTATAGATCTGAAACGAAAATTACTAGTTGACAGAAATACTCAGTTACATGGGGCTGCACTCTAACGTGCAGTTGATTTGTCTCGTTCTGTCATGCTAACTGTAAATACTCTGAACTACTAACAAAATTTCCTGACCTGACAAAATCCACCATTACGTCGAGATAAATTAAGCATGATGTTAAACATTATATCGCAACCAGCAGTGACTCGTCAGTGTACTCAAAAGTACGCACGTTGGATCTACACGAACTGAAGTTGGCTAAACAAGAATTCCAAGTACTAATGAAACATAATATAATTCGCAAGTCTAAATCCCAATGGAATAGTCTGCTGCACGTGGTAGAAAAGGTGGGTGGTCAGTGGCGTGTTTGAAGAGACTACCGACATCTTAATGACCGAACTCTTCCTGACCACTGTCCAATTCCTCACATAAATGATGCAAATTCCATCGTTGTGGACAAGATAATAATTTATAAAGTCAGTCTCCACAAAGCATGTTACCGAATCACACTAGCTGAAAGTGATAAGGGAAAGAGTGTTGTGATCACACCTTTGGGACTTCATGAATTCAGTTTCATGCCGTTTGGCCTCAGGAATTCACCTTGTAGGCTACCTTTGAGAAATTTATTAATGAGGTTTTGAGAGATTTAAAGTTCTGTTTTGCATGTTCACAACCTACAGTTCTGCAGATAACTATTCTTTGCGTTAACTTTAGTTTCCTTTTCAAAACAAATGACATTTTGAAATGTACAGAGTAAGAGGTCTGGAGTTGTTTTCTTGCTGGCGTGTGATATTGGTCCTGTAACGAAAAGGAGCTTTCCAAATAATGATTTTGATTCTAAAATACTGTGCTTTGTGATTGATTATATAACAAGGTACTTTCAAATTGCACAAGCTAATTGACAACGCCAGGGAAGATGTTAGCTGTGTATTTACTTGTAAAACATTACAGAACACGTAGCTTAATGACAGCCCCGGCAACTGGTTAAATTGTTATACATCATGCACTTTCAGGCACTGTAGCATAAGAAACCTAGAAGAAAAGAACGTGTGGAATAAGCTCGTAAATACGAAATCCCCCAAATACGTCACAATAATTTCTGAAACAGTGAAGTCGAGGTTGCGCTGTGTAAGATGTGATTTTTGTGCGCAATCTGAGCACAGGACACGTGATCTAGCTAGCCAATTAAGTGGGCGTAGCAGTCTTCATCTATTCGGCCAACGACAACATGACTACTTCGCCGCGTGCACACACAGATTAAAATACATACGGTGCATAAATAAGTAGAGCTGCGGCGTCTTATATAATTATGGCTCTGAATTTTTTTCGCCAGAGATGTGGTTAGGCTGGTAGGTAAGACGACATCTTAAATTGATGCGAATGAAGCAATGAATGGTTCAAATGGTTCAAATGGCTCTGAGCACTATGGGACTTAACATCTATGGTCATCAGTCCCCTAGAACTTAGAACTACTTAAACCTAACTAACCTAAGGACATCACACAACACCCAGTCATCACGAGGCAGAGAAAATCCCTGACCCCGCCGGGAATCGAACCCGGGAACCCGGTTGAAGCAATGACATTGCTACTCTTGTCAGAGAAATATAGGGCTTTTTTATTTTTTATTCCGAATATGTCGTACTTCCATACCGAGGGTATGGTACGGCTTCGACGTAATAACAGAACTTAATCCTAGAACATTAAAGACAGAGGGGTGAACGTTGTGACATTTTTACTGAACCTCGAAGATTTTACTCCTACATATTTTATTCAAAGAAAGTCATAATGTATAGTTTATGCATTAATTAATTACAATTATAAGGTTTCCAGTGGTATGTCACCTACGAAATGTCCTGTTCTACACACTACACTGACAACTGTACTGCTCAAAATGTTGGCAGGGACGACAAATCGGTTCCAACAGCAATAGTAAATTCTAGGAGGGTTTAGTCATCTGGAGTTAAATTGCTGGGAGTGAAGCAGTGACTTTTATATTCTTTGTTTCAGTTACTTTGATGATATTCTACGAATTTCCAGGAGAGTGGTTAAGCTGTTTTCGTCTGTTTTTCTCGAATATCTCGCGATTACCTGTCATGTTGTTTGGCCGGGACATAAAGAGCACAGCTTGAGGCAGAGAAAACTCTGGTTGTGGTGACAGACCAATCTGTAACGCAGCCAGAGGTATAGGTTAGACTGGAATGCAACAGTTTGGGTGTGAGCTAGCGAAACGAAATTTGGCAAAAGGAAACACAACAAAGGCCGTGAAATATTTGGAAATTGGAAGTTTGGTGGAATTGGGTGAGGGTAGAAATAATGCTTTTTTGATCCCATTGAATTACGGGTCGAGGGAGTGTTGTTCACAATAACAAAAGAAAAGATCCACCCTGGGACAACGATCGTTAGTGACTGCTTCAGTCCGTACAACACTAAAGATACTGGAAGTTTTCGACATCTTATGGGGAATTAGAACGGATTTTTTTTTAAAAATTTTCGAATTTTTAGGTCATTATAAAATTTGCAATTTTCCACTTACAAACTCACATGGGAAGTATTTTATTTTATTTTCTTAAATATAATCTACACAGGTTGGAAATGTTAAAAGTGATAACCTTCTCCGTGGAAAAGTGACGAATTGATTGTTAAATATCTCAAAAAGTGAAGTATGACGCCAAAACGAAGTGTTTTTAAGAAACGTGTGTTTCATGGTAATAGATTTTCGAATAAAGGGAAACATTGTGTTCAACATGTGGTGTGTGAACTTACAGACAATACAGGCAGACTCGTCAGTAAACACCTATTAGTGCTTCGAAGATTAAAATAAAACGTTGTGATACATAGTTATCATAAAACCTATTTACAAAGATCTGGCAAATCTGACTTACTGAAGAAGTGTCTGCATGATCAGACTCAAAATCCCAATGAGTCGTTCAATAACCTTATATGGACTCGTTTACCGAAAAATGGTTTTGTTAGAATGAAGACACTAAAGTGAGGGGGGGAGGGGGTCAGTGGTGCTGTTATTGCTTTTAATGATGGACATTGGTAGGGTGAAAGTGCCACAGCATATGCGAATTAATCTTGGAGCGAACAGCATCAGAGAACTTGAACGAATGGACAAAGTTCGCATTGATAAAGCAGAGTATGCAGCACAGTCTGCGACTAAGGACTCCAGAAAGAAGAAAAAACTTGGGAAAAGATCAAGCGGATGTTATACAGTATGGTGCAGGGTGCTTCTGAGCGGCTAAAAATAAAAAAAAAAATTAAGCACATATTGAGTCACAGTCTTCTGAAACTTCAGAAGTCGGTCCTGAAAATTTACATTGTTTGTTGCATTTTTCCCTAAATCTCAGAAACCACTTCGAATAGAGTATTCAAATTTTCAGGGAGTAATAACATACATATCCTGAGTTTACTGAACTAAAAGAAGAACATGATGTTATGTATAATTAAAATTATTTAGGATAACGTATAAAAATGTTACACAAAATTTTAACCGTGTAATTAAAAAATTGTATTTCCGAAAGCAGTGGCTGAAATGTAATTATAGTAGTTCAGTAGACTCAGAACATACAGTTTAATGTCATGTAAAACTTTCATGTCAATGGCTTCAGTGGTTCCTGAAATACAGGGAAGCCAAGTCACTAATTTAGCATTGGCGGGATAGGGCGTTCCATCTTCCCTTAAAGTGAACCATATTCTGAACTTCTTAGATACGATAGTTCGTTCCGTTCACACACAGAACGTGGACAGAATGTGGCGGGACGTCAGAGGCGCCATCCGACGATGTGGCAGAAAGACCAAACATTTCGCGGCTTACCTAGCTGAGTATATGTCCCGTCGAGCACACCGCCAGAAAGAAATATTACATCACCTTTTTTCTGAAGCCGGTAAACTTCAGCCGCCGGCGGAATTGTAATGCATTAATTCTTCTGAAGAATGTTGCAAGCACTACTAGCGCCTACAATTCCGTGTCTTTCTGGGAAACACGTGTCTTCAATTTCTGCAACATTGCAGGTATGTTACAGCTTCGCTTTGCTTGGTGCTGTACATTTTGCACATTAAATTGGAATGTCTACTTTATTCGTGATTTATTCTTAAAAATTTTTCGTCGTTTTTGTGCCTGCGCATTTACGGTGTGAAGATACGATTGACTGATTACATAACGTGTAGTGTGCTCACATTCTGTGTCCTGATCGGCTGAGGAGATTACACATCCTGTGCCCGGGTTGAGTACCAAAAGCGTACCGTACAGCGCAACCTCTATTTCACAGTTTACGAAGCTATCATGCCGTATTTTGTGGATTTCGCATTTATACTTACTTATTCCACAAATTTGCAGTTTCACTGCTACAGCGCCTTAAAGATCTATCCGACAGACGTCCTTTTTTTCTCTGTTTGTTGTGCTACAGTGCCTCAAAGTACGATACCGATATATAAATATTCTACCATGCAACGTTTTCATAAACAGTCGTAACCGAACAGCAGTAAATCAGAATATCAAAGTAAAGAAGGGGAAGGGACCGTTTAAATATGTCGCACTGTGTTATTGTATTTCTGGTAGAAATATTGTTTTTCATTTCTTCTGTTTACCTAACAGATTCTGATGATGGCTGTGGCGGAAACGCATTAAGGCATACATTGAAGGCGGAATGGTTCTCTAAAAACGGACTCTCCCTAAATTAAGAAAAAGGAAACACCGCATTCAGTTCTATACAACAAATACTCGTACCAACAATTGATGCAGCACATGAGCAGGAGTCAGTAAGTAGGCAAGAAAGCTCCAAATTTTTGGTCGTACATATCGATGAAAACTTCCGTGGTAGAAGCATATTACCGTGCTTCTCAAACAGTTAAGTCCATCCAGTTTTGCTCTTCATATAATTGCTTATCTTGGAAACAAACGTATCAACTTCCTGACATATTTTGCATATTTCCACTCAGTAATGCCGTACGGCATAATTTTCTGCTCTGACTCATCACTTAGAAAGGACGTATTGATTGCACAAAGGCGAGAAGTAAGAATAATATTGGGTGTTTACCCAAGGAAGTTTCGTAGGTACCTATCCGCCGTCACGGTACGTATATTCGCTATTGAAATACGCCTAAAATAAAACCCATCACAATTTGAGAAGAATAGTGATGTCCATCCTACAACGATTGAGGGGAAAATGTCCTTGTTAAAGTTGTCAGTAGTTCGGACAGGATTTCAAGATGCAGCAACAAAAACTTTTGAGCGTTTTCACCATAACGTAAAACGTCTGACAGGTAGTGAAGCAAGTTTTAAATCTAATTTAAAACCACGTCTCCTGGATAACTCCTTCTATTGAAATGACGAATTTCTACTTAAAACCTGGTAGGTAGTTGGGGGAGAAAAGGGTAGTTGCATGAGTAGGACTAAAACTCATAGTAACGAATACTCCCCTTCCTTGACTATGGTAATCCAAGGACTTTCATATAAGAGTATACGTCGGCTGGAACTGGCAATGAATGCTTGTATGCTATACATTTATGATGTACACCTTTTAGACCATATAGTTTCTGCCTTTGAAAAATTATCATCGCTACATGTCGATAAGCGTAGAGATTATCTTAACCAGTATTTGCTGTATCTTCTTCTCAATCATTACACTTCTTCCTATTTATCTTCAACCATTACACTACTGCCTGAACAACGTAGCACAAGTAATCGTTGTCAACAAAGTAAAATCCTCTCTGTACCACTACACGACACTGCCATGTTCTCTAAATCATGTTGTGTATCAGGAATACGACTCCGGAGCAATTTTCCTCGAAATATTAGAAAAATTAAGACAGCTCCACTGATCAGCCAGAACATTACGACCACCTCCCTAGTAGCCGGTATGTGCACTTTTGGCACGGATAACAGCCGCGACGCGTCGTGACATGTAAGCAGTGAAGCCTCGGTAAGTCGCTGGTACCACATCTGTACGAAAAAGTCACCTAATTCCTGCAAATTCCGGGGATGTGGGCGATGAGATACGACGTCACGTTCAAACACATCCCAGATGTGTGCGGTTGGGTTCAGATCTGGCGTGTCGGGGGGCCAGCGCGTCAATTGGAACTCGCCACTGTGTTCCTCGAACCACTCCATGAAATTCCTGGCCTAGTGATATGGTGCATTCTCTTTTTGAAAACTGCCACTGCCGTCGGGAAACATGATCGTCATTAAGGGTCTTACGAAGACTGCAACCAGCGTAGCTGTCATGGTGCCGTGCCAGCTCCACTGGACCCATGTATGCCCGTGTGGATGATCCCCAGAGCTATGGAGCCGCCGCCAACTTGTCTCCGTCCTGCAGTACAAGTGTCAGGGAACTGTTCCCCTGGAAGACGATGGATTCACGGCATCCCACCAGCATGATGGAGAAGGTATCGGGATTCTTCAGACCATGCAACGCTCTGCCATTGCGTCAACATCCAGTGCCGATGGTCATGTGCCCACTTCAGCCGTAGTTCCCGATGTCGCGGTGTTAACATTGATGAGTGAATAGGTCATCGACTGCAGAGGCACATCGTTAGGAGTGTTCGGTGCACTATGCGTTCAAACACACTTGTTCTCCGCCCAGCATTAAAGTCAGATGTCAGTTCCGCCACTGTTCGCCGCCTGTCCCGTTTTACCAGTCTGCCCAGCCTACGACGTCCGACATCTGTAATGAGGAGTGGCCGTCTAACTCCTGAAGTCTGGACGTGGTTTCACTTTGGTTTCGCCACTTGTTGAAGGCACTCCACAGCACTCCTCGAACGCCGACAAGTCGTGCAGTTTCCGAAATACTTGTGCCGAGCCAGGGGCCATCACAATCTGCTCTCGGTCAAACCCAAAATAGATCGCGCGCCTTCCCCATTCTACACACGGACAGCACGCTCACTGGTACTACTTGCACTGTGCGTGTGTCTGACTAGCAGTCATTACTCGCCAGGTTACGCTGTTATCGCCTGGGCGTGTTTATATCGATAGTATGTTGGTGGCCATAGTATTCTGGTTGATCAGTGTTATCACAAAAGCTATCTCTTCTTGCTGCTCACTCTCATCAACCCTCCCGTCGCCGCCATTTTTCCCTCCCCTTGTCTACAGAGTTCTTTAATAAAATTCTCTTCTCTTTTAGCAGCCATTTCAATCATCCCCTCTTTCACTATTCCTTCCATTTCTTCTAAATTGACATCCTCGCAAAAGTCCAGAGACCGGTACATGCTCCCGTGACAGTTTGAAGTTCACAAGCATACACTGTGGTAGTCCAAAATATACAAGAGATTTCATTGTCCAATGATAATTAGATCTTCATCTTCACATGTTAACACTGCTTGCTTTGCTCCTTTGCCTCAAGGTCACAGTAATACACATATCAATCGTTCTTCGTGATTAGGTCGCTACAGAAGTCGTCTGGACTGGCGCGACGCAACTGTAACATTTCCTCAGCTATCTCATTTCGGTCTTTAATGGGCGTGAGCAAGCAGGCAGGTTCTGACCTTTGTCATGTTCAGAATGTCGTGCTGGATGCTGGAAACTGATCCATGTCTGATGTTCACATGTTCCACTATCACCTCGATTGTGATACACATGTATCCGAGCGCCAGGGTCTCTATTTCTCTTCAGACTCCTGGTTCTTCTAAGAGAGATGGTCTACCGCTTCATTTTTCGTCGATCAGGTTTGTTTGACAACACTGGAAGCGTCTGCGCCACCCAACCACTGTGTGTCACACGATGGTGCCGTACACTTAAAAATCGGATTGAACTGTTGCAGCGTTGTTCCCCCTCAAATTCAGAAAGAGAATCTCTGCTCGATACTCCGCCTTATCAGTGGCTTCCACCATTTTCGTTTGGCTTTTTTAGAATCGTACTGCGGTACTATGGCGCGGAGATTTCAATGTGTTCCATGACTTCAGACGATAAATTGAAAAACGTCATATTATCTCTCAGAGCTGGTGGTAAAATTCTTTGTTTCAGCCGTCTGACATCATCAGGTTCACAAAAGGATTCTCAGCATGTTAACCGGGATATAAAATCATTATCGTCAGTTTATAAAACCATGGATCATACACTGTTGTCATATCGTGACGAAACTTGCCCCCTCCTGCAATAAAGTGGTATAAATCATTTATTCATCAAAAATTTATCACGCACTTTGATTAATGACTGTTGGTGATTCTACTGAACTACAGAGTTAAAACTACCGGATGCAGTAATATGGCTACATCAGTTATTTTATAACTAGAATATGTTTGGAGGTCATGATTTTTACTGGGCATTATGGCTTTTCCTTGATGAAGGGGCGCAGCTGTCCTGCAGTCAAAGGGGGGGGGGGGGAGCTATTACAAAACAGAACCAAATTAAATTCTTGTCTTTATTGCTTCCTCATACAGTTCTTATCAAATTGCAGAAAAGGATCCGTCAAATACCTTAGCACTTGCATTCGGCGGCAATTTCCAGACATCATAAACATGACTGCGAAATACCTGTCCATTTTCCATCCCCCAGTTCCAGCTTGAACGCTGTTGTAAGCCACATATCATGTTCTGAACACAAGGCACAAGAACAGTTTACACTAAACAGCAAGCGAGAAACTTGCAGACACAATAATTCGTAGCGAGTCCATGGAATATGCAAGCATAGTCGCCAGTGATGCAGTTGGATTGTGGTGAAATAACTTCTTGTGAGCAGGTACACAGTCCTGTTCGTGCTTCCCTATGGGGGCCTAATATATCACCCCAGAGACCACTGGGTGGCGCCATGTGACCTGACATGGAGGCAAGGGGTGAGGCCACTGCCTAGAACGCTGCTATCGGCATAAGCCACAAGAGCAGAGCAATGTTGGTTGTATGATCTGACAAACATCTTCTGACTCGCTATGAGTGTCATTGTTGGATACAGCATCCCTCCCCCTCAAGGCCGGTGGATGTAACCGTGAAGCCAGCTGTGATTGTAGCTACTTGCTGAGGGGAATGATGCAGAGCACCATCCATGGCATCCATGAAGAAGTGGCGGTTGCGAGGCTGTCGCTGCCAATGATGAGTGGGGCTGTAGCTGGTGCTAGAAAACGAGGTATCCACTGTCCTAGTCGGAGGTTTTAAGGAACCTGACTTCCCAACGGGTACAGTTTGCGCCATGGCTGATTTTGGTGGCGCCGCCATTGATGATCATCTACATCCACATACAAGAGACGCCACCCCAACCTTTAGTGACTTTTTCGGAGGCTCACCCAGGTTACCGGCCGGATTTTTGCGCTCATACTAAGCACTGCTATGTACAGTACCCCAGAGATAACCAACAGCTTAGCACATAACTCATTTATTCACAGTGTGACAGCTGATAACGTCTCACGAAGATAGAGTAACTTGATAACAACAGAAAGTTGGCTTAAGATCAGTCGGGAGTTGCACAAAAACGAACATAAGGTTCTTCTTGACTTATACTGAAGGAACACTCTTCCGAAAAGAAACTTGTTAATTTCGTTCCGCAACTCGGCGATACTAGTCCTTTGG
Source organism: Schistocerca nitens (assembly GCF_023898315.1). Taxonomy (NCBI): domain Eukaryota; kingdom Metazoa; phylum Arthropoda; class Insecta; order Orthoptera; family Acrididae; genus Schistocerca; species Schistocerca nitens. The sequence continues at coordinate 587,557,622 of NC_064618.1, forward strand.
AATATGGAATTAAATCCTGTTGAGCAAGTTGCGAAATATTTGTAAGTCCAAAATAGAGTTTCCACAATCTTGATGAAGTGTGGAAGATTGGTTGGTTGGTTTGGGGAAGGAGACCAGACAGCGTGGTCATCGGTCTCATCGGATTAGGGAAGGATTGGGAAGGAAGTCGGCCGTGCCCTTTCAGAGGAACCATCCCGGCATTTACCTGGAGTGATTTAGGGAAATCACGGAAAACCTAAATCAGGATGGCCGGACGCGGGATTGAACCGTCGTCCTCCCGAATGCGAGTCCAGTGTCTAACCACTGCGCCACCCCGCTCGGTGAAGTGTGGAAGAGTTATCAGTTACCGCTCTACAGGATGCCGATCAGAATGCCATCACGGATCCATGCATTGAGACGATTACCAGAGCTGCGAAATCCTGAACGACGTCAGTGGTGAGTCTCGGTCGCAGGCTGCGATGATTCTGCCTTCAAGTGCCGCTACGCTGAATTAAATAGGCCGCTGCGTAGAGCTAAAAGTTTTCGATTGGCTGCCCTGCAGCTTCGGCGGAAGAAGATAGTTTCGTATGCTCGTCTTCTGGGATGCACGCGCCAACGAATGTCCTGGACGGCCCGGAACTGCCGCCCTCTGTTGGCTTTGCTGCGAGGCTGGTCCTCCGAGCCTCTGCAGAGTGGCTGCTACTGCACAGAGTGCTGGCTCACGGGGTGTCGTCGGCGCAGCGTAGCTGTCATGCGACGACAAGTATCCTTGTGGAAATGGTGGTGCGGTGATTCTTGTTTATGCCACTGTGACTGGAGAAAGTGGAGGAAGGTTCCCTGTGATTGCACTGTGTTCAGATGCGAGCTTAGGAGGCGACCTTTTACTCATGCTGGCTTTAGTCACACAGCTTGAAGCTGTGGCCAGTGGGCATCACGGTGGGGGCCTGGACAAGTGAGTCCAAAGGATGTCCAGCACATCCATCACGTTCCCCAACCATTTCACTATTGCGGCCACCATGGTTACTGGTCACATTGAGGTCGACCATTTACCCATGGTTTAGTGGGCGGTCAAAGTGGGGCAGGCAGCAAAAGACTTTTCAGGCTCATCAAAAAAGTCTGGTGCGTCTGACAAATAGGTTTAAGGTGTTATCTATGGATGATAAAGACAGTCAGCCAGATGCAGTCGCCTACCCTCTTTCAGAGGAATCCTCTAGACCTGAAAAATCTGGGCATTCACAGAGGGTGAAGTTGCTGGTAGTTGGAAACCCCAATGTTAGGGTGCATTTGAACTCTAAAGAGATATTTAGGGATATGGCTGCCAAGGGTTGGAGGAAGTCCAGCGTGCAAACCATGTGCATACCAAGGATAGTCATACTAGATGTGAAATGGCTGCGCCGGCCAGGGTGGCCGAGCGGTTCTAGGCGCTACAATCTGGAACCTCGCGACCGCTAAGGTCGCAGGTTCGAATCCTGCCTCGGGCATGGATGTGTGTGATGTCCTTAGGTTAGTTAGGTTTAAGTAGTTCTAAGTTCTAGGGAACTGATGACCTCAGAAGTTAAGTCCCATAGTGCTCAGAGCCATTTGAACCATTTGAAATGGGTGCTTCTGGATGTCATGAAGAGCACAGAGTACAAACAACTGCAGGTGGTAGCTCATGTCAGTTCTAATGATGTGTGTTACTTTGGATTGGAAGAAATTCTCCCTGCTTTCAGTTAGCTATCGAAAGTGGTAAAAACTGGCAGTCTGGCTTGCGAGATGAAGGCAGACCCCACCATGTGTAGCATCGTCGACAGGACTGACTGCGATCCTTTGGTAAAGAGCCGAGTGGAGGGTATGAACCATAGGTTCAGACAGTCCTGTGCCTGTGTGGGTTGCAGATTCCTTGAGTTGCGCCATGGGGTGGTATGGTTTCTGGTTCTGTTTAATACTTTAGGAGTCCTTGACACGCAGGAGGTGGTTACACGCGTAGGTGGTGCTGTGCGGAAAGGACTGGCCGGCTTTTTAGGTTAGAGGGTATCAGAGTAGGAAGGAAAGGGTTCAGTCTCAAAGAGTGCAGCGCAAACGTAGGACGAGGGACTACGTAGCAACAGTCGGTATTGCAGTTGTAAGTTGTTGTAGCTGTGTTGGGGAATAGCCAGAGCTTCAAATACTAATAGAAGGCGCTAGCTATAGGTACTGAAATCTGGGTAATGCCGGAGATAGGTTCAGTCCTAATCGTTTTCAGAAACGATGGATTAAATAGAGTTGGTGATGGAGTGTTATTGCTGTCATAAGTAATTTTCCTTGTAGCGACAACTTAGAGGAGGATTCAGGTCACTCTGCAGCTTCCGCATAGTTTGGAGAAAATGTAGAAAGTAACTTCCAGTAACAGTAGTGTCTGCTTGGACAGCCCTAAACATTGTCAGAGGACACCAAGGTGGGCGGATTTTGAGACTCCATATAGGAATTTTTAGGAAATTCAAGAAAACAAGAGTCTGAATAACACTCTTTTATTCTTTCAGACTAAATTACGGCTATCTATAAACATAAGAAAAAGCAAAGTATTCGATTGTTATCAAAACAGTAGTCAGTGTCTGAACCAGAGAGTGAGAGCTAACAAAACATTAATCACTAGCAGCGTCATAAAGTAGAAACATTTGAGAGCAGCACTCCGACAGACTTACCTGAGGCTGGCATCGATTGACACGGAGTTGACATACAAACTCTCTGACTGCGAACTGTTCTGAATACAAAAATCCAGGGTTTTTAAAGGGCTGGCAGCGTATTGCTTCTCTCCGTCTGTAGCCGGCCCGTCAATTCACCGGTAGTTTACAGGTACCGGCCAATATGACGTTCTGCTATGCATCTCCAAGGCGTCTGGCCGGCCACGTTCTGTTTCTTCCACTTCTCTTACTTTGTAGAGGGGAATGTTCCTGGCCTTTAAGCTAACAGACTCCCAGACTCCATGTCTGGTGCAACAGCATTCAGCTGAAAGCTAAACATTACGGCACTTCCCAGTACGGCTAACAACAGTGTTTAACATCACTTTGCCGCACGCTAAGGGTGGAGCCTTATACTTCGGTAATGCGGACAGCTAGCCAGCAGTTTTACTAATTTTACATCTCACTATTTGTGAACGCACTGACGTTACGGTTCTCAGGAGCGAGGATAATGCTTGCTGCACATGCTAAGACGCCGTTTGCGACAAACGTATACTGTGGCACCTTTCCACTGCGTCTAGACGGTGTATCAAGCTACTAGTTAACTCTCTGAACTGAAACTCCTACCCTGGAACAACTGCGTCGTGCTTTTGCAGTTCACAGTCTCGTATAACTTGAACACTACCGTACTCGGTTGCCATCTGCCTTATGTTTCCCGTCCCCGGTCCTGGACTGCTCTAGCTGGCTAACAAGTTTCCCAAGCGTACGACGAGTAACTCAATATATCATCGACACATGTCACCTCCCATCAAGGGAAAAATTTGTTGTCAATCACTTGGCAACAAATTTGCAATCTGGCTTCTGCTGTGGTTCAGTCATCTTAGTTCTAACAAAGGGATTATGCAGGGTAAGTCACGTAATACGTAACACTCATTTTTATTTCGTGAACAGTTCCAGATATCGAAACGAGGTTTTCGGCAAATGATAGTTCGCTAAGGGGCATGTCCTTGAACACTCGTTCGACCTATACTTGAGTATTGCTCATCAGTGTGGGATCCGTACCAGGTCGGGTTGACAGAGGAGAGAGAGAGGATCCAAAGAAGAGCGGCGCTTTTCGTCACAGGGTTATTTGGTAAGCGTGATAGCGTTACAGATATGTTTAGCAAACTCAAGTGGCAGACTCTGCAAGAGAGGCGCTCTGCATCGCGGTGTAGCTTGCTGTCTAGGTTTCGAGAGGGTACGTTTCTGGATGAGGTATCGAATATATTGCTTCCCGCTAGTTATACCTCCCGAGGAGATCACGAATGTAAAATTAGAGAGATTCGAGCGCGCACGGAGGCTTTCCGGCAGTCGTTCTTCCCGCGAACCATACGCGACTGGAACAGGAAAGGAAGGTAATGACAGTGGCACGTAAAGTCCCCTCCGCCACACACCGTTGGGTGGCTTGCGGAGTATAAATGTAGATGTATGTGATACAGAGTTTTAACTCTCGTATCAATCGAGATATTGAATTAAGTATGATTTTTTAAAATAGAGTAATATAGCTTTTTACCGACATCGGAAAGCCCTTGAAATGACGAGTACAGTGATATAATGTTAATCAATGTTGAGATTGAAACTCTTCACAAAAGAATCCGAGAAATATTTTGAAATTGAATGACCAGTCGACCGAACTCGGCTACTGTGTTGTAGACCCGTTCATGGCAGGCTACATTGCTGTATCAAGCCTTTCGACTGTTCACTTGTCTGCAGTGCAGAACTATCAGGAACTGTGTCTTCTATTGGCAGCTCACTTCTGCTTCAGCATTCATTGCATGCGGACTTTTACACCAATGAGAAGTTAGGTATTCTACTTTTACACGGCGAATGGTGGCAAGAAATGTGCTACCGAGGAATTTGGGATCAACCAGAGGAGTGTCATTCACAACTTGCATCTACATAAATTCCATCCTTATCATCTGTCACTACTTAGGCAGTCGGAGAACGTTGTTATGAAAGTCATACAGAACTTTGTTGGTTTACTCTGCATTTTTTCAGCGTGTGCTCTTTACAGACGGAATGCTGCAGTACAATGTGTGGCTAGGTCTCTTGATTTGACTCCTCTTGATTTCTTTCTATAGGGAGCACTGAAAGAATCAATCTGTCACGAAGCCCCTACTACGCCAGACGATGTGTGCTGCCGAATCGTCACAGCATGTACCAACATGTCAGCTAATGTATTTTCATTTGTTCATCTGTCTCTCGAACAGCAATTGCAAACGCGCTTTGCGGTCATTGGTAAACAGTTTGCGCTCATACTTAGTAGAGTGTAAAACTACGTTCCGTTAAGAAAAGAGTGTATTTTGTTGCTGACACGCCTTCATTCATTCTGAATAAACTGTTTATTTAAAGCGTATTACGTCTGCTTACAGATCCGAGTAATATTCACAGACACATTCGTCCAATAGCAGGTGGTTTACTCAGGTGTCTCCATACAAAGGCAGACCAGCTATGATTTTTTTTTCAAATCTAAGAAAGTTAATACAGTAATTTCTTGTTTTTTTCCTTGTATACGGCTGTTTATCATTGTAAAGTATGAATGATCGACGTTTCTGTTTAGGCTTTGACAAGTAAGCAGCAACGGGGAGGGTTTGAATGGAAAACTGGCTGACGAAACTGTACTTGTTTCCTCAAAGACATGGAAACGTACACACATTTGAAATACTTTCCTTAAGCACTATTTGACGCACCAGAAGCTAACATATAGTATAGTTCCATAAACAAAAATCATAAATGACCCTGTATCTGTGCCATACAGGAAATGTGGTTCTATGTTAGTAGCATAGACCTTTCTTGCTGGCTGCCTATAACGACGGAACATCGCTTGAGAGCTCTACTTGGAGGGCTTTACACCTCAGTAGCTGACTCTAGCCACATTCCTTTCCAATTGCAGTATATTTATCGGACTCTTTTGCGAAGAGTTTCAACCTTAACGTTAAAAACCATTATGTCGCCGTACTTTTCTCTCCAAGGACTTTCGGATGCCGTTAAAAAAGTGTATCATTCTACTTTAAAAAATTATCTTGCCTCAGTATCTCAGTCGATACAAAGGTTAAGACACTATCACATACCAAACTACGTGCCACTTTGCGTACTGGCATGTACCGAAAACATCATTTCGATATCTGAAACAATTTGCTAAATGAAACGAGTATGTACGTCTTTCGTGTTTCATCTTCTGTACATTCTGTGATAATCACTGTAGTATTGTTTACATTTTGCAATTGTCTGGTTCATTTTTCAATTCACTATTACACACACACACACACACACACACACACACACACACACACACACACACACACACACATTATATATATATATATATATCAATACAAAACACTTGGTTCACTGTTTCATTAAATTTTACACACTCATACAAACATGACAAATAATTTGTTCTTTTTTCACATTCAGTACAAAAAATTGCCTACCACGATTGGATTGCAATCATGAACCTGAAAAGAATACATAAATTTACAATATTCTTCTGTACATTTTACTAACATTATCAACAATAATATTCCCTTATGTACTAAGGGAGTTTGGCTGTGTCTTGCTTTATCTTTGATATCTGCTTGGAGTTGGCATCGGTAATGAGCGTCTTTCCTTACTGTGTTCGAACATAATGGAACTTACATCATACTCTTTACTCTTTCGTCTGCTTGGGTGATGGGGCCTTCCTAAAGTATGTCATCTCTGACCCTTCACATGTGTTCACTACGACAGTCCTCACGCACTATGTCAGAACAATTATCACTCATGCCTTTCCACATATACCCAAAACAGTCCCTACAACATTGCAGTATTTACACAAACGATAGAGGGTGGGCAGAAACAATTCGGAAAGCTCGTAAGGGTGTTGCTGCGAAGATCATGCTGAGAAATATTTGTTAAGAAAAAAAGTTCGATACGCTGTGCCGTTTCCTAGTTAATTAGTACTGAAGTTAGCCAATCAGGCAGTTGCGCGCGGAAATTCAAGCGGACCACAAGAGTCGGTGTCGCCAAACGCGTTCTTAGTTTGGCATTCTAAAACCGAACAAAGGAAGCGACACCAAAATTGGACATGGGATGATAGAAGGATCGAGTCCGAACCAAAGGCTGAGCAGTCTTATGCCTTATCTCCTGCGCTATGAGAACAACTGTCACTAATTGTATCTGATGGGCCGCTTAAATTTGCTGTCGCAACGGCCTTATTGTTAACTTCAATGCTAATTAACCTGGAAATGGCGCAACGTATCAGATTTTTTTCTGGGCAACTGTTTCTCAGCGCAAAATACCTACAACACCCTTGCAAGCTCTTCAGACTGTTTCTGACCACGGTGTATATAAACATGATGGTAAGTGTTACAGCTTCTAGGTAACACTAGAACGAATAATGGTATAAAGACATTACTGAGGCTCTTGTAAGGCTTTTCTCTCCACCATTTCTGCTATTTTATAACCTGCTATTTTAACGTCATCTAAATGTCGAATTACACGCGCCAGCGGCATGTCCAGATGTAATTCAGAAATGTTCCTTTAGATCTGGCGCTGTCTTCAATGGTCACATTAATTCTTATTGTGTGTTTGAACTTTATGAACACTTGTGTTATATGTTCTTTACGTTTGCCATAAAATGTCAGTTGCCCTGTACCTTTGACCAGTACATCCGTCGCTTTGTTGTCATCGCACAAAACTGTGAAGTCTTCATTTTTGGAGCAATGAATAAACATTGGTCTTAACTCAATGAAATGAAGTCCAAATACTATTATTTTGTTTCGTAAACATCTTAATGCAGTCTGTCAATTTCCTTTACTGGATGCAGCATTCTAGCTTCACACATTTCATGATCATACACGGACATTAAAACAAACTTTTTCTTACAAATTTTGTGACGGTGATCCATCTCTCTACCCAACAGTTGTTCTTTGCTCCGTTTTCCATAGTGGCACTTTGCTTCGCCACTCAAGAAATAATTTTTTTTCTGGTTGTATATACATGTATAATTTCTGACTTCTCAATTTTGAAAGTTGGGGTACGAATTAAAGAGTTAGTTTTCCTCTAACGGAATATTCAATATATACCTTAATGTGTGATCAGACATAAATGCATCAAAATCAGTTAAGTGTAATAACTGGTATTCACTCTTTTCTGCGGTAGCAGTTGGGAACCTCTTATTTTTAATGTCATCCCGAATTAAATGCAAGTATTTAACTATTTGAACGGGATTAACTGTGTGAGGTTTCTGTAATCCTTTCTGCACATTTACTATAGCAGGAATTATTAACTCATCTCTTTCTAAGTCAGTACATATTGATACCAACTGTATTAACGGTTTATTAGCAGTAGTGATAATCGCTAAGTGCTGTATCTTCTGATCAGGGTTACTACGATGTTCTTTCACGTATCTGTGAAGCTTTTCCATATATTTGACAATAATTGTTTCTTCGTTACGTGCTGTGTGACTGGAATTTATTCAAGTTGCCCTGACTGCTGTTACTTGTTCTTTGGTGAACTTACGCGATTGCGTCTGCTCATTTTCAATTAAATCAATATTTGATTTGAAATATGAGGCATCCTATTCATCTAATGTCCCAAATAATATTTTACTAATTTCTCCCACGAGATTGAAGACATCTCTTTTCCTATATGGAGGTTTCCTCATCTGAAATTCAACGAAAAGTTCTGTTTTAGTAGAACTTATTTAATACCGTCAGAAATTTGTTTACCTTTAACCAACGAGTCCTTTGGTCTTACTGCAACGTATGGGCAACGCCACTGTGTGTCTGGCTTATGACTTCTGTCTTTAATTACATAATATAACTTGATCACCAGTTTTAAATTCTTTTGGATTCTGATCTCTGTTGCAGTACTCCTTATGCTTCTCCTTAGACTGTTTATTACGATACCTGGTACATTGGTACTTAGGTCTAATTTTCTCTTTTAATTCGAGTACGTAATCAAAGTAATTTATCAGCTTCAGCTTTTTTTGCATCTGGCTTTAACCCACTTGTTAAAACATGTTGCAGATATATGACCTCTTCCCCCAAAAATTCACGTTTATCTACCTGCAACATCAAATAGTGTTGCCTTAGTCTCTTGAAATCCTTACCCAGTCGGGCATTGTGTTATTCCAGAGAATGTGGGGGTGAGGAACGGGAGACCCATCGGTCATTGGCATTTTTTTATACATACAACGGGTGTACACTTTACTAAAAGCCGTTAAGTTCTTGGTCCTTTTCGTCGGCCAGCCATTGTGGCCGAGCGGTTCTGGGCGCTTCAGTCTTTGCAGTTTGCTGGGTCTGTTACATTCCCTAACGAGAAACATTTCATGTGATGTATAATTCTTAGCGCTGTGGGGTGAGTTGTTATATATACATACCCTGTATCTTTGCTTCCAATCCCACGGTACCCTGTTGACATAGTACCTGAGGAATTCCGTTATGATTCAGTGTGATCTTTCTAATGCTCCATTAGACTGCAGATGGTTACAAAAGTCAGTAATCTAACATTCCTTACCTATTTACCCACTCTCTTTTATGTGCCGCTCAAAAATTTCTGCCGTTGTCATCAAATATTACCAAGTGGCCCAAATTCCAAAATTATTCCGTCCACCAGAACACGACCCACTGTATTTGCATTGTCTTTTCTCTGAGCTTTGTTAGAATATCCTGGAATGTTAGATCATACAGTACTGATTATTTCTATTTGTTATCGTTAGGGGATGGACGATATCAATATCACACCTATCAAATAACCGGTAGTTTTATTTTTTATTTTTTTAAAGTGAACACATTTTCTGTTATAGTCCTGAATACCCTTCATACCAGCCCACGATCCACGTTCGGTAATTTCTAATTCGATCGTTTACTTTCACGACCCCTTGATGAGCACCTTTGAGTGCATCATGGAATTGCTGCAAAACTTCCGTTTTCTCTTCAGAATTTATCTCCTGATTCATTTTTCCCTGTTTGTATACAGTTTTATAGTCCTACTCCTCTAATTTCAATCTGAACTTCACAAACATGAGGACAGATCGCTAATATTTGCGACCAACTTGTTGATTTATGATATGTACAGATGGTAAATTTATGACCAAACAAATAAGACCTGAAACGTTTGACCACCCAAACTATGACTAATCCTTCTCTCTGAATTGTACTACAATTTTGCTGTGCATTGTTCAGATTCCTGGACACGTATGCAACTGGAAGACATTTACGTACCTCCCTTTGGCTGAGATGAGAGGCAGTCGCTTCCTATCTACCGTTAGTTGTTATTATAAACTTTTTAGAAAAATCTGGGTGTTATATACGGGGACGAAGTAGCTTCTCTTTTAGTACTTGGAATACATTCTCTTGCTTGGTGCCTCATTTATACTTAACAACCTTTATGACAACTCACGTAGTAGTTTCGTCTATTCAATAACATCACTAAGTACGCAGTTAACCCGAGAAAACTCTTTGATGCTTTTATTGCACTGGGCTTGGGATATTCTGCCACTACTTTCAGCGTTTTTGCATATGGCTTTAACCCACTGGTTAAAACATGTTCCAGATATATGACCTCCTCCCTCAAAAATTCACGTTTATCTACCTGCAACATCAAATGGAGTTGCCTTAGTGTCTTGAAATCCTTACCCAGTCGGGCATTGTGATATTCCAGAGAATGTTTGGGGGGGGGGGGGGGTTGTGAGGAACGGGAGACCCATCAGCATTTTTTTATACATACAACGGGTGTACACTTTACTAAAAGCCGTAAGTTCTTGGTCCTTTTCATCTGCCGGCCGTTGTGGCCGAGCGGTTCTGGGCGCTTCAGTCTGGAACCGCGCGACGCTACGGTCGCAGGTTCGAATCCTGCCTTGGGCATGGATGTGTGTGATGTGTTTAGGTTAGTTAGGTTTAAGTAGTTCTAAGTTCTAGGGAACTGATGATCTCAGATGTTAAGTCCCACAGTGCACAGAGCCATTTGAACCATTTCAACCTTTTCATCTAATAACACATGATAGTACAATTTAGCTACGCCAAGCGTTGAAAAATATTTTGTCTTTCTTAAACTGTCTACCAGAATTTCGTCCAAACGTGGGAGTGGGAAGACTGTTGACAGTAATGCCATTCAGCTTCCTGTAATCAGCTACCAATCTCCATTTCGTTTTGCAAAATGCAGCTCTCTTTTTGAGTACCATTTTCAGTTGAAAATTCCAGGCGTTTGTTGAACGTACTATTATATCCTCCAACATCTGGTTTGTCTTCTGTTGTAATGCTTTTTTTTTACGTTTCTGGTGTTCTATACGGGCAAGAGCTAATTAGTCATCCCTCTGCTCCAGGTATCGATTTTATTTGATGTCTAATTGTGCCTGCATACATCAACTTGTATCCTAGCTGATGAAATACCTCTATAATGGACTGCATCTCTATGACATTTGAATGATATAACTGTAAATTCCCTTTTAATAAACTGATTCTCGATTTTTTCCTTGTTTGAAAACTTTTCTACCTTAAGCACACTCTGCTTCAGACTTGTGTTAAATTACGGAAATTCTTCCACTGTAATACAAGGCATTTTAACAGAAACCGCCTCCTCTTACGAATTTAATATACTAATTAAACAAGACCTTTCTCGTACTCTCGCCAGCGCCTCTGTTAAGTACAGGTCTTCCAGCGACACTTGTTTCTCAACCATACCTACTCCTAGGCTGGTATCTGCAACCTTTACCCTCGAAATTCTGTCTTCATGAGAATCTAACTTGACTTTAGCCACCCGGAATGCCTTAGGATTTGTAGATCCCTTTTCCCATCAGTGACATATCTGCCTAACGGTGACTCATTTACCTTGCTATTTCTCCACCTTACTTTTGCTTACTGGCTCCGAGAGACTCTGAGAACAATGAACTCTACTGTACTCACATCTTGCAGCTTCAAAATTTGTTTGTGGCTTTCTATGCCTCTGCTCTTGTGTACTTGCACCTTGTGCTTCTAACTCGATACACCATTTAACATGTCTGCCCCTAAGACATAAGATCCTCTTTGTGTAATCAATTACATGCTTTGTAAAATCGTCCCTAAAAGTAAACTGACATATATAATATTGAGTTCCCCTCCTGCCAGATGGAACTTATGTTTTGCATTTAATCCCTGATGTATTCCAGGATTTGGTAATACCTTTAATTTTTATACTTTCTTCATGAGTAGACCTGACCTGTCTTGACAGATAATTCATATTAAACAAATTAATTTGTCCTCAATTATCTAGGAGCAATCTTAAAAGACTTTCTATTCTATGAGCAATTCAACTCTACAAACTTATTTTCACAATCGACTTTAAACACTTTTCTCCATTTAGTATACGGTGACTGTAATCTTATGCTTTTCTATTTCTTATTTTTCATAGATAACCCAGTGTTATCGGTACACACACTAATCATGTGCCCTGACTTTTTTAGAGACACCTCCATGTCCCAGTAAATTGCAATTTTCACATCTGACTGGTTTTAGAATCTCTGACTCTCGACAGATGTGAGCCATTTCTGTTTTATGAATTTTTTCTCTCCTTAACAGTTTTGCATTAAATGTCCTGATTTGCCACATGTTTCGCGCTTAACATTATTTCTGCAGTTTTTTAACGTTTATCCTATACGTCAAAATGCAAAACACTTAATGGCAATTACACTCATTTTGCTCCAGTGATTTTTATCACAAAATCTTTTTTCTTTGGTAGACACTATTGCCAATTTTTCAGATGAAGTTACTTGAACAGCCTCAGTTAGGGTGATGTTTTCACCCCTTGCACACACAAATGTCTGTATGTGCTTATCACAAATTAGCAGAATGAATACTGGTTTACTTAATTTTCCTATTATTGACAAACAACCCAGCTCTGACTCTGGCACAGCATCACGTACAGCCTTACAAAACTGATGTTGAAGCGATTCTACTTTGCATGTCAAGTTTGGACGATAATTTACACACAAGGAGATCACTCCATGCAGGAACATGAATGTAGCACATTTAATCAGTTTTTGTTGGTACACTTAATGCACTAGTTCAATAGCTACATGTACATTATTTATAAATTCATATAATGTTGATTTTATACCATTGAAAGCCTCGAGAATGAGTTTATGCATCACTAATACTAATGTTAGCAGCTACTCCACTCTCAGCACCTGCATTATTAAATGTTTTTACTGACAAATTGTGCAAAGATGAGTGGAGCCTGCACCACCAATGAGCCTGCTTCACTGTTTGTCAGCTGTGCCGTATGGTCTCCGACAGTGTTGCATTGCCCTCAGCTGTGATATGTTGTTCTGGACTGATCGCTGGCCACTGCTGTGTAGACGCTCAGTGCCCACAGCCCAGCTGCCTGTCGTTGATACTCATGAAGACTCCTGGCATTCGCTGCCCCTGGACCATGCAGCCTCTGTCACTGTGGCTACTGAGTTGTTGCCATAGTAGTGCTCTCAGAGCTGTGACCGCTTTTATTGGTTGTAATAGCCAAGTAACTACCTACTGTGTGAATGATGGATTTGCCGGCCGGTGTGGCCGTGCGGTTAAAGGCGCTTCAGTCTGGAACCGCGTGACCGCTCCGGTCGCAGGTTCGAATCCTGCCTCGGGCATGGGTGTGTTTGATGTCCTTAGGTTAGTTAGGTTTAAGTAGTTCTAAGTTCTAGGGGACTGATGACCACAGATGTTAAGTCCCATAGTGCTCAGAGCCATTTGAACCAATGATGGATTTAATGAAAACAGATGCAAGTATTAAACCTGTAAATATTAGAAGTTTAATTTTAATTCATGCGCATAATTTTACTGTTTATTGACTGAGGACCATTAAAATTAATGAAACTCAAGTTTTTCTAATTACATTTTTGTAATGTGTTTATCTGACATGTTCCACACCCAGGAGAATCCCCTCTTTGTGGGTCTATGGAATGAATAATTAATCTAATCTAATCTCTACTCCAACACATTGTGAGTCAACTGTTTCCCTCAAGCTCCACATTGTCGTATAGTAGTAGTAGTAGTAGTAGTAGTAGCAGCGAAGACACACTGCCATCCCCATGTCTACCACTGTCTGGCATTGTAGTCTGGACTTCTGCTTCTTCCTTCTCTTCTCGCTCAGTCTGTTCTCATTGGAGTGCAGATGCTGCTTCTAATAAGTCTTAAAACTGACAGTCAAGTCACGACGTCAGGCTGAGCATGTACAAGGTACATATGTGTCTAAATAATCAGAAATACAGCCTACACCCAGCACCAGGAATTGTGCACCTGTGTACTGTCTTGGCACAGAATAGAGGATGCATGTAAAGGGGTGTTCAGGTCATCCTGCAATGTCCGAGTGGTTGCAAGAAAATACAGAAAGACTAACTTCCAGTGCTGGCAGGTGACTATGTGGATCAGTGCCACACATAGTCAGAGGTCACCTATGAGACGTCTGGATTTTGGCACTAGATAAGAATATTTGTAGGAGACTCAAGGAACTCAAGTGTTTGAATAGAACTTGCTTATTGCTTTTTGACTAAACTACTACACTGAAGTCTATTCCTAAACATTAGAAAAAACGAAGGAGTCGATTGTTCTTACAATGTAAGTCAGTGTATGAGCACGAGGGGCGAGAGCTAACAGAGGTAATAATCAGTAGCACCATCGTAAAGTACAAACGTTTGAGAGCAGCACTTCAAGTAAAAAATAAACGTAAATCGTTGATTACACGAGGCTGGCATCAAGCACCTTGGAGTTGGTATCCAAGAATTGTGTCCGAGAACTCTTCCGTATATTTAAATCGAGTTTTTTAAAAAATATTCTGGTGACACACTGTTTCTCCCTGCCTGTAATCATAGGTACTTCACACATGCCGACAAATCTGACGTGCGGCTCTGCACCTCCAAGGTGTCTCTGGCCAACCACATTCAGGTTCTTCCCCTTCTCCTACTTGGCTTTACACTAACAGACTCCACGTATGGTACCAACAACATTCAACTGAAAGATAAACGTCACTGACTTCCTAGTATGGCTACAAAAAACGGTGTTTTACGTCACTTTGCCCCACCCTAAGGACTGACACTACTCTCTCGATGATGAGGGTCGCTGTTCCAGCAGTCTCTCTCTTTTCCCATCTCACTCTAACCTGCGTGAATCCACTGACGTTGCTGTTCTCAGTAATAAGTATTATGCTTGCTGTATATGCTAAGACGCCTGTTTGCGACTAAGGTCTATTGTGACACCTTAGAATAGCGTCTAGATGGTGTATCAAATTATTGGTTAATTCTCTGAACTGAAACCCCTAGCCTGAGACAGCTGCCCGCGCGTTTACAGTTCGCAAGCTTCTTTCGTTACTGTTTACATGTAACTTAAAGCTACCGTCTACGGCTGCCACCTGCTTAATGTCTCTGGTTTCCGGTCATGGAGTGCGCTAGCTTGCTTCCAACTGCCTCAAGCTTACAACGGGTAACTGAATAAGCCGTCAATACACGACAGTCATTCGAAATCGTACTGAATACATTCTCAGAAAGTTATTTTGAATAGTTAGTTCAGGAGCCCCTCGAAGTTTAAATGGTTGTAAAGACATACTTGACCTCTAGACAACAAATAATCCAGAACAATCAGGAAGCGTCATGCGAGATACAGTGTTTAGAGACGACAGTGTCGTTACAGTGAGACTGAATACCGTATCATCTAAATGCACCAGAAAAAAAAAGAACGCGACATATATCCATTTAAAGAAGCTTATAAAAATTCGCTTGACGCCTTTCTAAGAGGCAATCTTCACTTCTAAATTAACAGGGTGTTACAAAAAGGTACGGCCAGACTTTCAGGAAACATTCCTCACACACAAACAAAGAAAAGATGTTATGTGGACATGTGTCCGGAAACGCTTAATTTCCATGTTAGAGCTCATTTTAGTTTCGTCAGTATGTACTGTACTTCCTCGATTCACCGCCAGTTGGCCCAATTGAAGGAAGGTAATGTTGACTTCGGTTCTTGTGTTGACATGCGACTCATTGCTCCACAGTACTAGCACCAAGCACATCAGTACGTAGCATCAACAGGTTAGTGTTCATCACGAACGTGGTTTTGCAGTCAGTGCAATGTTTACAAATGCGGAGTTGGCAGATGCCCATTTGATGTATGGATTAGCACGGGGCAATAGCCGTGGCGCGGTACGTTTGTATCGAGACAAATTTCCAGAACGAAGGTGTCCCGACAGGAAGACGTTCGAAGCAATTGATCGGCGTCTTAAGGAGCACGGAACATTCCAGCCTATGAATCGCGACTGGGGAAGACCTAGAACGACGAGGACACCTGCAATGGACGAGGCAATTCTTCGTGCAGTTGACGATAACCCTAATGTCAGCGTCAGGGAAGTTGCTGCTGTACAAGGTAACGTTGACCACGACACTGTATGGAGAGTGGTACGGGAGAACCGGTTGTTTCCGTACCATGTACAGCGTGTGCAGGCAATATCAGCAGCTGATTGGCCTCCACGGGTACACTTGTGCGAATGGTTCATCCAACAATGTGTCAATCCTCATTTCAGTGCAAATGTTCTCTTTACGGATGAGGCTTCATTACAATGTGATCAAATTGAAAATTTTCACAATCAACATGTGTGGGCTGACGAGAATCCGCACGCAATTGTGCAATCACGTCATCAACACAGATTTTCTGTGAACGTCTGGGCAGGCATTGTTGGTGATGTCTTGATTGGGCCCCATGTTCATCCACCTACGCTCACTGGAGCACGTTATGATTTCATACAGAATACTCTACCTGTGCTGCTAGAAAATGTGCCTCTACAAGTACGACACAACATGTGGTTCATGCACGATGGAGCTCCTGCACATTTCAGTCGAAGTGTTCGTACGCTTCTCAACAGCAGATTCGGTGACCGATGGATTGGTAGACGCGGACCAATTCCATTGGCCTCCACGCTCTCCTGACCTCAACCCTCTTGACTTTCATTTATGGGGGCATTTGAAAGCTCTTGTCTACGCAACCCCGGTACCAAATGTAGAGACTCTTCGTGCTCGTATTGTGGACGGCTGTGATACAATACGCCATTCTCCAGGGCTGCATCAGCGCATCAGGGATTCCATGCGACGGAGGGTGGATGCATGTATCCTCGCTAACGGAGGACATTTTGAGCATTTCCTGTAACAAATTGTTTGAAGTCATGCTGGTACGTTCTGTTGCTGTTTTTTTTTTTTGTTTGTGGTTTTAGGGCGCACAACGTCAACGGTCATTAGCGCCCAGACTACTTTAGGAATGCACCGCGAGTCACAAGGTTAAAACAGCAACAAAACGGAGAACACGATGAAAGACATACTGACAGGCATAGGATTAAAAAAGAAAACAGCATAATCAAATGTCCTTTGAGAGGGTTGTCAAATTGATAAAATGAAGAACGCGAGCAGCTGCTCGTGGGTCATCCGCTAAAATGGCTTCTACAGTACATGGCAGGCCAATATCGAGACGTAGGGTGTTAAAATTCGGACACGACGTTAAAATGTGGCGGACCGTCAGCAATTGCCCACATGGGCAGAACGGCGCCGGCGCAGCCGTCAGCAGATGGCGATGGCTGAACCGGCAGTGGCCAATTCGCAACCGGGCCAAAACTACCTCCTCCCGCCGAGAAGGGCGTGAGGAGGACGTCCAAGCCACGGGTAGAGCTTTCAAGGCCCGAAGCTTGTTGTCTGAAAGTGCAGCCCAATCGGCATGCCACAGCGAGACAATGCGCCGACAAATTACCCTGCTACAATCTGACGAAGGGACACCACAAGAAGCTGTCCGAGGCTGGAGGACCGCAGCCTTGGCCGCGGCATCTGCAGCTTCGTTCCCAGGGATACCGACATGGCCAGGAATCCACATAAAGCTAACCGGAGAACCGACGTCCACCAGCTGCTGAAGAGAGCGTTGGATTCGGTGCACGAAAGGGTGAACCGGGTACGGATCACCGAGGCTCTGGATAGCGCTCAGGGAATCGGAGCAGATGATATATGCAGAATGTCGGTGGCGGCAGATGTAAAGGACAGCCTGGTAGAGGGCAAAGAGCTCAGCTGTGAAGACCGAACAATGGCCATGGAGCCGATATTGGAAACATTGTGCCCTGACAATAAAAGAACACCCGACCCCGTCATTGGTCTTAGAGCCATCTGTATAAATGAAGGTCGTATTAATGAACTTCGAACGAAGTTCGACAAAACGGGAGTGGTAGACTGAATCGGGGGTAACCTCCTTCGGGAGTGAGCAGAGGTCAAGGTGGACGCGAACCTGAGCCTGGAGCCAAGGTGGCGTGTGGCTCTCGCCCACTCGAAAGGTGGCAGGGAGTGAAAAATGAAGGTGTTGAAGGAGGCGACGAAAGCGAACTCCAGGGGGTAGCAGGGCGGAGACATACAACCCGTATTGACTGTCGAGAGAGTCATCAAAAAAGGAACGATAAGACGGGTGGTCGAGCATACCGACAAAGCAGTATATCGCGCCGGTAGGTGAGTGGCAACTCACCAGCGTCAGCATGAAGACTCTCGACGGGACTAGTATAAAACGCTCCGATCGCAAGTCGTAAACCCCGATGTTGTATGGAGTTGAGGCGGCGTAAGATGGATGGCCGTGCAGAGGAGTATACGAAGCTCCCATAATCCAGCTTGGAGCGGACGATCGACCGATATAGGCGAAGGAGGACGGTTCGATCCGCTCCCCACGACATACCACTGAGAACACGGAGGACATTGAGAGAACGGGTACAACGGGCAGCCAAATAAGACACATGTGGAGACCAACTAAGTTTCCTGTCAAATGTAAGACCTAAAAATTTTGTTGTCTCCACGAGTGGGAGATCAACGGGACCAAGTCGTAAAGACGGTGGGAGAAATTCTTTGTAGCGCCAGAAGTTAATACAGACCGTCTTCTCGGCAGAAAAACGGAAGCCATTGGCGACACTCCACGAGTAAAGACGGTCAAGAGAACGCTGAAGACAGCGCTCCAGGAAACACGTACGCTGCGCGCTGCAATAGATGGTAAAATCGTCCACGAAAAGGGAGCCTGATACATCAGCTGGGAGGCAATCCATTATTGGATTGATCGCTATGGCGAAGAGAGCGACGCTCAAAACTGAGCCCTGTGGTACCCCATTCTCCTGGCGAAAGGTGTCGGACAGGACAGAACCCACACGTACCCTGAACTGTCGATCCATTAAAAAGGGACGAATAAAAAGAGGGAGGCGACCGCGAAGACCCCATGTATGCATGGTGCGGAGAATGCCCGCCCTCCAACAGGTGTCGTAAGCCTTCTCCAAATCAAAGAACACAGCCGCGGTCGGGCGCTTCCACAAGAAGTTATTCATGATGAAGGTCGACAAGGTAACCAGATGGTCAACAGCAGACCGGCGCCTACGAAATCCACATTTTACATTGGTAAGTAGGCGTCGAGACTCTAGCAGCCAAACCAATCGAGAGTTAACCATTCGCTCCATCACTTTACAGACACAGCTGGTAAGCGAGATGGGTCGATAACTGGAAGGCAAGTGCTTGTCCTTCCCCGGATTTGGAATCGGGACAACAATAGACTCGCGCCAGCATGCGGGAACATGTCCCTCAATCCAGATGCGATTGTAAGTACGAAGAAGAAAACCTTTACCCGCAGGAGAAAGGTTCTTCAGCATCTGAATATGAATAGAATCAGGCCCTGGAGCGGAGGACCGTGATCGGCCAAGTACGGTTTCGAGTTCCCGCATGGTGAATGGGGCATTATAACTTTCACGATTCGAGGAGCGGAAGTTAGGTGGCCTAGCCTCCTCTGCCTGTTTGCGGGGGAGAAAGGCAGGGTGGTAATGAGCGGAGCTCGAAACCTCTGCGAAAAAGCGGCCGAAGGCATTGGAGACAGCCTCAGGGGCCACAAGGACGTCATTCGCGACCGTCAAGCCAGAAACTGGTGAGTGGACCTTAGTGCCAGATAGCCGGCGCAGGCTACCCCAGACAACAGAAGAAGGAGTAAAACTGTTGAAGGTGCTTGTGAAAGCAGCCCAGCTGGCTTTCTTGCTTTCTTTAATAATACGACGACACTGTGCACGTAATCGTTTATAATTGACACAATTCGCCACTGTAGGGTGGCGTTTAAAGGCGCGTAAAGCACGTCGACGAGCACGTAGAGCGTCTCTACATGCTGCGGTCCACCAGGGGACCGGTACGCGACGTGGAGAAGAAGTAGGGTGAGGGATGGAATATTCAGCAGCAGAGAGAATGACTTCCGTGAGGTGTGCGACCTGACTATCGCAGCTTGGGAATGTTTGATCCTGAAAGGTCGCCCTGGAAGAGAAGAGCCCCCAGTCTGCTTTGGAGATGTTCCAACTAGATGAGCACGGAGAGGGGGTATGCTGCAGGAGATGGATAACACACGGGAAGTGGTCGCTCGAATATGTATCAGAAAGAGCATACCACTCGAACCGGCGTGCAAGTCGGGGAGTACATATAGAGAGATCTAAATGGGAATAGGTGTGAGATGTATCCGAAAGAAAAGTAGGGGCGCCAGTATTGAGGCAGACGAGATTGAACTGGTTGAAAAGGTCTGCTAACAGGGAGCCTCTCGGGCAGGATGCTGGAGAGCCCCAAAGGGGATGGTGGGCATTGAAGTCTCCAGTTAACAAAAATGGTGCAGGTAGCTGAGCAATAAGTTGCATCATGTCTGCCCTGGTAACGGCAGACGACGATGGAGTGTAAACGGTACAAATGGAAAATGTAAAAGTGGGGAGAGTAATGCGGATGGCAACTGCCTGCAGGCCGGTGTGCAGCGTGATGGGATCGTAGTAAATATCATCCCGGACCAGCAACATAACCCCTCCATGAGCTGGGATACCTACCACAGGGGGTAGGTCAAAACGCACAGAGGTGTAGTGTGCCAAGGCAATTTGATCGCATGGGCGTAGCTTCGTTTCCTGGAGGGCTACGACGAGCGGACGGTGCAAGCGAAGCAGCAACTTCAAGTCCTCTCGGTTGGAGCGAATGCTGCGAATATTCCAGTGAATAAGTGCCATCGTAAGAAAAAAGGAAGACGAAAGAAGGGGTCACCTCGAAGGCCGCTGAGGGCCTGGCTTCGAGCGAGCACTGCCGCCGCTATCAGTAGGCGGACAGTCATCGTCCATTGGTTCTATAGGTTCATCGGCCATCTTGGGAAGATGGCCGGGAGGGGGAACTTCCTCCGCCGGTGAACGGCCAGATGTTCGGCTACCAGCGGTGCGGCCAGGCGAAAGGGATGACGGCCTGGGGCGGCAACCGCTGGGTGGCGCAGGAGAAGAAATGCGCCGTGGCGGAGAAGGAGAACTGTGCTTCCTATTAGCCTTCTTGGATGGTCGTTTGGTGGAAGTACCGGACGAAGGCTGGGAGGTCGAGGTACGTAGGAAGTCTGCACGGGACGGTTCCTTCTTGAAGGCCCGTGCATCTGACTTCTGGGTCTTCGTCTTAGCAGAAGCTGATGAAGGGGCTGGTGTCTGTGGGGTGATGGGACGAAGAGGAGACGTCGACCGCGCGATCTTAGCACTGGCCGAACGGACGACCGTGGTGCTGAAGGTCAGATCGCAGGTCTGGGTTGCCACCTCCCTGGTAGTCCGAGGAGAGGCGAGGACAGTACTGTATTTCCCCGCTGGGAGCAGCGTGGGCTTCCTACTAGCCAATAGCTTGCGAGCAGCCGAGGTGGACACTTTCTCTTTGACCCGATTTTCCTGGATACAGCGTTCTTCCTTATTGACAGGACAGTCGCGGGAGGATGCAGCATGGTCACCCTGACAGTTCACACAACGAGGAGACGGAGGTGGACAGTCACCCTCATGGGCATCCCTGCCACAAGTGACACATTTAGCCGCATTGGAACAAGATTGGCGAGTATGATTGAAACGCTGACACTGGTAGCAGCGCGTAGGTGTCGGGACATAGGGGCGAACAGAAATAACCTCGTAGCCCGCTTTGATGCGCGATGGCAGCTGAACACTATCGAAGGTCAAAAAAAGTGTCCGGGTCGGTACAAGGTCATTGTTGACCTTTTTCATGACCCGATGGACAGCCGTCACGCCCTGCTCAGCGAGGAAAGATTGAATCTCCTCGTCAGTCAAACCGTCGAGGGATCTAGTGTAGATCACACCACGAGACGAATTCAAAGTTCGGTGAGTCTCCACCCGGACAGGGAATGTGTACAGGAGTGTGGCCCGAAGCAGTTTTTGTGCCTGAAAGGCACTCTCAGTTTCGAGTAATAAGGTACCGTTACGCAACCTGGTACAGGATTTGACAGATCCGGCTATGGCATCGACGCCCTTCTGGATAACGAAAGGGTTGACAGAGGAAAAATCCTTTCCGTCCTCAGATCAAAAAACGACGAGGAACTGTGGGGCAGGCGGTAGTACTTTTGTCACTGGTAGCTGGTCACGTTTCCGTTTTTGGGCAGAAGTCGAGAGATGGAGTGAAATCCATTGCGGAGAAATCCCCCATGATTGCCAGCGTCTCCGATGGCGCGCTCCTTCCTTGTGGGGACCCTCTCAGAGGGCACTCCCGCCTTAGGTGAATGTTTACACCTCAGGTCACACCTCCCGAGAAACAGACGGAGGGACCAATCGGCATGGTCAGAAGGTATCAGCTCAGGCAATCACCCCTCCCCGGGCCTGGCCTTTACCAGGGGGTACGCGCGTGCCGTACATGTCTACCCAGGGCGGGGAATTACGCGTTACCCCGTCACCGGCTACGCGTGCGAACGCGTGGGTCGGCCTTCAGGCGCGCACAGGGAGGAAGGAAGAAGAGGAAAAAGGAGAGAGAGAGAGAGAGAGAGAGAGAGAGAGGACAGTGTCTCAAACGCCGAGGCGGAGACCAGAGAAGGCAAGGAGAAGAAGGCAATGAGAAGGCAAGGAGAAGAAGGCAATGAGAAGGCAAGGAGAAGAAGGCAATGAGAAGAAGGCAATGAGAAGGCAAGGAGAAGAAGGCAATGAGAAGGCAAGGAGATTATGCAGGGGAAAGAGTAAGGAAGACAGTGAGGTGGAGAAGAGCAAAGAAAGGAACCAACCAAAGAAAGGAAGAAACGAGAAGTGAAAAAGCAAAATGACCGCAAATAGAGGTCGTGGAACCGTCCGTCTCCGGACGCAGGCGCTAACTACCCCCTTGAGGGGGAGGGACTCCTTTCAGTCGCCTCTTACGACAGGCAGGAATACCTCGGGCCTATTCTTACCCCGGACCCGCAGGGGGAGTTCTGTTGCTGTGTGTTTCCATTCCATGATTAATGTGATCTGAAGAGAAGTAATAAAACGAGCTCTAACATGGAAAGTAAGCGTTTCCGGACACATGTCGACATATTTTCTTTCTTTGTGTGTGAGGAATGTTTCCTGAAAGTTTGGCCGTACCTTTTTGTAACACCCTGTATAAGCATAGACAAGTTGTGGCTTAAATTGGAAGAAATAGTATCGATGGCAACTGTTGGAGACAGTATATACAAAATAAATTAATAAGAGATGGTACTGATCCCCGATGGCACACAAAAGAGATCGGAACGCTGTTAAAGAAGAAATTAAAAAAGCGTGTCAAATTTAAAAGAATGGAAAATCTGCAAGATTTTCGATGTTCTACAGAAGCTTTATAATTTAGCGCATATTTCAATACGAGACGCTTTCAATAGTTTCCACAACGAAATCCGGGATAGAATTCTGGCAGAAAATCCAATGAGATTCTAATCGTATGTAAAGTAGACCACTAGTAAGATATAATCAATAGTTTCACCGCCCGACAGCAATGGCAATGTTGCCGATGACAGTGCAGCTAAAGCGGAGTTACTAAACACACATATTCGAAATTCTTTCACCAAAGAAGATGAAGTAAATATTACAGTATTCGAAAAAAGAACAGCTGCCAACTAGCGTAATTTAGAAGTAGATATCCTTGATGTAGCGAAGCAGTTCAGAACAATAAAGGGAAGTGCTCCGCCTCAGATTGTGTACCAGTTTGATTCCTTTCAGATTATGCGGATAAAATAGCTCCATAGCGGTTCTGAGATATGTATCGGCCCATGCCGGCACGTCCGTTAGTACGTGATGTAGTCTCCATGGGTGGCACTGCAACACTGACTGACACCCAGCCCATCGTACAGGTGGCGAATGTCCAGAGATACATTGTCCCACGCTTACTCGATCAGTCCACATAATTCTGTAAGAGTTGTTGGTTGACGAATCGCAAGAGTCACTTCTCGCCCAATCGTATCCCACATGTGCTCAATTGGAGACGAGTCCAGAGATCTTGCTGGCCAGGAAATTTGCTGCAGTTCTTGCAGAGGACGTTGAGTTTTATGGGCAATGCGTGAATGAGCATTATCCTGCTGGAACAACACATCTCCCTGTTGCAGGAACGGCAAAAGAACGGGTCTAACAACATTCTGCACGTATCGAGCGCTGATTAGCGTCCCCTCCCCTTCACCAAAGGTTTCTTTTTTTTGTGGTTTTAGGGCGCACAACTACAATGGTCATTAGCGCCCAGACTACGTTAGGAATGCACCGCGAGGCACAAGTTTAAAACAGCAACTAAAAGGGAAAGCACGATAAAAGATTGACAGGCATAGGATTAAAAAAAACACCATAATCAAATGTCCTTAGACAGGTTTGTCAAGTTGATAAAACGAAGAACGCGAGCAGCTGCTCCTGTGTCATCCGTTAAAATGGCATCCAGAGTACATGGCAGGCCAAGATCAAGACGCAGTGTATTAAAATCCAGACAGGACGTTAAAATGTGGTGGACCGTCAGCAATTGCCCACATGGGCAGAACGGCGCCGGCGCAGCCGTCAGCAGATGGCGATGGCTGAACCGGCAGTGTCCAATTCGTAACCGAGCCAAAACGACCTCCTCCCGCCGAGAAGGGCGTGAGGAGGACGTCCAAGCCGCGGGAAGAGGTTTCAAGGCCCGAAGCTTGTTGTCCATAAGTGCAGCCCAATCGGCATGCCACAGCGATAAAATGCGCCGACAAATGACCCTGCTACAATCTGATGAAGGGACACAACAAGAAGCTGTCTGTGGCTGGAGGACCGCAGCCTTGGCCGCGGCATCTGCAGCTTCGTTCCCGGGGATACCGACATGGCCAGGAACCCACATAAAGCTAACCGGAGAACCGTCGTCCACCAGCTGCTGAAGAGAGCGTTGGATTCGGTGCACGAAAGCATGAACCGGATACAGATCACTGAGGCTCTGGATGGCGCTCAGGGAATCGGAGCAGATGACATAAGCAGAATGTCGGTGGCGGCAGATGTAAAGAACAGCCTGGTAGAGGGCAAAGAGCTCAGCTGTGAAGACCGAACAATGGCCATGGAGCCGGTATTTGAAACTTTGTGCCCCGACAATAAAAGAACACCCGACCCCGTCATTGGTCTTAGAGCCATCTGTATAAATGAAGGTCATATTAATGAACTTCGAACGAAGTTCGACAAAACGGGAGTGGTAGACCGAACCGGGGGTAACCTCCTTCGGGAGCGAGCAGAGGTCAAGGTGGACGCGAACCTGAGCCTGGAGCCAAGGTGGCGTGTGGCGTGTGACTCGAAAGGTTGCAGGGAGTGAAAAATTAAAGTGTTGAAGGAGGCGGCGAAAGCGAACTCCAGGGGGTAGCAGGGCAGAGACATACAACCCGTATTGACGGTCTAGAGAGTCGTCAAAAAAGGAACGATAAGACGGGTGGTCGAGCATTTTTTTTAATTTTTTGTTTTTTTTTTGTTTTGGTTTTAGGGCGCAAAACTGCTATGGTCATTAGCGCCTGGTCCGCGACTTAGGAAACAGTAAAAAACCGAAAATGGAAACCAGCAGCAATGGGAACGAAAGTCATAAAATTGGAGAAACTAAAAGCAGAAGGAAGGCTTAAAAATCCACTACAGAAAGGGGTTGGTTGTCCCCAAAAAAAGCTTCAAATGACTGACGTCATTTCACTGGCACTAATAAACTCTAGAACGCGATCGGCTGAGCGCGTTTCATCTGCTGAAATCGACGATATATCAGGCGACAGCTGTAGACGGGAGCGTAACGGATTAAAATAGGGCACTCAATTAAAAGGTGTCTTACCGTCCACAGCTGAGAGTAGTGGGGACAGAGTGGGGGAGGATCGCCGCTTAAAAGATGTCGATGGCTAAAAAGGCAGTGCCCTATCCAGAGTCTAGTTAAAATTACCTCCTCCCGACGACGCCGTCGGGAGGAGGAGGTCCAAGCACACGGAAGAGCTTTCACGTCCCGCAATTTATTATGGGGAAGTGTCGACCAATGTGCGTGCCATAAAAGAACAACACGACGACATAAAACGCTCCGTAGATCGGCGAAGGGAATCGATTGAATAGCTAGCCGAAGAAGAGAGACCAGCCTTGGCTGCAATATCGGCCGCCTCATTTCCACAGTTACCAACGTGTCCCGGGAGCCAGAGGAACGCCACCGAGACGCCCCCCAGGTGGAGCAAGTGCAGACAGTCCTAAATCCGGTGGACCAGAGGGTGGACAGGGTAAAGAACTTGGAGACTGAGGAGAGAGCTGAGAGAATCTGAGCAGATAACGTACTGTAGCCGCTGATGGCGGCGGATGTAGTGGACAGCCTGGAGAACAGCGTAAAGCTCCGCATTATAAACCGAACACTGGTCGGGAAGCCGAAAGTGATTTGGGGTGTCGCCAACAATATAGGCACTCCCTACACCTAACGATGTTTTCGAGCCATCGGTGTAAATAAATGTGGCTTCCATCGTTTGTGCACATAGAGCAGCAAATGCCTGACGATAAACAAGTGAAGGGGTACCATCCTTGGGAAATCGACAAAGGTACAGAGCAGGCAGATCTGGGGACGGAGCCAAGGCGGTGCTGTACCCCAAGTTGTCAAGAAGGTTTTAGGAAAGCGGAAGGAAAGAGAATGGAGCAGTTGACGGAAACGGACTCCCGGTGGTAGTAGGGAGGAGGGGCGGCCTGCATACCCTACAACAAAGGAGGCGTCGAAAACAATGTCATGGGCTGGATTAGCAGGCATGGAAGACAGATGGCTAGCATAACGACTCAGAAGAACTGCTCGCCGATTGGAGAACGGGTACAACGGGCAGCCAAATAAGACACATGTGGAGACCAGCTAAGTTTCCTGTCAAAGGTAAGGCCTAAAAATTTGATTGTCTCCACGAGTGGGAGAGCAACGGGACCGAGTCGTAAGGACGGTGGGAGAAACTCTTTGTAGCGCCAGAAGTTAATACAGACCGTCTTCTCGGCAGAAAAACGGAAGCCATTGGCGACACTCCAGGAGTAAAGACGGTCAAGAGAACGCTGAAGACAGCGCTCCAGGACACGTGGACACTGCGCGCTGCAATAGATGGTAAAATCGTCCACGAAAAGGGAGCCTGATACATCAGCTGGGAGGCAATCCATTATTGGATTGATCGCGATGGCGAAGAGAGCGACGCTCAAAACTGAGCCCTGTGGCACCCCATTCTCCTGGCGAAAGGTGTCGGACAGGACAGAACCCACACGTACCCGAAACTGTCGATCCATTAAAAAGGAACGAATAAAAAGAGGGAGGCGACCGCGAAAGCCCCACGTATGCATGGTGCGGAGAATGCCCGCCCTCCAACAGGTGTCGTAAGCCTTCTCCAAATCAAAGAACACAGCCGCGGTCGGGCGCTTCCGCAAGAAGTTATTCATGATGAAGGTCGACAAGGTAACCAGATGGTCGACAGCAGAGCGGCGCCTTCGAAATCCACATTGTACATTGGTAAGTAGGCGTGGAGACTCGAGCAGCCAAACCAATCGAGAGTTAACCATTCGCTCCATCACTTTACAGACACAGCTGGTAAGCGAGATAGGTCGATAACTGGAAGGCAAGTGCTTGTCCTTCCCCGGCTTAGGAATCGGGACAACAATAGACTCGCGCCAGCATGCGGGAACATGTCCCTCAATCCAGATGCGATTGTATGTACGAAGAAGAAAACCTTTACCCGCAGGAGAAAGGTTCTTCAGCATCTGAATATGAATAGATTCAGGCCCTGGAGCGGAGGACCGTGATCGGCCAAGTGCGGTTTCGAGTTCCCGCATGGTGAATGGGGCATTATAACTTTCACAATTCGAGGAGCGGAAGTCACGTGGCCTAGCCTCCTCGGCCTGTTTGCGGGGGAGGAAGGCAGGGTGGTAATGAGCGGAGCTCGAAACCTCGGCGAAAAAGCGGCCGAAGGCATTGGAGACAGCCTCAGGGGCCACAAGGACTTCATTCGCGACCTTCAAGCCAGAAATTGGGGAGTGGACCTTAGTGCCAGATAGCCGGCGCAGGCTACCCCAGACAACAGAAGAAGGAGTAAAACTGTTGAAGGTGCTGGTGAAAGCAGCCCAGCTGGCTTTCTTGCTTTCCTTAATAATACGACGACACTGAGCACGTAATCGTTTATAATTAATACAATTCGCCACTGTAGGGTGGCGTTGAAAGGTGCGTAAAGCACGTCGACGAGCACGTATAGCGTCCCTACATGCTGCGGTCCACCAGGGGACCGGTACGCGACGTGGAGAAGAGGTAGGGTGAGGGATGGAATATTCAGCAGCAGCGAGAATGACTTCCGTGAGGTGTGCGACCTGACGATCGCAGCTTGTGAAGGTTTGATCCTGAAAGGTCGCCCTGGAAGAGAAGAGCCCCCAGTCTGCCTTGGAGATGGTCCAACGAGAGGAGCACGGAGAGGGAGTATGCTGCAGGAGATGGATAATACACGGGAAGTGGTCGCTCGAATATGTATCAGCAAGGGCATACCACTCAAACCGGCGTGCAAGTTGGGGAGTACATATAGAGAGGTCTAAATGGGAATAGGTATGAGATGTGTCCGAAAGAAAAGTAGGGGCGCCAGTATTGAGGCAGACAAGATTGAGCTGGTTGAAAAGGTCTGCTAACAGGGAGCCCCTCGGGCAGGATGCTGGAGAGCCCCAAAGAGGATGGTGGGCATTGAAGTCTCCAGTTAACAAAAATGGTGCAGGTAGCTGAGCAACAAGTTGCGTCATGTCTGCCCTGGTAACGGCAGATGACGATGGAGCGTAAACGGTACAAAAGGAAAACGTAAAAGTGGGGAGAGTAATGCGGATGGCAACTGCCTGCAGGCCGGTGTGCAACGTGATGGGATCGTAGTAAATATCATCCCGGACCAGCAACATAACCCCTCCATGAGCTGGGATACCTACCACAGGGGGTAGGTCAAAACGCACAGAGGTGTAGTGTGCCAAGGCAATTTGATCGCATGGGCGTAGCTTCGTTTCCTGGAGGGCTACGACGAGCGGACGATGCGAGCGGAGCAGCAACTTCAAGTCCTCTCGGTTGGAGCGAACGCTGCGAATATTCCAGTTAAGAAGTGCCATCCGAAGAAAAGGAAGATGAGAGAAGGGGTCACCTCGAAGGCCGCTGAGGGCCTGGCTTCGAGCGAGCACTGCCGCCGCTATCAGTAGGCGGACAGTCATCGTCCATTGGTTCTATAGGTTCATCGGCCATCTTGGGAAGATGGCCGGGAGGGGGAGCTTCCTCCGCCGGTGAACGGCCAGATGTTCGGCTACCAGCGGTGCGGCCAGGCGAAAGGGATGACGGCCTGGGGCGGCAACCGCTGGGTGGCGCAGGAGAAGAAATGCGCCGTGGCGGAGAAGGAGAACTGTGCTTCCTATTAGCCTTCTTGGATGGTCGTTTGGTGGAAGTACCGGACGAAGGCTGGGAGGTCGAGGTACGTAGGAAGTCTGCACGGGACGGTTCCTTCTTGAAGGCCCGTGCATCTGACTTCTGGGTCTTCGTCTTAGCAGAAGCTGATGAAGGGGCTGGTGTCTGTGGGGTGATGGGACGAAGAGGAGACGTCGACCGCGCGATCTTAGCACTGGCCGAACGGACGACCGTGGTGCTGAAGGTCAGATCGCATGTCTGGGTTGCTACCTCCCGGGTAGTCCGAGGAGAGGCGAGGACAGTGCTGTATTTCCCCGCTGGGAGCAGCGTGGGCTTCCTACTAGCCAATAGCTTGCGAGCAGCCGAGGTGGACACTTTCTCTTTGACCCGATTTTCCTGGATACAGCGTTCTTCCTTATAGACAGGACAGTCGCGGGAGGATGCGGCATGGTCACCCTGACAGTTCACACAACGAGGAGACGGAGGTGGACAGTCACCCTCATGGGCATCCCTGCCACAAGTGACACATTTAGCCGCATTGGAACAAGACTGTCGAGTGTGATTGAAACGCTGACACTGGTAGCAGCGCGTAGGTGTCGGGACATAGGGGCGAACAGAAATAACCTCGTAGCCCGCCTTGATGCGCGATGGCAGCTTAACACTATCGAAGGTTAAGAAAAGTGTCCGGGTCGGTACAAGGTCATTGTTGACCTTTTTCATGACCCGATGGACAGCCGTCACGCCCTGCTCAGCGAGGAAAGATTGAAGCTCCTCGTCAGTCAATCCGTCGAGAGAGCTACTATAGACTACACCACGAGACGAATTCAAGGTGCGGTGGGCCTCCACCCGGACAGGGAACGTGTACAAGAGTGTGGCCCGAAGCAGTTTTTGTGCCTGAAAGGCACTCTCAGTTTCTAGTAATAAGGTACCGTTACGCAACCTGGTACAAGATTTGACAGATCCGGCTATGGCATCTACGCCCTTCTGGATAACGAAAGGGTTGACAGAGGAAAAATCCTTTCCGTCCTCAGATCGAGAAACTACGAGGAACTGTGGGGCAGGCGGTAGTATTTTTGTCACTGTTGGCTGGTCACGTTTCCGTTTGTGGGTCGAAGTCGAAAGCGATGGAGTAGAATCCATTGCGGAGGAATCCCCCATGATTGCCAGCGTCCCCGATGGCGCGCTCCTTCCTTGTGGGGACCCTCTCAGAGGGCACTCCCGCCTTAGGTGAATGTTTACACCTCAGGTCACACCTCCCGAGAAACAGACGGAGGGACCAATCGGCATGGTCAGAAGGTATCAGCTCAGGCAATCACCCCTCCCCGGGCCTGGCCTTTACCAGGGGGTACGCGCGTGCCTTACATGTCTACCCAGGGCGGGGACTTACGCGTTACCCCGTCACCGGCTACGCGTGCGAACGCGTGGGTCGGCCTTCAGACACGCACAGGGAGGAAGGAAGAAGAGGAAAAAGAAGAGAGAGGGAGAAAGAGGACAGACTGTCTCAAACGCCGAGGCGGAGACCAGAGAAGGCAAGGAGAAGAAGGCAATGAGAAAGCAAGGAGAAGGAGGCAAGGAGAAGGCAAGGAGAAGAAGGCAAGGAGAAGAAGGCAATGAGAAGGCAAGGAGGAGTCAAGGGAAAAAGTAAGGAAGACAGTGAAGTGGAGAAGAGCAAAGAAAGGAACCAACAAAAGGAAGGAAGAAACGAGAAGGAAAAACCAAAAAGACCACGATTATAGGTCGTGAAACCGTCCGTCTCCGGACGCAGGCGTTAACTACCCCCGTGAGGGGGATGGACTCCTTTTAGTCGCCTCTTACGACAGGCAGGAATACCTCGGGCCTATTCTAATCCCCGGACCCGCAGGGGGGGGAATGATGTTCGTGTCAACCCTTTTCATAACTCTATGAACAGCCGTTACGCCCTGGTCAGACAGGTAGTGCTGAATTTCTTCGTCAGACAATCCATCGAGGGAGCATGTATAAACGACTCCACGCGAGGAATTTAAAGTGCGGTGCGGTTCAACCCGGACAGGGAGGGTGTGGAGTAGTGAAGTACGCAGCAATTTTTGTGCCTGGAGGGCACTGACTGTTTCTAACAACAAGGTGCCATTCCGTAATCTGGAACAAGACTTTACAGGACCTGCAATTGCGTCGACACCTCTCTGAATAATGAAAGGGTTGACCGTGGAGAAGTCATGACCTGCGTCAGACCGAGAAACAACAAGGAACTGTGGCAACGATGGAAGAACTGACTGTGGCTGAGACTCAGTGAACTTACGCTTGTGAGCAGACATAGTGGAAGGTGAGGAAACCATTGCGGAAGAATCCCCCATGATTACCGGCGTCTCCGATGGCGCGCTCCTCCCTTGTGGGGGCCCTCTCTGAGGGCACTCCCGGCTTAGGTGATTGTTCACACCTAAGGTCACACCTCCCGACAAACGGATGGAGGGACCAATCGGCACTTTCGGAAGGTATCAGCTCGGGTAATCACCCCTCCCTGGACCTGGCTGTTACCAGGGGGTACGTACGTGTCCTACCTGTCTACCCGGGGCGGGGAATTACGCGTTACCCCGTCACCGGCTACGCACAAAAATGCATGGGTCGGCCTTCAGACACGCACAGGGAGGAAGAAAGAGAAAGGGAAAGGAAAGAAGAGAGGTCTCAAACGCCGCTGCGGAGAAAAGGGTAAAGAGAAGAGGTAAGGAAAAGAGAAGGACAAAGGAAGGATGAAGACATACAAGCAGAGAAGCCGAAGAATGCGGTACATTTACGAGCGTCCGTCTTCGGACGTAGGCACGTAATGGGTAGAGGTGAGGGGAGGAGGGGCGAAGATGGGGGAGAGGGAAGGATGCGGAAAAGGAAGGTATGCAGCCTGGAAAGGAAGGAGGGCCACATTAGCTCAGGGTCCGATGCTCGCAACGCACGTATCCACAAAAGAGTTGTGGACCCCCTGGGGGGTCTTATTTGTGGTGTGGCAGTATTGTGATCTGCCATTGCTGTCCTTACAATACGACGATCCTGGTGGGACTCTATGCTACGTGGACGTCCAGAACCTCGTCTATGGGTGTAAGAATTTTCACGCGAGTGCTGCTACCAGCATTGTTGCACAACTGACGAAGCGTGTCCAACTCTTGTGACAGTTCTCCGAAAGGACCATCCCGCCGCTCGGAAGTCCACAATTTCACTCCCTTTGAAACTCGCTCAGTTGGCTGTAGGATGCACGAGTGCGTCTCTGGCGTGGTTGCCTGCTTGCTTCACACGTTTGCAACACACTTAGCCTACTGGCTGTGAGCATTACCTATTAAAGGATAGACACAGATGGCGCTCTGGTAGCTATGCCACTAATTTGTCCGTTGGAGGACGAGATTGAAACCATTATCAGTACACCTACTATACCCCAGATGGCATATGCCGTCATCGGATCAAAATCGACGTCGTATATCCAGGAGTATTACTTTTTTATTTCCAACTGTGTATATATTTTCACGAAATTTCAATCATCAACTTTCTCCTCCTAATACTATTTTGTAGACGTCCCCCTAAATAAGGAAAATGATCATCGTAAGAAATAAGAGAAATCAGTATGCATAGAAAGGTTTAAGTGTACGTTTTAGCCGCGCTCTGTTCGAGAACGTATCGATACAGATATACTCCGAATGTCATTCAGTGATCCCTCGGACAGGCATTTTATTGAAACTTCCTGGCAGATTAAAACTGTGTGCCGGACCGAGACTCGAACTTGGGACCTTTGCCTTTCGCCGGCAAGTGCTCTACCAACTGAGCTACCCAAGCACGACTCACGACATCATCAAGAAGCAAAAGCACAGCAAAGCTCTGTGTTCTGGCCCTGATGGGCCAATTGGAACCGACTGAGCGACTCCTACTGCCTTCGTTGGATGTTTTTCATTCAAGTAGCTCCTCAGTTGGTCTCACGAGGCTACTAAGAGAACTTTTCAGCCTTTCATGAGCTTTATGTTCCCATAGAACGATACCATGTTACCGGGCCACAGTTGTTGGCCTTTGTTTGAATAATATTCTGGACAATTCGAGCGAATGATTTGTCCCACCAGATTACCCGACTTCAATAGCATCAAATACTTATGGGAGTAAATCGAAATGTCAGGTCGTGCACAACATTTCGCAGTTGTGGTGGCTGTAACAAAACGTGGCTCAATATTTCTGCAAATGACTTCCAACGTCTTAGTCCATGCCACGTCCAGTTGCTGCACTTTTGCTGGTAAAAGGAGGTGCGACACGATATTACGAGGTATGACTTTTGTCACCTCAGTGTAATGCGAATGAGCACTTCGTGAATGTAAACATGAAATAAAAGAGATAGCGAAGAAACAAAGGTGATGTATAACCTTGCTGGGCAACGTGGAATTTCAAATTCCGTCATGAACAGAAAGATAAAGTTGTACTGTAAGACGCTAAATAATTACAGGTACTAAACAAGATCTGCAAAGTTTCTAAAAAAATTATTTATATCATCTGTAAGGTATTCATTTAATGTATTATGATTTCCCACTATGTGTATAGTAATGTCCAAATGTTCCAGTAGATCCAGTTTGTTCCTAAGATGAGGTGACCACTTTCATGAAAATGCATGGCTACAGCTGACTTCGCGAAAGTGTTAAACTGAAAAACGTCCTCATATTCTTCGTATCTTCAAGTACCAACCAGTTTCGTCTGTGTAGTCCGCACTGTGTTAAATGGATTTTGTAGACACCAGCTCTCCAGTATTTGTCAACTTTACGCTGTAAATTGTTCTTTAGCTTAAGTCGCAACCTATGGTTGATCTTAAATAAGGCACCAACCCTAAAAATTTGAAAATATTAGCCACTTTTTAAGAAAATCACCCTAGTACGGAACTGTGACTATGTTAGTCTATTTTACCAATTGGCAGTGGAGTGGATGTCCATCCTAAGAAGACACGGCTTCAAGTGAAATAGTCAAGTAATTTTATTTTCATTGCTCTTTTATTTTTTATGCTTGTCGCTTTTAGAGGTTCTTGTATATTAATGCTGATGGTGAAAGCTTGGTCTTCGAAATGCGTAAATTATAGTGTTTTCACCCTGTAAATAGGTGGCTGAGCCGACGTCAAGCGAGAGTCATCATCGGCGATGTGGCTAGTAATAGTAAGCACACACACGAGCCTGCTTGTGTGTGTGTGTGTGTGTGTGTGTGTGTGTGTCCTATTCTTATGTTACGCTAAGCGGGCCTATTTAGGCTGCCCCGGAGATGTTGATGCCACGTTACTCTGCATGTGTCCTGATGATGTGTCGTTGACTGGAGCGCCGCGTAGCTCTCAGGAGGACGTAACTTGGTAAGCGCCTATGGGACCAAATTGTTGAGGTCATCGGTCCCTAGGCTTACACACTATTTAATCTAACTTGAACTTACGCTAAGGACAACACAGGCGCGCACGCGCGCGCGCGCACGCGCGCGCGCGCACACGCGCGGGCGCGCACGCGCGCGCGCGCGCACACGCACGGGCGCGCACGCGCGCGCGCACACACGCACGGGCGCGCACGCACGCGCGCGCACACGCACGGGCGCGCACGCACGCGCGCGCACACGCACGGGCGCGCGCGCGCACACGCACGGGCGCGCACGCGCACGGGCGCGCACGGGCGCGCACGCACGGGCGCGCACGCGCTCACACACACATATATGCTCGAGGGAGGACTAAACCTCCAACGGGGGAAGCCGCGCCAACCGTGGCAAAGCGCCCGAGACCTCGCGGCTACTCCACGCGGCGGCGTAATGTGGCTGGGGCAACAAGTGCATTGACCCGGGGACCCGACGTTGAGCAGATCCTGGCGCCTGAAAGAAAGAAACGATAGAAAGAGAAAATCAAACGTAAAAAATGAGCAAAATCGATCACTCACGTGATGCCTTCCTATTTTTCCTGTGCCTCTTCATTTTTCACTATGGGGTCGGCACTGTTATAAGATTTTTGGCAATGTTATTGACAGTAAGTGGCAGGCTACCCTTCTTTGTGTCACCATTCTTCCCGGGACACAGTCTGTGTACCCTGTCTGTATGTGTCCAGTGTAAATCTTATGTTTAAGCGTGAGAACGTTTTCCAAATGTTTGCGTAGCGTTTAGCTGGGGCGAAAAGTGGATACAAACCCAGTGTTCACCTAGTTGAATGTGGGACACTATCTAAAAATCATATTGCGGCTGACCAAGTCACCAGTCCTCGTCGTTAATCCACGAGCTGCTTTCCATCCGCCGCCGTCTCGTCTCCCCGAATCCTGGAAGCAGGTCGTTAGCACGCTTGGCAGTCCGGCTGGCGTACTGTTAGGCGATACCTTAAACTACACTCCTGGAAATGGAAAAAAGAACACATTGACACCGGTGTGTCAGACCCACCATACTTGCTCCGGACACTGCGAGAGGGCTGTAAAAGCAATGATCACACGCACGGCACAGCGGACACACCAGGAACCGCGGTGTTGGCCGTCGAATGGCGCTAGCTGCGCAGCATTTGTGCACCGCCGCCGTCAGTGTCAGCCAGTTTGCTGTGGCATACGGAGCTCCATCGCAGTCTTTAACACTGGTAGCATGCCGCGACAGCGTGGACGTGAACCGTATGTGCAGTTGACGGACTTTGAGCGAGGGCGTATAGTGGGCATGCGGGAGGCCGGGTGGACGTACCGCCGAATTGCTCAACACGTGGGGCGTGAGGTCTCCACAGTACATCGATGTTGTCGCCAGTGGTCGGCGGAAGGTGCACGTGCCCGTCGACCTGGGACCGGACCGCAGCGACGCATGGATGCACGCCAAGACCGTAGGATCCTACGCAGTGCCGTAGGGGACCGCACCGCCACTTCCCAGCAAATTAGGGACACTGTTGCTCCTGGGGTATCGGCGAGGACGATTCGCAACCGTCTCCATGAAGCTGGGCTACGGTCCCGCACACCGTTAGGCCGTCTTCCGCTCACGCCCCAACATCGTGCAGCCCGCCTCCAGTGGTGTTGCGACAGGCGTGAATGGAGGGACGAATGGAGACGTGTCGTCTTCAGCGATGAGAGTCGCTTCTGCCTTGGTGCCAATGATGGTCGTATGCGTGTTTGGCGCCGTGCAGGTGAGCGCCACAATCAGGACTGCATACGACCGAGGCACACAGGGCCAACACCCGGCATCATGGTGTGGGGAGCGATCTCCTACACTGGCCGTACACCACTGGTGATCGTCGAGGGGACACTGAATAGTGCACGGTACATCCAAACCGTCATCGAACCCATCGTTCTACCATTCCTAGACCGGCAAGTGAACTTGCTGTTCCAACAGGACAATGCACGTCCGCATGTATCCCGTGCCACCCAACGTGCTCTAGAAGGTGTAAGTCAACTACCCTGGCCAGCAAGATCTCCGGATCTGTCCTCCATTGCGCATGTTTGGGACTGGATGAAGCGTCGTCTCACGCGGTCTGCACGTCCAGCACGAACGCTGGTCCAACTGAGGCGCCAGGTGGAAATGGCATGGCAAGCCGTTCCACAGGACTACATCCAGCATCTCTACGATCGTCTCCATGGGAGAATAGCCGCCTGCATTGCTGCGAAAGGTGGATATACACTGTACTAGTGCCGACATTGTGCATGCTCTGTTGCCTGTGTCTATGTGCCTGTGGTTCTGTCAGTGTGATCATGTGATGTATCTGACCCCAGGAATGTGTCAATAAAGTTTCCCCTTCCTGGGACAATGAATTCACGGTGTTCTTATTTCAATTTCCATGAGTGTATAATAAATAATCAAAGATGGTTCTGAATATTTTTCTGACTTAAAGATATGCGAATAATGCAGTCAACTTTGGCTAGGAGTCGACGCTGTGTTCAATGCACCTACGTACTTCCAAACGAAAGCAGATGTAACACGAGGAGATTAAGTTCAATTTTAAATTAAGTTCATTGATGCGTTCAATGAAGAAACTCTTCGCACTCAATACTGAAAGCCAGGACTGAAATTTCTGAATATCAGTTCGAACTAATACTCGTTCTTTCAGCTTCTATTGAAACAGCTACTCCTGTCATCCACTGTTCTGAGATACATGAAATGTACTCGCAGTCGCAAATGTGGACAACCATCAGCTGTATAACGGAATGATGACAATGAAAATTTGTGCCGGAGACGGAACTCGAACCCGTATTTACCGCTTAGCGCTAGCTGTCGCCTTACCATTACGCTATCCGAGCACAACTCACGGACAGACACTAATTTCCATACGTCGTCAACCATGTGTCCACAACCTGTACTCGTACATCCATAATGTATAGCCCTGTAAAGGGGGGACATTTTAATTGAAAGTCACTTGCCCGGTGTCGCCGGATAAATACGATACTGCAGTGCCTGCGTTGGTCCGGAGTACGGTGCAATGTTCTTTTCGACATGCATGCATCTGTCGACACCGGGCAAGCGACTTTGAATTAAAATGTGTACCCTGTGCTGGAATATACATAATGGATGTACGACTACAGATTGTGGACACATGGTCAACGACATAAAGAAGTTTGGGTCTGTCCGTGAGTCGAGCCCGGATAGCCTAATGGTAAGGCGATCGCTCGCAACGGCCGGGAAATCCGGGTTTGTTATTCCTTCGGACATGCATGCGTCGTACTTCGGAACAACAAACGCACTGCAATGTCGTGCTGTTCTGAGACTCTTCATAAAGTGAACGATCAATACTTGTTGTGTCTCATCACACGAAGACATAAAAAGTCATAAAAATGGTGCTCAGTGGTACAAATTACTTATCACCGAAATGAGACACAGCATTAAACAGTGAAGACCAGGTGTAGTGCGCACAGTGTCATTTGATCGCCCGAGCTGGTAGCGAGAAGAATCAACACATTAGCAACTCAAATTCCAACGATCTCTACCAAGCAAGAACTAGGGAGACGAGAAGCCATATAATATGAGTGCACTCTACTGAGTTTCAGGATACGAGCTTTACTGGCATAGCCGGCCGCTGGTGGCCGTGCGGTTCTGGCGCTACAGTCTGGAACCGCGCGACCGCTACGGTCGCAGGTTCGAATCCTGCCTCGGGCCTGGATGTTTGTGTTGTCCTTAGGTTAGTTAGGTTTACGTAGTTCTAAGTTCTAGGGGACTTATAACCTCAGCAGTTGAGTCCCATAGTGCTCAGAACCATTTGAACCATTTTTTACTGGCATAAAGAAGAAAGCTGACCCACCAGATATAATTATACGTAAATAACAATGATAGTTTCAAAAATCATTTTATTCTGTTAGAAAATACTTCGTAAAGTTTGAAATTTGCCTGTAATAGTTATAAATTATTATGAAAATGTACTATTCCTTATGATATGTACGTAGAAACTGGTTGTTTTTGAAGACACAATGGTGCAGCCTCAACTTCTCGAACAGTGTCTGTACGAGCGAATACAGAAATCACTTGGCATGGAAACTTCATAGGAGAATTCTCCAACCCAAACTGCCTCAGGCCATCAAACAGTCTGGATGAGTGGGCTGTAAAATCCAACTATCCTTGATACAACTGCAGTATCAAAAACCCAAATATTCGTTAAATATACTGAACATGGCTGTAAAATGAAGTTGTCGTATGGCATTGATGACGGGGAGGCTCCATTCGCGGACGTTCGGCCGCCAGGTTGCAAATCTTACTCAGGCGACGCCACATTGCGCGATGTCGGGTATGATTAGGCCAACACAACACCCAGCGGAGAAAAATCTCTAACCCGACCGGGAAATGAACCCGGGCCCGCTGCGTGATAAGCAAACACGTTACCATTATTTGTTTATTTTTTATTTTTAGACCTCTTCCACTTCAGGCGTTGGCCGCTATCTCCCATACTACCCCCAAAAATCTGTCTAACCTAAAAACACTTTCACCCTAGAAGATAATTAGGACGGTTGTTTGCCACCACTTCAGGCTCCGCCCACGAACAAAAATTAAATACGTCTTTGAATGTTCTATTGAAAAAAAGAAAAGGGTAAAGGAAGTGGTACAATGCTTTTATTAGATTTTATTTGGACGCTTTGCGCCGTAAAACCATGCCAAAAATCTAACAACCCTGCAACGCTCTCACTAAAAAGTAATGACAGCGCCATACTCTTAACACCGTGGCATTGTGACGAGTAGCGGGGAAATAAGTGACGTCGGGGTTATCAGTTCGGTGGGCTCTACGGACTGAGGCGTCCGTCGCAGCAGGAATGCCAACATGCGCTGTATGAGGAGCCATCATTCGGCAGCCGTACAACAAACGAAACGGTGCATGCCGGTCGGTGTCGACAGGTGCGCATCTGGGGCAGAGAGTATCCTCGGCAAGATGTTTCATGTGTAAGCGTGGTCGGTTGGGGAATTTTTCAGTTGTTATCACATACCACAGCGCCCTGACCATGGTGGGAACGAAAGGCGAGTGTATGTTACTCCAGTGCCGTCTCCAGCCAACCACCGGATGGCGGCGTTCAATCACATTAGCAACTAACATGTGATTACATTGTCACGCAATGTGGGTGCATAGATCCTGAGAAATCAGTACCCAGAAGAACCACCTTCGGCCGTAAGAACGGCCTTGATACGCCTGGGCACTGAGTCAAACAGAGCTTGGATGGCGTGTACAGGTACAGCTGCAAATGCAGCTTCAACACGATATCACAGTTCATCAAGAATAGTGACTGGCGCATTGTGACGAGCAAGTTGCTCGGCCACCATTGACCAGACGTTTTAAATTGGTGAGAGATCTGGAGAACGTGCTAGCCAGGGCAGCAGTCGAACATTTTCTGTATCCAGGAAGGCCCGCACGGGACCTGCAACATGTGGTCGTTCATTATCCTGCTGAAATGTAGGGTTTCGCAGGGATCGAATGAAGGGTAGAGCCACGGGTCATAACACATAAAATGTAACGTCCCCAGTTCAAAGTGCCGTCAATGCGAACAAGAGCTGACCGAGACGTGTAACCAATGGCACCCCATACCATCACGCCGGGTGTTACACCAGTATGGCGATGACGAATACACCCTTCCAATGTGCGTTCACCGCGATAT
Organism: Schistocerca nitens; assembly: GCF_023898315.1. NCBI lineage: Eukaryota > Metazoa > Arthropoda > Insecta > Orthoptera > Acrididae > Schistocerca > Schistocerca nitens. The sequence continues at coordinate 587,597,908 of NC_064618.1, forward strand.
CACCAAACACGGATGCGACCATCATGATGCTGTAAACAAAACCTGGATTCATCAAAAAAAAAAATGACGTTTTGCCATTCGTGCACCCAGGTTCGTCGTTGAGTACACCATTGCAAGCGCTCCTGTCTGAAGCAGCGTCAAGGGTAACCGCAGCCATGGTCTCCGAGCTGAGAGTCCATGCTGCTGAAAACGTCGTCGAACTGTTCGTGCAGATGGTGGTTGTGTTGCAAACATCCCCATCTGTTGTCTCAGGTATCGAGACGTGGGTGCACGATCCGTTACAGCCATGCGGATAAGATGCCTGTCATCTCGACTGCTAGTGATACGAGGCCGTTGGGATCCAGCACGGCGTTCTGTATTACCCTCCTGAACCCACCGATTCCATGCTCTGCTAACAGTCATTGGATCTCGACCAACGCTAGCAGCAATGTCGCGATACGATAAACCGCAATCGCGATAGGCTACAATCCGACCTTTATCAGTCGGAAACGTGATGGTACGCATTTCTCCTCCTTACACGAGGCATCACAACGACGCTTCACCAGGTAACGCAGGTAAACTGCTGTTTGTGTAGGAGACTTCCCTCGTGTCAGCACGTTGTAGGTGTCGCCACCGGCGCCAACCTTTGTGTGAATGCTCTGAAAAGATAGTCATTTGCTTGCATCTTCTTCCTGTCGGTTAAATTTCGCGTCTGTAGCACGTCCTCTTCGTGGTGTAGCAATTTTAATTGCCAGTAGTGTAGTTCTTCCCCGTAAGGCCGCAGCGCGTTCACAAGCGTGGCCGGAACTTCAAACGGCAGCTCGAAGATTCGGATCTTCCGAACGCCGAGTCCTGCATGGTCAATAGTCGCTACACTCACGTTGCCGTCCGAGTGGTGGAAACGGTATCCATTGGTGGAACGGCGAAAAAGCCGTTCGCACGCTGCTTCATCGACAAATTTCAGGTAAACTATGCTGGAGACGATTGAAAGATGTATACCGAGAAGTTCCTGTGGATCGATGTGCATTACGTCAACCAGGAAACGCTCTACTTCGTATGCCTTAGGTTTTGTGTACTGTGCATGGGACATTAATTTAATCGTGGCCTTTCTATAAGAAAGCGCTATCGTCGTTCGAGGTGATCTGTTTACACTGCAATACCACTGCCGCCGGCCAGTGTGGCCGAGCGGTTCTAGGCGCTTCAGTCTGGAACCGCGCGACCGCTACGGTCGCAGGTTCGAATCTTGCCTCGGGCATGGATGTGTGTGATGTCCTTAGGTTGGTCAGGTTTAAGTAGTTCTAAGTTCTAGGGGACTGATGACCTCAGATGTTAAGTCCCATAGTGCTCAGAGCCATTTGAACCCAATACCACTACCCGTGCGAGTAGACAACGGCCCGTTTGCGGAGCGCCGCACAGAGCCCGGCGCACGTTCGCTTCGCGACACGGCTGAGAGCCGACTGTCATTCAGTTACGCACAGGCCTGTAACAATTTACATTATGCGTCCTCAGAAAGGTGGAGTCGATATGACGCCTTTATTTTGAGAGTGAAGCAGATGTTTGTTGATGGCAGTAATGGAAAATCTCAATCTGGATGGGCGGACTTGGATCTGAATCGGCGTCCTCCAGAATGCTAGTAAGTATGCTAAGCACAGCATCACCTCGCTTGGTTGCTCTTAGGAATAGCTGTTATCAAAGGATCGTACGACAAACTGCTTGACGAAACTTTCGACATCTGTGATACATGGGTCGTTGAGCATAAACTGCATGAAACGAATGAAATCAGTAAAGAATGACTTCGACGAGGTTTCCTGAGGACGAGAGGCTGGCGGAGCCCATAACTTCAAGTACACTTTTTATCCAATGATTGATATCGTTTATTCACAACTAAATACCTGGTTTTGAGGACTGAAATATGTTACAGACGTATATATCTATTTCTGTATGTCTATTGCCTGTGACAAAGATCTTATAAATTAAGCAATTAAGTTTTTCAATTACACTTTGTCACGGCATTTCTGTTTCCAGCACAGCTAATGTTGATGACAACCGTATTTAAAACCGTCTTGATGTATCTAACAGAACCTAAGGCTGTTGAGAAAGCTGATGGGTCTCTTTCTAAGCTAAAAATCTTATTTTTTGAAAGTACTTAAGTCTATCAATGGGTCAGGATTGGTTATCCGGTTTGGAAGTACTATCAACAAAAGAAATGTGACGCGAATGGTGACAGTTTTATTTTGTTGGCAAGAGAAGTAATAGAAATACTGCAAAATCTACAATTGCAGGATCCGTAGCAATAAGCGGTACATCTCTCAAGAACGTGATTGGAAAGCTTTAAGACCCACCTTTCAGCGCAGAAACCACGGATGCTCTTCAGTAGCCTACGTATACATCCCGTATAGATCATGTAGATAAAATTATGATAACAGCGTGAAGAGGGGCGCAGAAGCATTCATTCTTCACACCCTCTTCCGCGAATGGAACAGGAACAGACTAACGTATGGTCCAATAAAAACTGGCCTCTCCCGCCAAGTTTATAGTGATACGCAGAGTGCACATAAAGGAAGTATAGAAACAGAAATTGACAGCATGAAATACTGATTTTTCTAAAAATAATTAACTCTTCCGCACGTACAAGAACGAAGGAAAATCACTTTAAATTAGTAAAAAATCGTATACGTTTAATAGATAGTTTACATTTTTATATGGACGTTCGAACTTTTGTACTTCTTGAAAATTATCTATTTGTTCATATTTTATCTTGCAGCACAATGTTAGATATCGTTTCACATTCTGTGCAATTATTAAGGTCTTTAACTCATTCGTTTTTATTTCCTTATCCTGAACGTAAGAAGCTAGTTTTGCTAAATGTATATTCTCATAAGAAACTGATTTTTTGTTAAATTAAAATGTACCTTCGATAGTTTGCAGTATTACTTGTGTCCAATGATGCAGGGACGAATAACTGTTTCATGCATCGATAAATCAGGGGGAAATCGTTAGGATAATATTTGGATACACTAAAACATTTAAAATAAGTGAGACACGCGCACCTCTCTCCAATATTTTAAAAAGGGCGTAATCAGTCATATGAAACAATTATATATTGTATGCGGAGATAGGAAATCACGGGAACAACTGAAATAACGCATCACTACACTGCAGTTTGCATTTATTGTAGCACTTGATAACAGACCAAGAAATTGTCGCATGTTACACTTGACAGATAATAGCACTAGAATAATAGTAAACAACTGATTCAGTTTTCTGCACTTCAGTTAAAATTCAACAGGCGAACAATTTAAGTTCTCCCATAAATATACATATGCGCGTTAAAGAACTGGTTATGAAACAGTCACTTATAACATCAAAGTAGGCACACTCCATTTAAAGGGAAAATAATTAGCAAGTTTACTCATATGCGCATAACCACGATTAAAAAGTGGTGGAAAAACACTAAACTGGAAACTGACCAATCTAGTCAAAGGAGCCGCACTCCATCTAAACACCCTAGAAATGGCAAGTTAATGGCTACCTAGAGTAATAAAATTAAGAATAGCATGCTTATAGATTGACTAGAATAAAGGAATAAATAACACATACACGGTTTCTGACATCCGACAAACTGTGTTGGGCTATTGAGCAGTGATTAAACTAGCCACAACATACACTAACCAGGTTAGCGGCGTATTTAAAGACAAGCGTCGAGCAAGAAACCAGGTCAGAAGGTAATGGAAGCAGTACTAATTTACAACTAACTATGGCACTGAAATCAAGTGATGACAGGTTGACCATTACCGATGTGGCGTACGATGGACAGTCAGTAGACTGAACACTCAGCTCAAACTCCAGTATAATGCTGAGGGACGAAACGCCCAGCCCAAAACATGTTTAGCGCAAACACCTAGTTTGAGAGCAGAACAACCATGAAACAACAGAATGATATTGCAGCTTGCAGTACAAATGCCAGAGCCCGAATATAGCCTTAACCCAAGGTAGGACTAAAGCACACTAGTTTCTCTCTCAAAGTTTCCAAAGCAATCAAAAGTAGCAGGATTCCCTTACACGGCAGACGTGCCAACACTTCCGTTCATACCCCAGAATCAACTAGCGCAACATAAATCATGGACACATTTTAGATAATATTTTAAAACAACATATTTAAATACCTTTGTTTACCACAAGCCTTAATTACTTAACAGGTTAGGCTCTGTTACTGATGCCACGCAAATGAGGTAGCAAGTTAAGGTCTACAAATCCATTTTGTCATTTAACACGCGTCGTGATGAGGAAAAAAAGAAGCCAGCTAGTTAACTGTAAGTCACTAATTGGATTCAGTATTTGACGATGGGCTTAAAATCAACAGACAAAGGTGAGAGTCAAGTTTACACTCGCAAGCAGCACACGCAGAACACGAGCATGAGGTGAGCATTGAATAAACTGCTCCTTGTTCAGTCATTTACACGCTGACGAAACAAATAATCTTCGCCGAGTTACTGCAGACGCCGGAATCCCGGGTTGCTTGGAAATGACGCAAATAATTGTCAAAACGTCTTACTTTAAGTCTGATGACATCCGTAGGATAGAAGTTTCAATAGACAACCAGGCCTCGACCCCTTGGATTCACCTGCGACCAAGACAGTAACACTGGCTGCTGTCACGGCTTTAGCGATGCATCACACGTGTCACGCCATACCATCAACAAAACGGCGTGGCCTCCTGTACGCTCCCAGACGTTCTCAATCAGAGTTCCTCCTCCCGACCGACGTTCTGCCGCAAACACGGCAGGCAGCCGGCCGCAGCGACGCCACAGCGCCCTCTGGCTAGGGTAAGAAAACAGCAGAGCGCGAAGCGGGAATTTCAAAAGGAACGCGCTACAGACAGAGAGAAAACGCAGAGGACCAACCTCGACATTTCGTCACGGTTCAATAAGTATTATAAAATTTTGTTATTCAATTCACTTCTTGTGTCAAGTGGGAGGAGAGTGGCCAGGAAAATGACATAATGCATTGAGTATGTGTGGGCGATGTTTTGTTCGAGTTAAGAATGGGTTGCCGGCCGTTGTGGCCGAGCCCTTCTAGGCGCTTCAGTCTGGAACCGCGCGACCACTACGGTCGCAGGTTCGAATTCTGACTCGGGCATGGATGTGTGTGATGTGCTTAGGTTAGTTAGGTTTAAGTAGTATTAAATCTAGGGGACTGATGACCTCAGATGTTAAGTCCCATAGTGCTTAGAGCCATTTGAACCATTTTGAGAATGGGTGGGAATGGGGTGGCATGAAGAAGGGGGAGAAGGCCTATTTCACGTGCATGCTCAGGGACTCCCAAGACTGTACTTACGCCCCTGTGCACTCGGGGTAAGCCAGCGGAGCAGCGCACCCCAGGTGGTACAATCTGTGCCGGCCGGAGTGGCCGAGCGGTTCTAGGCCCTTCAGTCTGGAACCGCGCGACCGCTACGGTCGCAGGTTCGAATCCTGCCTCGGGCGTAGATGTGTGTGATGTCCTTAGGTTAGTCAGGTTTAACTAGTTCTAAGTTCTAGGGGACTGATGACGTCAAATGTTAAGTACCATAGTGCTCAGAGCCATTTGATTTTGGTACAATCTGTCAAATCTTCCGACTGCGTCAACATCACAGTAGCGGGCCCATACAGCAGATGTCCCTGCCGTTGCTACACAACGTAATCAGAACAGAATTTTACCATTTCTCTGTACACAAAGAAGAAACCAGAGGGCTGTATGAAGCTACATCCAGTTTCATAGGCAGAAATGAAGAATTTTGGACAACATGGTTGTGGAGATGAAGCAGCGATTAGTATGATTAATCAGTTATTCAAAAACAGTCTTAATCGCATTTTTTATTATTACACAGCCAACCGGTTTCAACCCGACGTAGGGGGCTTGCGGAGTATAAATGTAGATGTAGATGTAGATGTAGACACCACCAGCAGTCGACCAATGATGTAAACGCCCAGAAGATGACCCCTACGTCTGGTTGAAACCGGTTAGTGGTATATTAATAATAAATGCGATTAAGACTGTTTTTGAATAATTGAGAAATGAAGAATACGGGTATGAAACAATGTAGGTTTGTTAACTGATGGACCCAAATGGATCACTTAAGAAGATAGGAAATAGGGTGTGTTGTTTCAAGATCGAGAAAATGTGCTCCCCAGGAACTGGTATCTTCCCAAAACCTATGGAGGGGAACACGCTATCGTACAAATACTGTTTGTGCAGCCTAGTTCGTATGACTGCTTGATAATGTGTCGAACGTGGTAGATAAAGGCCGCCTTGATTCAGTCCTATGGACTGTTAAAAGTCGATTCTGTGGACCAGTTTCAGGGTGATTTTGGAAGGTTTTCACTGTTACCTACACGAATGTTGTCACTGAATCACATTTTATTCAAACATACTGAGAAATGTGGCTTTCAAAACACTGCTTGTGTAACTTTAAATGTAACGGCCACCATCAAATACTAGAAAGCATGAAAACAATGCAATAAATCTATTTACATTATCAGATGTGAACTTTTGTAACCACATTTGAATAGCTGCTTTATTTAAGTCTATTTACTGCTTCTTCACTTTGAGAGGAATCAATATGAAATTTTTTGCTACTTATAGTGTTGTTATCCAACAGGATTCTTTCAGTCATCTTTTCGATCTTGAGATTTGAATTTTCAGCGTAAACCTAACATTATTGCTGTAAGAACAAAAACATTTCTTGTGAATAACTTGTTGGACACCCTGGATTTAACCACAAAAAGGATTTAATTTCAAGTAGTTGAATCAAAAATAGTCGTATTCGGTTTTTATATAATAAACTTAGGGCACACTAATGAAATATGATTACCATTTATATATTAAAGTAATCTAACTTAAAAACATTGGCTGAATCAGTCTCTAAAGACACAATAATTTTTGTGAACTTCTTCTTAGCCTTAGTCGTTCTCTCGCGATATTTGTCCTAACCGCACTATTTATTGATTAGAGATTTCCAAAGTCTAAAAGGAAAATTCAGCGAATTAGTTGTATAAAAAATGGCAGTGTTATAGTCTTGATCCTTCTTGGATAAATCTATGCGAACGCCTATATTACGCTGTGTCTGGTATTCACGTTTTAGTCGCTTCATTGTTAATAGACAGCAAGAAAACTTAACAGAAAGGGGAAAGGAATGAAATGGGTAGTACGACTGTCTCTCCTCTGAAGGCGAAACAAACAGAGCATGTAAGGGGGTCACGTCGCAATGATGGCGAATTCAGCCCCCAGCGAGCTATCTGTCTCCTACTTTCCACCTCATATTCTACGTGAGACGCCTTAGAGCGTCGCTCTGAACTGCAGGGTTGCCTTGCTCACGAAGTCAACCGCGTCGACGGAACTTTGTTCAACATTCCATTACGCCATGCGACGTCTGACACAGGCTAAAGTGACTGAAACGGCTTCCCCCTTAACCTAAAGCAGTCAATTCTTTTTGGCTCGTTTGTCAATGTGGATTAAGAGTAAATGTCATTCATGAAACAGAGCAGCCATCGTGTGATTTTGTTATAGTTGAAAGCTAACTACTTTTATGATAATTCCTTATTGTATGTTCTATTCGTATTATTCGAAGATAAGCGATAAAGAGATAGAAAAGTGTTTCCTGGTGCGAACAGTAAAGTTATCAATAGTGTAGTGATACTCCTATGTATTTAGCAACGTTCGAGTTTATATTAGAGTAAGCGATACGTCAAAGAACTGATAGAAGATTTACTAAAGATAATGTTCGTTTCCAAATAGATGCTCTGGCACGATAAATGGTTCATGTTACTGACGTATTTGTTTTGATAATTTTCCCTGTTTGTTTCATAATTCATGTGAAATGAGACTTTTATCCTTTTCCAATTCGAGATAATAAATTAAAACGTCATGCCCGACTCGACAGTTTTACTGCATGAACAGCAAACATGTAGTAACCGACAAAATATTTTCCTTTCATCATTTTTTAGGGGTTGACAGCGAGAAAGAGTTTCGTAAATATTTGAAATTTTGTGTAAAGTTTGTCGCCAAGTCACTAAGCTCTCTCATTCTCCAATACACAATGAATAAAGTCAGCGTATTCGTGCATCGTAGGATATATTTATATTTCACCCCCAACCCTTCTATAGGTAGGTGGATCTTACCTCCACGGTGATTCGTTGCAGACAGTAAGTGATACGTGTACCAAGGTTGGCTGAAATCGGTCCCGTGGTTTAGGAGATGTGGAACACATATAAATATATACGTACATACAGTTTTAAAATATGTGTGAATTATTACTGGAACATTTCTTGACTTTTCCTACATATTTAAAGTTATTAGTCTGTTAAGCAGTTAAGTTACTATCATGAGTAGTTAGTAAAGCTATGATCTTCTAAGCTATATTGTGTAATACGAATATTTACGACCAGTAAACAAATTGTAAGCCTGGCCTGACCACAGATCAACAAAGAAGCGTTCACAGGATACACACACGTATTTCAGTATGCGCAACTATAAATAAATGTGCGTAGCAGTGTACATGAGCATCAAATAATAACGAATCATATATTAAATCCTCTCCAAAAATTATAAAATGCTTATATTTTGAGCTTACAGCCAAAGAAGTGCCATGACGATTTTTTTTTTTTTTTTTGGTTTTAGGGCGCAAAACTTCTATGGTTATTAGCGCATGCCATGAGGATGTTTCTAGTGTATGTAATTACGGATTCTAGACTCGAAAATAATTGGTACTGTAATAGTTCATCAAATCATTAAGATCCTTACATAATTCATGACCAAAAGCAGCATGTATTACTGAAAACAGAAAATGTCTCGTTACTAAATACTCCAAAAAATAAATCGCCATTACACAATAAACACAATTCGTTGTCTTCTACAGTCATCTGCATTCCAAAATAGCGTCCAGTAACTTTCCTTTCTGCACAGGGCGGGATATTGACAGTAAATGGATTGAATTTTTTCTGTTAAATTATTTGCTTTTTCGCTCACCAGCGTATCATCGATGAAACAAGACTGCAATAGCAAATGCCTACAAGATGGCAGCATTCCAGCATGTAGTTAATTTATGTTCAGTAATAAATGAATGACTTGGGTTGGGTAAAATAATTAACAGGAATATGTAATATAATTTGTATATTTTTTCTCAAAGCCGTGCAGATAAATCATGAAATCCAAATATATTCACAGTACACGTAACATGAATTCAAGTTGTAATAAAAGCCACGAAACTGCATGTTCTCCAGGTATGTATTCCGGAAAGACAATAAAGCATTCATAATACATGAAGGATGATAAGATTGAATATATTGTGCAATGGATTGAATATCTATTACTCATTCCCATAAATCAACTTCCACTTTATGAAAGACGAGTGACTTGTGAGGCTTTGTTCCGCTACGAGCATGGTTACTACGTTATGTTATAATTCACCACAAGTTCGGTACATGGAATGATTGAAAAATAATTCTAATGATTTAGATAACTGAACTGAAATGAGCTTACAAGTCTGTTAAACATCATGGTAGCAGTTCGAAAGATCTCACCCGGAACTGTAAAACTGCCAACAGCCTCACGCCACCCAGCGAGGCGGACTCGCATTCGAGAGGACAGCGGTTCAAACCCGTGACTTACCTAAATCGCTCCAGGCAAATGCCGAGATGGTTCCTTTCAAGGGTCACGGCTGAATTCCGTCCCCATTCTTGAAACATTCTGAATTTGTGATCTGTCTCTAATGACATCGATGTCGGCGGGAGGTTAAGCTCTAACCTTCCTTCCTTCCTTCGGCCCCGCGCCGACTTCAGCAGACGAAGCAGAATGCAATGTAATGTCTATTCGAATCTCTATTGGCTAATGGCCTGTTCGACTCGCGGGTGGCCCTCATTGGCTAACACGAGCGGAAGCTTACCAAAGATATATACACTCTTCGTTGGTGTCACAGAGAGGCACTTCAAAGAATTTGGCTCGAAGAATCGAAGCTGATTGTAGGATGAATGCTGATGAATACAGCAAATAAAAATTTGCGAATTCAGAAAGCAAAAATTATGAGCTAAATGAAAGTGTAACTTGACGGGCAAGCTTCAATATGCCATATCAACGATCCCATGCAGATAGGTCTGTTCACTTGTAAACATAAACACATATGGATTAATTGTAAATAATTTAGTCAATATGTGTGGCGGTGGGTACATAATCAAACTAGTAGTTACTTTTTGTTGTGCCGTTAATGACAACACTTTTACATTGTGCCTGCGTGCTTTATACCTACGTTCGCCGTTTATAAGAGCCTGAAAATTGTCTTTGCGGTTAGCCAGAAAGCGGTGGAGAGCATACTGTCTGCAAGTCCACATTATTCATTGTGCTCACTGAAAGAAAATGTTCCTACGTGCTATTTACTCAGCAGGATTAGCAACAATGCCCATAAATGGAAATTTTGAGTTTTTACTGACTGTTATATTCAGTAAATGTTCACACACACGAAATATAGCAGTATTCCTACTACTACTACTACTACTACTGTTAACAATAATAATGTCCCATTTGAAAGAACACTGTTAACTGTTCAGAGGTAGTGTCTTTGAGAAGTTCTAGGTGAAATGTTTTATCACTCTCACCTCGAATCACCAAAATTTAATTGCTCGTCTTAAAAGTGGATAATAACTTCTCCACTTGCCACGCAGTTTTGTCAACAGTAAGGGGCAGCACAGTCACTTGCGTGAAATCTAAGCGATCCAGTACGGTGTACAGTCCTCGTGTGTGCGCTTCCTACTTTTACCAGAAACGCTTTTGGTGGCTGCCCAGGTCTGACATCATCAAAGCAACAGCGCATGCAGGCGTCTCAATGACGCGGACAGATTGATATCACGGTGAGAAGTGTCTCCGCTTTACTGCCTCTCTGGCTCAGTGGGCCGCCAAACGGAACATCTGCTATCAACCACCGTAGGAATAGGTAGCAGTATCTAAATAACCCCTTTCTCAGGCACGTATTAATTAATATCTCTGTCATTTAACAATTTACGATCTTTTTAATTTTTTCATAAATAAAGTTAAGTTTGCTTTAATTACTGAAAACGTTTTATCTCGACTGCGTTAAACTTTCCTGGCTAGAATTTCTAGAACGGACACGACAGTAGGACATGACCTCTGAGCTGCCTCTTTAAGACTCCTTGTAATGATTGTTATTTACAATAAACTACATCTACATCTACATCCACACTCCGCAAGCCACCTGACGGTGTGTGGCGGATGGTACCTTGAGTACCTCTATCGGTTCTCCCTTCTATTCCAGTCTCGTATTGTTCGTGGAAAGAAGGATAGTCGGTATGCCTCTGTGTGGGCTCTAATCTCTCTGATTTTATCCTCATGGTCTCTTCGCGAGAGGCTGGTACAGCTTTATTATTTAATGAATACTATCGAATGCTGTAATTAGTACCTTCTATTACAAATTCAAATGGTACTTAATCTACCATGAATAAGGACGTTTTCGTTCCAAATTTGGTTTTTAGTCAATAACTTGAAAATTAACAGAGGTAGCTTGTTGGTGTCAAACATATAAGGTTTTTAGACCAAACTGAGGCTACATACGAATTTTTATCTTTCTGAGTCCTTCAGTTTATCATAAAAACGCCGATTTTGACCGAAACATTGCTCTGATTCAGTTGAGACATGTAACTTTTGATTGTGACTTATATTTGCACATACCGAAAATTTTTTAGCTTTCTAGCTTCATTACTTAGTGCCACTTATTTTTTCTTAAAATCATGTATTTAGCGAAACATATTCATTTAATCATTCTGCACAGTGTTAACATTAATACACTGAAGTATACATTAACAAAGTTTGGAAAACTTATTTTAATTTTTAATTTCACTCTTCGACTATGGTGCAGTCCTTTGTATGTTAAGCATAGGTGCGTTACGATGACGTGGCGCTAGTAGTAGTGAACTGGGGTAGGGCCCGGCACACTCGCTCGCCTCTGTACCTTTTACAATGGCACAGCGCTTGTTTCACAACAGATACGTTTTCAATTTACCAGTTTTACTGCTGATGTTTTCTTGCAGCAACATTTTCAGTTACTGTAAGTCTCTCAACAGCCGCCACGTTAGCCGGGAGCGCTAATGCGCTGCTAAGTGGACTCGGGTAGGCGAGCCGGCCCCGGATCGAATCCGTCCGGCGGATTAACGACGACGGTCGGTGTGCCGACCAGCCTGGATGTGGTTTTTATTCGGTTCTCCACATCCCCCTAAGTGAATACCGGGCTGGTCCCCACGTCCCGCCTCAGTTACATGGCTCGCAGACATCTGAACACTTTCGGATTATTCCATGGATTACACTAGTCGCAGACAGTTGGGGTACACTAATTCCGTCCTTGGGAAGGGGGGGGGGGGAGGGGGGGCGGTACGGGGTGGCGGCAGGAAGGGCATCTGGCCACCCCTTAATCTAACATTGGCAAATCCGATTAATCATGCTGACCCTGCGTACCTGAGGGGACAAAGGCACAAGCGAAAAAAAAGAAAGACGAAAGCGAAATCTGTAAGTCTCTCAACGACAGAGAAATAAGTCTTACATCAAATTTTTATTGTTTGTTTCGTCAGAGAATGGACAACAACCTCCATGTATAAAAATTAGACAGATGACCTACTGATCGAGCCTAACACTCAACGCTAATAAATACGTTCTACCAAAATGATAACAATAAAATAGAAAATAACCAATCAATTCCTGCTGCGGAATGTTAGAGCCATTACACTTTCCATAAGACAAAACGTATTAAAATTTGTGTCACATCAGTTTCAAAGGCTTTATTTAAAATTCACTGAACTGTTATTACATTGCTCTCCTTACCTTCACATTAACTTCATTCAGATTTTCTTTGTCAACAAGGTTTTGACTTCGCTTACATTTGTTGTAAAGCAGTCTTTGCTTTCGTAAAAAAAAAGTCTAACGTAGTTATTGAATAACGACAGGTCTTTCCCATTTCTTAAAACCTTGATCAGCACATGCGAGAGAAGCTATAAAGTTTTAATTATCATCACGAAGAAATAAAATTACATACCTAACTATTTGTTTGATCCATTTGATATCAGGGGTACTGACACAAAAAATGGGTTTCTCGAAATGAAGCTTCTGCACAGTATAATATGTGGTCATACGCCGGTTACGTCTGCTACCAGGGCTACAGCCTTAGCCAGCGGGCAGTCTGCTTCAGTGCCACTTGTGCCTCTCCTTCCGGAGACTGTTTACGCTTATCGCAGTTATATTACTAGTTTTTAGTCGACCGCAATATTATCAATATTATTTCACCTGGGGGGTGAAGACACTTTGATCGGTTCGAGTGCTGCGCTTGAAGCCGAATGTTCTTTGCTGTTCTAACGACCAGAAAACTTGTGCGGGAAGACGTTTGGACTCCCATAGTGCATATGACATTCACAAAAACTAATGTGGTTTTTGTTTACTGTAAAGTGACAGCGCGTTTCCGAAAACGGCCACCGGAAGTCAAGTGCAATAATATCTTGGTTGTAGTATGGAAACTGTACTACTGACAAACAATCTGTTGACACGCTGGTCGCTGGCAGGCGCCACCTGGTGGGACCAGTACTGCTAACAAGTGGCGCACGCATCGGCTATCGCGACCCTGCTGCCGAAGGGACTAGTTTGCATGTGTGGGTCGTGTACCCGCCAAGCGCTCGCGGGTTTCCCTCCGCCTTCCGCATATGTAAGTCGCCGCCAGGCCTCTTGCCGGCAGTCTCATCGCAGCCCCGGGCCTTACGCTGGCCGCTTCCAGTGACCCATTTATCGGAGCTTTCACCGATCTTATGCTGGGCTCCCACCGAGACCACTCCGGCCGTTTCCTGTGGCCTCGGCTCTTCGACCTCATCGGCTCTATCAGCCGATATCCAACCTGGGGAATGCATCCTGGCAACGCTCCAATAGCCACGAGGGGTGGAACTTCGCTAGCCAGACTTGTGCCTGACAGCGACTGTTGCGACCAACATCCTGAACGATTCTTCACTAAGTGCTCTTTATATCTGATCAAGATGCTCTTTTTCTTTAGTCGTGTTTTTCCTTATTCGGCATTACACTGAGGTGACAAAAGTTATGGGATCTAATATCGTGTCGGATCTCCTTTGCCCGGTAGAGTGTAGCAAATCGACATGGCACGGACTCGAAAAGCCGTTGGAAGTCCCCTGTAGAGATATTTAGCCACTCTACATCTGTAGTAGTCCATAATTCCGAAAGTGTTGCCGGTGCAGGATTTTGTGCACGAGCTGACTTCTCGATTACGTCTTATAAATGTTGGATCTCTGGTCATATCATTCGCTCGAACTGTCCACAATGTTCTTCAAACCAATCGCGAACAATTGTGGCACCCCTGAATGACATCGTTGTTTTGGAACATAAAGACTACGAATGGCTGAAATGGTCTCCAAGTAGCCGAACATAACCATTTCCCATTTCCAGTCAGCTATCAGCTCGGCTGGACCAGAGGACCCGATCCATCCCACGTAAGCACAGCCCACACCACGTTGGAGCCACCACCAGCTTGCACAGTGCCTTATTGACAACTTGGGTCCACGGCTTCATGGCGTCTGCGCCACACTCGAATGCACCATCAGGTCTTGTCAACTGGAATCGGGACTCATCTGACCTGGCCACTTTTTTCAGTCATCTAGGGCACAACCGATATGGTCACGAGCGCAAGACAGTAACGCAAACGATATCGTGCTGTTATCAGAGACATTCGCGTCGGTCGTCTGCTGCTATAGCTCCTTGACGAGACATTTCGCCCATTGTCCTAACGGATAGGTTCGTCTTACGTCACAAATTGATTTATGATGATATTTCACGCAGTGTTGCTTGTCTGTTAGGACTGACAACTCTGTGCAAACACCGCTGCTCTCAGTCGTTAAGTGAAGGTCGTCGGCCACTGCGTTGTCCGTAATGAGAGGTAATACCTGAAAACTGGTATTCTCACCACACTCTTGACACTGTGGATCTAGGAATATTTAATTCCCTAACGATTTCCGAAATGGAATGTCCCATGCATCTAGCTCCAACTACCATTCCGCTTTTCAAGTCTGTTAATTCCCGTATTGCTGCCTTAACCACGTCGGAAACCTCTTCACGTGAGTACAAATGACGGCTCCACCAATGCACTGCGTTTTCATGCCTTGTGTGCGCGATATTGTCGCAGAAGATGGTTGGTTTAAATCGCTCTGAGCTTTATGGGACTTAACATCTGAGGTCATCAGTCACCTAGAACTTAGAACTACTTAATCTTAACTAACCCAAGGACATCACACACATCCATGCCCTAGACAGGATTCGAATCTGCGACCGGAGCAGTCGCGCGGTTCCAGACTGAAGCGCCTGGAACCGTTCGGCCACAGCGGCCGGCGTCGCAGAAGAAGCTGAGTAGCACAGTCGCCGTAGTGTAATTTTGGTAAACATTTTTGGAATACAGTGATCAATTAATTGTTATATTTTGATTAAAATTCAGTCTTGATCACGTTATGTCTGTTTTAATGAGTAACCGGTATCGGTTTTTTTTTCTATAAAACCATCATCAGACCCATTGACTCCCTTGGGTTGGTAGGTGGAGCTCTCCTTGCTGCCGTGCAGCAAGGAGAGCTCCACCTACCAACCCAAGGGAGTCAATGGGTCTGATGATGGTTTTATAGAAAAAAAACCGATACCGGTTACTCATTAAAACAGACATAACGTGATCAAGACTGAATTTTAATCAAAATATAGCCGTAGTGTAGTGGTTATGATACATGACTGTGCATGAAGGGTCACCAGAACTGTAAAATTTTAAGTTCTATATTCGCTGCTGTGCAGCAAGGAGAGCTCCACCTACCAACCCAAGGGAGTCAATGGGTCTGATGATGGTTTTATAGAAAAAAAAAACCGATACCGGTTACTCATTAAAACAGACATAACGTGATCAAGACTGAATTTTAATCAAAATATAGCCGTAGTGTAGTGGTTATGATACATGACTGTGCATGAAGGGTCACCAGAACTGTAAAATTTTAAGTTCTATATTCGGTTCGCATGCATTTTAGAAGTATCCACAAATGGCAAGAATCATTGTACTGGAATGTTCTGTAGCTGTATATATACCGTATGCGTTCTGGCCGGAGGCAGTTCGCTCCGCGCTCTTGTATGTGCAAGTGCTGAATAAATCTTCGTTAAGTGAAGTTAGTGGTCGTGATTCATCTACTTACACCTTATTCTACGTGATAATATTACCGCCATCTGTATATGTGCGTATCGCAATCCCACGATTTTGGTCTCCTCAAGATATGTTGAACTGCGTTTAATTTTATGAGGTTGTAATAAAGTGTGGTAGCACACTACTTGGGAAGCATCACTCATGAATCATCAGTTAATTTGTGTGCAGTCTTTCAATCAAGGACGGAAAACGGAGCACTACCGAAATCTAATGGATTAGTCAAAACGCCGTGAAAGTATGAACATGCACAATTTCTCACCTACATTAGGTAACTTTCTTGCATGTCCTCTGTTTTTCGGTACAGTCGTTTGACAGCACGAAATATGACAAAAATGACGGCTAGCGAACATTGCTCTTTATAGCAATCAGTCCAGACGCAAATTAATACTACACTCTTGAAAATACCAGAAAACACGTTATGAGAAACGAGTCAGTCCTTACCGACTGTAAACTCAAATGTATTACAAGAAGTGGTATTTCAAAAATGTCGCCTCTCTCATTAGATCTGAAGCATCTAATACTGGTAACTCTGTCAACTAAAATATGCAGTACTCCTTAGTCAAAAGTAAACTCTTTTGTCAAAAAAGAATTTGCAAGAACATATGGACTTTAAAAGTTCTCTCATAATTCGAAGTACACTTGTTCTTCATAAGTGTCTCCGATGATTTGTTATCCGCAGTTCGCTTGGCGAGTGGTTTTGCATAAACTGATTAATGAACTTAGCAGTTAGGAAAACGACGATTGGCAGCGTCAAAAGTTCAATGGAGACCTCCATATCAACACGTATCACTAGCAATTTCACTGTATTATCACCATGGAACTTGGATCTATTTGCATTTCGAAAGGCAATAAAAACGCAATTAATACAACAGTCAAGCTAAAATAATTCTAGAGGGATGTATGAACCTAGTTGTGCACATTTCAGAACTTTAAAGGACATGCCGAAGTATTTGTTCAGGATATGGACTCAAATCCACAGCCTATACACCATGATATCCAAGGAAAGCTTTCGTGCCTGACCGAGACTCGAACTAAGTATGGATCTTCTTTGCTGACTAGGCAAAAAGAGACGTGAAATATCGAAGTTTTGTAACTACACAACGCAAATTTTTGTACTGTACAGCCGGCCGCGGTGGTCTCGCGGTTCTAGGCGCGCAGTCCGGAACCGTGCGACTGCTACGGTCGCAGGTTCGAATCCTGCCTCGGGCATGGATGTGTGTGATGTCCTTAGGTTAGTTAGGTTTAAGTAGTTCTAAGTTCTAGGGGACTGATAACCACAGCAGTTGAGTCCCATAGTGCTCAGAGCCATTTTTTGTACTGTACGGGACTACTAGCCGGCATTTACTGTCACTGTTAACTAACCACGGAAGAGGCTGAATATGGTTTTATTCGCAAGTAACAGAGTGTGCACATGTTTAAACTTGAAATATTGAGACGTAGTTGTTTATTATGGACTGGAATTAGAACCCAGCACTGATCGGATTGTTAACTAAGTACTGTAAAATCGAACTTTCCTACAAGAGCGAGGTGTTTGAACTTGGCGAGTATGTTTTGTCTTATCAGTATCCGAACCCAGAAACTACCACCGTTGTTTTGTAATCAGGAACAGACATTAAATAGCTGTTTCTCGCACCTATAATGGGAAGAGTGGACTTTAGAACTAAAAATAACGTGAGGAAAAGTTCTACGTTGACTGAGAGTAGAAAGACCTACATTTAGATATTGTTAATTACATATGAATTGTATATTATGCTATGAGGCTAAGACGCTGTTCTATCGAATTCTTATCCGCCAGTAACTTGGAGTGTGTTTCAATCTGTAACATGTGACGAAAAGCTTTGTGTCTGACCGGGAGTTGAAATCAGCCCTTATCGTTATTGTTGACAATGTACGTAGAGAGAAAAAAAATTGAAAACTAATTTTCACCTATTGTTAGATGTGCAGATGCTAGAACATGAAGCGATATGACAAACATTTTTGTACTGGACCGGTATTCGAACTCAGAGAAACGCCTTTCGTTGAGACTTTCAGGAGTTTTTGGGGATAGAACGAAATTACAGCACTATATCGTTTCAACTTTCGAACTTCTAATAAAATAAGACATAAGTGCCCTGTGACCTTACATCACGAATGGTTAGTTTAATGAAGCAAAATTTCTATTGTAAGGAAGCTCGCTGGTGACAGTTTTTGTTTGACGCGAGTTTCGAATCTGTCGTGGCCGAAATTAAACCGAACCCACTCCAGTCGGCAGTGAATAGGTAACATGTTTAATGTCGATTTATAACCAGGGTGCAGCCCCACGTTCTTCACCTGGCGTTACCAGAAGTGAAAAGGATCCGTTTGTGCCTGTAAAAATAGTCGCATGAAGTATGAATCGAACCCAGATCATAGGGATACCAAGCTAGCGTCAATCCTACATATAACAGAACACATTTTGTTGTCTGGTTGATGTTTTTGTTGTAACAGAGTGTACGACACACTGGATAAAAATTGTAATTTCCTGGAGGTGAACTACAGCCTTTTCAGTACAAATGTTTCTTTGATCGATGAAGTCCACCTCTAAGGAATAAGAGATCTTATTTTATTTTAAGCTTAAATGTTGAAAATATTGTTGATGGACTGGGATTCGAACTCGGATCTCCTCTTACGTGGTATTAGACCCCTTTCGGACGATGCGGTTCCTTCATTTCATTGTTTCCCAAAATTTCCAAACCTCTCAAAGTCTTCACCAAAGACGCACAAGAATTTTCATCGCGTCATTTCAAGCTCTAGCATGCACATACGTAACTGTTGGTGAGAAGGAATTTTGATTTTTAAAGTCTTCGTGCGTCGCCAACAATAACGATACGAGTCGGTTTCGACTCCCAGTCAACACAGAGCTTTCGATTCGTCACTTTTAGTTCAGACATGCGCACGTCTCGTTTCTAGCGAAAGAATCCGACATTTATCGTCTATTCGTAGCTAGAAAACAATTGTGATAGCTGCTGGGTTAAATACCACTAAGATTAAAAAGATTTCGGCTCGTCATTCTGATAATCATTTGTTAAACGGTGCTTTCAAATCCTCAATTGTTTTGCTTTCAGTAAGTAACAAACTAGTCTAGGCTAACATTTCGCAAAGACGTTCTGTAGCCAGTATCGATACGTAGTGTCTGATTTATGTGTCTGTGAGACAGTGCCGCAGAAGCATGTTACCTTTGGTGACTTCCACGCTCTCTTAGCCAGTGAGGTAGCTAGTGGTTAGTTGGGCCACGCTAGCATGCAATTTGAGACACACGTGATCAGTGGAGTCGCATGTCGAGCAGACACAGATCTGCGGCGGCAGCAGTATTCGCACTTACGATGAGAAAGTTCACTTTATTCAAAGTGGTTGCTAACAGGCAAGGTGTTACAATGAATTGACTCGTATGGACTTGTACCGCGCTATTAGTTTTCATTAATTTCTCGTGGTACATTTTTGCGTTGCGAATATTCAGAGTTTTTGTGTTTCTCATGAGGTTGAAGCTGGTTATCAATTTATTTTGGTCATTCAGTCCGAGGCATTATGCATTCAGTTTCATCATTCTCCCCTACAATTCAGGCAATTCTATATTTTATTGGTTGTCGCACACTTACAAGGAACCCCTTGAGTACGAGGTCACAAAAGGCCAATGACGTTTACTGCATTCGACGCCTCACATATTGTCTACCATGCAAGCACAAAATTGGGTGCTAATGGCAACCTGCGGCGGGACTGGAGGTATCCAGGTAAGCATAGTATGATGCTGCGGAGTGTAGTTGACATGCTTAGTTGATGAGTAACTCATAACAGTCCTACGGTGCTAGCGGTGCTGATACAAAGCAGAGCAATGACAACAATAAACAAAGCAAAGGTTACATTATATCTACAACAACAGGTGCTGAAGTTGACATTTCTTCAGAAACGCACCCAAGGAATTTTGCAAAGGAAGAAAGAAGTGGCCGATCAAATGTTTATGTTTCTGAAAAATGAGTCAGTGAAATAAGTGGTGTCGTATACGCTCGACTGTGCGGACAATGTACGTGAGAAGTACAATGGTGACGATACGTACTTAACAAGTGAAAGTGATATTGAAACAGGTGTCACACGCAGTTCATCATCATTGCCGGGCAGGTAGGCAGAAACCATATCTCCAGTGAAACGTAGTAAAGGACAAATGGCTCTGAGCACTATGGGACTTAACTTCTGAGGTCATCAGTCCCCTAGAACTTAGAACTACTTAAACCTAACTAACCTAAGGACATCATACACATCCATGCCCGAGGCAGGATTCGAACCTGCGACCATAGCACAGTAAAGGACAGGTGTTGTCCAAGGAGCGGGTGCTAAACATAATTACGTATATGGAAGATCATCAACATCATAGTAAAAAACAATTATTAACAGATTTCTAATAAGTCCGTAGAAATATGACCGTGCAGTCTATAAGAGAAACTACAGGTATTCAAGGGATTACAAGGAGCAGTTATTAGAAAAACTGGTGTTTGCACATTTCAAGGATGTGCATGGTAGTGACCTCTTACGTTAAGCACATCAAATCGCGCCCGACATAGTTTACAGTGATTTCAAGCAAAGCAGAGCATTATTGCATAACTTCAAACAGTGCTACAGCATTGGAAGACGTAAGACAACGAAATTTCAATCAAAGCGTCAACTTCACGATGCACAGCAAACTGCGGAATCGGCCCGAAAATTTGTAGATAAGATAAACAAACTTATCATCGTTCAGTAAGTGCAAATTAATGATTTGTTTTGGACAATTCTTCACTGTCGACGATGTCCATTTTGTGCAGTGTAAGACGTACATCCCATAGAAGGTTGATCTCTGCACCTCCTTGACGCATCTTTTCCATCTCCCTCCTGAGGCACAAGGTGAGTCATTGGCAGTCAGCTGCACAAGCGGCTTAAGGGCCAATGATAAATTTTCCTTATTAGATGTGAATCTGTATGATTCCATATACTGACTCACTCCTTCTTTTTCAGTTTCTTCACATTGTTCATGTAGCCATTTCACCCTAGCTTCCCTGCACTTTCTGTTTATTTCATTTCTAAGTGACTTGGGTTTCTGTGTTCCTGAAATTTCCTGAACACTTTTGTACTTCCTTCTTTCGTCGACAAGCTGATATATTTCTTCTGTTACCCATGGTTTCCTCGCAGTTACCTTCCTTGTGCTTATGTTGTTCTTTCGAACTTCTACGATTGCCGTTTTTAGAGATGATCATTCCTCTTCAACTGAATTGCCTACTCAACTATTATCACACTATCTGTAGCCTCAGGAGAACTTCAAGCGTATCTCTTGATTCCTTAGCACTTCCGTGTCACGCTTTTTTTCGCACTGATTTTTTCTGACTAACCTCTCAAACTTCAGCTTACTCCTCATAGTCACTAAATTATGATCTGGTTCTGTGTATGTTGCTTTGTGCGCCTTACGATCCAATATCTAACCAAGACTCTGCCCTTGACTTCGATGAAAACTGTCTGAAATCTTCGCACGTGTTCCGGCCTTTTCCAAGAACACCTCCTTCTCTTGTGACCGTTGAACCGAATATTCGTTATTACTACCTGAAATGTATTGGGGAACTCAGTCTTTCTCCTCTCCCATTCTACTATCAAGCCCACATTCTCCCGTAGCCGTTTCTTCTACTCCTTCCACTAAAACAGTAACCTAATCCCCATGACTATTAAAGTTTCATCTCCCTTTATGTACTGAAGTATCCTCTCAGTATCCTCATATTTTTTCTTTATCTCTTCATATTCTACTTGCGACGTTAGCAAGTATCCGTGAAGTTTTGTTGTCGGGGTGAGTCTGCTGTTGATTCTGATGAGAACAATCTATCTCTGAACTGTTCACAGTAACTCACTCTCTGCTTATTTTCCTACTCAAGTTTACAATTTTCACTTGCTGTTGACATTACCCTATACTCATCTGACCAGAAATCCTGGTCTTCTTTCCATTTCACTCACTGACCCTCACTATAGCTAGACTGAGCGTTAGTGTTTCTCTTTGAAGGTTTTCTAGCTTCCCTGCCACGTTCATACTTCTGACATTCGACACCCCAACTCATTGAACCTTATCTTTTCTTTGGTTGTTCAGTCTTTTTCTCAAGGCAAGTTCCTGTTTGCAATCTTCTTCCGGAGATGCAAATCGGGGACTAGTGCAAAAACATTTTCGAATGGGAGATCATCGTTACAATTTCCATTTACAGGTGACATGTTTTGTGGATATACGTAATGTGTCTTTAATGCCCCTTTTTGCGATGGTTTCCCGCTCCTTGTGCAAGAGTGCCCTGAATCTCTCTTCGCTCCTCCGTCCTATTTGATAAGGCTGTTAGGAGAATGAGGGTGACCTCTTATGCCGGAAGTCTTCAGCCGGCAATGCTGATTTTCATTCAGAAATTAAGCAGTGGCGTGGTTCGAACCCAGGACACAGAAAGTTTTGCTTAGTAGTCAAAGACACTAACCCCACACCATTCCGATTACTGCACTTAACTCATGTTTGAGCCTATGGGGAGTTGGGGGAGGGGTTTCTCTAACCTGAAAACTGTCATTTGTACGCCACACATAATCTGCTATGAGAGT
Source organism: Schistocerca nitens (assembly GCF_023898315.1). Lineage (NCBI taxonomy): Eukaryota > Metazoa > Arthropoda > Insecta > Orthoptera > Acrididae > Schistocerca > Schistocerca nitens. Next base: position 587,620,732 of record NC_064618.1, read on the forward strand.
ATCCGCTTCCTTCATGTAGCACTCATCTGACATCCTAGCGCAACAGTCGCTCACCTGTTAGATGACGCCAAGGAATCCCCGTTCGAGGTCGAGCAGAATTGTCTGAGCATCTGGGCAAGCAGCTCTCTCGGGTCTAAAACAAAGGGCAACGATCGAGTCTAGCACGAGGTAGTAAACAGTAAGCCTTGCTACTACCAATCACGCTTCGCAAACTGTCTGCGTTAATTCAGCAATCCAGCTAAAGGAACCGCGGACAATACTGCGGTTTGAATAACAAAGAGGAACTCTACAAAAACATATGTCTGAATGATACCCCGACCTCACTGCTGGAACCAAAGCATTATTTAAAACAATAATATGGCATGTGTCGGCCATCCCCGTCGCTGTCAGCGCCCACCTTCGTGTCAGCCAGCTTCTTCTAAATGGAGGCCTCTAATATCACTGTTATGAGCAACAAAACCATATTTCGCAACTACAACATGTCTTTAATTCAAAAGATATTTTATACAACTTTAAATCTTGCTGAAAACCAATTTTATGCAATATTCAGTGTATACTTATAAGATTCAGACCCATTCTCGGATTCGGTGTTGATAGAATTAGGCTGATGTGAGAATACAAGAGCTAAAATATAAAAAAGAAGAAAATCCTACAAAAATGCCGGATAAAAACTGAAAAGAATGTTCTTGTGTATAACAAATGGTTGCCTTTCATCAGCATCAAACACAAATGGCATATTTGGTTTTGTGGCTCTCAGCGATGAGCGTCGGCTAGGTACAGCAAAAATTTTGTTTGTAATTTTTCAAGTCAGTTCAGCTACCTTTAGCGGAGGAAGTGTCTCACTGCATCCAAATGCACGACCTACGGTGTGAAAGGGACCTTAGTCACATCCAATACTACTCGCATTACGTACCATCCTGTAACCTAAGCAGTACAAGAACATTTCACTGTCTGTAGGTGTTACTTAGTTTCTATGGTATATTCACACGGTTTCCACTGTTGATTTCTTTCAGAGAAGACAAACTGATATTATCAGGTTATTCTGTTATGTCTAAGATGACAAATCACCGAGCCGCGTATCAGCAGTAACGAAAATAAGCAGCACTATCTAACTGACCCTATCTACGGATCATAGCTGATCAACTGATTTAAAGAGTTTACAGAGAGAAAAATAGGAATCGAAGAACGAAGTGCTCGGATTAAATAGGATGTAAGAGAGGGATGTAGTCTTTTTCCCTTACAATGCGATATTTATATCTAAAAAAAGCGAAAATAAAAGAAAGATTCAAGAGAGGGATTAAAATTAAGGGTGAAAGGATATCAATGATACTATTCGGTGATGTCATTGCAGTCCTCAGTGAAAATTAGCAGAACCAAAGGAACTGTCGAATGGAATGAGTTGTCCATTGAGCGAAGACTAAGGATTGAAAATAAGCGGCAGAAATACGAAAGAAATGAGGAGTATCAGGAATGTGATCAGCGGTAAACTTAATCAAAATTGGGGACTATGAAATAGAGGAAGCAAAGGAATTCTGCTACATCGGAATCAAAATAAGGATATAAAAAGCAGAGTAGAACACACAAAGACGGCACTTCAGGATAACTAATATCAGGCTTCACCTTTAATTTAATAAAGAACTTTAAGAGAATGTAAACTATGTAATCAAAAGTATCCGGACACCTAGCTGAAAATGACTTACAAGTTTGTGGCGCCCTCCATCGGTAATGCTGGATTTCAATATGGTGTTGGCGCACCATTAGCCTTGGAGTGCTGCTCTGAGGTGAGGTATCGATGTCGGTCGGTGAGGCCTGGCACGAAGTCGAAGTTTCAAAACATTCCAAAGATGTTCTGTGGGATTCAGGTCAGGACTCTGTGCAGGCCAGTCCATTACAGGGATGTTACTGTCGTGTAACCATTCCGCCACAGGCCGTGCATTATGAACAGGTGCTCGATCTTGTTGAAAGATGCAATCGCCATCCACGAATTGCTCTTCAACAGTGGGAAGCAAGAAGGTGCTTAAAACATCAATGTAGGCATATGCTGTGACAGTGCTACGCAAAACAACAAGAGGAGCAAGTCCCCTCCATGGAAAACACGACAACACCATAACACCACTGAAATGCCTGGGCTAGCAAGACAGAGCGGATTAGGTTATGGAAAGCGGCCAAAATAAGTTTCTGTCAGATGCACTCAACATACAAACTTTATTTATCAACACACAATATTACAACAAGGATTCAAAACACTCAAGACTTTAATCGACGTCCTTTGATTAACTTTATATCGCCTGAAGGCCACATTCAGAATCCAAGACACAAGGCTTAAGCAAAATTGAAATACAAGGTTCTTCTGGAGGTTTCACCCAAGAATATTTTCTAAATCTTCAGTCTAATCGCCTTTAGGTCTTAGCAATTTAATTTTAATGGAACGAGGCTGGAGGTCGAATATTAAGCAATAAGAGGAGTTTCAACCAAAAGGTCGAAGGCCTTATCATAAAACATTTCATGCAAATTGGGCTGAAGGCCCCATTCAAAAGTATAACAATCTTATGCCTTAAGGGCAAGAGAAGAAGATTAATTTATGAGATGTTAAAACTCGGCTGAAGGCCGCTCACCAACAAATAATTTAACGGTTTAAGCCCTAGAAGAACAGTTTCAATTTTAAGAGGCAGAAGGCCTTATATTAAAATATTTCATATAAAATCAAGAATAACAATCTCATGCCTTAAAGGCAAGACAAGGACATTAATTTAAGAGATACTAATACTCAGCTGAAGACCACATATCAACAAAATATGTTTAACGGCTTAAGGCCTAGAAAGAGTTTCAATCTGAAAGGCAGAAGAACTTATCTTAAAACCTCTCCAGTAAAATTCAGCTGAAAGCCCCATATAAAAAAATAACAATCTCATGCCTTAAGGGCAAGACAAGAACATTAATTTAAGCGATATTGATACTCGGCTGAAACCCACACATCAACCAAATAACTAAAATCCAAATAGGGAGATTACTACATAACACACAAGGAACGGCGCTGAGAAGTTTCCAAGCGTCCGCCTGGAATTGTAACACTAACGCCCGTTTAAGTGAGACAGGCAGGACTACCGTAATAGAAGATGACAAACAGTTAATGGAATGAACACGAGCTGTGAATGGCTCAACCACCGCCTCCGAATTTTACTGTTGGCGCTACACACGCTGACAGATGACGTTCGCCGGCCGAAGTGGCCGTGCGGTTAAAGGCGCTGCAGCTTGGAACCGCAAGACCGCTACGGTCGCAGGTTCGAATCCTGCCTCGGGCATGGATGTTTGTGATGTCCTTAGGTTAGTTAGGTTTAACTAGTTCTAAGTACTAGGGGACTAATGACCTCAGCAGTTGAGTCCCATAGTGCTCAGAGCCATTTGAACCATTTGAACAGATGACGTTCACTGGACATTCACCATACCCACATCCTGCCATTGGATCGCTACATTATGTGCGGTGATTCCTCACTTCACACAATGTTTTTCCACTGTTCAATCGCCCAATGCTTCCGCTCCTTACACCAAGCGGGGCGTCGTTTGGCATTTACCGGCGTGATGTTTGGCTTATGAGCAGCTGCTCGACCTTGAAATTCAACTTTTCTCACCTCCCGCCTAACTGTCATAGTACTTGCAGTGGATCCTGATGCAGTGTGGAATTCCTGTGTGATGGTCTGGATAGATATCTGCCTATTACACATTACGACCGTCTTCAACGGTCGGCGGTCTCTGTCAGTCAACAGACGAGGTCGGCCTGTACGCTTTTGTGCTGTACGTGTCCCTTCACGTTTCCATTTCTCTATCACATCGGAAACAATGGACCTAGAGATGTTTAGGAGTGTGGAAATCACCCGTACAGACGTATGAGACAAGTGACACCCAATCATCTGATCACCTTTGAAGTCCGTGAGTTCCATGGAGCGCCCCATTCTGCTCTCTCACGATGTCTAATGACTACTGAGGTCGCTGAAATGGAGTACCTGGCAGTAGGTGGCAGCACAGTGCACCTAATATGAAAAAATTATGTTTTTGGGGTTGTCTGGATACTTTTGATCACATAGTGTATGTGTGGAGCACAGCATTTTTGGAAGAAAATCATGGACTGTGAAAAACCAGAAAAGAAGAATTGCTTGGAATGGTATCATGGACTGTGAAAAACCAGAAAAGAGGAACTGGCGAAGAGAGGAATATGTGTAAAACATTGTCAAGGATCGGACAGGTTGTGAGGACAAGTGTCTAGATATCAAGGAATAACTTCAGTAGTACTTGTGGGAGCTGTAGAAGGTAAAAAGACTGTAGGGGAAGACAAACATTGAAATATACAAGGGCATGCGAAAAATAATGTCTCCGAATTTCTTATGCGAAAACTCCTAAAGCTTTTTAAATAAAACAAATGTTATCAGCATTCTTCATCTTTATTCATGTCTACGTATTAGGAGCCCTGTGCCGCAAGAGAGCTCTAACTTGTATCGTGTAACATGACAGCGTGTAATGTAACTATGCCAAAGCATGAGAATACGTCCACACATGGAGCACCCCCTCCTTCAGAAGGACATTTGCCATACACGAGTACACGAGTGCAGCGACATCTGTGACAATCTGAGGTCCTGGGTTCATTGTTACTGTTCATCCTCCATACAGTCACGACTTGGCCAATCCAATTTTTTGCTGTTATCAAAACTTAAAAAACAAGAACATCTTCGAGGAATTCACTTTGATAGTGACGAAGCAGTGCAAGCAAAGATGAGGTTGTGGCTTCAGCTACAGGGTCAAACGTTTTTACAGTTACGGTATCAACAAATTGGTCTCTCATAAATAAAATTTGCCGTGTGTGCGCAACTCCTTTGGTGACCTACTATCAAAAGTATGCGTCCTGAGGTTGTCTTTGGCCCGTTGCTGGGAGACCAGAGGCCGCCTGGCCACAAGATGGGGCGTAATCATCGGCGGACGGCAATAAAGCTTGCTCGACTAGCTGTGAGGAAGTGACTCGCTGGCAGCATTGGGCAGATCGATGTCTGTGTTTAATGAGGACGTATGTGTGATCTGTTGGCTCGAACATAGATGGAAGGCGGCGGCCACGCCTGTCGAGTGTTAATGACGTCGTCACACTGGTTGGAGTTTGTCAGCTGTTTGACCACTGAAGGAAGCGAGACTGTTCGAGGAACTGTTGGCGTGCCCACATTGTGGAATATATGCTGAGGTCTGTTGTAAAAGGCAGTAATTTTGTTCTTTGATTATGCATAAGCGTCTGCACCCTGGTTCCCTTTGGCTCTATCTGGTATTTGTGTCGTTCGCCAAGTTCGATGCGCCAAAGGCGCTTATTAGTTTTTTTCTACTAGGTTGTGTTTGGAGAAATTTTCTAGATGCATATTTGCGATTTGTGGCGAACTTATATCAGATTTTGATTTTGTTGTCTGCGCCCTATGTTACTGAGCACCGTGGCTGGGTTATGCGTATGAGCTAGCTGTGCGTTCTGTGAAATTCTTCTGTGAGTTACCTGCTTGGCTTATTACTTGTTTCATGCTCACCAGCCTTCTCTAATTCACTAAGTTTCTTGTATTTAATTAAACTAATGTTTAAATTACTTACTGTTAAGGTTAACTGTAAGCTACCTGCCATGTTCATTATCTGTTGAATCTTCGTCAGCTTTTTATTCATTAACAGTTTTTGCATTTTATTAGAATAGTGTTTAACACTTATCATTTGCCCAGTTGACTTAAAACTTTGGTGTCTGTCTGCAATTTTAATTAAGTCCCATAGTGCTTAGAGCCATTTGATCCATTTTGCAATTTTAATACTCGTACTTTTTAACTTTTTCAGTGATTGTCAAACTTGTTTTATGAATTGGTGTTTTAAATCAAATTAGAATTGTATTTAATTCTTCCTTTACGTGTCTGTTATATGACAGGACGTATTTATCAGGAAAAAATTTAGAAAGAGAATTCATTGTATGCTTCGGTCGGTCTGGTGGCATTCACCAAATCACTTTGTGTGTTTCTCTTACATCTGTGTTAAGACAGCTGGCCAGCTGATTATAGCAGTACTCATTACTTGTCATTTGCTATTTGCGGAAGAGCCCATGTGCAATAGTTAATGTGATTTATTTAGTCTTTATATCTGCCCATCGGTCTTTAGTTGTTTTTCTCTGTATCTTTGGTGGGCTATTTCCACTGTTTGCTTTCCTTTAAGCTCTGAAATTAAACGCTTGGCTCGCTTTGATGTTTTATATTTCTATTGTATATGATTTAATGAAACTGAGTTCTTCTGGATCCCGATTAAGTAAATCTAAGAACAACATATAGAGGCGGCCTTTAGTACAAGTTTAACCAGATCATTGCCCAGTAAACCTCTCTATGTTTAAGCTTAAGATCCTCCCAAATAGTTCCTAATTTCTGTAAATCCAGAAGCACCTTCACCAATTGTAAAACTTAATGGATGACCGTTAATTCTTTTACACAGTATCTGTCATAAATTCTATTAAAGTTTCTTGTTGTGTAATTCTGTCTTGTCAGCGTAGGCGTAAACGGGTTCTCTTGGCCGAAGCATCGTGTTCCTAAGTGGAAATCGTATGCAAAATTGTATATGGCTTGACCTTGGTAGGTATTTGTCATTGAACCATAAGACCTTTGTGCACTTGCTAAGAATAATTATTTGCTTGACCTTGATGATCAATTATTAACCACTTGTACTGTAACAGCTTAGTACTTTACATTTTCTTTGTCTTTGTCGCTGTGGAAAACATTTATCATTGGGCCTTAAGCCGTTTGTGCAGCGGCTAACGCGGAACTCCTTGAGTTCGAAGTCACAAGTTCAGTCTCTGGCAATGTTCATTTGAAAGTGTTGTGTCAGTTATGACGGGAAAAATATAAGCTGCTAATGAGTCATCATGTTCATAAGGAGGGCGATAGAATATGACTGTCCGGGAGGTACAGAGATCAATCTTTTATTGGATGTGTGTATTACACTTCACAAAATGTACATCGTCGACATTCAAGAAATGTTCCAAACAAACCGTTATCTTGCACCAAGAACACCGAATGAAAAATGGCGCGCCACACTGGTCACAAAGGTTTGCACCATCAAGATCGAAGACGAAAGTTAAAAACTGTGTAGGACGTTCAGCTAGATATCCACTCTCAAAGAGTGGATATAGAGTCATATTGGTGAAACGAGTTAATGAGAACTGGCGGAATGTGATTACAGGCAGCCGAATGCGAAGTAGTCTGCCGTGGGGCTTGTAGGCGTGGAAAAACCAAATACACAAAGGCACAACTTATCCAGCGGTTCAAGGTAACATGAATTGCAATGTTACACACTTTTCAGGAGGGACAGATTGCTCTAAAGGAATACACAGGCAAAAATGAAGCAAAAGCAAGTTATTTTGGCCAGCTGCCGGCCAAAAGCAGTACTCATAGTTATAGTTCTCTTACGCCCATTTTCTCACTCTTGCTTGCTGTGAAATAAATATTCGCTGCTGCCCTTGCAAGATAATGCACAAGAGAAAGAATTGTAGGAGACAGAGCACCTCCAACTTCTCGCAGCACAATAAATAACTTTTGCAGCCAATTTTCCATCCAGATTGACAATCGTCATTACTGTATACTAATGTCTTAAGGCATTGATGTTAGTTGATCTTGATACAATTCTCTTGGTACATCTAATATCCAGCGTTTCTTTCATATGACTTTCCTTTTCAAGTCCTAATTGGTAGTAGTTAAAAACAAATTCTTTACTGGACGGTGGGATAAATTTTCGGATCGATTTCACAGTTTGCTGTGCAACGTCAGATTGACGGTTTGATTGAAATTTCATTATCTTACGTCTTACAATACTGTAGCACCGTTTCAAGTTATGCAACCATCCACTGCTTCCTTCGAAATGATTGTGATCTACGTCGCGCGCAGTTTGATGTACACATCGTAGTAGGTCACTATCATACACACCCTGTAAATTGTACTAGCATCCTTGAGAAGCGCAAACACCAGTTTTTGTAACAAGTGCGGCTTCCGTAGTTTTTCTCATGCACTACACGGTCACAATGCTGCGGACTTATTCGAAATTAATTCATAATTGTTTTTTATTATGCTGCGGATGATTTCCATGTATGTAATCATGTTTAATATCCGCTCCTTGGGCAACGACAGTCCTTTACCACGTTTCACTGGAGAGGGGATTTGTGGCTCCTTATTCGACATCTGTTTCAACATCACTTTCACTTGTTAAGCGTGTATGGTCATCATTGTACTGCTCGTGTACATTGTCCACACAGTCGAGCGTATACGAAACCCATACCACTGACTCATCTTTGCAGAAACGCTAATAATTCGTCTGCCACTTCTTTCTCACTCTGCAAAATTCCGTGGATTCCTCTCTGACTAAATGTCAACTTCGGCAACTGTTGCACATATAGTACAATGCTTACTTTGTTTATTGTTGCCACTGTTCTGCTTTGTACAACACGACTAGCACTGTGGCACTGTTGTGATTTACTTGTCGACTAAGCAGTTCAACTACGCTCCGTAGCCTCATGCTGTTCTTATCATTGGATACCTCCAGTCCCGCCCCCTGTTGCTATTAGCAGCCAATATTGTTGTTGTACGGTAGACAATACGTGGAGCGTCGAATACCGTAAACTTCACTGATCTTTTGCGAACACGCACTCAAGCGGTTCCTTGCAAGAATAGTTATTTGCTTGATATTGACCTTTCATCCTCTGTTAACCACGTTTATTGCAAACTGCTCAATACTTTATTCTACATGTCTACATATTTATGAAGAAAGTAGAATGTAAGAAAGTTTGTTTTAGTTAGAAAGCCTTAAAAATTTTCACATGAACATTCGAGAACATTGATTTTCATCAACCTTCGTATAGATTAAATGATGGAGGACGCTGGGTGCACGTGCTGATCCGAGAAGATGTTGTCACAGGGAAGGAATTTATAACAAGGGGGGAGCACACACCAAACCAATCAGAAGACTGATGGTGAAAAAGAAGGTGGAGGCACCTACCGGGAGAAGCCAATCGGTATTGACCTCTGCCCACATAACAGTAAGGTAGTTACTTTTGGGTTTGTTTAAGAGTTCTAAAGTCGTTACTGAACATGTTGTTGTTGTTGTTGTTGTGGTCTTCAGTCCAGAGGCTGGTTTGATGCAGCTCTCCATGCTACTCTATCATGTGCAAGCTTCTTCATCTCCCATTAGCTACTGCAACCTACATCTTTCTGAATCTGCTTAGTGTATTCATCTCTTGGTCTTCCTCTACGATTTTTACCCTCCACGCTGCCCTCCAATACTAAATTGGTGATCCCTTGATGCCTCAGAACATATTCCACCAACCGATCCCTTCCTCTAGTCAACTTCTCTTCTCCCCAATTCTATTCAATACTTCCTCATTAGTTATGTGGTATACCCATCTAATCTTCAGCATTCTTCTGTAGCACCACATTTCGAAAGCTTCTGCTCCCTTCTTGTCTAAACTATTTATCGTCTATGTTTCACTTCCATACATGGCTACACTGCACACAAATGCTTTCAGAAACGACTCCCTAACATTTAAATCAATACTCGATGTTAACAAATTTCCCTTCTTCAGAAACGCTTTCCTTGCCATTGCCAGTCTACGTTTTATAGCCTCTCTACTTCGACCATCGTCATACGTTGTTCAAAAGAATTGGGGGAACACGTGAGTCAACGTCCGGTATGTTAAATCTATTTCGGTACAGACTGTACCTGTAGTCTTATTTTACGGCTGAGATATTAGCTTTGAATGTAGGCAACACTGAAATTATTTGTCATCTATTTGCTGTGTTACGCGTTACAGTATCAGACAACGTCTCCGAAGGAAATAAGTAACGGTGTCACAGTGTTCTCTAGTGAGGCACATAGGCTGTAGTTGTCATTTGTGGACGTTGTATTCAATCAACAACATGCAATGCGACATCTTAAAGCGTTATACACGATATTGCAGCGTTTGTATTATTCCGAATTACGATGCCATACATGCATGTCCAAAGAAACATTGCACCATATAATTCGGAATAACACAAGCACTGCAATATCGTATTTATCCGGCAACACCTGGCAAACAACGTTCAAATAAAATGTCTCCCCTGTACGGCAATATATAATGGATGTACGAGCACAGATTGTAGACACACTGTTCACGACATATGGAGGTTTGCGTATGGCCGTGAGATGTGCTCTGATTGCCTTATGGTAAGGCGATTGTCCAGCACAAATTGTCATTGACGTCATTCCATTATCCAGGTGATGGCTGTTCATATTCGCAACTGCGAACACATTTTATGGTGATCTTAACAAGTTTGTCTCGCCCAGAGCGATTCAGTTAGTTTCCACGCAGGGGCCAAATCCGACTTTTGGAGTGCCGGAACGTAAACAGAGCGATAAGCGGGAACAGGAACGATGCGAGTCGAGAAGGTCGCGCGTTGCCGCTAATCTAACGTCACATAGCCTTCGAGTCATAGCAAACAACAAAGTGTTTAGTTCCGAAATGGGGAAAGCGATAAAAACTTCTGTTAGAGGACTGCTTGTGATCTCACGGCAGTTGTCCAGGTTCCGACACTGATCGAGAAACATACTGTGTTTGAGACGCATGTCAGTGACCTTCGTATCCTCAAAATGTTCCTTGGGCGCCATGCAAGAAAAATTGAAAGTGTAGGGAGTAGTGATGATGGAGCAGAGCGTTTTAGACGAAATTGATAATCAGAATTTCATCGATTTCAGATCCCGATGTGGAGGAATCATACGCAAATGAAGACCTTGATGACATGTTGGAAGAATCTGCAGCAGACAAAGAAGGGGACTGAACTCCGTTGATGATTCGTTGGAAAATACGCGGTGGAACGAATTTACTAACAGGTAACAGTCATTTCTGTTCACCGGAAAATGATGAGGATGATGATGTTTGGTTTGTGGGGCGCTCAACTGCGCGGTTATCAGCGCCCGTATGATTTCCCAACGTTCGCTCAGTCCAAACTCGCCACTCCCAGGAATGCCGATGAAATGATGAGGACAACACAAACACCCACTCATCTCGAGACAGGTGAAAATCCATTATCCCGCCGGGAATCGAACCCGGGACCCCGTGCTGGGGAAGCAAGAACGCGACCGCGAGACCACGAGCTGAGGACGTTCACCTGGAAAGGCAGGCTACTAAAGAATTTACCTGCTAATATTAGCCCGCATCTCGTGGTCGTGCGGTAGCGTTCTCGCTTCCCACGCCCGGGTTCCCGGGTTCGATTCCCGGAGGGGTCAGGGATTTTCTCTGCCTCGTGATGGCTGGGTGTTGTGTGCTGTCCTTAGGTTAGTTAGGTTTAAGTAGTTCTGAGTTCTAGGGGACTGATGACCATAGATGTTAAGTCCCATAGTGCTCAGAGCCATTTTTGCTAATATTAGAAGGTGGAGTGCTTTCGCTGTTCTTCGAGAACAAAGTAATAAGCCTTTTAGTCACAGAGACCAGTAGATACGAAGAGCAAAAACTGCATCAACATGAAATAATTGATATGTTCGATAGGGCAGATAGAAACCAATCACGTCTCAGGAAATTACAACGTTGATCTGACTGATGATTTGGATGTGTCTAGTACAGACACCATTCATTAGATGCTGGTCAACGGGCCCTCTTTACAGATTTCCATTTCAGCGCAGCGGGATGTCCCGTAATCGTTTTGAATACTGTTAACAAACGTGCATTTCGCAAATAACGAAACGATAGACTGACTAGCAGACTTAGAAGTTTTAGCACTCTTGAACATATCGACAGAGAATTATCGAAACGTCTCTTTAGCAGTCGAAGATATTTTAGACGACGACGCAATGACTTCCTAGAGGGGACTTCTAAGGTACAGGCAATGCATACCAACGATAAGTATGATATAAAACTTTACAATCTAGGCTCCATCGAAGGGCATACAAGGTCTACGATGGTATGTTCTGAACGAGATGCCGGCGGAAGAAAGCAGCTTGACATAGCAGAAAACGTCTGCATTGAACTTGAGGCTAAACTGATAAACAGAGGACGAACTTTGTTAGTCGACAACCTTTACACGAGCGATGAATTAGCAGTCAAGCTTCTAAAATTCAAAACGTATGTCGTTAGAAAGTACTGTACAACAAAATATTTATGCCACGTTTTGTAACGTCGAAACCACTGAGGAGAGATGAAATGATAGCATGCGAAGATTATAACGGTATTGTGTCGCTAAATTGGCTGTAGGATATCCAAAAACCACGCAACTATTCTGAGGTCAAGCTCGGATTCTACGCATCACGGTCGTCCTCCTAAACATAAATATTTGACGATACAGAAATGTAATAACGGAGAAACTGACATCGACAGAAACGACCAGATAGTGCCACAACGATACGGAAGGGTATCAAGTGATATCGTTAATTAGCACTGCATTTGCTTTTAGGAACAAGAAATGCTCACATCGTGTATCAGAGCCCCACAATTACAAAAACAAAAATAAGAAAATGTCGGGAAGGTATTGTTACCGAATGGTTGACCGCGGAAAATGATATGCACTAAACTAACAAAAATGAATCAACGAACGTGTCTCACCATTTAGACTTTCGTAAGAATGAGCAGGGCAAGCCCTGTACGGAGGATGTGTGCCACATGTTACCGGAAGAAGAGGCAAACTGCCGAAAGCCAAGAAGCGAAGAGAAATGAAAAAAAGAAAGCTAGGAGCTATTGTTCCAACTGTCCAAAGTCACGTCAACTGTGTTTAGTGTGTTTGTGGGTGACGTGGTCCCTACGGAAGCCCTCCCATCAGCCAGATACGGCTACAGATCAGTACAGAAAGCGAGTCGGACAAGGTCGCCGACACATTACAGCCCCATGTGAATACCGATATCTGGCGTCGTGCTTCTACCACCAGAGCCCTGCAAGACAATCTAGGGAGCGCCACTGGAGCCGCTCTGTCCGGTCAGACTGTAAGTTACAGCTTACGAAAAAGGGCCTTATGACTCAGACGTTCTGTTCGAACACCCCGCTTGACATGACATCTCCCAGCACGCCTTCAATTCTGCTTTTCCCATGACAAATGGCAACCTCGTCACTGGCGAGTCCAATTTCCTCTGACGCAAGTGTTCGTGTGTGGAGACGTAATGGTGAGGGCTGCACGCCAGATGTTGTCTAGAAAATAGATTCGGCCAAGGTTTTGTGATGGTGCTGGGAGTTATCAGTGTTGACAGACGCACGTATCTTGTTGTTTCCCATGGTCGCCTTACAGCCAGGCAGTACACCGAACAGATCCTGTTGGACCATGTGGCGGCTGCTGCAGGCGGTGGAGGCTACGAATCCGTTTTTATAAACGATAAAGCCCGGGCCCAAGTGCAGGCGTCACTAGGATTGTCTTGCGAATTCTGGACGTAAAGTAATGGAATGTCCAGCGGTGTGTGCCCAATGAGTATGATTGGGACGTGCTTGATAGACGTGTTCGTGGTCGTCCTGTTCCACCCCAGGCTTTCTAAGACCTCTCAATGATTCTCAATGGAGAATGGGAACGGATACCACAGGGTGACCTCCACAGACTGACACAGAGCGTGCCACTTCGGTGTCAGGCGGCGATAAACACTCACGGTGATGATGGCATGAACGATGGTTTCCACTTTGATTTCGGCACCTGTCGGACTTATCAATTCCCATTATGTAAATGAGCGAGGAAGTAACGATGTTTAGTTGTGTTCTTAGTCTGTGAGCGACAAAGGTACAATTGGGCAACATACATGGTCCTAAATTATTGCTCAATGGAGTATGGCAGATGACCGAAATCATGTTCCTCTAATTCTTATGAGCAGTGTATTTGGCACTTAAAGTTTTGTCAGCAAATTTTCCATCCAGAACGACTGTTGCCCTCACAAAACCGCACTGAGTGATGTTACTACAGCAGAGTTACAGAAATTGTTAATAAAGGAAAAGAATACCGGTATGAGTCCACGATGATCAAGAATATTCTATGAATAAAACTTTCTACACTACTAGCCATTAAAATTGAACACCAAGAAGAAATGCAGATGATACACGGGTATTCATTGGACAAATATATTATACTAGAACTGACATGTGATTACATTTTCACGCAGTTTGGGTGCATAGATCATGAGAAATCACTGACACGTGATTACATTTTCACGCAGTTTGGGTGCATAGATCATGAGAAATCAGAACCCAGAACAACCACCTCTGGCCGTAATAACGGCCTTGATACGCCTGGGCATTGAGTCAAACAGAGCTTGGATGGCGTGTACAGGTACAGCTGCCTATGCAGCTTCAACACAATACCACAGACAATCAAGGGTAGTGACTGGCGTATTGTGACGAGCCAGTTGCTCGGCCACCACTGACCAGACGTTTTCAGTTGGTGAGAAATCTGGAGAATGTGCTGGCCAGGGCTGCAGTCGAACATTTTCTGTATCCAGAAAGGCCCGTACATGACCTGCAACATGCGGTCGTGCATTATCTTACTGAAATGTAGTGTTTCGCAGGGATCGAATGAAGGGTAGAGCCACGGGTCGTAACACATCTGAAATGTAACGGCCACTGTTCAAAGTGCCGTCAATGCGAACAAGAGGTGGCCGAGACGTGTAACCAATGGCACCCCATACCATCACGCCGGGTGATACGCCAGTATGGCGATGACGAATGCACGCTTCCAAAGTGCGTTCACCGCGATGTCGCCAAACACGGACGCGACCATCATGATGCTGTAAACTGAACCTGGATTCATCCGAAAAAATGACGTTTTGCCATTCGTGCACCCAGGTTCGTCGTTGAGTACACCATCGCAGGCGCTCCTGTCTGTGATTCAGCGTCAAGGGTAACCGCAGCCATGGCCTCCGAGCTTATAGTCCATGCTGCTGCAAACGTCATCGTGTTCGTGCAGATGGTTGACGTCTTGCAAACGTCCCCATCTGTTGACTCAGGGATCGAGACGTGACTGCACGATCCGTTACAGCCATGCGGATAAGATGCCTGTCATCTCGACTGCTATTGATACGAGGCCGTTGGGATTCAGCACGGCGTTCCGTATTACCCTGCTGAGCCCATCGATTCCATATTCAGCTAACAGTCATTGGATCTCGACCAACGCGAGCAGCAATGTCGCGATACGATAAACCGCAATCGCGATAGGCTACAATCCGACCTTTATCTAAGTCGGAAACGTGATGGTACGCATTTCTCCTCCTTACACGAGGCATCACAACAACGTTTTACCAGGCAACGCCGGTCAACTGCTGTTTGTGAATGAGAAATCGGTTGGAAACTTTCCTCATGTCAGCACGTTGTAGGTGTCGCCACCGGCGCCAACCTTGTGTAAATGCTCTGAAAAGCTAGTTATTTGCGTGCATCTTCTTCCTGTCGGTTAAATTTCGCGTCTGTGGCACGTCATCTTCGTGGTGTAGCAATTTTAATGGCGAGTAGTGTAGATTGTTAAAAGAAATATCCTCGTTTATTCCGGCATTTCGGCGTCTGCCATCACCAAATATCAAAAAAGTTTTAACGTGCGAAAGAAGGTTCAGTGTCAGTACTGAAATCTATAACTAGTCTTGAGGTGAACTATAAGGCCACAGGTAGGTATGAATTTTAACATTGTGAGTTGTTTCGCAACTGTCAATTCTGTGAAAACCGCACGTCAACAGCACTTTCCATTTCCACTGTATTTGCGGTGTAAGTTTCAAGTGATTCAAGCTGTTTAGTAACATATTAGCATAGGTGAAATAAGCGATGAGTGACAGAAAAATTCTATTACCCAGTGGAGATCGAAGTCTTGATATGAGTAAATAAATAACGAATGTTTCAAGAAAGTCCGTATAAATGATCGAGAGTTATGTGGTGAGTCCTCCGGAGCTACCGGCGTTTCTTTCAGTCCGTGAGTTGGTGCTGGCTGCACCGGATGCCACCAGGCCGTACGACCATCCAGTCCGCAGACTCGCGCGGTTGCGATTGGAAAAGCATTCCTGGTAGCTGCGCGGCGTGGCGCTTCCTCCGCGATGCAGTGCAACGCGTCAGCTCGGGCGGAGGCCTCGTCCGCCGGCAGGCAGGCGGCGGAAGGGGATGAGAAGGCAGGCAGGCGCGACGCGACGCCTGAGCCGGCGTCCGCCCGAGGCGCTGCGTCCGGCGCCGACGCATCCACGGTGTTTAATTTCCTATGGGAGACGAACTGTTCAATTTCCGGGGGTGTGGGGCGGGGAACCCCCAGCATTGTTTGTCAGCTGGCGCGCCGCACGGCGAGTTCATCTCGGAAGCGAGGCCTCCGCGCCGCGGCTGGGTCCGGGCTGCAGGCAGCTCCGCAGCAGTGGGAGCCTCCCATCACCTTCACTCTGGGAGAAAATTATGACCAGTTCGACAGCTGAATGTCACGCCTGTGACGCTGCTACATATGTTCTATAGCTGTTTTGTAAATAAAACCGTTCAGATTGCTAAATAAGATGTCTTTATTTATCTCGATGTTTCGGCGTCTGCCATCATCAGATATCAAAAAAATTTGAACTTGCGAAACAACATTTAAATTTATATTCGATAGTGACAAGTTTGTCGTTTTGAGAAAAGATTTTCTTGTTGTTGTTAGTCTATATTTTATATCCTCTCTACTTCGGCCATCATCGTTTATTTTGCAGTCCAATTAACAAAACATATTGACTACCTTTTGTGACATGTTTCCTAATCGAATTTCCTCAGCACCATCTGATTTAATTCGACTACATTCCATTACCCTTGTTTTACTTCTGTATTTCTCCCCACACTGACATTTTTTCTTCTATCGCAAGGTAACGTGACATAGTTTTAATATTTACGTAATAAAGATTGTATTTATTTGCATACTGTTAATCTATTTTATTTATTTAATCTTTTAACGTGAATGAAATCTAATGTGTCATATGAATTTGTTGTATTATTTCTTGTAAATTTAATTGCATGTAAGTTATGTGTCAACTACATACACTTTGGCGTGGTAGGAAAAACTGTATCGGTGAAAAATTTTGAGGAAAGAGACGAACGAATTAATACAGACAGGTTACGACGGGATGCGGTAGCATAAAGTGGACTGGCGGGAAATGTCGGATTGTTAGAGGAAAATTAATTGTATTTCGTGAGAAGATGATGTTTCTTAGCAACGACGAGTAGAAGGTGAAATGTGGAGAAGAGAATTCGAAATATTGATCTGCAGTTAGTCTGTACTGGGACTCGATCACGTAATGACGAATGGCCGTGAACGTATCTTTAATTACTAGAAAAAGTGGTAATTTCGCTGAAGGGGAAGCAGTTTTTCTTGTGGTGAAGGTTGGAAGATTTTAAGAGCAGAAATATTTTACTGAGACCGAGGACGCTGTTTAAGTGTGTCGAGATGGGCGGACATATAAGTTCCCAGAAAACTGTTGTGTCGATTTATTGTAGTAAAACACTAACTTTAGAGAACAGATCTGATTCCAAAAATTCAACGAGGGAGTCGCACTAGAACAAATGGAAGAAACAAGAAACAAGATTTTCAAGTCAGAAAATTTATCAAGATATCAGTACAGAAGACACGGGGACGTCAAGACTAAAAAGACGCTAGGAAGAAGAGAACTATAAACAGTTTCGTCACAAAGTGAGAGTGCACGGCAAATTCGAGGAGACAGTGTACTGACCAGTTATCAGCTTTTTTTTCTGGTTTAGGAAAAACTTTGATTTAAGTCAGTGCTAAGGACTGTATTACGAAGAGTTACTGTACAACAATTTTTCGGTATTTGGTGTTGAATGGACTATCTGTCGTAAATTTAGTTATTGTGAGGGCCAAAATGTACAACAATTGAAAATGAAAGCTAATACACTGATAACTCGCTTGTGAAATACATTGGTAAGCGTTTGTCCATTGTTGAGTGTGTGTAAAACAGTGTCTGGATATCATTCCAGCACGTCCCTGTCCCACTTCATTCAGAACAGAATTTGAAAGTTTGTTCTTACGAATTCTACAATGGAACGATGCATTGGAGAGATGTCGGAAATTGATTTTATGTTTTTTATTAATTAATTCTCTTATGGCCAATATCGCACCCACCATGTAGTGTTCCTGTGAATCACTGAACATCTCCAACGCGATGACACCTGAGATTGTCAGCAACAGCAACGACATCCATGTGCGACAAGGGAATACTACAGCAATTCGTCTCGGGCGCTAAACGTGTGTTACACGATAAATTAGTAAGGAAACAGGCGGCGCTGCTCAGTCACGTGGAAATATGAACAGCCACCAGCGTGGAAGCCTAAACATTTCGACACCGTAACTCGGTTAGGAAACGAGCAACCTCGACATTCTTGTGTGCCACTGCGAGCGAGCTCACCAGAAAATGGTTAGAAGAGCTGAGACGGAACTGCCTTCGTTACACGTGTGAAGGAGACACTAGGTAGGACGCAACATCACCTAGCAGGATTTCGACTAAGCAATAAAACATGTAAAAAATTCGTTAAGCAAATAAGCAAAACCGATGCGGCCGTTACGAATGGCATCGTAGAACGGGGACTCTCCTCGATTAAATAAATACTCCATGCCACTAGGTTAGAGCACACGATTAGTAGGATCGATGGTTTTCATGTCGTTCGCACTCGATTCTTTGGTTATCGGATGGTAGCATCTTGTGTGTGAGATTGTTCTAGTGTTGCTCTTTTACTTGCTGCCTCACGAGAAGATCATAGATCTGTAGCCGTTGTAGTATCACCCTTTTACTGTTAATTTCTCTGTTCTAGCGCAAATGTTTATGTGTAACAGCGCAAGTGGTCTACATGGATCAAAGACTCAATACGAATGCGAGAGAGAGAGAGAGAGAGAGGGAGAGAGAGATTATCTCTGTCCCTTGATATAAAAACTCTGTGGACGTAATGTGGAACATTACGTGTTTTATGAAGTTACTTACTTCTGGTTTAGCAGTTGCGGAGAGTATGATAGCAGCGGAACTGTAATCAGCGGCATTGTTGGAAACTGACATTTTGAATACGGAATATAATTTAATCAATTATGATATTTCATCTCATACAAGAGGATGGTGTAGCCTGTAATGTATCCACGAAAATCATAAAATATAACTTAATGAATGGAAAAAGCATGATCAATTATTTGTTTCTTTAACTTTTCCCTTGTCTGTAGTTCGGAACATTATTTGGTGTCATAGCTCATAGGGAACTTTGTATCCTGGGATATCAGCAAAGCCAGCAACACGGTCATTTACGCTCTATTTTGAGAGATTAATTTTTGGACTTTTATCGAAATGAGTACACAACTTGGACACTGATTTCCATGCTGCAGAGTGAGTACGTGATAGCACTCAATACGGTTTTCCCAAGGCGTACGATTATGCCTCTAACTATTTGAAGAATTTTCAGAGTCGACAATCGCAGGAGTTCTGCAGAGTCACGGAAATTTTGTTCCAGCTACCGACTTGGACATCGAGAGGCAGAGTATGATCACGAACTGTAACTGACTAATCACAGACTTGAGAATTCAAACAGAAGTTAAATTTATACCTGGGAGTGTGGGAGATAGGTGTGTTAAAATATTGGGGAAGGGACTTCTCTTGCCCAAAAGTTTCCATTCAAGTAACTAGATATTATTCGATCGTAATAATTTATCTTCAGTTTAATGTGAAGAGAAGTTAAACCATGAATAATGAAGTCCGGCATCCAGTACTGAAGCCAGCACAGCAACCAGCGCTGATGGGCAATCCAGGGATCCAACAACACAGCTACGTTCGTGGGAGAAACTGCCCTCAAACTCCAGCATCGCATGAGTCTGACGGACTACCGTACCGGCGAGCCAGGTTCAACATAAAGCACGACAACACGGTACCTGACCCCGCGGCCTACCTAGGGGGGCAACCTGGGCTGTGATCTGGGAGCTATTGATGAGTACTAGCTGCAGCGGCGTCTCAATCAAACACGCACGTCGCGGTCACCATTACCTCCAAGCAGGACTCCTGACGATTCGTGCCTACCTCGCCGGGGGGCGGCAAGTCGCCGCACCAGGGTCTCACCAACTTCCGCTACGAGCTGAAGCCGCGTCCTCGGCAACCATTAGTCCACTGTTGGATTCAGCGGATTTCTCTCCGGATTACGTAGACGCCAGCCGTTGCAGAAGACACAAGGACTTGCATTCTGACTAATAAATGGAATAATCTTGAATACCCCTCCATGAACCATGGACCTTGCCGTTGGTGGGGAGGCTTGCGTGCCTCAGCGATACAGATGGCCGTACCGTAGGTGCAACCACAGCGGAGGGGTATCTGTTGAGAGGCCAGACAAACATGTGGTTCCTGAAGAGGGGCAGCAGCCTTTTCAGTAGTTGCAGGGGCAACAGTCTGGATGATTGACTGATCTGGCCTTGTAACGTTAACCAAAACGGCCTTGCTGTGCTGGTACTGCGATCGGCTGAAAGCAAGGGGAAACTACAGCCGTAATTTTTCCCGAGGACATGCAGCTTTCCTGTATGGTTAAATGATGAAGCTTGCACAGGATAGAGTAGCATGGAGAGCTGCATCAAACCAGTCTCAGGACTGAAGACCACAACAACAACAACAAACAATCTTGAATACTATTTTATTGTGTCTAACGGCGCCACAGAGGCGAAACATTTCTAACAGTTGTCATTTTAAGTTACAAATTATAAGACCGGCGTTTTCGATGTATTGCTCTCGATCAGAAAAGCATCCATAAAAAATGTAAGCAAACGTTTTTGTGCCTAATCTTGTTAATGAGCTCTGAAAAGAGCTGTTTCTGCTATTTAGTTGATATGTCATTGCCAGGAGATCCTACGGATAGTCTGGCTGCCTGTAATCACTGTTGCTCAATTAGCACCACCCAGGACGCACGTGTAGGGTATTTTAAGGTTAAACCTACGGACGTGAGCAACGCTACCTCCCACGTGTTTGGATGAACAGTCATCATACAACGCTTGTTGATATCCGGCTGAATATGACAATGCGCATAATATCTGGCACAATCAGATCTACTCCAGTTTATTGGCTTCCACTGTTAACCGGTATAATGCCTCCTGATCTACGCAGATGTACTGCCCTTATGAGAGAATTCCACAAGATCTACAGGAATTCTAACCTAACCGTGCATAGCGACCTGCCACTTTTAAATCGCAAGAGACTGAAATCACGCCATCCAACTCTGTGCGATGCCGCTGACATGGTTGCTAAGAATTTCAAGCCTCTTGAAGAATGGAAAGGTCGGTGGGAAGCAGTGACAGATGTGCACTTGCATGACATCTTCTCAGGTGCTGAACTTCCAAGTGCATTCGACTTACCACGCAAGACCTGGCCTACTCTCAACAGAATCCGTACCGGCCATGGGCGATGCAGGGATGCTCTCTTTAAGTGGAAGAAGCTGCCTGATCCAGCTTGTGACTGCGGGGCTCCATACCAGACTGTTCACCACATTGTCAGTGAATGCAGGATTCGAGCCTATCACGGCGCCAAAGAGGACTTCCTGCTAGAAACTCCAGATGCAGTGCGCTGGATTGAAGGACTGGATATTCAGTTGTAAAGACAAACTTAAGTTTCTTGTGTGTCAATATGTACATATTGTAACCTCCCCACACGAAATATAATAATAAAATTATTTTTTTAAAAGTATTGTAACCTCCGAACAAAATTGGCTCCCATTTATAATCTGTGTGCAGAAATGCATTCACATTTAATGTTCCCACAAAATTCTTTTCTCATTTAATGTTAAGTTCGAAACAGAAAAATTCCTAAACACCAAAATAATAAAAAAAATTTAGTAACCTGATAAATTTTATGAGGACAGCAGCGCTGCCCTTCGGCCCTGTATTTTGAATAAAAAAGCAAAAATTCTTACCTCAATAAAAACTGCAAATATATCTGCTCTTATGTAGAAATTTTTTGACACAGCTTTGTGCAATGGTGGCGTATATTTTTTTCTGATTTTTGGAAGGAATGATCATGCATTGGAAATATTCTTTAAATTGAAATGAATGCTTTTCTTTAAAAAAGTTACTTTATATTGTAAAAATTATTATTGGGGCATTTTTTTTAAAGAAATTAAATGACAATTAATATACATTACTAGATATGCGCAAGGCTGCTTCTTTACCTTCTACAATAATACTCATCCTCCAGAGTCCTGACCAGAATCCCGAGCAGACCAGACAGCCGACACGCGCCGACTCCCGCCGACTCACACGGATTACTCAAGACAACTGTCGACACGCGCAGACAAGCGCAGACTAGCGACAAGCAACAACTAACGACATACTACTCTCTGGTCAGAGACTCTGTCATGCCTCGCCCATCACCGGCAACGCATACGTCTTACATAACCCTCCACTGGGGTGGGGGGGGGGGGGCAAAAATTTGGCAGCGATGGTGAGTCAATTGGACTTGCATTGAGCAACAAACTTTTCTTAATTAACTAACTTTACAATCACAGAATATATATATATATATATATATATATATATATATGTGCAGAACATGAAATAAAACATAGTGCACATGCACTGAGTACAGAACATATCAGGCAATGACAAAATGTATACACAATGAGTACAAAACATATTAACAAATGACAAAAGTGCACACGCACTGTAGTTCAGAACATATCAGCAAATCACAAAATGTATACGGAATGAGTACAAATCATATTAACAAATGACATAAAGTGCACACGCACTGTAGAACTCTTTAGCATTTTTACATAACATATCATGGAGTGAAATAAAGTGCACACGCACTGTATAAGTCTTTAGCATATTTAGGACAACTGATCTTGTTAACAAATGAAATGAAGTGCACACGCACTGTATATGTCTTTATCATTTTACAAGAATTTAAACGCATTGTATAAGTGTTTACCATTTTACAAGAACTAGGAAAGGAATGGGAAGGATTGCATCATGGTTGTAGCACATTAGGTTGCACGCAGCTGCACTGAAAGTCCATATCTTTCTACAGAAGCACAACACCAAGCGAGACAATCTGAAGTTCTTTTCCTTGAAGTATTAATCATTGTAGCCAAGACACTGAAATGTCGTAATAATATTCCATGTTATCATTTTGGTAGTACATTAGGTACACCAAACAGTGGGACCATAATAACATCTCCATCGCTCAAGGTGGTGGACAGCATGTCGTGTCAACACCACGTTCTTGTAAAGTACACCAACGTAGAATTAGTGCAAAAACCAAATATAGTGCTCCATGATCATGAGGATAGACAGGACAAACGGATATTGCAGTAATTTCTGGTAATTAGGTCAGAAGGTGAAGGACATTAAGTCACATACTAGTCTTCATTGAGAATTACACTAGTCTAACAACTGATTTAAGTAATTGGTGGCACTCATCGCCCAGTTACTGAACATTTCTGTACCATGTATGAAGTATTACAGAATAATGTTCATAAATTATCTGTTTACAGAGAACATTGGCACTCATTGGCCAGTTAAAAACCATCAGAAGTCATCATTCAAAACAGGAGCTAATGAATGGCATAGTATTAACATAACTCACTTAGTTATAGTAATCATTGGCACTCATTGGCCAGTTACCAAGTATTCTTATATTTTTATAAAACCTTATTCAGTATTATTCAGAAGTTATCATTCAAAATGAGAGTCAATTACTGGCATAGCATTTATAGAGTATAACAAAATATTATCTACAGAAATCATTGGCATAGTATTTATGCATTATTACAAAATATCATTCACTATTACTCAGAACTAATCATTCCAGTGACATAGGACATATTGAAAATGTAACATACTATAACTATTATTCAAGGTCTGTGACTAGAAAACATTATTCAGTATTACTCAGAATTCATCATTCAAATGACATATTACTCAGAACTGATCATTCCAGTGACATAGAACATATTGGAAATGTAACATACTGTAACTATTATTCAAGGTCTGTGACTAGAAAACATTATTCAGTATTACTCAGAATTCATTATTCAAATGACATATTACTCAGAACTGATCATTCCAGTGACATAGAACATATTGAAAATGTAACATACTGTAAGTATTATTCAAGGTCTGTGACTAGAAAACATTATTCAGTATTACTCAGAACTGATCATTCAAGTGACATAGAACAAATTGAATATGTAACATACTGTAACTATTATTCAACGTCTGTGACTAGAAACATTACTCAGAATTACTCAGAACTGTGCTAGCAATGCATTGCGTTGAGATCGATAATTAATTACTGGGGCATAACAATATTTGCTTTTGAGTTATTGCTGCAAATTAAGATGTGTAACGTCATTCGTCATGAGTCAACTGTAGCAAGGTTATGAAACAAATAGAGTATATGTGATCACATTTATGAATGACACAGGTTTAATGACCAACTGCTTATAGCACATTAATTTCATGAATAATTTCTCCTGCAAAAAATACAAAATGGATTATTAAACTGAAAGAAGAAACGCATATTATGCTGAAAAGTAGTGAACTTCGAATTAACAGGTAGTGAAATGTGTACAAAATATATATGTTCTCTAGCTGTCCTTCAGTCATCATACCATGCGACATAAGACATACTGTCAAAACGAACTGCAACAAATACCTAAATAACTACATAGCATAAATACATAAACTTCAACATTATCCTCAACTGCAAAGAAAAAACTTCATCACCTGCAAAGAAAAACTTCATAATTCATATCACTATAACTCCATTATTATCATCATCTGTAAAGAAAAACTTCATTATCCATGGTTGCATATTCTTCATCATTATTCATCACCATTCATTATCATCTGCAAAAAAGTAACTTCATTATTCATTATACAACTATTCCTTATTTCTAGCATATTTCATCACTAAAACTAAGATGTGTAGTTCTGTCTGACAGCCTGCATCAACTGCCTCGTATTCTGAAAGAAAAAAATAGTTAAGACTGCTAGTCTACGATGTGTATAGTATATTCTTGTTAATGCTTGTTAATTCTGATCCATTTACTCTTCGTGACGAGGTATTGCATCTTCTTTCGTTCATTCCGAAGGTGAAATTTCCATTTTTGTTTATTTCTTTACACGTTATTTCTTTCCGAAAATGATGAACCAAGATTAATGTCTTGCATTTAAATCATATACCTACTAAATAAAAACTGGTTTATAGTAACATAATTGAGCATACAGCATAGCATGACAGAAAACGTAATATGTCAAAAACATAGACAGTGTGCAGGTGCAAAAAATGTACACAGAGTATCACAATGTAGCAGAAAAAAAAAAAGAATGTAAAATCGTCACGATGTTGAGCTATCATAAGGCAAAATGTTAAAGTCAACTGGTGTTTGTTATATCTTAAATATTTGATAGAGCATACAAACAAAACAGGAAAACAATCATACATACATGAAAAATGGAAAATATGTATACGGTAGTATAGACTTTCTTTGTGTTCAGCTTGTATGTTGTGTAGTTAATAGAGGCGAGAATTGTAGACTTTAATGGAGAGAGAATTTAATAAAATTAATATGTCACTCGATAGAATTGCATAATTATTCATAAGATACGTAAGTTTATCTGGAAAAATGTGCACGGTCTGATGTGTAACGACAAGAAAAGCGACCTGCTAACCTTACCTTGCCGGGCACTTGCCGAGAAAAAATACGATAATCATCAGTAAGTAGTCACATAAATATAATTGCATAAGTGGTCATAAAATGTGTAAGTTCATCTGGAAAAATATGCACGGTCTGATGTGTAACGACAAGAAAAGCGACCTGCTAACCTTACCTTGCCGGGCACTTGCCAAGAAAAAATACGATAATCATCAGTAAGTGTTCATGTGAATATAATTGCATAAGTGGTCATAAAAAAAATTAGGAAATGGCATTACAGTGTGATAAATCATAAAGTATGTTCATTCAATAAAAGGTTTGACGTTGGAGACGTGGTGGTTCCCTTTGGTTTTTCTGGTTCTCAAAGTTTAGGCGTGTACTACATTGGGGTGAGGAATGCTGCGAATTCGATATGGACCTGCGTATAGAAGCTCAAATTTACTGCATCTACTCTTTCCTCTGTTGGATAAATAGTGTGTACGTACTAATATCTTCTGTCCAATGTGGAAGTCACGGCGTATACAAACCTGTTTTTGCTGTCTTCTCCGGCGCTCTGCGGCACGTTTGATGTTGTTCAGCGCAATGTCAATTATTTCATGGTGTCTTAGTCGACGAGATGTAGGAAAGTTTACTAATTCTTTAATTTTGTTAGGTGGTTCAACATTTTTCAGTATAACAGACGGAGATAGCATAGTAGATTCATTTGGTATGGAATTTATTACATCCTGGAATGAGAGTATGTGTGTGTCCCAATCAATATGTTTTTTATGGCAGTATATTCTACACAGTTTACCAATTTCTTTCATTAATCGTTCACAAGGGTTCGAAGAAGCATGGTACCTGGATATATAGATCGGAGAAATGTTTCTAGCTCGCAACATACGTGTCCATATAGCAGATCGAAACTGTGACCCATTGTCGGAAATTACTTTCAACACATGCCCTACATGAAATAAAAATGTTTTACAAATGCTTTCGAAACAGTTTTAGCAGTAGTTTTGCGTAACGGAGTGAAGGTAACAAATTTTGAAGTGAGTTCAAGAGCGACAAAGATGTAGCAAAAACCTCTGTTAGTTCTGGGAATCGGACCAAAAATGTCTACAGCGGCCATATGTCTCAATTTAATCGGTACAATAGGATGTAATGGAGGAATATGTGAAGTTGTGTCTGATTTAGCTTTCTGGAAGATTTTACATGACGCTAAAACTCGTCGTACACGTTTCTCCATGTTGGCAAAATAACAGTTCTGTCTAAGTATAAGAAAACATTTTCTGGTTCCGTAATGTGCGTAACTTAAATGAGTATACCAGATTAATTTGTTAACAAGTTCGTCAGGAATGCATAATAACCAATTGTTGCTGTCAGGATGAGAGCGGCGAAACAGAATATTATTGCATACAGTGTAATGGTTTCTAATGGTAACATTATTCCTATCTTGTCAAAGGTGTTTAATTTCTTTCCACACGTTGTCTTTACTCTGCTCTTGTGCTATGTCTTGTAATGACGACGAAATGAAATTTTCAAATGCAACTTGTTGAATGTACATGACGCTGAAATTTGCTTTGCAGAAGTTGGTTGCGATGTCTTGCTGTTTGTTGCTAAGAGAACGGGATAGTGCGTCTGCTACAATATTTTGTGTACCGGGAATGTGAACAATTGTAAAATTAAATTCCTGCAAATAAAGTTTCCATTTACTTAATCTGTCGTGTGTAAATTTAGCCGAAAGTAAAAACTGGTCTGTGTAAACGGTAGTATGTCTTCCATAAAGAAAATGCCTAAATCTGGCAAATGCCCATACAACACACAATGTTTCAAGTTCTGTGACAGAATAATTGCGTTCAGGGAGACAGAATGCGACTTGCAAAAGCGATGTTTTTAATTACTGTACAACCATCTTCTTCAATTTCCTGAAAAATATGTACGCCTAAAGCGGTGTTAGAACTGTCGGTGGCAATGGAAAAATTTCTAGTAAGATCTGGGTGCGATAAAAGTGGTGCATTTAACAAAGCATGTTTCAGGTTCATAAATTCAGAATGTGCTTGCTTATCCCAGGACCAAATAGTGTTTTTACCTGTTAATTGACATAATCTAGGGGTGTCTAAAGCAGAGTAATGAATAAATTTACGAAAAAAGTTAATTAAACCCAAAAAACTGCGTAGTTGTTTCTTCGTCGTAGGAACAGTAATGTCACGTAAAGCTTGAAGTTTTTCCGGGTCAGGCGTAATGCCCTCTGCTGAAATTACATGTCCAAGAAATTTTATAGAAGTTTTACCAAAGTGCGATTTACTGAGATTAACTGTGAGTCCTTGTGCACGAAAAGTTTGCAACAGTTGTTCAAGAATCAGATTGTGTTCAGACCAGTTAGCTTCTGCAATAAGAATGTCGTCTACGTACGTTGTGATTCTGTCTTTAAGTTCTGTCGGAAGTATAGTATTCAAACCGCGAATAAATGCTGCTGAAGAAATAGTTAAACCGAACGGTAATTTACAAAATTGATAACAGTCACCAAAACAGAGAAAAGCCGTGTACTTTCTGCAGTTCGGATGGAGTTGAATTTGCCAAAATCCCGATTTCAAATCTAATGTGGAATAAATAGCAGTACCATGAAATTTCTGTAGAAGTTCTTCTAGTGTCTGTGGGCGATCTGTTTCATTAACAATAATGTCATTGATGTGACGCGAATCAAGTACGAGGCGAAGTGAACCATCCTTTTTCTTAACAATATGGAGCGGATTTATGTACGGACTAACTGCCGGTTCAATAATTCCTTGGTCAAGCATAGCTTGCAATTATTTCTTAACTTGTTCTCTGTGAATATACGGAATGGGATAATGTTTGGCTTTAAATGTGTCGTGCTGTTTAACTTGAAATTCATACATGAAACCGGACATAGTACCAGGAACATTGTCAAAAACTGGAGCTTGCCGTAAAAGAATTTTGCGTAGTTGCGTGCGTTCGTCGTCTGTACTTGCACTGCTCTGTTTAACTTTATCAGAAATTATCTGTATAACGTCATAGTCGGCTTCGTCTGGAGTATTATAGTTGTGTACCTATGTATCTGTCAACAATGTGGAATGACAGTCTATGTTACGTGATGCGGAAATGACCTCTGTACGATTAATTGTTTGTTCTTCTGCAGATAAAGAGTGCTGAAATTCTAAAGCCAGTTGTACATTTTCATCCTTTAACATTAAATAGGAATTTTGAAAGTCAACAATTGCGTCGTGTTGTACCAGAAAATTCGTACCTAAAATAATGTCTGTCGTCAATAAGGGAACAATCCAAAAATTTGAGTGAAATGTATGACCTGCAATACAAAATGATAAATGTGTCTGTAATTTTACATCTACTCCTTTACTAGATACTGCTCCTTTCACTTTAGTTTTGCCTAATGGTAACATAGGATAGGTATTCTCTTTGTTACACTCGTTGAAAGTTTCTTCATTTATAACTGACATAGGTGATCCAGAATCGATTACTGCTGAAAATTTCGATGATCCAATTTTAACTTCGATGACAGGGTGTGAAATCGTTTTTTGAACAACTGGTCTTTCCTGCAAAAGAGTGTCTCGGATGTCGTTAAAAGTAATAACATTCTCGTGAACAAGATTCTGCGTATCTGAAGTATTGCTTACGTTACTGGAAGATGCAACCTGTACTGTATTTAGTCAAATTCTATCTGATGTGCTATTATTTTCTGGAGGATGCTGTGGCATTTCCACTATTTGTACTGTTCTATTATTTCTTCCTGACGTATTACGTTCGGGATGATATCTACTGTCTGGTTCATTCATGATAATATGTTGTTGCTGATGTTCTTGCTGCTGATATAACCGACTGTTATTAAATGTACGCTGATAAATGTGTTCATTACTTTTACGTCTGTCATGATAGTCATTTTATACGGTGCACTGCGATAGGAATTGAAATAGTGTGTTTTCTGTACATACTGATTCCCTTGTTGCTGTGCGTTACTATTTGTTTGAGCTGATGCTATACGTGCATGCGGCGAAACATTAAAGCTTGGATGACCTTGTACATTACATTGTTGGTTAGGTATGCTAACCGGTTGGCTTTCATGCTGTTGCGGAGAAAAACGTCTATTGTTACCAAAATGTGTTTGCGACTGCTGAAAATTCTGTACATACTAATGATTAAAATTTTCTCTGATATTAAAATTACGCTGGTAGTTGTCATTTTGGGAGTGTCTAATGAAAAATTGTCACTTTCGGTAAAACTTGTCTTATCGGGTTTTCTTTACTCATTCTTAATCCTAGATAGAGCGATAGTTGAAGAGCTGTTTTAATAGATATAAAGGATAGTGGAAGAGAAGGCAGCAGTGCAGAAAACTAAAGATGAAATAGCACTACTACGGCTCGGGGCCCTGTGCACGCTACGGCACATATTCATTAAAGCGTAATGAATCCCCTGAGGTCAATTACGCGCTACAAATAAATTTTAGTTTCTGCGTTACAGTCAATGCCGGTGAAAGTTCAAAAGCAAATTGCTGTATCCATGCTAATTCTAGTTTCTGCATTACAGGCCAAGCTGGTGAAAGTACAAAAATAAGTTGTCGTATCCAGTTCAAAGCGTGTACCTGTGCTCTGTCATTTTTAAATGCCTTAGATTTTTTTTACGGATGAAAATTGCTCGTAATCAACGTTATCGTCTCTGAATATGTGAACAGGTTCAGGATTGTTCGGAATCTAAGTCACATACTCTCTGTAAATTACCTAAATTATACTGGCTGTGTGAGTGTGACAAATGTTCGGAATGTGCCGTATGCTGTGACGTGTTATTGACTGAAACATTTTTCATCTCTGTCACTTCTTGCTGTAAAGTCGACAATTTTCTACGTAATGTATTATTGGACGAATCTATCTCACTGATCGTCTGCTGTAAATTTTGGAATTCAGGTGTTTGATTAAACGAAATCAGTGAAGTATCGTCTGATTTGCTGTCATTATTACTTTCAATAACGTCAATACGCCTGGCCAATTCATCATATTTTTCAGTCAGTATTTTTACCTGGTCATCGTTTTTAGTGTCACAAGCATTAATTTGTTTTTGTATTTTACGTGTGGTTTCGTTCAATTTTTTAACGTCAGCTTTGATGACTTCGGGATCCTGAATTAGTTCTAATTGTTCAAGTCTGTCGGTCACTGTCTGAAAGTCTACTATGTGTGTATCTGTTTTTGATTTAAGATCGGAAATTTCATCACGCAATTCGGTGTTCAACTGTTTGATAGTATTAATTTCGTCTGATACTGTAGCAATATTGTTGTCTACGTATGTTTTTGCTTTCGTAAACAATTTACGTTTATCTTCCTGTCTCTGTGCGGTAATTGTTTCCATGACTTGTCGTTTTACTTTATTTTGTTCCTGTATGAATTTACGGTAACGCGTTTCACTGTTTTGTAGGTGGTGATTAAAACGTTCGTCAATTTGGCTGTTCTGTTGGTCGAATTTCTTGTCTACCTTCGCATCCAGTGTGCGCGAAAGTTCTGCTGACATTAATTTAAACTCGTCGCGTAACTGTGTTGCGTTTTCAGAGCATTGTTTACCGACTGCACTAATTTCGTCTCTAAGTAATTTAGTTGTTTCTGCATGTCTATTATTTAATTCTTGTGCCACGGATCTAATTTCTTCACTACTGTTTCTAGCACAAGCCTTAATTTCCTCACGTAATTGTTCCTTAGTACCATGACACTGCGCGGCAACGGCTGTAATCTGTTCACTAAGCTGTCTGGAATTGTTGTCTAGTTTTTCATTAATTTTATTAATTTGATGTTTGAGATTTTCACTAAGTTGTTTGTCTTTCACTCTGTTGTTTGAAATTTTCACTAAGTTGTTGTTTGAGATTTTCATTATTTTCATTAATTTGATGTTTGAGATTTTCGCTAAGTTGTTTGTGGTTGTTGCCTTGTTCTTTTCTCGACTGTTTAAGACTTTCGTTAAGTTGTAGCAATACTGCCATAACTTGATCCATGCCAAAAGTAGCGGCTCTATTTTCTATGTTGTGTGTTGGTCTATCTGCATTTGTCACGCTTTGTGTAACCATTTGGTTATTCTGTGATTCACAAAAAGGTTTGCCCATAGGATGTGCACTATTGGTCGCTAAATCGGAATCAAATAAATTTGCCGCACTTTGAATACACTGTTCATTTTCGTTAGAAAAGTTTATGTCTTCACAATTCAAATTTTGCAAATCGGGTGTGTTATATTGGGCAGCGTTCATTGTAACAGAACGTGCCGCGTCATCAATTGTCGTTAAATTAACACAGGACACAATTGAATTTGTTTGCTCATCATTAGCATTAAAATCATTACTAGTGGTCGGTACGCACTGATTGTCTGTAAATGGAGGATCGTCATCATTACACTGAGTGTCGCAAATATTATCGGTCAAATTATTAGAGTCGGCTATTTCGCTCATTGTACATCGCGATGTACTGTTAACAGTTTTTCGCGGCATTTTTACACAAATCAAAATTATTCACAAATGAAACAAAGACAATGCAAAATGCAACAAACACAATTACAACAAAGAGCAACAAATTGCCGATGATCTGTGAAAGAAAGAGTGACAAATTAGTAAATGCGTTGCGCCAGATGCAAACTACGTTTAAGTAAATAAGAGCAGATATATGACTACTTCTCAGAGGATTCACAAAGAAATACGATCCTGGCCGGATGTCGCCAAGTGTAACCTCCCCACACGAAATATAATAATGAAAATGGACCAAGAACCAAGTGTAAACTCCCCACAAAAATAATAATAAAATGATTTTTTTTTAAAGTATTGGAACCTCCGAACAAAATTGGCTCCCATTTATAATCTGTGTGCAGAAATGCACTCACATTTAATGTTCCCACAAAATTCTTTTCACATTTAATGTTAAGTTCGAAACAGAAAAATTCCTAAACACCAAAATAATAAAAAAAATTTAGTAACCTGATAAATTTTATGAGGACAGCAGCGCTGCCTTTCGGCCCTGTATTTTGAATAAAAAAGCAAAAATTCTTACCTCAATAAAAACTGCAAATATATCTGCTCTTATGTAGAAATTTTTTGACACAGCTTCGTGCAATGGTGGCGTATATTTTTTTCTGATTTTTGGAAGGAATGATCATGCATTGGAAATATTCTTTAAATTGAAATGAATGCTTTTCTTTAAAAAAGTCACTTTATGTTGTAAAAATTATTATTGGGGCATTTTTTTGAAAGAAGTTAAATGACAATTAATATACATTACTAGATATGCGCAAGGCTGCTTCTTTACCTTCTACAATAATACTCATCCTCCAGAGTCCTGACCAGAGTCTCGAGCAGACCAGACAGCCGACACGCGCCGTCTCCCGCCGACTCACACGGATTACTCAAGACAACTGTCGACACGCGCAGACAAGCGCAGACTAGCGACAAGCAACAACTAACGACATACTACTCTCTGGTCAGAGACTCTGTCATGCCTCGCCCATCACCGGCAACGCATACGTCTTACAATATGTATAGGTAATTTAATTTCATGATATGTCTGTATTAGCCATACGCTAAATAAATAAATAAATAAATAATGTGCCTAATTTTACGTTATGCGTGCTTATTTGTAGTTTATATGTGCCAAAGCATATAAATGTGTCGAGGTACACAAATAACAGATTACTGACCTATAGAATCCGTTTTGTATAAACAGCCTACCCTGCTTTAGCAGGGAAAAGAAGGGAACCAACGGAAAATTGCTCCTGTCAGAGCACAAAAAACGGAGAATATGTTCCTCTTTAAA
Organism: Schistocerca nitens; assembly: GCF_023898315.1. Classification (NCBI taxonomy): domain Eukaryota; kingdom Metazoa; phylum Arthropoda; class Insecta; order Orthoptera; family Acrididae; genus Schistocerca; species Schistocerca nitens. Next base: position 587,654,149 of record NC_064618.1, read on the forward strand.
AGACTCTGACAGAAAAGGGGGGACCAGCTGCGTCAGGTTCCTCACCAAAAATTTTGGCATGTCGATATATTCGCGCTTTTTTGTGCTGAAAGGCATTCGGACAGAGACAGTGCCAGGGGGAGAAAAAGAACAGAGAAGAGACAGTTACAGTGGGGGAGAAAAAGTGGCTGTGAAAGAGAAAGAAAGGGGGATGAAGGCAATAGTAGTGGGGGCCAAAGAGAGAGGAGATATTTATGGTCAGTGACAGACAGTGGCACGAGAGACAGAATGATAGGTGAGAACAAAAGAGAAAGGAGACAGTGGAAATGGAAAATACAGGTGGGTGGGGACCATACATCGGCTAAGTGTGACAAGTGCAGTAGAGTAATTCACTGCAAGGGTACATAAGCAGTTATAATTTATACACTAACAAACCTAATAATATCACAATAATTGTCCAAGTACAATGGGCACAAACGTATTAATGAAGAGATTGACATTTTACTGCAATGTTCAAGGAGGAAATATCACAAGTGCTTGGCTAAGGAATCGACCATCTCACAAGTTTATCAACGCTATTACACTTCACTGGTCCAGCAGAGAACATTATAATTCAAAACAAATCTTAAATATGAAAACACAAAATTAGAATTGTTGTATGGTGCAAGTTGGATATTTGGAAATTTGTGGTAAGTTCCTATGGGACCAAACTGCTAAGTTCATCGGTCTCTAGGCTTACACACTACTTAATCTAACTCAGACTAAGTTATCCTAAGGACAACACTCAGCCACCAATGCCCGAGGAAGGAGTCAAACCTCCGACGGGGGGAGCCCCGCTAACCGTGACAAGGCGCCTAGACCCCGCGGCAGGTGCACTTGTCATTTTATCGTGTTCTGATGTTACAAGCATATCTTCAGTCTCCCCTTCAGACTAAGGCCTTATATCTGCAGCGCTACATGTAATAATTTCCACTTGAGATTAATGTTTGTCTCTTAGGGCTATCATAAAATCATGACACTATGGGGTAGCGGGAAAATTTAATATAATGGAAATAATTTTGTCTCAGAACACTCAGTTCTCACTTGCATGAAAGATACTCTCTGCATTAATTACTGCGATCTGAATATCACTGGCAGTGGGAAGGCTAAATGTCGGGGATAAGCAGGGTACGGTTCTGGTTCCGGGTTTCTGATTTGGGTCAGTAGTCTTCTGACTGGCTTGATGCGACCCGCCACAAATTCCTCTCCTGTGCCACCCTCTTAGCGTCAGAGTAGCATTTGCAACCTATGTCCTCAATTATTTGCTGAATGTTTTCCAATCTATGTTTTCCTCTACAGTTTTTACCCTCTACACCTCCCTCTATTACTATGGAAGTTATTCCGCGATGTCTTAACAAACGCTCTACAATTCTGTCCTCGGTGTTCTCCACACATTCCTTTCCCCGCCAATTCTGCAGAGGACTTTCTCATTTCTTACCTTATCAGTCCAGCTAATATTCAATATTCTTCTGTAGCGCAAAATTTCAAATGCTTCCATTCTCTTCTTTTCCGGTCTTCCTAGAGTCCATGTCATAGCATCATACAATGCTGTGTACCAAACGTACATTCTCAAAAATTTCCTCTTTATATTAAGGCCTGTGTTTGGTAGGAGTAGACTTCTATTGCCAGGAAATGCCCATTTTCCCAGTGCTAGGCTGCTTTTTATGTCTTTCTCGCTCCGTCCGTCATGGGTTAAATTGCTGCCTAGGCAGCAGAATTCCTTAACTTCATCTGCTTTGTGCTCCCCAGTTATGATGTTAAGTGCCTCGCTGTTCTCATTTCTGCTGCTTTCATTACTTTCGTCTCCCTTCTATTTATTAAATTGTTCATTTCATTCAAAACATACAGTAATTCTTCTTCACTTTCATTGAGGATATCAATGTAATAAGGGAATCTAAATACTGATATCCCTTCACCTTGAATTTTAATTCTTGTCTTCAACCTTTCTTTTAGTTCCGTCACTGCATCTTCGATATATAGATTGAACAGTAGGGGCGTAAGACTACACTGCTGTCTCACACCCTTTTTAATCCGACCACTTCGTTCTAGATCTCCCACTCTTATTGTTCCCTCTTGGCTCTAGTATCTATTGTATATCAACCGTCTTTCCCTATAGCTTATCCCTAATTTTCTCAGAATTTCTAATATCTTGCCTCATTTGGAACTGTGAACGCTTTTTCAAGGTCAACAGATCCTATGAACGTCTCTTGATTCTTCTTCAGTCTTGTTTCCATTATCAACCGAAACGTCAGAATTGCCCCTCTGTTGCCTTTACCTTTCCTAAAGCCAAACTGATCGTCCTGTAACACATCCTCTATTTTCATTTCCAGACTTCTGTATATTAATATTGCCAGCAACTTGGATGCATGAGATGTTAAGCAGATTGTGCAATAACTCTCGCACTTGGCGGTTCTTGCAGTCGTCGGAACTGTGTGGATGATTTTTTTCCGAAAGACACGTGGTATAACTCCAGATTCGTATATTCTACACATGTATATGAATAGTGGATTTCCACTTTCCCCAACAATTTTAGAAATTATGATGGAATGTTATGTATCCCATCTGCCTTGAAAGATCTTAAGTCTTCCAAAGCTCTCTTAAATTGTGAGTCTAATACTGGATTCCCTGTCTCTTCTATATCGAGTACTTTTTTTGTTTTATCGCGTCATCAGACATGTCCTCCCAGTCACAGAGGACTTCAATGTACTCTTTCCACTTATCCACAAAAAATGGTTCAAATGGCTCTAAGCACTATGGGGCTTAACATCTGAGGTCATCAGGCTTAGAAGTACTTAAACCTAACCAACCTAAGGACATCACACACATCCATGCCCGAGGCATGATCCTAACCTGCGACAGTAGCAGCAGCGCGGTTCCGAACTGAAGCGCCTAGAATCGCTCGGCAACAGCGACCGGCACCTATCCGCTCTCTCCTCTACATTTAGCAGTAGAATTCCCATGTACTCTTATGTTGCCACCCGTGTTTTTAATTTCACCGAAGCTTATTTAGACTTTTCTACATGCTGACGCATTCTTTCCCACAGTCATTTATTTTTCGATTTCTTCACATTTTTCATGCAGCCATTTCATCTTAGCTTCCCTGCATTTCCTGTTTATTTCATTCATAAGTGTCTTATTTTTCTGTATTCCTGAATTTCCCTGCAGATGTTTGTGCTTCCATCTTTCATCGATCAACTGAATTATTGCTTCTATTACCCATGGTTTGCCGGCCGGAGTGGCCGAGCGGTTTTAGACGCTACAGTTTGGAACCGCGTGACCGCTACGGTCGCAGGTTCGAATCCTGGCTCGGGCATGGATGTGTGTAATGTCCTTAGGTTAGTTAGGTTTAAGTAGTTCTAAGTTCTAGGGGACTTATGACCTCAGCAGTTGAGTCCCATAGTGCTCAGAGCCATTTGAACCATTTTTTACCCATGGTTTCTTCGCAGTTAAGTTCTTTGCACCTATCTTTCTCCTTCCAACTTTTGTGATTGCGCTTTTTAGAGATTTCCACCCCTCTTCATCTCAATTGCTTGCAGAGCTATTTCTTATTTCAGTGTCTACAGTCTCAGTCAACCTCAAGCGTCTCTCTTCATTCCTCAGTGCTTCAGTATCCCGCTTCTTTGCGTACTGATTCTTCCTGAGTAGTCTCTCAATTTTCAGCATACTCTTCATCGCTATTAAATTGTGATTTGAGTATATACACTCCTGGAAATGGAAAAAAGAACACATTGACACCGGTGTGTCAGACCCACCATACTTGCTCCGGACACTGCGAGAGGGCTGTACAAGCAATGATCACACGCACGGCACAGCGGACACACCAGGAACCGCGGTGTTGGCCGTCGAATGGCGCTAGCTGCGCAGCATTTGTGCACCGCCGCCGTCAGTGTCAGCCAGTTTGCCGTGGCATACGGAGCTCCATCGCAGTCTTTAACACTGGTAGCATGCCGCGACAGCGTGGACGTGAACCGTATGTGCAGTTGACGGACTTTGAGCGAGGGCGTATAGTGGGCATGCGGGAGGCCGGGTGGACGTACCGCCGAATTGCTCAACACGTGGGGCGTGAGGTCTCCACAGTACATCGATGTTGTCGCCAGTGGTCGGCGGAAGGTGCACGTGCCCGTCGACCTGGGACCGGACCGCGGCGACGCACGGATGCACGCCAAGACCGTAGGATCCTACGCAGTGCCGTAGGGGACCGCACCGCCACTTCCCAGCAAATTAGGGACACTGTTGCTCCTGGGGTATCGGCGAGGACCATTCGCAACCGTCTCCATGAAGCTGGGCTACGGTCCCGCACACCGTTAGGCCGTCTTCCGCTCACGCCCCAACATCGTGCAGCCCGCCTCCAGTGGTGTCGCGACAGGCGTGAATGGAGGGACGAATGGAGACGTGTCGTCTTCAGCGATGAGAGTCGCTTCTGCCTTGGTGCCAATGATGGTCGTATGCGTGTTTGGCGCCGTGCAGGTGAGCGCCACAATCAGGACTGCATACGACCGAGGCACACAGGGCCAACACCCGGCATCATGGTGTGGGGAGCGATCTCCTGCACTGGCCGTACACCACTGGTGATCGTCGAGGGGACACTGAATAGTGCACGGTACATCCAAACCGTCATCGAACCCATCGTTCTACCATTCCTAGACCGGCAAGGGAACTTGCTGTTCCAACAGGACAATGTACGTCCGCATGTATCCCGTGCCACCCAACGTGCTCTAGAAGGTGTAAGTCAACTACCCTGGCCAGAAAGATCTCCGGATCTGTCCCCCATTGAGCATGTTTGGGACTGGATGAAGCGTCGTCTCACTCGGTCTGCACGTCCAGCACGAACGCTGGTCCAACTGAGGCGCCAGGTGGAAATGGCATGGCAAACCGTTCCACAGGACTACATCCAGCATCTCTACGATCGTCTCCATGGGAGAATAGCAGCCTGCATTGCTGCGAAAGGTGGATATACACTGTACTAGTGCCGACATTGTGCATGCTCTGTTACCTGTGTCTATGTGCCTGTGGTTCTGTCAGTGTGATCATGTGATGTATCTGACCCCAGGAATGTGTCAATAAAGTTTCCCCTTCCTGGGACAATGAATTCACGGTGTTCTTATTTCAATTTCCAGCAGTGTATCTGCTCCTGGGTACGGCTTACAACGAAATTTCTGATATCGGAATCTCTGCCTGTCCACTATATAATCTAACCGAAATCTTCCCCTGTCTCCCCGAGTTTTCCAAGTATACCTCCCTCTTCTGATACTTAAACAGAGCGTTCGCTATTACTAGCTGAAATTTATTGCGGAACTCAATTAGCCTTTCTCTTCTCTCATCCCTAGTACCAAGTCCATATTCTCCCTTAACCCTTTCTTCTACTCCTTCCCGCACAACCGCATTCAAATCGCCCATGGCTATTCGATTTTCATCTCCCTTTACATACAGAATTACCCTCATATACTTTCTCTGTCCATCCCCCTTCGGCTTGCAACATCAGCATGTATACCTGAACTTTCGTTGTCGGTGTTAGTTTGCTGTCGATTCTGATGATAGTAAGCATATTACTGAACTAATCACAGTAACTGACTGTCTGCCCTACCTTCGTGTTCATAACTAATAGTACTCCTGTTGTACCATTTTCTGCTGCTCTTGACCAGAAATGGTTGTGATCTTTCCGTTTTATTTCACTGACACTCATTGTATCTAGATTGAGCCTTAGCAGTTTTCTTTTCAGATTTTCTTCTTCGCTACCACATTCTGCGTCTGACATTACACGCCCGAGACGTAGAACGTTATCCTTTCTTTTATTACTCAACTGTTTTCTCAGTGCTTACCTCCCTATTGGCAGTCCTCACCCGCAGATCCGAATGGTGGACTACTCAGGAATCTTTTGCGATTGGAGAGATCATTATGACAATTTTCCAATTGCAGGGCACATGTCGTTTGGATAAACATTATGTGACGGCAATGAAGTGGTTTCCATTGTCTTTTGCATCGTCTTACGCCGTTGATAATCGCCAATTCTTCAGATATGAATTGGATATACAATCACTCTCGTGATTTGTACTACTTACAGGTAACTGAAAATGTCAGAATTACGTCACATGCCATGATGTTCTTAGAGAATTTACTGTGGTGGTCTAACGAATGTGAAACAAGCAATAAAAAATCTTAGATGAGCTACCATCACGATTTTGAAATTGAAATAAAATTCAAGCAGTCAGAATTCTAGCACAATTCACACACAATAACTATTGCACAGCCAAGCTATAACGATCTGATATTCAACGATCTAATATTGCGTCCTGGCATCCTGAAACTCTGTACGTAGCCACACATGGTAGTCCTTGTTGTATCGCCATCCATCACAAATAAAACACGAAAAATAATCACCATTAACCAATAAAAATACACTCATTGGGCTGCTGTTTTTCTTAGAAGTGACTGAACATTAATAAAAAAAATCACTAATTGATGGTTGAACACTGGGATATGTCTCCATAAGCTGGTGCAAAACATGTGATTTCATAGCAAGTACGAAGAAAACGATCCCAAATTCACAATATAATACTCGAGGCAGTCTATGTCCCATCTAGTAACTGTTCCTCTAAATACTCTTACATAATTATAGTGATTTCTCATAGTTAGTCTCCGTTACCAACCGTTATCTATGTTGTAGTCACAAAGAAAACACACGAAATGTTAAAATTTATTGCGTTAAATTATTCTGATTAACCTTCTGTCAGATATAACAACAATTGGTTATAACAACTGTCAGATATAACAACTATTAGAGGTTGGAAATAGCCCTAAAACTATGAAATTTTATAGCTTAAGGCTCTTCTATCTGTTCAGTGCGAAGTGCACGAGGCACTATCACACAGAGAAAAATTATTAGAACCAAATAAAATTTATAAACCTGTATATAGAAATATATAACTTTATTCGCTCTCTTAAGTAAAGAAGTAACTGCTGTTTTATGAACGGCAGCTGAGAATCAGCTACACACTATAATTGTCGTAGCCACACTATTACAATTACCTAAATTGTCCAAAAAACGGCAATTACCACGTCGTCGAGCATTCCCCTATTTATGTTGGCTTCAACTAACTGATTTGGAGCCTGATTCAAGATAATATAGCCCATTTTTCACGTAGTTTTCTTACCACACAAGTATACTCGACCCAGAGACATACACACTCCGGGCCACCATCTTAACCATCGATACGTTCTTGAAAACCTCCGCAAACCTCTCAGTTCAACCTTAGCTGAAGATTTCACTTCGAAAAATCATCTCTGGCTTGTTTTATCTATTTTATAATGCAAACAATCACACTTTCATTTCAATCATTTCCTTCGGAAGGTAAAGAGAGGACTAAGGAAGTGCGATTCGTAAAACAAAACACAGTTTAAATGCATTTCCGGATACAAACGGCGTGAACGAATTATTTCATGTAGTATCTTCTTGTTGTACAATTAATCCCGATCATCAGTACGATTATCTGTCACGTTACATCCGTGGACTAGGGGTTGTGTCTTTCCATACTAATAAAAACATCCTCGGTCCCGAGTTCGAAAATCGCCACCGTTTTAATTTTGATTAATAATCAGCACTCGAGGCCGAAGCCTTCCTGCATAAGAAGTCACCCTCATTCTTTCAACAGCCTTGTCAAAGGCAACGGGGGAGCGGACCGAGGTACAGGGCATTCGTCCTTAACGTGGGAAACTCCCATACTGGCGGAAGAATCAGCAATAATGAGCGGCATGAGGATGCAGAAGGCGATTGAAAGAGGGTAATAGGAAAAATGACCTTGAAGTATTACTCGGTTCTTTCAATTTGACACCCGTTATTGATTTTCCTACTCGGGTGGTAAAGGATAGCAGCTCACTGATAGATAACTTCATTATAGACCAAGATATTTTTAACCAGATAAATGCTCAGCCTGTTGAGAATGGTCTTTCTGATCATGGTGCACAGCTAGTTACAATATATGACATAGCTCCATTCAGCAGTACTAAACAGTCCTCCGAAGTAGTACGTTCAGTCAACAATTTAACAATTGCAAATTTCAGTGAAAGCCTACAGCAGTTAGACTGGGATGAGGTGTACCGTGAACCTGATGTCAATTTAAAATATAATTTATTTCATGACATTTTTTTAAATGCATTTGAAAACTGCTTCCCCAAGAATAGTTAAATATACTCGTAAGAAACCATGTAACAAACCATGGCTTACTAAGGGTATAAAAATATCTTGTAACAGGAAAAGGGAAATGTATCTGACAGCAAGAAAGAGTAGTGACCCAGAAACTATCAAACATTATAAAAACTACTGTGCTATATTAAGAAAAGTTATTAACAAATCCAGAAGTATGTGTTTCATGTCTGAAATCAGCAACTCTGATAATAAAATTAAAACAATTTGGAATATTATTAAAAGAGAAACAGGTCAACCAAGAGTACAGGAAGACAGTATTACCATCAAATTGAATGAAAACTTTACAAACAAAAAGTCAGAAGTTGAAAATATTTTTAATAATCATTTTCTAAATATTGTGGATATAGTAGGATCCAGGTGTTCATTAAAAGGTGCTAGACTGTTAATGGAAGAGGCCATACCTATGCAATTTGATACAATTGAAATCTCACCCACTTCTCCCTCTGAAATTAGGAAAATAATAAACTTGCTTAAAAGCAAAAACTCACATGGAATTGATGGCATTTCCAGCAAAATACTAAAAGCTTGTTCTCAACAGATAAGTAAGATTCTCAGCCACCTGTGTAATAGCTCTCTGGAACAGGGCATTTTCCCTGATAGACTGAAATATGCTATTGTTATACCTTTGCATAAAAAAGGGGATAGATCTGATGTCAACAATTACCATCCAATCTCCCTTCTAACAGCTTTATCCAAAATTTTTGAGAAAGTAATGTATTCAAGAGTAGCTTCACATAGCTGTAAAAATGAAGTACTAACAAAATGTCAGTTTGGTTTCCAGAAAGGTTTTTCAACAGAAAATGCCATATATGCTTTCACCAATCAAATTTTGAATGATCTGACTAACCGAACACCACCCATTGGGATTTTTTGTGATCTCTCAAAGGCTTTTGATTGTGTAAATCATGAAATTCTGCTAGAGAAGCTGAAGTATTGTGGCATGAGTTGGACAGTGCACAAATGGTTTAATACGTACCTAACTGGAAGAGTGCAGAAGGTTGAAATAAGCAGTTCTCATAATATGCAGAGATCAGCACATTCCTCAATCTGGGGAACTATCAAGAATGGGGTTCCACAAGGGTCAGTCTTGGGTCCTCTGTTGTTCTTAATATATATTAATGACTTGCCATTCTATATTTGTGAAGAGACAAAGTTAGTTCTCTTTGCTGATGATACAAGTATAGTAATCACACCTGACAAACAAGAATTAACTGATGAAATTGTCAATAATGTCTTTCAGAAAATTACTAAGTGGTTCCTTGTAAATGGACTCTCACTGAATTTTGATAAGACCCAGTACATACAGTTCTGTACAGTAAATGGTATGACGCCATTAATAAATATAGTCCTTAATCAGAAGCATATAGCTAAGGTAGAATATTCAAAATTTTTAGGTGTGTCCATTGATGAGAGATTAAATTGGGAGAAACACATTGATGATCTGCTGAAACGTTTGAGTTCAGCTACTTATGCAATAAGGGTCATAGTAAATTAGCTTACTACGCCTATTTTCACTCATTGCTTGCATATGGCATCTTATTTTGAGGTAATTCATCACTGAGGAATAAAGTATTTATTACACAAAAGCATGTAATCAGAATAATAGCTGGAGTCCACCCAAGATCATCCTGCAGACATTTATTTAAGAATCTAGGGATATTCGCAGTAGCTTCTCAGTATATATACTCTCTTATGAAATTTGTTATTAACAACCAAACCCAATTCAAAAGTAATAGCAGGGTGCATAACTACAATACTAGGAGAAAGGACGATCTTCACTATTCAAGATTAAATCTAACTTTGGCACAGAAAGGGGTGAATTATACTGCCACTAAAGTCTTTGGTCACTTACCAAATAGTATCAAAAGTCTGACAGATAACCAACAAGTATTTAAGAAGAAATTAAAAGAATTTCTGAATGACAACTCCTTCTACTCCATAGAGGAATTTTTAGATATAAATTAAGAAAAAAAAGAAAAAAAAACAAACAAAAAATTATAAAAAATTTAAATAAGTTGTTATATTAACTTAATTATGTTATTAAATTAACATAATTATGTCATGTATTGGAAAATTTGACTGGTTCCACATCATTACGAAATATCATATTCATGATCCATGGAACTAGTATTAATCTAAGCTAATCTAATCTAAACACGACGTGTACCCACAGGACATGTGGCCTGTGCAAGAAGTGTCTTGATGATCTCTCCACTGGCGAAAAACTCCGGAATAGTCCCCCATTCGGATCTCCGGGAGGGGACTGACAAATGGGAGGTGACCATCAGAAAAAGACTGAACAAGCACTGAAAGGATAGCGTCCTACAAGTTGGGGCATGGAACGTCAGAAGCTTGAACTTGGTAGAGAAACTAGAAAATCTGAAAAGAGAACTGCTAAGACTCAGTCTAGCTGCAGTAGCGGTCAGTGAGGTGAAACGGAAAGAAGACAAGGATTTCTGGTCAGATGAGTATAGGGTAATATCAACAGCAGCAGAAAATTGTATAACAGCAGTAAGATTGATTATGAATAGGAAGGTAGGCAGAGAGTGTGTTACAGTGAACAGTTCAGTGATCGGGTTGTTGTTATCCGAAAATCAACACCGATAATGGTAGTTCAGTTGTACATTCCGACGTCGCAAGCTGAAGATGAAGAGATAGAGAAAGTATACGGAGATACTGAAAGGGTAATATAGTACGTAAAGGGAGATGAAAATCTAATAGTCATGGGGGGACTGGAATGCAGTTGTAGAGGAAGGAGTAGAAGGAAAGGTTACAGGAGAATATGGGCTTGGGACAAGGAATGATATAGGAGGAAGACTAATTGAGTTCTGTAATATATTTCAACTAGTAATAGCGAATACTCTCTTCAAGAATCACAAGAGCGGGACGTATACATGGGAAAGGCCGGGTGATAAGGGAAGATATCAGTTAGATTACATCAAGGTCAGAAAGAGGCTCCGAAATCAGATACTGGATTGTAAGGCGTACCCAGGAGCAGATATAGACTCAGACAACAATCTAATAGTGATGAAGAGTAGGCTGAAGTTTAAGAGATTGATCAGAAAGAATCAATATGTAAAGAAGTGGAAGTACTAAGGAATTATGAGATGCGCTTGAAGTTCTCTAAGGCTGTAGATATAGCAACAAAAAAAATGGTTCAAATGGCTCTGAGCACTATGGGACTTAACATCTGAGGTCATCAGTCCCCTAGAACTTAGAACTACTTAAACCTAACTAACCTAAGGACATCACACACATCAATGCCCGAGGCAGGATTCGAACCTACGACCGTAGCGGTCGCGCGGTTCCAGACTGAAGCACCTAGAACCGCTCGGCCACACCGGCCAGCCGATATAGCAATAAATAATAGCTCAGTTGGCAGTACAGTCTGAATGGACATACCTAAAAAGCGCAGTCACAGAAGTTAGAAAGTAAAAAAATAGTTACAAAGGAGGTAACTGCCAAGAAACCATGGGCAACCAAAGAAATACTTCAGGTGATCGATGAAAGAAGGGTGTACAGAAATGTTCAAGGAAATTCAGGAATATAGAAATACATGTCGCTGAGGAAAGAAATGAATACAAAGTGAAGGGAAGCTAAGACGAAATGACTGCATGAAAAATGTGAAGAAATCTAAAAAGAAATGATTGTTGGAAGGACTGACTCAGCGTATAAGAAAGTCAAAACTGTGGAAATTAAAAATAAAGGTAGGAACATTAAGGGTGCAACGGAAATTCCACTGTTAAATGCAGAGGAGAGAGCGGATAGGTGGAAAGAGTACATTGAAGGCCTCTATCAGGAGGATGATTTGTGTGATGTGATAGATGAAGAAACATGAGTCGATTTAGAATAGACAGGGAATCTAGTAATCGAATCAGAATTTAAGAGAGCTTTGGAGTACCTACGATCAAATAAGGCAGAAGGGATAGATTACATTCCATCAGAATTTCTAAAATCGTTGGGGGAAGTGGCAACAAAACGAATAAAAATGGCTCTGAGCACTATGGGACTCAACTTCTGAGCTCATTAGTCCCCTAGAACTTAGAACTAGTTAAACCTAACTAACCTAAGGACATCACGAACATCCATGCCCGAGGCAGGATTCGAACCTGCGACCGTAGCGGTCTTGCGGTTCTAGACTGCAGCGCCTTTAACCGCACGGCCACTTCGGCCGGCTACAAAACGAATATTCTTGTTGGTGTGTAGAATGTATGAGCTCGGCGACATACCATCAGATTTTCGGAAAAATATCATCCACACAATTCCGAATAATGCAAGATCTGACAAGAGCGAGAATTGTGGCACAATAGCTTAACAGCTGGTGCATTGAAGTTGCTTACAAGAATAATATACAGAAGAATTGAAAGGAAAATTGAGGATGTGTAACATGAGGATTAGTTTTCTTTAGGAGAGGTTAAGGCACCAGAAAGGCAATTCTCACGTTGCGGTTGATAACGGAAGCAAGATTAAAGGAAAATCAAGTCACGTTCATAGGAATGTCGACCTCGAAAATGCGTTCAACAGCTTAAAGGGGTGCAAGATGTTCGAACTCTGAGAAAAATAGGGGTAAGCTGTAGGGATAGACTGCTAATATACAATACATGTAAGAGCCAAGAGGGAATAATAAGAGTGGACGACCAAGAACTAAGTGTTCGGATTAAAAAGGGTGTAAGAAAGGGATGTAGTCTTTCCCCCCCTACTGTTCAGCCTTTACACAGAGGAAGCAATGATGGAAATAAAAGAAAGCTTCGAGAGTGGAAATAAAATGCAAGGTGAAAAGATATCAATGATACGATTCGCTGATGACATTGCTATCCTGAGTGAAACTGAAGAAGAATTATATAATCCGCTCGATGGTATGAACAGTCTAGTGAGTACAGAATATGGATCGAGAGTAAATCGAAGAATGACGAAAGTAATGAGAAATATCAGAAATGACAACAGCGAGAAACTTAACATCAGGATTGATGGTCACGAAGTAGATAAAGTTTAGGAATTCTGCTACCTATGCAGCAAAATAACTAAAGACGGATGGAGCAAGGAGGACATCGAAAGTCGACTAGCATTGGCAAAATGGGCACTACTGGGCAAGAGAAGTCTACTAGTAACAACCACAGGCCTTAATCTGTGGAGGAAATTTCTCAACATGTACGTTTCGAACACAGCATTGTATGGTAGTGGAACATAGATTGTGGAAAAACAGGAACAGAAGAGAATAGAAGTATTTTAGTTGGGGTGCTACAGACGATAGTTGAAAATTAAGTGGCCTCATATGGTAAGGAATGAGGAGATCCTGCGCAGAGTCGGAGAGGAAAGGAATATGTAGAAAACACTGACAAGGAGAAGGGCCAGGATGATGGGACATCTGATAAGACATCAAGGAACGACTTCCAAGGTCCTAGAGGGAGCTGTCGAGGTCAAAAACTGTAGAGGAAGACAGAGATTGGAATAAATCCAGCAAATAATTGAGGACGTAGGTTGCAAGTGCTACTCTGGAATGAAGAATTTGACACAGGAGAGGACTTAGCATTGGGCCACATCAAACAAGTCAGGGGACAGACAGCTCGAAAAAAAAAGTATACAGGAGTCTCTGTGGCTTTGATGGGTCGTGCACTACATATATGTAGAATCAAAGTGAAATTATTGTAATGTAAGGATTGGAATGGGCTTGGGAAAAATGCACCAAAACTTGGTAAGAAACGGGTAGCAGTGAAGAGTGGAGGAAAATAAGGCGTGGAGTGAAACATCTTCATTGACTTAAATGCTGCTGCGTCAGTAAGGTTAATATACAACATATAAACTTAAAAATATTTACAAAAAGAAAACGGTAATGAAAAAAATAACGCTCAGTAAACCCTATACAACAGAACAGGTAAGTACAGGGAAATTAAATGCATTTGTGAAACGTTGAAAACTATGTTGACATTAGAGCCGGCAAATGCATTTGACAGTTCATCAGTAATCTAAGAAGTTATACACAAGAGGATATTTCAATTTGATTTTATATATTCCAAACTGTGCAGGATCGAAGCGGTATATTGGGCATGTTAACAGCAGTATTAACTGACAGATGTAAAATCAAGCATACAGCAACGTAAAATACTTTAATTTTCTTTATTCTTATTTCATCTCCATAGGCCCATCGGGGGGTTGGGATTCCAGCGATACAAACATTTCGCTCTTCAGTCCAAACCTCTAAAAATATAAAGAGGACGAAACATATACGATTAAAATGTGAAAACTTTGCAGCTGTTTCTAAAAATCTGTAAAATTAAGAATTTTGTTAAGATTTGCATAAACATTAAAACTGTTGATTTTCTTTGTTGTTTATTTTAAGATAGATTGAGTAAAAGGTAAAGATAAAATAAGAAATATACTTTTAAAACACATTGCAAAAATTGTGGCATACCCTGCAATAGAACTAGAAACCGGAAGGACCTCCAGAGGGAAAAGGGACTTGGACAGAGGGAAATGTGCTCTATAGGCACGAAGAGTTTGAAAATCTAAGTTGCTGGCTAGTACTTACGGAGATGAAAATAGGTGATGGGATGGATAATTGGGAGACAGGAAGTGAGAAGGAGTCTGGTGGGTTATCTGGACCTTCGTGTCAAGAAGAGAAGGGATGAAAAGATATGGAGAGAGAAGATGGAGGGGGGGAGTATGATGGAGGGGGGAGCCCTGATGCTGAGTGAGATGGGTGGGGAGGAGTAATAGATAAATAGCGGGTCGAATTTCATTGTGTTGCAATAGGTTATGGAGTGAGTGCAGGTGTTGGGATGGTGGAATGTGTTGGTAGCCCAGGATATTTTAGTGTATTAGTTAGCTGTATGGGACGGATGATATTGGTGAGGTAAAAGTAATGGATTCGAAAGATATGAATGGACCATGCTGTAGTTATTTCCTGTGTCTTGGAGCAGTTTATCTTCAGGAAACACTTGCCACACATGGATGACTAGTTAAGATGGAAAGGTCGCTGAGATTTTGAGTCGAGGTGGGTAGATTGGAATGCAGTCTGATCGGGATCTTGAACGAAGTGCGCCGGAGGGGATGCTTTTAGATACCAACAGTGTAGAGAATAAAAAGCAGAGGGCAGAGTCTTGGGGCGCACGGGCAGTAAACCAGGAAATGCGGGAATTGATGTTGTTAATAGCGATAAAAAAGGGACGAAGGTACAAAGAATCAAATTAGGTAGACACAGATAATTAGAAGAGTATATATCTGAAAGCTGAAGGGGAGATGGAAATACCGTACAGGGTTGCAGGGTCTTTAGAAGTCAAGGGATATGAAAGTTGCGGATTTACTGTTGTTAAGTTGATGGGATAGGTCTGGTCATCAGAAGAGAAGTTGGGACCGAAGCCACAATGGTTCACAGAAAACGGCAAGTGTTGGTTCGTGTTAATGGACGAGTTGGGAGAGGATAAATGCAAAGGCCTAACTAAACCATGAAGTGAGGTTGATGGGTCGAAAGGAGAACGTATTGCTAGGAGTTGCGTAGTTGCGTTTGATCTGAGGAAAAGTAGAACTCTAAAGGTTTTCTACGGCTCAGGATAGTAGTTCGTGGAGAAGATTGTATAAAAGAATTGCAAGGATTCCTAGGAAGGACTAGACACATTATTTTAGGTGTCTGTAAGTAAAGTGGTCATTATTTTAGGTGTATGTAGGTAATGCTGTCGTGGCTGAGATCAATGTTCTCTTTTCGTGTAATACCTTTTTATGACAAGTGGTATGATAGGGGAGTTTAGCTCTTTCTGTGGTTTGTTGTTCAGATAGTAGAAGCTGGGAGCAATCGGTGCCTTGGATGTTTCTGTACGTTGTTAGTCTACAGGGAATAAGGAGTTGTCGACATGGGAGTCGTCAGGAATTTTGAAGAGGTCGGAGTGATAAGAAGCAAAGTGATTAGTTATGCGCAGGCTGTCAGATAGGGGTCGGTTGTTATGAAACGGTTTAGGTCAGGAGCACAGCCACTGGTGTATTATTACACTGAAACGTCAAAGAAACTTGTAAGGGCATGCATATTCAAATACAGAGGTATGTAAACAGCCAGAATACTGCGCTGGGGTCGGAAACGCATATATAAGAAAAGTGTCTGGCACAATTGTTACATCGCTTACTGCTGCTACAATGGCAGGATATAAAGATTTAAGAGAGTTTGAACGTGGTATTATAGTCGGTGCACGAACGATGGGACACAGCATCTCCGAGGTAGCGATGAAGTGGGGATTTTCCCGAACGACAATTTCACGAGTGTAGCGTGAATATCAGGAATCCGGTAAAACATTAAATCTCCGACATCGCTGTGGCCGGAAAAAGATCCTGCAAGAACGGGACCAACGACGACTGAAGAGAATCGTTCAACGCGACAGAAACGCAACCCTTCCGCAAATTGGTGTAGATTTCAGTGCTGGGCCACCAACAAGTGTCAGCGTACGAACCATTCAACGAAACATCATCGATATGGGCTTTCGGTAACGAAGACCCACTCGTGTATCCTTGATGACTGGACGACACAAAGCTTTACGTCTCACCTGGGCCCGTCAACACCGACATTGGACTGTTGATGACTGAAAGCATATTGCCCAGTCGGACGAGTCTCGTTTCAAACTGTATCGAGCGGATGGACGTGTTCTGGTATGAAGAGAACGTCATGAATCCATGGACTCTGCATGTCAGCAGGGAACTATTCAAGCTGGTGGGGCGTGTGCAGTTGGAGTGATAAGTCTAGATACGACACGTACGTAAGCATCCTGTCTGATCACCTGCATCCATTCATGTACATTGTGCATTCCGACGGACTTGGGCAATTCCTGCAGGACAATGCGACACCCATGCGGCCAGAGTTGCTATAGAGTGGCTCCAGGAACACTCTTCGAGTTTAAACACTTCCGCTGGCCACCAAACTCCCCAGACATGAACATTATAGAGCATGTCTCGGATGCCTTGCAACGTGATGTTCAGAAGAGATCTCCATCCCCTCGTACCCTGACGGATTTATGGCCAGTCCTGTAGGATTCATGGTATCAGTTCCCTCCAGCACTACTTCAGACATTAGTCGAGCCCATGACACGTCGCGTTTCGGGGGCCCTATACGATATTGGGCAGGTGTACCAGTTTCTTTCGCTCCTCAGCGTATCTTGTGGAGAACAGCTTGTAGGAAGAAGTCATTTAAACATAAAGTAGAAGCTAATTTTCTCAAGTTATTCATTTGTAGTCTTTGTATGTACTCATTTTTTGTCAATATCTTCCACGTTTAGTATCCTATGAAAAAATATGTTGCAGTCAGCGAATAAGGACGTGATTGCTACTGGAGAGCAAGAAATAAGGAATCATGTAACAGTGAGTTACTAGTTGTTTGTCATGGGGGGTCGTGGTAAGAGGTGTTAAGGAGGTTTTAGGACCAAACGTAAAGCGAGGGATTTTTCAGAAGAGTTCAGTAGAGAAGCTGGAATCTGGGTCATTCCTCTTGATCTTTTGCATTTGGAAATTTGAGAGGTTTTCTTTCAACCTGTAGGGTGAGGGATTAGGGTTTTAGAAATTTTGGGTCTCGGTGGGTGAAGACGAATATATGAAAGTTAGGGGAGCGTGTTATAGGGAAAGTAGTTGTATCCGTGTAGACAGTGTCCGCTGAATTTGGCGGTTTTTTGGGTCTGAGACTGGGAGCAGTTTCGGTGTTTTAGTGGCTTCCGAAACTGAGTATCTCTTCCGAGTTTCTCTTCCGACTTGTTTCACCTGTGGTATTGCTTTGAAGTTCTTGTAATTTTCTCAATTGCACTAAAAAAAATTTTCAAAATTGACCTTTATCATGACAGTAAGCAACGAATACAAGAAGAAATTGATAAAAAGTAAACAGTTACTTTAATGAGGTGATTTCCTTTGGAACATAATTTAAAAACTTTTCGAAAAATTAACTTTTATTTTCACAGTAAGCAACGAATACAAGAAAGTGATAAAAAGTAAATAATCGTTTTAAAGTTTTGGTTCCACTTATAACACTACAACTGCATTTACGTAGCTTGTGTAATCAGATACCAAATTTGGTTTATTACGTACCATGCCCAAACAGAACAAAGAGTCCTGTCACGGAAAAGCCACGTATAACACTATCGTCCGCTACTACTATACCATAACCTTAAAGTTGAAGGACCTAACGGAGGTGGCTTATCGGAAGTGAAAGTCAGAATTACGTAAATATTCAAACAGTAACAAACAATATTTCACCTAGCTACACTGTTTAAAGAATAAAGGAAACGGTCGCCAGCCTAATTAGCCTAGAGAATGATTAACATTCTTGTTTAAGAAAATAGGTATGAGTAACTTTAACAAACACAACCTATATTTTGCCACACACGAGTGCAATAGACTCTGACACGTGCATATGTTCAGGGTAAGATTGGAAACTGACGGAGCAGAACAAACTATTTGCATAAATATAACAGATAACAATACACACTATTACTTTTTACACATTTTCCTAGCTGACATAAAATTGTAAATGTAGTTCGCTGCAAAATTATGGACTGACCACAGGTTAAGTCTCTCTCAACTAAATACTATTCTATTTAGAGTGAAAGTTAATTGGAATTCACTAACAAGTTACTTCTCACTGTCTTTTGAATAAAGAAATTATTGTTTTCATAAATAGTGGTCTTTCTATTAATTGTTATTTATCATGAGCAAAAAGGATAACCTGTGAATCCTATTACACTATTAATATGCACTTTCAATACCTAAAAGAAACAAGTGCTTGGCAAGCATGAGTATATAACTTTCCACTATTGCAGTTTTCCACTTTTACTACAGTGAGACACAAAATTAACATATTTGTAAGATACTGACTCACCTTTTGCGATTTACAACAACCAGCAATGTGATCATTTACTAAGTAAAACTTTATAAGCCTCGGTCTTAAGAAATTTTAATTTTGAAGTTGGCAACAACATATTAATAAGCAGTTTTAATAGAAAAATTATTTTCTGCAAGCATCAATTACTTTAGTTCACTCTCTTGCCACATTAACTTTAACTTTCTTTTTACTATGTTCAAGAGGCATCAATTAGTTAAAACACTAGGCTTTAATGTTCTTTCAATGACATCCGGTAATCACTTCAGTTCAAACGGAGAGGAACCTGAGAGATACTATGATTTAAAAAAAAATCAAGGTAGGTACACAAATTCAGTTATAAATTACCTTATATTTGAGCACACTCACACATCCAATAAGCTGATCCTTCACTGTACATTATTATAGTGTTCCGTTACAGCGATTGCGCAATGTTGTGGCGATTGCATGTTAGTAGGTGGATTTGCAGGTAGAATTGCTGGACTCTTGTCATTTCTTGGTGGCGACGATAGACATCAATTCCAGAATAGCTCCAGTTCTTTATCCATCCATCCGAGGCATTGGAAAGTGACACGGAAAGCCTCCCTCGGCACCAGCACAATGTGCAGCCTTTACATGAGCAACTGACAGTTTGGTAGCTCGTCCCCGACTGACTCTTGTTCCACCTTTTCTACCTAGGCCAACCACAATTTGCGCGCGCTACTAAGTTTCGTTCCCGAGGGGAACCACACTACCTTTTATATACAAAATAACTAAGAATCCTAAGTGAAGGTCAGTAGTTTACATAACAGCAAACAATCATTTTAAACAAAACATATCATTTGCACATATAGGTAGTTCTAAACAAAATTATTTAATTTTAAAGATAACCAAATAGAGTATGTGAGGAAGACAAAAGATCATTTGCTCATATTGTGCATATTACAGAGATTACACTTCATTACAGTATCGAATTAATCGTACACAACGATGGGATGTTGAAGAAAATAGAAAGCTAAATGAATCAACAAAAGGTATGTAGTGTCTAAGCTATGGTGTTACACACTCCGGAACCGTAGGGACATACAGTTTCAAACCAACTATCATTTCGTGAGATATATTTGAAAGCAATTTCGCGTGTTCCCAGAACACAATCCCCTTAGCTAAAAACTTCCATGAATTCAAAATGCCTAAAATAAATTACAGTTCTAAATAGCAATCAAAAATGGACGTAAAATTCAAAAAATTTATATCAAAAGTGCATACTGCTCCAATGGTTTAATTTCGAAACCACTCATAACAGCAGCAGCTCAGACTCTAATCTACGTTGCAATAATTTTAAATGCGCTTACTTTCACGTCAATGACTTCCTCAATGTAATCCATGTATATGTAAAAACACAAGTCAGGATCTCCTACAATAATGCTGACTTTTGCTTTGAACGTTGTTAGTGTCAAGAAAAGTGCAGCTGGTATATTATCAGATGTTTCTGTCTTGCAATATCATCGTTGGTTTCATGCGAAAGGCACTGGTACTTCAAAGAAAAGTTAATAAAGTGGTGGTTTCAGGCAGAAACCATTGATATTCGAAGGGTTAGATGTACGGAATGATTTAAAGTGGAACAGATACATAATATTAATTGGAGGAAAGGGAGATGAAAGATTGAGATCCATCTGAAGTATGCTCAGGAAGCACAGTACTCCTACGAGGTGGGTAGCTTACAAAACGATCATTAGATCGATACTTCAGTATTGCTTCTCAGTCTGGGACGCTTACCAGGTAGAAATTATAGTGGGAATAGGGAAAATCCATAAAGGTTAGCAGAGTTCGACACGGGTTCGTTTAGTAAGCGCGGTAGCGCCACAGGGATGCTCATCCAGCACCAGAGGCAGATGCAACAAGAGAGGCGTTGAACACTACTGTGTTGTTTACTATTAAAATTCGGAAAGAGTACGTTACTTCAAGAGTCACGTGTCACATTGATTCCTCCTACATATATCTTCCGAAAAAATCATGAAGGTAGAATTAGAGATTGCACTTCTTGGGGAAGCATACCAACGACTGTTCTTCTCGCACACCACTCGCGACTGGAACAGTAAAGGATGAAAGTAACACAAGTACACGAAGTTACCTCTGTTACAAACCGTAAGACTGCCTGCGCAATAAAGACGTAGATCTAGATAAAGGCTGGTAACTCATCTGAAACGCTCTGCTAAACCCGCAGGATAGGACAGGTAGTTTAAGTTGTGGAAAGGCGCCAAAATAAGCGGCTGTCAGTTACACTCGAACATACAACCTTTTATTTGGTGAAATATTACAAGAGCCAAGAAATTAAAAAAAAAAAACCACACCTTTAGTTCTGGAACTTAATTACCGGCTGAATGCGCCGTACAATCTCATGCCTTAAAGGCAAGACCACTTTAATGTAAAAACGGCTGAAAGCAAATAACTTAAAGCTCAACAAAAATCAGAAATTAAAAAGGCAAAGCCTTATCTTAAAACAGTTCCTTAATTAGGCTGAAGGCCCAAAACATCTAACACCTTAAGAGCAGAACAACTTTAATTCAAAATAGACAGAAGGCCCCTCGACTCTGACATTTTAAGAGCAAAACAACTTAAATTCAAAATCGGCTGAAGGCCCAACACTTGAGACTCAATAACATTAATTTTAAAAATGCGAAAGGCTTTACGTAAAACAGTTCTTAAATTAGGCTGAAGGCCCAAACCATCTGACACCTTAAGGGCAAAACAACATTAAACTAAAAATCGGCTAGAAGCTATACAAGTACCAACAACAAACAAGCAAGAAAAGGCGGTACACCCCAGGACGCTCAGAATTTCCGAGCGTCGGCCTGGAATTCAAACACTAACAGGCAGTCGGCCCAACCGTTGTCGATCCGACGACAACCCAACCGGCAGACACTCAACGGATCAAGCGACAGGATGTCCCAACAGCCCACAACGAAATTCAAACGACACAATGTGAACAGTTGGCGCTGGCTGGTAGATTAAGTAAAGATTTAACTTTCGAGTCTTTGATCGGTGAGCCACGGGCCTCGTAGCAACGGGAACAGCCCCTCACACTCCGACCACGCGTGGACCCCGCCAGCGGCGCCGCCCAGACACGTACCACGGAGACTTCCTCGCTGCTCCACGCCCAGGCCCGGAAACGGTGAAAGGACCAAATATACATCGGCCGATGAGACGACCAACCGAACGAACAACCAACGGTCGTCCCGCTCCAATCTCCCTCCGTCGGACAGTTCATGTGTGTCGCCAGCGGTCGCCGAGTACTGGCTGTCGGCGCCTCACCGGCGCTCCGTCCCCGACTTCCCTGGGGGTGGGAGTACCGAAATAGAAGATGACAAACAATAAATGGAACAAAAGGGAGCCGTGCACGGCACCTCATCTTTCATACCTTCAACGGGAATTCTTGCTCCGCTTTTCCTCAGACACGGTGCTTACTACCATTGGTCTACTATCAAGTAAGACAGTACAATCATTTTGGAACATAAGTGATTCTACATCTACATCTACATTTATACTCCGCAAGCCACCCAACGGTGTGTGGTGGAGGGCACTTTACGTGCCACTGTCATTACCTCCATTTTCTGTTCCAGTCGCTTATGGTTCGCGGGAAGAACGACTGCCGGAAAGCCTCCGTGCGCGCTCTAATCTCTCTAATTTTACATTCGTGATCTCCTCGGGAGGTATAAGTAGGGGGACGCAATATATTCGATACCTCAACCAGAAACGGACCCTCTCGGAACCCGGACAGCAAGCTACACCGCGATGCAGAGCGCCCCTCTTGCAGAGTCTACCACTTAAGTTTGCTAAACATCTCCGTAACGCTATCACGCTTACCAAATAATCCTGTAACGAAACGCGCCGCTCTTCTTTGGATCTTCTCTATCTCCTCCGTCAACCCGATCTGGTACGGATCCCACACTGATGAGCAATACTCAAGTACAGGTCGAACGAGTGTTTTGTAAGCTACCTCCTTTGTTGATGAACTACATTTTCTAAGGACTCTCCCATTGAATCTCAACCTTACCAACAATTAATTTTATATGATGATTCCACTTCAAATCGTTCCGTACGCATACTCCCAGATATTTCACAGAAGTAACTGCTACCAGTGTTTGTTCCGCTATCATATAATCACACAATAAAAGATCCTTCTTTCTATGTATTCGCAATACATTACATCTGTCTATGTTAAGGGTCAGTTGCCACTCCCTGCACCAAGTGCGTATCCGCTGCAGATCTTCCTGCATTTCGCTACAATTTTCTAATGCTGCAACTTCTCTGTATACTACATCATCATCCGCGAAAAGCCGCATGGAACTTCCGACACTATCTACTAGGTCATTTATATATATTGTGAAAGGCGATGGTCCCATAACACTCCCCTGCGGCACGACAGAGGTTACTTTAATGTCTGTAGACCTCTCTCCATTGAGAACAACATGCTGTGTTCTGTTTGCTAAAAACTCTTCAATCCAGCCACACAGCTGCTCTGATATTCCGTAGGCTCTTACGTTGTTCATCAGGCGACAGTGCGGAACTGTATCGAACGCCTTCCGGAAGTCAAGGAAAATAGCATTTACTTGGGAGCCTGTATCTAATATTTTCTGGGTCTCATGAACAAATAAAGCGAGTTGGGTCTCACACGATCGCTGTTTCCGGAATCCATGTTGATTCCTACAGAGTAGATTCTGGGTTTCCAGAAACGATATGATACACGAGCAAACAACATGTTCTAAAATTCTACAACAGATCGACGTCAGAGATATTGGTCTTTAGTTTTGCGCATCTGCTCGACGACCCTTCTTGAAGACTGGGACTACCTGTGCTGTTTTCCAATCATTTGGAACCTTCCGTTCCTCTAGAGACTTGCGGTACACGGCTGTTAGAAGGGGGGCAAGTTCTTTCGCGTACTCTGTGTAGAATCGAATAGGTATCCCGTCAGGTCCAGTGGACTTTCCTCTGTTGAGTGATTCAAGTTGCTTTTCTATTCCTTGGACACTTATTTCGATGTCAGCCATTTTTTCGTTTGTGCGAGGATTTAGAGAAGGAACTGCAGTGCGGTCTTCCTCTGTGAAACAGCTTTGGAAAAACGTGTTAAGTGTTTCAGCTTTACGCGTGTCATCCTCTGTTTCAGTGCCATCATCGTCTCGGAGTGTCTGGATATGCTGTTTCGAGCCACTTATTTATTTAACGTAAGACCAGAACTTCCTAGGATTTTCTGTCAAGTCGGTACATAGAATTTTACTTTCGAATTCACTGAACGCTGTATTTGTGAAAATTTACTTCCTGATACAATAATATTCATAGTATTTTACATGACTGGTTTCAGTTAACCTTGTAAAATAAAATAAACATCATTGTGTCGGGAGGTAAGAAAAGTTTCTGACAAATTACTTTACTAATTTCAAACTGCTTTACAGAGCGGTACATGGTTTTCTGTTTATAATGATGCTCATTTGTTCCCTGTCTCTTGACCTTTCATACTAATCATTCCCAGTTACACTCAGACAGCAGATTTATATAGGAGCTCTCTTCAGAAAAGTTATTACGGCATTTTCGACATCCATTTTGTGTTTCTACACCAATCATTTCGATAACATCCAACAAAAGACACCTTTTCAACAGACTATATACACAGTGGCTCTCTAGAAGATAACAATACAAGCTCGGCTGTCATGTTCTCGTTCGCATTTACAGAGTCCGCTTGTTTTTCTTATCACGTCGCACAGTTCCTTCGGAATTCTGAAAGAAAACAAACAACTCACGTATTGACCACTAAAGCAGCCACGTGTCAGCGGTTATGTGATGAAGGGGCGGTATAAAAGTACATGTTTCGCCGAAACATCTTTTCTCGACGTAAAAAAAGTAGTATTACAGTAATGACAGACAACAAATGTTTTATTCATGTCGATACTAAAGAGAATTACGAGAACCGAATACTACTCTTTGAGACCGTGAATACATGGAACAATATTTGCAGCGATATCATTACGTTTTTATTGTGGTACTATAACGGCTGTTTTGATTTTGTCTGTAAATAATTATAGGAAATCAGCCATACGTAATTTGCTTAAAATACATACTTCATTTTCATATGGGTAGCTTCTTCGTTCAGCGGAAAAAATTCACCTCACAAATATTTGCACGCAAGTATACAGAGAGTTTAAAAAATACACGTCTCACGTACTGGCATTTATTCTGCAAGTCAACCTCTTCAGTTGATCACCCATCCGACAGCCATCACTACCCATGGTACATTATACATCCGTTTTACACAATTTTTTGCGTATTATACCCAGATCTTAGATTACTGTATTTATTTCTTTGAAGACACTGCATAAATTTTGGCTTGAGCTACTGTCTTCTTTGTTTTAGCTGTTTCATATATGTTTCGATTCTTTGTAACATGAATACTTTACTTGAATGTTACTGTTATTCTTATTTTTCTTTCAGTGAGCTATTGTACTGAATTATGCAGCTTTCTTTGTTTTCTTTCTTTTTTACCATATTCTGGGGTAAATTACCTTTCTGTATCAGTCAACATTTCCTGTGTAGTTTTTAGTTTGAATCTGATGAACTATAGAATCTGCCAACTTAAACATTGATATCTCCCACGACACAAAAAGTGAGCGCCTCGATTCACTACCTTTATTCGCACAAAACGTTTTGGGATTTGCTTCTTTGAATTTACTACTCGTTGTTTGTAACGCGTCATTAAATTTACATTACGAAAACCTTGCTTTGGCTTCACAGGTTACTGGAATGATTTGGTTCTTCTTACTTTCCTCCCCTTATTATTTATTCAGTCAGATTACCGCTCAAGTGGCTTCAATATCTGTGCAGGAAGGTAAACGCGAAGAGCCCTTTAAGGATTAGTAAAATTTGTGAAAATAAACCATAGTACAGGCGCATAGAAAAGCTAAGGAAAATTCGAGATAAACGTCTTGTCGGTAGTGAGGTAAAGACGGAGCGCCTGTCACAGGAGAACAAGGATTGGCACCAAACTGGCAGCGTGGAACCATCCAAGCAGGCATCTGCGGTGATTTAGGGAACAAGAAAGAGCGGTTTGAAAGGAATTTTGAGGCCGCAACTTCTGAATACGAGTCCAGCGTATTAAGCTGACGTTAAGTAGCGTTCGATTCTGCCTGCTAGGACAATAACATCTGAGAATTTCTGTTTTGTAATGTAAGATACTGGACCAGACTTCTGACGACTAAGTACAGTACTGACAATTGATGCAATAATTTTAAATTTGAGTAGAATGATTGTTCCTAGGTATATGACTATGTTGTACCTTGGAACAGATTTCCAAATTTGGAAAAACCTTACTTTCCCGAAGTCATTTTGCAATTTTGGAAAAAGACTGCAGCGTAGATAAAGTGAATACTATCATTTCAAAATGGAATAAAAAACTATGTTAAACCTCTTTTGGAGGGCTGGCTAAACGGGAAAGTCTGAGAAGTTTTTCAAGGTACAACACTCTCCCCTACAATTTTACAAACATTTTGATACGTCAAGGCTATTTCTATTAAACTGCAGTGATCTTTGCTGCTTACATGTCGACTCTTAAACGAACTAATTGTAAATTATGCTCTGGAGGCAAGGAAAAGTAATTTTATCTTGTATTAATATGCAATGTGTAAACCTTATTTTACTTCCATTTCTATCCTCGCAGTTAATGCCCAGATAGAAACGTTTTTTGGAGAAAGTTAAAGTGATCTGTGCAAGAGTACGCATGGAGAGGAGATATACATGTTTGGAGTTTTAGCTATGAAGCAAAAATATTGTGAGTGCTTCGTGCTTGGATCATGTATCTGTACTGAAGTTACTGTTCGTTGCGTCCTCATTATCCCTAAGGCTTTTATATTTTGCACATATGTACCATGTTTCAGTAAAAGTTTCTAGAAAAAAATGCAGTGGTATTACAATATGGATACTATAAAATGTACTGCGACTCTGTCGCGGTAATTATTGAGAGCTTACGAACGCATTGCGATAAGAAAACCTTCAGGGAAAAAGTTTCTAATTTGATCTCTTAAGCAAAACTTTATAGCGGAGAAGCGCAGTGTCTCTAGAAGTAATTGGATTATTTTAGCTAATGTAATTAAAATTTCGCTAACAATGTATGTTTCAGAATTCTAGTGTTTGTCTTGCAGCTTTTATTTTTCGTTGTAAAGACGATGTTTTCCGACCTCTAATATTGGCTATCCTATTCCGCTGCTGTTGCTAAGGATTCTAGGAGATCGATTGCCTGCGACAATGTGTATTTGAGTTTGCAGTCGTGACAGGAACTGCGAAAATGGCGTCTATCGTCATCACAGTAAATAGATTTCGACCCATTTAGCAAAAGTTTTGTTGTTGCTGAGGATCCTAAACATGCAGTTTGAAACTAGTGCTCTACCATAGCAAGCCTTAAACCCAACGCAGCTGGGTCCATCAACAAAGGAGGTGGCTTACAAAACACTCGTTCGACCTATAGTTGAGTATTGCTCATCAGTGTGGGATCCGTACCAGATCGGGTTGACGGAGGAGATAGAGAAGATCCAAAGAAGAGCGGCGCGTTTCGTCACAGGGTTATTTGGTAACCGTGATAGCGTTACGGAGATGTTTAATAAACTCAAGTGGCAGACTCTGCAAGAGAGGCGCTCTGCATCGCGGTGTAGCTTGCTCGCCAGGTTTCCAGAGGGTGCGTTTCTGGATGAGGTATCGAATATATTGCGTCCCCCTACTTATACCTCCCGAGGAGATCACGAATGTAAAATTAGAGAGATTAGAGCGCGCACGGAGGCTTTCAGACAGTCGTTCTTTCCGCAAATCATACGCGACTGGAACAGGAAAGGGAGGTAATGACAGTGGCACGTAAAGTGCCCTCCGCCGCACACTGTTGGGTGGCTTGCGGAGTGTGGATGTAGATGTAGATGTAGATGTAGATCGGAAGTAACCGGACATGTATTAGTGGACATTAACAGAGAGTGTGTCCAATCTTCTTCTTTATGATGGCATGAACTCTGCAGGGGACACCTTCGGTGTGTGTACGTCTGTCGAGGAATGACAGCCGATTCTTTCCTCAAGAGTGGAAACGAGAAAAAAAATGGCTCTGAGCACTATGGGACTTAATATCTTAGGTCATCAGTCCCCTAGAACTTAGAACTACTTAAACCTAACTAACCTAAGGACAACACACACATCCATGCCCGAGGCAGGATTCGAACTTGCGACCGAAGCAGTCCCGCGTTTCTGGACTGTAACGCCTATAACCGCACGGCCACCGCGGCCGGCGAAACGAGAAAAGATAGTGATGATGACAGTGGGGTCTGAAGCGATGACGACGCTCCAGTTCATGTGGAAAGTGTTCCATTGGGTTCAGGTCAGGACTTTTGGCAAGAATTTCGGGAATGTTACTGTCGACAAACCACTTTCTCACAGATAATGCTTTAAGAGAGGACGCATTGCCATGCTGTTCTCTTCGAACCGTTCCTGTAAATGGTTCAAATGGCTCTGAGCACTATGGGACTTAACATCTGAGGTCATCAGTCCCCTAGACTTAGAACTACTAAAACCTAACTAACCTAAGGACATCACACACTACCATGCCCATGGCAGGATTCGAACCAGCGACTGTAGCAGCCGCGTGGTTCCAGACTGAAGCGCCTAGAACCGCTCGACCACATTTAGGGTTTCCTTGAGCACATCATGGGGATGACACCTTTACCGCGACGAACACCGCCATTCCTTAATACCACCTCCTCCGCAGTTATCTTTTGGAACTACACGTGGCGGTAGCTAACGTTTTCCGGCATTAGCCGAACCCAAACGCTTCCATAAGATTGCGACAGGGTATAACGTGATTAATCATTCATTTCCAATCATCCACTGGTCCAGTGGCGTCACTGTGTACACCACGTCAAGCGCTACTTAACATTGACTACAGAAAAGTGTGGCTTATGAAGAGCTGCTCGCCCATTTTACCTGATTCTTCCTGACCACATACGCGCAGTCATGCTACTAATCGGCCGCTGGCAGCACTTTGGAACTCACGAGTGATTCCTCGTCTGATATCAGGCCATTTTTTACAACCACTCACGGCAATGTTCGACGGTCCCTTCACTTTCAAGTTTTTCGTTTAATTTTTTTTCTTCATATTTTCTGTAATGTGAATATATCTCCAGTTCTTCCATCAGATGAATGAATTTCTTCAGATGTTTCGATAGTATACTTAAATAAAAACAGTAACACATATAAATCAACACAAATGTAAAATAGGCATAAACAAATTATGATCCAAATTGCTAAGGTAAGTAACTTTTGTGCAAAAGCATATCATACTCTGTGGAAGACCTATAATGTCATCTCTGTTAATTACTTGTAAGAACATCTGTGTCACTGTTTTGTTTATGTAAAATGTTTTCGATGTCTAAAGGTGTACAGCAAGTTGTGTGTGATGTTTAGTATGTGTGAGACTCTGCACAAATGGACCATAAGGAAACTTAAAGTCAACTAAATGAAGCAGAATCTCACACATCGACAGCATCACATAGGAATGACATAACAAACACAAAAGACGCACTTGAAAATGGGAATCACTTTTCCAAAACGCGTCGTTAGAAAAATAAAATAAAGAAAATCGTGACTGGTAGCAGATGAGATATTTATAAAATGGTTCAAATGGCTCTGAGCACTATGGGACTTAACATCTGAGGTCATCAGTCCCCTAGAACTTTGAACTACTTAAACCTAACTAACCTAAGGACATCACACACATCAATGCCCGAGGCAGGATTCGAACCTGCGGCCGTAGCAGTCGCGCGGTTCCGGACTGAAGCGCCTAGAACCGCTCGGCCACAGTGGCCGGCGATATTTATAAACAAACCTATTGTTTTTACAGTTGCAGGCTTTCAGAACCATTTATAATGGATCAAATCACATCAATAATAGTCAACTTGGACAACTTCAGAAGGGTTGAAATGTCCCTGATGGATCTGTTACTCAGGTGACATCAATGACTACTTCACGTTCGAGGTCACCGAGTTCTCCTAACACCCCATTCAGCTGTTACTCTTTCTCTTCTAACAACACAGTACCCGAAACTTCCTATTATATTGGCGGGTACGCAACCAATGACACTTAGCTGTCCATTCCGCCTTACTTAGGGGTATCAAATACTGTATTTCCTCTCCAGCAGTTAATGTATTGGAAGTGGTCCTTTGATGTTTGTGAAACAGTGTAGCCTGCTCTACTGCAAATAAAGTAGTAATTAGTAGTTAATAGTCTTATATCTTTGGGACTGAATTTTCTGTGCTCATTGTGAAACGTCCCCTTTGAACAATTTTACAATACTGTGCTTAACCTGACACACAATATTTTTTTTTTAGCGCAACGCAATCTGACTTTCACAAAATCCCTACAAAAGAATGGCCCTGACTAACATTAAACTATACCTTTCACAAATCACTAAATCACTTACCTCACAATAATCTTCGTTTCTCCCACTACTGCAATACAGCAAGCGCCACTACTGCCAGCTAAATAAAAGATTCAAACTATGGAAGGCACTAACTACTGATAGGGATAGTTAGCAAATGAAAGATATTAATAGAGAACAAACAATGTATTTACCTTGATATCATCATATATATAGCAGTTCATGACAAATTACAAAACTCCGCCATCTCTCTCCCCACATCCACCACTGCTGGCGGCTCACCTCCAACTGCCCAGCGCTACGCGCTGTTCACAGCCAGCTGCCTAACACTACAATGGTTGAGTATTACAACAATGCAAAGCAGCCACAGACTGCACACGGCACAGCCGGTGATTTTCATACTGAGGTGGCGTTATCAATAAAAAAACCTAAACAGCCTACTTACATAGCCCCCATGCTCCCCACAAAAAATTTTACAAATTTTGTTGGGCACTGGCCAATACATATTTGTTAAAATTTTTTTTCACAATTACAATAACAAAGAAATCAAATGCACACACTTATTGATACAATGTTGGTCAAAAGCTAAAATTTTCTCACAGTCCATAAAGACAGTCCTGATCATTCATCACATTGCAGTGTTTTTCTCAAAGTCTGAGCAGTAAAAGAAAATGCACACGGAAGTAGTGGATTTCCATGCAGTCTTGAAGAAGTATCGTTGTCCTTCCAACGGAAAGACAGTGCTGACTCTCGACATGCTGACAGGTAATGGGCCACAAGAGAGCAAACCCACAGCGGAGTCAGTCGAAGTTTTGAAGAGTATTGGTGGGTAGGTCATCACAGAGCAGACCCACTGTAGTCCTGGTAGAGATTACGGTATTGGTGGGCCACCAGAGGTGCAGACCCACTGCAGTCCTTGTAGAAATAATGGTATTGGTGAGTCATCAAAGGTGCAGACCCACTGCAGTCCTTGTAGAGATAATGGTACTGGTGGGCCACCAGAGGCGCAGACCCACTGTAGTCCTTGTAGAGATGGCCAGCAGCCATCTGTTGTGACTGTGCAGGTACACAATCACCATTGAAGAGTCTTGCGGATAATATAACAAGTCCATAACCACCACTTGTGCACTCACAAAGTTGTTGGAATTATCCTTAGAACAAGCAATGCTGTTATCCAGTCCCTTGCTGAATTATTAACACACGTGCAAACACTATCACTCCCTACTTCTCACATATTGTGCATATGCTATGACCAACAGAAACGTGTGCAGTCAAAATATACTTAATTTGAAATTGGTTCAAATGGTTCAAATGGCTCTGAGCACTATGGGACTCAACTGCTGAGGTCATTAGTCCCCTAGAACTTAGAACTAGTTAAACCTAACTAACCTAAGGACATCACAAACATCCATGCCCGAGGCAGGATTCGAACCTGCGACCGTAGCGGTCTTGCGGTTCCAGACTGCAGCGCCTTTAACCGCACGGCCACTTCGGCCGGCACTTAATTTGAAGAACTGGTGTCTATACAATTATAAATTTACAACATAAGAACAAAATAACAAAGGTACAAAATACATCATTACAGAACATAACAATACAGATAACATTTGTAGTAAAACAGGCTTTACAAAAGAATAGAAATAGACATATACGTCAGTGTTACAGGAATTATGACATGAGTACATACATAAAAGATCAGAATAGCTTTTGAAACATCAACTTTACACATGAGCATTAAAACAGAGCAGAATTACTAAAGTCTAACATCTTTACAAAGAAAATAACATATTATTAATGCAAATTATATTTGAGGATCACAGTATTCCTCATCATAGTGAATGTAGCTTAGTATTAGAAAAGTTCTACAACATAAGTATTATCAGATACACATATAAATACAGGAAAAACATAAATACACAAGGGAACACAAACACATAGTGGGATAACACAATGGAAAGGACAGGGTTCGTTTTCAGTGTAACTTTTGGTACTGCAGTATTTTGTGAACAAAACCTTTTTTGTTCTTGGAGATCTCCCTTCGTTCATCATTATTCCCAAATAGTCCTATCTGTACCTCTTTTCTGTATTCTAACCATATTTCTTACAAAATAATTATTTCTCAGTGCACAATACTCATTTTTGCCAACTCAGTTTCATATAACCTCTCAATGCATTCTTTCCCTATTCTTCATAGTCAGTTTCTTATATAGTCTACCCCCTCTTAGGCTAACTTAAATCTACTGAGCTCAGATGCTAAGCTAAGGGACGAGGCAATGCAGCAGCACAAAACAATTAACACAAACATCAATGACAAAAAATGGAAATTGTCAAAGCAATTGCAATATTACAACTAATATAAGGCACTATGCATGGCAAACAGCAGCAGCAAATATAAAAAATAAAAAATATAAAACTTATATCTATCCATGACAAAGCTCAAGCAGAAAAAATATTACAGTAAAAATGGCCATGTTTAATACCTATGTCACATCTTAACACTAAAGTGATGCATCACGAGAACTTACACTAGCAGATAAGTTACCAAATCGTAAAGAAATTATTTATGCACTTCCTGTGAAGGGAAATGTCTGTTTGTGCTCCCTCATTTTTTTTTTGGAAATATATCACAAAACTATTATTTAATCGATCTGTAGACAGAAAATATTTATATTAGTACATCTATAAAATTTTATTTTAACCAATGCTGCATTGTAGCTAGAAACTAGATATTAAACAAAATGAGTTAATAAATACATAAAGCAAGCCATATGGCATTTCTCTCAATTAGCACGACAATAGCCGTGAAATGTTGCGATGCTTTCTTTAAAGGAACGTCAATAGCGAGGATAATGGCCTTCCCCTTTTTTTTTTTTTTTTTTTACCTGTGCCGCTGGAAGGCTAATGGCTTTTTTTTTCTTTTTTTTTTTCGGGCGGCTGTCGCCCAGGTGGGTGCCCGCGACGCATTACGTGCAGGTGGTCACTTAACTTTCGTACGGAAATATTTACGACAACAGTTTCCACTACAATGGCAGTCTTAAATATTTCACAGGTCAAGAATTAGCGTTGCAAATCTGTAGAAACAAAATCCTATAAATATAAGTGTCCAAAAAAAATATTCGTCAGCATTGTGATACATTCACGCATTTACACACATTTCATAATTCTAAAAGTACGATTCTCGGTTTCCAACATACGTCTTCACAAGGCAGAGTTCCTAACCGCTACTCATTACTCCTTACCTTATTACACATATACAAATTCGTCGACGCTTCTTCAATACTTCATCATAAGATACATAGCATAATCAAATTCCTCATATAGCATCAGCTTCTTTATCATAAACATACCGCAACAGCGTAATACACATCGTCATCATAACATTATAAAACCTCAGCTAAATCTCAAAATCGTCGTTGCTTCCTGAATATTTTAAAACCTAAAAAAAATTCTCTGCTCATTTCAAAAGTGTTATCCACCTCAAACGTACTTTAAAATCATGCTCCCTTACCAAATTATCATTCAAAGTTCTCATAGTATCACAATGGTTCCGAAAAAATATGAACAGTTCACAAAGTACAGACAAAATACAATTTCATAAGTGTGAAGTTACCCAACTGTGTAATTGCGTAAACATGAAGGTATCCAACGGTATAATTACGTAAACATCTGTCACTGATGTAGTAAAAAAGTTTGTCTGTCTCAGTTAAATGATCAGATAGCTGTGTAATTCTGTGTTAGAGAAATATGGTACCGATGTGTAAAGTTGTATAAGCAAATACCATATTAGCTAGGGTTCCTTGTGGTTGCCACACACATGGTACACAAAGTAAGCGTGTACCCCCCTGAGGATAAATGTAATTATACCCTCAGGTGTTACAAATTACAGCAATGGAATGAAATGTATCACGGAAAACTTTCTTTGTAATAAAAAAATCTTTAAAAATAAGTGTTTTAAGTACAAGATTAATCACTCAAATGCGTCTACTGTAGCGCTAAACTGTGCGTCTTGTCGCAACATAATCTCTGTGGAAGTGTCGTAGTTATCGTCCTCCGAAAGCTAAGTTCTGCAGAAGTCAATGCACTTACCTCATGATAAACAAAAGTGAAATGCTTTGCGTATAGATATCGTAGTTATTACGCTTATTGTTGTGATGAAGAAAGTACTGTACTGTAACGTATTGTTGTGCCACGAAAAAGGCTGTCTCATTGTTGCTATACCACAAAAGTTACTACTAAAACATGTTTTTCTTTCCAAAAGAATTCAGAAAACTGTGCAGATATAAAACAGATACACCGCAAAAGCAACATTGTAAATTGTCACTCATTATTAGCGTCGTGATAAAATCGTGTAGCTGTCAAATGAACTAACCTCTGTGTCATCTGGTATCTCTCAGAAAGCACTTTAATTTCAGAATGTATTTTCAAGTAAACCAAAATGTTGCATTAAAATCTCAAGTTAAAAAAGCACATTATCTCTCAATAAACGGTTTTACGTGTGACATGTGGTGTAAACCTCTGCTCTTCCTAGTACGCAGAGTTTCAAATTTAACGCAATTATCAAGTGGTATACGTCGGTAAAGAATGCTAAAATTTTTCTCAAGGCTAGCGTCTTATGTTATTTTTCTCGGAGCCAGCGGGCGCACGCAGCTGCCTGCTGTGCGAGTTATTGTCTGTCTCTTTGTTGGCGCGCGCCGTTATTGGGATTTGGAGACCTAACTTCTACAAATTCACCGTGACGAGAGGGCCCTGCCCTGTTTAAATCCCGCCAGTTCTGATGCAATTCAGGTCTGTCGTTACGAATATATCGTCTGTCGTCATGTCGGTAGGTTCCGTAGTTTCTTCCTTGTCCGTCACGTGGTGGAGAATTTCTCCCTGAATCGTAACTGCGCGCTGAACTGTTGCGTCTGAAATTATTCTGTCTCCCTTGATAATAATAGTTCTGATTCCCATATTGTCTGTTTCTATGGTTATTTCTGTCATATTCATTACTACGGAAATGCGATCTTTCTCTGTATCTATTATTCTGCCAGCGGTTGTCGTAAGGGTGGTGTCTGTTTCGGTCACGATTTGTGTTGTGAGAATAGCCTTGTCGCGTCCAGTTATTATTTCTTTCATCGCGGAATTGCGACGGATGTGATCTGTAATTGTTGTGCTCCTGCATTCCGCGATTGTCAGTGTCAATTTCCAGTTCTTGTAACAGTCCCTGAAAAGCTTCAATGTCGTCTTTGCAACGTCCTGCCAAAATAATATGTCTTAAATGTTCAGGTAATTTGATTAAGCAAATGCGGATGAGTTCTGAGGGGCTGTATGGGTTTGACAGGTACTGATTTTTGTGCAACATGTCTTCAAAATATTTCACAAGACTGGAGAATTCAGATTGTTCGAAATGTTTCATCATTATGATGCCATGTTTTACTCGGTCTTGTGTGGCTTGAGACCAATATGCGGAGAGGAAGGCATGGTAAAATTCTCCTTCACTGTGGCAATCGTGAATGACCGATCGCATTCTCACAGCTGGTTCATTCTCTAAGTAGCCACACATAAATTCTAATCTGTGTTCTAACGACCAGTTGGGAGGAAAACAATGAGAGAATTGATGGAGCCATGCTTGTGGATGAATGTCGTTGGCAGAAT
This sequence comes from Schistocerca nitens, assembly GCF_023898315.1. Lineage (NCBI taxonomy): Eukaryota > Metazoa > Arthropoda > Insecta > Orthoptera > Acrididae > Schistocerca > Schistocerca nitens. Next base: position 587,690,272 of record NC_064618.1, read on the forward strand.
TTTTAAACGTTTTGAATTTACGTGTAGTAATGAACAGCTTATAGTCAAAGTCATCATGTCGGCGAGTCGCATATCGGTCATTGTTAGGTCGTGTCGGCCGTTCCATCTCAAAATTCGGTGCACATTGCCAGTTTCTTTCATGACTTCCGAAATGCCCTGTGTTATTATTTTGCGTCTTTTCCGTATTTCTAAGTCTCTCTTCCCGTGTTGGAGCGCGAGTGTCCTCTGAAATTTGTAATTTTTGTATTACTTGTGCCAACTGATCTTGTACTTCCCGGATTTCTCTTTTGTACTGTATATTGATTTGATTTTGATTGAATTTCCTAATTTGTTCGCGCTCTTCTGTGTCATTAAAGACTACCGGTTTTGTGTCGTTCAAATTATCATCTACCTTCGTAGACAAGTTAGTGAACTGATCCGAAAGTTCGGCTACTTTCTCCGATAGTGAACACATTTCCTCAGTGTGTTTTTCTGAACCAAGTTTCAGATTGTCCATTTGTGTTGAAATCGAATCTACTGTGTCCTTCAAGTTTTCCTGAGTTTTTGCAAGTTGCGTAACCGAATCGGTAGATGCAACTGAGTCAAATTTAGCTTGTAAGGTCTCATGATTTTCATGAACAGTAGTTTGCAGTTCTTTTATGGCTGCTTCGTGATTCTGTAGTGCATTTTCATGACGCGAAAAAATAGGTGGGAAATGCTCACAAATTTGTGTTTTTACGTCGTTACAGACTTTCTGACATTTCGATTCAATGTGATGTAACTCATTAGTTAAATCCTCACGTGTTTGTTCAAGTGTGGTGTCTAACTTTTGAAGATTTTGTTCCATTGCATCTAACTGTTGCTGTGTTTGTCTCTGATGTTGTTCCATTGTGTCTAATTTTTCAAGCTTTTGTCCCATTTGTCTCTGATTTTGTTCCATTTGTTGCATTAATTGCAATAATAATGTATTAGTGTCTGGAATCTGTTTCTCTAGGCTTTTTTGCAGTGCATTTTCACCGGCAATATTCACATTTTGACAAGCAGAAAATGTGTCTTGACTCATTTGAGAAAACGGTGAGAACCCAAAACCTGAGTCTACAGTATTTGCAATATTGTGTTCTGTCATTCCCGATTCCTGAGGCGAGCTGTTGCCGACCGATCGATCGATAATTTTTTCCTGTTCACTACCTGTTTCACTGTCTACACCATTATTTGACGCCCGCTCCATTTCCCTATGCACAGTTACCAAATTACTACTTTGAACATCAGTTAATTCATTACTCGGTGGCGCTAACACACTGCTTTCGTCTTTACTGTCATTTCTCAGTTTACTTTGGAGCCTAGTGTTACGTTTGTCACACGCCATTATTGTCACAATATTTCACACGACAACACAGAAAAACACAATTTGAAGAGCAAAAATAAGAGACCACATTAACATAACACTGAAAATAATATCTAGTTAATTGCAGCTGCGAAATACTTGGTGCAAATCTACATGCATGCCACAACTGTTTTACTGTACAACAATGAAAAACTATAACTACAATGGAAATTCTCTCTATAATTACGCGCTGGCAATAAACAAAAGCTACACTAATTACAAACTACAAGAAAAAATCAGAAGATTCCAGTGAGGTATCCTCGGCTAAGGGTCGACATATGAAACGTCCCCTTTGAACAATTTTACAATACTGTGCTTAACCTGACACACAATATTTTTTTTTTAGCGCAACGCAATCTGACTTTCACAAAATCCCTACAAAAGAATGGCCCTGACTAACATTAAACTATACCTTTCACAAATCACTAAATCACTTACCTCACAATAATCTTCGTTTCTCCCACTACTGCAATACAGCAAGCGCCACTACTGCCAGCTAAATAAAAGATTCAAACTATGGAAGGCACTAACTACTGATAGGGATAGTTAGCAAATGAAAGATATTAATAGAGAACAAACAATGTATTTACCTTGATATCATCATATATATAGCAGTTCATGACAAATTACAAAACTCCGCCATCTCTCTCCCCACATCCACCACTGCTGGCGGCTCACCTCCAACTGCCCAGCGCTACGCGCTGTTCACAGCCAGCTGCCTAACACTACAATGGTTGAGTATTACAACAATGCAAAGCAGCCACAGACTGCACACGGCACAGCCGGTGATTTTCATACTGAGGTGGCGTTATCAATAAAAAAACCTAAACAGCCTACTTACAATTGTTAGTCACTTTTCTAAAACTCTCTCTGGCTAAGGGGATTGGCTCTGAGTACTATAGGACTTAACATCTATGGTCATCAGTCCCCTAGAACTTAGAACTACTTAAACCTAACTAACCTAAGGACATCACACAACACCCAGTCATGACGAGTCAGAGAAAATTCCTGACCCCGCCGGGAATCGAACCCGGGAACCCGGGCGTGGGAAGCGAGAACGCTACCGCACGACCACGAGCTGCGGACGGCAAAGGGGATTTAACCGCCAAGAAACATCCTCCTGTTAAGAGGCTAAGAGTGTGTCTTGACAACCACTGTGTAAAAAAGAAATACAATGGTAGATTTTAGAGAACACACTTATAGGACAGCTGACCAACCGAGCATTCACATTCTGCCCATGTCCTAAGAAATTCTGCCCTCTGGTACCTCGTTCTATTATCACTCCCCACGATGTCCAGGGTCGCTTTACTTACTTTTTCTGGTCTTCTTCCTTCTTTCGGGAGAGGTTCATAATGGTCCAGTGCTCATCCTGTTTAAATATGAATTTTTTAGCTGCATACCCCTCCTGCCACCGCAATATGTTATTAATTCATAACTGGGAGTAAAGAGATGTAATTTCTCCTGGAGTCTTTATATTTCATGTGGACACGCAAAACATTATTCAACGACAAAAAATAGGCTTCTCCATGGACCTTCACAGGAGGCGTCCCAATGGTTCATAAAGATAGCTCTACCAGATAAAAATCGAAGTGACCTAAAAGAAGAAAACTCACCTCTACAGGGCACAAAATTTTGAAAAATAAAGATAATGGAGCCTCTTAGTAGGGTCTGCCAGATGCTAAAGGAAAGGTCTATCATTTGATCATACTCGTATAATATGCTTAAGAGGATTCCTAATTCATCATTTTTGTCCGGAAAATAATGTGAATGCCGCAGGCCACCAACAAAGGAAGTCAGCTGCATCAGTCCAACCTTACCATGGCTTACCTTTCTTTTCTAACAAAAAAAAAAAAAAAAATGGCTGTGAGCACTATGGGACTTAACATCTATGGTCATCAGTCCCCTATAACTTAGAACCTACTTAAACCTAACTAACCTAAGGACATCACACAACACCCAGTCATCACGAGGCAGAGAAAATCCCGGACCCCGCCGGGAATCGAACCCGTGAACCCGGGCGCGTGAAGCGAGAACGCTACCGCACGACCACGAGCTGCGGACTCTTTTCTAACAGAACACAGCTTAGCGGACTGGGCGATCATACCTATAGTTATTAGAATGTATATCTTTCATTTTTGCTCTGTTTCAGTCTCTCTCTCTCTCTCTCTGTGTGTGTGTGTGTGTGTTTTGCAGTGCTGCACTGCAGAAAATGCGTTCATCAGTTGCAGGAAGAATGAGAAAAATTAGCCTGAAGAGTACCAGGATGTACGATTCGGATTATATTGTACTGATGAGAATATAACACATACGGTTCAGCACATACCGGCATATTTGTGCGTAGCAGAGACTTCAAGTATAATGCCCGTCCCTCAGCTACAATATCGGTAGTGTATGGAAAACAATCATTTATATCAGGGCACAATGTAAAGGTATTCGATCGACGGTATTTCATTAAGGTAATGACCGTTACTGTGCTCACAATTTGACTCAAGAGGACAGGTACAGCTCTTGTCTAACTATGTCATAAAATTTCATCTTTACATAAGCACGAAAGGAAATTAGTATCAAGCTTCGGACATCGCCGCAGTTACGATGCAAACTCGTAGTAATTCGTTACTCGAAGAAGACACATAATACGGGACCAGCATAAACGTTAGGACGAATCCAGTGAGCATAGTTGGATCGCACTGGAGAACAAGCTGCAAACTCAAACTACCATTTCATCAAGGAAAACCTATACAGGGCCGAAAACTAGGTTCAAATCAAATGGCTCTCAGCACTATGGGACTTAACCTCTGAGTTCATCAGTCCACTAGAACTTAGAACTACTTAAACCAAACTAACTTAAGGACATCACACATATCCATGCCTGAGGCAGGATTCGAACCTGCGACCGTAACGGTCGCGCGGTTCCAGACTGAAGCGCCTAGAACCACTTGGTCACAACGGCCGGCCCGAAAACTAGGGTTATTCATTTGTAGTGTAGGATTTGGGAGTGTGAGACTCGGGCTAGGGTTGTGCAGCTATGGACGCAATTTTCCAAACAATTTATTAAACAACATATTTTTCTTGACAAAAGAGAAATGATAACAGAACTTAATTTCTTGTTCTTGAAGGAAGAGCTCAGTAAGGGAATGAAAATATAAAATAAGATTAAGACAATGAAAAGGAAATTCAAATCGACTGTGCCGCAGCGGATAGAATCGGGCCAATAATAATATAAAATAATATCTTACAACATCCAGTGAGCAAAGATGGATCGCAGTGGAGAACAAGCTGCAAATTCAAACTACCATTTCATCAAGGAAAACCTATACAGGCAGAAAAATGGTAATAAAAGTAACTGCTGCAACTTATCGCAGGACAACAAATTAGAGACAACACTCTTATTTAATTAAGGGTCTTTACATTGGCACTCAACTAAACACAGATCGCCGGGCGGAGTGGCCGCGTGGTTAGAGGCGCCATGCACGGATTGTGCGGCCGCTCCCGCCGGAGACTCGAGTCCTCCCTCGGGATGGGAGCGTGTGTTGTTCTTAGTATAAGTTAAAGTGCCGTGTAAATCTAGGACGCATGACCTCAGCAGTTTGATCTCTTAGGAGTTCACACACACAATTGAACATTTTTTGAAATACAGATCTACATGCACTTCCATCTTCAACTATTCACTAAAGCAAAGCTATTATCAACCATCTCTGTCTACCTACACAAATTTCTCAATACAATTTTAGGTACAAAATAACGTACAAAGCTGCTCACTCTTACAGGATAAAATATGAAAATTATTTCCGATATTGTGGCATTAGTAATATCAGTCACACACACAGCATGATAATAAGATCACTTTCTGTATAATGTCACATACAAAATAAATACTACTCGCGGCAAATAAATAACAAAATAAATATGGCTCTCGCTTTGAGAGAAACATCCACATGTCCAACGTGCCAATAAATGACCACTATTACACGCTACACTGTACATACCAGCTTTCCGCGTGCAGTATTACTAATCATCCGATACACTCAGTGTATAGCCAGTACTCCTGTCTGTGCACTATGCTGCACCACTCGATCAATCAAAATGCTGCTGTCGGTCACCAAAGCACACAGACAGTGATCCTATTGTAAACTGGAAGTTTCTGTTTGCATCCACACTGGAATCGCCGACCTTTCGCACGAGAAAAGACGCCAAATAGGAGTAACAACAAGTTTTGCAGCGACATGTCCAGCCCTGGCTCAACACGGCTGTTGGCCTTTCAACAAAGAACTGAAAGAGTTGATTTTGACTGAAACAAAGTCTCATATCTGTGCGATACCTGTTGCTGCAATTGGGAGATGAGGATACGCTAATCATGGTTTGTAAATGAATAGGAGACGGAAGAAAAGATTAATTGAGCAGTATGCAGAAAGTGTAAATGTGAGGAGGGGGAGTCACAAGAAAACAAGACAAAATCCCTGTAATTACTGGAATCAAAGAGGAACATTTTTTAGGTGAGACTCAGGTTATAAACAGAGAGTATTGAAAGAAAGAAGAGCATTACTAGACCATAATACATGCAACAGTTATCAGAAAAATAAAATTAATTTGTTTCATCAGGACATTGGAGGGTTGAAAAACCAGATAGAAGAGCTTATGGTTCAAATGACTCTAAGCACTATGGGACTTAACATCTGAGGTCATCAGTCCCGTAGACTTAGCACTATTTAAACCTAACTAACCTAAGGACATCACACAATCCATGCCCGAGGCAGGATTCGAACCTGCGACCGTAGCAGTCGCGTGGTTCCGGACGGAAGCGCCTAGAACCACTCGACTACAGCATCCGGCTAGAAGAGCTTAGGTAACTTACAGAAATACAGCCGGCTGACGTCGTCTACAAGTCGATATTTCGACAGGAGTACACCGAGTCATTTTCAAGGCAAAGCTGCCGTAAGAAAGCGCTGCGAGAGGAAATTTAAGCCATCGGTTTTCAGAGAAATTCCAGAAAGGTAACACTCACAAATACTCTAAACACTAGCGTCATCACAAACCAAAGATGACCGATGTCAGAAGTTATCCAGGGTGAAATTAATAATCAACGGATGTGGTAGCGTAAACTCTGTCCCTCTGTATTTTTATAAGGGAAAGAGCAGGATTCCATACAGAACTTATACAAAAACTACTATTTCTATTTATAAGGTTCCTTGTTAATTTAATTTCAACAGATTATTTAATAATTCTTTCCCAATAACTGGAAGTGCATGTCAGAACTCCGTGTTTTAAATTACATAGGATGACCGGTGCCGAGATAGTGTTCTGGAACGGCGGATTTGCCCAGCTGTTGTTGTCTTTTTGCCGCTTATGCTCAGTAAACCGATCCTCCACAGTCTTGATAGTCTGACCGACAAATGACACTCCACAACTGCAAGGAATACGATAGACACCCGCATTACAGAAACCAAGATCATCCTTTAAGGAACCTAAAAGGTCTCTGATCTTAGATAGTAGTCGAAAATCATACTTCACATCACGTTTTCGCAGAATGCGACCAATTGTCTTTCTTGTGGAACTTAGGGAGACATTATAACTTAGGGAGAACAGAACAGTAAGAATTAAGACTCTTGATAGTCTCCTGCGCTCAGAAACTTTTCTCCAGGTGGCTGTTGGTCTTCGTCTCAACACTTTTTGTGGGGTCAGCACCGATCCTGCGATACTCTGAATCACACATTAAAAACTGCAGCTTATGAACGTAATTCTGCTTGACCAAAGGAACAGTAGCATTCCCCATGTCCGCAGATAAAACAACAATAATCGGATCAACTCTAAGTGAACATAAAAAAAGTAGGCTTATCTGCTGTGAAATTACTTTTGGGCGGTTGTTTCCCAGTCAACACAAGACATGCTTCCCTCGTAGCCTCCGTTGTTTCACGATGGAGTTGGAAAAGGATGGCTGTCTTCCCTTCCTTGATGTGTTGGTCAGGAGGGAGGTGGATGGTACGTTCGGACACGCCATTTATAGGGAGCCTGCTAACCATGATTTGTATCTGCAGGCTGATAGTTGTGGCCATGCGGCTCAACGTGAAGGGGTACTTCGCACTTGGTTCACAAGGCCCCTTAGAGTTTGTCAGCTGAGTAAGCCCATCTCGAAGTCACTTTTCATCATAATGCGTATGGTGTAGACAGATCAGATGTGTGTTGCGCTATCGACCAACAGTGCACCAAGTGAGTCATGACAATACTCAGGTGGAACCAAAATCTACGGACTTTTTTTCTTACGAAGGAAGCATTTCGAAGAGGATTGGCCGTATTTTGCGGAAATGTGATGTGATCTGTGCTTTCCGACTGACATCTAAGACTAGAGTCCTTTTAGATTCCTTAAAGGATGATCTTGATTAGCGTATGGATGGTGTCTACCGTATTCCTTGCAGTTGTGGTATGTTGTATATTAGTCTGGATGGCCGGTTTACTGAGCATAAGTGGCACACACGCTTACAATAGCCGAGCAAATCCGCCACTGAAGAACATTGTCTTGGCGCCGGTCATACTATATTCCATCCTGTATTCCACAACACGGCGGTTGTCATGGACTTCCAGCCATTGGGATAGCGTTATTAAGGAAGCTGTTGAAATTAAATTATCAAGTAACCTTATAAATAAATATGGCGGTTTTTGTTGGAATTCTGCATGGAATCCTGCTTCCTCCCTCGTCAAAAATCAGAGGGACAGAGTTTACGCTACCTCAACCGCTGATTATTAATTTCACTTTTGCGAATGTTATTTTTCCAGAGTTTTCCTGAAAACCGAGGTTTTAAATTCCCTTGCACAGCGATTTCTTACTGCACTTTTGCCTTGAAGACGAGAGGGTGTGCTCCTGTCGAAGTATCAGCGGTTATCGACGACGCTACCCGGCTGCATTTCCGTAAGTTATTTGAACATTAGGAACGAAGTTCCTTAGATCTACCATGCAGGAGACTAAGATGGATAAGGAACGAGGAGTGACGAAGAAAGCTAAAAAGGAAACATCTATTTTAGACAGAATCAGCGCATTCAGTGCATGCAGTGAGGTTGGAGACTACAGGAACAATCCAAGAGAGGCGGAAGCAAAACGCCCAGAAGGAAGACTCAGAACCTGTTAATTGAACATGATGAAGGAAAACCTCACTGGCAGAGGAAGGACAGTTGATGATTTCTGTGTGACAGATTATGCATGGACAGCAGAAAAAATATCCGGGTAACTGGAACTGTAGAATGATGATGATGACAGTATGTACAGGGTGTCCCAAAGAAACATCGACAAACTTCAGGGACAGATTCCTTACATCAAAAAACGAAAAAAAGTCTAGTAAATAAGGGCTCTAAAGCGATAACTTAAGAGATATGAGCTTTGGTCATCTTAGATATTAAGAAACACATCTACTGAAATCTGTGCTTTTCATGTTTTGGGAGGTAGCGTGGACCAAAATATGAAAACAATGTCAAGTAAACATGAACTGTAAAATGCTCAAGAGCTATGGGTAGTTGTTCAGTAGAAGAGATGTGTTTCATACGAGGAACACGAACAACTGCTCATAGCTGTTAAAGTATGCACTTCAGCCGCCATTACTAGAAATTTTTTTCTGGTTTTGGTCAATACTTCCTCCTCCCACAATACGAAAAGCAAAAACTCTGCAGTAGTAGAGATCTGTTTCATAGTATTGAGAATAAACAAGTGACCATACCTCTTAAGGTAACCATTTTAGAACCATTGTTTACCAGACATGTTCGGTTATTTCTGTATAAATAACCGATTCCTAGTTTGTCGATATTTTTGGGATGCCCCGTAGCATCAGAAACTAACCGCATACCGCGATTCCCTGGCGGGCTCCGCAGCCGGCTGGGACAGTGCCCGGAAAGAACAGAGCGTCGGAGCCACACGGAGCGCCGGCAGACGCGAGGAAGCGGCCGGAGCGCGGGAAGCCCTTTCTGCCGGCTAAGAGATTACTGGCCGGCGACAATGGCCGCCGCTGGCCGCACAACCAAAGGCGGCGCCCGCTCCCGCGCCCGGCTTGGGCCTCTTCTTTCCTCCCGGCCCGCTGCAGCGGATGCGCTACACCGAGCGCGCGGCCACGCTGCTCACTGAACCGAGCACTGCTGCAGTTGCTCGCCAGGCCAAGTGAACAATACCACGGAAAGTGAATCGGACAGAATGGCGTAGCTGATCTCTGACGATGAATGTAATCAATGAGGATGGGCCGTACGTTACATGTCTGAATAGAACTGATAGGAGGACAACGCCCAGCTGCGACTGTAGCGAAATCGGCAGATCGTGTCTTACTGGGATGTGCATTAGTTAAACAAACAGCGAAAACTGCTAGGCGAGCTTTAAGGGGTGTAGGACGTCAAACAGGCCGACTTATAGCAGGAGAGGCACCACAGGACATTTTGATTTCCACTGTCTACACTTTTACAAATAAATTCATAAAAATTTGTCAGCATGACCAAGAAGTATTCGGGATTCACACTGATGTTGAAAAACATAACAAAAGCTATTTTTTTATATGTGAAATTCGACCATTTTTTCCGTTACCATTGGCTGCATTAATTGCTTTAGGTACACTTTTCTTCATAAGTAAGAGAGATTCTTCAATGAATTTTCCACAGCATACAAATCATACTTAAAGGAGTATGAAACTCTAGACTTTATTTAATTTATGAAAAAATGACTGAGTTATTACATTTTAAACTTCATGTTTAGAAAAAACTCTAATTTTATAGTTAATTAGCCAAATTTTTACCACAATTTTTAATAGATTTGGAAAATTCTAGAATTTTGCATTAAGCAGTTTGTGTTTAATAAGCATACCAAGTTTAATAGTAATAGGATATTTATTTTGGATGCTACATGTACCAAAGTACAGAAAATTGTATTTTGCGGAAAATGGTCGTTAAAGTTTCTGCTTTATTTGGCATAGTTTTTGAACTGTCCAGCACCATAAGCAGGTTCTTTTTCGTTTTCAATATCAGTTTCCTTCCTTTTCACATTTATATGATGCACTCTTCTTGATTTTATGACCCCATAAATGATTTATCTGCTTTCACTACACGCTCTCTGTCTATCGCATACAAAGCTTTGATACAGTTCACTCCGGGCTTAATTCCCATTTTCTCTAATACATATTTACTGCTTTGCACACCGTCATTAAAACATGAAACTGCATCATAAACACCAATAGCAAGTGCATTTCTTCCCACAAAAACGGTTTTTGGCAATCTTTCCCATACACGTTGGTTAAAAACTTTCATTTGGGTTTTGGGTACCACCATGAAGGCATTTCTTCAGTAAGTTTTCATTTGCAAGGTCCCTGAATATAGTTTTGATGGCTTCCATTACAGCAGTTGGTAGAGAATTCCTATGATGATATTCTTCACCACTTGCAATTGACCTTTGGTAGCCACACCATGATTCACTTCCTTTTGGGCGTAAGTTGTGGATAGGGTTATTGTCTGTGGACATTTTGTGGAAGTATAAGGCCCAAACTGCTTGCTTCATATTTTTCAAGTCACCTGTGTTCCCAGACCATAATATGTCTGTAGTTTGTCAACTTCTGCACCCTCTCCCTTTTATTCCCTTCCCATCAGATAATTTGTTCCTGACAAATCTTGTCTCAGCCTTCTAAGTCTAGTGCCAAGTCTTTTCTGTACATGTCGCACACATTCTAACTTCTGCATAATAGTCTCAGCTCCATATGGTGCACACTTTTGAACCTCAAGGAAAGCTTTACTGTCACCATCACCAAGGTACTTCCCATAACGCAGGCCAGGGGAGGCAACAGATCTGGTAAACAAGCTTACAACTCCCTGCACTTCCATACCTCCACTTGAGCCTTTATAGTTCATATTACATACATGATCTGCAATCCATTTCACACAACTATGACAAAATTTACTCAGCACTTCAACATCTAGCACCTTACCAGTGTCAACAGATGTTGCTGTTACAACACCATTCAATGAAGTGTACCTTCAAAAGCAGCCACTATGTCCCTGGCACCATCATTTTCGACAGATTCTTCTGCAGCACTTTTCTTTGAAGATTCTGCAATTTCTTTTACAGCCTCAATCAGTAAGCCATAATACCTCTCAAACTTTGCTGGAGGAGGAAGAAGATTCATCGCTGCACAAAGTGTTCTGGCTGCCTTCTGTCCCCTACCAGTACAGCGCATTCCATATGCTACCCTCAAATTCACATCATAACCTTTGTTTGCGATTTTAGATGTCATGCAAGACGCAACAACGTTGCATTTGCTGCATATCACAGATAAGTTCGTTGCTAGGCCTTTCATGGCACTCTCATCTTCCACCAAAGAAACACACTGAACACCAAAGCAATGCTTGCACATAACACTGTCCAATATTAATTGTGACAGTATGTTAACATCAACGATAATATTACATGAACCTTCGGATTCACATCCTTCATTGTCATTAGCACCAAAAACAAGTTTCGTTCTAGAAGCACTTGGTGGTGAATTGCTTACTGGCTCTGAGAGGTTGCAGTCTTGAGCCACTGGTGTAACGTTTGTTGTAACACCATTTACTGTGTATCTGTTGCCTTGGTGACGTTGTTTCCGGTTGAAGCAACGAATTCTAGGCATGCTGTGCGATAATATGCCACAAACGAACACAAAACAACATAGCAAAATGAAAATTGTGTCGAAGATCAGAGCAACACACTGCACGCCTTTCAAAACATAGAACAAACAAAACCAGCGATCAAAACAATGCATGTCTATAGCAGCAGGGAAAATAACGATATCGATAGTCCTTTGTTTCACGTATGACTATCTTTGGCACAAATATTACATTCGAATTCTACAGAGCGAAATACACTTAGGTATGACAGAAGAATGCTGTGCAGAGGGGCGTGGCGCTGCACCTTCATACACTTACGAGCAAATTACGTACCTTATAACTCCTCAAATATATATGTTTTATACATAAAATTATTCAGGAAGATGTGCGCTACAAAATAAGCATATTTTTGAAAAATCAATTTTTTTTAAATTTTTGACGTCCTGTAAACCAGTTTACAACATAACTCGAGTAAAAGAGGAATTTGATATTCTATATATTCTAGCCGATGCTGTTTCAGAAAAAGTAAGGCATAACTGTTGTCAACAGACATCGCAGCAGAAACGAGCAAGGTCTGTGGACGAACCTAGGGAACGGGAACGAAGCCCGAAAGCTATACGATCACTTGGTCCAGTAACGGAGGAGCGAATGGCGGGGGCTAAAAGAACATCTGAGAAGAACAAGAGGAATTAGTGAAAATTGAGGCACTGTGATGTGTCGCTACACGTTCGGGAGGCAGCAAGATATAACTCGACGCTACACCTTGGCCTTTCTGGTGTGGAACGTGCAGAGAAAATAAACTACGATGACAGTAAAGTGCTCGTATTTCCAGCTCAGACTACAGAGACGAGAAACGGTAAAACTACATAGGACAATACGCACATAAACTGTCCTTTGAGTGTCAACGACGCTAACATTGTTATAAGCAATTAGGGTTAGTAACTTACATTTCAGCAGTAGTAGTTGCTACAAACAAATCAAGGTGTTACTAGGCCTTTTATGCCTGTAATAGTTGTGTTGTTTGTTATTTTAGTAGTGTTATAAGCTGTGTAATAAGATTAATAGCAGTGGGTGGTACAGACAATTGTAAAATTAGTCAAAATATACTTAAACAACGAAAACCTATGTCAGAGTAAAGAAACACCTGAAATAGTGAAAAAAGGTGCCACAGGATAACTAAACGTAGATTAGTGCATAGGTAACCATTTAAATGCTAGAACGACTGTAGTAGAAACACACAGGGATAAGAAAAATAGAATGTTAGACACTGTAAACTTAGTTCAGTATTCACAATAAGGAAAAAAAATAGATTATCATAACGACTCAGATAAATGAAATTTTATTTATACCGGTCCATTGTTTTCATCAAAAAAGAGTACTAGCATAAATACATAAAATAGATTTATAAAATGAATCAGAGAAGATCCGACAATTACATGAAGTGAAGAGTCAGTGTGTGACGAATGCAGCCTTTGCAGTGTCGAGAGTGCGAGTGCCAGTTCACGTGCGAGATTTGGCAATCATCGCATCGACTGCCTGTCCAATTGCGCCGAGCGGCTGACGTCACGACAAGCAACCGAAGTCATCGTAACTGCAGACAGTACCAGATCCTCTCTTGTCCTCACCTTAAAGATAGAAGCAATCATATTCTTTACACTAACTGCGGGGGTAAGTTCCTAGTTTCATCGAGCTCCAGCAGCCAACTCAACTCATTGGACGACATATTAGTTAATCTCTTTAAACAGTACAACGTCGCTTTGGGGCTCTGTATGTGGTGTAGAAATGCTACCAGGTGGTCATCTGTCGCTCCACTGCTGACCCAGGCCATTGCAATGGAGTCGTATGTTTCTGCCAGTCCGTTGTAAGGAATCAGGACGGTAAGAGGGGTCGACACGGAAACGTGACAGCATTGCAATACAGGTGTATAAATGCATCTGTTCACCGTGTCTACAAGAAATGGTGCACCACTTGAACGCCTGCAACATGGCACAAGAAAAGTGGTCTCGAAACGTCATATACGACAGGACTGGATATCGCTGTCATGCCTTGTCAATGACAATCTGTTTCACACACAATAGGAATCACTGCCTTCAGTGTCAACTAACTGCTGAGCGAATGTTGTTACAGGAAAAGTGTATCATCTACATTTGGCATCTGGTACCTAAAAAACGGCAGTTTCTCACAACGACACTAAAGTTGCATGTTTCGATGGACCAAATAACACAGAAAATGGATAGTATCTAACTGGAGTCGTGCAGTGCAATCCAACGAGTCGCGATTTTGTCCGGTTTTATTTTTTGCAAGGTGTCAAGTACGCCGATGACCCAGTTAGGTTTTTAACGTTGAGTGTCTGGATGTTATAGTGGTTCGGGCCAGAGGTAGTTCTGTGGTGTTTTGGGGATGTTTTTTATAGCATGACTTGGGCCCACTTATTCAGATTACTGTGAACATGAACCACGATGTTCACTTCAGCGTTCTTACTGACCAGTTGTTGCCGTTTCTTCTACATCTGATTAAGCTGTGAACATTTTCGTTTTCGATGGCGTTTTCGATGGCTAGCACACTGGACTCGCATTCGGGAGGACGACGGTTCAATTCCGCGTCCGGCCATCCTGATTTAGGTTTTCCGTGATTTCCCTAAATCGCTCCAGGCACATGCTGGGATGGTTCCTTTGAAGGGCACGGCCGACTTCCTCCCCGTCCTTCCCTAATCCGATGAGACCGCTGACCTCGCTGTCTGGTCTCCTCCTTCAAACAACCCAACCCAACCGTTTTCGAAGATGACGATAGCCGTTGAGCCGTGGCGCCATTGAATTAGTAGACTGTTCCGTCTGGCACCACTGTCTCAATTGTAGTAACGGCTATCCCTCTCGCGGCCCTATTGCCAATATCTATAAGGAAGAGTTGATATATACGGGGTTCGCTAGCCCGGGAAGGAGGTACGAAGTTTGGGGATTGGCGGTATTGGCGGTAGCGTCGCGACAAGAGGCAGTCACGAGTTCCGAGCGGCCGAAGACACGATCTGCACGAGCAGGGCCTGCGCAGAGCGAAGATACCGGAGTACTTCACCGGGGTCAGCGTCGACTACAAGCAGCAGCCCGACATCCCAGCGGTTGGTTGGCAACATTCGTGTCGGACGACCGCTCGAGGCGTGGCTGCCCTCTTCTACCTGGCTTTCATCGGCACCACTCACTAACCGCTGCGACGTACTGTAGATGCTTGCTGATAAAGGGGAGTAACATTCTTTAATCCTCGTGGTGATTGGTGTCATTGTCTACCTGACCTCCTAATTATTTTCTGGTTTGTACCCGACCCTCAAAGTTTTACTCGGTCGGCTCCTTGGTGGTAAATATAAGCAGTAGTATTGTACTAAGACACTAGTTGTCGTTTGAAAATTTGTCCCGCTATTATATGGCCTTTATTTTCTTATTTGTACCCGATCATTAATGTTCTAATTAATCAGCACATGAAATCTCATTCTGGAATCAGCACATGATCGTAAATGCAGCCGAAACAATTGTACTAAAGCACAGGTTGCCGTTAAACAAAAGAGGGACCTTGTGGTTAGATTTAGCTGTTAACTGATTCAATTCTTTGATTGTAATTGCATTTCTCAGTCATTAGTTGTAATCTGAACAACTTGTACTAAGCTGTTCGTTTTTGTGTTTGAAAGATCGGGGCACTATTCGTGTATTTTAGCAGGATCTTGTGGTTCCACCGAGTGAGTTCTCTTGTAATAAGTGTTCACAAGTAATGTTTTAAGACGTTCCTTCAGAGCAGTCTTAATAGCTGACAATCAGTTTAACTTTGAAAATATTAACAGCCAACTGTCACCAGGGCTTTAGTCAAACTAAAACTGTCAGAAGGGACGGGTTGGGATCCAGTCGCACGTTGGTTGCCGATTGAAATTAAGAGGTTGGTTGCTTTGAAGTAAGCCTTATCATTGTCGTATTGTTTGATAATATAAAAATGGTTCAAATGGCTCTGAGCACTATGGGACTTAACAGCTGTGGTCATCAGTCCCCTAGAACTTAGAACTACTTAAACCAAAGTAACCTAAGGACATCACACACATCCATGCCCGAGGCAGGATTCGAACCTGCGACCGTCGCGGTCACGCGGTTCCAGACTGAAGCGCCTAGAACCGCACGGCCACACCGGCCGGCTTGATAATCTGTTTAATCTTTAAGCACAGGTGCGCATCTTAATCCCGAACCTTTCGACATACAGTTTTCAAATTAAAATTTAAGTTATCTGTTTTGAGTAACTGAGTCACTCTTGTCATCAATGGTGCTTCCCTATACACCAGGATCGGCCACGGCGTGCAAAATTTCACGTTGCACGCTGTGCTGCACGCATGCGATTTGAGGCTCGGCCTGCCTCCGCACCTCTCGGCTTTGCTCGGTCCTCCTCGGAACTACTAGGTGCAGCGCGACACTGCTTCTTCCGGAATCTGGTGCGGCGTTTTGTGGTCGGCACGTCTTTCTCCGGTTCCGCAGAATAGTGGTGCGAGCGCTGTTTATCCTATGCTAATCATTCGTGGTACAAAGGAAGTTCATAGGTGCAGTGGCTGTTTGTACAAAAGGAGGAACTCTAGTGATCTATCGACCAACCCTTTAAAAATGAATGAGGATGACAGGAAGGAAGGATGAGATTTCTCAATATCTATTACGTAGTCGCATAATCGATGGGTACCGCAGATTTGCTATGGAATGGCATTACAACACCACGCAGAAATAATTAAAAAGTTACCATTGACACATGATTTGTACGGGATTCATTCTTCTGTGGATCAAGATGCAGTATGTGTAAATTAGCAGGCATGAAGCATAGGATGAAATTGGTGGCATGAATAGGAAATTTTATGAAGTCGTGGGCAAAATTACATTATTAATTGCATCAGTTTTTGATGAATTGAACGAAGAGTATGGAGACGTTGTGTATCAATGCAAAGAACGATGGTTAAGCTGAGGGGAATGACTAGAAACGTATTCGATTTAAGGCCCGCTATTCTTGAGTTTCTGAATGAAAAACGGAAGCAGCAACGAAAATTAGAACATCCAGAATGGATTACAAACCTCTCACTTTAAGTGAACTTGACTGCACACCACCCACAGTAATGCATTGCAACGTGAGAAAAAACTTACTTCTGATTTGATGGGAATGGATTTAAAAAGAGAATGGCATTGTGCAAGGGGAACCTTCTGAGGAAAAACATCTGTCAATTTCCTGGAACTCATTGATGTCAAAGAAAACGCGAATTTTGAAGAATTCATTGTGGCGTTGACAGAATTACAAGAATAGTTTTCTAAACGTTTTGAGGACATTGCCAGTCTTGCATCTGTTTTTGAGCTGTTTTAGAAATAGTTTACCTTTTCAGCTCACAGCTTACTTATGCAAATGGAATCCATCAATCTATAATACAAATCCTGTTTAAAAGAAAAATTCTTTAACGATCAACCGTTCAGGAGTTCTACGTTGTTTTCCTTGGGAAGAGTTTTCACGTCTCCATACGAGGTCGCAAAGTGATACAATGTTTCTGTCAACGTTTGTGCGTGAAGGGCTTTTTTCTGTTGTGAAATTAAGTCACGGTTATTTAGAATCCCCAATGACAGAAATCTGTGGAATTGTGTCTCTCTGTCTGTAAGCCGACAGTTTGTACCAGATACAAAGTTTATTATGTTTTTCGCTCACGAAAAATAATTAAATAACATATGAAAAATTTTTTGTTTGTGGTTTGTTATGAAGTAAGCTGCGTACACTGCACTGTTTCGGTTGTCATATGGCAACTTCGTCACTTGTCTGACTGTCCTTACACAGTTCAAAGTAAATACCCCTGTGGGCGGGCGGCTGTATGTTAGGGTATTGCCTTTGCTGCTCTGGGAGGTAACAGGCAGGCATCAGCGATTTGGCAACATGCACCCATGAGCGCGCATCCCTGCCGCAGGATGTTGACAGTGCCTAACGGAGCTCTGTTTGGCGGAAACATGAGGCCCGTTGGATTGGGTTCACTGTCAGCCAAGCTTTCAGCAATTCGTGCTCCTTCGCTCTGTTCATGCTATAGTGACGTTTAATTATTTCAGTAGTTTTTCTCACTTTCCACTATTGCATACAAGACTTCCAGGAGAACACACGGAGGTCTTGAAAATTGATGAGTTGGGCACAGTCTAGGTAGTCTTCCGTGTTTGCTGATTTCCTGCCTTGCCCGAAGCACATTACGTTCATGCTCTAACACGCGATTGCTGGTCATTCTCACTGGTCAGCCACCGGAATTTACCACATTCATATCGGAGTTCGTGACACAGAATGGGCAGCATCTACGGTATCCTTCTTGAGCCACAATAGGGCTCAGATATTTCTGCTGCTCTAGAATATTGACTTAATCTGTCTGCGGCGCAGAATTTTGTCAGCGTGGTATCTGATTCCCCTCATGTAAGATGAGCAAGCAACAGCGAGTCGTTATTCTGTTTCTTTACGTCGTTTTTCTTTCTTGTACCTAATAGCTCGTTCGTTTTTATAAGTGATCCATTCGCACGGAATGTTGCCTGGAGTTCGTTTAATTCATGGTGCAAGCTGACAACATCGATTGCGTGATGAGGTCGTGCTGTCAGTCTGCAGAGCGCCAAATCTAGCGTCCTCTTGTGCTGCATTCACATGCTAGTTTGCAGTTGGGTGCTCTGTGTACTTCTACATCTAGGAAAGGAATCTCCCTGTGAATCTCTTTTGCTAGCGTGAACTGTATGTTTTCATGTAGGCTGTCGAAGTAATGCCAGAAGTCCTACAGTAGGGGGAGCGGGAGGGGCTGCAAGCAGGTCCTAAAGACCTTGATACACCAATACAAATAAGCGGCCACAAGAGAAATGCTTTGCGGCGTTGACGTCCTACCGCAGGAAAACGCTCCACATGAGTACAAGCTTTTGATTCGTTGTTGACTGCCAACCGCTGCAGCAGAGAAGGTAATAGCCTACCGTACAACCACCACTCCATAGGGGTCTTTGACCTTGGAAGGTATGTGCGTGTGTTTAAAAAGTTGCAACAAATCTCATAGAAAGTGACGAGTGAGCTCTCATAAATTTCTAATGTTACCTGATTCAAATAAGCATCTCTAAAACAGAGTCACAGTACACATCTTAATATAAATGAGGGCAGCGGCTGACTAAATGCCTGCATATCTCAAAATAAGACAGGTACACTCAGCTGCAAAAAAAGTGGTCCATTTTAGACGAAACCGCAGAAAAATCGATTCATCTGACAGCAGAAAACTGGGCGAAGGCGAGACGCTAGAAGAAGCTGGTGACTGATTAAGAAATTCGACACTTAGTCTGTTTTCACTTATGTGCCATGTACTAAGGATTGCTCACTTGTCTGGCTTACAGAGGGCACCCTAGATCGTCTGGTGACTAACTCCGTCCAAACAGGCCATGAAGGCCCAACGGTACCGACCGGCCACTGTGTCATCCCATCACACAGGCGTCACTGGATGCAGGTATAGACAGGTATGTGGTCAGCACACCGCTCTCCCGCCTGATGTCAGTTTATGAGACCGGAGCTGCTACTTCTCAATCAAGTAGATCCTTAGTTTGCCTCACAAGCGCTGAGTGCATCCCGTTTGCCAACAGCGCTCGGCAGACCAGATGGTCACTCATCCACGTGCTAGCTCAACCCGACAGCGCTCAACTTCGTTGATCTGACTGGAACCATTGTTACTACTGCGGAAAGTTCGTAGAGCTTCTGGTGATTACTGCACATTTTGTAGACCTGACTGAATATTCGAATCGCAGCGACAGTACGTCCATAACAACAACTATGAGGGGCAGAGGCTATTACACTTATAAGCGCTTATAAGAACTTACTATCTACCATTCAGGCTCAACTACTGTGAGGTAACTAAGAATGAAAGCCAAATTTTGCCTAAAATTTTTTTTGTTCTAAAATCCCTTATCTCTGTCATAAGCCATTTGAAATAATAACTCCAGACGTTCTGGAATAATGATTAAGGGCACAAAATTACCTTCCACGAGCGTATGTACTCATGTGTTTGAGAAGACTACTATTATTCTTGTTTCTCATGGCGTAATGGTTAGAACGGCGAGTTGGTAATGCGAAGGTGCAGCGTTCAAATCTGTATGCTTCCATTTTTTTATCGTTTCAAGGAATGAATTCATTAGAAAGAATAAGACAGTGAAATTTCCAACAATTTTTAATCAGCTGATGCAATCGAGTGGGAGAATAACCAAATAGCTGCCTTAATGCATATCGGCTTCGCTATAATTAAAATATTTTGCTTCAAGTAGCTCAAGTGGTGTCTTACTGCCAAGGTAGCCGAGAGAGCTAATACGCTACTTCCTGGACTCGGGTACGCGCGCTGGCCCCGGATCGAATCTGCCTGGCGGATTAATGACGAGCTGGCCAGCCTGTATATGATTTTTAGGCGGTTTTCCACATCCCGCTTGGTGAATACTGGGCTGGCCCCCACGTTTCCCCTCAGTTACACAACTCGCAGACATTTGAAAACGTTCGCACTATTCCATGGCTTACACTAGATGCAGGCACCATGGGTACACTAATTCCGTCCCATGGGGTTCGGGGTGGTGGCAGGAAGGGCGTCCGGCCACCCTCTGCATCAGCCAAATGAATATTAACACGGCCAACTCCGTGTTTAGGCGGTACAAAGGGCCCAAGACAGAAAGAAAGCTCAAGTGGTGTGTTATGTCAGTGAAAATATCCAACCTCAATAGCTATTTTTGGAGAGCTATTCTCGAAAGATATAACCAAACATGAAATCACAACTAGTTCAACAGAATAAATGTTCCAATTCGTACAATTGCAGCCAGCGCTTACTATCCTAAGTGTTCAGAAGCAATGATTATATTTTCATAATAAATTAAATACAGAACACTTCGACCAACAGTGAAGGAGTAAGGATGTAACGAGTACTTGTCCACCTACAAACAGCCATTATTGCTGTTATGAAGGGGCAGTATTATCACGTTAGTAAGCATCGTGGTGGTCACCCCACACCATATTGCGCTGATGCTGTCACCTTGCTAATCGCTGCTCACCTGCCTCTTACCGGCCCACTTAACTTGGACTATCGCTGTTTGTTACGATCCTCGCCATGCAAAGATAGCAAGCTGGTTTCTGTTACGGGCTGCGATCATCACTGCACATCTTGTTTCTTGAGCTGTGATTGGTTGCTTCAGTGTGTTCGACGTCTCCTCGTTGCGCGGTTTCTCGCTCATCGTATGTCTACTTCTACATCTCTGTCTACATCGATACTTTGCAGACTACTGTGAAATGCTTAGCAGAGGGTACTTCTCGTTGTACCACATATTAAAGTTCCTTCCGGTTGCGTGTGCTTATGGATGGTGCGGAAAAGTGATTTGTTAAATGCCTCTGAGCCAGATGCAATTAGATTAATGTTGTAGAAGCGATATGCAAGGAGGCTGTAGTATATTCCTAGATTCATCTCTAGATAATGGTACATGAAACTTAATAAGTAGTCTTACGTGAAATAGCTTGTGTTTACTTCAGGCATCTGTCAGCTAAAGTTTTTCTGCATTTTCGTGACGCTGTCTTGCGGATCAAACAAACATACAGCTATTGGTGCTGCCCTTTTTCTTTTGTACATTTAATATCCTATGACAGTCCTATTTCGTATGAACGTTACACGCTTGAGCAATATTCTAAGATACCATCTGGTAAGGAATGTCTCTTGTAGACTGACTACATTTTCACTGTATCCTACCAATGAAACCACCACACACAGACTGAGTCATCAGTCTTCTGACTTGTTTTATGCAGCCCGCCACGAATTCCTCTCCTGTGCAACCTCTTCATCTCAGAGCAGCAGTTGCAACCCATGTCCTCAATTACCTGCTGGATGTATTCCAATCTCTGTCTTCCTCTACAGTTTGTTGTGAGCTTATAAGATAATTTCAAGAATGAGAATTACAGATGAAGGTTTCAAACAATTACACTTTTTTTGGCCTTCTTTTGACGCAAGGGTAGCTGGGACTCCTGGTTTAAGGATCATTACCACCTGTTCCTGAACAATACTATTAGGTGGCATAATTTTTATAAATTAATTCCTCAGCTTCATATAACGGGTCGCCCTCTTTTTTTCGACAGAAAATCGGCACGAAAATGTATAAGTGGCAGCTGTATTACATAACGTATGTTTAGATGAAGGCTGAGGAAGTATTATTTCAGAGTGAAGACTCCTTGAATAGCCCTTTCACGGAAATTACGTTCATAATGTTGGGTCGAATCTTCCTAGCTTTAATTTTTCTGGCCTAATAAAATTTAAAATAAACTGTAAAATACGTTGCGACATATGCAACTTTCTGAATAGGTGCTGTCCATAATTTTTGAGCTGTTAGTAGAACAGGTGAAAGTGTTTGTAGTGCGGGTGGTCTACACTATCCTTTTTAACAACCAAATTTTTAATGTCATGAACAATTAATACTGTCATCAGATATGTCGAGACTCTGGTTTTGCTTCACATACTGCAAGTAAATCTCTCAAATTGCGAAGCGAACAGACGCATGGTAAAGGTTTCTGGCGAGAAGTGAATGCCTGAGCGACCAGCGAGCAACAGTGTCCCAGCTAGAAGAGCCCTGCAAGTGCGTCGCCTACCGTCTTGGCCCGCGCGCACCTGCGGTGAACGACAGAGCGCGAATGTTGGCGGAAGTTGCTGAGGATTACCGATGCTAATGAAAGTCGCGTGAGTGCATATACACGGGCCACGCGGCTGGCACAGCCTGCTGGATTTCACGTGTCTACGTTCACTTGCACATAAGCGGCGAATCTGCAATATGTGCATGAACGGTGTCCTTCTCTTACCACGAAAGTTGCGCAAAATTTATGTGAATGACAAATAACTACACTACTGGCCATTAAAATTGCTACACCACCGAGATGACTTGCTACAGACGCGAAATTAAGCCGACAGGAAGAAGATGCTGTGATACGCAAATGATTAGCTTTTCAGAACATTCACACAAGGTAGGCGCCGGTGGCGACACCTACAACATGCTGACATGAGGAAAGTTTCCAACCGATTTCTCATACACAAACAGCAGTTGACCGGCGTTGACTGGTGAAACGTTGTTGTGATGCCTCGTGTAAGGAGGAGAATTGCGTACCGTTTCCGACGTTGATAAATGTCGGATTGTAACCTATCGCGATTGCGGTTTATCGTATCGCGACATTGCTGCTCGCGTTGGTCGAGATCCAATGACTGTTAGCAGAATATGGAATCGGTGGGTTCAGGAGGGTAATACGGAACGCCGTGCTGGATCCCAACGGCCTCGTATCAATAGCAGTCGTGATGACAAGCATCTTATCCGCATGGCTGTAACGGATCGTGCAGCCACGTCTCGATCCCTGAGTCAACAGATGGGGACGTTTGCAAGACAACAACCATCTGCACGAACAGTTCGACGACGTTTGCAGCAGCATGGACTATAAGCTCGGAGACCATGGCTGCGGTTACCCTTGACGCTGCATCACAGACAGGAGCGCCTGCGATGGTGTACTCAACGACGAACCTGGGTTCACGAATGGCAAAACGTCATTTTTTTGGATGAATCAGGGTTCTGTTTACAGCATCATGATGGTCGCATCCGTGTTTGGCGACATCGCGGTGAACGCACATTGGAAGCGTGTATTTGTCATCGCCATACTGGCGTATCACCAGCGTGATGGTATGGGGTGCCATTGGCTACACGTCTCAGTCACCTATTGTTCGCATTGACGGCACTTTGAACAGTGGAGATTACATTTCAGATGTCTTACGACCCGTGGCTCTACCCTTCATTCGATTCCTGCGAAACCCTAAATTTCAGCAGGACCGCATGTTGCAGGTCCTGTACGGTCCTTTCTGGATACAGAAAATGTTCGACTGCTACCCTGGCCAGCACATTCTCCAGATCTCTCACCAATTGAAAACGTCTGGTCAATGGTGGCCGAGCACCTGGCACGTCACAATACGCCAGTCACTACTCTTGATGAAGTGTGGCATCGTGTTGAAGCTGCATTGGCAGCTGTACCTGTACACGCCACCCAAGCTCTGTTTGACTCAATGACCAGGCGTATGAAGGCCGTTATTAAGGCCAGAAGTGGTTGTTCTGGGTACTGATTTCTCAGGATCTCTGCACCCAAATTTCCTGAAAATGTAATCACATGTCAGTTCTAGTATAATATATTTGTCCAATGAGTACCCGTTTATCATCTGCATTTCTTCTTGGTGTAGCAATTTAATGGCCAGTAGTGTAATAGAGATATATACTATTAGTTGCTATCCTTGAACGACAAATATTATTCGAAAGATTACTCACTTACACAAAAAACATTTATTCCTCAATTTTTTGTTAATTAATAAATGAAAGTACCTTTGTTTCTTTTAAATCAGCTATCATAACAAATCTTTTTTTCAAGCATCTCATCAGAAAGTTTGTTTGATTTTCGAAGATTTGCCCTTGTGATACCAAAGAAACTATATTCTACACATGGCAGGAGGAAATCGGTGTGTTATATCTACTGTAGTCGTCTTTATTTTATGAAAACTGTATGTGACTTCCAATACACAATTTTGTTCAGCAAAAACTGAGGAAACGTCAATTCCGCTGCAGTTTTTGGAAAATAATTCGTTGTGATTTCACGTTAGCTTGACTTCTCATATCAAATTCCAAATAAAATCTTTTTTTTTTTTTTTTTTTTTTTTTTTTTTACGTCTTTATATTGTTCGAAACTCGTGACCCGGTTTGTTTCACATTTCTTTGGCTATTTCGTGTCTGTAGTTTATTGTAAACTTCCGTTGGTTATTGACAGCGATACAGGCGAACTACCAGTTTTTAAATAGTGGGTAAGACAGTGCTGCAATAATTGAAGTTGCTGTTGAAAAGCGAAAAACGTCTTCTAATAGCCTGTTGACACTTTCACGATACAAAATTGCGAGGGTGCTGCAATATTATGAACCTTTTGTGAACTCAGATCCAGTGTCTCTTCAGAAACTTTTCAATCTAAAAGATCTCTGTAATTGTACAGACGCAAGTCGGATCGAAAAACTATTTCGTTTTCTAACGGAAAGGTTATGCAGAGTTAATCTTAAAATAGTTGCAGATGTCTTTGACGTCCAGTAGCATTCCTAAAGCCCTTTAGAGGTTCTTTAGATTTAAAGTCTATTGATTTCAGCCGCTATCAAAAGAATTCTAACTTTGTTCACTCATTTTGTTGCACTAAAAACAAGAAAGATTTCATAATTACATCAAGAAGACATCTGTATCCGACAGTGTTAGCGGTCTTGGTACAATGGAGAAAGATGTTGCAGATTAATAAGAGTTTCTGTTGCCTATATTCTCATCTTTGGCAACTTACATAAAGTACTTCGCGTGTTATCAGGGCGAGGGGGGAAAGTATTGGCAAGTGCAGTCAGTTGAACTGGGCCACGCCTATAGTGTAACTGCTAAGGCTTCCTCTTATGAAGTATTTTTGTGTGTAATTTGCTACAGAGTAAAGCAAGTAAAGTTGTGCTCAACTCAAAGATTGGTTTGAACACTGCAGTGCTTTACTAGGCATGGTGATGTGTCCTTAGACTTTCTCCTACCTCTGAAGGGACCTACAATTCAACATTTACTCCAAAGCTTGGAATTTTTCTCATCGTTAGAGATGAAAAAAGAGATAAGTAACAGAAAAAAGTCGTAGGAGTAACGGGACATTGAACGCAGAACTTTTAACTTTGTTTCTTACAACTTAACCCACTTAATTTTTTAGTCGTTCTATTTCTTTATCATCTTTCGTCATATTTTCTGTGCGGGTTAAACCACAGAGCGACCAAGGTGCATTTACGTAGACTTCATTAACAAGTTGTTTATCAAATGGAAACTGAACTAAGCCAACGGAACAGACCGAATGATAGAATACGGTACAAGACGTAAACAAAAACAAAATGCAGTGGCATCGCACGTTATTCTTTATTTAAGTCACAAATCTTCCCCCATGAACCATGGACCTTGCCGTTGGTGGGGAGGCTTGCGTGCCTCAGCGATACAGATGGCCGTACCGTAGGTGCAACCACAACGGAGGGATATCTGTTGAGAGGCCAGACAAACATGTGGTTCCTGAAGAGGGGCAGCAGCCTTTTCAGTAGTTGCAGGGGCAACAGTCTGGATGATTGACTGATCTGGCCTTGTAACATTAACCAAAACGGCCTTGCTGTGATGGTACTGCGAACGGCTGAAAGCAAGGGGAAACTACAGCCGTAATTTTTCCCGAGGACATGCAGCTTTACTGTATGATTAAATGATGATGGCGTCCTCTTGGGTAAAATATTCCGGAGGTAAAATAGTCCCCCATTCGGATCTCCGGGCGGGGACTACTCAAAAGGACGTCGTTATCAGGAGAAAGAAAACTGGCATTCTACGGATGGGAGCGTGGAATGTCAGATCCCTTAATCGGGCAGGTAGGTTAGAAAATTTAAAAAGGGAAATGGATAGGTTAAAGTTAGATATAGTGGGAATTAGTGAAGTTCGGTGGCAGGAGGAACAAGACTTTTGGTCAGGTGATTACCGGGTTATAAATACAAAATCAAATAGGGGTAATGCAGGAGTAGGTTTAACAATGAATAAAAAAATAGGGGTGCGGGTTAGCTACTACAAACAGCGTAGTGAACGCATTATTGTGGCCAAGATAGACACAAAGCCCATGCCTACTACAGTAGTACAAGTTTATATGCCAACTAGCTCTGCAGATGATGAAGAAATTGATGAAATGTATGACGAGATAAAAGAAATTATTCAGGTAGTGAAGGGAGACGAAAATTTAATAGTCATGGGTGACTGGAATTCGTCAGTAGGAAAATGGAGAGAAGGAAACGTAGTAAGTGAATATGGATTGGGGGGAAGAAATGAAAGAGGAAGCCGCCTTGTAGAATTTTGCACAGAGCATAACTTAATCATAGCTAACACTTGGTTCAAGAATCATAAAAGAAGGTTGTATACCTGGAAGAATCCTGGAGATACTAAAAGGTATCAGATAGATTATATAATGGTAAGACAGAGATTTAGGAACCAGGTTTTAAATTGTAAGACATTTCCAGGGGCAGATGTGGATTCTTACCACAATCTATTGGTTATGAACTGCAGATTGAAACTGAAGAAACTGCAAAAAGGTGGGAATTTAAGGAGATGGGACCTGGATAAACTGAAAGAACCAGAGGTTGTAGAGAGTTTCAGGGAGAGCATAAGGGAACAATTGACAGGAATGGGGGAAAGAAATACAGTAGAAGAAGAATGGGTAGCTCTGAGGGATGAAGTAGTGAAGGTAGCAGAGGATCAAGTAGGTAAAAAGACGAGGGCTAATAGAAATCCTTGGGCAACAGAAGAAATATTGAATTTAATTGATGAAAGGAGAAAATATAAAAATGCAGTAAATGAAGCAGGCAAAAAGGAATACAAACGTCTCAAAAATGAGATCGACAGGAAGTGCAAAATGGCTAAGCAGGGATGGCTAGAGGACAAATGTAAGGAAGTAGAGGCATGTCTCCTGCCTACAGGAAAATTAAAGAGACCTTTGGAGAGAAGAGAACCACTTGTATGAATATCAAGAGCTCAGATGGCAACCCAGTTCTAAGCAAAGAAGGGAAACCAGAAAGCTGGAAGGAGTATATAGAGGGTCTATACAGGGGCGATGTTCTTGAGGACAATATCATGGAAATGGAAGAGGATGTAGATGAAGATGAAATGGGAGATATGATACTGCGTGAAGAGTTTGACAGAGCACTGAAGGAACTGAGTCGAAACAAGGCCCCGGGAGTAGACAACATTCCATTAGAACTACTGATGGCCTTGGGAGAGCCAGTCATGACAAAACTCTACCATCTGGTGAGCAAGATGTATGAGACAGGCGAAATACCCACAGACTTCGAGAAGAATATAATAATTCCAATCCCAAAGAAAGCAGGTGTTGACAGATGTGAAAATTACCGAACTATCAGTTTAATAAGTCACAGCTGCAAAATATTAACGCGAATTCTTTACAGACGAATGGAAAAACTGGTAGAAGCGGACCTCGGGGAAGATCAGTTTGGATTCCGTAGAAATGTTGGAACACGTGAGGCAATACTAACCTTACGACTTATCTTAGAAGAAAGATTAAGAAAAGGCAAACCTACGTTTCTAGCATTTGTAGACTTAGAGAAAGCTTTTGACAACGTTAACTGGAATAATCTCTTTCAAATTCTGAAGGTGGCAGGGGTAAAATACAAGGAGCGAAAGGCTATTTACAATTTGTACAGAAACCAGATGGCAGTTATAAGAGTCGAGGGGCATGAAAGGGAAGCAGTGGTTGGGAAAGGAGTGAGACAGGGTTGTAGCCTCTCCCCGATGTTATTCAATCTGTATATTGAGCAAGCAGCAAAGGAAACAAAAGAAAAATTCTGAGTAGGTATTAAAATTCATGGAGAAGAAGTACAAACTTTGAGGTTCACCGATGACATTGTAATTCTGTCAGAGACAGCAAAGAACTTGGAAGAGCAGTTGAATGGAATGGATAGTGTCTTGAAAGGAGGATATAAGATGAACTTCAACAGAAGCAAAACGAGGATAATGGAATGTAGTCGAATTAAATCGGGTGATGCTGAGGGAATTAGATTATGAAATGAGACACTTAAAGTAATAAAGGAGTTTTGCTATTTGGGGAGCAAAATAACTGATGATGGTCGAAGTAGAGAGGATATAAAATGTAGACTGGCAATGGCAAGGAAATCGTTTCTGAAGAAGAGAAATTTGTTAACATCGAATATAGATTTAAGTGTCAGGAAGTCGTTTGTGAAAGTATTTGTATGGAGTGTAGACATGTATGGAAGTGAAACATGGACGATAACCAGTTTGGACAAGAAGAGAATAGAAGCTTTCGAAATGTGGTGCTACAGAAGAATGCTGAAGATAAGGTGGGTAGATCACGTAACTAATGAGGAGGTATTGAATAGGATTGGGGAGAAGAGAAGTTTGTGGCACAACTTGACTAGAAGAAGGGATCGGTTGGTAGGACATGTTTTGAGGCATCAAGGGATCACAAATTTAGCATTGGAGGGCAGCGTGGAGGGTAAAAATCGTTGAGGGAGACCAAGAGATCAATACACTAAGCAGATTCAGAAGGATGTAGGTTGCAGTAGGTACTGGGAGATGAAGAAGCTTGCACAGGATAGAGTAGCATGGAGAGCTGCATCAAACCAGTCTCAGCACTGAAGACCACAACAACAACAACAAGTCACAAATAATTTATTTGTGAATAAATTTGTTTCAATGATCTGCTTATTCAAATAATTATCCAGGTAGAAATTTATTCAAATTATGCCCATCTCTGCTTACCACTACACCTTACACTTCTTTTCTGTTTCCATTCATTGCAGTTCATATTATCAACAGTAGAAATTCCTATTAGTTCATTTGTTCGATTTACTCATGAAAGCCTAAGATATAGATAGACTGAAGTTTTTTCTTAATTGCAAACAAAGTTGATAGTTATAGTCTGTTGTCACCCTCCTTCTGTGCAAAATATGTCTCAACGTCGGTGAGATTTTAGCAGCAGACTGTATTCAAACATTATTTCATCAGCTATTCTTTCAAGCAAATTTACAGTTCCACAGCTACAAAACTGACATTCAGTTACATTCGATTTTCGATTATCCCTTTAATTTTCGTTATGCATGATCCAACTCAGCTGCTGTGGTAACATTTGGCGAATTATGGCAACATGGAAAATCGATGGCTCAAAAGAAATTCTAATTCTAAATGCATCCGGATGCTTGCCGGACCCATTACTGGGGCTACGTTGTGACGAAGCTGTATAGAGTCTGGCCAAGGCCACACGGTACATGCCCTGCACTCGGTGATGACTGCCAGTCATGTGCTTCCGCATAAACGTGCATAGCGAGTGACATGGACGCTACTCAAGCGGATTCGCCCCGCGGATACAGTGCCCTATTACAGTGCCAGCAGCGAGGTTGCAGCGTAAATGCAGAGAGGCTCCCTGTGAGCAGCGAGTTGTGGTGTGCCGTCAGCGAACAGTGAGGTGCCAGCAGCGCGTCTGCAGCGTAAACGTTCCCTAAAGGATGTAAAGCGGATACCTATGTCCCAACGTATACGTTCTTAGGTATATTTAGTTAACAGAGAACGACGCTAATTTAGATCGAATTAGACTGATTAATCTTAGTGATATTGCGGGCTTTCCAACAATAAAATGAATGAAATGAAGTGGCCCTCCACTACGTACCCTCCGACTCAACATTGAAATATTAAAAGTTTTGGCTGGTTTCGTTGTCTAGGGGCTGGGATACGTAGTTGCCGTATTACAGGCCAAATACTGCTGAGTCTACAGTATACGATAAGAACACACACATGAATCGAATGGACGAAGGTTTCTACCACTCGGTAAATGCGAATTATGAATGTAGCATATAAATTTATAAATGAAAGATTGCAATTAAATAAAATCTGCAGGTACTATCTTAACAAGTTTAAATGATGAGTACGATAGTAGAAGTACTTTTGAGAATGCGGTATATTTCTGCAAAACACTTATTGGTGCCGATGGTCCAGCGATATGACAGGGAAACAATAGATTCCTACTGCACGTAATTAGTTATGAACAACAATATAGCTCGCTAGATATTCACTTCTAAACGCACACTTCGTCTTCACTGTAGAAACCTTGGAAATCTCACAAGTGCACAAGTCCGCAATCTGAAGTATTTCTATCTCTCGCGACCACGCGCAAACCGCTCCAGTCTCTCTTGCGATCGTGCGTCCACCGCGCCGTCGCGTCTGCCACTGCCAAGTCCTGTGCCGTACCGTCCGGAACTGCCGCACTTCCAGAACTACTTCCCATCCAGACTCCCGATTCACGGGCGCTGTGATTGGCTAGAGCACTCCCTCCACGTCTCCAAGCTAACGTACACACACAAACATAAAATACTTTCGAAATACTGGATTTACCTTTAAATAACTTGAAATTAAATAAATATTCCTACGGCTGGACCATAAACATGCTCGAAAAATGTTCAAATGTGTGTGAAATCTTATTGGACTTAACTGATAAGGTTATCACTCGCTAAGCTTACACAATACTTCACCTAAATTATCGTAAGGACAAACACACACCCATGTCTGAGGGAAGATTCGAACCTCCGCCGGGACCAGCCGCATAAACACGCTCTAATACACATTATTAAATACATAAACAATTAAATAAACATATATCAAAAGAAATAGAACAGCAGGTAGGCCAGTAGCCTAATGTCTCTGTGCTTTCTAAAACACAGTAAATATTTAACCCATTTCTTCATGAATAGTATATATCGGATATAAACAAAGACATAGACGAATAAATATATTTATAAGCATGCTGCTACCGGTTTTTCGTGTAACTGTGGAGTTCTTGTGGCCTGACGCGATCGATAGTAATCGGCCACTTTGACCTCCAATAACTCATGTACTATTCAAGTTACATGCCTGTAATTCATACCAATTTAGTTTTACTCTAATAGCTTTCTACAGACACGGCGATCGCCAAAATCGGATGAAGCGTTTATATTTTGGAAATTCGTTGCTGGATGTTACTTGTATAATTTACCATCAGATACTAAACTTAAAACTAATAAAGATATTGAAAATCTGATTACACCATCAGAATCGTCGTGCAAATAATAGTAATGTACATGTTTCTTTTTGAGGTATCATGATTCATCTGGCTACTATTAATTTCTATACGAACTGTGAAATGTCTGCCATTAAGGTTTCATAAAGTCCGCCATCTTTGGCACTCCCGGCATAGACATCTCCTTCATCGACACAAAGCACCGTCCTCGTCATAGCGGAATTTCCAGCCGCGCGGCTGGACCATGTGCTGGGGCTACCCCTCGCGACCGGCTAACGTTCGCCATCACGTGTTTGCTGCCGGGCCCCGGCTGGCCGAGCGGCCCGTGCGGCCACGCCAACTTACAAGGGAACCTCCCCATCGCACCCCCCTCAGATTTAGTTATAAGTTGGCACAGTGGATAGGCCTTGAGAAACTGAACACAGATCAATCGAGAGAACAGGAAGAAGTTGTGTGGAACCACGAAAAAATAAGCAAAATATACAAACTGAGTAGCCCATGTGCAAGATAGGCAACATCAAGGCTAATTCAGAATTAGGAGCGCTGTGGTCCCGTGGTTAGCGTGAGCAGCTGCGGAGCGAGAGGTCCTTGGTTCAAGTCTTTCCTGTAGTGAAAAATTTAATTTTTTTTTCTGTTCATGTGACAAACACCTATGTTTTCATTACTTTTTTGGGAGTGATTATCACATCCACAAGAAAACCGAAATCGGGTAAGGTAGAAGAATCTTTTTACCCATTCGCCAAGTGTACAAGTTAGGTGGGTCGACAACATATTCCTGTCATGTGACGCACATGCCGTCACCAGTGTCGTATAGAATATATCAGACACGTTTTCCTGTGGAGGAATCGGTTGACCTATGACCTTGCGATCAAATGTTTTCGGTTCCCATTGGAGAGCCACGTCCTTTCGTTTACTAATCGCACGGTTTACCGTTGCGGTCGCAAAACACAGACACTAAACTTATTACAGTGAACAGAGGCGTTAATGAAAGAACGGACAGATCATAACTTTGCGAAAATAAAGAAACTAAAATTTTGAATGAAGAGAAGATTTGAACCAAGGACCTCTCGTTCCACAACTGCTCAAGCTAACCACGGGACCACTGCGCTGCTGAGCTAATGTCAGCCTTGATGTTGCCTATGTTACGCATGGACTACTCAGTTCGTATATTTTGCTTATTTTTTCATAGTTCCACACAACTTCTTCCTGTTTTCTCGATTTATCTGTGTTCAGTTTTTCAAGGCCTATCCAGTGTGCCGACTTATATCTAAATCTGAGGGGGGTGCGATGGGGAGGTTCCCTTGTTAGAATATTTTCGCCCGTTACCTCACAATATGCAAATAAATCATGAACTAAGTGCCCCAACAAAACACCAAGGACCCCGCGTAAATGCTGAGGAAATTCTAGTTCTTTTTGTGTACTGAGTAATACTTGTCATGGCAATGAATTGTAATATAATCCACGTGTATAGGTCGAGAAACAATGCATGATTTACCTGTCAATCACAGTGAAAGTTGCACATTGCTACATGTCAGAAGACTCAGTCCGCTAGTGTGAGTGATGTAATATAAATGTAGAGATCTGGTTTTTATATGTGCAATAAATGCAGTACTGTGTTGGTGTATGGTACACCATTCACTTCTAAAAAGTGCTTTAAATGTTTTGTGCGATGTGTCTAGGGATCTGTGATATTTCTGCGTGTGCCCACAGACTTAGGGAAGCCCGTTTTGCTAACTAACATTCTCCATAGATAAATAGCATAACTACCTCTTCTTCGTAGATGTACATTGTACTCACTCAGTCCTTCAATTGAATATGGTTAACTGAAAAACCGCTGTGAAGTTTCCTTGGGTTTCCATTTGTATACTGTCAGCACGAGCAAGTGGACGAATTACGTTACCCTCGATACGTGTGCTGTGTGATCGTACAAGGTAGTCAAGTGAGCTTTGTGTTACGTTTGTAATAAATCGTACACTGCGATACATTATCGAACAGCTCTTGATTAGAAGAAATGGTTTACAGATTTTTTCTCAAAAAAAGGTGCCATTTAGAAAAGATGTAAAGAGATACTAGGAATGGTGAACGTGACCCTGGTAGCTAAACAACATTTGTGTTGATACATTTTTTATTTCACTTCTGGACAAAAAGTTGTTTAGCGTGGTCAATATAAATAGGATAACCTGTATAAATGATCTAGAGAATAACGTCGAGAGCTCCGTGAGACTACGAAAGGTGCTATTGTGCGTAGGAAAGTTGCGGTGTAGAACTGTAACGAAGTGTAGGGAAGTCTAAAGAGCATCGACACTTGATCCAAGGACTGGCAGTTAACGCTCAACGTAAATAAATGTGACTTACTCGTCTGGTTCCCGTCTAACGCTGAACACAAGAGTTTGTCTCGTAAATGAAACAGCCGGCATGTTCTACGACCAAGTTTCATATTCGAATAATGATGACAGTTGTTTCACATCACATTCGCTTTATCACAGGATACTATGATTTTGCGATTATCCGTTATTACAAGAGACATTGCCAAGCTTACGTTTGCTGTACTATGCTTCTGTGGTGGATTAAGAAATGACGTTGCTGAAAGTTCTGAAACGTCAAACAGATTTCATACTTGCGTCTTTTTTTATCGTTCAAGGAGTTTTAGTCTGTTTGTAGAGTACTAGAAGGTTGAAGTTTTTTTCATGGCTCTTTGAAACCGGGAATGCAGTTTTTGTTACGTGGCTAGTGCAACTTGATATCATAAAAGAGGCAGTCACGTGGTTGCGTATCATTTTAAGATGATAAGTCGAGAATGGCTAAGAATTGAATATTATTGAAGGGAAGATTTTTGGAATTTGATTTTGACGCCAAACGACTCAGCAATCAAAAGTTATTTGTTACATTGCTTTACATGCATTTAGCGATGGTTGTAGTTTGTTAAATTTCATTGTTCAGTGATTTCGAGTGTGAGGTAAAGGAGACGATTAGCAGTCATATGTCCAAGTTGTTAGCAAGTTCCATCCACTTCTGTTAGTTAAAGGAAATCTTGATTTAATAATAAAACTTGTAGTAACTTTATATTTCAGAAATGCTTAGTGTCTGTGATAGGGTTGAAAGGAATGAGTAACTTTATTAAAAGGAGTTAAAAGTTAGTTTTGTAATTTTGAGAAAATTAAATAACTTTTCATTTCATTTTATTTTTCATTTATCATCATCTCCCTGTTCATAAATGACGTATCACTTGAATGCATATTGAATGAAATGAGTTCTAAAAGCGTTGTTGGCAGATGAACGGAATGGCGAGTTGATAATGTGTTGCCTTTCTTGACAAGCGGTAAATTAAAGCATGCAGTGCAGTTCTTTTCCCTTTCAGCTCATTATGCCGCAACAGCACTATGATTGGCAGCTACCTCGATACATAACAGAGCTGAGCATCCCTTGCAGTTAAGGGCCTGATTATAAAACTCAGTGAAGTAAAATAAATTAAACGTAAAGACATTTCCGACATGTAATGTATAGCCACTGTGAGTGACCATTTCCGGGATAAGGTTAGTTCCATTTAATACTGTCAATGTTCAAGGTTCCTTTCATAGAAATTTCTAAATTAAATAATTTTCATTTATTAGATACTTCCCTCAATTTCCCATCATTAAATATTTTGGTTAGATGCTTTCATAGCCTTTATGTAATATCTGAAAATTTAGATTCAAGAAAACAATATTTGTGGTCTGATTTAAAAGTAAGGACTATCTCCTCATTATTATTAACGTAATGAAGACTCCCATTTTTACAAGCTCCAACTATCTTCAACTACGCGTTTATTCATTGGGCTGTAATTACTTTGGACGATAGGTACTAACAGGAACTAATAAAGATAGATTAGTACTGTTTGTTTTGTTTTGAAAATTTCCTTATTACTTACATTAAAATGCCTGATACATTCTGTGTAAATCATTAATATCACGTTCGGCTGCATTGCTTGCCCACATCGTTGACGCTCATTAGTCACAATCATGAGATGTTGTTTTCGATAATTGTTGGTTCACAGTGACTGCTGACATTGTCAGGCTTACAACATATAAAAGAAAAACCGACTTTTATTCTCCCCACCACGTCCTGCGAAATAGTACCGTAAATTCAGAAATGATTTCATTAATGTTCACCTGACATTAGTACAAGGTGATTCATCTGCCGCTACCAATGGGTTTTATGCAACCCGCAACGCCATGAAAAACCGAGTGCGAGATGATCATGTTATCTTGCTCGCTACTCGCAAACTATTAGTGGTACAGGAAAAGTGAATACGACCTTTCTGTAAGAAATTTAATATAGTTAAATTTTGTATGGGGGTATGTTTTCGCTGGAGGTCACGGTTTTCGAGTTATATATAAAAAAACGTATTTGAAGGTCGCTTTTCTTGAAATATTCGAAAACTACTGCCTTTAACAAAAACGTATCCCAGTACAAAATTTTTGAGTGCACCAAATTTCCTGCAAAAACGTGCTGTTAAATTTTTCTGTAGGGCTAATAGTTTGCGTCTAGTGAGCGAGAGAATATGAAAATCTTGCGTGTGGTATCTGAAGGCGATGAGGGTTGCATAAAACCCTTAGGTAGAGGCAGCTTTGTCACACTGTGTTATCATGTTGTTTGAATAAATCTTTTCACTGCTCTAAATTTGTATATTTCATTCTTCCCTATTGGAAATCGCGCTTCACGTAATTTTCCGCCGTGTACATACACTGTGTGAACTTTATTGCGATACTAATCCGGTGCCCATTCGTGCAGCGTCAATGGCAGTAAGTCAGTCTGTTACAAGTTTACGCTGCTGTCTGAGCGCCGTCCACATAACTGCACGAATTACGAGCTTTGTGTTACGAGATACCGTAGAGCAGTGCACGCCGTATAGAATGAATATGTACGCCTGTAGGTACTTGATACTGTTAAAATGATCACTTCCAAATATTTTTGGAAATCTGAAATCGTTAAATACAGATTAAAGGGACGTTTAAAATATAAATTTCATGTAAAAAATATATGTTTTTCCGTAGATACAGACACGTATACGCTGGTGAGTTGCACCCAATGAACCCAAAATAAAACATTCCTATCAGCATCTGTGTGGCTTTTACCAGAACACTGACTAAAGTGAAAAAAGTAGCTGCTACGCCAAAGTGCTCCTCACGCTGACGGCATAAGTTTGTAATAGGCTGAAATTAAATAAAACTAAAATCTTCTTAAACTGTCTTAAAGAACGTCATTAAAATTATGTCTTGCTCGCCTTCTGGAATTCGCGACAGTTCAACAAACTATCTTTGTAATGAAGTTGTTGCACACCGAATACAGCACAATTGTTTGCCTGCTTCGTTCTTGATTCTACGCGTATAAATGCTAATATAATGGTCATTAAACTGTACTCGGCCAACCATAGTCTCTTTGCGTTTTTTAGCATTTATGTGGCTCATAAAATTAGATGTGCTGTGGTACTTTTAAATGAAAGCAGTTTACGTTCGTCAATGTCAATGTCAATCTGTCTGTTTCGTTGGCTCCTATGATTCTGTATGGTGAATGACAGAAATTATTTCCTCTAATATCAACAGACAATACCATCGATCAGGTGTTCTGATTGTTCTCCCCGAAGCTGCGCAGTCATCTAACATCTTTAGCACGTGTGTGATAAAGTACTTTGTTGAACATTACTTAATATACATCTACATCTATACCTCTCATATTACGGTGTACATTGGCGGATACTTCTACCATTTACCCTCTTTCCTAATCCATTGGCGAAGTGGCTGAGACCTGAGAGTGCTGATAAGCCTCCCCATGTATGAATTGCCTTTTTTCCGCTTTTCAGTTTTCCGTTATGGTTATTTCGCGAGATTTATTTGAAAGAAATAATAATTTGTGTTAGTTCATTCTTCGTGAAACTTAGGCTCTCGGTGATGTAATATTTAATTTCTACGTGAAGTACACGCCCCTCTTATAGCACCCACTACTGGAATTCGAAGACCAACACTGTAATACTCTGTCGCTTGGTCGACGGAGCCGTAACAAAAGGTGCCACTCTTCTATGGGTCTTACCTATCTCCTGTATTTAACTTCTTGGCAAGGGTCTCAGGCAGACGAGAAATGCATCGTAATGGGTCCCTTCTTCTTGTCATTGGTTTCCATATATTCCTTTCCTCTCCGATTCTGCGGAGAACCTTTACATCCCTTATCAGTCCACATGATTTTCAAGATTGTTCAGTAATACCATGTTTCAGACGTTTCTATTCTCTTCTTTTCCAGTTTCCCCAGTGTCCATGATTCAGGAACATGCAATTCTGTGCTCCAAACGTAATTTCTCAGAGATTTCTTCATCAAATTAAGGAGTATATTTGACACTCGTAAATTTCTCTTGGCCAGGAATGCTCCCTTTCCTTGCGCTAGGCTGCTTTTCATGTCCTCCTTGCTTGGTCTGTCATGGGTTATTTTATTCCAAGGTTTGTCTACTTCGTCACCATCAATTTTGATGTTACGTTTCTCGCTATTCTCATTTCTGATTTACTCGAAGTCCATATTTTGTACATATTAGACTGTTCATTCCATTCAACATTTCCTGTAATTCTTTTTCACTTGCACTAACTGTGTCTTCAGCGAATCTTATCATTGATATTCTTTCACCCTGTATTTTAGTCGCGCTCTGGAACCTTTCTTTTATTTCCATCATTGCTCCTTGGATACATAGACTGAATAGTCGGGGCGAAAGACTACAACCCTGCTTTACACCCTTTTTAGTCCGAGGGCATTGTTCTTGGTCTTCCAGTTCCCTCTCGGTTCTTGCACATACTGCACATCACTCGCCTTTCCCTGCAGTTTACTCCTATTTCTCTCAGAATTTCGAACATTTTGCGACATTTCACACTGTTCGAACGCTTTTTCTAGATCGACAAATTCTACAAGTGTATCTTGATTCTTCATCAGCCTTACTTTCATCATCGAATGCAATGTCATAACTGCCTCTCTCGTACCTTTACCTTTCCTAAAGATAAACTGATCGTCATCTAACAGCTCCTTAACTATCTTTTCCATTCTTCTGTACATTCTTCCTGTCAGCAGCGTGAATGCGTGAAATATTAGCTGATTATGCGATAGTGTTCTCACCTGTCTGCCTTTGCTGTCTTCATAACTGTATTTTCCTAAAATGTGATAGTACATCGGCAATCTCATAGATTCTACTCATAAACCTGAATAGTCGTTGGTTGCCACTTCCGCCAAATGATTTTATAAATTGCGATGGAGTGTTATCTGTACATTTCGCTTTATTTGATCTTAAGTCTTACAGAACTCTTCCAAATTGTGGGTCCCCAACGTGTTCCTTACAGGCTATAGTTTCATAGAGGCCTTCAATGTACTCTTTCTACCTATCCGCCCTACGCCCAGCGTTTAGCAGTGCAATTTCTTTTACACTCTTAATATTAATATGTTTTCTTTTAATTTCAACGAGTGTTTTCAAAATTTTGTAGTTTCTCGTTTTGTCGATCAATTGATTTAGAGATGTCCACTCCTGTCAGCTGAATTACCTACCGTGATATTCCTTACCGCAGTATCCACATCCTTACCGAACGTCAAACGCATCTCAGCGTTACTCACTACTTCAGTGTCCCACTTAGTTCCGCACTTAATTCTTCCAGGCGGTTCTCTTGAATCTCAGTCTACTCTTCATAGTTACTATTTAATTTAAGTCCATATCTGCTCTTGGGTACGCCTTACAATCCAGTGTCTGATTTCGGAATCTCTGTTGAAATGAGAAAATTACGCTTCAAGGAATTTCTAGGAGAAAACTCACTTGGAAGGGCTTGACCCAAGTAGTTAAAAAGCACATATATTAATCATAAACATTCATAAAACATCAGTTTAAATCAACAATTAATCAATTGAAAAAAAGGTTACTTTAAACTACCAATTATTTCATAATTTGCTTTACCAATATAGAGACTACGTAATGGGACTAAATTAATAACATCAAAATCGAGGTTCAAAGGTTGACTATTTCTCAGAATAAAATAGTACATTAAAAAGAACACTAACCAAATCCATTTATCAAGGGGAACCAGTTCCTTAAGCACAACTAACTCAATAAAGACTTGCTCCCTTTAAGAAAATTACAAGAATAATTAACATTGATCAATAATGTTGCCTTAGAGAAATAAGAATTAGAGCAATATACACGGTGAGTCAATAACTATTGCCACCTAGAATAACTCCGAAAGTATGATAGTAGGTGAAAAGCTTGTGGGACAAATATTGCATGGGACAACGGGGGCCATAATATGATGCTGGTTTTTTGTTGCTAGGCGGGGTCGTGTCAGAGATATGAAGATGCTTATTTTCTGATAGCGGCTATCGAGATATGAAGATGCTTATTTTCTGATAGCGGCTATCGAGACGAATCCAATGATGTCTAACAGTAAGGTCTTTGAAGGTAAACGAAGGTCAAAAAGGTGGCATGAACGTCCATTTACAGAAAGTGTTCGAAGTGATGACCATTGGTATCAATGCAGTGCTGCAATCTTCCTATCATGGATTGAGTGGTATTCCTTATCACTTCGGCACTTATCGAAGCACATGCTCTGACAGTTCTCTCTCTTATATCATGCAAATAGTAAATATTCGCCGAATACCGTGTATCCATCTAACGTGCCACTGACATGTAAACACCATTCGACCGTTTCGCAATAGAACACTAATAGGAACGGTAAGACTACTATCGTCGAATCAAGCGAATGTGAATCATGTATTCCTTCATAGACAAAGTCGATATGCTTTTCATTTACGGAGAAGGCCTAAGAAATTCAGTGAGAGCTAGAGACTTATACGATGAAAGATATCCTCAACATACTCACCCTACAAGTCGTAAATTTAAATACGTGTATGATAAATGAAGAAAAATTGGATCTTGAACGCTTCGGAAACATATCCGGGAAAGGAAAGTTACTAACGAGGAAACGGAAACTGGTACTCTTGCCACTGTGGTTCGAGATCCTTGTGTTAGTTCGCGTCAAATCGCAAGGGAATCTGGCATGTGCAAGAGTAGTGTTGTTCGTATTCTGCATTGCCATAAATATCATCCTTACCATATCACCGAGCGAGGTGGCGCAGTGGCTAGCACACTGGACTCGCATGCGGGAGGACGACGGTTCAATCCCGCGTCCGGCCATCCTGATTTAGGTTTTCCGTGATTTCCTTAAATCACTCCAGGCAAATGCCGGGATGGTTCCCTGTCCTTCCCTAATCCGATGAGACCGATGACCTCGCTGTCTGGTCTCCTCCCCCAAACAATCCAATCCTTACCATATCAGTGTCCATCAAGAATTAACTGGTACGGATTGTATGCGTCGCATTGAATTCTGCCAGTGGGCTCAACTTCAGATTGAGAGGGATGACACAAATATTTATTTGATTTTATTTACTGACTAGACTACATTCACGAACCATGGAAATGTTAATTTGCATAACATGCATTATGGGGCAACCGAAAATCCATGTTGGCTGCGGCAAGTTGCACACCAAAAACCGTGGTCGGTGAATGCATGGTGTGGGATTCTGGAGGACAGAATTATAGGCCCCTATGTCATCGAAGGACATATTAATGGTAGGAAGTGCACTACAATCCCGAAAGAAACATTAGGTCTGTTATTGGAAGAAATACCTGTAGGAACAAGGAAGAGAATTTGGCATCCACACGATGGCTGTCCGGCACATTTTTCGCTGATGACTATAAATGAGTTGCAGAGACAATTCCCAAATCGTTGGGTTGGACGCGGAGGAGATGTGTCGTGGCCGACTCGTTCACGAAACTTGACGCCTCTCGATTTCTTTCTTGTGGGTATTCGTAAAAGACATTGTTTATAAAGACGTTCCAACTACACCTGAAGATATTCGAGAGATAATTGTCAGGGCATGTGCATCGATAAGTGCCGATGTGATAAGGAATACCACTCAAGACCGGAAAAGGAGGCAAATTAAGCTTCAATAGCTTACAGTTTACCACAGTTCCAGCAGTGAGCCCACGAGTGAATAACAGGTGATGTACATCCAATGGAACCCGTCTAGTGACATAACCGGAGTTTAAAATTAGAAGTTCAAGTGAGCAATACTAGACCGTACCAAGATTTCTATCAATTTTCAATACAAATAGATGTATGAATTTAAAACAACTTTACACATAACCGGAGCCTAAGCAGGTGAAGGCAGTTATTCAAAATACAATCTCAAGCCATCTCTCAACCAAGCTGGCAATAAAAGTGATGGAGGCAATTACGACGCTTGGATACAGAGTTGGGAAAAGTGATACCTTCGCTTCCAGAAGCTCGGATTCGTTCTCTGCAAATATGGCTTTAATGGTCAAACGGAAGGCGCACAAAATCAGTTCTGCCCATCGGCCAACGTACAACCAAAATACGCCACGACCGCCGGGATAGTGACCACTGCAAAATGGTGCCACCCCCCACGGCCGCGCAGCTACCACCGGGCTGCAGCAAGCCCAACAGCGCACACTTCCTCGTAAACGGTCTGGCCAAGCTCTGTCTGCTCTTGTCTCTCCCGCTACGCTAACTCTCCTTCACTTACAAGGGACCGTATGTACTTGCCCTCACCTATTTGATTCATGTTGACAGAACGTGTAGAGCATACCTAGGACTTCAATTTATGTAATGAGGAAGGAGCAATTCTCAATCGTTTTCGAGAAAATAGAGTTTGATAGTTTTAGGCCTGTATACTATTGTGTGGTGGCTAGCGGGCAAGGAGTCCGTAGCCACGTGATTAAGTGCTTATTTTTAAAAGCGCAGGGACTCTGGACCACCGGCCAGAGTGGCCGAGCGGTTCTAGGCCCTACAGTCTGGAACCGCGCGACCGCTACGGTCGTAGGTTCGAATCCTGCCTCGGGCATGGATGTGTGTGATGTCCTTAGGTTAGTTAGGTTTAAGTAGTTCTAAGTTCTAGGGGACTGATGACCTCAGAAGTTAAGTCCCATAGTGCTCAGAGCCATTTGAACCATTTTTTGACTCTGATCCGAATCTCGTTCCTGTTACTCTGACAACAGATTTATGATGTCCAAATTATTAGTATTTAAGGAATTTAAGACTTTTGTAAGGACGTTGGAAATAAAATCATTTTGATTCTCAGTATAATTTTTTTATTGACGTTATTGTACCTACATTTGTAACGCATATGGAGCACTGCACGAATAAGGATGATACTGATCGAAGAAACATTTCAAAAATAATTATTGTGGCATGCAGCACACGTAATGAACACCGAGTTTTGCGTGAGCACGGTTTTTCAGTGTTTCTACTGCAAAACAGACTTGGTCTATGTTCATAAACGGTTCTCAGTCATCATACAGTTTTGCGACGTACCACGCATATCTGATGGTATCACAGAATATTGCTACATACAACTGATAGTGTACTGTTGATAGCATTTTTATG
The DNA here is from genome assembly GCF_023898315.1 of Schistocerca nitens. NCBI lineage: Eukaryota > Metazoa > Arthropoda > Insecta > Orthoptera > Acrididae > Schistocerca > Schistocerca nitens. The sequence goes on from NC_064618.1 coordinate 587,733,343, forward strand.
CGGCCTTCTCTTGAAGCTATCTCTGCATTTTGTACTATGATGTACAAGCCATTTTGAAATCGCTTTATAAGGTTTTTCACCACACCGTAAAAATAAACGTCGCAGGGCTGCGCCAACGGAGCAATTTTGGAGAACGTACTTTAATACAGCATGTCGGCAGACCCTCTCTATCATAAAAAATTTCGTCGTACAAAACCGGGCTCGTCTGCCTTCCCCATGAATCGAGGAGCAAAAGATATTGTTCCTCTCACGTATGACTTCAAGACGTCAATTAGAAATTTTCTATATGGTAGCGTTGTAAGTCTGCCGGAATTTGAAGATGTTGTGATAACGTTTTTATTTTTGGCCGGCCGTTGTGGCCGAGCAGTTCTAGGCGTTTCAGTCCGGAACCGCGCTGTTGCTGCTGTTGCAGGTTCGAATCCTGCCTCGGACATGGATGTGTGTGATGTCCTTAGGTCAGTTAGGTTTAAGTAGTTGTAAATCTAGGGGACTGATGACTTCAGATGTTAAGTCCCATAGTGCTTAGAGCCATTTGAACCATTTTTTTAAAGTTTTGTGTGCGTACTGATCAGCTGCCCTCTCCAACTTTGGTCCAAAAGAGCCAATGGTCTCTTGCACGCAAACCAAGACCATTAGTAGTAATTTTCCAGATGAGGTGACAGCGTATTGTGCAGTGTACGAATGTGTCACCTTGTGCATATCCTTTCGCAGCACAAGAATCACCTTTGTTCTGCTTTCGGTGAGAGTTCGGTCATAAGTCGATTCATATTGGCAGCCTAAAACAAACTTTCACAAATTAGCTTCGTATGGTCTATAAGAATAGTATTGCAATTCATATAAATGAATAAGATACGTTTATGTGTAATACCTGTTTTCTCAGTGTTAAAAGCAGAATACTAGTCGTATTTTGATATGAAAGCTCGAGTCTGCTTTCGAAAAATTGCCACTGCATCATACACTTGCTGCATTGAAGCGTTTTCCTTCTCGGATAGAAATCTGGTGATTTTTCTCTGACTAATCCGATGTCTTCGTTTGAAGAGCACGACCCACGATTCGGAAGTTAGAAAATTGTTGAGGATATCATGATGTCACTTTTTAAATTATAGGCCATATGTCCTGTGGACATACATTACGTGTCTTTAATGCGGTCATTTGAATTTCTCTCTGCACCCCCATGCCGTTAATTCTTCCTCCTTTTTGGGGCAGTTTTCCACCACAATACAAGTGCTCTGAACCGCTGTCCGCTCCTCTGGCCTCTTTGACAAGGCCGTTAGCAGAGCGAGGGTGCCTTCTCACACTGTCGGCGGTCATCGCTGTTGATTTTTCTGAAAATTCAGAGATGGCTGCGTTGAAATTTTAATTACCAAATCAAAGACGCTACCCTCAGACCACGAGTTAGGAACTGCGCTAGCAGCAAATACACCTCGTAATATTTTTATAGACACATTGCGGATGTTTGTTCTAGCATTGTACCTCAGGAAATAACCATAGGTCTTTGCATTAGCTATAGCACGTTGTTCGTTTACCAGGCAGAAGGTTAGTGGTGAAAGATCAGCCCAGAAATTGTCGTTGGAATAACCGCACAACAAACTTCTGCATACTCATCATGATACTCATCTTGACGTAGCTGACGAGCGCAGATTACAACAGTCAACTGCAGCACTGAGGCAGAGTAACAGTATCTCAATTAAAGACACAACTTTCTGAGTCATTAGGCTGCGTCATATTCCTGTTCATGCTTCTTCAATGCCCGACTTTTCGATCCCTCTGCTGAGATCTTCTTTAGAACTGCTCTGCTACCCAGCGGTGGCTGAACACTGTCGAAAGATAGTGTCACGTTTACTTTTAAAAATCTATTATCTCATGGGGGTACATGAAGTGTCAAACTATACACGGTGGTCAGAAACAATCTAAAAAATTTGTAAGTGTGTTATAAGGGAGGTTGTGGTGAGAAATAATCGTCAAGAAAAAATTCGTTACGATGCTCCGTTTCCGAGGTAAATAGCATCAATATGAACCAATTAGGACATTGCAAGCGCAAATTCGAACGCCCCGCCAGAGACGTTGTCGGAGAACGTGTTCTTCTTTTGGTTTCCTAAAACCGAAAAGGAGAGCGACATAAAAATTGGACATGGAAGACAGTAAGGATCGAATCCGTGCCAAAAGGTTGAGTAGTCTCTTGGGGTTTTATCCACGCTATGAGAACGACTGGCACTAATTGTATACTGTGGAACGCTTGAATTTGGGCTCACTACGACCTGACTGGCTAACTTCAGAGATAATTATCTCGGAAACGGGACAGTGTGTCCAATTTTTTTCTTAATAATTATTTTCCAGTGCAACCAACACTACAACACCCTTATAAGCTCTGTTTCGACCACACAGTATATCGACGAAGTTGGAAGAACAGAAAAGAACTCATTAAAAACTACGAACGCCATACACGCTTATGACAAAACGTAAAATCTCAGTTATAGTGGGTATCAGGAAGAATGTGTAAGAGAAGAAACTATAATCAGTGGTAGTGAAGCACAAAGAAAAATGTGACAAGGTTACGTATTTTAAGAACAATAACGGGCCAGAAATAGCAGGTGATTTTTATAGGGGTAAGTCCGTGAAGTAATAGAAATATCGAGGTAGGAGTATTGTTTCAGTAGAGACGATGGATACAGGCTTCCGTCTTCGTGGCTGTCCGCTTCTCGTGGAAGTAAACACGCATCCACGGCAAGTGTGCAATATAAACTTCACCAGGAAATAACCGAGTTGCAACAACAACTGTAATACACTACTGGCCATTAAAATTGCTACACCACGAAAATGATGTGCTACAGACGCGAGATTTAATCTACAGGAAGAAGATGCTGTGATACGCAAATGATTAGCTTTTCAGAGCATTCACACAAGGCTGGCGCCGGTGGCGACATTTACAACGTGCTGACATGAGGAAAGTTTCCAACCGATTTCTCATACACAAACAGCAGCTGAGTGGCGTTGCCAGGTGAAACGTTTTTGTGATGTCCCGTGTAAGGAGGAGAAATGCGTACCATCACGTTTCCGACTTTGATAAAGGTCGGATTGTAGCCTTTCGCGATTGCGGTTTATCGCGACATTGCTGCTCGCGTTGGTCGAGATCCAATGACTATTAGCAGAATATGGAATCGGTGGGTTCAGGAGGGTAAAACGGAACGCCGTGCTGGATCCCAGCGGCCTCGTATCACTAGTAGTGGAGATGACAGGAATCTTATCCGCATGGCTGTAACGGATCGTGCAGCCACGTCTCGATCCCTGAGTCAACAGATGGGGACGTTTGCAAGACAACAACCATCTGCACGAACAGTTCGACGACGTTTGCAGCAGCATGGACTATCAGCTCGGAGATCATGGCTGCGGTTACCCTTGACGCTCCATCACAGACAGGAGCGCCTGCGATGGTGTACTCAACGACGAACCTGGGCTCACGAATGGCAAAACGTCATTTTTTTCGGATGAATCCAGGTTCTGTTTACAGCATCATGATGGTCGCATCCGTGTTTGGCGACATCGCGGTGAACGCCATCGGATGCGTGTATTCGTCATCACCACACTGGCGTATCACCCGGCGTGATGGTATGGGGTGCCATTGGTTCCACGTCTCGATCACCTCTTGTTCGCATTGATGGCACTTTGAACAGTGGACGTTACATTTCAGATGTGTTAAGACCCGTGGCTCTATCCTTCATTCGATCCCTGCGAAACCCTACATTTCAGCAGGATAATGCACGACCGCATGTTGCAGGGCCTGTACGGGCCTTTCTGGATACAGAAAATGTTCGACTGCTGCCCTGGCCAGCACGTTCTCCAGATCTCTCACCAACTGAATACGTCTGGTCAATGGTGGCCGAGCAACTGGCTCGTCACAATACGCCAGTCACTACTCTTGATGAACTTTGATATCGTGTTGAAGCTGCATAGGCAGCTGTACCTATACACGCCATCCAAGCTCTGTTTGACTCAATGCCCAGGCGTATCAAGGGCGTTATTACGGCCAGAGGTGGTTGTTCTGGGTACTGATTTCACAGGATCTATGGACCCAAATTTCCTGAAAATGTAATCAACATGTCAGTTCTAGTATAATATATTTGTCCAATGAATACCCGTTTATCAGCTGCATTTCTTCTCGGTGTAGCAATTTTAATGGCCAGTTATGTATTTTGGATCCTCCCTGTCTTTCAGTATCTGCTTTCAGTATTGACTCAATGACGACGCATCACCAATAGCAGTGTGAAAATTTTTATTGAATAACTCTTCTTCTTCGGAAAAAGCGCGGGGAAATGGCGTTTTATAAGTGAACGCGATACTGTGTTTCGACAGTGTTCAGCTAGCCAGGAACACCAGTGGAATCCTGAAGAATATTCCAGCAGAGGGATCAAAACGCAGAGCACTCAAGAAGGTACAAGAGGAATACGACGGGGTCTAGCTATTCAGAAGTTTTTGTCACAAATGACAATGTCCACGAAAGCCTGTAGGCTTATATCGTATTTGAATTATTCAGTCGATGCACTTCCGTTACTTTGTAAGGTTCGTCATGTTTACACAGTCCTGACAGCATATGCTTTCAGACTTGAATGTTTCCTGGAGGAATGGAAATCTTTCTTTATGCTCTTAGGTGAATTTTTAATAATTTTAGATGCAAGATTTATACAAATATACGTACACGTTTTCGATATATGCTTTGTATATGGCTTCTCTTTATGGACTAAAATAATTATTTTTCAAATACTCACTGTTCTACATGCAAAATAACAATAATAAGTTTTGATTATACAGTGTAATGTAACTAACCAACAACTACCATGAATTTTGGCGGTCCCAAGCTGCTGCACCGCCATATTCACTTGCTGATATTTTTACAGTGATGCCCAACAGGTAGGGATCACTTGTGCATGATAAAAAAATTGAACATTCACAGATCTATATATGAGGCTTCCACTCAGGAAAAATATTACTGTTGCAGCTAATACACTTTAAAAATTAATGCACACAAGTTTAGCCAGTCAGAAAGGGCTAAGAAGGGAGTGGGTTGGGGTGGGGTGGGGGTGGGGGGGGGGAGCAATTTTAGCAATTGATCTTTGCTCATGGATGATAGGATACGGATACTCTTCGAAAACCAGTAAGCTATGAACATTGCAACACACAACACTCGCACGAGTCAATAATTACAGGAGGAGGTTGCACAGTATTTGCATACCAGCAAGCACTGTCACTTCAGACACATCTTAAAGAAAACGAAAGTAAAGGTCTAATAATTCACGTAAATCACAACCAATCAACTACTTATCTGGCTTGTCAGTATTCATTCTGAAAATGAGTGGAACATGACAGAATGCTCCTTTTGTTGGTGGACGCTAAGTTCGAAGTCAACCCGTCAAAATTTATTCTTCTTCATTTGCGAAGATTAAGACATTTAAAATAAGAGACATGCAAATTTGGATTCGCATCCAGGTACTGCTTCCACTCAGTAGGAAAATAAATTATTGATTACACTGGCTAACAATGAAAATTTCCATCTGATAAATTAAAAAAACAACACCATAAAAATTCTTTGGAAATAAAGTGACATTTCATTTTTTTAGTCAACATTTTCAGCTTGGAGGACATTTAGTTTTCGGAGTTGGTACACATGTCCAATAACAAAACACAAATGTTCTTAAGCTGTTCGTAAGTCATGAAAATAGATACTGTTGCTGTGACTGTGAGTTTCATGCAGTGTGTGCTGTAATTAAAGCTGAATTTCTTGTTTGAGAGTGCTTTTATACTGTAAAATTCGTAAAAATGCCACGAAAATTTGTAAATAACGTGAATAATTTTTGATACATTTGTGTGAAATAATATTTTCCTCACAGAAACGCAATATGATGCCTCTTGTGAAGACTGCCTATCAGCATTATTTCAGTATGAAAGTAGCGGACCAGGATACGTTTTGGGGTCCACAGATATGCTGCACTGCGAGAATGGCTGAAAAATAAGAAATGATCTGTGGCTTTTGCTGTGCCTATGCTTTGGCGGGAGCCTACAAACCATACACATGACTACTGTGTCCGCTTGACTCCACCTATAAAGGTAGGGTTGTCTGTGAAGAAAAGAAGAACAGTTCAGTACCCGAATCTTCGATCTGCTAATCGACCTATTCCGCATTCAGATAGTTTACCAGTTCATACTCCACATGAAAATTGTGCATTTGAAGTACAAATTGAAGACAGTGTGGAACAAGAAGAAGAAGAAGAAGAACCACCAAACAGTCCTTCTACATCCCGTGACACCGATTTTGAGGGAAAAGTTGATAAACCTCACACACTGAGTCATACGGAAAAGAGCGATCTCGTTAGAGATCTTGACCTATCCAAGGAGAAGATAAAAATTCTTGGGTCTCGACTAAAACAATGGAATCTTCTCGGAAGTGATGTCGCAGTCTCACAGTACAGAAAACGTCACATGGAACTGCTTCCCTTTATGGAGAAGAAAAATAATCTTGTGTTTGCTGCGACATTAATGGCTTGATGAAATCTTTGAATTTGAACCATGATCCAACTGAATGGAGGCTGTTCGTAAACTCCTCCAAGCTTAGTTTGAAAGCTGTGTTACTTCACAGTGGCAACCGTCTTCCTTCCATTCCTGTTGGTCATGCAGTTCACACTAAGAAGACATATGCCAATATGACAGCCCTCTTGCGCTCAATCAAATATCATGAACACAAATCGAAAATCCGTCGTGATCTAAAAGTCGTTGCCGTACTCTTAGGAATGCAACTGCGGTAAACAGAACATTGCTGCTTCTTGTGTATGTGGACAGTAGGGATAGGAATTCACTTTATATGATAAGCAGACTGGCATGCAAGAAATCTTAACCCTAGCGAGAAAAATGTCGTTGCCGAGCCTCTCATGGACCCAAAAGATGGTCTTCTTTTACTCCTACATATGAAGCTGGGTTTGATGAAAAATTTTGTCGAAGGTATGAACCAAGGAGGACCGGTCTCTAATTTTCAAAATTAAGTGATGCTAAAGTTAAGGATGATATTTTTATCGGGACATAAATTCGGGAACTTGTAAAGTGTCCTGAATTTGACCACGGTTTGGAGGAGAAAGAAAAGAAGCTTGGGAAGCCTTCAAGGGAGCTGTTCGTGGATTTTTAAGCAACAAAAGGGATGATAACTACACTCAGTTTGTGACAGCGCTTCTTCAAAAATACCATAACCTTGGATGCAGCATATGACTTAATATCCATTTTCTCCATTCCCACCCAGGCATTTTCCCTCCTAGTTGTGCATCTGTCAATGGTGAGTATGGAGAAAGATTCCATAAGGAAATTTCTGTTGTGGTACAAAGATATCAGGGCCACTGGAATGAAGCAAAGCTTGCGGATTACTGCTGGTCTTTGTGTAGGGATGCTTCGGAACTCCGTTTCAAGAGGCAAGCTAAAAGACGACGATCTCATGCAGCCACCACATGATTCTCTTCATGACCCAAACATCTGTGAGGTATTCTTACAGCAGGAAACATTCAAACATTGTTTTTTTTTGTTGGCCAGCGTTATTCGGATGATAATTTGATGCAAGGTTCACACTCATGCTCCGATAAACCGAAACAACGAATTGAATAAATATTCACTTCACACAGTACCAAAGAGCAGCAATTCCCTTCTTTGTTAATGTAAGTAAATGCGGGTATCACCTGTTTGATGGATTCCAACCAAAATTGAAACTTAGATGAAGCGTGTCCCAGAGAGCACGATCCATTGATCACGCCGTCACCAGGAACTGTGTCTTCTCTCAAAAACCCTCTAGAATTCTTCGCTAGCCTCTCTACAAATACAGGTAAGAAAACTTCTCTGACCACTAGTGGCACACGTGCACACCCAATTATCCGCACAACCACACATTGGAGAGCTTGCTCATGATGGGGATTATGTAAAAAGAGTAAAGTAGGAAGCTGATATGAAGCACAAATAATAATCATCATCATCAGTTTTCTGCTATATTAGCAGGTCCTTTGCTTCTCCATTTTCTGCCATCCATTGCTTCCTTCTTAAGGCTTCTGTTTGTTGTACCATCCATCACATCATCCAGTATTTGAAATCTCTTCCTTCCTCGCTTCCTTTTCCCTTATATATAACATTCTAACACTTTTCTTATCAGTCCGTCATTCTTTCTTAATATATGCCCAATCCAATTTCTTTTTCTTTTTATTACATCTAGTAACTGTCTTTTCCTCTCCCACTCTTCTCAGTACCTCTTCATTTTTTGCTCTGTCCGTTCAACTTATTCTTTCCATCCTCCGCCATGTCCACATCACAAAAGCCACCAACCTTTCTCTGTCTTTCTTCCTCAAAGTCGATGTTTTAGCGCCATACGGAAGAACACTCCATACAAAACATTTTATGAGTCTTTTCCTCAATTCTCTGTCGAGACTGCTGCAGAATATTCGTCTTTTCTTATAAAATGCCTCTTTTGCCATTACTACCTTGCTTGTATTTTTGTGCTGCACTTCTAGTCTGTGTCTATCCTGAGTCCAAGATACTTAAAATTTTGTACCTGTTCTAATATTTCTCCAATCAGCATAATTTTTATGTCTTTATTTCCTAATAGTGCTAATACTTTTTTTTCTTTGCGTTAATTTTTATTCCATTTTTTTTTCGTTAGCTTCAATGGTGTCACTAAATTCTAAATGGTTGACATTTTACGCAAATAATAATAATCAGTAAAAATGTGTCTCTACGCCATTTCCTCCAAGCACAAAAATATAACAATTACATCAACAATAATAATATTTTTTTTTTTAAAGAAGTGGATCACTCTGCTAGTCTCTTTCAGAGAATTAGGCTTTACAAACGACAATTAAATAAAGGGGGGCTGAAAGTACTATCTTATCTTTGGTGTGAAATGTTAGGAAAGAAATTAAAATTAAATGGGGGACGCAATGATGAAAAAGATGCATTGGTTCCCTATATAGCAAAAAATTCTTCTGAAGTCACATAAATGAAGGTTGTTTCAGAATAGTGTCCGAGACGGAACACATCTTTTGTACGATAGCTGTTTTCGCTAACGGGTACTGAAATCCATGGGAGAGCCAGGCGCAATAAAAACATTCCACATAGTGCGTAACGTATACAAGGTGCATTCAAGTTCTAAGGCCTCCGATTTTTTTTCTCTGGACTGGAAAGAGATAGAAACATGCGCATTGTTTTAAAATGAGGCCGCGTTCATTGTCAATACGTCCCAGAGATGGCAGAACCGTACGGCAGATGGAATTTTACCGCCAGCGGCGAGAATGAGAACTGTTTTAAATACTTAAAATGGCGACGTTTTCCTTGCTTGAACAGAGTGCAATCATTCGTTTTCTGAATTTGCGTGGTGTGAAACCAATTGAAATTCATCCACAGTTGAAGGAGACATATGGTGATGAAGTTATGGATGTGTCGAAAGTGCGTTCATGGGTGCGACAGTTTAATGAAGGCAGAACATCGTGTGACAAAAAACCGAAACAACCTCGGGCTCGCACAAGCCGGTCTGACGACATATCGAGAAAGTGGAGAGAATTGTTTTCGGGGATCGCCGAATGACTGTTGAACAGATCGCCTCCAGAGTTAGCATTTCTGTCGGTTCTGTGCACACAATCCTGCATGACGACCAGAAAATGCGAAAAGTGTCATCCTGATGGGTGCCATGAATGCTGACGGACGACCACATGGCTGCCCGTGTGGCATGTTGCCAAGCAATGTTGACGCGCAACGACAGCATGAATGGGACTTTCTTTCCGTCGGTTGTGACAATGGATGAGACGTGGATGCCATTGTTCAATCCAGAAACAAAGCGCCAGTCAGCTCAATGGAAGCACACAGATTCACCGCCACCAAAAAAATTTCGGGTAACCGCCAGTGCTGAAAAAATGATGGTGTCCATGTTCTGGGACAGCGAGGGCGTAATCCTTACCCATTGCGTTCCAAAGGGCACTACGGTAACAGGTGCATCCTACGAAAATGGTTTGAAGAACAAATTCCTTCCTGCACTGCAACAAAAACGTCCGGGAAGGGCTGCGCGTGTGCTGTTTCACCAAGACAACGCACCCGCACATCGAGCTAACGTTAGGCAACAGTTTCTTCGTGATAACAACTTTGAAGTGATTCCTCATGCTCCCTACTCACCTGACCTGGCTCCTAGTCACTTTTGGCTTTTTAAAACAATGAAAGACACTCTCCGTGGCCGCACATTCACCAGCCGTGCTGCTATTGCCTCAGCGATTTTCCAGTGGTCAAAACAGACTCCTAAAGAAGCCTTCGCCGCTGCCATGGAATCATGGCGTCAGCGTTGTGAAAAATATGTACGTCTGCAGGGCGATTACGTCGAGAAGTAACGCCAGTTTCATCGATTTCGGGTGAGTAGTTAATTAGAAAAAAAATCGGAGGCCTTAGAACTTGAATGCACCTCGTATGAGAGAGGCGAAATAACGTCAGCAGACTTTGTGGTCAGGGCAGCCACAGCCTGGATATATGTTTGAAGATAAGACCGCTTCGGATGTGAGCTCTTTATTTGTTAGTACTACCGGCTTCGTAGCATCATCAGGTGCAATAAAAAGAGAATGGAATGACCCAGCATTCATAGTTCGCTAAGTAGCGGACGTCAAATACACTCCTGGAAATTGAAATAAGAACACCGTGAATTCATTGTCCCAGGAAGGGGAAACTTTATTGACACATTCCTGGGGTCAGATACATCACATGATCACACTGACAGAACCACAGGCACATAGACACAGGCAACAGAGCATGCACAATGTCGGCACTAGTACAGTGTATATCCACCTTTCGCAGCAATGCAGGCTGCTATTCTCCCATGGAGACGATCGTAGAGATGCTGGATGTAGTCCTGTGGAACAGCTTGCCATGCCATTTCCACCTGGCGCCTCAGTTGGACCAGCGTTCGTGCTGGACGTGCAGACCGCGTGAGACGACGCTTCATCCAGTCCCAAACATGCTCAATGGGGGACAGATCCGGAGATCTTGCTGGCCAGGGTAGTTGACTTACACCTTCTAGAGCACGTTGGGTGGCACGGGATACATGCGGACGTGCATTGTCCTGTTCGAACAGCAAGTTCCCTTGCCGGTCTAGGAATGGTAGAACGATGGGTTCGATGACGGTTTGGATGTACCGTGCACTATTCAGTGTCCCCTCGACGATCACCAGTGGTGTACGGCCAGTGTAGGAGATCGCTCCCCACACCATGATGCCGGGTGTTGGCCCTGTGTGCCTCGGTCGTATGCAGTCCTGATTGTGGCGCTCACCTGCACGGCGCCAAACACGCATACGACCATCATTGGCACCAAGGCAGAAGCGACTCTCATCGCTGAAGACGACACGTCTCCATTCGTCCCTCCATTCACGCCTGTCGCGACACCACTGGAGGCGGGCTGCACGATGTTGGGGCGTGAGCGGAAGACGGCCTAACGGTGTGCGGGACCGTAGCCCAGCTTCATGGAGACGGTTGCGAATGGTCCTCGCCGATACCCCAGGAGCAACAGTGTCCCTAATTTGCTGGGAAGTGGCGGTGCGGTCCCCTACGGCACTGCGTAGGATCCTACGGTCTTGGCGTGCATCCGTGCGTCGCTGCGGTCCGGTCCCAGGTCGACGGGCACGTGCACCTTCCACCGACCACTGGCGACAACATCGATGTACTGTGGAGACCTCACGCCCCACGTGTTGAGCAATTCGGCGGTACGTCCACCCGGCCTCCCGCATGCCCACTATACGCCCTCGCTCAAAGTCCGTCAACTGCACATACGGTTCACGTCCACGCTGTCGCGGCATGCTACCAGTGTTAAAGACTGCGATGGAGCTCCGTATGCCACGGCAAACTGGCTGACACTGACGGCGGCGGTGCACAAATGCTGCGCAGCTAGCGCCATTCGACGGCCAACAACGCGGTTCCTGGTGTGTCCGCTGTGCCGTGCGTGTGATCATTGCTTGTACAGCCCTCTCGCAGTGTCCGGAGCAAGTATGGTGGGTCTGACACACCGGTGTCAATGTGTTCTTTTTTCCATTTCCAGGAGTGTATAAAACAGCTTAAAATACTGTAGAGCGCCTGAGTCATACGCTCCCGTGATACCATGAGTACCAGTGTCTGGTGAGCTAACGGGTCCCCATATACCGAAAAAGCGATCAAAAAACGATCGTGTACATTCATTTATGGGATTATGTAAAATTGAGCGGCTCACGGTCCCTCTCTCATCTCCAAAAGCACCCGCGCTGGGTGTATACTAAAAGGCAGCGTGTCAAGACGACGTGTTGACTATGAGCGCTGCGTCATCCCATTCCCTTTTCTCGATCGGAATATGATTTGATTTTATTGCACCTTGCATTATAATGCAGGTAAAATGCTGCGAAACTGGCCGTACTTATAATAAAGGAGTTACAGCTGAAGCATTCTTTTCTTCAAAATGAAATACCCTCAGACATCAAAGAAGACAGATGGTGAGAGGTGTGAATACTACCAAACCATCGGTTTAAAAAGTTGTGGCAGCAAAATACTGACATGAATTGTCAATAGAGGATTATAAAAACAGCAAGATACCGACCTCGGGAAAGATCAGTTAGGCTTCTAGAGAAAAGTACAAACAGGTGAGACATCTTAGAAGATAGGTTGGAGAATGGCAAACCTACGTGTATAGCACTTGTACATTCAGATCAAGCTTTCGACAATGTTGACTGGAGTATATTCTTTCAAATTTTGAGGGCAGCAGGAATAAAATGCAGGGAGCAAAGATTATTTACAACTTTTACTGAAACCTGACTGCAGATATGAGTCAAAGGAAATGAAAGGAAGAAGTGGTTTTGAAGGGTATGAGACACCGTTATGACCTGTTGTTCAATCTGTGCATTCAACAAGCAGTAAAGGAAACCAGAGTGAAATTTAGAAAGGGAATTAAACGTCAGGGGGGAAAAAATTTAAGTTTTACCTACGCGATTGTAATTCTATTAGAGACGACAGAGGACCTCGAATGGATGTGTATTAAAATCATTTTAAAGATCGGTATCAACAAAAATAAAACAAAGGTAATGAACTGTTGACGATTATAACACGTGATGCTGACAAAATTAAATTAGGAAATGACACATTAAAATTAGTACATGAGTACTGCAGCAAAATCGCTGATGATGGACGAAGAAGAGAGATTATAACATGCATAATGGCAACAACAAGAAAAGCGTTACTGGAAAAGAGGAATTTGTCAAAATCTAATATAAATTTGTTGTTGTGATCTTCAATTCGAAGACTGAATTGGTGCAGTTCTCCATGCTATTCTGTCCTGTGCATGCCTCTTCATCTCCGAATAACTACCGCAACTTACATTTTTCTGAATCAGCTTTCTGTATTCACACATTTGTCAATCTCTACGACTTTTACCACCCCCCCCCCCCCTTTCCCCCATACACACACATACGCATTTCCCTCCAACACTAAATTGGTCATCCCCTGATGTCTCAAAACGTGTGCTACCATCCGATCCCTTCTTCTAGTCAGATTGGCCACAAATTTCTTTTCTCCCCAACTCTGTTCAGTACTTCTTCTGTTGTTACGTCATTTACCCAACTAATCTATAAAAAGCTTCTATTTTCTTCCTGTCTGAATCGTTTATCACCCATTTTTCGCTTACATTGGCTACACTCCATACAAAAACTTTCAGAGAAGTCTTCTTAACACTCACATCTATATTCGATGTTAACGAATTTCTCTTCTTCAGAAATGCTTTTCTTGCCATCGCCAGTCTACATGTTACATCCTCTCAGTGTTATAAGAAAATCTTCTCTGAATGTATTTGTCTGGAGTATAGCCTTGGACGGAAATAAAACGCCGACGATAAGCAATTTAGACAAGAAGATAATATAAGTTTTTTAAACACGGTTCTACAGAAGAATGCCGAAGATTAGATGTGTAGATCGAGTAACTTACGAGGAGATAATGAACAGAAATTTATGGCACAGATTTACTGCGAGAAGGACTCGGTTGATACGACGTAGCCTAATGCGTCAGGAATAGTAGTTTGGGAATGGAGGAAGTGTGGGACGTAATAACTGGAGAGGGAGACCTAGATTTGAATACAATAAGCAGGTTAAAATTCATTTTACCTACAGAAGTTATTCAGAGATGAAGAGTCTCGCACAGGACAGACTAGCGCGGAGAAGTGCATCAAAGCAGTCTTCGGACTGAGGACCACAGCATCACCTCTTTATATCGAGTGCCAGTGCACTGAATATTTTTGCTACTATGAAATCACATCATCGAATTCATAGCTGAACGTTATCTGTTGCCACTGTAGAAGTGCTAGAGACAGAAGGTGCATCATATTCAAGTATCAGGCAACTTTTTCATTACACAAATTGTAGGTAAAAATGCCACACATTTAATTAAAACAGTGCTCGGAGATATTGGGTATGGTTACGGCTCCTGTGATGGCAGAGGTACTGTTGCTACGAAGAATGCCGCTGGCGCTTCCTGACACCTAGAATTCTGGACTGTGACGTTTTTTCTCGATATTTCTAGCGCATTGCGTCAAGCGGCAGTGTCCAGCGTACAGGTTTCATGTGGACGAGGAATTCTACAAAACGTGAAGTAACGGTAATGGATTGTTAGCATCGTTCAGCTTAGGCTTCGCTGAGCACGAATTTCGGGAATGTTACGGCAGCAGTTGTTTGACGGACGTTATATCTAGAAAGCGCGTATTTACACAGTCCAGTCACATTAAAGTGACCATGTGCGACGTCAACGTGCAATAACCCCTCATGGACAGTTGGTGGCAGCACTAGCAGCGGAGAATATGTAAAGCGTATTGGAGGAGACGCGAACAGTGCAGTCATTGCAATGTGGAAAGGGAGCGATTCATCTGACGCCCGAAAGGGCATGATGATTGGTTTTCGGCCAAGCCTCGAAGCACTTCCAGAACGACTAAGTTTCTAAACTGTTCGCTGCCACCGTGCGTGGCAAAATAGCGCTATCCGAAACCGATGCCGAGGCAACTCTGATGCACCACGGTCATTGATAACAAGGGTGAACGACAACTGCGGAGATATGTACGGGCGAATAGACGTGTAACTGTCGAGCAGCTGACCGCCCAGATGAACCAAGCGGCTACCACAAATATTTCCTCAATGACTGTTTAGCGAAAGTTGCTGCGTATGGACTTCACAGCCTGTGCCTGGTCCATGCACCCGTGCCGGAAGCTGTTCATCAGCAACGAAGGCTGGAGTTGCACGCAAATACCGCAACTGAACGTCCACTGGCTAGAGATAGGAGACCTTTTGAAATCTGGTTTCTCAGGACAGAGCGGATCAGGTTATGGTTGTAGAAAGGGGCCAATATCAGTTACTGTTAGTTGCACAAAACACACAAACTTTATTTTCCTAAAAACACTTAATCACACATGGCCTTAAAAGGATTCAAAAACTATACGCCTGAAAGCCCGAACACAAGCTATTAAAATTGCTTTAAGGAATACACGTGGCTGAAGGCCTTACTCAAAAAAAATTTTTTACGTAAATACTCGGCAGAAGGCCACACACTAGACATAGAAGAACTGAGGCTTAAGGCTTGCATACCAAGAATTTCCAACACAGAAGCAAATTAGAAAGGTTTTAAACAAGTGAATTTTCAAATTTTAATTGAAGACGGCTGAAGGCCTCATCTTAAAATATTTCACGTAAAGTTCGGCTGAACGCCATATACTGAACATACAACAACTCAAGGCTTAAGGCCTGGATGATAGTAGGGATTTCCAATGGGCAAAATCCCCTTTTTTTCTAAAGAAAATTTAAATCAAACAAGAATCTTCAAAGTTTTAGTTTAAGACGGCCGGCTGAAGGCCTTATCTTGACATTAAAACAAATTAATAGACGGCTGAAGGCCTCGCACAGTGCTTGAGACTAAAAGAATATCACAATCTAAAACAACAGAACATTGGTGCTCAGAAGTGCTCCAAGGGTCGGCCTGGGCGGTAACTCTAACGTAAGGTTAGGTGAGATAGGCAGCCAAGAATAAGATTAAGTAATCAGATGGCAACCCGACCCAGGGACGGCTGAAGAACCGACCAACAACCTAATCAATTCCTCTGCGCCGACCAACGACACGACAACGGAAAATATTAGCCAAGGACGAAGATACTAGCAGCACTACATCTTCAAAAGTGGCATCTAAAAACAGCCGAGGCACAATAACCACTCAAAAATATGAACAACACCAAAGGCTGTCAAACTACACGCGGTACGGACAGCATCAGCACGCCGAGGAATACACACTGCCGAACACTACGCTTATGCCCTCGCCGCGGAGATTTCTCGCTGCACTGTCCCAACCGACCGATTGCCTACTCCAGTACGCAGACAGCATTAACATAACTGCTCAGTCGAAATTACACAAGCTAGATAAAGTTCCACGAAAACAGTTTCACAAGAACTCGAACAATCGTATAAGCAATATCTGTTGAACAATCAGGACGAATGACAAGTCGACAAACACTGAGAACCCGATGCGGTCGGTGACCTAATATACGTCGTCTAATGAGACGACCGACCGAATGACCAACCAAGGTCGCCCCCACTCAAGTCATGTGTGTCAGTAACGGTCGGGCGAGTCTTGGCTGTCCGGACCTCACTGGAGCTCCATCCCGACTCAACTCCATGTCCGTTCGGAACTCGGAGACACGGCGACCTGGGCAAACTGGCTCGGACCCAACCATGCAGAGGGAACACTTGCCCATTGGCCACCCGACCTCTCTGCACAAGGAAGGAACCGACCCAAGTTCGGCAAGATGACCAACTGACGAGGCACATCAACGGTCAAAAGACCAAATACACGTCGCTCGATGAGACGACCGACCGAACGACCAACCAACGGTCGTTCCCGCTCAATCTCCTTCCGTCGGACAGTTCATGTGTGTCGCCAGCGGTCGGCAAGTACTGGCTGTCCGGACCTCACTGGCGCTCCGTCCCAACTGAATTCACCGCACACCACGACCCGGAAACACTAGCGGTCGCTCCAAAGATAGTACAACAGTGCTCTTATCGACAGCGCTGCTGCTGCTACTCACGGGCACGCAGGCCAGCAACTTAGTGACGCCAGTAAATCGAATAAGAAACAGGATGGGGATACCGCAAAGACAAGATGTCAAGCAATAAACGGCACGAACGCGAGTCGCGTACGGCTCACCTTTTTAGATGAATCATTTTTTATCCTCCATCGGATATACGGCCTTTGGCATGTACGACGTGAAACATCTGAAAGCAGGCATCCAGCAACAATCGTCAGAGCATTATGGTCTGGAGAATGTTTCCCTGGGCGATCTCGCCTTATTCGTAGGTACAGTGGATCTGCACAAGTATGCATCTGTCCTGCATGAAGCTTGTTTTTCCTCAGCACCATGGTATCTAGCAGCAAGGCAATGCAATGTAAGTGAGTGGTTCGAAGAGCACCAGAATGAGTGTGATGTACTCACCTGGCCACTAAATCCCACGGATTGAAACCCAGTCAAGAAGATGTGGCACCACCTCGATCGTGATGTTCACGCCGTTCGTCCTCAAACGAGAAACCCGGTCCCGCTGGCCAAGGCACTGAGTCGGCGAGACTCCACATTTCTGTCGGTACATCCCAGGACCTCACTGACCCTCAAGAACTGCACGTCCCACACCGGTCTGCGCTGTAAAAGGTGGTTATTCGGGCTTTTGATAGGTGACACGTTAATGTGACTGGACACTGTATACTGTGATGGTACGCCTCACCTGCTTCTCACTTCTTCTGGAAAGTGGAAACCAAAGTGACGCCGCACCTCGTGGCCTAGGAAGCATCTGACTCGATCCTAGTTACAGCTAACAATGATACGAAAGTGCTATGTGTTGACTGTTCGAGGAAACCGACTGGAATGAGGCAAGACTGATCCTGCTGGGTTCTATTTAAAAAGTCGACCTCAACAAGAAAACAGCAGACTGCCACGGTGGGCCGAATACGTTGTAAAAATAATTACAGTCATGGAGGGCGCTACAGGCGCGGGGTCTTTGAACCTTTGTCTGGACGCCATTGTGATGGTAAGAGTCTGGCAAGCTTAAGTGCGTCATTGATTCCATTATCATTTCCAGCAAGTATCAGTGTTAATTATAGAGTAAATACTACCGGCCAACAAATTTCAATGCAACATAACCAGTGACAAAATTGGAGAGACGCAGCCCTATCCCCAACACGAAGGTTTCTTACACGCTCTATGTGACATTAAATTTATTTTGTCAGGGAATGAAATTTTAAATTAAAATAAAAACTATGTCTTCTGACTTTCTACCTGTCCCCGAGACGAGAGTGAGATGTAAATTATATATCATACTTCCATCTGCACGGAAATAATTTTGGGTGAGGGTGATTTTAATGCAACACTTTTCAAGTTATGCTCCTGTAATGATGCCGTGCGTCCTTACAAGCCACAGACCGAACACCTTCATTTTTTGGTCCATACATTCGGTATCTGTTTGTCGTAACTCCACTTTATACACATTCCACTGTATGTAAAGGAAAACGCCGAAGATTTCCGCAGCAATTACCAGCTTAAATAAATTCGGGAATGGAGTAATATTACCTTTCACACGTACATGGGTATGTTTAGCTACTTTTTGTTATTGTCTTTCAGTAATAGTACTCACATTTTCAGAATGACTACATCACTGACTTTAGGACGGCGTGATGGCCGCGTGGGATTAGCCGAGCGGCCTAGGGCGCTGCAGTCATGAACTGTGCGGCTGGTCCCGGCGGAGGTTCGAGTCCTCCCTCGCGCATGGCTGTGTGTGTCTGTCCTTAGGGTAATTTAGGTTAAGTAATGTGTAAGCTTAGGGACTGATAACCTTAGCAGTTAAGTCCCATAAGATTTCACTCACATTTGAACATTTTGAACGGCGTGCTGAAAAGTAATGCCTCCCAATTTGTTATGTGAAAATACGTGACGCTTTGTAAATAAAACAAACGTTATTAAAATTCTACATATTTGTTCTTCATGTCTACATCTTTATTTCTCAGAATAGTCATACTGTCGACGAACACATTTCTTCCAACGAGGGACCAGTTTGTTTATTCTAACACTGTAAAATGTTTGTCTTTGTTGGCGGAGCCACAACCTTACCTCTGCTTGCAACGCTTCATCACTGTCAAACTGATGTCCCCGTAGGTGTTCTTTAAATTTTGGAAACAGCTTGTAATATAATGGAGCAACGAAGGGATTTTATGGAGGATGACCGATGGCACTGAACCCAAGACGTTGAATTGTTGCAGATGTCGCAGCGCTCGTGTGTGGGCTGGCGTTGTCATGCTGAAGGAGAGGGTGCTCCATGTGTGGACGAACTCTTGAATTCTAAACTCGATTACAGCATGCTCATCCTCACTCACCTACATAGTTACGTTACACACCGACATGTTGCAAGCTACAGTACGGAGCACTCTAGTGGCAGAGGTGTGCAAATATATAGACATGAACCTTTAACCGTTTTCACATAAAAGTTAGAAGGCATTACTTTTCAGCACGCCATCGTACATTCTTTTTTCAACAGTGGCTACTATTTTGGACAAAACCTGTGGACAAGAGGCTCAAAACGTTTCATTTTGCAATGCTGTAAAATAGCTCACATGTTGGTGATAACACCACATAGTCAGGTATCAGAATTCACATGTATATGCATACGGCACGAAACGATAATAAAGTAGCGTACCTGATACCGGAAAAATCCTGTGCTCCTAAATATGTTTCACTTCAAACATTTGGAGCACTAAAAAGTGGTTCAAATGGCTCTGAGCACTATGGGGCTTAACATCTATGGTCATCAGTCCCCTAGAACTTAGAACTACTTAAACCTAACTAACCTAAGGACTTCACACAACACCCAGTCATCACGAGGCAGACAAAATCCCAGACCCCGCCGGGAATCGAACCCGGGAACCCGGGCGCGGGAAGCGAGAACGCTACCGCACGACCACGAGCTGCGGTGGGAGTACTAAAGAACGAAATGTTAAACTTAACGCTCTTGCTAACGTAATAAGCTGCATTTAGTTGTGAACAAATAGTTACGGCAAATTTATTGCTGCATGTAAAAAAAGTCGGTAAACAGTGACTGGTTGCCCGCTGTTCACAATACCGGATTGTTGACCCTTGGGCTGGGCACTGTTTTCTGTTTCCATCCTAAACAGACATTCCATGGGATTACAGCTTGATAATAAATTCAACTGGGAGGAGCACACCACAGAACTGCTGAAGCGTCTTAACAAATCTCTATTTGCAATGCGAATTGTGTCAGACATAGGGGATACAAAAATTAAAAAGCTGCCATACTATGCTTACTTTCATTCCATAATGTCATATGGGATTATTTTTTGGGGCAGTTGATCAAGCCAAGCTAAATTTTTCTGGGCACAAAAACGTGCAATAAGAGTTATATGTGGTGTGAACTCAAAACCATCCTGCAGAAGCCTGTTTAGGGAACTAGGGATACTAACTACTGCTTCCCAATATATTTATTCCTTAATGAAATTTGTCATTAAAATATATATCACTTTTTCAAACCAACAGCTCAATTCATGGAATCAATACCAGAAATAAGAATAATCTTCACAAGGATTTAAAGTCACTTAGCCTTGTACAAAAAGGTGTGCATTATTCAGGAACACACATTTTCAATAACTTGCCAGCAGCCATAAACAGCTTAACAACCAATGAAATTCAGTTCAAGAGAAGCCTAAAGGATTCATTGGTGGCCAACTCCTTCTACTCCATTGAAGAATTTCTCAGTAGAACCAACTGATTTGTGTATAAATAATTGTGTGTGTGTGTGTGTGTGTGTGTGTGTGTGTGTGTGTGTGTGTGTAAGTACAATCTAACTTCTGCACTAGTTCAGTGCAGTAATGTGTTCATTGTAAATAAGTATTTAGTAGCTGTATTCCACGTTTATTACCTTATAAATAAATAAAAAACTTTTTTATTTTAAATTCAGTGCATTAGTATTCGTAAAATGATTCTTTCATACAGCGTTCATTAAAAATGACGACCATGCCACTTGGGACCCGTGGAATGGTACATTAGCTTATTTGTTTGAGTTGTAAATATTTGCCATGTATTGTTGTTTTTTGACATGTTGTACATCCTGGAGGACCTCCTCACTACGGATCAATTGGAATGAAATTAAATCTAATCTAACCTAATCTAATCCTACAAAAAGGCATGTTCCTCTTACAAGCGAATTTATCGGGAACTTTACACATCTTTTAGATTATCATCATTTATCTTCCAGGCCTTCTTCAAATCAAGGAGCGTCTAATTACAATTTGAAAGGTGTTGCATTAAAATCAACCTCGTCCAAAATTTTTCCAGTGCGGAGGGAAGTATGTTATTTAATTTATGTCTCACTCTCATCTCAGATATAATAGAAAATCAGAAGACAAGATTTTTATTTAATTTAAAATTTAATTCCCTAATAAAATAATTGTAAAAGCACAATATCACTTACAGAGTGTAAGAAAGCTATATATTGGGGAAAGGGCTCCGTCTCTTGAATTTTCTCACTGGCGATGTTCCATTGAAATGTGTTCGGCCGATAGTATATACTGATTAATTAACATGTACATTGGCTGGAAATAATAATGGGATCAATGACGAACGATATCTCAGGACAAACCACATGATTTAAAATTTGGTGCGATATGATTTGTGATACGTTCATAGATTCTTCATTTTAGAGAAACGAATGACACCAGTTTGATTAAGATGCCCAACAAATTTCAGTAGGAAACGTTACTAGAGATGCATTGTTCATAATGGAAATGTTCCAGGAAGGGGCGTGCAACACAATTGAAATGTATGCGTTGTTTCTTTCGCTTGCTGCATATAGGTGTGGAATCCGTTTTTATTTAACAGTGTAATCAATAGCATGCTACACGAACAACTGCAGTGTCCGTTAGGCATCAATTTAAACAACTGATCTCAATATCTGCTTATAAACTGAAAGATCAGAAGGTTTGGCGTCTGTATAGTAGCGGAACACGTCACAATGGGAAAACTAATCAGAAATGCACATAAGCTGGTTATATTCATATTTAGAGGGTCGCATAACCAGGATCAATTGTAGGGAAATAGTTTAGTTCTGAGATTCAGATCAAGTCTAAGTTTAATAAGTAACACAGTCGGACACTAAAGTCTACATACATCCCTATTTTGTAGCATGTTGCGTGCAGCATGGATGCACAGAGGTAGACGTGCAACTCTGTGCCTGCGTCCACGGCCACAATAACATAAACCAAGGTCTTCAGACCGGTATCGTACACTACAAGAGTGAAAGATGCAACAGTGTTTGTTTACTGCGGTACAGAAGTCAACATAAGCCGGCCGTTGTGGGCGAGCGGTTCTAGGTGCTTCAGTCTGGAACCGCGCGACCGCTACCGTCGCAGGTTCGAATCCTGCCTCGGGCATGGATGTGTGTGATGTCCTTAGGTTAGTTAGGTTTAAGTAGTTCTAAGTTCTAGGGGACTGATGACCACAGATGTTAAGTCCCATAGTGCTCAGAGCCATTTGAACCATTTGAACAGAAGTCAACATACACTTCGAGTCTGTCGTTAGTTGGAAGAGAGGCGTTGCAGTGAACACTGTGTAAGTGGTGTGGTTTGTTGATATAATAGACATGTATTGCTATACATAATTCGATAGCGTAACATGGCTCCAAAAAGAACCGAAATACCAGTGGAGGCGAGGAAAAATATTATTGAGCTCAGTGAAAAGGGCTTTCACTGCGGAAAAGTGGGGAAATTGTTAGAAGAGGCCATGCAAGTGTCCAAACCGTAATAATAAATTACAGGGCTCGAGGAACTGTAGAAAACAAAGCTAGATGTAGACGACCACCAAAATTATCTAACAGGGAGCGTCGACACATCATTAGAATAGTGAATGCGGATCCCAGAATTAGAGCTACGGAGTTGGCATTACATGTCGAAAATACTAGTGGAAATAATGTTCATCCCGTAGCAGTACGAAGACTGCTGCACAATCATGGATTTGAAAGTAGAACAGCGAGGAAGAAACCGTTCATGAGCATGGTAAATGAAAAGAAGGGCTTAGAATTTGCAGCTCTGCACCGAAATAAAGATTCCACATTTTGGAATAAAGTACTTTTCACTGACGAGAGTACGTCTAACATCTTCCAGTGTGATGGACAGCAAAAGGTGTGGCGAAAAAGGAATGAAAGTTGGAAGAAGAGAAATCTTGTTCCATCAGTGAAATGTGGTGGTCGAAATATTCTTGTGTGGGGTTGCATGTATGGAGCTGGAGTTGGGAATTCAGTATTTACTGAAGGTATTATGGATAAATGGAAGTTTATCACGATCTTAAAGGAGAATCTGAAGCGATCTGCGGAGAAACTGGGACTAAGAACAGACTGGGTGTTTCAGAAAGACAATGACCCCAAGCATACGGCCATTGTCGTAAAAGAACGGCTACTTCACAATGTACCAAGACAGCTTTATTCGCCTCCACAGTCACCAGACATTAAGCCAATTGAACCTCATTGGGGAGAACTAAAGCGTAGGTTAAAAAAATACAACATTACAGGAAATATTTAAAAGCAGCCTTAGTGAAAGACTGGAATAACTTTACACCTGCGTACACAAAAAAGATGGAATCTATGCCTCGACGTTTGTAAGCTGTGATCGAAGCAAAAGGTGGCAATGCAAAATATTAAATTGGGCCTGAAAGTGAAGAACATCACGGCGTATATTTACTTTTGCACCTGACTGCTGTTCCATTTGTATGTAAGATGTCAGTGTATGGAATTCTTATTAATTATGCAGTGTATATGTTGTTTTTCAGATAATAACATGTCTGTTTAAGTCACAGAAAGTGAAAACATAATATTTTCTTGATTAATTTTGACTTCAAGCGTTACTTTTATCGTTTATGTAGACTTAAGTGTCCGACTGCATATTTACTTTGAGCTCTCGACTGTGAAGAAAGAATAAGTTTCCAACGAAATGAACATGAAGTCTCGTAAAACTGACTATGAAACTGCTCCAGCACAACGAGCAAATACTAAAATAAAAAACTCTAGAAGCTCAGTTTAACCGACAATGTCCCACTAACACTGCAGGAAGACTGCTTAGACTGCTTAGGAAACGCTACTAGCTTTTCTTATCTGCGCAGCTCGCAAATGCAAAGAAATCGAGTCCAAGATCCGCAAAACAATACAATTAATAAGGCAAAATAAGTTGCGTAGCAAATCCCGTAAATTATGAGCTCATCAGAAAGTGGACAGCTCAAGAAATTATCTGCCATGTAAACCTAATTCGTAATTTTTTGAAAAATTCTGCATGGAAGGGAGGACTCCCGGCAATCTCCAAAGCGAGAGTTTCCTTTTCTTTTACATGAATACAGGGGCATCCTGTATAAATCTCTCATTTTTGGCTTACAGAATGCAAATTTACACGTCAGAGATTGGTATTGGCTGCGACGCACGTTGCATCCATAGGTCGAACCCTTCGCGTCGGAACGTGGTGAGGGGCAAGATTCATTTGATTAGATACCAAAATCTGCAGCGAGAGGCAACGAATTATCTCATCGCATCCGAGCAGAGCAGTGGCGGCTCAGTCTTAGATGTGTGTACAGGGAGATGAATTTGTCACGCTCAGTGACACACTAGAGACTCGCAGTGGCTTAGTAGTGGCAGACTGTGCTTTCAAAGGAGGAAACCGCACCTGCCCACAAAGCGCAGAACAGGGCTTACTGCAGCCGACTTCTGCAAACTGCAGTGCCCTGGGGAACCGTGCCCGTTCCCTGAAGCCGCTGTGACTGACCTCCAGTGGTCACACCAGACCACGCGACGAGCACACGGGGCTGCTCGTTTCTAACAAGATCAGTTCGAAGCCTTCCTCCTGAGATAGCAAGCCTTGTACTCTCCTCAAAAACAGCCATGAAATGAACAGAAAAATAATCAAATACCTCGCAGTGATATATGACTGTCACGTCACACAGCCCTTCCTCTCACATACATCTAGCGAAATCACCATTAGGAGAAAATAGAGCTCATACGGAGGTTCACCGACAACTGTTCTTATCTCGCACCGTTCCCAAATGGAACAGTTAAGCGAGAAAGAGATTCTGGTTCGATAAATACCCTCCAACATGCAGTGTAAAGCAGCTTGCGGAGAGAAATATAATTATAAAACTGGATAAAATTTCTTGGTTATTGTTTTGTTTGCGAAATATGGTAGTTTTGGAACTCCAGAACGTCGACCACAAGGAATGCAATTTACGTACTTTCTGCGTAATTGACCCTTAGAATATTTAACCATAAGCTTGAGGCAACATCCAACCACATTTTTTTCTACTCGACATCTTTATCGCGGTATTACCATTACCTGTCAGCCAAGATCTCCAGATCTAACGTCATTAGCTTTCTGTTTATGAGGTTGAAGAAAGGTCAATATGAACGAAAGAAAGGTGGAGATGCAAGAAATATCTGCCCGGTAGCATTATGGGCAGTGCTACCACCATAGGGACAGTCAGAGATGCAAGACAAGGAACACAACGTGGTCTTCTGAGTATAGAAAAACGCATTTAAGCTTATGGAGGATTTTGAGAAAATTTATTGTGAACTATTTATAACTGATTGTGACCTGTTCCAAACTTAAGTAAAAAAAGGTTCAAATGGCTCTGAGCACTATGGGACTTAACTTCTGAGGTCATCAGTCCCCTAGAACTTAGAACTTCTTAAACCTAACTAATATTAAAATCATAGGTGACAGGTATTACAATCTTTTCCCAGGGAAGGACTCAGCACAACTGTTTTGACTCTTGAGTGATAATACATGTTTTCCAACGATACGAATTTTGATTACAATTTCGTTCTTAAAGCATCTTCTAGAAATTTCGCGCCTCTTCTTTGAAATTAAGGGAAAGTACGTCACGTTATCTTCTGGTTAATTACGGAGGTTCTTTCTCTTTGTAGACGTAAGAAATTTCAATTATTTGATATCATCTAAGTGGAGAACTAACGCAGTCGGTCCCAAAGTTATCTAATTACTCAACTGTTGCCTAATAACTCGATGAAATAACTTTGCTGTATAATAATTAAATGCAAACAATATTTTCGTCAGAAGCATCAACAGCACGTACGTGATTGTGCATCCCAGATTTTGTTAGTGCCTACAATTTTAGATACGCAGGTTGTACAAAATGTTGTTCTTGACAACCGATCTCAGAATTGCAGCTTTTTTAAAGCGCGTCTCTTTCATTCAATACGATATTAATTTTTCTCTCACTATAGATATACGTGACGCCATCAATCCGAAAATTAATTTTTATTAGTATTTGAGTTTCAGATTCTCATGTTCCATGGATGTCATTATAACAAGGGACTTCCTACTCTTGTTCTCTTCGCAAACTTTGGCACACAGACGTTGAGCAGCGCCTGTTGCAAAGACAATGATAAATGCGAGAAGTTCCGAGGAAACTTCGTATTTAATCAGAGAACGTCTTGCGTCACAGTTCACCGAAGATCCTTTCTATTGCCAGACGTTCATTACCTCGTGCCGTACGCGTTTGTTACAGTTTCTTCACGCCCAAGGAGGAGGAGGAGCAGCGTGGTATCGACTCTGAAACCAAATTAAACCAAACGGCAGTCACTGGTCACGTTAGATATGTCGATTTTTTTAAACAAACGAGCTGAATCTCACATCTTCTCAGTGATTTGAGCGGCTCTGTGATCTGTACGGACTAAGCATGTTGGAGAATGTTTTTTGAATCACTAGGTTAGTTTTGCCAAAAGTTAATGAAGTGTATTTATGGTTAAATTTCGAAATGATACGTGGACTGTCGATCTTTCTGCAGCCCCTTCACATGTTAACTGTCCAGAATAGCATACACTGATTTCGATATATTCAGTCTCATGACCAAATATCACGTGGATCACTATGTTGGATGGTCGAAATATCTGATAAGGTGATACATCGCCGCTGACGTATTATTATTATTATTAACTTTCGACTATCAAATAAACACCGTATACTAAAGCAAACTGTATTCTTACCTGACAAATGCATCTCCAAGACAGACTCTGTTGTCTTTAACAGTTTGAAAATTGCCATGATTACGGCTTTGAGCTGCTGACAAAATTCTTTAGGAAACAACCCGTTTCGTTCGAGCGACCCTCATCAGTTTTTTAAAGAATTTACAGAATAATTTTAGGCGACTATAAAATCATTGACATCAGGTAATAAAACCATGAATTTATCACTATTGTCACATCGTAATATAAATTAAACTCTCAATATATAAACTGTGCTGCGCACTCTTTCGTGTTACAGCAACAAACGACATTAATGCTATGAGTGGATGCATACCACGTACGAAAGAGACTGTGGAAGGATTGTTCAATGTCTCTCTGAACTATTGCAGCCACAAATCTCCACAAACATCACAAAGGTGAACAAAACTTTACATTAAATGTTCATTTTGGTGAATAGTGTAGCTATGGCCATCCTGACTCACTGCGGCGTAAACATCACCAAATGGGACCATCAACCCGCGACAATCTAATCTATGACTTCATCACCGTCATCATCATCATCATAATCATGTGACATGCCAGACCCTCCTCTCCTCTTTCCCACATCACCACATCACTTCCCTCCCGTAGCCTCTAACACACAGTCACACTATAGCTAGTATTTAGGTCATAGTAATATGAAACGGCCAATCACAGTGTAGCAGGTACCACTAAACTGAAACATCCAATCATTGTGAAAGATGGTGAAACTAACAAAGATTTGATAGCGAGAAATTAAAAAAAAAAATTAAAAATCCAAGCTGTTGGAACTAGCTCACTTGTGCTTTGTACCTCTTCTCCCTCACCTTTTCCTTCCTCTCACCAGCAAATCTGTGTACTTTTAAAATGAGACAGTCAATCACCGCATAATATTTTAATGGGGATTAAAATGAGCTAACCAGTCAGAATGTTGCTGTGAAATTACGTAAGCTCCTTTGAATTGCGTAGATCTGCGCCAGCCATCGCCGGCGACTGCGCGCGCGCGCGCGCACACACACACACTCTCACAGACACGACAAACAACTTTGTATTTCACCTCTCTGTCTGTTTTCACATATCAAATACTGTATTCATTACACTTTTTTAACAAGTGATTTTTGTGAAACTCTTATTTCCTGTTATGCACACACACACACACACACACACGTGAATTTTGCACCATGTTCAAGTAAGTAACAAACTAAATTTTTGGCATCAGAAAAGTATAAATATGCGTCATCATTAGTGAAACGAGTGCGCACGCCCACACACACACACTCACACACACACACACACACACACACACACACACACACAGACACCTAGCTCTGAGAAACATGTTATGATCGTCAATAAAGCTACTTGCTGGAGAGAAAGACCACGTGCGGGGGAGGGGGAGGGAGTGTATGTGTGCGTGTGTGTGTGTGTGTGTGTGTGTGTGTGTGTGAGAGAGAGAGAGAGAGAGAGAGAGAGAGTTAGCTACTTGCATCTCAGGGGTAATGGATGTGTGATAACATTTCCAATTGGCTGCTAAAGGAGACATTGCATGTTAAATCGGCTGATGTACTGTCAAAATCCATCTGTCTCTCACTCTGTGATGAATACGTGAGTGAAGAATAAACAACATAATATATTACAAAGGGAATGAGAAAGTTAAACTTTGAAACAAAAATACTCTAGATATAAAATTTATTGTCATACCTATTACATTTTCATACACGAAGTCACAAGAGCTCAATCTCACGATGTTTTCACATTGTTTCATAGATTCACTATTTGAGCAATTATGAAGGATGTTTCTTGATAATGGACGTATGTGAACAAACTAAATTATACAAATCTCCGTAGAAAACTTTACATCATACCATACTTGAAATCATATGAACTCAAAATAATGAGAACATATTTTCGTGGTGATTGCGAATTTAATCTAGTTAATCAGAAATGAATGTTTCTACATGAGTATGTGAATTCACATCAGTTACAAATGTGGAAGTGGCTCCAGTCTACGATCTGCAGTTTACAATTACAATCTACAAGTAACATGTTTCACACACACAAAAAAACACACTTTACAATATTTACTTCTGAAACACGCACACATTTTATTTACATTTTATAAGCATTTAAAATAATATGGAACATTATCATCATCTTTTTTCATGTGCTAGTGACTCTGAGCCAATGTATTCACCTCATTCAGAAATACAAATCGTTTGTCGTCCTGTGCACACAAACATAATTTTTGTTGTCTAATAGCTGAAACTACATGACTGAAATTTGGTTTCACAGGATTGAGTGGATCAGGTTATGGTTGTGGAGGGGGCCATAATCAGTTACTGTCAGTTGCACAAAACACACAAACTTTTATTTTTCTAAGAACCACTGAATTACACATTGCCTTGCAAGGATCAAAATAAAACAATATGGCTAAAGGCCTAATTAAGAAAACTTGAGATACCACCTGGGCTGAAAGCCCAAAACCACGTCAAAAACAAGAACGGCTGAAGGACTGAACACAAGTTATAAAAAATTGCTTTAAAGAATACACACAGCTGAAGGCCTTACTTAAAAAATATTTCACGTAACTACTCGGCTGAAGGTCACACACAAGACATTGAACACCTCAGCGCTTATGGCCTGGATAACAAGAACTTCAGATAGAACAAACTTTCAAAATTTACTTTTTAAACAAATCAATCTTCAAATTTTAATTTAAGTCGGCTGAAAGCCTTATTTTAAAATTAAACTAAATTAATAGATGGCTGAAGGCCTTGCACAGTACTTCATACTAAAATGAAAATCACAATCTAAAACCAACAGAACAGTGTTGCTCAGAAGTGTTCCAAGGGTCAGCCTGAGGAGGTAGCTCTAGTGTAAGGTGAGGTGAGGCAGGCAGCCAAGAGTAAGGTTAAATAATCAGATGGCAAACCGACCCAGGGACGGGTGAAGGGCCGACCAACAACCTAATCAACTCCCTTCCACCCTACCAACGGCACGACAGTGGAAAATAGCAGTCAAGGACGAAGATACCAGCATCACTACATCTTCAGAATTGGCGTCTAAAAACAGCCAAGGCACAATAGCCACTCTAAGAAAAAAATATGAACAAACAACTAGAAGGCTGTAGAACTATACGCCGTGCAGGAAAGCATCAACACGATGAGGAAACACACTCTTCTGGAAAACTACGCTAATGACCAGGGCAAGTAACTGGGGCGTTAACGACTACAAGGCAGAAAATACCGCTACTGCACTTCACTGATAAGTAACAACCAATTTGATAGCTAAAGACCATACAGGAAGACGGCTGCAAAATTTCACACCATACGTTGCTGCTAGCCGGAATGGACCAGGAAGCAACAACCGGCAATAAACGAAGACATGTCACAGCAGGTGAGGTTTCATAACAGGTTAACTGATCACTCAACTTCAGTGTCCAGGTTCGGTGGACAGCGAACTTTGTAGCTCTTGCACCTAGTGCCTCACAATCTGACCACACGTGCACGCCGCCAGTGGTCCCAGCCTGACCCCGCGCCACAGAGACTTCCTCGTTGCTCTGTCCCAACCGACCGACTGCCACACACACCACCACACGGAAATATAGCGGTCACATCAAAGATGGTACAGCATTACTAGTATCGATAAGAGCTGCTGCTGCCACTGACAGAGGCAAGTCAGCAACTCATTATGGTGGTAACTCAGGGAGAAATAAGACGCCACTCGACTGTGACAAAATGCCAAAGGACAAATGGCATCAACACGAGCTGGCCATAGCTCGACCTCCCCTCCTCAAACACCAACCCCCCGGGGAGGAGGGGGGGGGGATAACTCAGCAATTGGGATAACCAAAATAACTTGGCTAAGGTGGACCCTGTGTGGTTATCCTTAACCAGCAGATTAACCAGGTCTAAAATACGCACAATTGTGCAAGGGCCCAAAAGGCGGGGGTCTTCAGAATATTATGTCTGGCATGGTTCCAGTTCTCCTTGACGACTTGAAGGGTAATATATGCCTGAATTAGATCTTGACTTCCCCACAAGTTCGAAAGCGGGGAATTAACATGGTAGGCAAGGATCAAGGATGCCGGAGTAGCTTTCAATGCCTCATGATTAGCGGTATTGAAAGCAAAACTAAGCCAAGGAAGACTAGAATCCCATTGACTAGGCGTCTTTTGATGGTAAATAATCAATGCGGACTTAAGATTTCGATTGACCCTCTCCGAGAAGTATCCCTGCGGATAATACGGCGTAGTAGTGACATGCTTGACACCGTTCTGACAGCAGAAGGCCTTGAAGGGAGCCGAAAGGAAGGCGGCCGCATTATCACTATCTGTTTGGAGGGTCCGAAAATACTGAAAACATTAGTTAAATGGGAAAGTGGTGGTAGCAGTCCGTTACGACTCGGAAGGAGCCAGGTAAATCTTGAAAACGCATAAGTAATAACCAATACGTACCGATGACCTCTCTTAGTACGATGTAAGGGCTCTACATAATAAATATAGAGTTCGTGCATAGGGCAGGATTCGCGCTCAGAACTCAACAGACCCTGTTGCAGTCTCTCTATAGGGGTTTTAGTGATGAGAAGCTTAATGACCCTTCTGGTCGAGCGTATCTTGTCTAGCTCGTAGGCAAAATAAGTTCCACTACCTTCTTGACAGAGATCGTACCTAACCCTACCTCTATGTATCAGAAGATAAGGAAGATTGTTATTTAGACAGGTCCACTTCGCTCTAGCTGAATAGTATAAATGGTTCAGAAAAATTATCTTTAGGCGTAAATACTTGAGTTGAAACCAAAGATCTCCTTCTATTCATTTATCCGTTACTATGAGAACCAACGATAACTGTTTACACTAACATCCGTAACCACAGTTATCTCTGGTAAGCGTATTTAAATTCTCAAATGAAGAAAATTGTTAATTATGTAACTTTTTCAATTTAGACGCCTCTTGAATAATAAATCTGATGATGTTTGACTGATATAACCTATCAGACCACTATGCTTTGAGAACGGTTCCTAGATTCACAGTTTGTATCACGTCTCGTAAACTTGATAAGTCAGAGCTTAAACACCACTTCCTTTCAGCGTCGTAAGGTGTATAAAGTTTCATTCAGTAAAAATCACCGCTCTTCTTAATCTTCACACACATCTCAGTATAAATAAACTGGAGTCATCAGTTTCCAAAATAATTAATTCTTTAACATTTTGCTTTTTAGAAGACACTAAACGTTTTATTTCGTGAGATTATACACAAACGACTGCAACGTAAGTATTTCAATGTACATCTGCCATCAAGCGTGGATTTTTCAGAACTGCTAACATCGAACTCTGACACAGAGCTGAAGTTACAACATAACATTTTCGTTTATGAAACATAAATTCATTGTTAAAAAAATAGGCCACAGCATCTAAGAGAAGCTTCCGCCATTTTCTTCCTGCGCACGGCCGTCGTCTGACGCCTGAGTGCGGCGACCTCAACATTTCGGTGCAGGTGGAAGATTCCTTCCGCTGCCGCTTAGCTGCTGCATCTCTCATGAAACATAAGAAACAAAAAACACACACATCTGTAGGCTTCAAAACAGAAAATAATACAATGAAGAATCAGAGAAATTAACATAATTTATACAAATATTTTCTGTGTTATAGTGTACTTAACATGAATAAGTTCAGGCGAACCCTTGCCATACGTCGTTGCTGCGATAACTGATAGTGCAAAATGCCCTTATCATCACAATCTTCAACGACTGTTTGCAACTCTTCAGTGAACCATTGCTTGCAATCGCTACTTCTGTGCAGTTTAAACTCATAGTATTTCTGGGCACAGCCACTGCGTATGCAGAAGACTGTGCTGAATGGTGTCTACAAATGCATGTGAATGGAAAGTGAACTAGTGTTACTTCTATGATTGAAAATAGCAAATGGTTCAGCATCAATTACAAAATGTTGCTTCAGTTTGTTGCTGGACTTAGTAAATTTTAAAAGTCACTGTTGCTACTAGGCATGACGCTGTTGACTTGTCAACATCTAATTGTTTTTTAGAATGAAAATAACACAGACACTGTGCACGTGCTACTACTGAACGGTGGAGACCAGTAATACTAGTACGTGCTTGCATCAAATGGTTTTTTGTGCAATAGAAATGTTGTTTATCTGTATTACGAACCTGCGTCATTAATAAAGTTACATGTTTGACAGGACAGTGCTTTGTGATGTATAACGATACAATCAAAGTTTTTTTTCTCATCTTCCTTGTCCTTTATGACTATGAATTACAATCAGAATATTGTATGGCGTAGGCTTTTACAGAGATGTCTCAATTCTGCTTTTCTAAAAGATGTTTCAGTTCAGTGGAAAACGATAATGTTTAATATTTCTGCATATGCCCAATTTTTGGACAAACAGCCTACACGCTTATTTACAGGACAAAACCTATTAAAATTAACCACTTCAGACATACATTGTCCTTTGAATGAATGTTTAGTACTACTTGTTTATTTTTACCACTTGGGCAGTTTCAAGTGTAGCCCCATGTAAAACCGTTTATTTTCATCGACATTAACATGCAAGTGAACTGTTTCTATCAATGTCCAGCAGGAATGTTTCTTTTGAAAATCCCGATGTTTCCGTAACACTTGTCAGTGAATTTAGTTGAGTACAAATAATCATTGATGTTAGGTGGCACTAATCAAAAAAATGGCTCTGAGCACTATGGGACCTAACGTCTATGGTCATCAGTCCACTAGAACTTAGAACTACTTAAACCTAACTAACCTAAGGACATCACACACATCCATGCCCGAGGCAGGATTCGAACCTGCGACCGTAGCAGTCGCGCGGCTCCGGACTGAGCGCCTAGAACCGCTAGACCACCGTGGCCGGCTGGCACTAATCACGCATTCTTTGTCTTGAGCTACATTTGGTTTCTTCATCTAATTTGGGTAAGAGGAACTTGAAAACTAGTGAAAAATTCATTTTCAGAGACTGATTAATTAGACAAACCGTGATCTTGATAATGTGGGAACAGACGTCCATGAATTGTCTAGGCCCTTTACACCCAATTCTGTTTCCTATCACACCTGTACATATTTGACTTCTAAATGAGGACTTAACAGTAACCCATTACAGATCAGACCATTGGTTATATCTAATTCAACGCATTTTGATGCTGGTTTACCCATTGTTGCTAACTTGACGCTAACACAGTAACATTACTAAGCTCGACTCAAAGTCGACAATGTGCGCAAAATTCAGACAACTGAGACTTCTCTGACACCACTCTTCGTTGGCCTTAATTGTTCGCTGCTCCCAGATCTGGTATTAAACAACAGCCACTGCAGCCCTTCGACCAGTGTTCTCACCCAGTACAAGATGGCAGCTGCTTCAGATTCTGTAATACTGAATGAAAAGTATTTCTGAGGTACAGTGGGTAGGTGAATTTGGTTTCACTCATATGTATGACAAAGAATAGGTGTATTTTTCAGCAGACCACGCCCGGGTTCCCGGGTTCGATTCCCGGCGGGGTCAGGGATTTTCTCTGCCTCGTGATGACTGAGTGTTGTGTGATGTCCTTAGGTTAGTTAGGTTTAAGTAGTTCTAAGTTCTAGGGGACTAATGACCATAGATGTTAAGTCCCATAGTGCTCAGAGCCATTTTTCAGCAGAGCAGCGTCATTTCTCTCTCCAACTGCTTCCAGAAACTGCAATATCGAATGAGAAAAAGCATACATGAGTTATAGCAAGCAAGAAATAGGTGAAAGATGTAAGACTACTGAAAGTACGAGGGCTGTTCAGTATGTAAAGCAACACTTTTTTTTCTTCTAAAAGTAGGTCGGTTTTATTCAGGATTCCAATAGACCATGTGTGAGCCGTGCACGGCTCGTGTTGATGCCATTTATTGTTTGTCATCTTCTGTTACGCTACTGCCGCCTCGTTTTCTTATTCCATTTACTGGTGTCACTACTTCCTGCCTTACTCGGCCGTGAGCGGCAGCAGCAGCGCGTATCAGTAAGTGCACTGTCGTACCGTCTCTGGAGCGATCGATAGTATTTCCGGGTCGTTGTGTGTCTGGCAGTGAGTTGGAGACGGACCAGCTGAGCAGTCGGATCGCAGCAGCAGTGACCTCGGGAATGGAGCGCCGGTGAGGCGCGGACAGCCAGTGCTCGCCGACCGCTGGCGACACACATCAACTGTCCGACGGAGGGAGATTGGAGCGGGACGACCGTTGGTTGGTCGTTCGGTTGGTTGTCTCATCGGCTGACGTATATTTGGTCCTTTCACCGTTTTCGGGCCGGGGCAGTCGGTTGGTTGGCGTGGAGCAGCAAGGAAGTCTCCGTCGCGCGTTCTCTGGCCGGGGTCGCTGGCGGTATGCACGCGCGGTTGGAGTGTGAGGTGCTGCTGGCGAGTGCTACGAAGTCCGTCGCCCACCAGTCTTGGACATGATAGTTGAGTCCTCACTTAACCTACTATCGAGCCTCAACTGTTTACATTTCTTAGTTTGATCCTGGTTGTCGAATGGTTCAAATGGCTCTGAGCACTAGTGGCTCTTAGAACTAGTTAAACCTAACTAACCTAAGGACATCACAAACATCCATGCCCGAGGCAGGATTCGAACCTGCGACCGTAGCGGTCTTGCGGTTCCAGACTGCAGCGCCTTTAACCGCACGGCCACTTCGGCCGGCGATCCTGGTTGTCGTTTTTGAGACATTCCTGTGAGCAACAACGTGTGTGTATTCAAGTCGGCTAAGATTCCAGCCGTCTTCCTATAGAGTTTAACTTAATTTATTCCCTGTTATTGAAGATGACCAGCGGTATCTTCTGCCTTGTGGCCGTTGACGTTCCGGTTACGTGCCCTGGTCGTTGACGTAATCTTAGGCAGTTTATTTTCCTCCTCATGTTGTTGCTGTCCAGCGTAGCGTGTAGTTCGACAGCTGAGGTGTTGTTGGTCATTGTGGGCGGCAATATTCTGTGTGTCGTTGTATTGAAATCTTGTTGTCGTTTTGCTGGTTGCGTGGAACGGAACTGATTTGGTCGGTCGGCTGTCTGCCGGTTGGGTTGCCTTCAGATTAAGAAGTCGTTGGACAGGCTGCCTGTCTCACCTAAACGGTCATTACTGTTACAATCCCAGGCCAACCCTTGAAACTTCTGGACCGCCGTTCCTTGTGTGTTACATAGTAATTTCCCTGTTTTAGTTATTTGGTTGATGTGTGGCCTTCAGCCGAGTATCAATATGTCTTAAATTAATGTTCTTGTCTTGCCCTTAAGGCATGAGATTGTTATTCTTTTATATGGAGCCTTCAGCCGAATATTGCACGAGATGTTTTAAAATAAGGCCTTCTGTCTTTTAAATTGAAACTATTTTTCTAGGCCTTAAGCCGTTAAACATATTTTGTTGATGTGTGACCTTCAGCCGAGTATTAATATCTCTTAAATTAATTTTCTTGTCTAGCCCATATGGCATAAGATTGTTACGATTTGTATGGGGCCTTCAGCAGAATTTTGCATGACATGTTTTAAGATAAGGCCTTCTGCCTTTTGATTGTAACTCTTCTTATTGCTTAATATGCGGCCTAAAGCCAATTTCCATTAAAATTAAATTGCTAAGGCCTTCAGCCTGTTTAGATTGAAGATTTAGAAAATATTTTTGGGTGAAACCTCCAGAAGAACTTTGTATTTCAATTTCTTTCTCAAGTTAATCAAGGGAGGCCGATTAAAGTTTTGAGTATTTTGCATCCTTGTTGTAATATTGTGCGTTGATAAATGAATTTTGTATTTGGGTGCAACTGACAGCAACTTATTTTGTCCCCTTTCCACAACCTAATCCGCTCTGTCCTGCTGGCCACTGTTATTCCCCAGACCTCTGGTTACAAAAGCCTACTTAGCACTATAACCTCCGTTCAATGTGGCGGCCTTGAGCCACGCTACTGGAAGGGCCCGTATGCTCGCTTGGTAACACCCTACCGGTTGACGTCGGAGCTAACCACCCCATCGTCCAGGTACTGCTTCCCACGGAGTGCATTCTTCATTGGACAAAACAGATGGAAAATGGGAGGTGCGAGATCCGGGCTGTTGAATTAATGAAGAAGAACAATCTAATGAAGTTTCTGTGAGCTCCTGTCGCGTGCACAGATTTATGTGAGGCCTTCCGCTATCGTGGAGAAGGAGAAGTTCGTTTGCATTTTTATGGCAGCGGACACGCCGAAGGCATTTCTTCAATTTTCTAAGGGTAGTGGGGGAAATCATCAAACAGAATAACCCTTTCAGAGTCCCAGAAGACCATCACCATGACTTTACCGCCTGAGGGTGGAGAGAGAGGGTGTGGCGCGCGCTACTCCCTGGATTGCTGTTTTGTTTCCGTTCCGAAGTGGTAAACCCAAGTTTCATCGCCTGTGACGATGTTTTATAAAATTATCACGAACGGCCTCGTAATGCGCAAGTAATTCCGCACAGACGGTCTTTTGTTGCTCTTTATAGTCTTCTGTTAGGCGGCAAGGAAACCAGCGAGCACACACGTTAAGGTATCCCCTCTGGGGGACGACTGTGTCAGAACTACCAACAGAGACGTCCAGGTGTTTGACTGTGATCCGTTGATCACCTGGGATGAGAGTGTCTACACGTTCCAACATTGCTGGAGTCACAGCTGTGTGAGGCCGTCCGGCCGGCACGGGGGACATCGGATGGGTTTGCGCGCCCCTACTGCAATGATGACAGACGCCTCGCCCAACGACTACCGTACTTTTGCTGACTGCTGGATCTCCGTAACCATTCTGCAATCGCCTATGAATATCTGCGATGCTATGATTTTCCACCAAAAGAAACTCAGTGACAGTTTTGTAATGGGACGCATCTTCATTACATACGCCATTTTGAAGGCCAAATATAGAGCCCACATCTGTCCGAACTTATAGGGGCTGAAGCAGGTATTTTCCACAACAAATTCTGCATTTTTCAACCGAAAATGGCCGAGAAAAAATGTGTTTTATTTCTTATGGAACGCCCGCCTAATAAAAATTGTAGAAAGTCATTGTAGTTGCATTCATGGATATGGCAAGGTCTGATAGACTGGAAACTGTCCAAACGAATGCATGTACGAGTATAACAGTAATCTGACTGAAGAAGCAGAAAAATTTCAGGAAGGAAAAGACCACATACCTTTTTTTGTAGATAGTTGTCACAAGGTTCGAATTTCACTGATATTGAGTGTAATTCTTCGGAAGACGACCAACAGTCGCTGTTCTCTCCTCCGCTGCTTGCAGAGTCTTCAAAACTGAATGAGAAAGAAGCATACACGAGTTACAGCAGGTAATAAATAGGTGGAAGATGTAAGATTATTAATAGCAATATATATATATATATATATATATATATATATATATATATATATATATATATATATATCAGACTTATATTTCTTTGTTGTGCACTTGTCCTAGATGAACATGACATCGAAAGCGTGTGTGTCGTCAAGATATACATAATGTCCACATCTCTATGCTGGCATTGTATTTCACTTCCAAATTTCAAGCAAGAGGAAACAGGTATGCAGATTCACGAAACACAAATGTGAGAGGAAATATCTTTCTGTATAGTTACATAATTGAATTGTACATGCTGTTAACTGAAGAAAGACCAAGAAGGAAGTATGTACCACATGTCGTTATATGAAGAGTTTACAAAGGGTATCACGAAGAAAGGGTATTTTACTATACTACTAATGTGTTTGGAAGAAAGTATTTCGTTTCTAGAGTAATGGTGGTCACCCGTCAACTATCATTCACGATGGTGAATGCGACCCAGCAACAGTCTTCTAAATTTAAGAGGCATAATCCAGATCACATTGGCAGTTTTTGTTTGGATGTCGAGTGAGATAGAGTGTTTGTTGTAAGCAAAGCTACAGTACTGTTCACAATTAATTGCCTGTTCCACTGCTTCTGTTAACATGTTATTCACTACACAGTATCAAGGTTAAGTTCTACTTTACATCAAGTAGTTGTTTTTTAATTACTGCGCGAAACCCTTCATTCAGGATGGTGACACTCAAATTGGAAGCAGAGCATTACTGCACTAATGAACAGTAACCATTTCTATATGTATTTTCAGACGGTTAAAAAGTGTGTAAGGGCCGGCCGGAGTGGCCGAGCGGTTCTAGGCGCTTCAGTCGGGAACCGCGCGACCGCTACGGTCGCAGGTTCGAATCCTGCCTCGGGCACGGATGTGTGTCATGTCCTTAGGTTAGTTAGGTTTAAGTAGTTCTAAGTTCTAGGGGACTAATGACCTCAGATGTTAAGTCCCATAGTGCTCAGAGCCATTTGAACCATTTTGAAAGCGTGTAAGGAAAACAGACAAAGCTAAATTGGCTGCAGACGGTTTGGAGGAAAAACTTTTGCTGAAGGTTTTCCGATTAAAAAGACCTGTGAAAATATTTAAATGTTTCATAACCAACTGCAGATCATATTAGAGTGGACATGGGCTGGACCTACTTTGTATCACAGGTTGTTTATTAATTGTTGAATAAAACCACGCATTCCAGATAATGCTGGTCATCATCATTGAGGATAATGGTGATCATCCTGAAACCTAACCTTAATTGCCTCAATTATATTAATTTATATACATATATATTTTATGTTTTGCAACGGTAGAAAATATATAAGGAAGATTTCCCAAGCTAAGCGGATGCAGAGGATTTTAAAAAGACAAAACAAGCTGTTGCTGAATGTTTATCGATTAAAAAGGCAGCTGAAAATTTTAAAGTACCTCATAGGATATTCCAAATCGGGTTAAAAGTGGATATGAATTGGACCCGAGGGTGAGAAAGGAAGATTAGAGCCTAACTTCCCAACGACAATGAGGTCACGACAGACAGAGCACAAGCTCGGGTTAAGGAAGGATGCTCTGTCCAAGCTTAGTAAGGGAATGTGACTTTCTTTCTGCACACAAAAAAGTTCTAGCTGGTAACGTTAAAACGTCGGAAGCTATAGTTATTTGAAGATGTGATTACCAATGAAACGCAACTGTCAGTTCGATTTTATTAAGGCAGAGACTGCTATTAAAACATGGTTAGCTGCAGGAGATGTATCTCGTGTTTATTGGACTGTAAGAAGCTACTGTTCACAATAGAAAATATTCCACAAAGTATTGAAGATGATGATTAAATTCGTATGTTTCCAGTGTATATGACAGTATGAGAGATGAACTATTCGTGCTGCAAATCAAAGTTACCTCTGATTTATTGTATGAAAATGTCAAATGTTTTAAATAATGAAATTTATATCTCTAATGTTTTTTGATTGGTTGTTTCTCCTTTCATGCTCTCTGTAATGTATTATAAAATTACTGGTTCAATAAAAATAAGCAGAATTGTGGGCAGAAACAGTACAGCGATGCAGAGAGACATTTCAGTTCCTTACGTATGAATATCTGCTCCCCGTTCTTTTTAAATGCAGAGATACTACATGCAGATTCAAGATTTCGTTTCCTTGATAATGCGTAACACGAAGCTCTGAAATCATGTTCCTTGCGAATGTGGAAAACCAAAATATGATCCCGAATCAACAAGGTACGACTTGCTGACTAGTGATTACTAATGAATTTCTTTTCTGTCTGAACTTGTTGACTCACTGTGAATAGTTTGTCACTGTTGATGCCTCATCTAAGACGTCACCATCATCGTCATGGTCGCCATCATCTCTGATGGCTATCATTACCCCACTCAGTAATACGTGTTGTAATGGGAGTCACATTGTCGACTGACTATCATTGCCCTATCCCGTAAAAAGACTATCATTGACCTGTCCAATAGTCCCCAGGGGGTAATGGCAATCATTCTGTAAATTGACCATCATCATCCTCTCCAAATAGTATCCAGGGTAACGGCAATCAACGTCAATTGGCCATCATTGCTGTCACCCAATAGTGTATGTGAATAGTGTGTGTGTATGTGTGTGTGTGTGTGTGTGTGTGTGTGTGTTTGTGTGTGTGATGGTGCCTCAGAGGCAAGTATCTCCGAAGATAGCGCCATTTTATCCAGTTCAGAGGCAAATATCATTGCAATTGGCGTCAATTTTACACAATTCAAATAAAGTTTCCACAGCTACATTTTGACTGGCTGCCTCATTTCAGTACCCAATAAAATACTGCGCTGTGATTGGCTTTCTCACTTTAATATTGTTGAGATTGGTTGAAGGGAGGAAAGGGCAGGGCAGAGGGTAGAAGCACAAGTGATTTAGTTCCACAATTTTCTTAAGTTTCTTGCTAGCGTAACTGTGTTAGATTTATCATCTTGTATACAGATTGGCGGTTTCATATTAATGGATGGCAGTACACTGCGATTAGTTGTTTCATTTTAACGTCCCTTAAACTACTAGGCTGTGACTATCTGTTGTTGGATAGGGAAGGGGCCGATGGAGAGAAGGGTAAAGGGAGGGGTGTGGCATATCACGTGGTGGTGATAATCACATCATAGATAAGGAGGGTAGGTCTTTTGGTCCCACTTGGTGACGTTTCCGCCACAAGAAGTAGGTCATGATGTCAATAACTATACTACTTTGATATAGTCTTATCATTTGTCTTGTTTAACGGCTAGAAAGTTTTTATTCTATCTCACATGCGTTTAGGAAATGATGATGAATACTATATTTATGCCATTCATAAACTAAACCTGCTTTCTGGAGAGCACCTCAGGTACCTCGACCGGCCTTGGCGGAATAAGGGTTCCTCAAATTCGGGATTCCAGAGCTGGCACCTGTCGAATTATTGAACACGCTTCAGGGGGTAGCGTGCAGTCCTGCGGCGGAATGTCACGTGCCACAGGAAACGGTGCTCTTAGCTCAATCTGCCGGATCGCGAGAATAGCACACTCATCTCTAGATAAAAAAGAAAAAGAAATTCAAGTAGAAGGTGTGACACGTGCCTTTCGGGTGGATATTTTGTTTTGAGCGGACCAGCGGTACGGTAGCAAGCTGTAGTGCAAATGACTATGAGGGTTTCTACATGAGTCGACTTCCGATTCCGTATGTCTGCGGATCCTACAACGTCAATCACAAACACTTTGGCCCATTGAGTGGTATTCACACGCATGATAAAAAGCTCTTGAGTTTCCAGTCGCCATCTTCGTCCATGCTGAGTTTAACACTCGCCAAAACGTCGTGAATTTCAGCACTGCTCCCCGGCTGGAAATTCGTTTTAAGTAGTGCATGACGGGAAACTACACTAACATAATATGGACACCCAGTAAACAAAGAAACTTCGTTACCTCACTCTACGAAAAGTAACGAAGATACTACTCAACACAGAGAACTTCCTGTGGTAAATAATGTATTAATTATTATTTGCAAAATTGTCTCTTACTTACATCAATAAAGACTTGGAGGTTTTGGAATCTGGAGGTTGCATACTGATATTCGAGGCAACGAGAAGATCTCTTACAAGTAAGCTGTTAACGTGGAACCGTTTGGAGAACATGTTATGATTACTACCGGAGTTTGCATCGCTTCAAACCAGACATATCAGTAACCCCTTTAACCCTCGCATAGTACAGCTCTGGAAAAACGTATTGTATTGTAAGACGTTGGTTTTTTATTGCTAGGTGGGGTCGTGTCAGAGATATGGTCAACTCTGTTTTTTTAAATGGGATGCTATAGTTTGGTACTTATTTTCTGATAGTGGCTATCGAGGCGAATCCAATGATGTTTAACAGTAAGGTCTTTGAAGGTCAACGAAGGTCAAAAAGGTGGCATGAACGTCCACTTGCAGAAGGTGTTCGAAGTGATGACCACTGGTATCAATGCAGTCCTGCATCACCTTATCGTGGATTGAGTGGTATTCATTATCACTTCGGCACTTATCGAAGCATATGCTCTGACAATTCTCTCTCGTGTATCGTGCAAATAGTAAATATTCGTCAAATCGGCGTATTCATCTAACGTGCCATTAGCATGTAAACACCATTCGACTGTTTCACAATACAAAACGCATAGGAACGGTAAGACTAGAATCGTCAAATCATGCGAATGTGAATGACGTGTTCCTTCGACGAACAAGTCGATACGCTTCACATTTACGGAGAATGCCAACGAAATTTCGTGAGAACTAGAGATTTATACGCTGAAAGATATCCTCAACGTACTCATCCTACACGTTGTACACTTAAATATTCGTACCAGAGGTTGTACAGAGTTTCAGGGAGAGCATAAGGGAACAATTGACAGGAATGGGGGAAAGAAATACAGTAGAAGAAGAATGGGTAGCTTTGAGGGATGAAGTAGTGAACGCAGCAGAGGATCAAGTAGGTAAAAAGACGAGGGCTAGTAGAAATCCTTGGGTAACAGAAGAAATATTGAATTTAATCGATGAAAGGAGAAAATATAAAAATGTAGTAAATAAAGCAGGCAAAAAGGAATACAAACGTCTCAAAAATGAGATCGACAGGAAGTGCAAAATGGCTAAGCAGGGATGGCTAGAGGACAAATGCAAGGATGTAGAGGCTTATCTCACTAGGGTTACATAGATACT
This sequence comes from Schistocerca nitens, assembly GCF_023898315.1. Taxonomy (NCBI): domain Eukaryota; kingdom Metazoa; phylum Arthropoda; class Insecta; order Orthoptera; family Acrididae; genus Schistocerca; species Schistocerca nitens. Next base: position 587,776,959 of record NC_064618.1, read on the forward strand.
GCCTACAGGAAAATTAAAGAGACCTTTGGAGATAAGAGAACCACTTGTACGAACATCAAGAGCTCAGATGGAAACCCAGTTCTAAGCAAAGAAAGGAAAGCAGAAAGGTGGAAGGAGTATATAGAGGGTCTATACAATGGCGATGTATTTGAGGACAATATTATGGAAATGGAAGAGGATGTAGATGATGTAATGGGAGATACGATACTGCGTGAAGAGTTTGACAGAGCACTGGAAGACCTGAGTCGAAACAAGGCCCCCGGAGTAGACAACATTCCATTGGAACTACTGACGGCCTTGGGAGAGCCAGTCCTGACAAAACTCTGCCACCTGGTGAGCAAGATGTATGAAACAGGCGAAATACCCTCAGACTTCAAGAAGAATATAATAATTCCAATCCCAAAGAAAGCAGGTGTTGACAGATGTGAAAATTACCGAACAATCAGTTTAATAAGCCACAGCTGCAAAATACTAACACGAATTCTTTACAGACGAATGGAAAAACTAGTAGAAGCCGACCTCGGGGAAGATCAGTTTGGATTCCGTAGAAATACTGGAACACGTGAGGCAATACTGACCTTACGACTTATCTTAGAAGAAAGATTAAGAAAAGGCAAACCTACGTTTCTAGCATTTGTAGACTTAGAGAAAGCTTTTGACAATGTTGACTGGAATACTCTCTTTCAAATTCTAAAGGTGGCAGGGGTAAAATACTGGGAGCGAAAGGCTACTTACAATTTGTACAGAAAATAGATGGCAGTTATAAGAGTCGAGGGACATGAAAGGGAAGCAGTTGTTGGGAAGGGAGTAAGACAGGTTTGTAGCCTCTCCCCGATGTTATTCAATTTGTATATTGAGCAGGCAGTAAAGGAAACAAAAGAAAAATTCGGAGTAGGTATTAAAATCCATGGAGAAGAAATAAAAACTTTGAGGTTCGCCGATGACATTGTAATTCTGTCAGAGACAGCAAAGGACTTGGAAGAGCAGTTGAATGGAATGGATAGTGTCTTGAAAGGAGGATATAAGATGAACATCAACAAAAGCAAAACGAGGATAATGGAATGTAGTCGAATTAAATCGGGTGATGCTGAGGGAATTAGATTATGAAATGAGACACTTAAAGTAGTAAAGGAGTTTTGCTATTTGGGAAGCAAAATAACTGATGATGGTCGAAGTAGAGAGGATATAAAACGTAGACTGGCAATGGGAAGGAAAGCGTTTCTGAAGAAGAGAAATTTGTTAACATCGAGTATAGATTTGAGTGTCAGGAAGTCATTTCTGAAAGTATTTGTATGGAGTGTAGCCATGTATGGAAGTGAAACATGGACGATAAATAGTTTGGACAAGAAGAGAATAGAAGCTTTAGAAATGTGGTGCTACAGAAGAATGCTGAAGATTAGATGGGCAGATCACATAACTAATGAGGAAGTATTGAATAGGATTGGGGAGAAGAGAAGTTTGTGGCACAACTTGACCAGAAGAAGGGATCGGTTGGTAGGACATGTTCTGAGGCATCAAGGGATCACCAATTTAGTAGTGGAGGGCAGCGTGGAGGGTAAAAATCGTAGAGGGAGACCAAGAGATGAATACATTAAGCAGATTCAGAAGGATGTAGGTTGCAGTAGGTACTGGGAGATGAAGAAGCTTGCACAGGATAGAGTAGCATGGAGAGCTGCATCAAACCAGTCTCAGGAATGAAGACCACAACAACAACATGATAAATTGAGGACAACTGGATCTTTAACGCATCGGAAACATATCCGGGAAAGGAAAGTTACTAACGAAAAAATAATTCAAATGTCTCTAAACACTACTGGACTTGACATCTGAGGTCATCAGTCCCGTAGACTTAGAACTAATTAAACCTAACTAACCTAAGGAAATCACACATCCATGCCCGAGGCAGTATTCGAACCTGCGACCGTAGCAGCAGCGTGGTTCCGGATTGAAGCGCCTAGAACCGCTCGGCCGCAAGGGGCCGGCGTTACTAACGAGGAAATGGAAATTGGTACTCATGCCACTGTGGTTCGAGATCCTTGTGTTAATTCACGTCAAATCGCAAGGTAATGTGGCATGAGACAGAGTGGTGTTGTTCGTGTTAGCATCGCTATAAGTACCATCATACCATATCAGTCTCCACCAAGAATTAGCTGGTACGGATGGCATGCGTCGCATTGAATTCTGCCGATGGGCTCAACTTCAGATTCAGTGGGATGACACTTTTATTAATTTGATTTTATTTACTGACGAGGCTACATTCACGAACCATGGAAATGTTAATTTGCATAACAAGCGTTATTGGGCAACTGAAGATCCATGTTGGCTGCGGCAAGTTGCACACCGAAAACCGTGGTCCGTGAATGTATGGTGTGGGATTCTGGATGACAGAATTATAAGAAATCTTAATGGTAGGAAGTACACAACATTCCTGCAAGAAACATTAGGTCTGTTAGTGGAAGAAATACCTTTAGGAACAAGGAACAGAATGTGGTATCCACACAATGGGTGTCCGGCATATTTTAGCTGACGGCTAGAAATGAGTTGCAGAGACAATTCCCAAATCGTTGGATTGGACACGGGCGAGTTGTGTCTTGGCCGGCTCGTCCGTCAGACTTGACTCCTCTGTATTTTTTCTTGTGGGGATTCGTAAAAGACTACACCTGAAGATGTGCGAGAGAGAATTGTCAGAGCATGTGTTTCTGTAAGTGCCCATGTGATAAGGAATACCAGTCAATCCATGATAATAAGATTGCAGCACTGCATTGATAGCAATGGTCATCACTTCGAACATCTTCTGTAAATGGACATTAATGCCACCTTTTTCACCATCGCTGACCTTCAAATGGTTCAAATGGCTCTGAGCACTATGGGACTTAACTTCTGAGGTCATCAGTCCCCTAGAACTTAGAACTACTTAAACCTAACTAACCTAAGGACAACACACACATCCATGCCCGAGGCAGGATTCGAACCTGCGACCGTAGCAGTCGCGCGGTTCCGGACTGTAGCGCCTAGAACTGCTCGGTTACTCCGGCCGGCTCGCTGACCTTCAAAGACGTTACTGTTAGGTATCATTGGATTCGTCTCGATAGCCACTATCAAGAAATAAGTACCAAACTAAAGCATCCCATTTAAAAAAACAAAGTTGACCTTCATATCTCTGAAGTGATCCCATCTAGCAACAAAAAACCAACGTCGTATTATGGTTCCCGTTGTTCCAGCGGATTTTGTCCCACAAACTTTTCAGCTTCTATCATAGTTTCGGATCACCCTGTATAACACTGAAAATAACATATTGTATACTTGGGGTATTTTCTGACTACACTGGAAAAATTTCAGATAGTTGTACTACAAACAGTGATATAAATATTTTATCCAGTTATAATAAAAAGTCTGTGAATAGTGGATGGGTAGTCTACATCGACATTAACACTGTTTATTTTTAGTTAAACCCCAGACATCATACAGGTGTTAAAAAACATACTGGTCGCTTTGGAGCGCTGTAGCTGCTGTGTTTTAGTACTGGTTCCGGGCTGCCATGTGGTCTTATATTGCTGCCATAAGTCATGGAATTGAAGTGGTGTGTATGTGCCAACTGGTTGTATAGAACCATGCAGTAAGATAGATCGAGATCGAGACGTGACAAAGTGGCCGAAAGGAGCTCTCATGTTTGGACGTGTCCATGACCACTCCGTAAATTAAATTGCTCGATTTACTAATGTATCAACGCGGACTCTCCAATGTGGTGTACCTTCGCAACCATACAACACGGCGTAAGAACAGTGGTCGTATAAAGGTCCTGACAGTCAGCGACTGGTGATGAGTGTCGCTCAGTGTCGATGAGAATCGGGTTCAAATCCGAGGTGAGCTGCTTCTGCAGTGTACGAAGATCTATCCAAAACCGGTTCGAAGGAAACACTGGGAAGCGAATTGCATGCAGTGACATTTGGAGTCTGGAAGCTAGAAAAAGGCTATTGTTTACAACGCCCTATGACGCTGCACGTCTTAATTGTTCTAAGCAATACAGAAGCTGGACTGTAGCTAACTGGTGGTATGCTGTGTTGTCCAACGTCTTCCCATTTCGGCTCTTTTGAAACGACCAAGACATCGGGAGCAGCGATGGTCCAGTGAAGTGTGTAACTCGAAGAGTATGGAGGGAGTAATTTAGGCCGAAGGCGGTTCCGTAATGTTTCAGGAGTGTTTTTTGTGCTATGTCTTGGGGCCACTCACTCAGATTACTGTGAACATGAACCAGGACGTTTATTTCAAAATTCTCGGTTACCAACTTCGATAACTTAATGATGATTACGCTGTGGACACTCCCGCTTCCGAGATGAAGATACTTGTATTCACAAGGGTGGTTAGACCAATATTCAGGCACCGTAATGCATCTTGAATGGCCCGCTAAACCACCCGATCTTAATTCCGCAAAACATATCTCCTACTTTTTGGAACAGTGTGTGAGACGTCTGCAGTTCCGTAGATCTACGTGATTTAATCATCAGTGGATGGTTTCATCAGCACTTATGGATTCTCTTCATTCCATAATTGGGGCCAATATCTATCGGAAGACCACGAACATGATGGAATGACCAGGTGAAGGATGACGTCAACCAAAGACAGCTGCAGTGGGAGAAGATGCTGACAAGGGAACCTCCCCATCGCAACCCCCTCAGATTTAGTTATAAGTTGGCACAGTGGATAGGCCTTGAAAAACTGAAAACAGATCAATTGAGAAAACAGGAAGAAGTTGTGTGGAACTGTGAAAAAATAAGCAAAATATACAAACTGAGTAGTTCATGGGAAGATAGGCAACGTCAAGGACACCAAGAACGCAGGAGCGCCGTGGTCTCGTGGTAACGTGAGCAGCTGCGGAACGAAAGGCCCTCGGTTCAAATCTTCCATCGAGTAAAAAGTTCAATTTTTTATTTTCAGTTTATGTGACAAACTCTTATGTTTTCATCACTTTTTTGGGAGTGATTATCACATCCACAAGAAAACCTAAATCGGGCAAGGTAGAAGAATCCTTTTACCCCTTCGCCAAGTGTACAAGTTAGGTGGGTCGACAACATATTCCTGTCATGTGACGCACATGCCGTCGCCAGTGTCGTATAGAATATATCAGATGTGTTTTCCTGTGGAGGAATCGGTTGACCTATGACCTTGCGATCAAATGTTTTCGGTTCCCATTGGAGAGGCACGTCCTTTCGTCTACTAATCGCATGGTTTTGTGATGCGATCGCAAAACACAGACACTAAACTTATTACAGTGAACAAAGACGTCAATGAACGAACGGACAGTTAATAACTATGCAAAAATAAAGAAAATAAAATTTTCACTCGAGGGAAGACTTGAACAAAGGACCTCTCTTTCAGCAGCTGCTCACGCTACCACGAGACCACGACGCTCCTGAGCTCACTTTGTCCATGATGTTGCCTATGCGACAAAGAAAATAAAATTTTCACTCGAGGGAAGACTTGAACAAAGGACCTCTCTTTCAGCAGCTGCTCACGCTACCACGAGGCTCCTGAGCTCACTTTGTCCATGATGTTGCCTATGCGACCCGTGGACTACTCAATTTGTATATTTTGCTTATTTTTTCACAGTGCATGGGGGCTTAATTAAATGTAATGAAAATGATTTTGATTTCTTGCTTTAGCAGCTGTCTGTCCGGTTACGAAGTCTCGTAAACGGTTGGCCCTGACTGTTATTATTACGCTATCTGACTGCTTAGAACAACAACAAGGAATGAAATGGAAATTTTCATTAACACAATTAATTAATTAAGTCCCCAGCAACTATAAAACCAACGCAACAACAAGCACAAGAGTAACTGTTCTGTGTGTGGGAGTGTGACTCAACGTACGCATCTGGCACGGTTCTTCTTCAACAACACAAGAATTTTTAAATAACATTTATACTGAATTAATTAAAGGAAATAAAAATACCATAATTACTCAAGAGAACCACAATTACACTCTAATCCAAGAACACAAGCCAGATGCTTTGTTGACTGAACCTGTAATGACGCATTATTTAAAACATGGAAATAATGAAAAATAAATCAAGTTTCGTTACCTTCATATATTGATGACAAGCACTCAAATTATTACAATATATCTCCACACCGACTCGCTATTACAACATCTCAACAAGAATTTTTCAGTATCACATCTCAGCAAGCACTCCCTACTAGCACATCTCAACACGAACTGACTACTACGAGTCCTGGACAAGCACTGACTACTACGACATCTCAATAATCACTCTGCCAGTGGAGGCGGGCGAACAATGCTCTCTCGCGATCTCTGGCGCTGTGGCTCAGTGTAGCCACCTTTCATATGCCCTTCCTCCACGGCTAGAATTTGATGGTATTTTTGCCAGCATTGGTGGTGAAAATACCACCAAATTCGTCAAAAAAATACAGACAAAAATAAAAGATAATATTAATACGTAAATACCATATAACTAGATAAAATTTTGGCTTTGCATTGACCTTTCAATAACCTAATATATAAAATACAGTAAGCAATACAAATTCTTTCATACATGTGACTTTACATAACAGTTTACACAAGTATCATGTGGTTAAACAGTTCAATAAATAGCGTCAGCAATGACGAATATGTGCAGGTAAGAGTCTCATAACTTTCCACAAACAGTAATACACAAAAAATCAGTTTATACAAATATTCACATAAACGCTTTCCATAGCCCAAGAATAAGCAGTTGACAGTTCCAGCAGTAGCACCCAGCAATGGTCAACAGGTGCAAATACCAACAAGTAACATTTTTTCAATAGAAGCAGTCCATCAGTGGCACCCGCAATGTTGATCAGGTGCACACAGCAACAGGTGACTTCATTTCAGTAGAAGCAATCCATCAGTGGCACCCAGCAATGTTGAGCAGGTGCAGACATCAACAGGTCACATCTTTTCACTGTCTGCCCCAGTAGCTGAGTGGTCAGCGTGTCGGATTGCCGACCTCTGGGCCCGGGTTCGATTCCCGGCTGGGTCGGAGATTTTCTCCGCTCAGGGACTGGGTGTTGTGTTGTGTTCATCATCATTTCATCCCCATCCGGCGTGCAGGTCGCCCAATGTGGCGCCGAATGTAATAAGACCTGCGATATGGCGGCCGGACCTGCCCCGCGAGGGGCCTCCCGGCCAATGACGCCAAACGCTCATCATCATCATCATCTTTTCACTAGAAGCAGTCCATCAGTGGCACCCAGCAATGTTGAGTAGGTGCAGACACCAACAAGTAACACCATTTCAGTAAAAGCAGTCCATTAGTGGCACCAGCAATGTTGATCAGGTGCACACAGCAACAGGTGACTTCATTTCAGTAGAAGCAATCCATCAGTGGCACCCAGCAATGTTGAGTAGGTGCAGACATCAACAGGTGACATCTTTTCAGTAGAAGCAGTCCATCAGTGGCACCCAGCAATGTTGAGCAGGTGCAGACATCAACAAGTAACACCATTTCAGTAGAAGCAGTCCATCAGTGGTACCCAGCAATGTTGAGCAGGTACACACAGCAACAAGTGACATTTCTCAGCAGAAGCAGTTCCATAAAATACACTGTCACTGATCACACTGTTCATCAGAGTTTATAAGCAGAAATTAAACATGTCCTAGTGGCACCAATATTGTAGAAAAGGTACAAGTAACAGTCCATAATTTTTTTACAATCACTGATCACACAGTTCATCAGCAGAAATTAAACATATCCTTGTAGCACCAATCATGTAGAAAAGGTGCAAGTAACAGTCCATACTATTCACCATAACTACTGAGACAGTTCAGTCATGAACAATAGTTTGAATGCACATACAATTTCTTTAACAAAATATAATCAATGCTCTTACACTAAACATACAAATCATAATAAACACACAAATGATATCAGTTAATTGTCACATTAACTATTACAGTACACAATAACAGTTAACCTATAATATTTATGGGTGTCAGTGCAAGCCACAACAAACAAGTGAAATAATATTTAGGAGATAGGTTGGGATCACTTCTCTGGGATTATAAAAGGAAAACACACAAAACACACTCACTCATCTTTCATCCACATTAGTGCTACTGTGTAATTGAATAGTGTTAACTGTGTAAATGCAATTCTGTCAAAATTTTATGTTCATCATGTGTATCAAGTAGTAGTGGCAGCAATGTATAACAGTCAATAATAGTTAGTCAACGTCATAGTCATCATGTCAAGACCAATGTTTGCGCCAAGCCAGATCAAAATGTACTGTTGCTGAACAACTGTCAGTGAGCCAAGATATGCAAATACTTCCTCTCTTCAAAAAAAAAGTGTATACTGCTTATTGATTTAACAAAGTGTGTGTGTAGGCAATCTTCTTTCTACTTGAGTGTTCTAGTCTGCCATCTTCATCCTCCTTGTTCCATATGGACCAACAAAAAAAAATATGCTCCTCACTTACTTTACCTCTTATCCACCAAACTCCAATAATCATCACTTAATCTTAATACTTCAATAATACGTTGATACATATAAACCTCAGCACCAATATCATTTCACTTCCATAACAACTCTTTCCTCTAGTCAGTCTCCTCGAACAAGTACAGATAAAATCCTAGTGCAACTTCAATTCAGCATCCCATGCAATCCGAAGACACATTGTCCACACACAACCTCTGTGTATTCCATCTGACCCAAATTTTCTACTCATTATAAATTATAAGATACATTTTGGTTCCTTGTCCATCATTAAATAAAAGAAATGCATACATGACCTCTAACAGACTTAGTTCGAATAACTCTCAGTAATTAAGTACGATTACGGAGTGTGAATAATCATAATATTTCACAGTGTGTACACCACTTCAAGAATCATGGCAGAAGCAATCATGTGGAGTATTCCTTGTGTCAAGTGTCACTTCCTATTTCAATTGCTCACGAAAAATGCAGTGTAATACTGTCAATGGTCTAAACCTAGTTTTGGTCTGTCATGTCGTTAGCTTCCTTCCTATTAGCATAAACTTATACAGCTTCCATAAAACCTCAGCTCATGTGACTTCTATGACTTTCTTTTACTAATGTCGTTCGTCGAATTATAGCAGTTCATTTTCTTATCTTAAAAATATAAGGCACTGAGCGTAAGCAAAACATGCAATAGCGAGTAAATATACCAGTAGAGAACAGAATGTCAACAAGTGGATGCAGCACAATTCTTACAACGAGGCTCTGCCAAGCGAACAATCTATAATTAATACAATAGTGTGACCTAAACTCTATGTACGTACACAGTATATCAGCATTTCTATATTCTAAATTGAAGAGTAATTATGACAACAAAACAGAAACGTGTAAATATGCAATCCATACGCACAGCAGCAAACATGCCTTACACAATAAACAGGTCATTAGCATCACATCGACATAAGCAAATAAATGTTCATATGTAATCTTAATAAGTACCCATGAAGGCGCAAGCAGATAAATCACAAAGTATAACTTACATATCTAACCACATCAGCACAATTAATCAGGTGACAATTATAATTTAAATAAATAAGCACAGCAGGCACATAATTAAAAAATATGACATCAGTGAAAAAGCATAGCAGCCAAGCGATGCATAATAGACACAAATAATAACACTGTTCATTAATCAATAATTGTCAAAATCAGCAAATGTACACAAGCACGTCGCTTCACAAGTAAATTCATAGAACATGAAATTTAGCACAAAGTATGAATCACGTAATCGCGAGCAGCAAATTACGTCTAAAGTACGTACCTAAGTGAATTTATATTACCTGAAAAATAAACTCAATTAATAGTTACCCTTTTTAGTTTATTACTTTTTTCTTCTTCAAAATTACATTCTTCCTGAAATTTTCTCCATAGTAAGTCGTCTTAACGTCGGACATGCACAGAATTTACCTGAAGGTCTTAAATATTTTACACAACCGTATCCTGAAAAATACTGAACGTTAATAACATAATTTATGAAGTCCTTATAGCTTTATACAGAATTTATTCGGAGAAATTAAACTGTGTATTTATTTACGTCTGTCAGTGCATTCGCACTGAGCGCTCGATCAGCTGTAGGCGCGTGACGTAGGAAGTGATTGTTTGCGGTCAACGACTGCCTTGTGCGGCGCGCAGACTGACTGTTGCTTTGAGTATGTGCCGCCGCCAAAACACAGCGCGGTACTCTTGCATTCTCTGCGTGTTTACATGTAGCTGTTAGTTTCTCAAAAGCATGTCATTCCACAAAAATTTTAACATTCGATATGTGATGTATTCCCTTAGAACGCCGAGATTTAAGAGTTTCTACTTCAACAGTGTTATCATGAATAATTTTGCGAATTCTGTATGGACCGTTATAAAGCAGAAAAAATTTGCGACACAAGCCTTTTCCTTTATGAGACAAACGATGAGATTTAATTAACACCTTTTCACCAACTGACAAAATTTTTAAACGACCAGGACGTTTAGCTGATTTTTCTCTTCTAGCAGCCGCAGATGCAATATTTTGCAGAGCCAGGTTCACAACTTCAGAATGCCGCAGTTTCCTTGAAGGCGGAAAAGGAACGATTTCAGAAATTGTACCAAATCAATTTATTGACCCACTCATCAGGAATACAAACTAACCAAACAGAGTTGTCGACCGATTTTCGTTTGAAAAGAATATCATTGCGAACTAAATAATACTGTCTGATCGCTATGCTTTCCTTTCTCCTCCACTTCTCCTTAATGTCCTTCCAGATTGGATCCCTATTTTGCTCCTTAGCGATGTCCTGGAGCGAAGACGAAATAAAGTTCTCAAACGCAACACCTTGAATGTACATCAAACAATAATGGTTTTCTTTGCCGTCCTCTTCAGCACTTTGTTTCAAACCCATAGGTGCACGTGATAAAGCATCAGCAACAATATTTAAAGATCCCTGTATGTAAACAATACGAAAATCAAATTCCTGTAGGTACAACGCCCATCGTGACAATCTGCCGTGAGTTAATTTTGTTGACATAAGAAATTCCAGAGCTCGATGATCGGTGTAAACCTTAGTATGTCTGCCAAACAAAAATGTGCGAAATTTTGTGAAAGCCCAAACAACAGCCAAAGCTTCAAGTTCCGTAATCGAATAATTCTTCTCTGATTTAGAGAGAACACGGCTTCCAAAGGCAACAGTTTTCTGTACTACAACGCCGTCTTCTTCTATCTCTTGGAATAAATGTGCACCTAGGCCTTTGTATGATGAGTCCGTCGCCAAACAAAAATCTTTAGATAAATCCGGATGTGAAAGAAGTGGAGCAGCAACTAAAGCATCACGAAGTTGTTCAAATTCTGATTGAGCTTCCTCATCCCAACACCAATTAGAATTTTTTCCAGATAGTTCACATAAACGAGGTGTGGCCAAATTGTCCAATCTAACAAAGCGTCTAAGAAAATTACAGACACCAAGGAAACTACGAATATCACGTTTTGTGGTTGGAACAGCATAATTACGAATAGCGTCTAGTTTCTCTGGATCAGGGAGAATACCTTCTGTAGAAATAATGTGACCGAGAAATTTCACCTGAGAACGACCAAATTCAGATTTTTTCTAAGTTCACTGTAATGCCAACTCTTGCAAAAATACGTAATAATGAATCCAAAATTTTGTTGTGCTCACTCCAAGAATGTTTAGCAATAAGAATGTCGTCAACATATAAAGTAATATTGTCACGAAGATAAACAGGTAAAATTTCATTTAAGCTACGAATGAATGCTGCAGAAAATATAGTAAGTCCAAACGGTAATTTCCAAAGTCACTTTTGGGTAAAACAGTCAAATCCGGGTATTCTTTACCTACTGTCTAGATAGATGGATAGTAGAAGAGTTGTTTTTATAGATGCAAAGAAAAGTGAAAGAGTAGGCAGCGGTGCTGAAAACTAAAAGGGAAATAGCACCACTACAGCTCGGGGCCCTATGCTCGCTACGGCACATATTCACTTAGAGTAGTGAATCCCCTGAGGACGTTAATAGCTGCACATAAATTCCAGTTTGTGACTCAGTGGCAAATCTGGCGGAAGTGCGCACGTAAATCGATCCAACCATGAACATGGACGTATGTCATTTCTAGAATTGCAAAAGATCTTAAATTTCCGAACAGTCAAGAAGTGTTTACAGTCAAAGCTTCCGCCTCGCGGCGACAAAGACCTACCGCGTCTGTCCCAGTCCCAATGTCGATTATTGTCAAGTTCGCGCGCCTGGCGCTCTCTTGTTGCGTCCCGTAAATGAAACAAATTACTTTCTTCAAACCCCTCTGCTATCTGTGATACTAAAATTCGTCTGCTGTCTTTTCCTACGATTTCGCTTTCAATATATTTGTCTTGCTTTTGTAATGCCTCAAATTCCCTTTTGACGCGTTCATTAACTTTTCCCTGATTTTCAACATGCTTATTTATGTTCTGGTACTCTTCGGTTTCTGCAAATGGTAATGGAGCTGTATCATCTGAATCTCTATCCCCATTTAAACTAAGATTTGTCAATTTATCTGAAATCTCCTCAACTCTTTCCGATAAGTCACCTAATTGCTCTTTCTGTTTATTTACGTCTTCCGTAAGTGTCGCGACTCGGGTTTCAGTATTGTCACATTTAGTAGTTAACTGTTCACACTGTTGCGTTAAGTTATTTATTCTGTCATTTGGTACGGATTCCGCGATTCTCTCAAATATTTCTTCCTTATCGTGTGCACATTGTAAATTTAACTCTGAAAATTTCTGTACTATCACGCGATCTCTCTCCTCCTGTTCTCTATCCTGTTCCCTTTGTCTAATCTCTACTGCAATTAATCTATTATTGTGAGAATTCAAAATCGGTTGTACTTCTTCTCTGATTTCTTTCTTTAACTCATCTTTCATATTTTTGAAACATGTCCCTATTCGTGAGTCTAACCGTGTTTCCATTGTTTCCATCTCTGTTTTAATTGTTCCTATTTGTGATCCCACTGTTTTTAATTCAGATCGTAACTGTGATCCCATTATTCCCATCTCTGTTTTTAATTCAGATCCTTGTGAGTCTAACCGTGTTCCTATCTCTGTTTTAATTGTTTCCATTCGTGTTTCCATTGTTCCCATCTGTGTTACCATTGTTCCCATTTGTGATCCCAGATTTAATATTGCACTCATCAACTGCTCCATTTCTTCTGTCGTTAATCTCGTATTCTGAGAATTTTTTGATTTTGAAAAGTTTTGAACTGGTTCCGGACTATTTTCCTTGCTTATTAAATTGTTTTCAACTCCATTATTCATCATCCTGTTCTCCTGTGTTGGCGAGTTCGCCATGTTAACAATTTCGTTATTCTGGCTATTCATTATTTTCACCTTTTTCATCGATCGCGTAATCATTTACAAAACATACAAAACTCGTCACTATATGAAATTTACACACAATACCTCCTTATTTCCAACAATACCATTCACACGAAATATTTCCTTCAAACACGATTAACGAACAATTGAAATAATTGCACTAAATCGTCAAACGCGTATACAAGGCAATAAAAATTAAATTTTGAAAAATACCATTAGAAGAATGCTAATTACCAAATCTACACATGCAATATAGACTACAATTACTAAACTACAAATTACTACAACAATACTACTGTCTACACAATCAGAAGAATTCCAAGGGACGATCCGAAGCAGCGGTCGCCACGTGCATGGGGGCTTAATTAAATGTAATGAAAATGATTTTGATTTCTTGCTTTAGCAGCTGTCTGTCCGGTTACGAAGTCTCGTAAACGGTTGGCCCTGACTGTTATTATTACGCTATCTGACTGCTTAGAACAACAACAAGGAATGAAATGGAAATTTTCATTAACACAATTAATTAATTAAGTCCCCAGCAACTATAAAACCAACGCAACAACAAGCACAAGAGTAACTGTTCTGTGTGTGGGAGTGTGACTCAACGTACGCATCTGGCACGGTTCTTCTTCAACAACACAAGAATTTTTAAATAACATTTATACTGAATTAATTAAAGGAAATAAAAATACCATAATTACTCAAGAGAACCACAATTACACTCTAATCCAAGAACACAAGCCAGATGCTTTGTTGACTGAACCTGTAATGACGCATTATTTAAAACATGGAAATAATGAAAAATAAATCAAGTTTCGTTACCTTCATATATTGATGACAAGCACTCAAATTATTACAATATATCTCCACACCGACTCGCTATTACAACATCTCAACAAGAATTTTTCAGTATCACATCTCAGCAAGCACTCCCTACTAGCACATCTCAACACGAACTGACTACTACGAGTCCTGGACAAGCACTGACTACTACGACATCTCAATAATCACTCTGCCAGTGGAAGCGGGCGAACAATGCTCTCTCGCGATCTCTGGCGCTGTGGCTCAGTGTAGCCACCTTTCAACAGTTCCATACAACTTCTTCCTGTTTTCTCAATTGATCTGTGTTCAGTTTATCAAGGCCTATCCACTGTGCCAACTTATAACTAAATCTGAGGGGGGTGCGATGGGGCGGTTCCCTTGTGAGTAATAGACTGTGGGAGGAAAGAAAAGCTTGGAAGAAGCTCTGCGAACGACGTGCATAAGCAGAAACGTTTCGGGAAGAAGAAGACTAACGTGAACTGGCTGAAAGCCAAGATGAAACGGTAGGCACAGGAGTGGAATTCGGAGCGAGCTGCATCAAATCAGTCGGAACACCAATGAAAACAGGCAAAAATCAGGGCTACAGACAGTGTTGCATGATAATAGTGTGACGTCGCCTGAAGTCGCCAAATTTTTTCTTTTTGTAATGCATTGATGTGATTTCAGCTGCGAGAAGACAATGAATCTGGAAACATAACAATTGCAACTGGAATGGGAACATGATGGTCATATTATAAAAAGAGTAAAATGTGCTCTAAAAGGTTGCAGCATTTATTCTCATAGGATGAAATGGATAGTTATGATTTCGCAAGAGTAATACACCATTCCTGCAAGCAGTCAAGGAAAATTACATAGTTTTATCATTGGTTCCAAAAGCAAAGCAGGGTATGAAACGCAACAAGTAATTTAAAAGGTGCGCCGAAAAGCCATCAGACCATGCTCTCTTGGTATGATTGACCAGATGACGACCAATGTATTAAATAAATGGGCATCTCTAGGCCTGAGGGATCGCTGTGTCAGTTGACAGGGATGTCGTCAGGAGTAAGTCCCTTGAGCAACCTCAAATTTCTCCCCTGTCACGGATTCCCCAGCCTGGTGAAGAGGCAAATTTAATGACAGATATTATCGTCAAGCCTAATATGGTTGCTAAATCACAATGGAACTTCAACGGATTCAGTGTATGCGAAGGACTCAACTATCAAAGTGAAAGTCGATGTGTATATAGCTGCAGTAGACCAAGAGATTTTCTTTCTTCACATCTACAACATATTGTATGAACGACATATTTGTAATTAGTACAATCGCTACCAGAATTGTTCATCTCCAAGACTAATTTACATACTTGAATCGGTATTAGTCTGTGCAAGAGCACATCACTGAATTTTGTCATAGCTAAATTTTTGTCCACTTCTGGCCATAAAATGTGCAACACCAAGTAGGTAATGTGCGACAAACGTCAAAACTGCCATGAAATGTAATATATGCTTCAATACATAAATAATGTACTTTGGAGTGCAACCACACAAAGTAAATGGGAACTATTATACAACGAAAAATTGCGCCGTAGGTTTCTTATTCACAAATCCCAGTCGAATATTATTTGTTTGTGAGATCATGTTATGCCTGGTGTAAGAATGAGAAATTACCAGTATAACACATAGCATCAAAGTACGTAAAGTAGCTCTGTCTACGGATATGCATCGCAGGGAAGGGTATACTCAAAAGTGTTTGGAATAAAGACGCCTACCTAATAACAGTGTAACAACCCTTTTGGATCTGATGACGGCAGCAACGAGCAGTGGCGTAAATTCCATGACACAGTTCAAATGCGCTTAATAGGATTGGGGTCAAGTCACCTGCCAGGAGAAAAGGTAGGGAGAGGAGGGAGACAGCACACTACAACACTCAAATCAGCGATGTTTCTCAAAACATTAAGAGACAGTTCAGAAGCGATGAGTTGGTAACTTGCGTTGATAAAGTCAGATGTCTTCCTCCACCTGCTGTAGGAGCACAAACGGATGCACGTTATAAGACGGTAGTTTCTTGAGCTTCTTGTACCGTTTGCGTGGATGACGGCAGACGTGTTAGGGCCCATTTCAACCTGTGTAAACCTCCAACAATCGAGAATACCTCCAAACTCATCTCAACGTGCACCTACGTATAACTATCCTGCACACACGACAGCATACAAGTCGTGAGAGCTGTTATTTCAAAAAGTTTGACCGTGATAGTGTTACTTATAGTTAATATAGGCAATCAGATTCCATATCTTACCATAATCAGTGCACAAAAAGTAAGAATTGTGAAAATTTTCTGCTAAGTCTCTAGTTACGTGTTGAAACATGGTAAAGTTACAATCGTCAGTCCCATTCAGACATGTTTTTATAGTGAGTAAATAAATTGCTGTAACTGAACCTAAAGTTCCAGTGACTAGGTCACTATTTGCTTTAATTAATTCATGAGAAAGCTACTGAATCCACTTTTAAGTGTAATGTTGATTGTGCGCATTATTGCGAAACACTAGTTAACCAGGATATCACTCCATCACATTAATGGTTACGAAAACTTTTGCATGGTTCTGAGCAAAGAAAAGTCTAAATTAAGGAAGGAAATTAATCTACAGCTCCACTTCCTTTACGTAGGTGTCTCATAAATACAAGCACGCATAAATGAAAATAGACTTGTCACATGTTACAAACAATGAAATGTATAAAAAAGAACAATATCGTCAGAACGAATTTGTTTCTATATTACTGGGTTTCTAATTATATTACAAAATTACTCAACAGGAAAAACTTATAACAATTTTTAACCAGCCTGAATGTTTGAGTAGTTCTTCAAGATAGACAGTTTTCTTTGAATGAAACGTATTTACGACACATTTATCTTTACAAATATTACACAAATGTAATTTTTTGGATTTAGGCCAGAAACCTATCATAGGTAGCATGACTTGGGTCAGTAACAATTTGTATGCACACGTAAATTAAACTATATTGACAAACAAACAACTATAAATACTGGCCTATGTAATTTACAGTGATATTGAAAAGTGTGCATTTCTTAGAGGTGACTATTCGAAGCAATACATTAGAGCCGTCAAATACTTAATAGTACCAGCCTCAGGCTTTACTAGGCTCACATACGGCACTTACTTTAATTAATGCTTAACACGCGCTATAGGAGCCAATGATCATCCAAAGTGATATTTCCATGCAGCTGTGCAGATTTAACATTGGATTCTTTGCAAAATATATCTACAATGACTACCGATTAGTGCGTTGTCATCAGTTGGCTCGTTGTATACCAATAAGATTATAACAATGAGAAATCTTTGCTGTTAGATTCAGAAGCATCCGACCCACATTACATTTCAAGGCAATGGGTTACTCTGTACTGTTAATGAAATAAATCAAATAAATAAATATTATTACAATACGATCGTCTCGATACGTCGGACAATAACGCACATAGTATTTTGATGGAATACAGTATAAGGGGGCGGCTGGTGTAATTAATGTTGTTATTTAAAATGTTCCTATTATTTATTTAATGCTGTTGTTTGCCATTCTCAACACTGGCTCTCTAACTACAATATTGGCAACCAGAAAGTGATTAGCAAAACGTGAAGCCTGTAATTAGAATTCCTAGTGCCCACTTCATCTGAGTAATATACTTACCGCTACAGCTTATAGCTCTGAGGAATCAGGAGATTGTCTGGGATTCATGTATTCCTGATACATTTGTATTTTATTTACTTAGCTGACTCATCTTCGATTACCTTATTCTTAGAGTTAGTATGAGTATATTTGATTAGTAGTTGTCTTCTCAGCTTCTTTGTTCCTGTGAGTAACTTGTGGTAATAGTAAAGTTCTGAGTGTTTAAAACACACTACGTTTAGTTGACTACTAAATTCACTTTTTGGTCCTCTGCTGCTGTGTCAGTTCCACATCTGCAATTATGTACTTACTTCATCGAAGTGTATTTATGCTGAGCTATAAGTAATGTTTCACATCTGCCATTATGTTACTCAAATATGTTGCTAGTGTATGAACGTATTTAACACTCACTCTATTAACATTTAAAGCATAGGATAGCACATTTACTTCATATCCATAGTGTATTGCAGCTGATCAATTTGCTCACGTGGCAATCCATTTCCACTCGATCAGACGCTGAAACCACAGGTAGTCTCTCTCGACCTACCACTAAAGTGCATTAAGTAATTATGGACGAACGTAATGCTAAATTCCTTAAACCTATAAGACACCATGAGCTGCTCTGTCTCATCTAACATAAGGGTACCTATGGTCGCATTCACGCCTCCAACTCATATCCTCAATACGTGTAGGTGTGTTCTGTCACACTACACCAAATAACGGCTAGCTCCAACCTTATAAATACCTCAGGGACGTGTCATTCACGTCTCAACCACAAACACTACTCAATTCTATTACACTGCCATTCCTTGCTACACAAGGTGAGTTCATTCTTACAACTTATCTACATATTTTTCATAACACTAAGCAAGCTCTTTTACTATTAATTAGTTAGCTCTAATGCATACACTAGGTTTCACTACCTCTTCAGATCCTGCTTGTACACGAATTTGTATATCTTTTTAAATTACTATTGGTGGACCATTTCCAATAAAACAACAACTTTGTACTTATAATATTACCAGGGTTCTATACATACTTGTTACTCAAATATCTTTGTATCTTAATTACATCATACTTCTCTGTTGTTTATGTCACTGTTAGGTTTGTCACATTAGGTATTTTTCTTCACTAATCGGTGGATAGAATGTTAACATAATTCATGGCTTGATAGCCATGACGGAAAATTTTTGTATTGCAAAGAAGGAGTCGAAACTTTGGTGGATAGGAAAGATGAAGAATGAGTGAGACCTGAAATGGAAAGAAGATCTCACACAGCTGGGACTGCACAGCTGCCACACTGTGTAGAGGTTACAGAACAACCTCCTCCCTACAGAATTCATTAGTTTATTATTGGCTTGATAACCACAACGGAAAATTTAATGTATTTGAGAGTAAGAGCCGAAATTTTGGTCGATAGTAAAGATGAAGATTGAGTGAGACCTGAAAAGGAAGGAAGATCTCATACAGCTGGGACTGCACAGCTGCCACACTGTGTAAAAGTTACAGAACAACCTCCTCCCTACAGAATTCATTCACTATCTATGAACTTCTTTAGGTCGATCACGTTCCTGAGACCTAATAGTTTTTTACTCTTAGGGTACTCTAGCCTATACTCATTGGCATGTGGTTTTCCTACGATCCTGAAAGGTCCTTGGTATACGAACATGAATTTCTTTGTTTCTGCATTTATTTTCTTTGATTTTTCCTTGATTTTGACAAGGACTGGTGGGTACAGCTTTTGCGTCATGACGCTTCTTCCTTTCTTTCCCTGTGTTTAGCTTACTTTTACTAAGATTAACACCTTCGTCCCAATATCTCCTGTTTTTCAGAACTCGTATAGGCAGCTCCCAAGTTTCATCATTAGTTACTACATGTTTATCACTAAAAGGAACTGTAATTACTCCGGTTATCGGCAAGACCATTTTTAACTGGCTTCTTTCAAAGTCAACAACACTCTGATGTTTCGACAAGAAATCTATGCCAATTAAAACCTCAACACTGAGATGGTTTACAATTAAGCATGGATGATCAATTAAATTACCATTAATGTCAAAGGGCAGCAAAGCTTCTTGTTTTACCGTTTTTGACACCTTGCCAGTAGCACCAATTATTCTTAGTCCTGATACCCTCATTACTGTAAGCTTGTTTTTACCAGGTAATGCACCAAAGAAGGACTGAGATATCGCACTCACCTCACTTCCACTGTCTAAGAGACAACGTACATTGATACCCAACATATTCACTTTTATTATAGGGTGGCTTATTCTAGTTTGTACAGGTGGTTCCTCAAACTCATCCGATAGTTACTTTTGGATTTGTCTCCTACTAAAGTGATCGACATCTGTCTTCATTACATTTAGGTCAAAGTGTGTAGGGGTTTCCAGAATTACATTTTCAGCTGCCTCTTCAAGTCGGTCTATTAATTTTAAATCGAAACACCGCAAGACTTCATTACGTTTAGTTTGCTGAACATGACCCAAATTACTGTAGTCTGAGCGATTCTGCGCCTCCACACCGGGCATAACACTAGTTACAGCTAAACCACTTTCACTTTTATCGTCGGGTTCCTTCTCAAGTGACAACTGGTCACAGCTACTGGGTTCATCGACCCCCAACAGGCTGCCCTCTACACTCTCACTTACCTCCTTTCCTAAATCTATTAGTACAGTATCAACATCCTGCACAGGCACTTTAGATAAGAGCACATCATCCTCATCGTAAATATAAGCATGAATTTCTTCTGCTTCATCACCTGACAACTCAGTATTTTGTAGCTCTTCCCTACCGTTACACTGCTGCGCCTTCTCTTTCTCTTCCCACTTAGAAAGCGTCTCTAACACGGTATCTATCAAATACTGTGATCTAATATTTCTGCTGTAGCCTTAGATGCTACCTACCCCTCATCCACATGTTCAGTCTGAGTATTCTGATCTGTCTTACCAATTACCGTAACTACAGGCTTAGGAAAAGTAACCGCCTGGTGAGCGCCAGTGTCCTCATAGACGGGAACTAGTTTTCCTGCCTCGGCCTACTACTGTTTCCTTTATTTCCATTATAGTTACCTGGCACAGCATTGCTTTCCGTACTGTTGTTTACCTGCATAATTTTGTTCGGAACAAAATTACTATCATTTAGATGCCATTGTTGGTTCTGATAATTATTTCTCCAATTCCTACCTCTCTGAGGATGGCGGACACCTACTGTTCTGATGTTTACGTCGCCATTCTGCTCGTTCTTAAAATTACTACCAGTGTTATTAGCATTTCTGTTATTATGTGCTTGCTCCTCATTGGCAGCCACACGCTCTACACGTTTCAAATATTCAATGAAACGATCCAGATTGTCTCTAGGGGCAGATATAATTCTAGTTTGCCAATACCATGGCAGTTTGGCTTCAAGACCTAGTATTATCATTTCAGGTTTTAGCTTTTCGGCCAAATGTGACAAACGTGGGATCCATGACCTAGTAAACTCTTTAATAGATTCCTTGCCTACATTGAAGCGTTTTCCACTCCAAAATTCTCTCAACACTTCATTTTGCTCATTACTAGACCAATACTCATTAATGAAAGCTGTTTTAAATTCCGCTAATGTTTTACACTTCAACATAACATCAGCTGACCAACGCATGGCGTCACCTGCTAAATGGCTTCTAATAAATGAGATTTTCTCTCGTTCAGACCAAGTTGGTGGAATCACATCTTCAAAATCGTTCCAGAAATCTAACGGGTGGATATTTTTATCTGGATCGAACCGCAAGAACTGCCGACACCCGATAAAAGCGGCGTTTGCAGCTACAATTTGTTGCATACTAGCATTACCAGAAGTTACTGAAGCTACTTTACTCTCGATGTTAGCAATGTTAGTACTAATATTTTCTACTCTCATTTCAACATTATCTACTATTTGCACAATATGAGTAGTATCAGTTTTGATTGCGTCTACTTCTGCTTGACATATGTTTACTTTTATATTAACATCTTTAAACGTATCTGAGCACAGTTCAGATTCCGCCTCGATCTTTTCTGTTAACTTGTGCTCCAGCTTCGCATCTTCCATTTGGAAGTCTTTGCGAACCTCAGCAACTTCGGATTTTACTGTTTTATACATTTCAGATAACTGTTGAGCAACCTTTTTCTTAATATCCTCATGGTTGTAATCAATTTTATAATTCAAACTGTCCAGATCCTCTTTCAACTTATTGCAGCCAGTCTTGAGGGAAGTTTCTAATTCAGCTTTATTGGATTCTAATTTATTGTCCATTGCCTCAAACCGTTTATTAAAATTAGTTTGGCTGGCCACAATTCTGTTATTTACCTCAATTATATCAGATTTTAATTCAGCATTCATTCTAGCATTACTGGCTGACATTTTTGCATTACTGCTTTTGACCTCAGTTATTTCAGACTTTAATTGAGCATTACTGGTAGCTATTGCTTGTAATATAACATTTAAATCAATAGCCCCAGTATCTTTGGGTTGCTCACTAGCTGGTTTCTTATCACACTCAGGCGACGAAAAACTAGCTCCAACACCAGAATCACCAAAACTAAATGAAACTTCTGATTGATCAGTCATATCTAACTTCTCCGGTTTAAACTCTACCACCTCTGATGGCTGTTTCGTTTTTAACTCATCAGATAAACTATCATCCAATAAATTAATAATTTCTGATTTCTGCTTTACTACAGGGGTCTCTATTATTGAATAATTGCCCCTTTCCCACACTACTGTCAGGAGACAATACTTCATATTTCACTTTAACATTACTATTTTCATGCATATTTACACTTAAACCGTTGTCTGGATTTACAGTTCCCTCAACAGACATAGGTTCTGATTTAAGTTTAACCTCAGTTTCTTCTGGCGGTTCCATCGCCGACAGTCTTTTAGTGCAGGTTAGTAAAATTTTTAACAGCTTTTCACTTAACTTAGTTCCTTCTGCACGATGTATGGCGTTGCCGGGGCGGCGTACCAGGATTACTGATGCGACGCGGCACATTGAACTGCAGACAGCACTTCAACGGCTGCTGTGTGGCCCCCAACTAAGGGCGCGGCTCCGGTTGCTCTGGCGGACGACTGCGGTGAGGCGAAACTGGCTTCTCGCAATGCCGGCAGCGCCACTAGACTCAGTGTCAGCTCTGTCAATCCAGATACGTTGTTAATCCAATTGCGTCGTCCACATACACACGTAACACTATCACTGTTCCCTTACTCAGTTGCGTGTCGCATTTCACTCCCGAATCCGAATATTTAAAAATCACTTTCACTTTTACTCAGTTTCTTTCCCGGCCGATGCACCATATGTGGGGCGGCTGGTGGAATTAATGTTGTTATTTAAAATGTTCCTATTATTTATTTAATGCTGTTGTTTGCCGTTCTCAACACTGGCTCTCTGACTACAATATTGGCAACCAGAAAGTGATTAGCAAAACGTGAAGCCTGTAATTAGAATTCCTAGTGCCCACTTCATCTGAGTAATACACTTATCGCTACAGCTTATAGCTATGAGGAATCAGGAGATTGTCTGGGATTCATAATCAAAAACGATTCTCTAAAAATGTTCACTATATTCTGAAAGTCACAGACCAGAAAGAGTCCACACAATCCAACTAACAGAGCAGTTCAGAGTCTAATGCGCTGATGCAACTATAACTGTCCAAATTAAATGTTTAAGTGAATGCTCGCCATAATTTGATGCTAATGTTCATCAAACGCCATGCTAAATAATGGTAGAATGTTTGTCCCGCGGCGGCACGTGAAAATACGACATACGCAAACTGAAGATAGATCATTAAAGTCATCCCAGAATTAACACTTCACTCGAAAACGATTTCATGGTTGCGCGTATCCCGAGTAACTTATTACGGCATCCGAGGCTGTTTATAGCAATGATACCGATGCGACGCGACTCCCGGACAGATGGTGCACTAATCAGCGTCTGGAGAGAATTGGGGCCGACTTCTCTCGCGCAGTGTTCTTATATACACTCCTGGAAATTGAAATAAGAACACCGTGAATTCATTGTCCCAGGAAGGGGAAACTTTATTGACACATTCCTGGGGTCAGATACATCACATGATCACACTGACAGAACCACAGGCACATAGACACAGGCAACAGAGCATGCACAATGTCGGCACTAGTACAGTGTATATCCACCTTTCGCAGCAATGCAGGCTGCTATTCTCCCATGGAGACGATCGTAGAGATGCTGGATGTAGTCCTGTGGAACGGCTTGCCATGCCATTTCCACCTGGCGCCTCAGTTGGACCAGCGTTCGTGCTGGACGTGCAGACCGCGTGAGACGACGCTTCATCCAGTCCCAAACATGCTCAATGGGGGACAGATCCGGAGATCTTACTGGCCAGGGTAGTTGACTTACACCTTCTAGAGCACGTTGGGTGGCACGGGATACATGCGGACGTGCATTGTCCTGTTGGAACAGCAAGTTCCCTTGCCGGTCTAGGAATGGTAGAACGATGGGTTCGATGACGGTTTGGATGTACCGTGCACTATTCAGTGTCCCCTCGACGATCACCAGTGGTGTACGGCCAGTGTAGGAGATCGCTCCCCACACCATGATGCCGGGTGTTGGCCCTGTGTGCCTCGGTCGTATGCAGTCCTGATTGTGGCGCTCACCAGCACGGCGCCAAACACGCATACGACCATCATTGGCACCAAGGCAGAAGCGACTCTCATCGCTGAAGACGACACGTCTCCATTCGTCCCTCCATTCACGCCTGTCGCGACACCACTGGAGGCGGGCTGCACGATGTTGGGGCGTGAGCGGAAGACGGCCTAACGGTGTGCGGGACCGTAGCCCAGCTTCATGGAGACGGTTGCGAATGGTCCTCGCCGATACCCCAGGAGCAACAGTGTCCCTAATTTGCTGGGAAGTGGCGGTGCGGTCCCCTACGGCACTGCGTAGGATCCTACGGTCTTGGCGTGCATCCGTGCGTCGCTGCGGTCCGGTCCCAGGTCGACGGGCACGTGCACCTTCCGCCGACCACTGGCGACAACATCGATGTACTGTGGAGACCTCACGCCCCACGTGTTGAGCAATTCGGCGGTACGTCCACCCGGCCTCCCGCATGCCCACTATACGCCCTCGCTCAAAGTCCGTCAACTGCACATACGGTTCACGTCCATGCTGTCGCGGCATGCTACCAGTGTTAAAGACTGCGATGGAGCTCCGTATGCCACGGCAAACTGGCTGACACTGACGGCGGCGGTGCACAAATGCTGCGCAGCTAGCGCCATTCGACGGCCAACACCGCGGTTCCTGGTGTGTCCGCTGTGCCGTGCGTGTGATCATTGCTTGTACAGCCCTCTCGCAGTGTCCGGAGCAAGTGTGGTGGATCTGACACACCGGTGTCAATGTGTTCTTTTTTCCATTTCCAGGAGTGTATAAAGCCGCGGTGCGGACGGCTAAGGGAACGCCTGATCAAATCGGCTCTCCTGACTAGCCACTAGGCTAGTAATGCACCACTTTAAGTTATCGAATAAATCATTGCTTCCTTTGCTGATGGCCGATGAAGCTGTCAATTAAATGTGCAATCAGCACACAGGTAAGTAATCATAATAAAAGTCTGACGTGGCTAAGTCAAATATTTAGGGCGAGAGAATTAATTTAATTACACTACATGCAGTAGACGAGCTCTGAACTTGCTCTTTGGAGATACGCTATCGCTATAGTTTTATAGTTGTTCAACTGAAACTTCTCAAATCTTTATGATTATAGCGGATCTCCCTTCTACTTAAATTTAAACATCCTAGCCTTATTTATTCGCCTACTTAATCTATCTTGCTTCCTTAATTTCTAAGACAAAACCCAGAAAATTATGAATTTCAACTAAAATTTTAATTTGTGAGATCCAAAATACTGTTTCTACTAAATTATTATGAAAAGGAATCTAAACATAAATTTTTAAGTTTCTAGCTCTTTTCTGTGGCGCCAATGATTTTTACAGAAAAACGTCCAATTTCGAAAATGGTTAAAGTTATTGAACTGATATTCAACACATATTGATTTAGTATTACTCCTGACATGCTAGAAACGTTTCAGGTTATTTACTTGATTTTTAAAGTATTGCGCAACATTTATGACGTCAGAGCTAGTTACAGCCGACTAGGCTGGCACACAATGGAAAGACTGATGCGAATTTCATACGGCGTGAGTAGGCT
Source organism: Schistocerca nitens (assembly GCF_023898315.1). Lineage (NCBI taxonomy): Eukaryota > Metazoa > Arthropoda > Insecta > Orthoptera > Acrididae > Schistocerca > Schistocerca nitens. The sequence continues at coordinate 587,802,969 of NC_064618.1, forward strand.
GCTTCCCTACAAGTAATGCACAGAATAATTTATATTTGGTACAAAATCAGAAATAAAGAAAAATAATGACTGAATATACATAAAACACTGGCAAAACATGATCTATAAGCGACTGATTATTGTAAATGACATTAAGTGCTAATGGTATACACATGTATACTACGACTAATAACCCCACTTGATCTTCCCCTCGGTTCGAGTTCCCAACGGCACAATTCCTGAGTCCATGATAATCTCTTTCGCACTTGGTGAGTGGAGAGTATAGTTTCCAAGTAGTTATAATTAAAGTGCACCTACTCGCGGAGGTCCAGTGCGGGCTGTAATTAACATATGGCAGAGAAACTTGGTAGCTATTCTAATGCGTTAGTGTGGAACCGATTTAAACTGAAAAAAAAAAAAAAAACAGCTTCAATTCTGGTCACCAGACACAAATCTGCACTGTGCGCTGTTTGTATGTCCGCAGCTCTTGGTCTCGCGGTCGCTTTCTCGCTTCCCGAGCACGGGATCCCGGGTTCGATTCCCAGTGGGGTCAGGGATTTTCACCTGCCTTGAGATGACTGGGTGTTTGTGTTGTCCTCATCATTTCATCATCATTCATGAAAGTGGCGAGATTGGACTGAGCAAAGGTTGGGAATTTGTACGGACGCTGATAACCGCGCAGTTGAGCACCCTACAAACCAAACGTCATCATCATCATCGCTGTTTGTATGCCGATATGGTATCCACGCTGTCATTTGGCAAGCCATGAAGTGAGTGAACAGCTTGGCTATCAAGAGAGAGAGACCGTGCACCGTTAGCGAAAGTGTTTTATGCGAACGGCAAGAATTATGAAGAGTATAGCCGACTGAAAGGTCTGAGGACAGGGCCGGTGTCACTACATGGTTTAAAGAAGATATTAATGAAATCTGAAAACGTGGGTGAGCTTGGTGTGGCGCCTGGAAGACGAAGGCGTCCTATCCCGGAGGAAGTTACTGACGAAGTTGCTTTGCTGTAACAGACCGTGCAGCACGTGCCCCGGGTAGTGGTAGTGCTCGTGCAATGTCACGAGAATTGTCCATCCAATTGTCCATCCCATGGTCAATAGCATGGAAAGTTTTGCGTTCTATTCTACACTAGTAAACGTACAAGATCCAGATGGTGCTGCAACTGAAACCTCATGATTCGCCACAAGGTACTGATTTTGCTTTTAGGTTTCTGGCACTGATCGAAGTTTGTGACATGAGGCCGGACAATATTCTATGGAGTGACGAGGCACATTTTACACTTCAAGGTGCAGTGAATACAGAGAATTTCCGACTATGCGATTCTGTTAACCGACGTGTTGCGAACGAAGAGCCATTGCACTCGCCATATGTGACTGGAGGAATGGATTCACAAGCACCTTACTGTTCTTTGAAGAGCATACCCCCGTAGGGCCTGTCAGATTTACCGTTTCGTCTACACGTGATTTCTTCTGTGGAAACCACTGCAAGATGAATCCACACCTCATGGCACTCGCCCAATGAAGTATCTGCTTAATTCAACCTTCCAGAAACGTGTTATCTGTAGAGGTTTTCCAGGTAAATGGCTTTCAAGCTCACTTGATCAGAATCCATGTAACTTTTGGATCTGAGAATATCTAAAAGAACGTTTTTACTAGGAACACGTTCGGTCTACACCTGATTTGAAGGTCAGTATACACGACCACGTTGTTTGGATTCCACCGCAACTGCTGCGTGCAATCACGTCGTTCTATGGATGTAGCATCTCGTCGACATCTCCGCTGCTCATACTAAACAAATTATGTAAAGGATGGTTAATAATGAAATCAATATTATACCTTTCTCATTTGTTTGATCTTTTCTGCCCATGTCGCATTCCTACATATGGAAACATTTCTATACTTCTTTCATGCACTGACAGAGCCAGATTTGCATCTACTGGCCAAAATTATAACTAATTTTTTTCCAGTGTAAATTGGTTCCGCATTAACGCACTAGAATATCTACTACGTTAATACGATAATTACAGCCCCCCACACTGTACCTCTGTGAGTAGTTCCACATAAAAATGAAAGTAGTCGTAACGTACATGCACTCACTGCAATGATGGAGTAGGTGATGGACCTATAGATAACTCCTCTGTCCGTGGCCGGCGTCCCGGGAAACGCTTTTTGGCTTCGTGGGCGGCTCGGCGGCTGAGACTCGAAAGCCGCTCTGCCCCGGGCTACGACTGCGTCTGCGGCGTCCTGTCACGGTCGCCACTAAAAAGCAGCCTGGGGCGGCCAGCGCGGTGCCTTATCGCGACGCGGTAGCCGCTCCTGATGGACGTCGTTAGCAAACCGGCTGGCGCCATCTCCGCGGCGATCACCCCGTGTGAAGAGCCCCTAGCAGTCGCCTGCGGGCTCGCTTTTACTGCCGCCCACGCGTCGGGCTTTACGATCCGTTCGCTGTCGGCAGCTTCCGCGCTCTAATTAACGGTGCCGCGTGCACACGTGTACCTCGGCACCCTTTGAGGAGGCCGATGCGCGGCTGAACGTGACGTCAGTGCTGATTATAATTAAATTTATCGGTAAGTGCGAGATAAGACAGCTAAATCTCAAATAGTGTCAGCGCGTCCTTGAAGCTGTTCTCAGAACTAGTTAGAACGCTGACTGAACGTTGGACTCGTGTTTCCTATCCATGGACCGCCAAGTTGATTTAGACTTCACCAGATTGTGCCCCCCATTCTCGAATGACATGTCGAGGAAAATATCGAGGTGTGGTGGAGTCCGCCAAGTCAAGGGTAGTTTTGAGTGTCTATTACAACAAATAACACAAGTTTTTTTTAAAAGTTCCCCTGAGAGAACTTCGACCCCTGAACTACAGAGGCAGTGTGGCCCTTATTTTGTTTCTATGGTCACATTGTCCAACTAAAATCTTAACTTTTATTTTACTTTAGGCAATATTTAAATATGGCAGTGAGCATATAACCTTCTTCTTGTCTTCCTGCTGAACCAACGAAAATATGTTTCAAGTGGTTGATGCCGATCTTCTGGAAGCTGAAATGTATGATGTGCTCCAGTGTTACTAGTGTCAGACTACGGATCCAAATGCCGGGGATTCCACTCGCGGTACCCAGTACACAAAAATACCATTTCCTGATATTAACAGGTAAAAATTCCAAGATCTGTATTATTCCGATTCCAGTAACAGCGTAGCAAGAAGAGTGCACTGCGAGGAAAGCAGAACGACACACACTCAGACATCACATACAGTACCAACGTGAACACCCACAGCAGCTGAAAATGGGAATAAATTCCTAATAGGAAATTCGCTACGGAAGAATTTTCTAGCGGAATGATCAGTCGTGGTAGAGAATTTGGGTTAGAATGTGATTAAGAGCAGTTCAAAAGATAATAATGACTTGTTAACATAAAACTGGCCTGACGCAGCTACAAATAACAGAAATTTCTTAACTAGGAAGAAACACCATCTAAAGAAACGTCTGATGCGGATTGACGCTTGAGAAGGAGCCCTGCTGGGAATAAATTTTGTTATCTACATCTACATTTATACTCTGCAAACCACCGTGAGATGGACAGCAGCAGTTCGACCCATTCTATAAGTTATTCGGGTTTCTTCCCGTTCCATTCAAGTCCGGAGAGCGGAAATAATGGTTGTTTGATTGTCTCTGTCAGTGCAGGAATTATTCTAATCTTATCCTCACAATCCCTTTGTGAGCGATACGTACGGGGTTTTAGCATATTCCCACAACCATCATACAAAGCCTGTCCTTGAAATTTTGTTAATAAACTTTCTCGGTACAGTTTACATCTATCTTCAAGAGTCTTCCAGGTCAGTTCCTTCAGTAGCTCAAATGGTTCAAATGGCTCTGAGCACTATGGGACTTAACACTTAGGTCATCAGTCCCCTAGAACTTAGAACTACTTAAACCTAACTAACCTAAGGACATCACACACATCCATGCCCGAGGCAGGATTCGAACCTGCGACCGTAGCGGCCGCGCGGTTCCAGACTGAAGCGCCTAGAACCGCTGGGCCACTCCGGCCGGCCTTCAGTAGCTCTGTGACACACTCTCACGGATTAAACAGACGTGTGACCACCCGTGCTGCCCTTATCTATATACGTTCAATATTCCCTGTTATTTCTATTTGGTACGGATCTCACACATTTGAGTAATATTCCGGAAAAGGTCGCACGTGTGATTGGTAAGCAATCTCTCTTGCAGACTGATTGCCCTTCCCTAGTATTCCACCAATAGACTGACGTCTACCCCCTGCTTTACCCGCAACTGAGCCTATGTGATCATTCCATTTCATATCCTTACAAAGTATTACACACAGGTATTTACACGAGATGGCCGATTCCAGCAGTGACTCACTGATAATATAGTCACAGGATATTACGTTTGTTTTGTCATATGCACAATTTTACATTTCTGAACATTTAAAACGAGTTGCCAGTCTTTGCACCACTTATAAATATTATCAAGGTATGACTAAATATTTGGCTCAAATGGCTCTAAGCTCTATGGTACTTAACATCTGAGGTCATCAGTCTTCTGGACTTAGAACAACTTAAAACTAACTAACCTAAGGACATCACACACATCCATGCCCGAGGCAGGATTTGAACCTACTACCGTAGCAGCAGCGCGGTTCCGGACTGAAGCGCCTAGAACCGCTCGGCCACAACGGCCGACTGACTGAATATTTATGGAGCTTCTTTCAGACTGTGCATCATTATAGATAACTGCCTCATCTGTAAGAAGCCTGGTTTTGATATTAATATTGTTCACGTAGTATATCAGCAATGTCACTGATATATAACGTGGACAGCAATGGTCCCGCTACACTCTCCTGGACCATCTACACCTGAGATGAGTCTCCATCCAAGATAACATGCTGCGTCCTTCCTATCAAAAAGTTCTTAATCCAGTGACAGACTTCACTTGATGTCCAATATGATTGAGCGTTTGACAATAAGCGTAGAGGTGGTACTGAGCCAAATGCTTTTTGGAATTCAAGAAATTCTGCATCTACATGACTGTATTGATCCAAAGCTTTCAGTACATCACGTGAGAAAAGTGCGATATGGATTTCACGTGATCGATGTTTTCGCTCCATGCTGGTTGGTATTGACGACGTCATCCTGTTCAAGCTAGCTCATTATGTTTGAGTTAAAAATATGTTCTAATGTTCTAAGATTTTATACCAAATGGATGTCAAGGATATTGGACGGTAGTTTCGTGGATCACTTCTACTACCCTTCTTGTACACAGGTGCAACCTGTGCCTTTTTCTAAGAACTGGCACAGTTTTTTGTTTGAGAGATCACGATGGCTTATAGTTAGAAGAGCCACAAATTCAGTATGGAATCTGAGACAGATTACATAGGGCCCTGGAGCTTTATTCAGTTTTAACGTTAATTTGAGAAACCCCGCTGAGTGGTAGTACTTATTTCATCGCTATTGCTTACAGTCCAGCTTCTTCCGTTTTACTTCATCTTAAACTGCATTTTGCATTTTATGTGACCAGCAGTCTATTACGTCCACCGATATACTCTAAATACAACATGACGTATATGGACGCTTAGAATATCTGTGTCGGAATTTAGATCCAGGACTGAGCGTCATAAAATACAGCAGATACAGGGCGTTTCAAAATGAATATACGGGTTTTAATGCTTGATAGCATATATTACGTTCAAATTATAATTATAAATTACACATCAAATGAAAGAGCAATTCAAACATTTGTTTGTATACCCGTGCGCAAAGGGATGAGAATGGAACGCCCAAGAATGAATGAAAAACATCTTGAAAGAGTGAGTCTATCACGCGTAGTCCCAAGAAATCAGTTCGTCCTTGTCGTTCGCAGTTGTTACAAGCTCTAAAGCCTGCATATTACGGTTTACGGGCTAGCTTCGCAAACGAAATTTGCTGCATGAGATGAAGATTTTCTGGATTGTGTCGTCTTCAATCATGGATAGACATTTCACCTAAATGGAAATGTGAACACACGTAGTGTGTGTGTGGGGCTGGTAAATAAATCCCCATGAGATGGTACAGTTGCAACGAGACTTTTTCGGTGAAGCAAGTGTAACTGGTGTTTCTCAGCAGCAAAATGGCGCGCCATCTCACTGGCATAACTCAGCACGCGACTGGTTAAACGACGTTGTACCCGACCGCTGGATCGGCCGCAAGGCGCTGGATGACAGAGCTCGTTTCATATGATCATATTCACACACGATCTGACCCCATGAGGTTTGTGCCTTTGGCGGTTCATAAAGGATGATATGTATATGTCTCCGCTACCAGGTGGTCTATCCGACTTCAGAAACAGCACTGTTGCAATAATTACTATAGACACAGTGATCAAGGTTTAGGGAAAACTCGCCTGTCGACTCGATGTGTGGCGATGGTGCTCACATTGAACACTTTCAAGAAAAGCTGTTACAGTTGCTCTTTCATTTGATGTGTTATTTATAATTATAAACTAAATGTAATAAATGCTACAAAGGCTTAAAACCCGTATATTCATTTTGAAACACCATATATTAAAGTAAGCAATGCTGATGTACGTCACATGTGGAATACACTGTTGCTGTGGTGGATCTTCTGCGGCGGCTTCATTATAGACTGCTAGCTGTTTTCTAATGTGTTTTTATTACTTCAGCATTTATAACGATTTCTCGATACCAAGTCATGGTTTGATAGCCTACCGGTAAAAAACATTTAGGGATGAATTATTAAATGTGTAGTTTTTATGTAGAGCTGTATAAGCGGTCATTTTTCCATATTTCTCGTATGCTTTTTGTTATGAATTTGATAGCAGGTGCCGGCCAGTGTGGCCGTGCGGTTCTAGGCGCTTTAGTCTGGAACCGCGTGACCGCTACGGTCGCAGGTTCGAATCCTGCCTCGGGCATGGATGTGTGTGATGTCCTTAGGTTAGTTAGGTTTAATTAGTTCTAAGTTCTAGGCGACTGATGACCTCAGAAGTTAAGTCGCATAGTGCTCAGAACCATTTGAACCATTTGATAGCAGGTCTTAAGTTTCACAGTAGTAGCGGCGATTATGAGTTTGAAGGAGTTTAAAGATAAGATGTAAAGCGTATAGTCCGCCTGCGTAGCTAAGTGGTCTGCGTACATGGCTGCCATGCGAAGGACCTGGGTTCGATTCCCGGTACATCCAAGGATTTTTCCTTGGCGGAACGACTGGTACACGGTGCACTTGGTCTCGTGTTGCCAATGGAGGAGTTGCTTGGTTCAGAAGTATCGGTTCCGAGATCTGGAAAGTCGCAAAACGGCCGGGAGAGCGGGGTATAGACAACATGTTCCAATGTTCCATCGTACCATATCCACATAACGCCACATGGCAGTAGATATTACGGCGGCCGAACGACATCTCTTGGACCTTCAGGGGCTAGACGAGGAGGTAGTTTTATCTGATGTATAATTAAAGTAATATTTGCAAAATGGTAATAACTAGAGTAATGGAACGAAAATGTGACGTTGGACGTATTTTTTGTGAATTTTTGAGAAGTAGTCAGTTATACAGGTTGGACCACTGATAGTGACCGGGCCAAATATCTCACGAAACAGGCATACAACGAAAAAACTACAAAGAACGAAACTCGTCTAGCTTGAAGGGGAAACCAGATGGCGAGATGGTTGGCCCGCTAGATGGCGTTGCCATAGGTCAAACGCATGTCAACTGCGTTTTTTAAAAATAGGAACCCCATTTTTTATTACATATTCGTGTAGTACGTAAAGAAATATGAATGTTTTAGTTGGACCCCTTTCTTCGCCTTATGATAGATGCCGCTGTAATAGTCACAAACGTATAAGTACGTGGTATATCGTAACATTCCGCCAGTGCGGACGGTATTTGCTTCGTGATACATTACCCGTGTTAAAATGGACAGTTTCCCAATTGCGGAAAAGGTCGGTATCGTGCTGATGTATGGCTATTGTGATCAAAATGACCAACGGGCGTTGCTATGTATGCTGCTCGGTATCCTGGATGACATCATCCAAGTGTCCGGACCATTCGCCGGATAGTTACGTTATTTAAGGAAACGGGAAGTGTTCAGCCACAAACGTCAACCACGACCCGCAATCAAATGATGATGCCCAAGTAGGTGTTTTAGCTGCTGTCGCGGCTAACCCGCACATCAGTAGCAGGCAAATTCCGCGAGAATCGGGAATCTCAAAAACGTCGGTGTTGAGAATGCTACATCAACATCGATAGCACCCGTACCACATTTCTGTGCACCAGGAATTGCATGGCGACGACTTTGAGCGTCGTGTACAGTTCTGCCACTGGGCACAAGAGAAATTACGGGACGATGACAGATTGTTTGCACGCGTTCTATTTAGGGACGAAGCGTCATTCACCAACAGCGGTAACGTAAACCGGCATAATATGCACTATTGGTTAACGGAAAATCCACAATGGCTGCGACAAGTGGAACATCTGTGACCTTGGCGGGTTAATGAATGGTGTGGCATTATGGGAGGAAGGATAATTGGCCCCCATTTTATCGATGGCAATCTAAATGGTGCAATGTATACTGATTTCCTACGTAATGTTCTACTGATGTTACTACAAGATGTTTCACTGCATGACAGAATGGCGATGTACTTCCAACATGATGGATGTCCGGCACATAGCTCGCGTGCGGTTGAAGCGGAATTGAATAGCATATTCCATGACAGGTGGATTGGTCGTCGAAGCACGTTCACCGGATCTGACGTCCCCGGATTTCTTTCTGTGGGGAAAGCTGAAGGATATTTGCTATCGTGATCCTGACAACATGCGTCAGCGCATTGTCAATGCAGGCGAACTACTCATTGTTGAGAGGAATGTCGTTACACGTTTTGCCAAATGCATTGAGGTTGACGGACATCATTTTGAGCATTTATTGCATTAATGAGGTATTTACAGATAATCACGCTGTAACAGCATGCGTTCTCAGAAATGATAACTTCACAAAGGTACAGGTATCACATTGGAACAACTGAAATAAAATGTTCAAACGTACCTACGTTCTGCATTTTAATTTAAAACACCTACCTGTTACCAACTGTTCGACTAAAATTGTGAGCCATATTTTTGTGAATATTACAGCGCCATCTATCACAAAGCGAAAAAAGTGGTCCAACTAAAACATTCATATTTCTTTACGTACTACACGAATATATAATAAAAATGGGGGTTCCTATTAAAAAAAAAAAAACGCAGTTGATATACGTTTGACCTATGGCAGCACCATCTAGCGGGCGAACGATAGCGCCATCTGGTTTCCCCCTTCACGCTAGACAGGTTAGGTTCTTTGTAGTTTTTTCGTTTGACGCTTATTTCGTGAGATATTTAGCCCGGTCACGATCAACGGACCACGCGGTATATCTGCTCTTATTTACCTAATGTTAAATGTAGTTTGCATCTGGCGCAACGCATTTACTAATTTGTCACTCTTTCTTTCACAGATCATCGGCAATTTATTGCTACTTCTTGTTATTGTATTTGTTCCATTTTTGCTTTTTCTTTCATTTTGTGCCTACCTTTGACTTGTGAAAATGTCGCGAGAAACTGCTAACAGTACATCGCCATGCGTAATGAGTGAAAAAGCCGCCTTGAATAATTTGACTGATAATACTAGCGACACTCAGTATCATAATGATAATCCTCCAATTACAGATAATCAGTGCGTGCCGACCACCAGTAATGATTCTAATCTAAATGATGAGCAAACAAATTCAATTACGTCCACAGTAAATTTAACGACAATTGACGACGCGGCACGTTCGACTACAATGAACGCTGCCCAGTTTGACACACCTGATTTGCAACCGGTCAGTACCGTTAGGGGTTCGGTTGTTTGGGGAAGGAGACCAGACAGCGAGGTCATCGGTCTCATCGGATTAGGGAAGGAAGTCGGCCGTGCCCTTTCAGAGGAACCATCCCGGCATTTGCCTGGAGTGATTCAGGGAAATCACGGAAAACCTAAATCAGGATGGCCGGACGCCGACCACCAGTAATGATTCTAATCTAAATGATGAGCAAACAAATTCAATTACGTCCACAGTAAATTTAACGACAATGGATGACGCGGCACGTTCGACTACAATGAACGCTGCCCAGTTTGACACACCTGATTTGCAACCGGTCAGTACCACTGCGCCACCTCGCTCGGTCCCTGATTTGCAAAATTTACACTGTGAACAAATAAATGTTTCTGACGAAGATGAACAGTGTACTCAAAATACGTCAGATTTATTTGATTCCGATGTATTGACCAACAGTGCACATCCAATTAGCTAACACAAAACGTGACAAATGCAGATACACCACCACACAGCACAGAGAATAGAGTCGCTAATTTTGGCATGGATCAAGTTATGGCAGTATTGCTACAACTTTATGAAAATCTCAAACAGTCGAATGAAAAACAAGACAACAAATATAGACAACTTTATGAACCGAACAAATAACTTAATAAAATTTCAAAGAGTTGAATGAAAAACACGACAACAATTACAAACAACTTGGTGAACCGATTACAGCCGTTGCCTTGCAGTGTCATGATACTAAAGAACAATTATGTGAGGAAATTGAGATTTGTGCTAGGAGCAATAGTGAAGAAATTAGATCTGTTGCACAAGAATTACGTAATACACATGCAGCCACAACAAAACTACTTAGAGATGAAATAAGTGCAGTCGAAAAACAATGTTCAGAAAACGCAACACAGTTACGCGACGAGTTTAAATTAATGTCAGCAGAACTTTCACGCACTCTGGATGTGAAAGTCGACAAGAAATTTGAACAACAGAACAGCCAAACTGACGAACGTTTTAATCACTGCCTACAAAACAGTGAAACGCGTTACCCTAAATTCATACAGGAACAGAACAAAGTAAAGAAACAAGTCATGGAAACAATTACTACACAGAGACAGGAAGACAAGCGTAAGTTGTTTACGAAAGCAAAAACATACGTAGACACCAACATTGCTGCAGTATCAGACGAAATCAATACTATTAAACAGTTGAACACTGAATTGCGTGGTGAAATCTCCGATCTAAAAACAAAAACAGACAATAATATTCAGACTTTGGAAAATAAATACACAGTAGACTTTCAGACAGTGACCAGCAGACTTGAACAATTGGAATTAATACAGGATCCCGATGCCATTAAAGCATACGTTAAGAAATTAATGAAAACTACATGTAAAATGCAAAAACAAATTGATGCATGTGACACTAAAAATGACGGTCAGGTAAAAGAACTGAAAAATTTGATGAATTGGCCAGTCGTATTGATGTTATCGAAAATAACAATGACACCAAATCAGACGATACGTCACCAGTTTCGTCCAATCAAACACCCGAATTCCAAAACATACAGCAGACAATCAGTGAGATAGGTACGTCCAATAATACATTACGTAGAAAACTGTCACCTTTACAGCAAGAAGTGACAGAAATGAAATATGTTTCAGCCTCTAACACGTCACAGCATGCGTCACATTCAGAAAATTTGTCACACTCACACAGCCAGTATAAGTTAGGTAATTTACAGAGAGTACATGACTTAGATTCCAAACAGACACAGACAAACAGATTCTCATACAATCCTGAATCTGCTGAGACATTCAGAGACGATAATTTTGATTATAAGCACTTTCTATCTGTGAGAAAATTTAAGGTACTTAAAAATGACCGAACACAATACACTGATACAAAAATTTACTTCTGCACTTCCACCGGCTTGGCCTATAACGCAGAAACTAAAATTTATTTGCAGCTTTTGACCTCAGGGGATTCATTACACTTCGTTGAATATGTGTCGTAGAGTGCACAGGGCCCCGAGGCGTAGTAGTGCTATTTCTTCTTTAGTTTTCTGCACTGCTGCCTACTCTTTTACTATCCTTTAAATCTATCAAAACAACTCTTCAACTATCGATCTATCTAAAATTAGGAATGAGTAAAGAAAACCTGATATAACTAGGTTTACCTGAAAGTGACCGTTTTCATTAGTCACTCCAGGAACGACAACCACCAGAACTTTAATAATAAATAAAATTTTAATCATCAGTATCGTCAAAATTATAAGCAACAGCAAACACATTTTGGCAACAATAGGGGGTTTTCCCCACAAAAACAGCATCAAAACCAGCCAGTTGGCATAACTAACCAACAATGTAATGTGCAAGGTCAACCAAGTTTAATGTTTCGCCGCCTGCACCAAGTATAGCGTCGGCTCCGCCAAATAGTAACGCACAGCAACAAGGAAATCACTACGTACAGAAGACACATCATTTCAACTCCTATCGCAACGCGCCGTATAGTAATGACTATCATGACAAACGTAAAAGTAATGAACACAGTTTTCAGCGCATGTTTAAGGGGACCACACCGTGGTTCAGGTCGAAAAAAATCGATATTCGGTTTTCATCATATTTCGATGGATTAAGGTTTTTTTAAGTACTCTGAAAAGGATTTTGCTGAAAAAATTTTTAAGGAGCATTTAAAGGCCATTTTCCTACCACATGTGTTTATGTGCCACGCCCACTTTTCTGTCACCCACTATTCTGAATATATTTTAGATCTTTATATCCCTTACATTGCACGTTAGGGATTTTTCTTTAGTCCCGAATGTGTTGGCTATCCTTGGAATGCAACGGTCGGTATTCTTTTGTTTTTGCTGTTTGACCGGACAGGGTCGGTTAACTAAAACTGAAATAGAAAACTTGCAGGTATACTATGGGCAAGCAATTAGTAGAAATAAAGAAAATCTGGAGGCAATGAAGAGAGATGTTCGGGCTATATTCTTCCATAAGTCCCCTACTGATGATAAGCCATGTCATGGATTGTGTCCATCAGGAGAAAATTCGTGGTGCAAATACAATAGGGCTCAGGCAAGTGAAGAATATTATTCTCACCAGCATTCTCTCCCTGCTGCTGTTATTACAGCAATTAAACCTATTTTCAGAGACTTGGCTCATCCTGACCTTCTAAGGAAATGTCTGCATGGGTAGACACAGAACCCAAATGAATGTTTCAACAGCATAACTTGGAACAGCCTTCCTAAAATTGTATTTGTAGGCATGAATACAATGAAACTAGGAGTTCATTATGCTGTTATTACATTCAATTGTGGTAATATTGCAAAGGATTGGGTACTGAAAAAGCTGGGAATTAATCCTGGTGAAAATATGATCACTGGGCTGCAACACTGCGATAAAATGAGTATAGCCGATGCAGACAGGTCTGCATCTAATACGGCCAAGAAAGCAAGACAAACATCCAGGAAGGTGAAAAAGGAGCTGGAAGATCTGCTAGAGGCCAAAGAAGGGCCATCATATGCAGCAGGACAGTTTTCACTAACTGTATGTAACAAATTTCAAAAGTTTTTTCTTTAAAGTCAATTTCCCGCAAACTAAAATTTTCAGTCCATACGCCACATTATATCAGAAACTCTCATAGATACATGAATGAAATTTTCAGAGACACTGCATAACATAAAAAGCCACCTCTGGTACTACATTCATTAATATTCCCCCATCAGGGAGTCCACAAAAATATTTTCTGCAGAAAAAACTTAATATTTTTTGTTAATAAATTTAAAAAATTATTTCTTAAAAACTATAAAATGGATAAAGTAGATTTTAGTACAGTTGACTATATTAGCATCATGTAATATACCGTAAAAATGTTAAGGTCCTGCATCAAAAAGTTTTTTTCAGAAATGGGTCAAATACTTGCCTAAATTAATATTGGTTAGATAGGCAGGTTTTGGTCCCCTTAATAACAATAGGTCTTATCATCAGCAGAATCATCCCCAACAACAGATTATCATGAATTAACCAGACAGTCGATAACATCCCCAACATAATACGTCAAGACGAAATAACAGAACAGTACAAATAGTCGAAGTGCCACAGCATCCTCCTGCAAATAACATCACGTCAGAAAGAATTTGACTACATACGGTACAGTTTGCATCTTCCAGCAACGTAAGCAATACTTTTGATACACAGAATCTCGTTCACGAAAATGTTATTACTTTTGACGACATCCGAGACACACTTTTACATGAAAAACCAGTTATACAAAAAACTATTAGCCACCATGTTATTGAAGTAAAGATTGGATCATCCACATTTTAGCAGTAATCGATTCTGGATCACCTACGTCAGTTATAAATGAAGAAACTTTAACGAATGTAACAAAATGGTTCAAATGGCTCTGAGCACTATGCGATTTAACTTCTGAGGTCATCAGTTGCCTAGAACTTAGAACTAATTAAACCTAACTAACCTAAGGACATCACACACATCCATGCCCAAGGCAGGATTCGAACCTTCGACAGTAGCGGTCACGCGGTTCCAGACTGAAGCGCCTAGAACCGCACGGCCACACGGGCCGGCAAGAATGTAACAAAGAGAACACCTATCCTACGTTACCACTAGGCAAAAATAAAGTAAAAGGAGCAGTATCTGATAAAGGAGTAGATGTAAAATTACAGACACACTTATCATTTTGTATTGCTGGTCATACGTTCCAAGCAAATTTTTGGATTGTTCCCTTATTGACAACAGACAGTATTTTAGGTACGAATTTTTTGATACAACATGACGCAATTATTGACTTTCCAACTTCCTGTTTGATGTCAAAGTATGAAAAATTACAACTGGCATTAGAATTTCAGCACGCTTTATCAGCAGAAGAACAGGCAATTAATCGCATAGAGGTCATTTCTACATCGCGTAACATAGACTGGCATTCCACATTGTTTACAGATAGGTTTGTACACAGCTACAATACACAAGACGAAGCCGACTGTGACGTTATGCAAATGATTACAGAGAAGGTAAAACAGAACAGTGCAAATACAGATGACGAACGTTCTCAACTACGTAATATTCTTTTACAGCAAACTCCAGTTTTTGACAACATCCCTGGTACTATGTCCGGTTTCATGTATGAATTTCAAGTTAAACAGCACGACAGGCTTAAAACCAAACATTATCCTATTCCATATATCCACAGAGAACAAGCCAAGAAAGAATTGCAAGCTCTGCAAGGTATTATTGAACCGGCAGTCAGTCCGTATATAAACCCACTCCATATTGTTACGAAAAAGGATGGCTCATTTCGCCTCGTACTTCATTCGCGTCATGTCAACGACATTATTATTAATGAAACAGATCGCCCACAGACACTAGAAGAACTTCTACAGAAATTTCATGGTACTGCTGTTAATTCCACATTTGATTTACAATCGGGGTTTTGGTAAATTCAGCTCCATCCGAACTGCAGAAAGCACACAGCATTTCTGTTTTCGTGCTTGTTATCAATTCTGCAAATTACCGTTCGGTATAACAATTTCTTCAGCAGCATTTATTCGCGGTTTGAAAGCTATACTTCCGACAGAACTTAAAGACAGAATCACAACGTATGTAGACGACATCCTTATCACAGAAGCTAACTGATCCGAACACAATTTGATTCTTGAACTACTGTTGCAGACTTTTCGTGCACAAGGACTCACAGTTAATCTTAGCAAATCGCATTTTTTTAAAACTTCCATAAAATTTCTTGGACATGTAATTTCAGCAGAAGGCATTGCCCCTGACCCGGAAAAACTTCAAGTTTTACGTGACCATACTGTTCCAACGACCAAGAAACAACTATGCAGCTTTCTGGGATTAATTAACTTTTTCCGTAAATTTATTCATTACTCTGCTTTAGTCACTCCTAGATTATGCCAGTTGACGGGTAAGAACGCTGTTTGGTCCTGGGATATCCAAGCACAGTCTGAGTTTGTTAATCTAAAACATGCCTTCTTGAACGCACCACTTTTATCACACGCAGATCCTACCAGAAATTTTTCCATTGCCACCGACAGTTCTAACACAGCTCTAGGCAAACACATTTTTCAGTTAATTGAAGAAGACGGTACTACAGTAATTAAAAACTTCACCTTTGCAAGTCGCATTCTGTCACCTGCTGAACGCAATTATTCTGTTACAGAACTTGAAACATTATGTGTTGTATGGGCATTTACCAGATTTAGGCATTTTCTTTGTGGAAGATATACTACCATTTTACAGATCATAGAGCTACACAGTTTTTACTCTCCGCTAAATTTACACATGACAGGTTAAGCAGATGGAAGCTTTATTTACAGGAATTTAATTTGACAATTGTTACATTCTCAGACCACAAAACATTGTAAGAGACGCACTATCCCGTTTTCTCAGCAACAATCAGCAAGACATCGCAACCGAGTTCTGCCAAGCAAATTTTAGCCTCATGTATATTCAACATGTTGCATTTGAAAATTTCATTTCGTCGTCATTACGAGACACAGCACAAGAGCAGAGCAAGGATAACGTATGGAAAGAAATTAAACACCTTTGGCAAGAAACTAATAACATTACCATTAGAAACAATTATACTGTACGCAACAACATTCTGTTTCGCCGCTCTCACCCTGACAGCAACAACTGGTTATTATGCATTCCTGACGAGCTTGTTAACAAATTAATTTGGTATACTCATTTAAGTTACGCACATTATGGAGCCAGAAAATGTTTTCTTATTATTTAAGTCCCATACTCCTTGGCGGAGCGTAGCGGACGATGCGGGAAAACCGCATCGCCGTACTAGGCAAGGACCTAGCGAAGGTGGTTTGCCATTGCCTTCCTCCGACCGTAATGGGGATGAGTGATGATGATGAAGACGACACAACAACACCCATACTGAGACAAAACTGTTATTTTGCCAACATCGAGAAACGTATTCGACAAGTTTTAGCGCCATGTAAAATCTGCCAGAAAGATAAATCAGACACGATTTCACATATTCCTGTGTTACATCCCATTGTATCCATTAAATTGAGACATATGGCCGCAGTAGACACTTTCGGATCGATTTCTAGTTCTAATAGAGGTTTTTGTTACATCTTTGTCGCTGTTGAACTCACTTCGAAATTTGTTACCTTCACTCCGTTACACAAAGCTACTGCTAAATCTGTTTCCAATGCATTTGTAAAACATTGTCTATTTCATGTAGGGCATGTATTGAAAGTAATTTCCGACAATGGACCACAATTTCGATCTGCGATATGGACACGTACGTTACGAGCTAGAAACATTTCTCCGATATATATATCCAGGTATCACGCTTCTTCGAATCCTTCTGAACGATTGATGAAAGAAATTGGTAAACTATGTGGAATATATTCCCATAAAATACATATTGATTGGGAGGCACACATACTCTCATTCCAGGATGTAATTAACTCCATACCAAATGAATCTACTATGCTATCTCCGACTGTTGTATTGAAAAATGTTGAACCACCCAACTAAGTTAAAGAATTAGTATCTTTCCCTACATCTCGTCGACTACGCCACCATGAAATAATTGATATTGCGCTCAACAACATCAAACGTGCAGCAGAGCGCCGCAGAAGACAGCAAAAACAGGTTTGTACACGCCGTGAATTTCACATAGGACAGAAGACATTAGTACGAACACATTATTTATCCAACAGAGGAAAGAGTAAGTGCAGTAGATTTGAGCTTCTATATGGTGGTCCATATAGAATTCGCAGCATTCCTCACACCAATGTAGTACATGTCGAAGCTTTGACCAGAAAAACCAAGGGCAATCACCATATTTCCAATATTAAACAGCTTATTGAAGGAACATACTTTATGATTTATCACACTGTAATGCCGTTTCCTGATACTTATATGACTACTTACTGATGATCATATTTTTTCTTGGCAAGTGCCCGGCAAGGTAAGGTTAGCAGGTCTCTTTTCTTATCGTTATATACCAGACCGTGCACATTTCCATTTTTTTGGGTATATATGATGGTTTTCCTATGGAAAGTAGAATTTTCTCTGGATTCACTATGAAATCTTTAAGATATAACAAACACCAGTTGACTTTGACATTTTGCCTTATGAAACCCGATATCTTGACTATTTTACATTTTTTTTCTACTACATTATGATATAGTGTGTACATTTTTGCACTTGAAAATTGTCAATGGTTTTGACCTAATGCGTTGTCTCTCATGCTATGCTGTATGCTTAGTCATATCACTAGAAACAAGTTTTTATTTAACGGGTATGTGATTTAAATGCAAGATATTAATCCATATTCATCATTTTCAGAAAGCAATACCGTGTAAAAGAAATAAATTAAACAAACACAGTGGATTACTATGAAATGGGAATTTTACCATCGGAATGAACGAAAGAAAATGCAATACCTTGTCTTGAAGAGTAAATGGATTAGAATTAACAAAGATTACCAAAATATAGTATATGCACTGTATGATAGCAAACTTGATTAATTACTTTTCTTACACACGCACCGTCGAGCGGAGCAATGTATGTTAATTTTAGTGATGAAGTATGCTAGAAGTAAGAAACTTAATAATATATGAAATGATGATGCTCATGAATGATGCTGATAAATAAGATAATGAATAATGAACTATTTTTGCAGCGGATAATAAATAATTGTGTCTAGTTGTATTAACAAAATGGTAATTAATAATGAAGTTTTTTTTCTTTTTTGCAGATGAGGATAATGATGTTGTAGTTCTATTTCACAGTATGCCGTATATCGCTTAGTATAATGACTGAATGTTTTGGAAAGGGACAGCTACAGTAGGTGCATATTAAGCAGATACGTCATTACCTGTCAGTTAGAAGTTTACCACTTTTCAGCATAATATATACTTCTTCTTTCAGCTTAATAATCCACTTTGCATTTTTTTCCAGGAGAAGCTTTTCATGACATTAAAATGATTTCTGAAATATGTCGTTATGTTATATGCTACAAGCACTTAGTTGTTAAACCTGTTCTAGTACTTGCATTCGCTAGATTCGCAGCTTCGAATCCTGCCTTGGGCATGGATGTGTGAAATGTCCTTAGGTTAGTTAGGTTTAAGTAATTCTAAGTTCTAGGGGACTGATGACCTCAGATGTTAAGTCCCATAGTGCTCAGAGCCATTTGAACCATTTGAACCAAGTACTTGCATTTATTTTTTTACCCAGTTGTCTCTATCATTGATGAATGTAATCACATATACTCTACTTGTTTGATAACCTTGCTACAGCTGACTCATGACGAATGACGTTGATAATCCTTATTTCCGGCAATAAGTCAAAAGCAAATATTTTCATGCCCCAGGAATTGACTATTGATCCAAACACAATGCATTGCTAGCACAAAAAAATTATTACTAGTCCTAACTATTATCAGTATCCAACTAAATAATGCTATTAGTTTAAGATACATTTCTAGTCCTAAATTTAACGCAAATTTTTCTTATGTATTGATTCCATTATGTCTATGTATTATTGGATTAAACACCTTGAGTACTAGTTCAAATGTTTTACATTTTAAATATGTCTTATGTCACTTGCATGATATCAGATATAGCCACTAGCAGCTTGTTGCTACACGCAATAACTCCTGTTTTGAATGACGACTTCTGAATAATGCATAATAAATGCTTTGTAACTGGCCAGTGAGTGCCAATAATTACTGTAATAAGATGACTTATGAATAATGTTTTGTAATATTCCATAAATGCTATGCCAATAATTACTGCAATTAGATGACTTGTGAATAATGTTCTGTAATACTCCACACATGCTTTATAACTGGCCAATGAATGCTAATAATTGTTCAAATCGGATGACTCACTAGTGTAGTTCTGAATGATGTGTAGCATAAGACTTAATGTATCCTTCACCTTCTGACCTAATTACCACCAATTACTGCGATATCCATATGTCCTGTCCATCCTAATGATCATGGAGCACTCTATTTGGTTTTTGCACTAATTCTACGTTGATGTAAGAGTATGGATCCTACAAGAATGTGGTGTTGACATCAAGATGTCCACCACCTTGAACGATGGAGATGTTACTATGGACCTCCTGGTTGGTGTACCTAATGTACTACCAAAATGATAACATACAACATTAATACAACATTTCAGTGTCTTAGCTACACTGATAAATACTTCAGGGAAGAGAACTTCAGATTGTCTCACTTGGTGTTGTGCTTCTGTAGAAAGATATGGACTTTTAGCGCAGCTATGTGCAACCCACTGTGCTACAACCATGATTCTATCCTTCCCATTCCTTTCCTAGTTCTTGTGTAAACGGCTAAAGACTTTTACAGTGCGTTTGCACTTTATTTCATTTCTCAATGTGTTTAAATTCTTGTAAGATGCTAAAGACTTATACAGTGCGTGTGCACTTCATTTCATTTCTTAATATTATCAGTTCTCCTAAACATGCTGAAGACTTAGACTTTTACAGTGCGTGTGCACTTTATTCCATTCTCAATGTTATTGTAAAAATGTTAAAGACTTTTACAGTGCTTGTGCACTTTATTTCATTTCTTAATGTGTTCAGTTCTTGTAAAAATGATGAAGACGTACACAGTGTGTGTGCACTCTATTTCTTTTCTTAATATGTTCTGTACTCATTGCGTGTGCACCCTATTTCATTTCTCAATACGTTCTGTTCTTATATTATTTATGAATAATGTTATATATATATATATATATATATATATATATATATATATATATATATATATTCTGTGACTGTAGACATAGTAAACTAAATAGGTGGTAAAAAAATTTGTTGCTCATGGCAGGTCCAATTGATTTACCAGCGCTGCCAAATTTTTAACCCCCCCCCCGCCCCCGTGGAGGGTTATGTAAGAGGTCAATGACTAAGGAATTTATTGCTAGCGCACTCGATCAGATGTAACTTCGATGGATTGCTTACGCGCTGCCTGCTATATGTAAGCTACAATAGAATCGCAGACCAGAGAGCAGTGTCGGCAGCAGTAGTAGAAGTAGCTCTCAGTCAGGTGACTGGGGGGTCAGGTCGCTCTTAGAGAGCAGTTGTCGAGTTGTATAGCTCGCAGAGAGCACTTGTGTCCTGTATGGAACTACTAAGGCCGGTCGTGGAGAACGATGGCGGTGCCTGAGCGATATAGTATAAGGTATAGCCACGCGCATATGTAATTTGTAACAACTGATTTTGTACTATTGTTATATCAAGTCCTATGTAAATGTTTTTTAAAAAAAATCTTTTAATAATAGTCTTTCTTATGAAGATAACTTTTGACAATCATTCACCTGAATTTAAAGATTTTACTAATTTCTCCTATCAATGCTCATCCCAATTATCGTAAAGAAAAATCAGTTGTTTCTTTTTATACATAACAAATCTAGTGGCCAGCATTGCACTGGGCTGTGCCAGAAAAATTTCTTATAGGAGCAGATATATACGCGTTATCCGGCGACACAATTGACGAAAGAATTTTCGGTTAATTCAGAATGACTTTTCAGCGTTATGACGCAGCATTGCTGACGTCCAGATTTACCAGTTTAGAATCACAATCAGTTAATTATTGAAAGGTTTTATATGAGTCACAATTTTATTGATAGGTTACTGACCCATTTTTATTGGGAGGTTACGGGATTAAACTGTTGGGAGGTTACAACTAGAGTAATGGAACGAAAATGTAACGTTACAAGTTTAATAATCTCAGTTACGAATAGAAGGTAGTAGTATTGACAAGAGCCGTATGGTAGCAGTGGATATAGTATTACTCGGGAAGCGCTAGATACGCAAAGAGAGGAAAAAATGATAAGCAACTTCATAAGTAAAGATCTACAATATTCAGTAATAGCTCTCTATCGCATGTAAATGGAAAATCTGTTACTTTCTTATAGCTACGGCTGAAAATCGTTGATGTCGTGTGGATGCTCTTCGTTAGCCACGAAACATTTCATTTTGCGGATTTCATTGCTAAACGATTCTCGACAGAGTTGTACTCTTGTTCCAATTAAAAAAAAGAAAGAGGCGAGTAAGTTTATTGTGAGTGTTGAGCGCCGCGTGCACACACACGGCCTCACGTACGCTGCAAACTGTTCTGTCGAGGCTTTTATTACTCGATCAAGCGGTTCGTTTCAGCGCACGCCCAACCGGTTTATTGGACTGCATTATTTGTGGCCAGCCGACTGCGCAGTTACATTGGACAGCACCGCTCATCGGCAGGCGAGGGAAGGAAAGTCTGGCGGCTGTTCTGACGGTGGGATTTTTCTTTCTTGCCCCCCAACGATTAGCAAGACGTGGATTCTGAACAAATTATCTTTTTAAGTTTCAAGTAATTTTAAAGTATGCTGATCGCCAATTATACAGATAATTCAGTGCATCTAAATGTCAATGCCAGTCCCTCACAACTTGCCGGTACTGTGCAGATGTCTATTGGTTCCAAAGACTTTTCTAAACAATTATGTCGCTGCCTGCAAATAAGGTAATAAGATTTGGTTCAGACTTCCAGTTCAGACTTCCAGTACACGTTAGTAAAGCCAGAGGTAATTTCTAAAATAATCACACGACGAAATACTGTTCTGAAGATTGACAGTTTCAAGCATATGGGAGAACTGTTATCAGCAACAGAAGCTCGGTCAAAAGACACACCCTTTTCTTCGTTGCACCATACGATAACTTAAATGCTAATTACCATGTGTTATTGTTTTGGCAATAACTATATGAGTAATATGTGAAAGAGGTTTGGTAAAGTTACTGCTAGGACTACCATCCTTTGCATCAAGCTTTTCAGTAAGAGCTTGTAAGAAAATATCTTGCTCATATTTGGTTCATAACGAATTAGTAGTACTAACAAAACCCTCTTTTCCTCGCCACTTAGCTTAGAGAACCAACGTCTGATGCGTGGAATTTAGGTTATGATAAACAAAGGTTTGTTCTTCTGAAGCAGTCGATTTGGAACGGACTGGAGGGGGTGGGGGGGGGGTCGCTGTCGATCTAACAAGGGAATGGTCAGACTTGCCATGTCGAAACCTGTGTTGCTTTTTTTACCACTGTGTGTTAACATTGCAAGAAGTCTGTATGCAGAATTTTAGCTGCTGATATGACCTGGAAGTCTGTAAACAATTTTATGAAGTAAGACATTATTGTCGCATGGTTTCCGCGCTTATAACTGCCTCTTGTACAACCCTGACCTCTCTCGCTACGTTATACCAACGCCATCTAGGGACAAGGTGGCGTCAGCTACGCGCCGCTCTCTTGCCACAACAGTGAGAGAGCTGATTCCCCCAGTGAAAGCGATTGTATGATAAACATTCGTTGACAAATATGGCTGATATGTTATCTACAACATTCTTTCCAAATAGCTATGAAATAGACACAAATAAATATACGGTTTAGAACACGTCCATATTTTATTTCTAGTAATTACCGCAAAAATGCAAAATATTGATACAATGTTCAAAACATAGGTCTTTTGTGCACCAAGAACATACAAGCAAAGACGACATATGACAGTCCTGCGAATCACAGACGTTGTTAGACGTCCGTAGACAAAACTGGGCTGGTGTTAGGAATGAATCAGGCCTAGTATCAGTATATTTCGAGGAGTGCCACGCATATTTAATCATATTCTGAAACCGTGGGGAGGAAAATTGATAATGTACTACTGATTGCAGCTTGAGAATATTGTCACGGTGATAGACAGGACATTGCAGTGATTTGCACACAATAATTTTCTCTGTTAGTTTTCTGTAAAATGCCTTCCACTGACGGAAAAATTCTCTGTCTAAAGGTTGAATTACGTTTGTCCTGCCGGGTGGAATCTGAAGTACCTCTACTTCTTTGTCAGGGTGGACTCGAAATACAGCTTTTCATGAATCAGACCTTTTGTGACCTGACCACGAATCTAGAAGGAGAAGAGATTTGTTCCCGCAGAACGGAAGAAAAGCATGACGCATGAAAAGTGTAACGTTTTCATCTCCCATTTTTCCAGACTTCGATGTGTCTACCACAAGATTGTTTGTGTAGAACATTGTTCTTTTGACAGGTGGTCCAAAACGTCCAGTTGGTTCTTGAAGACACACATATAGTTTAGGCAGCAATGAACCATCCAGACTAATTCTGGGCATTATGTGTATGAATGGGTGAGTGCAGTCGTGGACTGCGCAATCGGCTCAATATGTTTTTCCCCTTTGAATGACAGTGTTCTTTTCGCACGCATTTCTTTTTGAAAACCTGACCGATCTGCATTGTACACGTACGATTCACTAAAACTAGCGGTCTTATTTTTTGCATTCGTAAGAAAAGCTTCTATCATTTCGATTTGTGTCACTTCATTTTCCGACCTGTTTCTCGATACAAATTTTGTTATTTTTCTTGCCACAATTTTATGTGATCTTTTGAAGCGACTAATCCAACTTTGAGAAGCTGTAAATTCTTTGGCGCCTATCGCGTTGGCAATCTCTAACGCCCAATCACGCAAAGTTGTATCGCTGACATTAAATGACTGTTGTCTGGCATCGGTAAATAGCTCAAAAGTCGCGCATTTATCTCCGTCGCAATTTCCAGTCGACTCTTACGTCGTCCAGCGACCTCCTTTTTCCATCTATACAATTTACGTTCAGAACGGACAAAGCGATACTTATTTTGAACAGTACTGACACGTAGGCGTTTCTTACCACTTTCGTTCAACCAATACGTCACCGCTTTTTCTATGTCTGATAAGGTAATTGTAGTTGCTGGTGCTACTTTCGGAGATAATTGATGATGGTACGTGGCACTATCACTCGAAGAGTCTTCATGAGTGCAACTTTCGTCTGTGTCTTCGCCGTCTGTAGATTCACAGTCTGCAATATCGAGTGTTTCAGTTGTTCCTAGCCACATGTCTGCGCCATTAACATGCTCGTTTAGAAGTTTACCATGTCGCACAACACATAGTCTTCACGTGTGCTTTCCGTTGATTGCTTCATTTGGCGTCTGTGGTATATCTCCATGGCAAGCAGCAAAACATTTACAGGGTTCGCCATCACCTGTGAGGGGAGATTTAATCTTCACCGTAAAGTGGCTTGCGGAGTATAGTTGAACATGTACAGTACATCTTTCACATCTCTAACCAGTTTCAGGACGGTATGTTTCGAAATACGTACCAGAAATTAAAAGGACGTGCGTGCCACAGAAACGAATATTCGATTCCCCTTTCCACCAAAACCGTGCAGTGATATTCCTCTTTAGTGAACGCCGCGATAAGACGGCCGCACTTCCCGACCATGCGCACAACGCTCGCGACTCGCCATTTCCAGGGGTGGCCAGCCGTCACTGCAAGCGCCAAGCAGGAAACACAGCCATGTTCGTGATTTTTTTTTTTTAGGTGACTTCCAGTTCATGTCAGAAGCTACAATTTTGCATACGGACCTTTTGCACAGTTAAATAACAGTGCTAAAAAAAGCATGACAAGTCCGACCATTCCCTTGTAAGACTTATGAAAAGAGTAGCGAGTTCAATAGAATTATATCCTGTGTCAACTCAAACGCCATACGATAGTGTAAGCGCGAACTAAGCACTATTGCACAAGTGTGTTTCAATTTCTCTCAAAAATTTTTTGTTCTCCTTTTGTGAACCTGTAGGTCTGTAGCAATGAGAAGTCTTCACATCTGGTAAGGAGCTCCTTTATTCCTTTCCGGCATCAACTTGAGTCTAAATTGCCGATTAAGGAACTCACTGAAACAAGAGAGGTAAAACTTATATTTTGTAACTGAGCCCAGAAACAAGCACGTCCATTCTCTTACCTAATAGCTCAGTAGTGCATGTTCTGGCAAAGATAACCGTTGAGCCTAGTAGGAAAACCGAACGAGGTGGCGCAGTGATTAGCACGCTGGACTCGCTCGCATTCTGGAGGGAGGCGGTTTAAAACCCACGTTCGGCCATCCTGACTTACGTTTTCCGTGATTTCCGTAAATCGCTTCAGGCAAATGCCGGGATGGTTCCTTTGAAAGAGCACGGCCGACTTCCTTCCCCACGCTTACCTATTTCGATGGAACCGATGACCTCGCTGTTTGGTCCCCTCCCCGGAATCAACCAACCTAATAGGAAACAAATCAATATGATCATGAATCTGAGAGCAAATGTTTTGGGTTATTGCATTTTCATATGATTTTTTTTTACTTATCCAATGGGACTCGGTCAAAAGTCATACCCTGTTTTTTGTTGCACCATACGATAACTTAAATGAGAATTTCCATGTGTTATTTGTTTTGGCGATAATTATATGAGTAATATGTGAAAGAGGTTTGGAAAAGTCACTGCTAGGACTACCGTCCATTGCATCTTGCTTTTCAATAAGAGCTTGTAAGAAAATATCTTGCTCATATTTGGTTCAAATGAATTAGTAGTGTTAACAAAACCTCGCCACTTAGCTTAGAGAAGCACTGTTTGCGACACTAAATATCAGGACTTGCTGCTCTTGCTGGAACGATTTCACTTCTTCAATTTTCATAGTTTCGTTCCTTCATGTTTGATGATTTAAAAAAAAATTGTCTGTATTTGTTAGTGTCTTTTTTATCTTCTTTGACGCGCTATTAGCACCACTTTTTCTACGATTAACTATGACATATCTTCACAGAAAGCAGTTTCACAACTGAAGACAACAGTCTCTGAAAGCTAACGATAATATGAACACACCATTATAAGGGAATCCTTCGCTGATATCCATCCATCACGCCTGCAGAGTATCGTACCGTAGCACTGTGGTGCCATCAACCGACTGGAGCGAAAACCAAATGAGTTGCTGAATTACATTGTTTCTGTAGTCATGGCAGTTTCTATGGACCTGTATCTTCGATACGTGGTATTGAAATACCGTTATTTGCACACGCATTGTTTGTTCACATCAGAAATGTCCATTAATGCCATAAACCGTATTTCGAAAAATTTTGCACTTGTGTGATTTTTTATTTTTTTATTTTAGTGGTGTCCTTTTGTGCTGCTTAATTGAATCCTTTGCAGTCATAAAACATATTAGCAGTGTTGAATATGGGAAATCATCAGCTGTGTAATGGAATGACGACAGTGAAAATTTGCGCCGGACTCGTAGTCGAACAAGGTTTTCCCTCTTATCGAGAGCGATCGCTCTACTATTTTTTTCCCTTTCATTTTACGGTATTGTTCTCGTTATCTGATCTAGGCGGATGTCACACGACACCCCTAGGGGTTCATCGTTGAATACTTCACTCAGATTTTTTTTACCGAAGGCAGCGAGCCCTCTGACAGAACACTCTTAGCTACAATGCAGTCACTACTAGGCTATCCGAGCACGAACCACAGGGACCCAAAAATCCATACGTCGTCATCCATGTATCTACAACCTGCTCCTGTACGACTGTAATGTTCACTACTGGCCATTAAAATTGCTACACCACAAAGATGACGTGCTACAGACGCGAAATTTAACCGACAGGAAGAAGATGCTGTAATATGCAAATCATTAGCTTTTCAGAACATTCACACAAGGTTGGCGCCGGTGGCGAAACATACAACGGGCTCACATGAGGAAAGTTTCCAACCGATTTCTCATACACAAACAGCAGTTGATCGGCGTTGCCTGGTGAAAGGTTGTTGTGATGCCTCATGTAAGGAGGTGAAACGAGTACCATCACGTTTCCGTCTTTGATAAAGGTCGGATTGTAGCCTATCGCGATTGCGGTTTATCGTATCGCGACATTGCTGCTCGCGTTGGTCGAGATCCAATGACTGTTAGCAGAATATGTAATCGGTGGGTTCAGGAGAGTAATACGGAACGCCGTGCTGGATCCCAACGGCCTCGTATCACTAGCAGTCCAGATGAAAGGCATCTTATCCGCTTGGCTTTATCGGATCGCGCAGCCACGTCTCGATCCCTGAGTCAACAGATGGGGACATTTGCAAGACAACAACCATCTGCACGAACAGATCGACGACGTTAGCAGCAGCATGGACTATCAGCTCGGAGACCATGGCTGCGGTTACCCTTGACGCTGCATCACAGACAGGAGCGCCTGCGATGGCGTACTCAACGACGAACCTGGGTGCACGAATGGCAAAACGTCATTTTTTCGGATTAATCCAGGTTCTGTTTACAGCATCATGATGGTCGCATCCGTGTTTGGCGACATCACGGTGAACGCACATTGGAAGCGAGTATTCGTCATCGCCATAATGGCGTATTACCGGCGTGATGGTATGGAGTGCCATTGGTTACACGTTTCGGTAACCTCTTGTTCGCATTGACGGCACTTTGAACAGTGGACGTTAAATTTCAGATGTGTTACGACCCGTGGCTCTACCCTTCATTCGATCCCTGCGAAACCCTACATTTTAGCAGGATAATGCACGACCGCATGTTGCAGGTTCTGTACGGGCCTTTCTGGATATAGAAAATGTTCGACTGCTGCCCTGGCCAGCACATTCTCCAGATATCTCACCAATTGAAAACGTCTGGTCAATGGTGGGCGAGCAACTGGCTCGTCACAATACGCCGGTAACTACTCTTGATGAACTGTGGTATCGTGTTGAAGCTGCATGGGCAGCTGTACCTGTACACGCCATCCAAGCTCCATTTGACTCAATGCCCAGGCGTATCAAGGCCGTTATTACGGCCAGAGGTGGTTGTTCTGGGTACTGATTTCTTCGGATCTATGCACCCAAATTGCGTCAAAATGTAATCACATGTCAGTTCTAGTATGTTTGTCCAATGAATGCCCGTTAATCATCTGAATTTCTTCTTGGTGTAGCAATTTTAATGGCCAGTAGTGTATATTTCCGTACATGAGAGATATTTTAATGGAAAGTTATATGCCCAGTGTCGTCGAAGAAACACGTTACTGCAGTGCCTGTTTTGTTCAGACATACGATGTAGTGTTCCTTCGGACATGTATGCATGTCCGAATGAACACTGCTTCGTACTTTTCAACAACACAGGCACTGCATTATCGTATTTATCCGCCAACCCCGGCTAGCGACTTTCAAGTAAAATATATCCCCTGTACGGGAATATACATTACAAAAGTACGAGTGCACGTTTTATACACATGGATGACGACATGGAAGTTTGGGTCTGGCACTGAGTCATGCTCGGAAAGCCTAATGGTAAGGCGACTGCTCGCAATAAACGGGAAATCCGTGTTAGAGTCCCAGTCCAATTCAAACTTTCTTTGCCGTCATTCCGTTGAAGATGGTTGTCAGTATTTGCAACAGCGAATACATTTCTTATATGTGAAGCGGTTGAGGGACGGCGAAATGACTGGGTGACAAGGTGTTGGACATCCACGCCTTATCACAGAATGTGGAGGTCACAGGATTGCCCGCTCTGTGACCGGACAGACAGTGTCGACGGGTGAGATGAATCGAGTTTATTGTTACACTTATTCGATAATTGCGTACAAAAAATGAAATGATCGTATGGCGTGGAGGCCCCATCCGGTTGTTCGGCCACCGTATTGCAAGTCCTTTTTAGTTGAGGCCAATTCGGTGACTTGCGAGTCAATGATGATGGAAGACACACAACACCCAGTCATCACGAGACAGAGAAAATCCCTGACCCCGCCGGGAATCGAACCCGGTACCCCGTGCACGGGATGCGAGAACGCTACCACAAGACCACGAGCTGCGGACACTTGTGTACAGATATGTCATCATCCAGGACAGTTGGTCGAAAAACTGGATGCACCATTGGCGCAGGTGGGTGAGGTCAGTATTATGCTGTGTGGATTTTCAACTGGGCTCCCATGCGACCTGTGGTAGTAATTGAAGGCATCATGACAGTTGCGTACTACATGGTCATTATTACAGGCCACCTGGATCCCTTCATACTTAAGGTCTCCCCTAATGGCGATGGCATCTTCCAGCAGGACAACTGTTCCTGTCCAAGACTGGAATCTCGCTACAGTGGTCTGTCTAAGTCGCGTTGATCCTTGGTCACCAAAGTCGCCTGATTTGAGACCGATGGAACACATCTGGGACGCTATCGGATACCAGTTCCTCATCCACAATCCATTGGCTCGTAATTCACGGCAATTGAGTGACACGTGTGTCGACACCTGATGCCACATACCTCCGGAAACCTACAAAGAACTTGTCGAACACATGACTTTCCAAAGGTGCACCAATAAGCTACTAATCGGGTGCTCGTAATATTTTGGTCCCTCAGTATATGTCTTTTTCCTCATTACATAAGCACCGCTTTCTGTCATTTCCGCATGGAATTCTTACTTCGTTTAACGGCTTCCATTTCCGACGTCACCAGCTGATTTCTGACTGCGCGATTGCTAAGAAGGCTATAAGAAACGAGAGGCTGCATCTAAAAATATGCATCTACATCTACATCTACATGGTTACCTGCAATTCACACTTAAGTGCCTGGGAGAGGGTTTATCGAATCATTTTCATATTACTTGTCTACCATTCCACTCTCGAATGGTCCGTTGGAAAAAGGAACACCTAAATCTTTCCGTTCGAGCTCTGATTTCTCTTATTTTATTATGATGATCATTTCTCCTTACGTAGGTTGGTGTCAAAAACATATTTTTGCATTCGGAAGAGAAAGTTGATGATTGAAATTTCGTAAATAGATCTCGCCGCAAAGAAAACCGCCTTTGTTTCACTGACTGCCACCCCAACTTGTGTACCATATCAATGACACTGTCACCCCTATTGCACGATAACACGAAACGAGCTGCCCTTCTTTGCACTTTTTCGATGTCCTCCGTCAATCCTAACTGGTAAGAATCCCACACCGTGCAGCAATATTCCAGCAGAGGACGGACAAGTATAATAATGTAGGCTGTCTCTTTAGTGGGTCTGTCGCATCTTCTAAGTGTTCTGCCAACAAAGCGGAGTCTTTGTTTCGCCTTCCCCACAATATTATCTTTCCAATTTAAGTTTCTCGTAATTGTAATTCCTAGGTATTTAGTCGAATTGATGGCCCTTAGATTTGTGCGATTTATCGTATACCCAAAATTTATCGGATTTCCTTTACTACCCATGTGGATGACCTCGCACTTTTCTTTGTTTAATGCCAATTGCCACTTTTCGCACCTTACAGAAATTCTCTCTAGATCATTTTGTAATTGGAATTGATAGTCTGATGATTTTACTAGACGGTAAATTACAGCGTCATCTGCAAACAATCTAAGGAGGCTGTTCGGATTATCACCTAGATCACTTATGTAAATCAGGAACAGCAGAGGGCCTATGACACTACTTTGCGGAACGCCAGATATCACTTCTCTTCTACTCGATGATTTACCGTCCATCACTACGAACTGTGACCTCTCTGATAGGAAATCACGAATCCAGTCACACAACTGAGACGATACCCCATAGCCGGCCGCGGTGGTCTAGCGGTTCTGGCGCTGCAGTCCGGAACCGCGGGACTGCTACGGTCGCAGGTTCGAATCCTGCCTCGGGCATGGGTGTGTGTGATGTCCTTAGGTTAGTTAGGTTTAAGTAGTTCTAAGTTCTAGGGGACTTATGACCTAAGATGTTGAGTCCCATAGTGCTCAGAGCCATTTGAACCATTTGATACCCCATATACACGGAATCTGATTAATATCGCTTGTGAGGAACGGTATCAAAAGCCTTCTGGAAATCTAGGAATATGGAATTGATCAGAGATCCCTTGTCGACAGCACTCACTATTTCATGGGAATAAAGAGATAGCTGTGTTGACAAGAACGATATTTTCTGAATCCGTGTTGGTTATGTACCAATAAGTCGTTTTCTTCAAGGTGATTCATAATGTTCGAGTACAGTATATGCTCCAAAATACTACTGCAAATTGAGGTCAGTGATATGGGTCTGTAATTCAATGGGTTACTCCTATTTCCTTTCTTGATTATTGGTGTGACCTGTGCTACTTTCCAGTCTTTAGGAATAGAGCTTTCGTCAAGTGAGCAAATGGACTCACAAAAATCCACAGAGCCGATAATCAGTGGAAAGTCTCATTAATGCAAGCACGCACAGATGCTATTCGAAAATGTGTAACGGGTTATCTACGCCGTGGTACTTCAGGAGAGCATCTCGCGAACACTATAGGACCAGTTCTGTACTGAGGCACTAGGCAGCGCGGCACTGTGCAGGGCTGTGGAACCTGCAACATACGAACATAAAGCATCGACTGTATCTGCACAGGAGGCTGCAAGTCGAAGGACTGTAGCTCTAACGCTGATACACCAGGCCACTGGAGATCTCCAGAGGAACCGTATACAACTATCTGAAGCGTTACCTCATTCCTACTGAACAGTGTCATCCGCAGTATGACGACACGTATTGCTTTCCACATGGCCACGTGAAGTCGTTGTAAACGGTGTTGCCGTTCTGCGTGATAACGATGGAGGACTCCTCACACTAAACCACCCGTGTATGCCTGGCTGCATTTTTCAGTACGCATCGCTCGCACGACGCAGCGGACGGCGTCAGGCACTACAAGCAGTACCCAGCGAAAGCTAAGCCACCGAAATCTGTTATTTGTGACGAGAAAGACATGACTAAAGCTTATTATGTGAAAACGAGGACTTTGTTGTCCTACCAACAAAAAAATGGTTCAAATGGCTCTGAGCACTATGGGACTTTACATCTGAGGTCATCAGTCCCATAGAACTTAGAACTACTTAAACCTAACTAACCTAAGGACGTCACACACATCCATGCCCGAGGCAGGATTCGAACCTGCGACCGTAGCGGTCGCGCAGTTCCAGACTGTAGCGCCTAGAACAGCTCGGCCACTCTGGTCGGCTCCTACCAACAGGTAAAGGAAATGCCTCTGTGGTTCTGAACACTGAACACTGAAGGAAATCACCACAAGGTGCTATGGTAAACCCACTGTCTCCGATCGTGGCGAACTTCTTCATGGAGCACTTTGAGGAATAAGCTGTAAACTCTGCAACCTTGCGTCCGTCTTGCTTCCTAAGGTACGCTATCGACTCCTTCCAGATATGGCTTGTCAGTGAAGATGCGCTGCAGCATTTCATGGAACACACGAACAGTATCAATTCCAAAACTAAATCCACCGTCGAGATAGACAGGGACGGTGAGCTTCCTTGGATGCTTCAGCTGAGCGGAAGGCAGGAGGACGGCTTGGTTGTTCGGTACACAGAAAACTAACCCGCACTAACCGGTACTTAAACGGAAATAGTTTTCAAGGTAAACTCAAAGGCCAGTCGCTTTGAAGGGTCTTAGATGGTGCAGAAGTGGCATTAGGCGGTCATGTGACCCTCTACCATAGGTGTTAACGAGGATAGTTACGTGTATGCGCCAGTCGGTTGCACAGTAATGGTGCAGTAAGATGGGTCGTCATGGACACGTGACAGATTGGTGTTATTGTGTAAGCTATAGGGTTTGGACGTGTGCATGACCACACCATGAATTAAGTAATCGTATAAATTCTTTTGGTAGGCTATAACTCCAAACGAACCATTCTGCACTTGAAGCATTAATAAGTTACACTTGTTGCCCACGTAGAGAGGATGTATTATTTTTCTGATGCTTTCCAACTCTTCCAAAGATATATATATATTTGCTCTCTAATGTCTTGATTGAGTCGTATGGTTTTACAACTGTTTACGACTTATGAGCCATCTTCAGGACCTGTATCTTGATACAAAGGTAGCATATCGAACAGTCACCTACCGTCGATATTGGTCACTTGAGATCGTTAGAACTGTCACTTAACTATTCTGGGCGTTAGGTGACTGTTAGAAATGTTACTTTTGTTTCAAGATACAGATTATTAAGACGACTCAGTAAAGTATCATAAAAGTGGTAGTGATGACGTTTGCCGGCCGCTGTGGACGAGCGGTTCTAGGCGCTTCAGTCCGGATCCGCGCTGCTGCTACGGTCGCAGGTTCCAATCCTGCCTCGGGCATAGACGTGTGTGATGTCCTTAGGTTAGTTAGATTTAAGTAGTTCTAAGTTCTAGGGGACTGATGACCTCAGATGTTAAGTCCCATAGTGCTCAGAGCCATTTGAACCATTTTCTGAAGACGTTTTAATTATCACTTCGAAAACATCAAACCGTGACCATTAAACTTGATGGTGGTTTTAGTTCTGCTCTACATATTCATATGTCAACGTGACACATTTTTCCCAAAGATGGATGACTTGGCTAATCGTTGAAGTATGATTTTGGTTGTAAAGGAGACGTTTCATTTCGTAAATTACCCCATCGTATGTCTGGAAACGCCTGCCACTCAGTGGTTTTTTCTTCCAAGAAAGAATGAATGCCACTTCTGACAAATACGGGGGTGAGGTAAAACGGCCTGCACAATGTGTCTTTAACGAGTGGTGTAACCTCCCAGTCATGTGAGAGCAGAGCTCATAGATATATGGCAAACGACAGGGACCGGACACTAGAGTCTCACCTTGTCACAAACAATCAGTTTCAAAGCAGACAGGGATTACTGCCTTTAGTGAAGGCAGTTTCATCTCAACCAGCTTCCGTAAATGCGTCGCAATGGACATTTTGAATCGAATATCTCACAAAATTAGCGAGAGAGTACTAGAAATCAGATTAGTGATAAACCTATGAAAACTGAGGATCGCTAAGTACAGGAAGTAAACGAATTCTGCTAACCTGAAAAAGAATAGCACAATGATGGATGACGCATGGAGGACATAAAAAGCGGTCTTCACAGTCAAGGAGGGTATTCCTGGCCTGTGGAAGACTAGAAAAAAGGAAACATGTAAAGCTATTGTTCCCAGCGGCACATAAAGATGGACATCTTTATCGTGACAAACAACACAGAAACCGGACAGTAGCTGACTGGAGGCGTGTAGACTGGTTCAACTCGCGATTTTGGCTCATTCCAAAATGCCAGGCGTCGATGGTACTGACGACCGAATTTGACTTTTGATATGCGGTGTGTAGAGGATACAGGTCAAACAGCAGGTGTGTATGTGAGATTTTGGTAGTGTATTAGGTACCATGACTTGCGCCCGCTCATTCAGGTTGCACATGGATGAAGATGTTTATGTCAGCAATTGCGGTGACTACGTGTTGCCCTTTTCTCTACATCTTTACGAAGAATATGCTATGGACTCTCCTTTCTTCCAAGAAGACTACAACTGTGTTCACTGGAGAGTATTCAACCATTCAGTCACACGTCGACTGCAATGCTAAGTCAACTTGTCTTAATTTCACAGAAAATGTCAGGTACTATTTGGAACAGCAGATGTAACATAACTGTCGACATTCCCACAGTTTGGTAGCTCCACGCGATCTAAACATCAATTAGTAGTTTAAGGTCAGTATAGTATACCTGAAGGAACTTGTGGACTCTCTTCCTTGCTCAGCTGAGTCCATTGTAGGGACTATAGGTATTGGCATTATGTCTCCCGGGGTGACTAAATTTTTTACGGTGCACCTATCTTTAGTTCGCTCACTATCGACGATTATCACTTTGTTTCATGGAACTGGTAAATCCCTAAGCTCAAGGACATAAACCACTGAAAAATATTTGAAGCTTCACTATATCTGCGAACATACATGGCTACAGATTCAAGAGGAGCAAGGTATAAAAGAATAAAATGAGCTCCTTGTCGAGACCTTGAACGCCCAAGGGGTTTCGACATGCCTTGAAGGCCCAAGGGATGTCGACTGGTCGTGGTTAATCCTCTGCCCTGTGGCGTCATCAGGATACAGTATAGAGGGTCACATGGTCAGCAGATTGCTCTCCCGGCCGTTTTGCGGACTTTCTACACCGTGAGGCCACTAATTCTCTTCTAAGCAGCTCTTAAACCTGTATCACGAGATTGAAGTAACCCGCATCAGTCCCACCATCAAGGAAAAACGCCCAGTAATATCGGCAACCGAACCC
Organism: Schistocerca nitens; assembly: GCF_023898315.1. Taxonomy (NCBI): domain Eukaryota; kingdom Metazoa; phylum Arthropoda; class Insecta; order Orthoptera; family Acrididae; genus Schistocerca; species Schistocerca nitens. The sequence continues at coordinate 587,838,698 of NC_064618.1, forward strand.
TGGTCGTACGCGTGGCAGCCATCTCAGATACGAAGAGGGTCGAACAAAAGACAAATGCATATGTAAGTAAAATACTTTTACTATGAAATAAAGACTAAATGGTAACTAAAGCAAAGGCAGGCTGTTCGAAATCGCACCTTTTTGTGTACTGGTCGTACAGTAATTAAGATGTTCATGGGCAAGAGAAGTAGCATGCCAACCAAAAAGCGCAAATCATCGATCAAGACATGTCTTTGACCGTCAGTCTATTTCGCCGATCATGGGTATCCAAGGTGACGACAGAAACCTCTACTTGTCTCAATACTTCATTATCGAAGATGAACATTGCAAGACAGCCAGTCAGTCCGCAGGCATCGGGTCGGCGATCACAGAAGAAAGTTGTCCCAAAAATCCAAAACACTATAGTGTCACATGCGATCAAACAGTAGAACTCAAATACAAATCTGCACTGCCTGTACTGTGGTTGGGATTCATCGTCAAGGGAAGCTGTACTCTGTCTGTAGTCATACGTCAGCAGTCAGGTAGCTCCTAACAACCAACCAGTGGCACATGTCATTCGGCTCATTACTTGAAAAATAAATGGTACCGTGGTATTATTTTAAAAGGTCAATAGGAAAATACTATTTGATGAAATTTGCTTTTCGAGTAACAGCTGATTTCGACATAAGTGACTAGTCTAAAAATGGTTCAAATGGCTCTGAGCACTATGGGACTTAACATCTATGGTCATCAGTCCCCTAGAACTTAGAACTACTTAAACCTAACTAACCTAAGGACATCACACAACACCCAGCCATCACGAGGCAGAGAAAATCCCTGACCCCGCCGGGAATCGAACCCGGGAACCCGGGCGTGGGAAGCGAGAACACTACCGCACGACCACGAGATGCGGGCTAAGTGACTAGTCTAGTCGGTTCGCGGGTATGGGCATTTGCAGCCGGATCGAGCAATAACAGACTGACAACTGGCGAGCTCTTCTGGGCACATTTACGTACATTTACCTTATGGGATGCAAAATACAAAAGATACTCAGTTTTCTGTGTCACCACTATATCTTTTATTGTCTTGTGCTACTATTTCCATATTTACATACATACTATACCCATCAGCACCGAAAACCCGTCTTTAAAGTTTTAACCTATTTGCACTGCTGTACATATCGTATTTTCTGCTATTGCATAATTTTACATCAGGTATTATTTACAGACACATTCATCCAAAATTCGCTATAAGAAACAATCTGGGTGGCATCAATATTATTATCATAATTCTATTAGATACAGCGTAATATTCTGATAAGTAACCTAGCACTTTCTCATTCGTTCAGGATCGCAAACGTTCCGTTGTGAAAAGCAGAAACTCTTCTTCTTTTGCCAAACGTCACCAATCATCCGGTCTAGGGAAACAATAATATGATGCATATTATTGGCTCCATCCTCGAAAATCTACTTAACCCTCGGAAATATCATATCATCAGTAGTTCCAACACAAGAGTTCTTTCTCTCCTGTCAAATTGCAAAATGAAATCTTCTTCAATGTTGCATCTACGTCACGCAGCGTCTAACGTGAGCTACACGGAATGATATCACGATTACGGGAGACAGAACCACGAGAAAAATCTTACTTCCTCTTAATTAGTGGTTACTATCTACAACCTACTATTAAACACGTTGTTGATTGATGGTGGCGCGACACAGTGATTTTTTTATCAAAACTCACTTCTTAATGATCAAATGCCTCATAACGACATTGCCGGCTTTCAGTTTGAAAATGATCCCAGTCAGGTGTTTTCTCTGTCGCCACAAGTGGATAAACTTGCCCAAGTTGTAGGTCACCTACCATTTACAGTAGGTATTACAACAAGGAACAGATTTATTTCGCCGTCACTGGTACGGAGCTCTCCATACGATGGATCGCTGGCGGGCTAATGTGTACAAACGACGGACGTTTACTATCGAAAATCGTTGCTGTATAATCTATTGGTAGGCTGTATGTCCAAACGAACCATTGTGCACTTGAAGCATTAATAAATTACACTTGTATATATATATATATTGCTCTCTAATGTCTTGATCGCGTCGTATTGTTTCACAACACTTTGCGACTTACGAGCCATCTTCAGGAACTGTATCTTGATGCAAAAGCAACATATCGAACAGTCACCTACCGCCGATATTGGTCACTTGAGATCATTGGAACTGTCAGTTAACTATTCTGTGCGTTAGGTGACTCTTAGAAATGTTACTTTTGTTTCAAGATACAGGTTCTTACGACGACTCACTAATTTGTCATAGAAGAAGTAGTGATGACGTTTTAATTATCATTTCGAAGACATCAAACTGTGACCATTAAACTTGATGGTGGTTTTAGTTCTGCTCTACATATTCATTTTTCCCAAAGTTGGATGATTTGGTTGAAGTTTGATTTTGGTTGTTCAGGAGACGTTTCACTTCGTAAATTACCCCATCGTATTTCTGGACACGCCTGCCACTCAGTGGTTTTTTCGTCCAAGAAAGAATGGTTCAAATGGCTCTGAGCACTATGGGACTTAACATCTGAGGTCATCAGTCCCCTAGAACTTAGAACTACTTAAACCTAACTAACCTAAGGACATCACACACGTCCATGCCCGAGGCAGGATTCGAACCTGCGACCGTAGCGGTCGAGCGGTTCCAGACTGAAGCGCCTAGAACCGCTCGGCCACACCGGCCGGCCAAGAAAGAATGAATGCCACTTTAGACGAATACGAGGGTGAGGCAAAACGGCCTGCACAGCCTTGCGTAACGTTGACAGGTGATTTCGGTACCATGCTCCTGTGTCGATTGTCCCCTTACGAGCATATTCCGTTAACGCACCATGTGAATCAGAAAAAAGATACGCCACTATCTTGCACGTAAATGGTTGGATTTTCGCCTTTTCCGGCTGTGGTGTATCCACATGCTTCCATTGGTTACTTTCCTCCTCTGTTTATGGGTCATAATGATACACCCAGCGCTGGTCCATGATGATTAGGCGGATAAAGACATAATTTTTAACTGGTCTGAAGCAGATGAAACAATTCTGCTGTTGCCTCGTTTCGGCGTGCTTCTTGAATGGGTGTGAGCAGTCGCGGAACCCAGCGAGCCGTGACCTTTGTCATGCTCCAAATGTCACTATCGCTATTTATACTATCGGTTCGATGTATGACACGCCGCGCTTCGAGTACCAGATACTCCTCTTCTCTACCGATTCCTGGTTTGTAACAGAGATGTGATGTGCTTCGTTTTTGTTCAGGTCTGTCTGGACAACATTTCAAGTGTCTGCGTCACCTGATTGAGTCATATGATGGTGCATTGTTGCCATACACTTCCAACAGCTCAATATGCATTGTTGCAGTGTTGTTCCCTTCAAATTCAGATAACGAACTACCATACGATATTGCACTTTATCCATGAGCTGCGCTATCTTTTTTGCTTCCTCTAGCGGCGTGCTACGGTACCAGGATAGCAAAACGTACTTGCAATAAATAAATAAATAAATAAATGAAAGTAACTTAATTTTTTCGCGATTATAGTGAAAACTTTGCGACTACCCCTCGTAAGTTTATCGAAAGGGATCACGACAGTTGCGAATAAAAAAAGTATTTTCCAATGTAGATCGCGTGCTCCAATTTGAGAATGTCGGATTTCATTATATCCATAGCAGTAAAAATGGTGGTGATACTGCATCGTGCGCTGCTCCCACTGGAATCAATCCGCTCTGATTGTTTGGGCTCAGTTTCTTTCACGCTTCACTAAACACTATGGTTATGATGCTAATCAAGTCCAGAAGCGTTAATAAACTTGAAGCAAGCTGTAATGATGTTCTCTTCTGACCTCGCCTTTGATACCCAAGGAAAAGAAATCTTCACTGTACCACGTGGTTATTCCCTTCTCTACTACAAAATAAAAGACGAAATTAATTGTAGTCGAGGCATGAATGCCGAACACCAGGAGCTTATGACCCAGTTCCTTTCAGCTTCTAGTCTGTGTCTGCTGAACGAGCAATAATTACGTGGCGTAAGAGATACTTTTTCTTCTAGACAGATGAATACACTTCATTCCTGAGGGTGGAACACAACCTTTAGTTTATTACAAAGAGACAAAGGGCGTGCTACAACAGCTATAAGTACAGTAAACTTTTAATTTAGTAACTCCATATCTGTGTCACTAATAGGGGCCAGAATTTTAGGTTTTCATAAAATGGATTTTAGCCCTTTACTTTCTTGAAATACCCATTTTTACGTTTAAGCAATATCACCTTTCTAGGACTGTTTTAACGAAAAATATATTGACCATTCATAGTAACATAGAAAATTTTGTTATTATTTTGAAACAGTTATTCTACGAGGACGTGCTCAAAAGTAATGCCTCATAATTTTTTATAAAACTCTTAAATTTTTTTAAATAAAACAAATTTTATTACCATACTACATATATTCTTCATGTCTACATATTTATTTCTCAACCTAGTCACCCCTACGACGAACACATTTCTGTCAACGGGAGACCAGTTTTTTGTTAGCGTAAGTGTTGAATGTTTGTCGACGGAGCCACAACTTCACCTCTGCTGCCACCGCTTCATCACTACGAAAGTGAAGTCCTCGAGCCGGCCGCGGTGGTCTAGCGGTTCTAGGCGCTCAGTCCGGAACCGCGAGACTGCTACGGTCGCAGGTTCGAATCCTGCCTCGGGCATGGATGTGTGTGATGTCCTTACGTTAGTTAGGTTTAAGTAGTTCTAAGTTCTAGGGGACTGATGACCAGAGATGTTAAGTCACATAGTGCTCAGAGCCATTTTTGAAGTCCTCGAAAAGTTGTTCTGGGAACAGACGAAAATGGCTAAGTCGCGAGTGTATGGAGAATGATCAGTGAAAGCGAACCAAAGGCGTCGGCTTGTTGTAGATGTGACATCGCTCGTGTGTGGTCTGCCATTGCCACGCAAAGAAGAGTGTGTTCTATGTGTGGATAGAGTTCGAAACTCGAGTACAGCGGGCTATTTCTCAGACACCAACATAGTTAGATTAAACACTACTTGCTACATCTTACAATTTGGAGCCCTCTAGCGGCAGAGAATTGCAACTTGCGCCGCTGAAGCCCGAAAGTCGACCGAGTAATATCTCAACTGATAGTGACAACAGAAAAAAAGATTCGGAGCATTACTTTTCAGTAAACCCTCATAGCTCTTTGTGGAAAATAAACATTTATTCTTTATATGAGCATAAAGAATTGAGATATTTACCCATCCTACAATTATTTTCTGTTTTATAATAATAAAAAGTGTTTTTCTAGTAACCTCCTTTTCGCGTGTGACTTACATAAAAACAAACACTTGAGATGTTTATCTTTTGTGAGGTGTAGGATTTGTCGGCCTGGAAAAAGCGTTGGACAATATAAAATGGTGCAAGCTGTTCGAGATTCTGAAAAAAAGTTGGGGTAAGCTATAGGGAGAGACGGGTCATATACAATATGTACAACAACCAAGAGGGAATAATAAGAGTGGACGATCAAGAACGAAGTGCTCGTATTAAGAAGGGTGTAAGACAAGGCTGTAGCCTTTCGCCCCTAGTCTTCAATCTGTACATCGAGGAAGCAATGATGGAAATAAAAGAAAAGTTCAGGAGTGGAATTAAAATACAAGGTGAAAGGACATAAATGATACGATTCGCTGATGACATTGCTAGCCTGAGTGAAAGTGAAGAAGAATTAAATGATCTGCTGAACGGAATGAACAGTCTAATGAGTACACAGTATGGTTTGAGAGTAAATCGGAGAAAGACGAAGGTAATGAGAAGTAGTAGAAACGAGAACAGCGAGAAACTTAACATCAGGATTGATGGTCACGAAGTCAATGAAGTTAAGGAATTCTGCTACCTAGGCAGTAAAATAACCAATGACGGACGGAGCAAGGAGGACATCAAAAGCAGACTCGCTATGGCAAAAAAGGCATTTCTGGCCAAGAGAAGTCTACTAATATCAAATACCGGCCTTAATTTGAGGAAGAAATTTCTGAGGATGTACGTCTGGAGTACAGCATTGTATGGTAGTGAAACATGGACTGTGGGAAAACCGGAACAGAAGAGAATCGAAGCATTTGAGATGTGGTGCTATAGACGAATGTTGAAAATTAGGTGGACTGATAAGGTAAGGAATGAGGAGGTTCTACGCAGAATCGGAGAGGAAAGGAATATGTGGAAAACACTGATAAGGAGAAGGGACAGGATGATAGGACATCTGCTAAGACATGAGGGAATGACTTCCATGGTACTAGAGGGAGCTGTAGAGAGCAAAAACTGTAGAGGAAGACAGAGATTGGAATACGTCAAGTAAATAATTGAGAACGTAGGTTGCAAGTGCTACTCTGAGATGAAGAGGTTAGCACAGGAAAGGAATTCGTGGCGGGCCGCATCAAACCAGTCAGTAGACTGATGACCAAAAAAAAAAAAAAAAAAAAAAAAAGGCTGAGCTGTTTAGCGTATCCCTGAGATGGTACTGATCCTGTTTCTGACAACCTACAGAGATGGAACCTACAGAGATGGAAAGCCCTCCATAAGATCATGAAAATTTAAAAGAAACAAGACTGTGCAAGGGAGAGTGGCTTATTAAGTGAAAATTCCTATGTGTGGCTCAAATAGAGATGAAAGTATTGATACCTCACATCACGTGACATACTGGTAATGGAATACATCAAACAATGAGAGGAAACAGTGTGACTTATTACTGAGAGATATCATAAACGATTACCCACTGAATCAAGAATACAAACATTTAACAAGTGAGAAAGGGATTGCAAAAGCAAACTGCAGCCTTGGTACGTGTAGGTGGATGTATAAAACAATGATATATAACGACGTCTCGAATACAGCCCCTGATTTCAACAAGGTTAATAATTGGAAGGAACATCCTGCAAAAGCATACGTTCTCGCCTAGGTTTATAATGGGGCCAACTAGCTGGCTGTGAAAACTAGATCTACAAAATGAAATCCTGATTCAGATTAACTGCTTCATGCTTGATCCGCCTCTGTGGCTGCAACGATGGCCTATGTTTACCACTCTTAAGATGTACGGATGCAGAAGGGCTGTGCAAGGGAGAGCGGCTTATAAAGTGAAAATTCCTATGGGTGGCTCAATTAGAGATGAAAGAATTGATACCTCACATCACGTGACATACTGATAATGGAATAAATTAAACAATGAAAGGAATCAGTTGGTTACTATAAAGTCTGACTTATTAGTAAGAGATATTATAAACGATTACCCACTGAATCAAGAATACAAACATTTAACAAGTGAAAAAGGGATTGCAAAAGGAACTGCAGCCTTGGTACGTGTAGGTGGATGCATAAAACAACGATATATAACGACGTCTCGAATACAGCCCCTGATTTCATCAAGGTTGATAATTGGAAGGAACGTCCAGCAAAAGCATACGCTCTCGCCTAAGTTCATAATGGGTGCAACTAGCTGGCTGTGAATACTAGATCTACAAAATGAAATCCTGAGTCAAATTAACTGCTTCATGCTTGATCCGCCTCTGTGGCTGCAACGATGGCCTATGTTTACCACTCTTAAGATGTACGGATGCAGAAGGGCTGTGCAAGGGAGAGCGGCTTATAAAGTGAAAATTCCTATGGGTGGCTCAATTAGAGATGAAAGAATTGATACCTCACATCACGTGACATACTGATAATGGAATAAATTAAACAATGAAGGGAAACAGTTGGTTACTATAAAGTCTGACTTATTAGTAAGAGATATTATAAACGATTACCCACTGAATCAAGAATACAAACATTTAACAAGTGAAAAAGGGATTGCAAAAGCAAACTGCAGCCTTGGTACGTGTAGGTGGATGCATAAAACAACGATATATAACGACGTCTCGAATACAGCCCCTGATTTCATCAAGGTTGATAATTGGAAGGAACGTCCAGCAAAAGCATACGCTCTCGCCTAAGTTCATAATGGGTGCAACTAGCTGGCTGTGAATACTAGATCTACAAAATGAAATCCTGAGTCAAATTAACTGCTTCATGCTTGATCCGCCTCTGTGGCTGCAACGATGGCCTATGTTTACCACACTTAAGATGTACGGATGCAGAAGACGTCTGCAGTGATGACTGAATATTCTGAGTACAGCTTCTAAGTCAGAACAACCCGATCTGCAGCTCAAAGAGCCAGTGTACTGTCACAAGGTCTGGAACAAGTGTCATCTGCAGTGTTCCCCGAAGCAATTTTGTTCTAACTTACCTTTATGAAACTAAGCTGGGTCAGTCAGCGCCAGAATCTCACCTACCATTGGTCAACGACAGTTTGCGAGTTGTGACCAACGATAATTTGATAAACAAGCTTAACACTTTCCGGCTCTTGCGGACTTCACCTTGGTTAACCAGTAAGGTATACTTTTCCTGCGGCGTGCGGAAGAAGGCAAAAATCTCTCCCGCTACACGACAGATTTTCGGTCATGGCCAATCATCAGATGTCCTTCTAAGCACACCCAAGAACTCATCCTCGCTACCGAAATAATTACTGTGAACCTATCACGGAACTGTTTACTAAAATTTGAACAAACATAACAGCTGCCTCGACTGGGCTTAATGGCTGCTCCCACGCAACGTGGCTTTGTCCTCTCTCCGTCTTTCAGATTCTTAGCTGAAAAGGATTTTCTTCGCTTCTCGCACAAAACAGTTTTATGGCCCACTGCCCATCGTCACGCTAAGCTCCTGTTGGGCTGGGAAGGCAGACTGTTTTCTTTTCTTTCATACTTGTGAGGAGAACGGCTTTCAGAAGAAAACAACTTCACGAATATCCGTTCCCCGAAGTGAAACTTCCCTTTCACGGGCCAGCTAAAAGATTCAAGACTGCCACAATTACAAGACATTGTTATTGCACTAAGACGAAAGGAGATATAAAATAATTAGAAATAACATTATTGGCAATAGTGAATATTATTTGCAGTTTTCATGCAGCGTTTGTGATTTGACATGAACGACTGTTGGAATCTTCATATTAAACTATGAAACAGGTTGTAGGAGAAATTTGGAATAAACTTCCATATAACATTTTGTATGAGGTGCATTCAAGTTCCAAGGCCTCCGATGTTTTTTCTCTGGACTGGAAAGAGATAGAAACATGCGCATTGTTTTAAAATGAGGCCGCGTTCATTGTGAATACGTCACAGAAATGGCAGAACCGTACGGCAGATGGAATTTTACCGCCAGCAGCGAGAATGAGAACTGTTTTAAATACTTAAAATGGCGACGTTTTCCTTACTTGAACAGAGTGTAATAATTCGTTTTCTGAATTTGCGTGGTGTGAAACCAATTGAAATTCATCGACAGTTGAGGGAGACATGTGGTGATGGAGTTATGGATGTGTCGAACGTGCGTTTGTGGGTGCGACAGTTTAATGAAGGCAGAACATCATGTGACAACAAATTGAAACAACCTCGTGCTCGCACAAGCCGGTCTGACGACATGATTGAGAAAGTGGAGAGAATTCTTTTGGGGGATCGCCGAATGACTGTTGAACAGATCGCCTCCAGAGTTGGCATTTCTGTGGGTTCTGTACACACAATCCTGCATGACGACCTGAAAATGTGAAAAGTGTCATCCAGGTGGGTGCCACGAATGCTGACGGACGACCACATGGCTGCCCGTGTGGCATGTTGCCAAGCAATGTTGACGCGCAATGACAGCATGAATGGGACTTTCTTTTCGTCGGTTGTGACAATGGATGAGACATGGATGCCATTTTTCAATCCAGAAACAAAGCGCCAGTCAGCTCAAAGGAAGCACACAGATTCACCGCCACCAAAAAAATTTCGGGTAATCGCCAGTGCTGAAAAAATGATGGTGTCCATGTTCTGGGACAGCGAGGGCGTAATCCTTACCCATTGCGTTCCAAAGGGCACTACGGTAACAGGTGCATCCTACGAAAATGGTTTGAAGAACAAATTCCTTCCTGCACTGCAACAAAAACGTCCAGGAAGGGCTGCGCGTGTGCTGTTTCACCAAGACAACGCACCCGCACATCGAGCTAACGTTACGCAACAGTTTCTTCGTGATAACAACTTTGAAGTGATTCCTCATGCTCCCTACTCACCTGACCTGGCTCCTAGTCACTTTTGGCTTTTTCCAACAATGAAAGACACTCTCCGTGGCCGCACATTCACCAGCCGTGCTGCTATTGCCTCAGCGATTTCCCAGTGGTCAAAACAGACTCCTAAAGAAGCCTTCGCCGCTGCCGTTGAATCATGGCGTCAGCGTTGTGAAAAATGTGTACGTCTGCAGGGCGATTACGTTGAGAAGTAACGCCAGTTTCATCGATTTCGGGTGAGTAGTTAATTAGAAAAAAAATCGGAGGCCTTAGAACTTGAATGCACCTCGTATTATACCAATGTGTAGCCTAAAGTTACAGCTAACAAGATATTTCATATAACATTTTGGTGTTGCAGTGTACAGTTAACCACATTTCTAAGTTTTGTGAAGTTAAACTTTTTCTGTTCTCTCAGTATATTTTTGTAAGCTGAGAAAGATCTCCTCTATAGCACAGGAGGTCAATGGTGCCTATTTCAGCAACGCAGTTCGTGCCCTTGCACCCCTCTCCCCCCCCCCCCCCTCCCCCCATGATAATCCACCTTCGAAATTCTCCCCCTGAATCACAGCGGTCGCTTTCTTCGTATCTTTTTAAGGTTGAATATGAAGTACACTTTTCTACCTAAAAGAAACGGAAGACTCCATAAATAGGATCTTCATATCTTCATGTCCGGGATTCATCGGAAGACTATGGCTTAATTTAGTGATTTCTTAATTTAGTGATGCATGCTGTGCGTACTGAAGCACGTGTTTTCTTCAGATGCATCTGCGCCTTGGAGATAAGTCTGCAGCATTTTTTAGTGATAGAGATACCACCTGCAGGACTTGAATTGTAACAGGTAGATATTGGAAGTGAGCTCTTAGAAATGCTAAGGACGGAACAAGCTTGTTACGTTTAAGGGATGTCTTGGCTGTTTGAATAAAAGCTGATTAACTAGCTCTTTGAGTTTCTAGTAGTGTTCGGCATTACATAAAGCTACCGAGAGCCAGACGCACCATTGTGGTAGCATGGGCTCAGGTGGGACTGAACATGGATAGGAGCTATAGGAATACTTTCTTAACATAAGAAATGAATATTTCTTTCTCTGCTAGACGATGTAAGCCATGGGCAAGGCAGGTCCAGTGGAACGTACTGGGATAGAATTCTTTGCGTGTTGCTCTCGCTTTTAAAATGTAGGCAGCACTGTCCCTCACCAACAATAATATTCTTCTCATCACCAACATCTCCTGACCATAGGATGCGTAGGGCATCCCTGTCAGAACGCGCTGCACTGCCGTGATTCACCTTCTCCAATTCTTTGCGCAGGAGTAGTTGGGGTTTTCCAGGTACAGTGGAATCCAATTTCCCCACCACGACATTAGCTATACAACTGTCAGTGGTCCCGTCGACTGAAAGCCAACTATAGTGGTCACCAGTGCCTGTTTTAATATCAGCGATAGCGTTGTCACACACCTAATTCAAACAATTTTTGCGAGATGTCAGTTCATATAGTATATTGCGACCTCTGATACTCTTCAGGTAGCCCTTAATTGACGGCACGATTCATGACACCTTAGCCGAAACTGAAGCCTCACATAAGAGTATATTATAGCTGTTTCCTGCACTACCTGTCATGGAGGAAATTAATCTATGAATCTGTTGTTCGTTCTTCTTCTTAGTGACGATTGTAATGAGAGCTATGGAATCTTTGGGTAGAAGGAGAAACGACTTTTCGTCATGACTTACCTACAATTAAAACAAACGAACCCCAAGAAGAAGGCAATAGATAAAAAGCGGTGATGTAGAATGCCAGCTTCAATTGAATCTCACATGCACGTCAGTATACCAATTTTAAATTTAGATTTGAAAATCCAAGGAAACAAAAATAACAAGAAGACTGGTAGAAAAAATGAATAATAAAATTAACTCGTGTTTACTTACTCGTTTTTGAGAGCCTTGGCAAAAAATTACTCGACAGTCAATTGTCAAACTGGAGTCTTCCTCAATCCACAACACCATTTTTTGAGGATTTCTATTTGGATATGAGAAAATTACACTTTAAGCTCACAACTCAATGCAAGTCAACACACCACGCAGGTTTACTCAAAAACTACACAAATAAATAGACTCAAGAGTCACCGATTTCTTCCTTTAATATACACTGATCAACCAGAACATTATGGTAACTTAGCTACAATCGATATAAACCCGATCAGGCGACAGCATCGTCACCTGCCGAGGAGTGACTGCTAGTCAGACTCACACACGGTGTCTGTCGTATCAGTGACCATGCTGTCCATGTGTAGAATGGGGAAGTCGCACGATCTATCCGAGTTCCAGCGAGGTCAGATTGTGGTGGCCCGAAGGCTCGGCACGAGCAATTCAGAAACCGCACGACTTGTCGGGTGTTTGAGGCGTGCTGTGATGAGTGCCTTCAATACCTGGCGAAACCAAGGTGAAACAACGTCCAGACGTCGTGGGGTTTGGCGGATAACACTCATTAGAGATGTCTGACGGCGTAGGCTGGGCATGTTGGTAAAACAGGACAGGCGGCGAACTGTGGCGGAACTAACACTAGACTTTAATGCTGGACAGAGCACAAGTGTGTCTGAACACACAGTGCACCGAACACTCATAACGATGGGCCTCCGGTCCCGATGTCTCATGCATGTGCCAATGTTAACACCACGACATCGGCAACCTCGACTGACATGGGCACGTGACCATCGGCGCTGGGTGTCGGCGCAGTGACAGAGCGTTGCATGGTCTGATGAATCCAGATACCTTCTTCATCATGCCGATCGGAGCGCCAATCGATCGTCTTCTGGGGAATAGCTCCAGACACTTGTACTGCGGGACAGAGACAAGTTCGCGGCGGTTCCATAATGCTGTGGTCAAAATTCGCATGGGAATCCATAGGTTTAGTGGAGCTAGTACAACGCACCGCGACGGCCAAGGAGTGCATGGTTCCAGACCACTTACACCCCTTCATGACGATCATGTTTCCCGTCGGCAGTGATACTTTTCAGCAATATAATGCGCCAGCAGTGTAAGGGAATGGTTCGAGGAACACAGTGAAGAGTTCCAATTGATGTGCAGCCGCTGCCCCCCCCCCCCCCTCCAACTCGCCAGATTTAAACACTGTCGAATACCTCGCGCTCCTCCCCGGAATTTGTGGCACGTGGAGATGTGCCAACTTCCTCCAGTGACCTACCAAAGCCTCACTGCTTCCTTGCCACGACGCGTCGCCTCTCTTATCCATGCCAAAGATGGAAATACCCGCTAAGACACAGGTTGTCATAATGTTCTGGTTGATCAGTACCTGTCTGCTGCCGGACGGTATTTATATAAAGGCTGGCTGGATTTGTCCCAACGCAGCGGATTGTGGACATATAGTCAAAGCGACAACTCGGCGACAGTGCGTCATACACAGTGTCATTTGCAATGCGGGCTAGATTTCTTACACCTTCAGAACTTTAAAAATAAATAGACTCAAGTGTCATCGATGCAGCAGGGCACTGGCACATTATGAAGTTATGAGGACAGTAGACATTGCTCCTTACACATTCTTGATTTCCGTGCAGTGTATAAATTTATTTATGGTCTTTTCTTAAAACGTGCAAATGCATGTTATTACTTTCCCTCAGTAATATTTCAGAAAATGTGTTTAAAAACCATAGTGGCCCGTTAGCTTTAAGTGCGACGTAGCCCTTTTAACGTTCTATAAGGTTAAAAAGTTCGAATCTGGGTCCTTTTTGGTAAACATATCTTCCACTGCATTTATTTCCAGTTTTTTAAGTTATGAATCCTCGTATTCTTGAATGTTATCAACTGATTTTGACGTGAACCGTAATTTATACATCCAGAAATAAATGCAGAATCATTTGGAGATGCTGGATCTACAGTAGCGCTACAATTCTTATGGGTATATGTAACTGTGTTCTTCAAAATACGCATTTAAAAATACTGAGGGATTACCAACGACGATCTAGCGAATCACTACGATCATTCTGCATAATTTTTTTCGTCAATTTTGGACACGACAAGTTACTTGAAGGACGTAAATAGACATAGAGATGTCTACGTAAAATGGTTCAAATGGCTCTGAGCACTATGGGACTTAACATCTGAGGTCATCAGTCCCCTAGAACTTTGAACTACTTAAACCTAACTAACCTAAGGACAACACACACATCCATGCCCGAGGCAGAATTCGAACCTGCGACCGTAGCGGTCGCGCGGTTCCAGACTGTAGCGCCTAGAACCGCTCGGCCACTCCGGTGTCTATGTTCCTGCAGAAAGAGACGAGATTCTTTAGAAGATCTGATCTGGCAAATGAAGTAAATTAATGATATGGGTAAAAGCACAGCAAAAGTAATGAATAACAGAAAAAATCGAAAGAAGAAATGTTCAGAAATCACATTTGAAATCTATGTTAGTAATCATTTTAACTTGTTACCAAATAGACGAAGAAGAGCTTCAGCCAGATTTAAAGAAAAATGAGATGATAAAGACTGTCATAGACTTTGCTCAATCCGAAGAAACTAATGTTTAACCTACTGTTAATTCATTGTCTGCATAACTGGTGAGATTGAGCACATAGCACCGTATAACTCTGAGCGACGTTCATGCAAAACAATCAGCCTCATTAGGAATTCTAGTGCACAATATTTTAAGACTAAGATATACATGAATAAATGGGATTAAGTATAATTATTATGCTTTTATTCTCACTGAACGGTTTTGTGAAGAACCGTGCCGCTCTTCTTTGGGTCTTCTCTATCGCATCTATTGCCAGTCGCAAGTCAATAATCTTTCGAACGAATGGTTTGAAATTCATTTCTCTCACGGATTTACATTTTCTTAGGATTCTGCCAATGAATTTCAGCATGACATCCGCTCTTCTTACAACTTGTTTTATGTGGTTATTTAACTTCAGGTCGCTCCGGACGGATACTCCTAGGCATTTTACGATAGTTACCGTTTCCAATGCCTTATGTCCAATACGATAATCGAACAGTAATGGATGTCTTCGGCTATTTCTATGGTATACGTTACCTTTGATTACGTCCAATAGCAAGTAACACACCATCTAGCTATCATCTACAGATCCTCCTGTGTTTACATGTAGTTTACTGGCGTTGCAACCTTCCTAAAGACAACAGCGTCATCCACGAAGAACCTCACAGAATTTCCCACGTTATTCTCTTCTTTATCTATGTAGAAGACCTGTACTTTAAGCAGAAACGGTCCTAAAAACACCTCCCAACATCGTCTTTACATCTGTAGATTCGTCCCGTTAAGGACAACCCAATGTGTTTTCTCTCCAAGGATGTCCAGAATCAACAAATCTGATCCGTTACTATTTTGACAAGCTCTTATTTTATTCACTGAACGCACTATATTGAATGCCTTCAGAAATCAAAGGCCATGACCATCACCCTGGCCGCCGTATTCTGATGTGTAGTCGATCCCATGGACGAAAAGAGAGAGCTTGTGAGGAAGAAACTGTGTATTTAAGTCAAATAAACTCTTTTGTACACTCTTATTTGGGAATCGTGACCAATGTGAATAATGAAATAGCTACAAAATATGTAAAAGTTCGCGAAAAAATCCGAACGAACTGGGTTTGCGCACATAAGCAAATTGTGATGGAGAAAGAATTATATCAGAAAGACGACGGTCGTCGTCTTGCAGTTCTCAGTTTCCATCGTCACTTATCGAATCTTCTTCCTGAAGGCTCCTCGCATTCATCACATCATCAACATCTGACATAAATCGTCTGTGTGGTTTTCCACGTTTCCTTCACTCAGCTGCGTCCATTCATAAATTATTTTTCGCAATCGGGTATCATCCATTCTTTGACTCGATAACGATATTTTTCTCGGCTGAATCGACGTCGCTATGCGGGTGAAAATGTCAGTTATTAAAAGCGTTAGAGACGCTGTCGAGGGTGAAGCTTCCCAAGATGAACGCATAATAATACTGGTAATTACCGTGTTTGCTTGCACTACGGGATTCTGTTTGGCTGTACCTCAGTAAAGTATCAAACAATACATAAAGTGTAGCATACAGTTACATTTCAGTTTAAATAATGCCAATTTAAAATGCAACAATACACATCGTTTAGGGACTATCATGAAGAGCAGTGCAATGTAAATTCCAGATTAATTTAATATGTAGCATGTCTTTAGTGTTCATAACTATTTTCTTGTATTTTCCCTAACGATTCAGAAACAATAGGTGTATCGCTGGACATATTCAATACTCTTCTACTTTTCAGTGTAATTAGATTTTACGAGAGCGTGCTGAAAAATATAGTTTCCGAATTTTTTATTTGAGAACTAAAAGGCTTTTTAAATAAAACAAATGAAGCTTTTTAAATAAAATAAATGAAGGTTTTTTAATGAAACAAACGTGATTAACATTCTACATCTTTATTTTTCATGTCTACATATTTATTTCTGAACATAGTCAACCCGGCGACGAGCACATTTCTTAGTTTCTCCATGTCAGGATGATGCAGATTCCGCAGCTGTTGTTCAGTAAATGAAGAGCCGCTGCAGTTGCTTTTTTTAAGAACTTATTAAGTTCACACTACCGGTTTCGGACTTTGTATTAGGCCATTATCAAGTGTAGCTATAAGAAAGTTGTGCTGTAGAGAAGCAAAGTCAAATAATCAAATGATTTGGCATTGTTTCTCTGAAGCATTAGTCTCATATATTCTTGTCAATGACCTAATATACAGGCCGAAATCGGTTGTGTGAACTTAACAAGATTATAAAAAACGCAACTAGAGCGGCTTTTTATTAGTTGAACACATTTCTTCAAACGAGAGACCAGCTTGTTGATACCGTTAGTGTAGAGTGTTTGACTTGCTTGACGGAGCCACAACCTCACCTTGGCTTGCCCCGCTTCATCACTATCAAAATGAAGTTCTCGAAGGTGTTCTTTAAGTTTTGGAAACAGACGAAAATCGGATGGGGCCAAGTAGAGACTGTATGGAGGATGATCAGTGACAGAAAACACAAGGCGTCATATTGTTGCAGATGTCGCTGCGCTGGTGTGCGGTCTGGCGTTGTCATGCTGAATGAGTATAACCGAAATCTTCGAATCCGAAACTTGATTAGAGCTCGTTGTTTCTCACGCAACGACAGCCGTCATATTACACTGCTGGCCATTAAAATTGCTACACCACGAAGATGACTTATTACAGATGCGAAATTTAACCGACAGAAAGAAGATGCTGTGACATGCAAATGATTAGCTTTTCAGAGCATTCACACGAGGTTGGCGCCGGTGGCGACACCTACAACGTGCTGACATGAGGAAAGTTTCCAACCGATTTCTCATACACAAACAGCAGTTGACCGGCGTCGCCTGGTGAAACGTTGTTGTGATGCGTCGTGTAACGAGGAGAAATGCGTACCATCAAGTTTCCGACTTTTGATAAATGTCGGATTGTAGCCTAACGCGATTGCGGTTTATCGCATCGCGACATTCCTGCTCGCGTTGATCGAGATCCAATGACTGTTAGTAGAATGGAATCGGTGGGTTCAGGAGGGTAATACGGAACGGCGTGCTGGATCCCAACGGCCTCGTATCACTAGCAGTCGAGATGACAGGCCTCTTATCCGCAAGGCTGTAACGAATCGTGCAGCCACGTCTCGATCCGACGACGTTTGCAGCAGCATGGACTATCAGCTCGGAGACCATGGCTACGGTTACCCTTGACGCTGCATCACAGACAGGAGCGCCTGTGATGGTGTACTCAACGACGAACCTGGGTGCACGAATGGCAAAACGTCATTTTTTCGGATTAATCCAGGTTCTGTTTACAGCATCATGATGATCGCATCTGTGTTTGGCGACATCGCGGTGAACGCACATTGGAAGCGTGTATTCGTCACCGCCATACAGGCGTATCACTCGGCGTGATGGTATGGAGTGCCATTGGTTACACGTCTCAGTCACCTATTGTTCGCATTGACGGCACTTTGAACAGTGGACGTTAAATTTCAGATGTGTTACGACCCGTGGCTCTACGCTTCATTCGATCCCTGCGAAATCCTACATTTCATCAGGATAATGCACGACCGCACGTTGCAGGTCCTGTATGGGCCTTTCTGCACACAGAAAATGTTAGACTGCTGCCCTGCCCAGCACTTTCTGCAGATCTCTCACCAATTGAAAACGTCTGGTCAATGGTGGCCAAGCAGCTGGCTCGTCACAATACGCCAGTCACTACTCTTGATGAACTGTGATATCGTGTTGGAGCTGCATGGGCAGCTGTACCTGCACAGGCGTATCAAGGCCTTTATTACGGCCATAGGTGGTTGTTCTGGGTACTGATTTCTCAGGATCTATGCACCCAAATTGCGTGAAAATCTCATCACGTGTCAGTTTTAGTGTAATATATTTGTCCAATGAATACCCGTTTATCATCTGCATTTCTTCTTGGTGTAGTAATTTTAATTGCCAGTAGTGTACATGTTACAATTCGGAGCCCTCTACCGGCAGAGGACTACAATTATGTAAAGATGAAGAATAAAAATGTAGATGGTTAATAACGTTCGTTTGATATAAAAAGCATTTAGAGTTTTCACGTAAAAAATCCGAGGCACTACTTTTCAGCGCTCCTTTGTAAATATCGATCCATTTATGGAAATTTATAAATTCGTTAAGATGGTGGAAGGGTGTTATACTGAACTCTACTTGTTAAGGTAGGTGTTTTAGCTGAACGAGTCGCATTTATGTGAAACGTACGTACTCGGCTCTTTGTGTGTTACTGATTGCTGGCGGGAGTCTCTTGTTGATGAAACACCTAGTTTTCGAAATATAAAGTTATATGGCTTGTGAATTATATTTTCGAACTTCACGTAACTACGCCACTGCAACTGCGTGTTGTATGGTATTGTGAGATGGAGTGTTGACGGTACGTTTATTCAGGCAGTTCCCATTGCTGCTGCCGTGCGGAAGTAACTAACCGTTGCTCGTTACTGCTTATTTACACATTCTAGATTATTTTGGCTTCATGCTGTTAAACATTCCGGTATGTTTAAAGCATAGCAGCAACGTATTTACGATCGAATGATTACTATATTTATTCTTCTAGTTAAAAGTTTCACATTAGTATTATAAACTTTTGTTTCTGAGCCACATGCGACACATAAATCCAGTTCACATGGTGGACATTATACAAAACCATGTGGTTTAGTCAACTGTGTATCGTAGTGTGATAGAAGATGGAACTGAAGACCTTTCTCTTTTGAATGCACTAATCGACCTCATTAACGACACATTCTTTGGACAAATATCTCTGTAAATGATACATTAGATATTGACGATGAAGATACGTTTGAGGAAGAATGTGTTTATGGGAAAGGAGCAACTGAAAGAGGGAATGAAGAAGGCTATTCTACAAGCCAGTGTGACACATCATCACCAGACACAGCTAAACGAAACGAATTGACAGAAGCCACTACAACACTACAGAGTGATATAAGAAAATTATGCATATGCAGAAATGTTGCAAAAGACGAGTGACAGAAAATGTGTAACGATGATTGCAAAGAAGTTTAATTGTGCAACGAATGTAGCTAAAAAACCCGTAAGATTTTGCAAAGCTTCTCCACAATCATATCAGTACTCTTTAATAAAAAAGAAACATGTGAAAAATTTAAAGAATATAGGGGTCGTGGTCTGATTGTCCATGACTGCAATATAGTAAATTAGGTCATTGTTTCTAATAATGGAGTCTAGACCAGAATTTGTAAACAAGGTCAGTGCCCTACTAGCACGTGAAGGGTATGGCGGAAAATGTATTTTCAGTACAGATTAGTCATGATTTGAATATGAAATGGCAAGTGGACGAACTTCGTCGAATGTAGGAGGAAAACATACGTATACTGTGCTGAAATCTATTTCGTCTATCGAACGTTCTTATACTGCCCAATTTCATATGTCATCTGACGGGTTTCTTCGTACAAAGATATAAATTTGTTTTCAAGAACAAAATGGACAATTCGGAGCAAGCTTGAGACAGCTAATAACGGGAAACTCCTTTTAATATAGTTCTTTATGCTAATAACTCTGGTAAATTTGCACGGAGCCATTTTATATGTTGGTTAAGAAATGTTTTCATTCTAGGTTTAAAAGACAACATCTTACTGTAGCTTGACTCTTGGACTGAGAAAACTGATGGGGTTTCAAAAATTCAGAAATCTTTGAGTAGGAAAGGTCTCGCATAGAAATAATGTCCCATCACCTTACCCCACAAGAACAACTAAATACATCCAGCCTTTGGACATCTACTTTTTGTGGCGATATAAACTTGGTGTTCGTAGACATGATGACTTGCACGATACGTTATATGACTGAGTACGAATAATGAAACTTCATTCAGTGGTTTATCAAAAGATATCTTTACTGATTTTCAAGGTCATGATCATTTATGCCTGACAGACCTGAGGATATGCCACAGATAATATCGTAACAAATTTCGATAGTGAAATGGAATCAGTATTACGCGTAGGAAATAGTGATTTCAAACGCTTTTTTTATCTTTATTGTATTTCAATTCCCCATCGGGGCGGGCTGGCAGCAGCATATGCGCTGCTCTTCAGCCGAAAGACATAGAACAAACAATAGAAGACATTTAAAAATAACAAAGGAGTGCATATGGTGAACATAGATATAAAAAAAGGGGGGAACATCATGGAAGGCAATAGACAAAAAAAGGGGCAACTGTAAAATGGAGATTAAAAAAACTGTTTAAAAGTGGCGCACACAAAAAGCCACACACTGCGACAATTAAGAACACAAGACACAGTATGACTGGAGCATAAAAAGTATCGACAGATGGCGTAGCACATAACAAACACTGACGGCGAACCTCAAGGCAGTACACAATTAAAATCACACCTCTTGACGCACAGGAGAAACAGCACTAAACAAAACACTGACGTGGCACATTGACGATGATCAAAACGGAGGATCTGCCAGGCGCAAGGAGATGAGGAGACTGGAAGAAGGGAGGGAGGGAGGGGAAGAGAGGGGGGAGATGGGCGGGGGGCGCTCTGAAGAGGGCCAGGTAGGGAGGGATGTGGGAAGGAAAGAGGCAAGTATGTGGTGCAGGGTCTCAGGAGGGGGAAGGAGGAAAATCCGCTCTGGGAGGAGGAGGGGAGAGGAAAAAGGGGACCCTGGGGAGGGGGGAACAAGGCCAGGTTATAGTTGGAAGGAAGGGTTGATGCCACGGCGAAGTTCGTCATCCGGGAGGAGGAGGCGCTGGAAATTGCCCTGATGAAGGAGATGGAGGGTGTGGAGGTCGAGAGAGGGAGGAATACAGTGATAGAGGCGCGACAACAGGCAGGGGGTGGAGAGGAAGGAGCAAACCAGAGGGTGGGGGGGGGGGGGATCAAGCCTGCGGACAATGTAAAGGATGCGGAGATGTTGGAGGAACAGGAGGAGGTGGGGGAAGGGGATCAGTTCATACAGGAGCCGTGTGGGGGAAGGAAGGCGGATACGGAAGGCAAGGCGGAGCGCATGGCATTCAAGGATTTGGAGGGCGTTGTAAAAGCGGGTGGGGGCGGAGATCCAGGCAACGCTGGCATAACAAAGGATAGGACGGATGAGGGATTTCTAGGTGTGGAGGATGGTAGAAGGATGCAATCCCCATGTCCAGCCAGTCAGGAGATTCAGAAGGCGGAGGCGGGAATGGGCTTTCTGCTGGACGGTCTGGAGATGAGTGGTCCAGGTGAGGTGCCGGTCGAGGGTGAGGCCAAGGTATCTCAGGGTGGAGGTGAGCTGGATGGGATGACCATAAAGGGTGAGGTAGAAATCATGGAGGCGAAAGGAGCGAGTGGTGTGGCCTATGATGATTGCCTGGGTTTTGGAGGGGTTGAGACGGAGGAACCACTGGTTACACCAAGTGATGAACTGGTTAAGGTGGGTTTGGAGGGTACGTTGGGACCTTTGAAGTGTAGGATAGAGAGCCAGGAAGGCGCTGTCATTAGCATACTGGAGAAGGTGGACTGGTGGGGGTGGCTTGGGCATATCAGCCATATACAAGAGATAAAGGAGAGGGGAGACGACAGAACCCTGGGGGACGCCAGCCGTGGGACAAAAGATACGGGAGTTGGTGTTGTGGAGGGTGACATAGGAAGGACAGTGCGAGAGGAAGGAAGTGACCAGATGGACAAAACTGATAGGCAGGGCGTAGGTTTGGATTTTGAAGGGGAGACTGGGATGCCATTCATGGTCATAGGCATTGTGGAGGTCAAGGGAAACAAAAATGGCGGAGCGATGGGAGTTGAGCTGGAGGGACAGAAGGTGAATGAGGTTTAGGAGTTGGTCTTCAGCAGAGAAGGAGGGTCAGAAGCCACACTGGGTAAGGGGGAGGAGGTGGTGTTGAGTAAGGTGCTGATGGATACGGTGGGAGAGGATGGATTCAAAGACCTTACTGAAGATGGAGGTGAGGCAGATGGGACGATAGGAAGAGGCGGCAGAAGGGGGTTTGTTGGGTTAGAGGAATAGGAGGTCGTGGGAGGTCTTCCACAGGTCAGGGTAGAAGCCAACAGAGAGGATGACATTATAGAGATGGGCGAGAACAGTCAGGAAGGAATAGGGGCTTTCTCGAACGCGGTGGTAGGTGACACAGTCGTGACCAGGGGCCGTGTTGCGTTTGGACTGGAGGATAAGTTTAATGTCTTGTGCTGTGATGGGAGTGTTTATGTCAGAGGGGGGCAACTGCCCCAAGTACTGGAGGCTAGGAGCAAGTGGAGCCACTGAGGTATCGGCACGTTCCATGACGGTGGGGAAAAGAGAATAATCAAAGTGGGGATCATCTGGGATGGAGAAGACCTCGGATAGGTGGAAAGCGAAGTGGTTAGCCTTACTGAGGTTGTCAGGAAGGGGGCGATCGTTATGCATAAGGAGGTAGTGGGGAGCGGAAAGGGAACCAGTAAGGCGATGGAAGGCGGACCAGTACTTGGAGGAGTTGATAGGGAGGGTGGCGTTGAGTCGTGTGCAGGTCTGGCGCCAGTCTCGGCGTTTCGTTGCTGTAATAAGGTTCCGTATGTGGTGCTGTATTTGCTGGTGGCGTTGGAGTTTATCCCTGTCACAAGTGCGCAGGAAGGAGCGATAGAGGCGCGAGATTCACGGAGAAGGAGGACAGCCCGCAGAGGGAGAGTGGGACAGTGTGGGTGGATGGTTTTAGTAGGAACATGAGCCTCTATGGCGTCAGTAGTTACCGTCTGAAGGAAGGACGAGGCGTGGATGATGTCGTCAGGATGGCGATAGGTAAGAGTGTGGCTTTCGACCTGGGTGGAGATGGAGTCCCGGTAGGCATCCCAGTTGGCACGGTGATAGTCATGGACGACCTTGGGAGGGGGTGCAGTGTGCGGAGCCGGAGGGGGGTGGTGAGCAGAGGTTACGGTGAGAAGGACAGGGAGGTGATCGCTACCTGTGGGGTCAAGGATGGCGACGGCAATATGCTCAAGGAGGTTGGCGGAGGCAATGACAACATTGGGGGTGGTGTCACTTTCAGGTCGGGTGTGCTGGGGAAGGGGAACAAGGTCACCTTGGATCGTGGAGAGGAACTGATGCCACCGCCGAAGGGCGGCAGGAGTGCGTCTATGGATGTTAAGGTCGGCGGCAATCACATAGGTGGCGAAGGTGCGGTCAATGTGCGAGATGAAGTCATAAGGAAGAGGAGCAGTGGAGCGGACATAGATGGTGGCACAGGTAATGGTGAGGGAGGGGAAGAAGACGCTGAGGATAAGGTGTTCAATGGGGTCATTGAGGAGAGGTTGTGGCCAGACGGGGATATGCTTAAGGTGGCCAATCGCGACTCCACCCTGCGTACGAGGACCAGGAGCGTCAGTGCGGTGGAGGAAAGAGGGAGAGGTGCAGATAGAATGGTGGGGCTGGAGAAAGGTTTCGTTCAAGAGGAAGGTGTCGACCTGGTGGTGGGAGAGGGTGTGCATGAGGAGGCATTTGTTGGAGCAGAAGGAGCGGATGTTGTGGAAGAGGATGCGATACTCATGCCACGCCATGGCGGGAAAGAGGGGGGGGAGAGAGGGAAGGGAAGAGGCTTAAACTAGGGTGTCGAGGCGGGTGAAGGTGAAGTGGGCTTGGTTGTGGGAGTAGGTGGCGAAGGTGTTCAGGTGGAAAATGGAGCGAGCGGCAAGGGAGATTTGCTGGAAGGTGTGGGGGCGCTGAAAAGGGTGAATGTTTTGGAGTACAATGGTAAGGAACTGGATGATGTCCTTGGCCGTGGGGGGTGGACGGAGGGAATTGTTGGGATGGACAGGGGGATCGATGGGACGAACAGGGACTGTAAGCTCATGGGTGGCTGGAGGAGGTTTAGCTGTACACTTGTGGGAGTAGGTGGGATGGGGGCCATTGCAGGTGTTACATGAAGGAGGAGCAGCGAGGTTGGGGCAGTTGTTAAGAAAGTGGGAGGCCTTGCAATGGGGACAGGTGGGGGGGGGTTGCAGTTGGGAGTCAGGTGGTAATTGTACATCAGGCACGGCTGGCAACGGTAGGATTGGGGAGGGGATTTGGAGGATTCGACAGGGTGGCGACGGTGGTATATCAGGGCACCCTGGGTGAGGAGATGGTCAATGGAGGGAGCGGACTCAGAGAAGACCCGCACGAGGTAGGTGGGACCAGAGGCATTGTGGATACGGTGGGCAGAGCGGATTTCCAAGTCCGGGTGGGAGTTCAGTGCTGCCAACACTTCATCCTCCGTGATCACTGGGCTGAGCTCGGTGATCACAGAGGTGCAGGTGGGGGGGGGGGCGGGAGGCGACAGGGAGGCTGGGGCTGACGAGGACTGGAAGTGGAAAGGAAGGTTGTCAGAGAGGCGTGAGGGCCAAACATAACTCATGGGAGTTAACGGAGGAGGTCCGTGTGAAAGGATGGGGATGGGGACTCGATAAGGACTGTGTCCCTGCGGGGAATGAGTTGGGAGATGGGAGCACCAGGTAAGTACTTTCGTATCTCCACGGTGAGGGTGCGAGCATCGAGGAACTTAGGATCGGGAGTTGACAGGACAAAGGTGTGGAGGTTGGGGGCCGGGGTGTGGGTGGCTGGAGGAGGGGTGGTGTCTGTGGAGACGACAGGAGGAGGGGGAGGTGGTGTTGACTTTTTGTGGGAAGTGGCAGGATCAGAGTCGGTAATGACACGCTTTTGGGGTTTTTTGGAGACGGGTAGCTGGGAGGAGGGGAGAGGGACAGGGAGGAGAGGGAGGTGGCGGGTGGCAGATCCCTGTGGCGTAGTGGAGGCGCCGGGAGAAGCAGCCGGTTAGTGGTGGCGACGGTGGCTCGGCGCGACGCGATGCGTGCGGGGAGATGCAGATGACGAAGCAACGGGGTTGGTGAGAGAGGGGAAGCTGACCACCTGAGGGGTGGCAGCAGAGACGGCAACAGAGGCGTACGTGAGGGCGGGGGTAGTAGTGGGAGATGTTGTTGAGGTTGTGGAGGCTGGAGGAAGGGTGTAGAGGTCTGGGTAGGCAGCAGGGGAGGAGATTGGGGGGATGGGTAAGTGGGGGGAAGGGGAGGTGTGGTGTAAGGAGGGAGGTCAGGGGCGGCACTCCAGGAAGTGACTGTGAGAGAGGGGGAGGGGGAGGTGTAGATGACAGTGGAGGTGGGAGTACTCATGGCGGACGACGGACGGACGGACGGGCAGCTGGCGGCGGCGGCGGCAGCGATGGACGGCGACGAACAGACGGACGGACAGCAGGCAGCGGCGGCGGCGGCGGCGACGATGGACGGCGAGCAGGCAGGCGGACGGACGGACGAACAGCTACAGCCTCAAGCAGCAGGCGGGCGGGCAGACAGACACAATCTTCGAAGACGGAGATTCCACGCTGAGAGTAGCCCAGGCTCTGCAATCTGACGCTTTCGAAGGAGGGGATCCAACCCTCTAGATGTTCAAACGCTGTGGAGGCGGTTCTGTTATTAATTGTAGGTACTGTTCTCAAAACTTCTGGCGGGTACAAATATTGTAAGAAGAACTAATTATCAAATATGTAGACTATAGTATGATTCAGCAAGACGTATCAATTTAGAAATGCCATTTTACTATAGAAAAGTACAAGTCTGTATTTGTAGAAACGTCGTATATTACCCCTACTGTGAATGAATACAGGGTTTGAATGTGTAATTACACTGAGGTGACAAACGTCATGGAATAGTTACATGCACATATACAGACGGCGGTAGCGTCGAGTACACAAGGTATAAAAGAACAGTGCATTGGAGGTGCTCTAATTTGTACTCAGGTGGTTCATGTGTAAAGGTTACTTACGTGATTATGGCCGCACGACGGGAAATACGCGACTTTGAAAGCGGAATGGTATTTAGAACTAGACGCATGGGACATTCCATTTCGAAAACCGTTAGGGAATTAAATATTCCTAGATGCACGGTGTCCAGAGTGAGTCGAAAATACCAAATTTCAAGCATTACCTCTCACCATATACAACATAGTGACCGACGGCCTTCACTTAACGACCGACAGCAGCGGTGTTTGCCTAGAGTTGTCAATGCTAACAGACAAGCAACACTGCGTGAAATAAATTACTAGCCTATGGTAGCAGACGACAGACGCGAGTGCCTTTGCTAACAGCAAGACATGGCCTGCAGCGCTTCTCCTGGGCTCGTGAACAAATCTGTTGGGCCTTAGACGACTGGAAAACCATTGCCTGGTCATAAGTCTCTATTTAAGTTGATACGAGCTGATGGTTCCAATGTGTTGCAGACCCCACGAAGCCATGAACACAAGTTGCAACAAAGAACTGTGAAAGCTGGTGGTGGCTTCATAATGGTGAGTGCTGTGTTTACATGAAAATCACTGGGCCCTCTGGTCCAACCGAATCGATTTTTGACTGGAAATGTTTACTTTCGGCTACTTGGAGACATATGCAGCCATTCGTGGAGATTCGTGGAATTCATGTTCCCAAACGACAATGGAATTTTTGGACGACAATGTGCCATGTCATCGGGCCACAAATTTCGCGATTCGTTTGAAAAGCACTCTGGACAATTCTAGCGAATGATCTTGTCATCCGTAGAACATTTAAATCGAGAGGTCAATTCCTGTACAAAATCGTGCGCGGGCAACACTTTCGCAATTATGGACGGCTATAGAGACAGCATGGCTCAATTTTTTTGCAGGGACTTGCTACGAAGTCTTGAGTCCATGCCGCGTCGAGTTACTGCACTATGGCGATCGAAAGGATGTCCTAAAGGATATTAGGATTATTTTAAATTAAATGAATGAGCAATTGCGAATGAGGACTGAAACGGTTTTCTACTAGGGAATAGGGCAACAATAGAAAGGACTGGACCCCTTTTGTTATTACTTGTTTTATTTAACAATCATATCGACAGATTCCTTTAGGACAACAATATCTTAATCTTGATTACTTTAGGTAATAAGAATAGTAAGTCACAAGAATTTAGTGAATCTGCTGCCAATGTCTTTTTATGAAACTAAGTCTATCTCATATATAAGAAAATCTTAAAACCACTGAACATTATGCGCCTAACGGCTTAAATTAAGACACACAATATTTCTGACTAGTCTTCGGACACTGAGAACTGATGATCTCAAAAACATTTATCTCAATAACAACCTGCCAGAGATGCACCCAATAAATAACAGGATGAAGTTAATACAAAGGCACTTGTTTCACACTCAAGAGTCAATCAATATCACTAAGGCCTGCTAAAGTTTCGAACTTCGGCTCCAAGGCCCAGTAACACAATTACTCAGTGCAGGTCTTACTAAGAGTAGCACAGCAACAACCTTTCACAATTGTATGTTGATCTCGAGACAAGATTTAATAAGAATAATAAATATAATAAATACCCAAGTTAATATAATTAGCGCCAGAATTAATTAGCGAGGAGTGACGCCAGGTCGCTTGAAGGCAGAACGAAAACTTAACCTGGAGAGGCCAAGACGGAAGTTCTCAAGCTTCGACCCGGAGTCACCTCCTGCTACCCAGGATTTCACAGCCCCGATACCCATAGGTGGAAAGGTAGCGCTTACTCCAAAACACCAG
Organism: Schistocerca nitens; assembly: GCF_023898315.1. Lineage (NCBI taxonomy): Eukaryota > Metazoa > Arthropoda > Insecta > Orthoptera > Acrididae > Schistocerca > Schistocerca nitens. The sequence goes on from NC_064618.1 coordinate 587,866,862, forward strand.
CTAGCCAGCTGTAACATTTAACAAGCGCACAGAACAGGTCTGCAGAGACAATGTAAACAACCACCAAAAGGTATTAAATAACAGGTTAAATTATTCGCTAATAGAACAGCACACTGCCTTTGCCCCACTACGAATGAACTACACAGGCAAGGTACAACCAACATCGCAAATCTTACCAATAACCTTATGGAGAATTGCCTGCTATTAAGATATTAAAAAAATCTTACAATTACTAGCAAGGCCAGTGGGCAGTCCAATCTTAGTCACAATTAAATTACGTGAACTCTTTTGCCTACTGTTCAGTGAAAACCGTAACGAGCACAGTTCTGAATATTTCATTATAAGCTTTACTGGGGCTCGCTGCGCTAAGGCTACCAAACACTCGAATGCAGTATATTTGATAAACAGATTACGGCCTTGCAGCTGATTACGTATTACATCAAACAACAATGTCCCACTAGCTTGGAACAGCCACTCTCGTGCATTGTATTAATTTTTAACACTTGTCTGAAATATCATGAACTCTTCATAGGCACACCTTTACTTCCATGGTAACACCCGTGCGCTTACAGTTACCACAAGTGAGGTAGCAACCCTCAACACCTTCACACACATGCCATAAGTACAATCTCACTTAACTTTTCGCTGGATATCCGATAACGGCTTGCGTCGTGTACAGCAGGTCCCAATAAGGCAGCGGACGACCGGAGTCAGCCGTGTCCGGAACTAGCAGCACGCAACCCAAGGCAGCAACAAACCTCACAGGCAACAGGAAAGGCTCTCCACCAAGCTGTCCCATACACGTGGAAGGTTCCCGACCACTAGAAGCACACTCCGGCCTCAGGTTACATCGAACACCAACTGTTCCCGTCCTTGGCGAGACCTCCAGTTAACTCCCCCCGGAAAAGATAAGACAGCCAGAACTCATTACGCCCCACGAGCAAAGATAAGAGCGCGAAGGCGAGGTACTTGAAAATACGCTGGCGCGCCAGCAACGCCACGGCTCAAGGACAACAATCAGCGGCAGAAAGGAATGACGACAACGAAACTTTGTGCCGGACCGGGACTCGAAAGCGGATTTCCCGCTTATAGCGAGCGCTTTCGAGTCCCGGTCGGGACTCGAAAGCGGATTTCCCGCTTATAGCGAGCGCTTTCGAGTCCCGGTCCGGTACAAATTTTTGTTGTCGTCATTCCTTTCTGGCGCTGATCGTTGTCCTCATTCGCAAGTGGGAATACATTTAATGTATCACATAACGGCTGTATCCTAAGACTTCTGTCACCTCAGTGTGTACGTGCATTTATGTACATGTATGCATGTTGAATGATGAAAGCAAATGTGTCCGTTGGTGTCCATACAGTCTTTCCCGTTACGTACTGTACAGTGTTTTTGCAGAGTTCATATTCGTTAGGGAATAACACTTCCGTCTGCCTGCAAAACGGAAATATGGGTCATGAATACATAACCTAATTGCCTAAAAACTAAATATTTCCTGAACAGCAGATCTTCAGCAGTGCGTTCACCGCCTCGAAAGGAGCCATGAGTTTCACACAATTACGACTTACACAGCTGAAGCATCTACCTTGTCAGATGAAAAACGTTGAGGATAAATTTGTCACCTACATTGACGGAAAGCTTCAGCATATGGCCAAGTAGTCTCTTCAACGCGTCTTTCGTCCCTAAAAGTTTAAATTTAGTTACGTTTATCGCTCGCTCTCGTTTCATTACGAAATTTTATATTTCTACGCCTATAAATTAATACTTATAGATACTGATCGGAAATTCAATAGTAATTAATGACGCACGCACAGCCCATAGCCCAAATCCGCAATCGATATGTAAAATGAATGCAAGTATCCACCTCGTCGAAGTTGCATAGAATGAAACCAAGTCAACGTTGATACTACGTCTGCAAGCGTAGTCGGGGTGGAGTCCAAGATGTGAGCTAATCCGATGGCCCACGTCAACACATTCTTCTCTATAAATTTAGGATCTAGAACACCGTTTACAGCGAGGCATTCACTACAGATTTAATTGTTTAGGGACTGTTTCTGTACTTACTTTAGTACTTTTGCTGCCAGCTTATATGGCCTCACTCTCAATCTACTAAGGCCATGGGCCGATTGTAGCATTCGTTTTCTTCTTTGTATCTTCCTAGATCGCTGATGAGGTGATTGGTTGACCTTGATCGTGCGGTAGTTCTCCTGAAGTTTCCTTCCACGCGTAGTTGGACTGTTAATTCACCTACGGCTTCGTGCACGTAAACAGCCGGAAAACATGGTGCCACGTGAAACACTCTACTTAACCCTTTACCCGGATTATTTGCAACGTTTGCCGATAGATCTTCGCTGCGTTTTCCAACGAAGCGCAGGCATCATTGAGCTGATGAAATCGCGGAAAATGTGGTCAAAATGGACATGTAATGCTGATCTTTCGTTGAGCAGGGGGCAAAGTGTCTTTAATCGACGTATCGTTTTCTGCCGCGTGTCATGGACACGTTTTTACCAAGTAAGCTTTGTACTGATCATAACAGATGCTGAAGATGAACACAGGAGCGCTAGTTTTAAACAAACGCGCTTGTCAGTCGGGGTGTTGGTTAAAGATTTAGACCTGTAAATGTTCTTGCAGAGGTGATAGGCATTCTCCAGTTCGGTGTGTCCATTGATCTTGGTTAGGTCTCTATTGGTTTTCGGGGTTGTCCAATCTACGAGGTATTTGAAGGTCCTCTGTATTAATGCGTTACACAGTTGGATCGGGTCAGGTATACGTCTGATGTTTGTGATGTACTCTGTCTTGTTGACGGCGACCTTCAACCAAACTATGTTGTTGAGAGAGGAAAGTTGATAAGCAGCCCCTTCTACACTGACTGCCAGAAGCGCGAGGTCATCAGTGTAGGCTAGGCAATTAAATACTAACTTGTTCTTTTTGTTACAAGCTCTCAGTCCAGAATAATCTATAAGTGTACTTGTCCAATCATGAACAACTTTCTCCGGTAGGCAGTTGAAGTGGATTGGGGATAGGCTATCTCTTTGCTCACACCAGTTCTGATCTCGAAATTCCTTGACCTCTGTATTGTACTTTGGACACCGTAGTGGTATGCATCACTCTCACAAGATTCACAGCCTTGTTGCCTACGCCCATCTGGAAGATTCCCCTGTCTGTCTACCGAGTGAGGCTGATCACTCTCTTAAATTCTTGTACTTGAGGATAGTTTTGAGGTTCTGTATCCATTCTGCACATGATACTGACTTTCTGAATCCCGATTAGTACTCTGCTGTGCATTAGTGTAGTTCGCTGCCAACTCTTGGGTGTAATACCTTGGGGAAGGCCTTGCAGGTTACCGATGTGAGGTAGATTCCGTTATAGTTTTTAAGATCTGACCTGTCTCCATCATTATGTAGTGGGCGGGTGATAGGTTCTCTCTCGCAAACCTTGGACATTATGTTACGAAACTCTGGCTTCTTCTCTGCGTGAAATTTTATAATAAATAGTACGTGAAGTATATTTTGAACGACATCTGCTGTCTTCCTTTGCTGTTCCTACTGTTTTCTATAATACCAGCCGATCTACTGATAACGGTACCTTCAGTCCTCGCTCCATGATGTTCTCTTGAGGCATTCATAGTGTAACTTTTACTCTATGAGAAATATATTTTATTTCTTGCCTCTTAATATTTCAGTCCTGAATACGCTGAATGTGAAGGCTGTGTTGTCGTTCATTTTATACTGTATAGACTGTCACTAGTTTCTGTCTGCCTTTTCATTCTTCATTCATGTAGCAACTGATGAAATTATCTGCTTAGAACTTTCATCTACAGAAACTGATTTGATCGTGCATAAATCGTTGTTATCGAACTGAGCTAATTTTCATTGCAATAGCTAATTTTTATTGGAATAGTTTTTGAGATGCACTAGAACTCTGGTTCACCAGAAGCCTCAAGTTTATTCTCTCTGCTGTATGAGAAATGATAAAAACTCCGTCGACATTGTGTTACAACTTTACCGAAAGATTTAACACTAAAAGAGAAAGAAAATGAAGATCTAGGCGCTATTAGTTCCATGGCCGGCAACGAACAGTGTTGGATGTTGTGTATTTTGCCACATTGGTTATAAAACATGAATATTCTCCGAAAATACGATACTAAAAACGCAGAGACAGTTTCAGAGGCATGTTGCTAGGATCGTAACAAGTCGGTACAGTCCTTATGAAAGCACAACACAGAGTTACTTTGGCAGTATTTCTGCGTGGTGTACTGAATGGCGGCTCTCTGTAAATGTGGATAAATTCAAGATAATTCCCATAAGAAAGAGAAAGCACCGGATTACGTGATCAGTGGCAAACTTCTGGATCGTGCCTCATCGTTGAAATGGGTAGTCGCCATATTATGAAGCAATATGAAATGGGACTAAAACATGAAACAATTGGTAGGAAAGGGGATACAAAGTGTTCTGAGACAATGAGGTGCATGTGAATCCCGCCTACATGACGCTAGTGTAACAGTACGCTTATTACTGTTTCAGTGTCTGGAATCCTTGTCAAGTAGGCATGATGGAAGACAGTTTCAGAGGCATGTTCTAAGATCGTAGCAAAGGCGGTACAGTCCATATGAAAGTACAACACAGACAACTGGATTGCATGGAAGGAAGCAGAAGTTGTTCATGGGACATTGTGCTTCGCGTAGAAATCTTGAGAATAAGAAACTAGAGAGAGTACTAAGGCCTAAAGTCAATCAGTTTCCACTCTCCCCAACTCCGGATTTTGGATACAGCAGAAGGTCGCTAATATTGTTAAGAAATACTGTCTGCTATATTGGAGAGTTTTTGGAGTAGATCCACTCTAAGGAAAAAAAAAGAAAAGATAAAGAAAGGCGACACCATGAAGGAATTATCCATATGGGACAGAAATCGGCAAATGTGATGAACATGTGCAGGCAAACAAAAGATTACAATTACAATTTCAGAAAAATTGTATGGTTTATTCAGGAGAGAGAGCTTTACAAATTGAGCAAGCCAATAACGCGTTTGTCCACCTCTGGCCCTTATGCAAGCACTTATTCGATTAGATCAGATAAGATTAGTTTTTCGTTCCATAGATCCATGCTGAGGAGATCCTCGTGGATGTGGAACATGTCAATAATTTTTGTTTTAATGCTGAAATAACAATACTAATAGTATGAATATATACATCATTTGTTTCTATTAAACAATTCGTCAATGGAGTAGAAGGAGTTGGCCACTAGTAAGTCTTTCAGGCTCCTTTTAAACTGATCTTTATTTGTAACTAAATTTTTTATATTTGCTGGCAAATTATTGAAGATGAGTGTTCCTGAGTAGCGGACCCCTTTTTGAACTAAAGTAAGTGCTTTTAAGTCCTTGTACAGATCATTTTTGTTCCTGGTATTGTATGTATGAACTGAGCTGTTTGTTGGAAAAAGAGATATATTATTTAGGACAAATTTCATTAAGGAGTAAACATATTGAGAGGCAGTAGTTAGTATACCCAGTTCTTTGAAGAGGTTTCTACAGGACGTCCGTGAATTTACTCCACAAATAATACGTATTACACGCTTTTGGACTCTGAAAACTTTTGTTTGACTTGAAGAGTTACCCCAAAATATTATACCATATGACATTATGGAATGAAAGTAGGCAAAGTATGCAAGCTTTTCATTTTCATGTCGCCTATGTCAGCTAACACTCGAATTACAAATACAGATTTGTTAAGGCGTTTCTGCAGTTCTGTGGTGTGCTCCTCCCAACTGAATTTATTATCAAGTTGTAATCCCAGGAATTTAAGACTTTCAACCTCTTCGGCTTGATATTTATTGACAGAGTTGTTGAATGTCCTCCTAAGGCGTATCGTTTCAGATTCTGTCCACTTGGTGCGTTAGATCATCAAAATCCTGCGATGGTTTAAGGGAACTTGCCCATAATGCTCCGAACTGTCTCAGTAAGGGGGAGACCGGCTATCTTGTTGGCCAAAGTAGTGTTTGGAAAGCACGAAGGCAAGTTATAGAAACTCTCACGGAGTGCGAGTAGACATTATCTTGCTTAATTGAAAGTCCAGGGCGGCTGTCATGAAGGGCACCAAAACGGATCGTAAAATATCGTTGACGTACCGCTGTGCTAAAAGGATGTAACGGATAACAACCAAAGGAGTCACTTTTAATAACTTTTCTTATATCTCGATCACACGTTTGTTTTTCGAACGACACCTTACGCGATTCGACTTTCCGTCATTTTCAGAGGCAGTGTTTTCAGTCATATAAAATTCTTTCTTAGGTACATTTTATCATGTCCATATCCTCAATCACGAGACAAGTGCGAACTTCCATTTGTCTCGTGACTGGGAATGCTGGTGTGATACAAGGTACCTACGGAGCAATTTTATATGACTGACGTACGACTTTGAAAACGCCGGAAATTCGAAAAGCGTAAGGTGTTCCTGGAAAAATAAAAGAGAGGCCAAGACATAAGAAAGGTGCATACAAATGGCCGCGTCGTCTCACAGAATTTTCAGGAAAATTGCAACCAAAGGAGTCCTGCTATGAAAATAAATGGCACCCCAGACCATCAATCCTGATTTCCGGGCCGTATGGCGGGCAACAGTAATTTTTGCATCGCATCACCGTCCAGGGCGTTTCCAAACACTTCTTCCAATAAATTAGAAGCTACTGGCATTTTCTGTAATCTGTCAAAAGCCTTTGACTGTGTGAACCACAGAATTCTCTCAAGTAAATTAGAATGTTATAGTGTCGCCGGCAGTGCTGCGAAATGATTTGAGTCTTATATAACTAACAGGCAACAAAGGGTGTCGTTGCGAAATACCTGTGCAGTAAGCAGTCAGTCTTCAGCTGATTGGGAATGAATTGCATGTGGTGTTCCTCAAGGTTCCATCTTGGGTCCATTGCTTTGTCTTGTGTACAATATTGACCTCTCGTCCGTCACATTGCCAGATGTCAAGATTGTTTTGTTTGCAGATGATACGAACATTGCAATAAGAAGCAAGTCAAGCACAGATTTAGAAATGGCCTCTAATAAATTTTCCACTGGCATTAATAAATGGTTTAAAGCTAATTCACTGTTATTAAACTTTGAAAAGACCCACTATATGCAGTTCAGAACCTGTAAGAGATTTCTTTCTAGCAAGTGTATAACATATGAAGACATGCAGATAGAAGAGGTTGACAGTGTTAAATTTCTGGTATTACAAATGAATAATAGATTCAGTTGTGAAGGACATATGACAGAATTACTTAAGCACCTAAACAAGTCCGTATTTGCAGTGAGAATGATGTCATACGTAGGAGGTATAAATAAAAAAAGCTTGCATACTTTGCTTACTTTCATTCTATTATGTCATACGGAATCATATTCTTGTGTAACTCATCAAACCGAGGAAAAGTTTTTAGCGTGCAAAAGCGTGTGATAAGAAGCATTTGAGGTGTAAATTGAAGAACATCACGTAGATACCTGTTCAAGGAACTTTGTATTCTAACCACTGGTTCCCAGTATATTTATTCCTTAATAAAATTTGTTGCAAGTAATATATCTCTATTTCCAACCAATGGCTCAATACATAGTATGAATACTAGGAATAAGAACCATAAAGACCTAAAATCACTCACCTTGGTGCAAAAAGGGGTCCATTATTCAGGAACACTCATTGTCAGTAAATTGCTAGCAACCATTAAACACTTGATTTCAGGAAAAGCACAGTTTAAACAGAGCTTGAAAGACTTTTTGATATGCAACTCCTTCTAGTCTATAGATGAATATCTTATTAGAGACTGTTAAGAAACTTAAGTAAAAATGTCTGTTAGATTCAAAAGTTTTGACAGCACTTCGTTACAGGGTTCAAGATCAGGTATTTTGTGTATGATAAGTTTATTAATAGTGCATAACAGCCGCGCAGGATTAGCCGAGCGGTCTAAGGCGCTGCAGTCATGGACTGTGCGGCTGGTCCCGGCGGAGGTTCGAGTCCTCCCTCGGGCATGGGTGTGTGTGTTTGTCCTTAGGATAATTTAGGTTAAGTAGTGTGTAAGCTTAGGGACTGATGACCTTAGCAGTTAAGTCCCATAAGATTTCACACACATTTAAGCATTTTTTAAGTGCATAACAATGTTTCATTCTGACAGCATATTAATTCTGTAAATATTAGCTGTTTTAGTTTAGCGCATTTTATTCACCTATTTTGACAATCTCCTGCCAAATGATACTTTCTCACATGTTTTACACCCATGAGAATCATACCATTTTTTATCTCAATGGAACGAAAACTGAATATAATCTTCGCTGCTCATCAGGGCTCAGTTCAAAGCGACACTTATTTCTGAAGACAGGTATACTCTAGTCAATGAGACTTCAGGCCTGGAGACGGCAGAGACATCGGTGGGATACCAACCTGACCTTCTCCCGCCATACGGCCCGAAAACGAGGAGTAATGGTTTGGGGTACCCTTTTTTTCATTGCAGGACTGCTTTGGTTATCATCTGCGAAACCTTTCAGCACATCGATACAGCGACGATATTCTACGCCCCCTGTTTTGCCCTTAATGGCAAACCGTCCTGCACTTAAATTTCATGAGGATAATGCCAGACCTCACACGACGAGAGTTTCTGATTTTTGTCTTCGTGCTTGCCAAACCTTATCTTGTCCAGCAAGGTCGCCGGATCTCTCTCCAACTGTCTACGTTTGGAGCATTACGATAAGGGCTCTCCTACCTTCTCGGGATTTTGACAACCTAACGCACCAGCTGGACAGAATACGGCACGATATCTCTCAGAAAGACATCCAACAACTTTTTTTGTCTTAGAGTGTGTGTAAATGTCGACATAGTAACTATTGGTTGTTAGCAGCAAAATCTCGTGTGGAAGAATTAATTTCGCTATGAAGCGTCGCAGCTAATCAGTTTTGCGAAGTTTACTTCCTGGAAAAAGGTAGTGACGGCGCCGTAGTTTTCGGTTATTTTACGCAAGGATAGCGAGAAAGATTAAGAACGGAGTACGTGTTCCCTGTTTATCCAAATGATTATTACGAAACAATACTAATGGTGTTTGAGAAAAGAATGACACCGCAAATTTGAAAAGAAAATCGCTAATGCAAGCATTAAAGACACGTGGGTTGACGCAAACTGTGAACGAGCCAGCAGCTTCCTTTGAGCTTGCAGTTAACCATATGCTCCAGTGAGTTAACGACCGGCCGCGTAACTGATTTTTCGTGTTCCTACGGCTGAGCGCCGTTTAGAGATAAGAGGATTACGTTCGCAGCAAGAGCTTAGTTCCTGCCTCTCGGAACCATCAAAAAGCCTGCCTTTGTGATTAAAATTTTATTTATTTATTTTTGAAGCAAGCTCAGTTGCAGCTGTTAACGATTCTGGGAAATTGTGTTAATCGTGGAGCCATAATTGACTTTGTTCACACGATGCACGCTGAGTTCCATTTAATTAATACCGCGTGGGCAGCGACAAGTCTTTAGCCATCTGCCGTTAAAATAATAGGGCTACATCAATGTCGGCATAATTTCCAAAGTTTGAAGTGGCTCCCAAAATACTCCGAATATTTTTCCCGGTTGCACGCAAGAAATCGGCGGGTCGGCATTCAGTGCTAAACCGCAGCTCGGCGCTTCATTAAGCGATCTGAAAGTCTGCCCATCGAAACGCGGCCATTACCGCTGTAACAGGCCTCTCACCGCCGTTCATAGCCGACGCCTCTGTTTTTCATCTTTATTTTCCCGATGAAAGCTCCACTCGAGTCTATGTCGATGCTTTACGTTCGTTAACCCACGCACAGCGCTGCAGACGCAAGAAAGGCGCTTCTGGGACGCAAGTAGTTTAGGAAATAAATTTAAAAAAAGCTCCACTGCCTCGCTTACGGCGTATTCGGAGAGAGATCGGCGTTCCTCAAAAGTTACTGCGCTCGATGCCTCCGGCTGAACTCCGATTTAAAGCTGTACTTAAAGCTCCTACTAACCTCTGGCTTTAAAGGTATGCTGTTTGCACATTTTAGCTTATAATCGAAAACAGAGGAAATAGTCAAGCGAGAAGCGAAAAATTCTTAGTCTCATAAGACGCTTAAAATTCGATAAAATAATTGTCAACAATGTAACTAATGGTAGGCAGAAAAGAAAAAAATGATGCTTGCTAACCGGACTCACATTCCACGCTGACCTACAGACTTAGAAATACCGGGTGATCAAAAAGTCAGTATAAATTTGAAGACTTAATAAACCACGGAATAATGTAGATAGAGAGGTAAAAATGCTTGGAATGACATGGGGTTTTATTAGCACAAAAAAAAACAAAGTTCACAAAATGTCCGACAAATGGCGCTGGACAGAGCATGACAACCGTGTATAAAAGGTGTAATGAGAGAGAGAATCAGATGCGCCAGCAGTCGCAGCATGTTGACGTTACCTGAAAAGGCGCTTTTAGTGAAGCTGTATTATCAGAATGGGGAATGTGCTAGTTCAACGTTACGATCCTATCGCCATAGGAAGGGGATTCAAATGGGCAAAGGTCCGTTGACAAATGCAGCTGTGGCGAGAATGATTTCGAAGTTCGAAGCCACGGGTTGTTTAGACGATAGACCCCGTAGTGGCCGACCGAGCACAAGGCGTAATGCTGCTGAGACAGTTGAGGAAGAAATGGAGACTGTAGCGTGTTCGTCTATGCACGGGGAAGTCAGCGCTCGCGCAGTCACACGTCGCACCGGCATTCCATACACTACTGTTTGGTTGGCACTTACGCGTACCCTCCGATGCTATCCATACAAAATCCATCGGCATCATGAACTGTTACCTGGCGATTTAGTGAAGCGGAGGGCATTTTCGGTGTTGGCGTTTCAAAAGTTGGCGGAAGATGACGATTGGTTTAGTAACGTGTTGTGGACCGACGAAGCTCATTTCACGCTCCGAGGATCTGCCAACGCCCCCAACTGCAGAATTTGGGCTTCCGAAAATCCTAGAACTGTCGTGGAAACTCCATTGCACGACTAGAAAGTCACGGTATGGGTTGATTTTACCACATCTACCGTTATCGGGCCTATTTTCTTCGATGAAATGCGTGATTCTGGTTTTGTAACTGCTACCGTGACGGGTGAGAGGTACGCCGATATGTTACAGAAACGCATCATCCCCAGCTTGGCTGATAAACACCTGCTGGAACGTACGGTGTTTATGCACGATGGCACTCCACCCCATATTGGTAGACGCGTGAAAGATCTCTTGCGCGCGTCGTTTGGTGATGATCGTGTGCTCAGCCGCCACTTTCGTCATGCTTGGCCTCCCAGGTCCCCAGACCTCAGTCGGTGCGATTATTGGCTTTGGGGTTACCTGAAGTCGCAAGTGTATCGTGATCGACCGACATCTCTAGGGATGCTGAAAGACAACATCCGACGGCAATGCCTCACCATAACTCCGGACATGCTTTACAGTGCTGTTCACAACATTATTCCTCGACTACAGCTGTTGTTGAGCAATGATGGTGGACATATTGAGCATTTCCTGTAAAGAAAATCATCTTTGCTTTGTCTTACTTTGTTGTGCTAATTATTGCTATTCTGATCAGATGAAGCGCCATCTGTCGGACATGTTTTGAACTTTTGTATTCTTTTGGTTTTAATAAAACCCCATGTCATTCCAAGCATGTGTGTCAATTTGTACCTCTCTATCTACATTATTCCGTGACTTATTCAGTTTTCAAATTTATACTGACTTTTTGATCAAGCGGTAAATTCTAAAAGAGTCAAAACATGTAATGGATACTGAACAGATAGTAGCAAGTGCAGCTCGATGAGCCACTTGTCGTAAAATCTCTTTCGCCTTTCCCCGGTACTCTCCTTGAAGTTGAAAATGCCACAGGTTCAAATGGTTCAAATGGCTCTGAGCACTATAGGACTCAACATCTGAGCTCATCAGTCCCCTAGAACTTAGAACTAATTAAACCTAACTAACCTAAGGACATCACACACACCCATGCTCGAGGCACGACTCGAACCTGCGACTGTAGCGGTCGCGCGGTTCCGGACTGAAGCGCCTAGAACCGCTCGACCACCGCAGCCGGCTACACTGCTGGCCATCCAAAATGCAACACCAAGAAGGATCGGATATATCAAGGCAAAAATGATTTGGGAGGTAACACGTTGTACAAAGACCACATGATGGAAAATACATCCCCATGTGAAGGGAGGCAAACGATGAAATATATTCGGTGTTGCCGGCGTTGCTGGATATAATCTCCGCTGCACGCCTCGGCACTGAATCACAGAGGCTCTGGGTGTGTAGTTGGAGTATAGCAGTCCATGCTGCTTCCACATACTGCCGGAGTTGATCAGGTGTAGCAGCGGGTGCAGTATCCCAAGCCAAACGTTCCGCAATCATCGACCAGAAGTTTTCGATAGATAAGAGATCGGAAAAACAGAGGGGCCAAGGCAGCAATACAGTCCGATGGAAAATGAAGTGTGGTCTCGCGTTATCCTGTTGCAATGCAGGAGTCGGCAAGCTCCGGAGGTATGGGAGAACCGTCTCCAAAGCTTCAAAGACGTAACGCCGGTTGGTTAGTGTGCCGGCAGTGGGTACTAGGGAAGTTCGAGAGTGAAATCGAGTAGAGTGGAATCGAATACCATGCAATACCGGTTGGAAGACCAGTATGGCAATGCATAAGACAACAGCGGAACGGTCTCTCACCGCGGTGTCTCTAGGCTCTAATCCGGCCACTGTGCGGGCAGAATCGGGATTCGTCGGTAAAAACAACGTCATTCCATTCGGTTGTCCATGTCCGCCGTTCATCACACCACTGTCGGCGGATTCAGTGGTAAACGCAGTAACGGACGCCATGCGGACAGTCCACTCTGCTGCAAACGACATCGAATGGCACGCGAGTGCACTACTTGTTCCATAACAGACCGAATTTGTTGTGATATGGCCCGTGATGTGGCAGAGCTATCAGTCACTTCCATGCTCAAAATATGCCTGTCATCACATTTGGCGGTGCAACGAGGTGGGCGTAGTCTGACACCGGCCCGTCGCTCCCTCCTGCATCCACCCATTACGGATTCACTCCACAGCTGCTTGGTTCAGTCCTACACGATAACCGATGTCTCTAATGGATAATGCGCAATCCCTATAGGCAAACTATTCTTCTTCGTTCGAACTACGAAATGTGCTCGAAAGACTCCCGCTGTCTACTTACGAGACATACTGAAGCTGTCATCTCGTTGAATCGGATGTACTGACGATGGTCTGCTTTTTTCCAACACAATATTTCGATATCGTAAATGGACATCTTCATCAGGTATTTCCTGCGGCTGGTAGACAAACCGATAGTATACCTGTCTGGTGCCTGGTGCTCCCTACGCAGTCCGTGCCCGCTGCGACCATTTCAGGCGGTGCTATTTGTCTCTACGAGTGGGCCTTCCGTCTTTCGTCAGAGCCCGTTTTCACTGTTTTCCCCGGTGGCGGCCGTGCCAAGGCGTTCCGTATTAGGTCCGCGCCCGCCAGATGGGGTCCCAGTGTTATCGATACACTGCGCTCAAAGCCAGGATCCTGGTGTTATCATAATGCGTGGCGTGTACAAGTTCCAGGCAGTGTTCTACTATCGCTGATTTAGTGGCCTATCGTCGCCTGGTATGTCTTCGGTGTTCTTTACATCTTATTTCAATTGTTCTGGTGGTGTGACCAATGTAAAACATACCACGTCGCATTGTACATGATAGAGAGCAGGTTTTCTTAATCCCACCCACATCATCTTTGATAGTTCCAAGGAGCGCCCTGATCTTGTTAGGCGGGCAGAAAGCGCTTCTGATTTTGTCTGTTTTCAGTATTTATTTAATTTTATTCTTGCTTACGGGTCCGTTAATTGATGTTCCGACACCAAGTCTGCCTATAAATTACATAAACTTGCATATAATACAGGTCAGATTTCCGTAGGTAAGCCTATGAAATAAGAATATGTAAAGACTATTTACTTTTTATTCGTGCTTTCGCTTTTATCATACAAGATGCTTAAACAATTCATATATCTGAGATTTTAGTCAAGGCCATAGCTGCTGTATCTAACTTGGATCTAACATTAGTAAATACTGACACTATAATAAAATAAACTAAAATAAACTCTTTGCTATGCAAGAGGTTATTAAATGAAATCCTTTAAACTGCGTTGTGGGTGCTGCTGTAGAAAAAGACATGGAATATTCCGTAATATTTGAAATTGCTACGAAATGGCCGCTGATTGTTACACACAAGCAATGTTATATTTCCTGACGGCGCGACAGCTACTAATTGCCAGAAATAATTTAAATGTTCAAAACATTGACATGAAGGATCGGAAAGTTACTTTGAATAACAACGAGGGTAGCATTTCCCTCATACATTAACAACTACAACATACACACCTCCCCAACATTAATGGCTCTTTCTCCAAAAACAGCAAAAACAAAAGTGAGACAGACAGAAGCAGCTATTTCGACCGTTTTTTTTTTTTTTTTTTTTTTTTTTTGTCATCAGTCTACTGACTGGTTTGATGCGGCCCGCCACGAATTCCTTTCCTGTGCTAACCTCTTCATCTCAGAGTAGCACTTGCAACCTACATCCTCAATTATTTGCTTGACGTATTCCAATCTCTGTCTTCCTCTACAGTTTTTGCCCTCTACAGCTCCCTCTAGTACCATGGAAGTCATTCCCTCATGTCTTAGCAGATGTCCTATCATCCTGTCCCTTCTCCTTATCAGTGTTTTCCACATATTCCTTTCCTCTCCGATTCTGCGTAGAACCTCCTCATTCCTTACCTTATCAGTCCACCTAATTTTCAACATTCGTCTATAGCACCACATCTCAAATGCTTCGATTCTCTTCTGTTCCGGTTTTCCCACAGTCCATGTTTCACTACCATACAATGCTGTACTCCAGACGTACATCCTCAGAAATTTCTTCCTCAAATTAAGGCCGGTATTTGATATTAGTAGACTTCTCTTGGCCAGAAATGCCTTTTTTGCCATAGCGAGTCTGCTTTTCATGTCCTCCTTGCTCCGTCCGTCATTGGTTATTTTACTGCCTAGGTAGCAGAATTACTTAACTTCATTGACTTCGTGACCATCAATCCTGATGTTAAGTTTCTCGCTGTTCTCATTTCTACTACTTCTCATTACCTTCGTCTTTCTCCGATTTACTCTCAAACCATACTGTGTACTCATTAGACTGTTCGTTCCGTTCAGCTGATCACTTAATTCTTACCGAGCGAGGTGGCGCAGTGGTAGCACACTGGACTCGCATTCGGGAGGACGACGGTTCAATCCCGTCTCCAGCCATCCTGATTTAGGTTTTCCGTGATTTCCCTAAATCGTTTCAGGCAAATGCCGGGATGGTTCCTTTGAAAGGGCGCGGCCGATTTCCTTCCCAATCCTTCCCTACCCCGAGCTTGCGCTCCGTCTCTAATGACCTCGTTGTCGACGGGACGTTAAAAACTAACCTAACCTAACTTAATTCTTCTTCACTTTCACTCAGGATAGCAATGTCATCAGCGAATCGTATCATTGATATCCTTTCACCTTGTATTTTAATTCCACTCCTGAACCTTTCTTTTATTTCCATCATTGCTTCCTCGATGTACAGATTGAAGACTAGGGGCGAAAGGCTACAGCCTTGTCTTACACCCTTCTTAATACGAGCACTTCGTTCTTGCTCGTCCACTCTTATTATTCCCTCTTGGTTGTTGTACATATTGTATATGACCCGTCTCTCCCTATAGCTTACCCCTACTTTTTTCAGAATCTCGAACAGCTTGCACCATTTTATATTGTCGAACGCTTTTTCCAGGTCGACAAATCCTATGAAAGTGTCTTGATCTTTCTTTAGCCTTGCTTCCATTATTAGCCGTAACGTCAGAATTGCCTCTCTCGTCCCTTTACTTTTCCTAAAGCCAGACTGATAGTCACCTAGCGCATTCTCAATTTTCTTTTCCATTCTTCTGTATATTATTCTTGTAAGCAGCTTCGATGCATGAGCTGTTAAGCTGATTGTGCGATAATTCTCGCACATGTCAGCTCTTGCCGTCTTCGGAATTGTGTGGATGATGCTTTTCCGAAAGTCAGATGGTATGTCGCCAGACTCATATATTCTACACACCAACGTGAATAGCTGTTTTGTTGCCACTTCCCCCAATGATTTCAGAAATTCTGATGGAATGTTATCTATCCCTTCTGCCTTATTTGACCGTAAGTCCTCCAAAGCTCTTTTAAATTCCGATTCTAATACTGGATCCCCTATCTCTTCTAAATCGACTCCTGTTTCTTCTTCTATCACATCAGACAAATCTTCACCCTCATAGAGGCTTTCAATGTATTCTTTCCACCTATCTGCTCTCTCCTCTGCATTTAACAGTGGAATTCCCGTAGCACTCTTAATGTTACCACCGTTGCTTTTAATATCACCAAAGGTTGTTTTGACTTTCCTGTATGCTGAGTCTGTCCTTCTGACAATCATATCTTTTTCGATGTCCTCACATTTTTCCTGCAGCCATTTCGTCTTAGCTTCCCTGCACTTACTATTTATTCCATTCCTCAGCGACTTGTGTTTCTGTATTCCTGATTTTCCCGGAACATGTTTGTACTTCCTCCTTTCATCAATCAACTGAAGTATTTCTTCTGTTACCCATGGTTTCTTCGCAGCTACCTTCTTTGTACCTATGTTTTCCTTCCCAACTTCTGTGATGGCCCTTTTTAGAGATGTCCATTCCTCTTCAACTGTACTGCCTACTGCGCTATTCCTTATTGCTGTATCTATAGCGTTAGAGAACTTCAAACGTATCTCGTCATTCCTTAGTACTTCCGTATCCCACTTCTTTGCGTATCGATTCTTCCTGACTAATGTCTTGAACTTCAGCCTACTCTTCATCACTACTATATTGTGATCTGAGTCTATATCTGCTCCTGGGTACGCCTTACAATCCAGTATCTGATTTCGGAATCTCTGTCTGACCATGATGTAATCTAATTGAAATCTTCCCGTATCTCCCGGCCTTTTCCAAGTATACGTCCTCCTCTTGTGATTCTTGAACAGGGTATTCGCTATTACTAGCTGAAACTTGTTACAGAACTCAATTAGTCTTTCTCCTCTTTCATTCCTTGTCCCAAGCCCATATTCTCCTGTAACCTTTTCTTCTACTCCTTCCTCTACAACTGCATTCCAGTCGCCCATGACTATTAGATTTTCGTTTATAGAACAAGAAAAGGTATTATTAGCTATAAAAAAGTCATGGATGGTAGGTATATTGTTCAGACTATGTCTTTGATGAAAAATAATTACTGTACACTTCAGACATTTTAGTAACAAATGACAAAAATCAAACAATCTTTAATCTCCAAATTTGGAGACCTTATATTTCGTCCATTGGAATGTCAGGAGCACTCTTGTTCATATTTTGCGAGTAGAATTCCACTTACTTGGTCGATGTCACTTTATTACACAAGTAATATGAGTTCTTGTTTTCACAAGTTCGAAAATTCAAATACACTATAATTTTAGTAGAAGATTTTTTGAAGCGTATTTGAGTTAACAGTGTCTTTGAGTCTAGATTTGATCTCATTGGTGCTACATACTCAAAACGCTTAAAAAACTTAATATATTTCTACATAGTTATTTGTTCATTTGAGTATAGTCTGCTGATTACTGTATGCTGGGGACTAATTTCTTTGCATGCTCCATTTGCACGCGGGCCGACAGGAAAACCACAGAAAATCCTGGCGGAGCAGTCCTGCTAGAATTGCCCAGGTTAGTCGGAATGCACAATGGACATGAATGGATACAGCTGATCAGACAGTCTGCTTACGTACGTATCACCTGTCAGAGTCGTATCTAGACGTATCAGCGGTCCCATATCACTCCAACTGCACACGCCCCACATCATTACAGAGCCTCCACTAGCCTGAACAGACCCTGTTGACATGTAGAGTCCATGGATTCATGAGGTTGTCTTCATACCGGTACACGTCCATCCGCTCCATACTATTTGAAACGAGACTCGTCAGACCAAGCAACATGTTTCCTGTAATCAGCAGTCCAATGTCAATGTTGACGGGCACAGGCTAGGCGTAAAGCTTAGTGTTGGTGCAGTTATTAAGGGTACAGAAGTGGGCCTTCGGCTCAGAAACCCCTTATCGACGATGTTCCGTTGAATAGCTTGCACGCTGACACTTGTTGATAACCCAGCATTGAAATCTGCAGCAATTTGCGGAAGGGTTGCACTTCTGCCACGTTGAACGATTGTCTTCAGTCGCCATTGGTCCCGTTTTGCAGGATCTTTTTCTGGCCGTAGCGACGTCGGAGATTTGATGTCTTACCGGATTCCTGGTATTCACGGTACCGTTGTGAAGTGGTCGTACTGGGGAAACCTCACTTCATCGCTGCTTTGGAGATGCTGTGTCCCATCACTCGTGCGCCGACTTTAACACCACGTTCAAACTCTCTTAAATCTTGATAACCTGCCATTGTAGCAGCAGTAACCGATCTAAGAACTGCACAAGACACTCGTTGTCTTGTATAAGCGTTCGCGATCTCAGCGCCGTATTCTGCCTGTTGACAAAGCTCTATATTTGAATACGCAGGCCTATACCAATTTTTTGTCGCTTCATTGTGTATCTACTATTTCAAAGAACTAGAATTGCATTTGAAATGGAAATAATAAGCAAAGAAATTTCAGTACAAACATGAGATCCCTTTTACTCATTGACTTCTTAATCCTCAATAATAACTATTACTCTTCAAGGGCCGGCCGGGGTGGCCGAGCGGTTCTAGGCGGTACAGTCTGGAACCGAGCGACCGCTACGGTCACAGGTTCGAATCCTGCCTCGGGCATGGATGTGTGTGATGTAGTTCTAAGTTCTAGGGGACTGATGACCTCAGAAGTTAAGTCCCAAGTGCTCAGAGCCATTTTTGAACTCTTCAAGGTAATATGCGATTAACTCTGAAAATGATTTGGGTTTATGCTCAGCTGTTCATTGCAAACTTATCTGCACAAATACACTAGACAGTTGGCACAAACAGTTCATGAATAATGCAATAATCAATGAAAACTTACAACTATAGTCAAATGATGAAGATCCGTTGAATACTTATATACTAACACATAAAAAGAGAAGAAATTTTCTACATTACTGTACAAAATTAATTGTATACACATTTTAAGATCCTTATGCAGATACAAGCCCTTTATCTTGCCCATCTCCACATTTGCAAGCACATATCAGCAATTGTATGGCGTAAGTACGATTTTGTAATTCCCTGCATACAGCATTTGTCACTTTTTTCTTCTCTTACCGTTGAGGAAGACTTAGGGTGGTTTCTAAGTAAGAATAAGTCGCCTACTTCGTAGTTAATAGTCTTTTTCACAGTCGTATCATATTTTGCTCTCCTCTATTCAAAACAACTAGTCAAACTGGCTAGTGCTTCTCTCACTTTTTCATCTCTTGATCTATTTCGTCTTGGTAATTTTGGCAATGGCGTTACCCACTCATTTCGATCAGTTACATTAAACATAAGCTTTCTGGCTGTGTTATCCGACGCTGGGTGTGGAAAGTTCTTGCATATGCTTTCGAATACAGGCACCAAATGATACCAGGGGATGTGCTGTTTAGGAGCATAGGTGCATACAAAGAGATTGAACTCGTGAAATGCTGAAATGTGCGTCGCAACGGAGTAACCATCTCTACAGTGGAAATATCTGCTCTGCGCAACCTCCGTGTAGATACTGGTACGGTCGTGCTCCCTGCTGATAAGGGTAATGCTACGGTCCTTTCGCCAAGGGAAGCCTACAACGAGAAGATATATAGTCAACTAAATGATTCTATGTACCGCAAAATTGAACGCTGTGCGGAACACGAAAGACACACCCGTCTGCGGCAGTCTTTAAAATCAGCAGTGGCAGAACATTGCATTTGCATGGGAAATTCAGAGGAATACAAAAAATACCAAAATTTTAGCACCGGTTTCCAGCTTCTGCCACTCTGTAATTAAAGAATCCGTGGAAATACATCTTGCTGATAATTTAATGAATCGTGATAACGGTTTTCAACTGGATAAGAATTGGAATCCAGTTACTAAAATTATGCGGTCACAGCTCAGTCGATACCCAGCGATTAGTTTGTTCTTACTTCAACACTGAGGGCAGCACACACTACTTGGCTGCCTCGCGCATGTCGCCTTCTAACGCATGCGCCGTAAACCGCCAGTACAATTCGCATGCGCGGAATTCGCTATAGATATCATGATTGCATCAGGTCTCTTCAGTACTTCGTCTACTCACCTGAGGATAGCCGGCCGTCTCTGGGCTGAAATATCGTGGCAGAACTCACGGGAGTAAGCTCAGGATTATTAAGCCTCTCCCAGCGGCTTGGACGACCTCCTCTTGGCCCTACTGCCGCGAGGAGGTCATTTTAACTACGCAGCGTATTGGGCACTGCCTTTTTAGCCATCGTCATTTGATACGTGGCGCTACCCCAACACTTTGTACACATTGCGCCCAAGTTTTAACTTCTGCCACTTCCTGATGGAATACCCCTTTTTTTAAACGTTTACGTTCCCGCTTGGATTTGCCGTCTCAGTTACCGGCCTTTTTAGCAAATGACGCACGGGCTGTCGACCGCGCTTTACTTTTTATTCACCAACCCAGTATGGTGACAGCCATTTAATTTTTAGATTTTGACCTCCGTTTCAGTATGATGTCTTTCTTAGCCCTTTTTCCACGTGCCTGTTTTTAGCTGTCTTCTAGTATGTCAATAGGAACTGACCTGTAGTCGTTTTTTATCTCCTCTCTGTTTTCGTGTTCTAAAGGTTTGACTTGGGCGCGTATGACCCCAGTTGTTTCATGTGCGCTAAAGCAAAACAAATCCAAACTATGAACATGTCGCCGGCCGGAGCGGCTGAGCGGTTCTAGGCGCTACAGTCTGGAACCGCGTGACCGCAACGGTGGCAAGTTCGAATCCTGCCTCGGGCATGGATGTTTGTGATGTCCTTAGGTTTAAGTAGTTCTAAGTTCTAGGGGACTGATGACCTCAGCAGTTAAGTCCCATAGTCCTCAGAGCCATATGAACCATATATATGATCATGTCCGTAATTTTTAACTCTCGAAATGATGACATCCGACGGTGGCATGATTTATCACGCAACCACTTTACAAGCATTACATCGGTACTGCATATATCTGGTTGTTGCATACTGTACTTCAGGAAGATCTCAGCAGCTTGAGCACCAGCAGTGTGAGAAATCTTTATGCTCTCCCCCCCCCCCCCCCCTGAGTCCTCTTCTTCATCACTTTCATCATTACTTTCTTGCACGCTTTTGATTATTTCTTCATCTGTTAAAGTTAGGTCCATATCACAGTTCTTCTCGTTCAGCTGCTTAGTAACATCTTCATCATCAATTTCTCCTCCTCTTGGAAGGTTGTGGAACATGTCAATGTACAAAGTAAGGAACCGCGCGACTGCTACGGTCGCAGGTTCGAATCCTGCCTCGGGCATGGATGTTTGTGATGTCCTTAGGTTTAAGTAGTGCTAAGTTCTAGGGGACTGATGACCTCAGCAGTTAAGTCCCATAGTCCTCAGAGCCATATGAACCATATATATGAACATGTCCGTAATTTTTAACTCTCGAAATGATGACATGCGACGGTGGCATGATTTATCACGCAACCACTTTACAAGCATTACATCGGTACTGCATATACAGTCCTGGAAATGGAAAAAAGAACACATTGACACCGGTGTGTCAGACCCACCATACTTGCTCCGGACACTGCGAGAGGGCTGTACAAGCAATGATCACACGCACGGCACAGCGGACACACCAGGAACCGCGGTGTTGGCCGTCGAATGGCGCTAGCTGCGCAGCATTTGTGCACCGCCGCCGTCAGTGTCAGCCAGTTTGCCGTGGCATACGGAGCTCCATCGCAGTCTTTAACACTGGTAGCATGCCGCGACAGCGTGGACGTGAACCGTATGTGCAGTTGACGGACTTTGAGCGAGGGCGTATAGTGGGCATGCGGGAGGCCGGGTGGACGTACCGCCGAATTGCTCAACACGTGGGGCGTGAGGTCTCCACAGTACATCGATGTTGTCGCCAGTGGTCGGCGGAAGGTGCACGTGCCCGTCGACCTGGGACCGGACCGCAGCGACGCACGGATGCACGCCAAGACCGTAGGATCCTACACAGTGCCGTAGGGGACCGCACCGCCACTTCCCAGCAAATTAGGGACACTGTTGCTCCTGGGGTATCGGCGAGGACCATTCGCAACCGTCTCCATGAAGCTGGGCTACGGTCCCGCACACCGTTAGGCCGTCTTCCGCTCACGCCCCAACATCGTGCAGCCCGCCTCCAGTGGTGTCGCGACAGGCGTGAATGGAGGGACGAATGGAGACGTGTCGTCTTCAGCGATGAGAGTCGCTTCTGCCTTGGTGCCAATGATGGGCGTATGCGTTTTTGGCGCCGTGCAGGTGAGCGCCACAATCAGGACTGCATACGACCGAGGCACACAGGGCCAACACCCGGCATCATGGTGTGTGGAGCGATCTCCTACACTGGCCGTACACCACTGGTGATCGTCGAGGGGACACTGAATAGTGCACGGTACATCCAAACCGTCATCGAACCCATCGTTCTACCATTCCTAGACCGGCAAGGGAACTTGCTGTTCCAACAGGACAATGCACGTCCGCATGTATCCCGTGCCACCCAACGTGCTCTAGAAGGTGTAAGTCAACTATCCTGGCCAGCAAGATCTCCGGATCTGTCCCCCATTGAGCATGTTTGGGACTGGATGAAGCGTCGTCTCACGCGGTCTGCACGTCCAGCACGAACGCTGGTCCAACTGAGGCGCCAGGTGGAAATGGCATGGCAAGCCGTTCCACAGGACTACATCCAGCATCTCTACGATCGTCTACATGGGAGAATAGCAGCCTGCATTGCTGCGAAAGGTGGATGTACACTGTACTAGTGCCGACATTGTGCATGCTCTGTTGCCTGTGTCTATGTGCCTGTGGTTCTGTCAGTGTGATCATGTGATGTATCTGACCCCAGGAATGTGTCAATAAAGTTTCCCCTTCCTGGGACAATGAATTCACGGTGTTCTTATTTCAATTTCCAGGAGTGTATCTGGTTGTTGCATACTGTACTTCAGGAAGACCACAGCAGCTTGAGCACCAACAATGTGAGAAATCTTTATGCTCTCCCCCCCTGAGTCCTCTTCTTCATCACTTTCATCATTACTTTCTTGCACGCTTTTGATTATTTCTTCATCTGTTAAAGTTAGGTCCATATCACAGTTCTTCTCGTTCAGCTACTTATTAACATCTTCATCATCAATTTCCCCTCCTCTTGGAAGGTTGTGGAACATGTCAGTGTACAAAGTAAGGAACCACGCGACTGCTACGGCCGCAGGTTCGAATCCTGCCTCGGGCATGGATGTTTGTGATGTCCTTAGGTTTAAGTAGTGCTAAGTTCTAGGGGACTGATGACCTCAGCAGTTAAGTCCCATAGTCCTCAGAGCCATATGAACCATATATATGAACATGTCCGCAATTTTTAACTCTCGAAATGATGACATGCGACGGTGGCATGATTTATCACGCAACCACTTTACAAGCATTACATCGGTACTGCATATATCTGGTTGTTGCAAACTGTACTTCAGGAAGATCTCAGCAGCTTGAGCACCAGCAGTGTGAGAAATCTTTATGCTCTCCCCCCCTGAGTCCTCATCTTCATCACTTTCATCATTACTTTCTTGCACGCTTTTGATTATTTCTTCATCTGTTAAAGTTAGGTCCATATCACAGTTCTTCTCGTTCAGCTACTTAGTAACATCTTCATCATCAATTTCCCCTCCTCTTGGAAGGTTGTGGAACATGTCAGTGTACAAAGTAAGGAACCGCGCGACTGCTACGGCCGCAGGTTCGAATCCTGCCTCGGGCATGGATGTTTGTGATGTCCTTAGGTTTAAGTAGTGCTAAGTTCTAGGGGACTGATGACCTCAGCAGTTAAGTCCCATAGTCCTCAGAGCCATATGAACCATATATATGAACATGTCCGCAATTTTTAACTCTCGAAATGATGACATGCGACGGTGGCATGATTTATCACGCAACCACTTTACAAGCATTACATCGGTACTGCATATATCTGGTTGTTGCAAACTGTACTTCAGGAAGATCTCAGCAGCTTGAGCACCAGCAGTGTGAGAAATCTTTATGCTCTCCCCCCCTGAGTCCTCTTCTTCATCACTTTCATCATTACTTTCTTGCACGCTTTTGATTATTTCTTCATCTGTTAAAGTTAGGTCCATATCACAGTTCTTCTCGTTCAGCTACTTAGTAACATCTTCATCATCAATTTCCCCTCCTCTTGGAAGGTTGTGGAACATGTCAGTGTACAAAGTAAGGAACCGCGCGACTGCTACGGCCGCAGGTTCGAATCCTGCCTCGGGCATGGATGTTTGTGATGTCCTTAGGTTTAAGTAGTGCTAAGTTCTAGGGGACTGATGACCTCAGCAGTTAAGTCCCATAGTCCTCAGAGCCATATGAACCATATATATGAACATGTCCGCAATTTTTAACTCTCGAAATGATGACATGCGACGGTGGCATGATTTATCACGCAACCACTTTACAAGCATTACATCGGTACTGCATATATCTGGTTGTTGAAAACTGTACTTCAGGAAGATCTCAGCAGCTTGAGCACCAGCAGTGTGAGAAATCTTTATGCTCTCCCCCCCTGAGTCCTCTTCTTCATCACTTTCATCATTACTTTCTTGCACGCTTTTGATTATTTCTTCATCTGTTAAAGTTAGGTCCATATCACAGTTCTTCTCGTTCAGCTACTTAGTAACATCTTCATCATCAATTTCCCCTCCTCTTGGAAGGTTGTGGAACATGTCAGTGTACAAAGTAAGGAACCGCGCGACTGCTACGGCCGCAGGTTCGAATCCTGCCTCGGGCATGGATGTTTGTGATGTCCTTAGGTTTAAGTAGTGCTAAGTTCTAGGGGACTGATGACCTCAGCAGTTAAGTCCCATAGTCCTCAGAGCCATATGAACCATATATATGAACATGTCCGCAATTTTTAACTCTCGAAATGATGACATGCGACGGTGGCATGATTTATCACGCAACCACTTTACAAGCATTACATCGGTACTGCATATATCTGGTTGTTGAAAACTGTACTTCAGGAAGATCTCAGCAGCTTGAGCACCAGCAGTGTGAGAAATCTTTATGCTCTCCCCCCCCTGAGTCCTCTTCTTCATCACTTTCATCATTACTTTCTTGCACGCTTTTGATTATTTCTTCATCTGTTAAAGTTAGGTCCATATCACAGTTCTTCTCGTTCAGCTGCTTAGTAACATCTTCATCATCAATTTCCCCTCCTCTTGGAAGGTTGTGGAACATGTCAGTGTACAAAGTAAGGAACCGCGCGACTGCTACGGCCGCAGGTTCGAATCCTGCCTCGGGCATGGATGTTTGTGATGTCCTTAGGTTTAAGTAGTGCTAAGTTCTAGGGGACTGATGACCTCAGCAGTTAAGTCCCATAGTCCTCAGAGCCATATGAACCATATATATGAACATGTCCGTAATTTTTAACTCTCGAAATGATGACATGCGACGGTGGCATGATTTATCACGCAACCACTTTACAAGCATTACATCGGTACTGCATATATCTGGTTGTTGCAAACTGTACTTCAGGAAGATCTCAGCAGCTTGAGCACCAGCAGTGTGAGAAATCTTTATGCTCTCCCCCCCTGAGTCCTCTTCTTCATCACTTTCATCATTACTTTCTTGCACGCTTTTGATTATTTCTTCATCTGTTAAAGTTAGGTCCATATCACAGTTCTTCTCGTTCAGCTGCTTAGTAACATCTTCATCATCAATTTCCCCTCCTCTTGGAAGGTTGTGGAACATGTCAGTGTACAAAGTAAGGAACCGCGCGACTGCTACGGCCGCAGGTTCGAATCCTGCCTCGGGCATGGATGTTTGTGATGTCCTTAGGTTTAAGTAGTGCTAAGTTCTAGGGGACTGATGACCTCAGCAGTTAAGTCCCATAGTCCTCAGAGCCATATGAACCATATATATGAACATGTCCGTAATTTTTAACTCTCGAAATGATGACATGCGACGGTGGCATGATTTATCACGCAACCACTTTACAAGCATTACATCGGTACTGCATATATCTGGTTGTTGCAAACTGTACTTCAGGAAGATCTCAGCAGCTTGAGCACCAGCAGTGTGAGAAATCTTTATGCTCTCCCCCCCTGAGTCCTCTTCTTCATCACTTTCATCATTACTTTCTTGCACGCTTTTGATTATTTCTTCATCTGTTAAAGTTAGGTCCATATCACAGTTCTTCTCGTTCAGCTACTTAGTAACATCTTCATCATCAATTTCCCCTCCTCTTGGAAGGTTGTGGAACATGTCAGTGTACAAAGTAAGGAACCGCGCGACTGCTACGGTCGCAGGTTCGAATCCTGCCTCGGGCATGGATGTTTGTGATGTCCTTAGGTTAGTTAGGTTTAAGTAGTTCTAAGTTCTAGGGGACTGATGACCACAGATGTTAAGTCCCATAGTGCTCAGAGCCATTTGAACCATTTTTTTTGTTCAAAGTTATTGATAATTCCGAATTGACTGGCTCATCGCTGTCACTCATTACTGGATACAACTCGACATCAATGGATGGCCACAATTTTCTCCAGCTCTTCATTATGGTAGCGCTCTCCACTTTATCCCGTGCTTTGGCTGCTTCATCATGTATGTTAACTGCTTTCCACGTGTACAGCATAGTCTCGATATAGCCGTGTTCACTTTCGTTCAGCAAGGAGCCGAGAAGTGAATGTCGATAATGACATTTAGTTGGTTCAAAAATTCCCTACCTGATCCATGGGCTGAATTAGGGCTGTCACACTGGGTGGGAGAAAGAGTGCTTTTACATGTATACCATCGAACTTTAGAGAAACATCTGAAGGATGACTGGGAACATTGTCAATTATAATGAAAGCTTTCAGTGGAAGCCTTTTCTTCTTTAGCTCTTTTCTCACTGCTGATACAAACGGTTCATGGAACCACCGAGAGAATATTTGTCTGTCGATCCACGCTTTCTTCTGAGCGCAATACTGCACTGTTAAAGTATTTATGTCAGTGTGTTGAAAACAACGTGGATGTTGTTTGTTAAATGCAGCTGCTTCCTCCTTTACAATCGGGCCACTGACTGTAATTCCTTTACCGCGTAGTTGTATGACAATTTATAAACCGTTACGTCCAGTTCTTCATTCTCACTATTTCGCATAACTTTCCATTTCTCCAACTCACTATCCGGTTGTGTTGAGTATTGTCGAATAACATCTTTCTTTTTGATGTCATAAATAGTTGCCCATCCACCACTGAACTTAGCAGAATGGCTTTCTGCGCTTAACCTCGATTTAACTTATCTAAAATTTCGATTTCTGCTTGAGGTCTAGCGTAACGTGTTTCCTTTTAGAGACATGATTGCAAACTGCAAAGAAAGCTACAATTTCAGATGCAGAATATAAAGCATTGTCGCGCACGATAATTCATTGTGCACGTGTTTTTGGATTGCACCGGACTACTGAGGGCCGGATTACCGAGAGTCTAATGTTTTACGACGAACAAAGTACATTAAACGCTCCGACAAAAACAGCGCCGCCGATAATGCAATACTCAGTTGTACTGTTAGCGACACTCGTCGCGTTGTAATTATTGTAACCGATACCTCCGCTCGGGTCTCCTCGACGATGTTGCCAACTTCTCTGTGACGGTGTTGTAAGCAAGACTCATGTGACTTCATGGCCTTGAAATACCTCTATACGAATTCCATTTTAGATATGTCGTCGTTAAGCAACGCGAATTGAATAAAGCTGCGCATTAACCAATACGAAGCGAAATGTTCCATTAACTAGCCGTCTTTTGTGTTTATGACTCATTTTGAAGAGAAGGTAAAAACAGATGTCTTTCGATGACTTCTTGTAAAAAAGGATGTACATTTTATAAACTGTTTTAGTATTTCTTCGGAATGGAATGTATTATCCTTGTTTTACATGAATTCCAAAAGAAATATATGTTTCGCATAACGAGTGTTTCGGAATGCAGGTAAGACTCAGAAGTGAATTATCCTCGTTAAATGAAGTCTCACTGTATAGTCAGTTTGTAAACAAGAAGGTTTTTTTTCGAATTTCTCACAGTTGCTTACTGGATCTTCCTCGTTTAGCACTTAAATTTGACTTGTTTGTTTCGTTGTTTCTGCAACAGTGTTCTGACCCGTTTTGTGTACCAAGGAGGATCAGCTCCGTATTTGTTACTTTATTTGGTGTAAATCTCTCAGTTGCTGCCGATACTACACTACTGGCCATTAACATTGCTACAACACGAAGGTGACATGCTAAAGACGCGAAATTTAACCGACAGGAAGAAGATATGGTGATATGCAAATAATTAGCTTTTCAGAGCATTCACACAAGGTTGGCGTCGGTGGCAACACCTATAACGTGCTGACATGAGGAAAGTTTCCAACCGATTCCTCATACACAAGCAGCAATTGACCGTCGTTGCCTGGTGAAACGTTGTTGTGATAAGTCGTGTAAGGAGGAGAAATCCGTACCATCACGATTCCGACTTTGATAAAGGTCGGATTGTAGCCTATCGCTATTGCGGATTATCGTATCGCGACATAGCTGCTCGCGTTTGTCGAGATCCAATGAATATGGAATCGGTGGGTTCAGGAGGGTAATACGGAACGCCAATGCTAGATCTCAACGCCCTCGTATCACTAGCAGTCGAAATGACAGGCATCTTATCCGCATGGCTGTAACGGATCGTGCAGCCACGTCTCGATCTCGGAGACCGTGGCTGCGGTTACCCTTGACGGTGCATCACGGACAGGAGCACCTGCGATGATGTACTCAACGACGAACCTGGGTGCACGAATGGCAAAACGTCATTTTTTCGGATGAATCCAGGTTCTGTTTACAGCATCATGATGGTCGCACCCGTGTTTGGCGACATCGCGGTGAACGCACATTGGAAGCCTGTATTCGTCATCGCTATACTGGCGTATCGCCCGGCGTGATGGTGTAGGGTGCCATTGGTTACACGTCTCGGTCACCTCTTGCTCGCATTGACGGCACTTTGAACAGTGGACGTTACATTTCAGATGTGTTACGACACATGGCTCTACCCTTCATTCATTTCAGCAGGATAATGCACGACCGCATGTTGCAGGTCCTGTACTGGCCTTACTGGATACTGAAAATGTTTGACTGCTGCCCTGGCCAGCACATTCTCCAGATCTCTCACCAATTGAAAACGGCTGGTCAATGGTGGCCGGGCAGTCGGCTCGTCACAATACGCCAGTCACTACTCGTGATAATCTGTCGTGTCGTGTTGAAGCTGCGTGGGCAGCTGTACCTGTACACGCCATCCAAGCTCTGTTTGACTCAATGCCCAGGAGTATCAAGGCCGTTATTACGGCCAGAGGTGGTTGTTCTCGGTACTGATTTCTCAGGGTCTATGCACCCAAATTGCGTGAAAATGTAATCACATGTCAGTTCTAGTATAATATATTTTTCCAATGAATATCCGTTTATCATGTGCATTTCTTCTAGGTGTAGCAATTTTAATGGCCAGTAGTGTATTTTTTTGCAATCGAGCCACATCTGGTCTACACTTATGTTATTGATTTGGAAGGATGGAGACTGTCTCTTAGGAAGGTGTCAAGTGAATTTTTATCTGCTTTTTTGAATAGATATATTTTTCGTTTATTTTTGGGGGATTTGGGAGTTACAATATTCAGTCTTGTTACGACTACCCTGTGTTCACTAATGCCTGTATCCGTTTTGATGCTCGTTATTAACTCAGGGTTAAATGTTTTTTCACAACCGTTTACTATTCGCGTGGGATCATGAACTAACTGCTCGAAATGATTTTCAGAGAATGCGTTACCACAATTTTGGATGATGTTTTATGCGTACCTGTGGAATTAAACATGTGTTTTCGCCAAATTAAAGTCACCACCAACTATTATCGTATGAGTTGGGTATGTTTGCAACTGTATCATCTGAATTGGGAGGTCGGTAAAAGGATCCAATTATTATTTTATTCCGGTTGCCAACAATGACCTCTGCCCATACTAACTTACAGGAAGTATCTACTTGAATTTCGCGACAAGGTAAACTACTTCTAACAGCAACAAACACGCCACCGCCAACCGTGTTTAGCCTATTCTTTCGGAACACCGCTAGGTTCTTCGCAAAAATTTCGGCTGAACTTATCTCCGGCTGTAGCCAGCTTTCATTGCCTGTAACGATTTGAGCATCAGTGCTTTCTATTAGCGCTTGGAGCTCTGGTGCTTTCCCAACGCAGCTACGACAATTTACAACTGTTACCGATCGTCTCTGTATCTACATTCTTCCTGTGTTCGGGCTGCACCCTTTGCGAGTGAAGCCCTTCTTGTGTTTTCCCGAGACCCTCTAACCTAAAAAAAAAACCGCCCAGTCCACGCCACACAGCCCCTACTACCCGTGTAGCCGCCTCCTGCGTATAGTGGACACCTGACGTATTCAGCGGAACCCAAAACCCAACCACCCTTTGGCGCAGGCCGAGGAATCTGCAGCCTGCACGGTCGCAGAACCGTCTGAGCCTCTGATTCAGATACTCCACTCGGCTCTGTACCAGAGGTCCGCAATCGCTCCTGTCGACTCTGCTGCAAATGATCAGCTCTGCTTTCATCTTGCAAACAAGACTGGCAGCCTTTACCACTTCTGTTAGTCACTCGAAACCAGAGACAATTTCTTCTGATCCAAAGTGACACACATCATTGGTACCGACGTGAGCCACCACCTGCAGTTGGCTGCACCTTCTGGAATGACTCCACCCGGTATACACACATAGTGCACATTGGTTTTGTTTCCCTTCTTAGCAGCCATGTCCCTAAGGTGCCACATAACGCGCCTAACTTTTGAGCTTCCAACTATCAATAATCCCATCCTTTTCGATTGCCCGGATCTCGCAGGTTGAGAGGTTTCCTCTGAAACAGGACAGACGATGGTATCTGGCTCAGCGACAGTGTCAGCCATAGACAGCACCTGGAACCTGTTTGTCAGACAAACCAGGAAGGCCTTACGTGTGGCCGCGTGGGAAGTCTTTCGCCGCCTGCTACGCCCCGGGGCGACCTCCCACTCGACTACAGGTGAGGGGTCAGCCTCAGTGCGAGCAGTAACTGGGCTGGTCACCGGTGAGGACCGATCGGTGGACTCGGACGTGCCGGACGTCAGTTGCATGTCCACGGCCGGCCCACAACAGTGGCGCCCATCCATTGCAGCCTCAAGCTATGTAACTGAAGCCACCATACGCTGGAGCTGAGAGAGAAGTGTTCCAATTCGGCTCGCATCCGCACACAACAATCGCAGTCCCCATCCACACTAAAGACCGTGGAAAACTAAACTATGCTGATAAACAGACTATCGGCACGTGCTGCGCAAATTTTACTGTAGCCACTGACGAAAACGCAGGAACTGTGTCTAATAAATTAGATTAATACGCAGAGATTCAGAAACCTAACTACCGAAGCACTCAGATGAAACTAGATAATTGGCCCCTGATTAGGAACTTGTAACATGTCACAAAATCGGTTTACTTTCCGAAGCAAACGAAAACGTGAGAACTGTGGCTATTAGATATTAAATTAACACGCAAAAACTCAAGAATGTGAACTATTAAAGCACACAGATGATATTATAAAATTCGCTCCTGTTTAGGAACTCGTAAAAGTCACAAAATCGGTTACTTCCCTGTTGCTACTTCTGTCTCGGCCGGCTGCTGCTGCCTTTTTGGGGTGTCCGGATACTTTTGATCACATAGTGTATACTTCGAAGAAAGCACAGAAAAGGATAAACACTTAACTTGTCGATCTGTAGACACACTCGTATCACAGCCGAGAGCTGGAGCCTGGTTGACTGGCTTACTAAACCTGATGTGTCCGTGCTGTTTCATATCACTTTGCAACGGTACATCTAGGTATTTAATCGACGTGACCGGGTGAAGCTTAACACCACTAATGCTGTATTTAGATAGTACATGATTGTTTTTCCTGCTCAACTGCGTTAACGTACGTTTTTATACGCTTGGAACACGCTGCCATTCCTCACACGATGTAAAAATTCTGAGTGCTCCTGGATTCTTTTACCATCACACAACGACTACACTTTCCCGTAAGCTATGGCGTCGTCACCGAACAGTGGCACATTGCTGCTCGGCCTATCCGTCAGATCGTTTATGTGTACAGAGAACAGGAGCGCTCATATCACATTTTCATGAGCCACTCCTGCCGATACTCTTGTCTCTGATGAACACTCATCGTCGAGGACAACATAGTGAGGTATCTTCTTTAAGGGGGTCATCATTTTTGACCGCGTGAAAAATAGGTGAGATTCATGATTTTTTTTTCAAGTAAAATGTGAAGTAATGCTAAATCTAATGGTACAGTTTCTTTTCTTACGCGTTTGTCTTTAAGAAATCATTTTTGTATCCTCATCAGACGCTCCCTGTAACCGCTGTACGACGTGGAAGGACCCCTTGCAACCAGGACACAGGTCATTGGGGAAATTACCAAAGCCCTCCTACTGGACCTGTAACAGCATAACTTTGTATTTCTTCAATATATTTTCTAGCGGAATGCATAGAATAACTGAAAAATAATAAGTTCTAGCAAAGTGGTAACGTATTGAAAGAAATATCCTTTCTGTCGCCCACAAAATGGAAACAAAAGCGTGTATCGAATACAGACTTTTGGTGCTATCACAAAACGGCTATGTACGCTGCTGGAGAATTCTATTTTTAAAGCCAGCAACAAACTTCGATCAAAATTATATGTACCGTTTCCGAGTTATATTCCCACCAGTTTGTAAAATACGATTTAGAGAAAACGCGTTTAAAGTTTTGGGTTACCTTTTTTACAGATAAGTTACACGTACCTCTAGTCAGCAATCCCCGCACCACCTCCACCTTCTTCGAGGCACTTGTTATCCTGCTGGTCTCCTTTGCAGCTTCTGATATTCACTGCTGTGCTGGCTACGCTTTTCGATCACTGTTGTGCAGAAGTTGGTTCGATGTCAAGTTGGAGCACGTACACAATTCCCATAATATGTGTCAGGTCATCGTTGAAATTACATGCTGCCACACCGGCCGTGATGTAGATTATTTTTTCCCGTTGTGAATGATTTTTGGAGGCGCTTTTGTACAAATCGCCTTGTAACTCGATAACGGAGTTTCTGGCAAACTTGGGACGAACACTAAAATCAAGTAGATATCCCAGAGAACATAATGAGCTACAACATTACAACTACCATTTCGTACGAAATACATCGCTGATTCTGGATAGCAGGGATCCAACAGTTTGTTGGTATGTTTGTAGAGATATGTTGCATTAGACGACTATACACGGCTGATGTAATTCGCTGATGATTTGCGTACGCGGTGATGGCGCCGCGTAGTGATCCAAACGGGTTCCACAAGATTTACAGCTGGCGAATTTGGTCGTCAACACATCAACGTGGCTTCACTATAATGCTGCTCAAACCGCTATAGCAAGGTTCTGGCTCCTAGGCAGGGACATTTAGACCGCTGAAAGATGACATCGTCGTAGGTTAAGACATCGAGCATGTAAAAAAAAAATGGTTCAAATGGCTCTGAGTACTATGGGACGCAACTGCTGAGGTCATTAGTCCCCTAGAACTTAGAACTAGTTAAACCTAACTAACATAAGGACATCACAAACATCCATGCCCGAGGCAGGATTCGAACCTGCGACCGTAGCGGTCTTGCGGTTCCAGACTGCAGTGCCTTTAACCGCACGGCCACTTCGGCCGGCTCGAGCATGTAAGGATGCAGGTAGTTCGCCGCTGTCAGTGTGGCACAGGCCCCATGCAAGTGCAGGAGAGTGTCTCCGTTAGCTTAATACTGCTCCAACCAGTCAGCGTCCGTGGTGACCTACACGTTTCGAGTCGCCGTTCACCACGATGACGGCGTTTGTGGAGACGACCATCGACCTAGCGTAGCAAAAATGTGATTCACCCGAAGAGACGACACGTTTCCGTTGGTCGACGGTCGAATGCCGATGGCCCCGTGCCAATTTTAATCATAACTGACGATGCCACTGGTTCAACATGCGAACGCGTAAGGGTGGTCTGCTGCGAAGCTCCATGTTCAGAAATGCGCGATGAACGGTAGGGGTAGGCGGCGGTGCGGCGTAAAACGAAGAAGCCAGCCAGCCAGCCAGCCAGCCGCGGTTGCCCGGCACCGGCTGGGCGCGCAGGGACGCCTCTCGCCATCGATTGTTTGCGTGAAGCGCGCCTCGGCTCGCGGCTGCTGGCTGCTCGCTGTTTACTCTCAGCCGCGGCTGCGAGTGGCGCAGGCGGTCCGGCGCAAACAGCAGCGGGCTGGGCCGTAGTGCCGCCGCGGAAAGGAGCGCTCGCCGCCGTTTCCTCTGCCGTCTCGTGTGCGTGTGTGTCTCTTTCGGTTATGATGCTCAGTAGTGAGGTTTTTAGCCATAGCTGAAACAGAGGCTAACCGTGTCAGCTCAGAAAAGGGTAAAAATACACGCTTTGTTAAAAGTACAATTTCTCCCAGTTCCAGATCTTTCACTTACGTGTATTCGTACCACAAGGACAGTCACTTGTTATTTTCCAAAATGTTAATTCACTACCGGTCAAACATTTTTCGATCATCTACTGCCAGAAGCTGGGTGTTCTGTGAACACGACCTCTTGCTCATCAGGTTTCTTCGTGGGTATGTAGATTAGATTGACGCTGACTCTCACCCCCCTCATGGTATCAAATGGTAGATTACCGCTACGAAGCTGACAAGCTACTTGAAAAATCAACTACTGCACACATCAGAAAATACTATTTAAAAGTTCCTGAACTCGCCAGAGGGCCTCGACTATTACTTATGGTTGGAGAACCTGGGCATTCAGTTGGATTATCTACTTTATTGGTTGCTGATTGATAGTGTTTGATCTGGTAAAAAAATACACTACTGGCCATTAAAATGACTACACCAAGAAGAAATGCACATTATAAACGGGTACTCATTCGACAAATATACATCATACTAGAACTGACATGTGATTACATTTTCACGCAATTTGGGTGCATAAATCCTGAGAAATCAGTACCCAGAACAACCACCTCTGGCCGTAATAACGGCCTTGATACGCCTGGCCATTGCGTCAAACAGAGCTTGGATGGCATTTACAGGTACAGCTGCTCTATGCAGCTTCAACACGATACCACAGTTCGTCAAGAGTAGTGACGAGCCAGTTGCTCGCCCACCATTGACCAGACGTTTTCATATGCTGAGAGATCTGGAGAATGTGCTGGCCAGGGCAGCAGTCGAACATTTTCTATATCCAGAAAGGCCCGAACAGGACCTGCAACATGCGGTCGTGCATTATCCTGCTGAAATGAATGAAGGGTAGAGCCACGGGTCGTAACACATCTGAAATGTAACGTCCACTGTTCAAAGTGCCGTCAATGCGAACAATAGGTGACTGAGACGTGTAGCCAATGGCACCCATACCATCACGCCCGGTGATACGCCAGTATGGCGATGACGAATACAGGCTTCCAATGTGCGTTCACCGCGAAGTCGCCAAACACGGGTGCGACCATCATCATGCTGTAAACAGAGCCTGGATTCATCCGAAAAAAAAAAAAAATGACGTTTTGCCATTCGTGCACCAAGGTCCGTCGTTGAGTGCACCATCGCAGGCGCTTCTGTCTGTGATGCAGCGTTAAGGGTAACCGCAGCCATGGTCTCCGAGCTGATAGTCCATGCTGCTGCAAACGTCGTCGAAATGTTCACGCAGATGGTTGTTGTCTCGCAAACGTTCCCATCTGTTGACTCAGGGATCGAGACGTGGCTGCACGATCCGTTACAGCCATGAGGATAAGATGCCTGTCATCTCGACTGCTAGTGATATGAGGCCGTTGGGATCCAGAATGGCGTTCCGTATTACCCTCCTGAAGCCACCGATTCCATATTCTGCTAACAGTCATTGGATCTCGACCAACGCGAGCAGCAATGTCGCGATAAGGTAAAACGCAATCGCGATAGGCCACAATCCGACCTTTATCAAAGTCGGAAACGTGATGGTACGCATTTCTCCTCCTTACACGAGGCATCACAACAACGTTTCACCAGGTAACGCCGGTCAACTGCTGTTTGTTTATGAGAAATCGGTTGGAAACATTCCTCATGTCAGGACGTTGTAGGTGTCGCCACCGGCGCCAACCTTGTGTGAATGCTCTGAAAAGCTAATCATTTGCACATCACAACATCTTCTTTCTGTCGGTTAACTTTCGCGTCTGTAGCACGTCATCTTCGTGGTGTAACAATTTTAATGGCCAGTAGTGAGTTAATTCAAACAATGCATAAAATTACTGAGGACACGTAAACGAGGTTATAAAAATTTTGAGAACGAATTTACGCAATCAAAATAGAACAATGATAAGAAAATGAATTTTTTAGGGTCGCCACTGCATGATGCTGAACTGTTACAACTGAGATGGTGCCTAGACACATTAAAGACACATATTATGTTTTCAACCGCGACTGCAAAACCATGTAATTACACAAACACGAGTTTGAACCCGAAAAGAGCACGTAACACATCAACGAATAAAGGAATTTTCAGGAAAAAACATCACCAGGTGCGTGAGCTCCAATGGATTAACCCGTTTACGTAACAAAACATGAGTGCTTATGGAAAATATCCGCTTTCAAGCAAGAAGTAGACTGCAGAAAAACTTGCTATCAGTATGTGAAGTACGTTGATCAAATTAGGAAGACAAAAAACAGAAGCCTTAAATAAATTGCTCTAGCCTCAATATATCGCGATTTCTGAATTCGGGAGTGTGCACATTGCAAATGCTCTGTGCGAGATAGCCGCTTGGTCTTAGGTGCCTTGCCATGGTTCGCGCAGTTACCCCCGTCAGAGGTTCGAGTCCTCCCTCGGGCATGGGTGTGTGAGTTGTCCTTAGTGTAAGTTAGTTTACGTTGGATTAAGTAGTGTGTAAGCCTAGGGACCTATGACCTAAGCAGTTTGGTCCCATAGGAACTTACCACCACCATTGCAAATGCGGTCTTACCGTCTCCGTCAATGAGGAGGCTACGGACGACTCGCGGTGGCAGAAATGTTGCCACTGCTGCCGATGTGATGAGAATGCGAATCACGGCTGTCATCCCCTCCCAATTACTGGTCGTGGATGTGAGTTAAGTCACAGATAGCTTCAAAGACTTGGCAGGAGGCCGAATTCAAGAAAAACAGGTTCGAGTGCAGAGCCCAGATTACAATCATGAATTTCGAATCAGAATTCGAATGAATTTGAAGCAGTTTTGACTATTTTTCGATCGTGACTGTCTCAAGAAATATGTAAAGGTTTGTTTATTTTTATTTTTTTTATTTTTTAAAAATAAAAAATACCTTTGCTGGTAGCGGTAATTTAAAAAAAAATCTTTACAGAATTCGAATGACTATTAATTTCCATAGCCTTCCTTGAGTCTTCGGACTGGCACATAGCACAGTATTTATAGCAAATTCCAGAGAGGGCATAAGTGCTCTTCCAATGATGGATCTGAACGTCCGTTCACTAGCTCTTACCGTAGAAGTACCCGCCAATGAGACACGTGTATATAGACGGGAAACGAATGTCGCCCCGTTCCCACGTCTGAACTTGTTTCCCGGAGTTCTAGAAATTTTTGCCAGATATCTCACAGCGTTTCCGCGGGAAGGGCAATGTTTAGAAATTTGCTTGAGGAAACATGTCTGGGGACCACACACAGCAGGATGATGGGCAATGAACGGCTGAAGACTCCACCCAAAGTTTTGTAACAAGCAGAGTTCTCACCCCCTCCATCAGTGGTTTCCCGTTCTGCTATATAGGACTCCATTCTTCTATCCTATTCCACCATTTATCATCCGCAGAAGCTGAGACAGGAGGATAATCCCTGAAAGGCTCGCCCGACTGCCCATGCGGCCCGCTAGCGTGAGACCTGGCCTTCCGAGTGACCTGAAACTCCTCCAGAGCGTGCGAAAGTTCCGCCCGTTTTCGCCCCAGCGGAAATAAATTGCCCTGTTCAAAACCAGACACATGTAAAGGAAAAACTACTACAGGACTGAGATGTTAGAATAAGTACAGAAGGGTCCAAGATACCCCTGCCCACTCATGTAATCAAAGTACAATAAAGGTGAAAATTCGACAACTAAAGGCCGAATCGGAAAGTAAATGGAGCAAGATAGTCTCGTATGCAAATTCAGTAAGTAAAGGGGATAAAAAGTGAGGAGAAAACCCCGAAATATGATGCTTCCTTACACAGTCACAACTATAGATTTGTGGTTCAAACAGGAATTTCGTTTTGAATATTCTATCATATTCTTATTCGCGTAATAAAACAAGTATGAACATCTAGGGACTAAGTGCCTCTGGTTTGTCTTTGATTTTTGTTCACATACAGGAGCGCTGTTGAGTATCCACAACGATACTGACGTGCCTTTTCCTAAGATAGTTTTATTCGTACAGGCCTCATTCCTTCAGCTGTCTGGGTGGCATTCACATTAGTTTACAGTGCATTGTTCTAACAGTGTGTTTGTATAGCTGATCAGGTTCATTACATATTACGTCACAGTGGGATGGAAGCCGGAGATGGGAATTGAAAAACATGGTGTAATTGTAGCTCTGCATTAGTATGGCTATTGTACTAAGGACAATAGTAGCACAAGTCGGCGTAGCCCAAACAACAGTGGTGTATACACTGCACTGGTTCAAGCAAACTGGCGCACACGCAAGTGCTTCACGTTGTGGAAGTCCTCGAATAACATCATACAGGGAAGATGAGTTCATAAGTGTACAGAGTACACGTCGCAGGACACGCACTGCATCTGAATTTCTCGAGGAAGTAAATACGAGTAGTATGCAAAAAAATGGTTCAAATGGCTCTGAGCACTATGCGACTTAACTTCTGAGGTCATCAGTCGCCTAGAACTAATTAAACCTAACTAACCTAAGGGCATCACACACATCCATGCCCGAGGCAGGATTCGAACCTGCGACCGTAGCGGTCGCTCGGCTCCAGACTGTAGCGCCTAGAACCGCACGGCCACTACGGCCGGCTGAGTAGTATGCAAGCCGCTCCAATGTCTGTCTCAACAGAGCAACACCATCTTCGTGAACAAGGTTTAAAAAGGCGCATAGCCGTCAAGACACCTTTATTACGCAAAAAATAAAGTTAAAGAAATTGCAGTTTCATAGCAAAATAAACACTGGAGCTTGCAGCAATGTGCAAATTATCATTAATGGACGAATCTAAGTTTGAAGTATTTGGAGACAGCGCCGAATGTTTATTCGTCGACTTCGTAGCGAAAGTATGAAGAGTCAGTGTGTGACGCCAACGGTGAAGAATGGTGGAAAAATAACGCAGTTCGATCTGGCAGGAAACTTAATGGTCATGGGTTTGTTCTATAGCAGGACAAAGATACCAAACAGGCTTCAGAACTGTGCAGAGGGTATGTCAGTAGAAAAGAGAAATGTGGGGAACTGAAAAATATGATTTTGACAATTCAGTCACCTGACTTAAACCCCCTTGAACTCATATGAGATGAACGTGACAGGGAGGTGCGAAAACGTGAGGTCATCTAATGCTGAAGATCTATGGAATAATTTAGAGATATATTGGATTGCTACACTACAAAATCTTATCTACTGAAGTGCAAGAGTTTGTGTAGTTGTTTAGAGGGCAAAAGAGCGGATTATTTGGAGAGACAATAATCTAAACCAAATTGTATTGCACTTAATGACAGAAAAAGAAAATATTAATTTTTTTTGTTCTCTTTAGTTTGTAGGATGTGTCTGTAGACGGAAATAAAGTATAAAGTCTTGATCAAGGGTGATAGAAAAGTTTTGAACGATAGTGTACCTTTAGTGACAGAACCAATGATTTGCCTCCTGCTCTGCTGTGGCGTACCAAAACACAGATCTATCAAAGAATTGAAGACATTGACAGTTGTCATTTTTATAGTTAACCGTCAATAAATGTTTTGCATCATAGATTTGTGCACTGGAGCACATTCAGACCTCTCGAAATACTATGTTCCTTGAAAAGTTAAAGTATTGAAGAGGCCGTCACTGCTCAGAATCAGTCACCCACACTATCGAATAGCCTACATTACCTCAGACTAGTTTGCCTTCAAACAGATCTCAACGTGAAGTCATTCAAAAGTTAAAGTCTCTATTCATCGTCCAGAATCTATCACCTACATGATCGAATCACGCAGGCAGGACTGCCTTCTTGCAGAACAAATACAAAAAGTGCCTAGAATCGCTCCCTTGAGCGCCATTCGAAAAAACTCCCTTTCCTATTGGCTCCTGCCTGCTTCTCAGTTGACAGAAGGCCATCCCCACCAAAAATAAATCGCTCGCATGCTTATTACAATAAAATTTAAATATTTAAATAAAGAAATGTTACAAACATTCAGTCAGACACACGCCGTGATCAGTAAAGGTTCTTTCATACGTAAATAAGCCAGCATTCTTGCTCAACTCCGCTCACATGAACTGACAAGAGATTTTCGTAGGAAAAGTTACGTAAATTATTATTTACGTATGCTTGATAGTTTCGTCTTTTGGCGCTCTTTGCAGTAGTGACGTCAACTATCGCATGCGGTTGATCACTTATTAAATTACCATGATTTTGTATTAGCAACTGTAATCATCATTTTATAAAGTTACTGGAAAAATATTCATTAAATAAATACACAAGTCTGATAAGATGCGACACATTCATGCTGCATTAAGTTATTGTTCTGACAGACAGTTGCATGCTGAAAAAGATGTAAAAACGCAATAATTCAATAAATAAAATAGATACAACTAAGCAACTCTCAGGGATTATAGTTACAGAACAATGATATCGTCTGTGATATCATTTGTAGATATCGTATGAAACATTTAAAAGTTGTTAATTTTATTATTGTTTTCTTTGT
Organism: Schistocerca nitens; assembly: GCF_023898315.1. NCBI lineage: Eukaryota > Metazoa > Arthropoda > Insecta > Orthoptera > Acrididae > Schistocerca > Schistocerca nitens. Next base: position 587,907,947 of record NC_064618.1, read on the forward strand.
TTAGCTACTGTACCACATTAACTTCTAGAGTTTTAAAGATATTGAAAATAATGTTGTTTCATTGGATGCACTTAATTTTTATAATATCACAGACGTATTTATGTATGCATTATTACTTGACTGTGATTTGTTGTCGAATTTCTATGAGGTGTAAGTAACTATATTTCACCTCAGTTGAACTGATCCATTCGCAAGGTGGATAGCAAAGCAAAAACTAACTTACAGCATTGGCAAAACACATTAAATTCTTTTACATTAACTCACCGGATAGCTGGATCATAAATTCAACAAATTGTCACAAATCTTTGCACCAAAAATATATAATTCATCCCCAGATTTTTTTCTCGGAAATTTATTACAAACTTATCCCGAAAATTTTACATACATAGATATATTCAAATTCCTTCCAAATTAACATACATTATAGAGTAAACCCACGTAATAAACCACAAAAAACTTTGCTTCTTCTTTGCACTTATGTAAACGTTCTACTCCCACAATCAATTAAAATTTCAGTGATGTTTGATGACTCCACGCACCATTTTTATGTGCGAACAATAATTATGGTTAAGCTGCATACATTATATAAGAAACTAATCCAGAATACTACAAGGTCCACATTTAAAAAACTCTTCAAATACCCCCAAATCTTAAGTACAAACAATCAAGTTCTATCACTTTCTCGCACCAAGAATTTTCCAACCAATATTTACTCCATTCTTGCAGTAAGTTTTGCCTCCATCATTTAACACACACTTCTTAAAGTCACAAAATTACCCCTTTTCACAAACAACACAACCCTCAAAAAGTCTTACGTATCACACATGAACTTACACATATATACAAGATGAGTTGCGTAAGACGTACCACCCCTTTTTATTTCGTGAACGGTTACACATATCGAAACGCGGTTTTCGGCAAAAGTTCGAGTGTCTAGGGGCACATACTTTTTGTTTGGTCAATATTTTTAGCGCTGGTATCGACCGAGTTGAAGGAAATTCCTTTTTTTAAAAATGAAACCTTATAGTTTTCATAACAGCATTCGATAGCTCTTAAGAAGACAATCACAGTGATATAGCGTTTGTAAATGTTGACGCTGAAACCTGTCGCAAGAAATTCGAGAAATGTCCTAGAATTTGAGAGCATTGTGGCTAGAATCGACATTGAAGGTGTGAATACCGCCAAGAAGAGGTCTCGCGCTACACTGTGTCAGAATGTCAACGCCGGCCGAAGTGGCCGTGCGGTTAAAGGCGCTGCAGTCTGGAACCGCAAGACCGCTACGGTCGCAGGTTCGAATCCTGCCTCGGGCATGGATGTTTGTGATGTCCTTAGGTTAGTTAGGTTTAACTAGTTCTAAGTTCTAGGGGACTAATGACCTCAGCAGTTGAGTCCCATAGTGCTCAGAGCCATTTGAACCATTTTTTTTCAGAATGTCAACACATTTGCCTGTTTACTTATCTGCACTGCACGCCTCTCGTTGCTTCTTCAGCATTCGTTGCGTGCAGACGTGCACCAATGAGGAGAAGTTAGATGTACTACTTTTATATGGTGAATGTAAAAGAACTGCTGTAAAAACAATACAGCTTGATAGGGCTATCTATCCGTATCGCCAATGTCCGACGCGGCAGGCAGATGCACGAGCTATTAAGACGCAATTGCGCACAGTGGTGCGAGACATATTGCCAAGGAATGTGGAATCTGCCTTAGACTCTCATTCGCATCTTACTGTCTGTCACTACATTCGTGACCCGACGACAGTGATATCGACGGTCGTACAGAATTTTGTCAGTTTCCCCTTCGGCAACTGAGAGACGACCCTACATTTTACCAACGTGTGCTCTTTAGCGATGAAGCAACACGTAATAACCACGCTAATGTAAATTTGAATAAAATGCACTACTTGGCAGCCGAAAATCCTCATCGGCCTCGTCAGGCGCAAGACCAACGGACGTGGACCGTAAATGTATAGTGCGGAATCATAGGAAATTACATTGTGGGTCTTTAATTCAACTCAGGCGTTCTAAATGAACATTCGTACGCACACTTTCTGACGAACATTCAGCAGGGTATTCTAGAAGAGGTACCACTAGAGGTCCCGAGGCTTGACTGCTCTTGATTGCCTCCTTTTGAGGAGGGAGCACTCAAACATGCAGTTGATGATAAGCCCGAACCATGCCAGATGATATGTGTCGCCGAATCGCCAGTGCATACTCTCCCATATCATCCACTGTAATCACATTGGTTCATCGTTCTTTCCAACAGCGATTGTAAATGTGCCTTTCAGTCCATGGTGACAATTCGAGCACATGCTTAAACAAAGATAAAGTTCCTATTTTTGAAAACAAAATTTGTTTTTCGTGATTTAGGTGGTTACTAAATCATTGTTAGTAAATTGTTTATTTCATTTAGGTGTGTACGGAATTGCATTGCAATGTCAAAAAAGTCGACACGTAGTTGGTAACACTGCCATTACGCCATTACGTTCAGCATGAAACGACGTTTCGCGGTGTACAGGTGGCCACCAAATTATTTTATAAAATGTTTAGTTCAGCGAATGTATCCCATATGATATAATTTAGAGCAGTGTAAGAAGAGACAGTTGTTCGACAGCATTTATTTTACCTCTTAGAAGCACACATCCACATACAGGAAAAGATAGGTCAAATCTTGCTATTAACATTTAAATATTTATTACAGTAGTTGCTTTTTGCAGCGCAAGGAACCTCTTTATTTTTGAAGAATAAACAGTTGATTTATCTGTTTCTGTTCACGTAAATCTGGGAGGATACAAAAATGTGAAGTAGTTTTCCTAAGTCCTTTGTGATACGCTAAATTCTAGCCTATGTCGTATTTCCATATACAACATTCTTAAGTGAACCTTTATCTAGGTCGGAAGTTGGTTCCAGGGGCAATAAAGCATAGTCCAGTAGTGCAGGCCTACCTTACAATATACATCTACGCAGCTAGGTCCGAGACGCCTGCTTGGCAGTGTTTGCACAGCAAAAAAATGGTTCAAGTGGCTCTGAGCACTATGGGACTTAACTTCTGAGGTCATCAGTCCCCTAGAACTTAGAACTACCTAAACCTAACAAACCTAAGGACATCAAACACATCCATGCCCGAGACAGGATTCGAACCTGCGACCGTAGCGGTCGCGCGGTTCCAGACTGTAGCGCCTAGAACCGCCCGGCCACTCCGGCCGGCGGTTGCACCGCAGATGCCGTTTCTGGCCACTGTGCTCTCACATTCTAGGACATTTTTCGAATTTTGTAAGGACAGGTTTCAACGTCAACATTAACAAACCCTATATAGCTGTAATTTTCTTCTCAGGAGCTGTCAAATGCAGTTATAAAAAGTATACGGTTCCATTAAAAAAACGAACTTACTTCATTTTGCCCGTTGACACAAGCGCTAAAAATCTTAACCAAGCAAAACAGTACGTGCCCCTAAACTCTCTCACACTTTCCGAAAATCGTATTTCGATATTTATAACCCTTAACGAAATAAAATAGGTGTTATGTGTTACGTGACTTACCCTGTATACACACATTTATGCATACCATATTATTTATTCACAAAGTGCAACTCTGCCACCGTTGTATCTTATAACGTTTATCTCTCTAGTGTGAGTACATTATGAATCTCACTTTTCCGCATCTTTATCTGCTCAAATTAGAGCCATCTTTTCCCGCTCACCATCGAACTCTTCCGTTTACAGAAAAAAATTGTGTCTACCGCGGGAACACCATTTTTAGTTTCGAGAGACGCATACTTCTTTCTTGATCGACATCGTTCATCTTGTAGGCTGCACGTTTTTTAATGCCCAAATGCCACACCGGTCACTATAGTAACGAACAATGGCCAAAAAGTTTTAGGTTAATTTAGTTTAAGACAATTTATTTTTAAGTAACATTTCTCTGTGTGTATGTATGTATAAATACCTGATGATGAACAGAACATATTCGAAACGCGTTGTGTTATGTTAGATTAATCCTAAAACAAATAAAAGTGACTGGTAGCAGAAACTACAACTAAATAATTATCCCCACTATCACGGTTCACAAACGTAGCCATTATGTCTGAAAATAATTTTTTTTATTTCACCTCACTCTAAGCATTGCTCCATATTTATGTTATGCATTATGATTTCATATGAACCCTCAGTCTCATTCACTCCTAGATTCTCCTGATCTACCTCCAAATCATCTGTAACATCTAATTATTCCTCAAGATCTTTCGTTTAATCGTCCTCATAAGCATCAAGTACACTGTTCCCTCCCTCTGAAATAACTATATCAGTAGCTGAAAGCTCCTCACAATTAATCACACTACTTCCTTCATCTTCCTTAAACAAAATCTCATTTCTTTCCGTCGAATCTCTACAAAATATATTGTGGTTAACACCATTAACATCCGCCAATAACTCATAAGCTTCAATACTTCCAACATCCATTAAGTCAGGCAATACATTATAGAAATCACGACCAATAACTCCGTCAACCTCCGCCGATACGCTATAAAAATAGCTGCTACTGCATGACTCCACGTTAGAATTCACAGTACACATGAATTTCGCCAAACTCGGATCTAGCTAGCTCTGTCTCCATTACATTTTCTCTACTCTTAGATTATTCCGATACTTTGCATTCTGATCTGCTGCTATGTAACACATTATGTTCACATTCATCCTTTCGTGTCCACTCATAATTCATCTTTCAGCAGAAGTATCGGATCACTTCCGCCAGTGGAAACAAATGCTCAAATTACTTCCTCTGAGATATCTAAGTCAGTAGCTTCAGTCTTCGTAATATCAGCGCCTAAAGCATCACATTTACAGTAAATCACCCACTTCAACAGATACATAATAAAATTCTTCACGAGACTACAGCTGCTATCTTCACAGATATTTTCAGTGAACTCGACGATACAGCGTGTCCTTTTCAGTGCTGGTTTATTTCGCCACCATCGACATCGTGTTCTGTCGCTGCATTTCGTGAGGCGCCTGACCCCCAAATCTTCATTGCCACTTTTGATTTCCATTATGATAGTTCCGATTTCCATTTCCTCTTTAAAAATTAGTTTTACCATTGCAGTGATAATTATTTTGCTGATTATTATGATCCCCATTCTGGCACCTATTTATCTGTCTGCTATTCCCTTTATATGGCTTGAATATCAACGCCGGTTCAAGTTTTTCAGTAAAACCTCACCTATGGAATTTGTCGGACTGTGGACAAGATGCCATTGTAACTGCTCCGGTAACCGTCTCTTGAGCGTCGTAATCTCCGTCAGGACGCCCAGGGGATGATTTATAAATGTCAGCTTCGGTAGTTTATGCACACAAAAATCCCACATCTATCCATTTACGAACTGATTCTGAATTCGCGCTTGCGCTTTACTCCAGAATTTGTTCAGGATACAAATCTCAAAAACTGTATTGTCCTCAACACCTGTCTTTCAGCGAATTCAATTTTTGCCTCTTCTGTCATTCCTTGCACAAAAGCACCTCCGCCTGCAGCAATGAAAACAACTAGATGGTATTTTTCATCGTAAGAAAAACACCTTGTCGTTCCTAAATTAACTAATGGAACGCGTATCACAGCAGTTGCCTCATTCACTGTGAATGAATTTAATTCTGCCCATATATTTTGAATCTGCTGTTCATGTTGCACGACTTAACTATTATTCCTCAATTCCGACTGTTGTCTGTTTTTCACTATCTCTTGATCACGTTCTACTAATCTATCTGACAAATTTTTAACATATTTAATGGTCTCTTTCTCAGGCGCATTTTGCCTCTGCACACAATTTCTAACATTGCCATCCAGCTCGTCCAGTATCTTTTCCAGATTTTCCTTGAAATCCTTTTCTGCTGTACTGACCCTTGTGTCCACCATGCTAACCCCCCTATAAATTTTTCCCTTGTCTGCCCCTATAGCTTCTAATTATGTATCAATAATCCCTTCAATATCTGATTCAGTTTTTTCCACATCAACTATTACACTATCAGTTGAAACGTCCCATTAGAAAAATTATGAATGACTGTGCTAGTAAACTTCTATGTTATTTGATTTTCAAACAGCTGAGCAAAACTCAACGTACTCAGACATTTCTCTCTTTACTTATTCTGATCATCACTGAAGTGACACACAATATTTTTAGCGCAACGCAATCTGACTTTCAATAATCCCTACAAAAGAATGGCCCTTGACTAACAATAACCTATACCTTTCATGAATCAATTACCTCACAAAAATCTTCGTTACTCGAACTACTGCAATACAACGAGCGCCAATACTGCCAGCTAAATAAAAGATTCTAACTACTGAAGGCACTAACTACTGATAGTAATAGTTAGCAAATGAAAGATTTTGATAGAGAACAAACAATTTATTTACCTTAATAGCGTTCAAAAGTAATCGGACACATGTCCAGAGCGTCGGCTCAAAACTGTCTTCTCTCTCTCCACATCCATTAGTGCTGGCGGCTCACCTGCAACTGCACAACGCTACGCGCTGTTCACATCCAGCTGCCCAACGCTACAATAGCGAATATTACAACAATGTCAACCAGCCACAGACTGCACACAGCACAGTGAGTGATTTTCATACAGAGCGCTACGTGGCGTTACCAACATTAAAACCTAAACAGCCTACTTACACAGTGTTTAATTGAGATCAGGACTTCCCTGTTCCATTTTTGTTCTCAATGCTCCTATAGTAAATTGGATTTCGCCCATATTAGAGCTCAAATGCGACAAAAGTTCCGTTGACCATGCCACTGAATCAATCGGAATTACATCTGCTTTCTTTGATATCACACTATTTGCCACCACTAATATTGTCCGTAGTAATACTATCACATTGAGAGATACTGCTAACTTGGCGACTGCCATTATCTGACCTTTACAGACTGGGTGATTGCCTACTCGTTGGAAGCTCCATCACTGAAGATGGTCCTGCAGATTTTCACACTTAACACTATCAGCGCATGTACTTAACTTATCGCTCGCGCTGGCAGCTTCTGCTGTGCTGCTGCTGAAAATGTGGATGCTGCCAATGCCGATGCCATTGCCGATCCTGATCAACTCAAAGTCGATGGCGGTGGCCCATGCTGCCGTGGCTGCTGCTACTGCTCATGCCGCCATCGAGGTCACCGCAACTGCTGCTGTCTGCCGCAGACTGGAACTCAGCATGCCTCCCCATCGCTTCTTCTTCTTTCTTGAAGTCCCAACTACCCCACACCTAACTTCTGAAACCGATCCTCAGACATGCAATCGCTGCAAAATCTTATACTCGAGGCCCCTACGCATACTATCATGGAGTAGATTTAGGACCTGAATTACAAAATACTATAACGTGCTAGAATTACAATTAAATTCTGAAGGGATGAAATTCATATCGCAGACGAGTACCCCAAATTGCAACTGCGGCGGCGCGGTTCCTTCCGTTCCTTTAAGACGAATCTGCACCTACCTGTGAACATTGTCTCAGCAGATCATCAGTAGGGAAGCCGAGCGAAACCTACTGTACTTCGACGTGAACCAGGCTGCAATTAAAGTCACTAATCTACGTTTCGGGAGAAAGTTTTCACACGAAATGAAAGGTTGGAAATTTTGTCCTTAATTAATATATTCTGAAACTTAGGTGAACAAGTATCACTGCCAAGCCCGAGCTAGTGTTAACGCGGTCACTCAGAATACCTTTCACTCACGTTAGCAAGTTTATGGTGTTGCGTTTCCAGAAAACGTAATAGCTACAAAAATACGGATTGTTTTTGATTGTGAATGCTCGACAAATATTAAGTCTGTCGGTACCTAATGCAGCCACAGTTTTTAGCCACCGACATGCTCAATACGCCACACGGAATTTATATCTTTTCTCGTCACAAAATTCACTTAAAAATTCCGAAATTTCTACACACCCATCGGAATAATTATGCCGTCACTTTACAACACTTTTGATGTGTGAAACACTGCTAGATCCGGCAACTTATCATTTCTATCGGAACTACTACTACACACGTCCGAACTGTTTCATGGCTAGGCTCCGACTCCTCCCTAGAATACTCTAAGTCATCTCTACCAGCAAAGATAGGCGCGCCAAGAATATTGCTTTACCATTGGTCAGTTTACTCAAGAGCCAATAGTAAAGAAACATTCTCCCGCGTCAGTCCGCGCTTTTCATCAATAACCACTCTCAAAATAGTAAACCTAATGACTGCACTTTTTACCGACGTAATTATCTAATAAGTTGAAGTTTTGTTTATGCATAATGTTATTTACTATTGTTATTTATACCTGAATTAACTTTCCCTTTACCATAAACTTACTTTACAAATCTATTCTACAAAAATCCCCTTTGTCCACATCCATACTTCTTCGAAATTATCCCACACTAAATCCCACTACATAACTCGTTAAACAATTATCTTCATATTAACCTTAAACCACACTCACGTATAATTCATACTGCTAAAACACATTTATAAGATTTTACATACACAAAAAGACATAATAACACTTTATGAAAATACTAGAACAGTTTATGAAAAACATTCTATTACTTTAGTGCACTCTAGTGGACACAATCGAAACTAAATCACAGTTCCCTATCCAATACTGTCCTCTATCGGCTGATACATAAACTACGTGCGCGTCCAGTCTCGCGTCACCATCTGTCATTATCCAGCTCTGAGACACATCTCCCACTTAACCGCCTCCAAGGCAGGATCTCTATACGGCGCTACGCCTCACAACGATACCTAACTGTTTTCTGCTGAGTCATTTCTTTATTGCCAGCAGTCCATACGAGCAAACCAACTACGAATTTAACTGATGTTGCTTGTAACTTAGGTAAATGGGCTACGCGGGGCTCTTTTTGAAAAAGAATAGGTCGACAATGTCGTAAGGTCGGGCTTCACACGTCTGCTTCCATGCGCAGCAGCTAACTCACTGCAAATATAAGCGTAGCATTGATCCTCCACTCAGATAGTCTGTGAATTGACCAGAATTGCGAATTAATGAAATAAACAGTCGTATTAAATAAAAGATAAATGAATAATTAATAAAAAAAGGCTCCATTCTGAAGTCTGTAATTGATGTAAACGACAGAGAATTATGTTGAATAATGTTTCTTCAATAAAGTAGAGCTCAATTAAACTGAAAGTGGTGCTAGGTAACCAATTATACAGGGTGATTCAAAAAGAATACCACAACTTTAGGAATTTAAAACTCTGCAACGACAAGAGGCAGAGCTAAGCACTATCTGTCGGCGAATTAAGGGAGCTATAAAGTTTCATTTAGTTGTACATTTGTTCGCTTGAGGCGCTGTTGACTAGGCGTCAGCGTCAGTTGATGCTAAGATGGCGACCGCTCAACAGAAAGCTTTTTGTGTTATTGAGAACGGCAGAAGTGAATCGACGACAGTTGTTCAGCGTGCATTTCGAACGAAGTATGCTATTAAACCTCCTGATAGGTGGTGTATTAAACGTTGGTATAAACAGTTTACAGAGGATGGGTGTTTGTGCAAAGGGAAAAGTTCTGGACGGCCGAGAACGAGTGATGAAAATGTAGCACGCATCCAGCAAGCATTTGTTCGCAGCCCAGGAAAATCGACTCGCAGAGCTAGCAGAGAGCTGCAAATTCCACAATCAACTGTATGGAGAGTCCTACGAAAAAGGTTAGTTATGAAACCTTATAGTCTGAAATTGGTTCAAGCACTGTCTGCAGCTGATAAGATTAAAATAATCGATTTCTGTGATTTTATCCTTGCTCAAATGGAAACAGATGAATCTTTCGTTTCAAAGATTGTGTTTAGTGATGAAGCAACTTTCCACACTAACGGGAAAGTCAACTGTCACAATGTCTGTATATGGGGCACTGAGAATCCGCGGGAAACAACTCAGTATGAACGTGACTCGCCTAAGGTGAACGTTTTCTGTGCCATTTCAGCCAATAAAGTTTTTGGTCCCTTTTTCTTCGAAGGTGCTACTGTAACTGGACTACAGTATCTGGAGATGTTAGAGAATTGGCTGTTCCCTCAGCTCGAACAAGAAGCACAACAATTCATATTTCAGCAGGATGGAGCGCCACCACATTGGCACTTATCTGTCCGTAACTACCTGAACGTCAACTACCCGAGGCGATGGATCGGCCGCCAGGCAGCCCGTGACAGAGCACTTCATCACTGGCCTCCAAGAAGCCCTGATCTTACCCCCTGCGATTTTTTCTTATGGGGGTATGTTAAGGATATGGTGTTTCGGCCACCTCTCCCAGCCACCATTGATGATTTGAAACGAGAAATAACAGCAGCTATCCAAACTGTTACGCCTGATATGCTACAGAGAGTGTGGAACGAGTTGGAGTATCGGGTTGATATTGCTCGAGTGTCTGGAGGGGGCCATATTGAACATCTCTGAACTTGTTTTTGAGTGAAAAAAAACCTTTTTAAATACTCTTTGTAATGATGTATAACAGAAGGTTATATTATGTTTCTTTCATTAAATACACATTTTTAAAGTTGTGGTATTCTTTTTGAATCACCCTGTATAACAGACAAATATAATCTTATGAAATGCAGCAAAATTTTTAGTTTACTGAGGTTGAGCTCTAAGGGTTGTTAGTTCTCCAGTACCCTGAACAGTCTGCTGCACGTAGATCTCGAGCTACGTTGGTGTAGTGAAACGATTTATTAAATGAAGCCTCTAAGCATTCTTTTATTAATTATATTGGCTTTTGCCGGGTCTGTGGCGTGTCCTATGGGTTACTGAAGTTCCCATCCACAATGCATAGCCTTTTTGTAGGTAGAACTATGAAAACATATGGTTGACTACATTACTATATTTCTAGGAGTTATATATTAATCCGTAACTTACGTCATTATAATGCAATGAATGAGCTTTCGTAGGTTTTTGAGTCAGGATTGTGTTTTGGTTTCTCATGTTCAATATTCTTTGAAGAGAGACTTCCATGTACTCAATCTGGGATGCGGACTATAACTATTTTTGATGGCGTTTCATTGGTGTCCTATGTAGTAGTCATGGCCCTAATATACGCTATCACATCGCCTTAGTTTTTGGTGCACTAAATATGATGCGTTGCATTATAATGGTATAATTTTCAGATTGCAAGAAAATAAGACGCCTACAGCCGTCCTTATGGTGTTATTTATTGTCCAGCTACCAGTTTCGGCTCTTCAGTGCACCATCTCCAGGCCGTAGTTGATGCTGTAGGCGTTAATACGAACCACATATACCCACGTCGGTGGCCAACGTAACTGGTTTACGCAGACTATCTATAAACCTTAGTGTCAGCACTCCAACCATCAACTGCCAAGGTTTACAGAGAATCTGCGTAAAGCAGTTATGTTGGTCACTGATGAGAGTGTATGAAGAGCGTGCTAACCCCTTGAGCATCAACTAGGGCCTGAAGAAGGCGCATTGAAGCCCCGAAACTGGTAGCTGCACAATAAATAAGATTATAAGAACGGATGTAGGCGTTTTATTTTCTTACAATAATGAACAGCCTTGGTCCCCAAGATTTCCAGACAGAAGGAGGGACATACAGAATTTTTCAGATTGGTTGCGCTAGCTTCAGATGTTTAGTTGAATACTGCTGTATTTTGATTTTAATAATTTACTAAAATTTTTTTAGCATGCAATCTAACTTCTGTTTCTTATAATAAATTGTAAAAAAAAATTTTCTTTTGTAGCTACGTTTGTCGCTTACTGAACGATACTATCAAAAAAGTACTTCAGTTTTGTAATGATATAAAATAAGTATCGTATGTATGGAGTACAGGTTTTCTTAGCAGTATTCTGTCACGAAGAAATCATCAATAATATTTTATAAACATTTCAGAATTTTTGTATATACTCGGATATATATTTGGAATCATGGTTGTCTTTAAATTACGTATTTGACTTTTACTGTTATACCCTACGTACTGCAGCAACACCTGTTGTGCTTCTGGTTAGTTCGTTTCATGCAATGGCTGTTGACAGTCTTGTGGCGCCCTGGTAGGCATGACGTGTTATGTTATGAGAACGATGTTTTGGCGAATTTGATGTACATAGTAATTTTAATCTTGACGTGCCAACTCATTGCTCATTTCACGTTTTATGTATCTGAAAATTCAATGGAAAGATTTTGCGTGTAGCTGACAGAAGATGTTCGTAATAACCTTTATTAAGGTATGGTGTCAATTGGTTCTTCTACGGGTTAATGTTGCATCATTTATAGAACAGTTTGTAGAACTTCTTGTAATTTTATTACAGATCTGAAGATGGTAATTTAGTTTTACCGAAAATAGTTATCTAAGATAATTTTTTTTATAGCGATCTCGGCTAAGAAGTTCTTCTCCTCGTCAGTGAAGTTTTTTTGAGCTCGTTACGAGACTGGTAGCAGAAGCCACAAACTAAGGATCGTCCAAGATGTGTGAAAAACTAACTTCATTCACGTGATCACAATATGCAATATTTACACCAACTCAAAATAACTCATAGTTCGGTGTGACAGTTTACAAAATCGGAAAAGTTAGATTTCTGCAATGAAGCAGATTCAGACCTCACGAAAACTAAGACCCTTCAAAAATTAAATTATCGTAGAGGTTGTTCGCCGCCCAGTATCTATCACGCACTATACCGAAAAATGCACTATATCACCAGCAGGTCTGCCTTCTTAGAACCGACGTTAAAGTGTCCTCAAAAATTAAAGTCTTAAAGCGGCTGTTCACCACCCACAGTCTGTCACATATATGAGAGAATTACGCACGTTATGACAGGCATAAAACGTGCCTAAAATCGCTCCCTTGAGCGCACCATTCGAAAAAAGTCTCTCTCCACTTGACTCCTGAAGTGTTCCACCACTACTTGCTTCTCAATTGGCAGAAGGCCATACCCACTAAAAATACATCGTTCTTATTTTCACAAACAAATAAGCCAGCATTTAAATGGAATTGAGCGTTTTGCGTCATTGGCCGGGAGGCCCCTTGCGGGGCAGGTCCGTCCGCCTTGGTGCAGTTCTTGTTACGTTCGACGCCACATTGGGCGACCTGCGAGCCGGATGGAGATGAAATGATGATGAAGACAGCACAACACCCCGTCCCTGAGCGGAGAAAATCCCCGACCCAGCCGGGAATCGAACCCGGGCCTGGATTACGGCAATCCGTCACGCTGACCACTCAGCTATTCGGGCGGACTGCATACTTTAAATGAAAAAAATACGAACTTTAAATGTTGTTTAAACAATGATTCACATCTGCTTGATAGTCTTATCTATTTGAACTGTTTACAAAAGTGGTGTCAGCTGTCGCAAGAACTTCTTAAATTACCATAATTTTGTGCTAGGAATTGTAATTAACATTTGAATAAAGTTACTGGCAAAATAGTGAAGCCGCGCGGGGTAGCCATACGGTGTGAGGCGCCTTTCCGCGGTTCGCGCGGCTTCCTCTCGTCGGAGGTTTGATTCCTCCCTCGCGCATGGGTGTGTGTGTTGTCCTTAGCGTAAGTTAGTTTAAGTTAGATTAAATAGTGTGTAAGTTTAGTGACTGACGACCTCAGCTGTTTGGTGCCATTGGAACTTACCACAAATTTCCAATTTCCAAAAATAGTAAAGTATTCATTATGACAGGATATGAGGTATTCATGCTGCATTCAGTTACTGTGTTATTGTGATTACAATGTTCTGACAGACATTTGCATAGTGAAAAAGATGTAAAAATGCGATAAATCAATAAATAAAATAGATACAGATAAGTAGCTTTCAGGAATGTTAGCTATAGTGCAATACTATCATCTGAAATCTCGTTAGTTGGAATCGCACGAGGCGTTTAAAAGTTGTTAATTCTAAGATTCATTGTGAAAATATTTAGTCACTGCAAAAAGCTTCTGTAGTTTTAAAGATATTGAAAATATTGTTATGTCATTGAATGCGCCTCATTGTTCTGAGATCGCAGATGTTTTCAGATTTGCTTTATTATTTGAATGTGGTTTGTTGTCGAATTTCTATGAGCTGTAAGTAACTATATATCAGACCGTCTGAAAGTTCGCCCTTGCTGGTGCATCACCGGTTCTCTTAAGCAAAGGACCACTGTCCAAATTCCCCAAAGCGAGTTTTACTCGCTGCGCTTCTCTGTACCTGGGGCAGTGCCTTGCCGGTCGCCTTCCATAGGGCCACGCCACAGCTGCACAGACAATTTCACATTTCATCATAGCAGTTCTAGGCGGCCAAATTGCTTGCCTACATACGCGCAACATTACAATATCAAAACGCTATAAGAGCGAATGGAATGCTCATTATACAGCAGTTAAATTACTTAACAATAATCTCCGAAGCGTGGGAACCTCTTCGGTAACGAAACGCCATCACAGTCAGGCAACGAATTAAACATATAAATAAGTGACTGCGCTTCTTATTTGACGGACGCCTACTCTGGATTAGTTGTATGACATTAGGGGTTATAAGCTCAAAGCAGGTGTGCTTTGGACAATATCAGTTTATTTTAATTAGAGTTCTACGTGAATCAATGAAAATGATTGTTAAGTAGTTACTATCGTACTATCATCAGTTTTCTGAATATTAACAGCAAACAGTAGCTCCTTAGTAGCTTAATTGCATCTGAACGTACCGCTAAAACATGGGAGGATACCTCAAATCTAACTGGAAGACCGGTTGGAAAGCGCTGAAGCTTCCGGAATCCGTGCAGCTTGCAAATGCAAACCAAACGAAAGCAAGACTCAAGAATTAACACAGTTAGTCAAGAAAACCCAAGCAAATACTGGAAATTACTAGCTGATCAGATACTGGACAGCGCTAATGACTAAATGCGAAACTAACTTAGTACTCAGCGAACGTGCGCCACAACGCACAAGTCAGCACCGAATGAAAACGTCATAGATGGTCCCAGCGAAAGGTTGTTACTTTCGTCATCTGGACCAGAAGAGACCCAGACGGCTTCATTACAAAAAATGGCTCTGAGCACTATGGTACTAAACTTCTGAGGTCATCAGTCCCCTAGAACTTAGAACTACTTAAACCTAACTAACCTAAGGACATCACACACATCCATGCCCGAGGCAGGATTCGAACCTGCGACCGTAGCGGTCGCGCGGTTCCAGACTGTAGCGCCTAGAACCGCTCGGCCATCCTGGCCGGCGCTTCATTACAAATAAGTCGCGAAAAATACCTTGCTCTGAACCTAACTCTACTTCTCGAAAAATTCGCTATGGAGGGGAGGACATCAGCCATCGAGACAGTGAACAGTGAAAATTTCGCTTTCTTTTCCAGCTACAGTCACTACTTTCGTTGTAAAAGTTCTGTTGAAATGAAAGATACTTCACTGAAAAGCAGTTTAAATAATTTAGAAAATTTCATGTGTACCCGTATTCCCTTTTAAGTGTAGCTATAGATGCCAAGTGTAGAAACCGTAAGTGTGTGAAATAATTATTTGTGTCGTACTATTAGCAGTCACTTTAAAGTGTTTTTTTAGCAGTTTAACACTTAATCCCATACACTATGTGATCAAAAGTATCCGGACGCCTGGCTGAAAATGACTTACAAGTTCGTAGCGTCCTCCATCGGTAGTGCTGGAATTCAATATGGTGTTGGCCCTACGTTCAATCAGGTGCTGGAAGGTTTCTTGGGGAATGGTAGCCTATTCTTCACGGAGTCCTGCAGTGAGGAGAGGCATCGATGTCGGTCGGTGAAGCCTGGCACGAACTCGGCGTTCCAAAACATCCCAAAGGTGTTCTGTAGGATTCAGGTCAGGACTTTGTACAGGTCAGTCCATTACGGGGATGTTATTGTCGTATAACCACTCCACCACAGGACGTGCGTTATGAACTGGTGCTAGATCGTGTTGAGAGATACAATCACCAACCCCGAATTGCTATTCAACAGTGGGAAGCAAGAAGATGCTTAAAACATCAGTTTAGGTCTGTGCTGTAATAGTGCCACTCAAAACTACAAGGGGTGCAAGCCCTCTCCGTGAAAAACGCGACCACGCCATAACACAACCGTATCCGAATTTTACTGTTGGCTCTACACAGCTGGCAGATGACGTTCACCGGGCATTCGCCATACTCACACCCTGCCATCGCATCGCCACATTGTGTACCGCGATTCGTCACTCCACAAAACGTTCCTCCGCTGTTCAATCGTCCAATGTTTACGCTCCTTACACCAAGCGTGGCGTCTTTTGGCATTTACCGGCGTGATGAGTGGCTTATGAGCAGCCGCTGAACCATGAAATCCAAGTTTTCTCACGTTCCGGCTAACTGTCGTAGTACTTGCAGTGGATCCTGATGCAATTTGGAATTCCTGTGTGGTCGTCTGGTTAGATCTCTGCCTATTAGCCATTGCGCCCCACTTCAACTGTCGGCAGTCTCTGTCAGTCAACAGACAAGGTTGGCCTGTACACTTTTGTGCTGTATGTGTCCCTTCACGTTTCCATTTCACTATCACATCGGAAACAGTGGACCTAGGGATGCTTAGGAGTGTGGAAGTCTCGCGTACAGACGTATGACACAAGTGACATTCAATAACCCGACCATGTTCGAAGTCCATCAGTTCCGCGGAGAGCCCCATTCTGCTCTCTCACGATGTCTAATGACTACTGAGGTCGCTGGTATGGAGTACCTGGCAGTAGGAGGCAGCACAATGCACCTAATATGAAAAGCGTATGTTTTTGGGGGTGTCCAGATACGTAGTGTATTCCTTATTTTAAAACGGATACACAACTTGTTCTTGGTGATGTGTTAATTGAACTTGACGCTAGCTCATAAAACAGAATCGTTCTTCTTGCTCTTTTCCCTGCTTTACCTTCTAGCTATTGGAAACGCTGCTGTGAACTAATAAATATCTGAGATTATATTAACAATTTACTAACACTAAGCGCATGGCTTTTAGGTAATCGGAAGTGGTGCTTTTTGTGACAAGGCAGAGGGGTTTATTACCTACATAACGAGTTCAGAATCGTGTGTACGTCGTACTGTTAAGATGAAAGAGAACTAGTTGAGAGAGCATGTAATTAGTTTGGTGGCGTGTACACAGATATGATTCGTGAAGCGCTATTAACCAGACCACTCAAGGATATTGTTGCCGGAGCAGAGCGTAGAGTCTGCCTCCCGGCATAATACAACCTCGAGAGACGATGAATGTATTGCTATCGATATTATTAAGTCGCTTAATTTCTAAAGCGCAACATTACTTTTGTTCCGAAACTCTCAGATAATACATTTGTGAGTAATTAATTTCAGCCATCTGTTAACTAATTTCAGTCAAACATCATACCAGAATCGCTATTTAAGTCATTTGTCTAGAAGATTAGCTGACTTATGTGTAAAAATAAATCTTCTCTTCAAGTTTTCTTTCATATTATCCTAATCCGAAGGGCTAAAACTGAATATAAATGAGTTTAAAAGAAACAAGGAGATGTGTCCTTCCTGCTAACTGTCAGGATAATTTATCTGTAAAACAGTGCAGTTGCGTTCCATCGGTATTTCAAGGATAGCGAATCTAACCCTCTACGAGACATGGATTTTGTCGAGGTGGGGTACCTTGCGTGTCTCAATGATACAGACAGCCGCTCCATGGGTGCAACCACAACGGAGACGATTCTGTGGAGAGGGCAAATTAACCCGTGATTCCTAAATAGAGGCAGCAGTCATTTCATTAGCTGAAGGGGAAACAATCTGTATGATTGATCCGGCCTTGTAGTATTAACCAGTATGGCTTTTGTGTGTAGTGTACTGTGAAAGGCTGAAAGCAAAGGAAAACTACAGCCTTTTCCTCCAGAGAGCATGCAGTTACACAGCGTGATTAAATGATTACGGTGTCCTCATGGGTAAAATATTTCTAACGCATAACGGTTCCCCATGTGGATCCATCGGTGGGGACTACCAGTAAGATGTCATCATCAGGAGAAACAAAACTGGCATTCTACGAGTCGGAACGTGGAAGCTTAGATTCCTTAATCGGGCAGGTAGGTTAGAGAATTTAAAAATGGTGATGGAAGCATTGACGTTAAATATAGTGGTAATCAGTGAGGTGTGGAGGCAGGAAGGACTTCTGGTCATGTTGGTACAGAGTTATCAACGCAGTGTCAGATGTAATTAATGCACGAGTAGGCCTAGTAACGTAAAAAAAAATATGACTGCGGGTAAGCTGCTGTGAACAGCATAATGAACACATTGTGCCGGCCAAGGGATAGACGTGAAACCGAGACCCACCACAGTAGTACAACTTTATATGCCTGCTAACACTTCAAATGATGATGCACTGGAAAGGATGTATGAGCGGATGAAGGAAATTATCCTTAAAAGTATGAGGGGTGAAAGTTTAATTGTGATTGGTTCCAGAAATTCGTTAGTAGAAAAAGAAAGAGAAGAAAAAATACTAGGACAAGTCACCTGGTAGAATTTTGCACAGAGCATAAATCAGTCATTGCTGATCCGATTGATTATTCAATGGTAAGACAAATCAAAACTAGATTTTAAACTGTAATACATTTCTGGGGGCAGACGTGGACTCTGACCATAATTGATGGGATATGGACCGTAGATTAATACTGAAGAAAGTGCAAAAAGACAGGAAATTAAGGAGACGGCACCTGATTAAAGTGAAGTAACTAGAGGATATTGAGAGTTTCAGAGGGAGCATTAGGCAACGTTGGACTGAAATGGAGCAAAGGAATGCAACAGAAGACGAATAGCAGCTTTGAGAGATACAATCGTGCCGCCATCGGGGATAACACAGGAAAAAGAGTACAGGTTTATTATAAATCCCAGGCGCAAACATAAAAGTGCAGCAAATGAAGCAGTCGAAAGAAAATGATGGAGAAGCTTGTATAAGTAGGGGAAAGATAGATGCTGCCCATAGGAAAATTAAGGCCAGCTGTATGAACATCAAGAGCTCAGATGGCAAGTCAATATTAAACAAGGAAATGAAAGCTAAAGATTTGAATCTATGGAAGTTATGTGTAGGGAAACAATCTTGGGCACAAAATTATTGAAACAGAAGGGAGAGCAGCTGTAGATAAATGAGAGATATGATACTGCGAGGAGAAGTTAACAGAGCACTGGGAGACCTAAGTGGAGAGAAGGTGCCTGGGGTAGACGACACTTTCTCGGAATTACTGAGATCCTTGGGAGAGCCATGACACATGGTATGTGAGATGTGCGAGACAGGTGAACTATACCCTCTGACGACAGCAAGAATGTAATAATTCAAATTCGAAAGAAGGCAGTGAAACGCCCGCTAAACCCTCGGGGCAGAACAGGTAATAAGTTTGTGGAAAGGGCCAAGGGTTGAAATCAGTTTCTGCTTCTAATTGTCATTTATTGTAATTTAATATGCTTTACAACAAAAGCGACACATAGCCGAATCTTAACCGAATGTAACTCTTTCACGGCTGAACGCCTCCAACAAGAAATCTTAACAAGATAAAAATCCAATTAAGATAACAATAATATAATTCAAAAAACAAAATACGAAAGGTGCAATACAAATGGCTGAGGGCCACAATGAAATTCCAAAATTTTAAAATATATTACCACAGACATTTAAAGGCAGAAGGCCAACAAGAAATCTTAAAAAGTGAAAAATTCAATTAAGAGAGCAACAAAATAATTTAAAACCCAAAAAAGCAACATTTGCAAGGTGCAATACCAATGGCTGAGGACTACAATTACACTTCAAAAATTTTAAAATATATTACCATCATCTTTAAGGGCAGAAGGCCACAGTGTTTGAGCTTGAAAGAAAAATTTAAAATTTAATTTTGCAAAATTTTAAGAAAGCAAAACAAATAACCATAAGCCAAAAATTTAAAATAGCTGACAACAGATAATTAAACACTCAGAAAGCCTCCACGGAGGACGGTCTGCCGTCGTCCACTTAGGTGAGACAGGTGGTGAGCCCAACTATACTTGATACGTCGGAACACAACCAGGGGACAGCCACGGACCGACCAACACAGCGACTTGCTTCCCGTCAATCAGTACATGAGAACTCAAACCGGCAATGTTACCAACATGATAATCCACAGTGGAGTATGTATTAGCTGTCAAAATTACACACCATGTTGGACAGCAACAACAGGTGAGGAAAGGACGCTGCCCGAAATTACGTTAGTGACCAGGGCAGGTAACCAGAACACTGACGGCCACTAGGCAGAAAATTCCGCTGGTGCACTCAAATCGTAGTCGACCGAAAAAGTTAATTGCACCGCATGGCGGCTAAATGTCAGCAGTAGAACCACTCGGTGTTGCTCTCCGGGAAACATCCCCAACAGCAAACCACCGAAGCGAACCACCACAACATGAATAGACGTGGCTTGGGTAGTTGAAACCACTACTCAACTTTGGCGTCCTGGGTTGGCTAACCACGAAGCTCGTAGTGATCGGACAGCTCCACACACACGCTCCGACACTGCGCAGGGGCTGCCAGCGGCCCCAGCCGATTGCACCGCGCGAAGATAACTTCCCTCGTCCGCAACAACTGACCGACTCACTCCAGACCCCCACCAAACCAAACCAAACCAAAGATGGTACACGGCCCAAATATCGATACACATCACTGCTGTCACACGTAGAAGGAAGAAGAACCATAACGTAACCGCGACAAGGGCGGGAAACCAAACACAGATAGACAGCGAAGTTCACGAAAACACATAGTTGGGAGAGAGCACGGCTCAGATGCTTGAAAATATCGTCATCAGGAGTTAAAACCACTGACTGCCGGGGCTGCACGGTATTCTGCAGTTATATAGGTATGGCAGCAGCGCCTGGATCTTTCTGCATGCGAAAGGCAAGTGCTCACAGGTGTGAATACTACCGAAACATTAGTGTAGCACTCAGGCTTTCAAAATACTCACACGAATTATTTTCGGAACGATGGAAAAACTTGTAGACGCCGACGCTGGTGAAGATCAGTTTGGGTCATTAGTACGGGAGCATCACATCACCGACTGCTATGAAACTCTCGCCTTCCTCCCACTCGTTCCCAAAGTCATGCCATTGCATCTGCGTCACTGGTGCAAATGGAAGGCCAGTTGTGATCGTTAAAGGATGATCCTGTGAATACAGCGAAGTGTTACCAGCCGCCGCCAGCTTGGAGTCTATTGCTACGAGTCCACAGTCGTCTGGCTGTGGAGGTAACCTCAACTCTGCGAGCTGCATTCCTGCCAGTCACACCCGTGACCACCCGAAGATGAGGGCCGATCTTTCATGAATAAAGAACCAATTTGCCCGTCTGCGAACTGCTCACCTTGGAAGCAGTTTCCTGGAGCCTTGCCAAAGTGCAGCAACACTCGACGAGAGCGCTGAGGCTCCTACAGACATCCGCACCACAACAGGCTGCGGACACGCGCCGGACCAGCTCCCTCCTGCGACGGGGTCTCGGCACTGACCTATGGTAAACCAAAGCGCGCGGCCGCGCTAGGCCGTGTCTCTATGCAACGCGGACACAGTACGGCCGCTGCCAGACTGGGGAGGAGACGGAGAGATTTTAAAACTGAACCGAATGTTGTTTTCTCGGCGCTTTGGGCGCCAGAGGACCACACCTATCCTCGACTATCCCATACCCACATCTGGCAGAGTCCTACAATACGAAGATGTGTCTTTTCTACCACCCTTCAAAAAGTCATTTATCAGTTAACGTCTGTAGTTGTGTATAATCGATATCTGAAGTCTGGCGAATCTAAAGACTAGATAAGAGCAAGTGGTTGAAGAAACAATGCCATTCAATTGACAATTACGACCAACAACTTCAGAGGAACTGTAAGTCAGCTGTTATTTGGTAATAAGCTAAAGATTTGATTGCACGCACAGAAATTGATGTAACATCTAAACATGTTGCACTTGGAGAATACATATTGTTTCAGTTTGCTGGGTTTATTCATTTCATTGAAACTGCATTCCAAACTTCCATGATGAACAAGAGAAGTATAAGAATCCAGCAGCTTCCGTTTTATGAAATGTGAGTCTGTATGTATTGTGTGAGTTAACAAGTACAATCTAAACTGCGAGAAAAAAGTTAGTTAATGAATGAAAAGGGGAAAAGTAACTAAACTTTATGACGTTTCACCTCCAAAATTTGCTTCGGCCTGTTGTTTAATAGTTGGACAGCTTAACACGCAGTGTAAAAGTTGACAGCTTAACATGTGACATCGTGTGCAGCTTCTTCTAAATATAGAGGCGTATGAATGTAGAGTACGTTGTTTCATTTACTGATTTTTCTTCATTCATTACCTCTAAGGTGTCCGCCACAGAAGTGCATTTATTGCGTTTTATTTAAGTACAGTGACTGTGCTTTTACGGAGAACCAATAAATAATCTTAAAGAAGAATTTACTTATTTTTAAGAGCAGAAGATTCTCCAACAGGCTTTATTACACTTTCATCATTAAAAAAAATAATTTCAGCTTCTTTTATATACAGCGAGACTTAATTTATGCGTAATAGGAACAAGAGCAGACCAAAATATAGCTAACTGTGACCCATCTGTAGTGTTATTTCCCATTCTGAAGATACTGTTTTGTTTTGTATAACATTTGTAAGTGAAGGTCCCAGTTTTCAGTCAAAGTGACGTAGGAAATAAGAAACTTAATAATCAACTATATGTTCATAACATTACATTCTTGATAAAAATTCTAGAATCTGGACATATCTAGCTCTCCCCGCAAGTTCCTTTCGAAGCTATACAGATCAATAGCTCCATATCTAGCTTTTTAGTAAGTCACAATGAAGGCAGATAATTTGTACACTGATAAATTTAAACGATTTTTCGGTGTAAATGATAATTAAGTGAATCAATTGAAGTAAGAAATTAGTATGATGTTATTGACCTATAGCACAGATTGATCTGCACTGCACAAATAAGCGTGGTCCAATCATCACCTACGTTCAACGTCAACGTGCAATAACTCACAGACGCGGGTGATACCACTAGCAGTGGAGGGAATATAAAGCGCGGCGAGGAGGCGCAGAAACAATGCAGTTGTTGTAACGCGGAAACGGAGCGATCTGTCTGACATCTAAATGATCAAGGGAGTAAACATATCTGAAATGGCTAAATCAGTGAATTGTTCGTCTGCTGGCGTGCTTAAAATATACCGTGAATGGCGGCAAACACAGGCGAATAGACGCGCAACTGTTGAGCAACTGTTTGTCTAAATGAACAAAGGGGCTACCGACAGTGCCTCCTCAACGACCGTTCAGCGAACGTTGCTGCGTACGGGCCTGGCCAGTGGAACATCACAAAACGAAGTATCAACATTTTTTTAATAAAGGAATTAAGAACCAAAAGGCTGGGGCAGTTTTAATTTATATTAATATTACTTTAAAATGAGTTTTTCTACTGCATATAAATTTTGTTTGAATCTATATTAATGTGGAAGGAACAGTACTTGAGTTCAATATTATTTACACAAAACTGTCAACCAACTTAGCGAAACAAAACAATTGGTTCCAGTTTCAGTTTCAAAACAATTGATTTTTACGAAATTTAAAACAATTTACAAATTACATACAAGATATCTCATCTTAAAAGAATTATTGGGTTGATTCCAAAATTGGTATTATATTTTCCGAGTCTCTAATATTTTCAAGGGAATGGAAAAATTTAATCGTGTTATTTATATTTTAATAATTGTAACTCATCTGATACGTTTGTGTAGAAAGTGATATTTTGTCATCCAGCATCTACTGAATAAATGTTACTTTTCGAAACAGCTTTGAACTGAATCTGAATTATACGCAGCAGCTTATTTTGTTAGTATGTTATAAAATTTAAGAATCAGTAAAATAAATTTGTCTCCCATGAAATCCAAGGCCTTTAGTTGCTACAGATCCTCAATTTATTGTAGTAAAATATGGGAGAAAGTGTTAAAAGTGGTTTCAGCTCTCCAAATTTAAATTTCTTACGAGAACCATAAAATAAAATTTCGGGAGGATTTTATGGTATCGATGGTATCATCAAGGAATCAACAATATTGCTCTGCTGTCGTAAATGTATATAAAGTAAATGTAAATCACTTGATGAAAATTTTTGTTGAGATCAAAAAATTTGTTGTTCGATGCTGCGACCGACATTGCTTCGATAATTGGTTACGAAATTATATCACAAACCGGTACAAAAACAATGGAAAATGCAAATTAGGGTGATTGTATCACAGAAAGTTGTCTAAACCTAAATTTAAAACTCTTCTCCTTCAAAACTCTATTCTTGTAGGACTGCTTTAGCGTTCCATAATTGTGTTACGAGGATGCAATTCATTGAAATGATTTAAATAGGAAAAATAATACCTAACTAACACACTACCAGTTTTGTCTTGCGTTAATGAGATATGGACGTTAAATTCGAAAACATTCAGTGAGGTTGATCAGAGAGGTAAATAGAGATAAGTGTTGGGAATTATTGGGATATGAAAACGATGAAATGGTTCAGGGAGACCGTAGTAGAAGCTTTTACGAACGTAATGAGCATGAAATGATTGTGGGTAGGACGTCTAGAAAGGATGACTAATAGTTAAGAACTGGCTGTTTATTGTACACTTTCGACCACCACTGACCATTTCACCACTCACGGATCCTGTTTGTAAGGGGGAATTATTTAACCAGCTTGTAATGTATATCCTTCTTACGTCCACTAGTAGTTACGAGATTTTTTTTACTGGTTTACTCTATCATTTACATTATAAATGTTTGTTATCTAATATTTGCAATGTAGAAGTTATTAAGTTAATGTTATTACTTGGTTAACTATAAACTCGTATTCTAACGGTCAGAAGGCATATATGTTGCACTGTAAGCTCTTCTCTTCCCTTGTTCATTTATATTTTGACGAGTAACGTACTTCAGAGAGTGTAGATTAGGCGGAGGGATAAGATAAGAAATAAGGTTTTCCACAAAACAGACGAGATAAGGAACAAACGGATAACGTTGACAAGAAGAAATGTCTGGATGATAGCACATGTGTTAAGACATCAAGGAATAACTTCCATATGGAGAACATTGACAAGAAGAAGTGACTGGATGGTAGCACATGTGTCAAGACATCAAGGAATAACTTCCATGCTATTAGAAGGAACTGTTGAGGGTAATAACTGTAGGGGAAGACAGTGATTTGAATATATCTAACAAATAACTGGCTACATTATCTGTAAGTGCTACCCTTAGATGAGAGTTTGGGACATGAGAGGGGGTCATGACTGTCCTCATCACACCAGTCAGAAGACTGATAAAAATTGCTATCCCTTTCTTTTTAAACAGAACATCTGATGATGGTTTACTAAGTAGTCAAAACCGTTTATGATAGTATTTGTGAAGCTGAAATATAATGGAGTCAAAATTTGGCAAAATAAAGAAAGTTTCATAATTTAAATACTTGGGAGAACGCTCAAATACTCTGGAGCCATAAAAAGGAAGTTAGCTTTTTCAATGTTCCATGAATCATTTGTACAATTAATCGTAATAATGCGGAAAGAATCACATTACATTCAAATTACATTCATAATATGTAACATGCTGACCTTTTGCAATTTTTTTGAAACACAGTTCTGAGTTAATAATCCTGAACCCCTTGTAATGAATGTCTTTTTTTCTTCTGGTATTCCAGTTATGTACTTCAATGTTACTTTGAACTGCAGTGGATTATTTACCATAAAATTCTTGAGGGATAAACATACTTTGAATTAGCAGTCAAAATTCATAACTACCTAAACAGATGTCTATAAGATGGTCGTGGATGAGCACCAGATATTATTCACACAGCACATTTCTTGAGGGGCGAGCGCTTTGTTCCTTAAAGCTGAGTAACCACAGAACATTGTTCCATATGACATTATTTAATGAGAATTTTCAAACTACGTCAGCTTCTTGATTTGTCTCTCCCCAAGATTCGCAAGTGGTTCGAAGTAAAAATGCGGTTTAGGAGTTTTAGGAGTTCCAAAATTTATTTTTTCCCATTTAAATTATCAGATATGGACGCTTAAAATTTTTGAGGTTGCTACTCTAGTTATTATTCTCTCATCATGTGTCATACGCACCACTGCGCGGAACTGTGTATGTTGTGCCATTTTGGTATTGAGAGTGAACTCAATCGCAGAAAACCACTGAGCAATAATGAACTTCTTTTATCACAGACTTGTAGAAGTTTCTAAAAGAAGTTATATAAGTCATTGACTGTACAAAGTTAGTGTTCTCACAACAGCAATTTCGGCCTTAAGGCCATTCAAGTGGCGAACTGGAGATGCTAAAAAGTAAAGAACAGATTATATATATAGAATGGTACCAACATGCTGTATGTATTTTTTTAGTACATTACAAAAATGACGGTTTTTTCCATCTCACTTAACAGTGCTATTAAGAACATTATTTACCACTTCTTCTGTTATTGTCAATATGTTTGATTTGATTACAGTACTAGTGCCATCCATAAAAAGAATGAATTCTGCTTGCTGCATGTGATAGGGAAGGTTGTTTACAAATCTATGGAACAATAGTGGACATAAAA
Organism: Schistocerca nitens; assembly: GCF_023898315.1. Classification (NCBI taxonomy): domain Eukaryota; kingdom Metazoa; phylum Arthropoda; class Insecta; order Orthoptera; family Acrididae; genus Schistocerca; species Schistocerca nitens. The sequence goes on from NC_064618.1 coordinate 587,934,458, forward strand.
TTTAGCCTTGTGGAATCCCATAATTTATTTCTCCGTTGTCAGAAAAATTACCCTACTTATATTGATATGATTACTAAGCACAGCTTTCTTCTATCTTTTAGTTAATATGACGGTATCCACTGATTGGTTATATCATCAGTTCATACAATTTCAGTTTATCCAGTGGAATATTGCAATCCACACATTCAAATGCCTTAGATAAGTCACAGAAAATACCAAATGGTGCTAGTTTGTTATTTAAGGCATGTAAAATTTGGTGAGTAATTGTGTAAACGTCATTTTTGATTGAGAAACCCTTCTGATATCCAAACTGTTATAGACTGAGGATATTATTGTCTCTCATGTTGGATACTATTGTAGAAGACGTGACATTTTCAAAAATTTGATATCTCAGATGCTACCTTTGCGATAGGGGGGCTTGACAATGGTATATTTCAAGCTCTCTACAAAAATGACCTGAATTAGTGACATATTACATATTTCAGGAAAGACAGTGCTTATTGCACAGAAACAGGTCTTTAGAACTGTACTCAGAACACCAACAAATGCAGATGACCTTTTAGTTTTGAAAGAATGTGTAATTTTCTTGATTTCAGAAGAAGTGCATGAGAGATCAGAACGAACTTTATGTAAGTTGCTTGACCAACACACTCTTCTAATTTCTCTCTTGAAATGTTCCTCTCTACATTTTCTACTATTAAGAAATGGTTATTACTCATATCTTCCATCTGTGACTGATCATTTGCACCACTTAAATTGTTAGTGATGTTATCTTGTTCTGTGACATATTGTCCTGCCTCTTCTATTACTACTATTACTACAATCCATTAGCCTTAAGCCTGTTGTCAGAACTACTGATTTTTGACATTATATGAACGTTTCTCAATTTTTAGTATCTTTCCTTAGTAATTTTGTTTAGTTTTTCCAGTCTGTAACAAATGCAGGATTTTTGCTTATTATTGACAGCAGATACGTTTCCCTTTTCCTTTCCCAAGACACTTTAAACCCTTTCGTGATCTATGGTTCTTTCCACAGCTGTTTACTTTCCTTTCTGATTAGCTTACGCAGGAACCTATTTTAAAGTAATGAAATGAATTTTCTGTGGGATAGATTAAATTTTATGTCAGAATTTTGTTCATTATAAAATTTACCTCAGGCACTCTCTTGTAAACTATTTTTAAAAATGTTTGCGCTGGCAGCATTAAGTACTCTGATTTCCACTGAGGAGTCTCTATACTGCATACTGAAACCCTCTATCCTATTTGCCCCAACTGTGCATCAACATCATTTTTCTTACGTTAAACCTCAAAGAAAACATCAATTACAGTCCTACTTTCATTGTCTACCCAAGCTAAAAAAGTTAATTACTGAGTTCAAGCTTCAGGATCCAAATAAGGGTTCCAGATCATTTTGCTATCAGAATCCCTTAGAAAATCTACACTGATATCACCACATACTATTAACTGCTTGGTGCTGCCTGCTAGATAGCATAGAAGTGAATCCATATGCCTCATAAATGTTTCAAAATTCCCAGTGAGGACTAATATACTGAAGCAATTAAAAGCAAATTATTTTTCAGTATTAATTCCCAAGCACGTTCCAGTGTTGTTCCCCCTGCGTTCCATCTTAATATATGAAACAACTCCTTTTCCCATTTTAGTTCTACAAGAGTAACGCGCTAGAATGTAATTCATATTATCATTATAAATGTAGTAGTAACTTTGTCTGTTATATTTTCACGATTAAATCTAGTCCGGTATGGAGATTCCGTGAACAATGAGGAAGGACATAGCTTGCTTTAGAAAGTGCATAATACATGGTATTTATTGATTTGAAAAATTTTATACGAATTACGATTATTTTTTTGAGTCATCAGTCTCTGACGGGTTTGATGCGGCCCGATACGAATTCCTGTCCTGTGCCAAACTCTTCATCTCAGAGTAGCACTTGCAACCTACGCCTCCAATTATTTGCTGGATGTAATCGTCTCTATCTTCCTTTACAGTTTTTGCCCTCTACATTTCCCTCTAGTACCGTGGAAGTTATTCCCTGATGTCTGAACAGATGTCTTATCATCCTGTCCTTTCTCCTTATCAGTGTTTTCCACGTATACCTTTCCGCTCAGATTCTGCGCAGAATCTCCTCATCCCTTACCTTGTCAGTCCACATAATTTCCAGCATTTGTCTGTAGAACCATATCTCAAATGTTTCGATTCTCTTCTGTTCAGGTTTTCCACAGTCCATGTTCATTAACATGCAATGTTGTGCTCCAAACGTAGACTCTCAGGAATTTCTTCCTCAGATTAAGGACAATGTTTGATATTAGTAGGCTTCTCTTGGCCAGGAACGCCCTTTTTGCCAGTGCTAGTTTACTTTTGATGTCCTCCTTGCTCCGTCCGTCATTGGTTATTTTGCTGCATAGGTAGTAGAATTCCTTAACATCATCTACTTCGTGACAAACGATCCTGATGTTAATTTTCTCGCTGTTCTCACTTCTGCTGCTTCTCATTACTTTCATCTTTCTTCGATTTAGTCTCAATCCATATTCAGTATTCATTGGACTTTTCATTTGATTCATCATATCACGTAATTCATCTTCACTTTCACTCAGAATAACAATGTCATCAGCAAATCGTATCATTGATACCTTTCGCCTTGAATCTTAATTCCACTTCTGAACCTTTTTTTGATTTCCATCATTGCTTCTTCGATGTACAGATTGAACAGTAGGGGCGAAAGACTACATTGCTATCTTATACCCTTTTTAATCTGTGCACTTCATTCTTGGTCGTCCAGTCTTATTATTCCCTCTTACTGTATATTACCCGTCTCTCCCTATAGCTTACCTCTACTTTTCTATTTCGAACATCTTACACCATTTTATAATGCCGAAAGCTTTTTCCAGTTCAACAAATCCTATCAACGTGGCTGGATTTTTCTTTAGTCTTGCTTCCATTATCAACCACGTCATCACAATTGCCTCTCTGGTGCCTTTATCTTTCATAAAGCCAGACTGATCGTCATAACACATCCTCAATTTCCTTTTCCATTCTTCTGTATATAATTCTTGTCAGTAACTTGGGTGCATGAACTATTAAGCTGATTGTGCGATAATTATCGCACTTGTCAGCTCTTACAATCTTCAGAATTGTGTGGATGATATTTTTTCGAAAGTCAGATCGTACGTCGCAAAACTCATACATTCTACATCCCAGCGTGGATAGTGGTTTTGATGCTACTTGCCCCAATGATTTTAGAAATTCTGGTGGAATGTTATCAATCCCTTCTGTCTTATTTGATCTTAAGTCCTCCAAAGCTCTCTTAAATTCTGATTATAATATTGAATCCCCCATCTATTCTAAATCGAATCGTGTTTTCAACTCCTGTTTTTTTTTTCTATCCCGTCAGACAATTCTTTCCCCCTGTAGAGGCCTTCAATTTCCCACCTATCTGCCCTCTCTTCTGAATCTGACAATGGAATTCCCGTTACACTTTTAATTTTACTACCCTTGCTTTTAATTTCAACGAGTGCTACTTTGACTTTCCTATGTGCTGAGTCAGTCCTTCTGACAGTCATTTCTTTTTCGATTTCTTCACATTCTTCATGCAGCCATTTCGTCTTTGCTTCCCTGCACTTCCTCTTTATGTTATTCCTCAGTGACTTGTATATCTGTGTTCCTGGCTTTCCCTGATCATTTTTGTGCTTCCCTCTTTCATCAATCAACTGAAGTATTTCTTCAGTTACCCATGGTTTCTTCGCAGTTACCTACTTTGTACCTATGTACCTATTTACCCTTTGAAAAAGCTATTTTTCCTTAATGTGTTTAATTCAAATTTCCATGCTAGTATTATTAAATGCGAAAATGACTCTATCTATTACGTTTTCACGACTAAACCGCGGAACCGATTTTGAAGAACTTCGGTATGGAAATAGCTTGAACCCTGACGACGAACATGGGGTACTTCATAAAGTTGTGTTACCTTACTGAGTATTGTTAATATTTTTAAATATGGTATACGTGAGTGGGATGCAGACAACGGTTGGGCGGTGGTTGGCGACTCTTGGTGTTTATAGTTTTTCGTGTCAGTGAAAATCTAATGTTATTGTGCCCGCGGCTAAAGATTTTGAATTGCTACACCATGTGGCATAGCTGGATCGCTTTTGTAGAGGTGCAACAGTAAAATCCGATTTGTGGCCAGAGAACAATATCTAAAATTATTACTATATGCCTCGAAAATGTGAATTCGATTTAGCGCTGTTAAAATTATTCGAAGGCAACAAACCTCGGAGCAATCTCAGATCCACCGGATCTTAGATGTGGGACGACATGCGGCCTTACGCGGTAAAGAGACATTAGACTAATCACAACCCGTCGTATTTTATACGCAGAGCATCAAGCGTCTCATATAGTTCGTGAGGGGCTTGAACACTTACAATGACGGCTTCATTTAGAGGCTTTACAACATACAGAGTGACGTCGTGCCTTTAGATGTAGAAGTGGCAGAAAGTGGAAGTTTTTTTTAGTGAGGCTGCATTTCATTATGATCCATTAATTATGTTACTCCTCGACAAGTCGCCTTAGAAAAGATAGATAAAAATTGCAGGCATTGTAATGTGTTGGAATTGAATGAAGAAACGGTTGGTATGTGCTGCTCTGATGGCAAAATATCACTACTAGGTGAGAGAGGCGAACCTCTAAAACTCTACCCCAGCAGGAACGTAATGATATGAGATGTTACTTAAACATAAGTAGAAAATATTTTGCGTGCTTCCAGATGGCTTCATTTTGTGTGTGTGCAAAAGTCAAAATGACACGTATTTCGCTTACGGCTCAACGTCAGATTTCCTTCAGAATTTGCTCTTTACTTCCACCAGATAATCGGCATGAACATAGCCGTCTATTAAAACTGTTTCAGAGAAAATGTCAGGAGAAGAATGCCAAGAAGTGATCCACGCACCACTCGTAGCCTCGGTTATAAGTGAACAATTTGCAAGTTGCAACATCGTTTTGTATGTATCGTTTAACAAATTAACCATAGTGTCTGATACACATAAATACTATGATGCTTTGGAGTATCCGCTGATTTTTGGAAAGGGGCAGAGAAGTTATCGTTTTTAAACACCGCAATTCAAGCCTATAATATACTTAAGTTGCCAAAAAAAGAGAGACGTATGTCAAACTTGGTAATCAAGGAAGGCAGCATTCGGTTACAGTTGTGGAAGGGGCCGTAATCAGTTATTATTGGTTCCCTTTCGCAATTACAGACATTTACTTTAAAACGGCAATTCCAGACTCAGCAATAAATAAATATATCACACGTTATTATGGAAGGAATAAACAACTGTGTAATTAATAGTACTTTCAGCGCGTTACAATTTACCAAATGAGCATAATATACAGACACAGCAGATAATGTTTCAAAAACAAGCCAATGTGATCCCAATTAGAATTTTAAGGCAAGTAACCACAGTCACGACTGAAGGCCTTTAACGCCAAGAACGGCAATTATAAAAAAAGTTTAACAAACATACTGTAAAATAGCAAATACAACTGCAAAGGTTAATTTAAAAGGACAAACAACTGATCACGAAACGGGTGAGACAAAATGATGGTAAACTTGATAACACTATCATTTAAACCTGCTGTAACATCAAAAATGGCAATTATATACAAAATTTAAAAACATACAATTCAACAGCAAATACAATAATAAAACTCAAGGACCAGTGACAGACGGTGCATCACGAATCGACCTCTGAGTAGGTCCAGCAAAAAAAGTCTTTCGCGAGCGATGAGATAGGCAGCCAAGAGTTGCATTCACTTCACAAGATGGTAACTCAGATTAGTGGCAATCCATCGAATGACTAATGATGATATCTGCCTGCAGAATATTGTGCTTAGAGCGCCCAGAACGAGAAAGGGATCACTGCCACCAGAGTAGAAGAATCCCCAACAGACCTACAATCAAGAAATCTGTCAAAACTACACGCCTCACCGGACAGCAGCGGCAAGGCAAAGAAACGTACAGTGCCGTTACATGCACTAAACCCAGGGCAGGTAACTGAGGCCTTAGCAGCCACGAGGCAGGACAAATACCTCTGGTAGAACGTAACAAATAATAACAAACTGAACGCAATAAATAGTAATTAGAAGTCGAGGAAAGTTAATCAGATCCGCCTTCCCCAAGCACTCCACTTTCTGCTCTTCGCCTCAGCAACACTACGAGCAGCAATACGAACCCATGTCACTGGAGAATCGCAAGATCTTACAATGGTGAATGTTTCTCTACTTGAATCCAAATGCACCCTCGTGACCACAGGCCATCGATCCGGCAGTCCATGCGCGCCGCCAGTGGTCCCGGCGTGTTCTCTCACTGCGCCGACCTGGCTCCTCCTGAGTCCCCAAACGAACTGCCCACTGACACGACCCAGAAGAACAACTGCGCCCAATGATAGGGCCACAGTTACTACATATCGATAACCGCCGCTGCTGCCACTAGTGGACGGGCTACGCTTGCGAAACCAAGTGGCGCCAGTCAACAGGAGAAGAAGGCAAACAACCGCAACCATGTCAGCTAAACGATACAGTCAGGCCTCCAACAAAAGACGAAACCTACAAACAGCACCAACGCGAGCCGCAGCATGGCTCAGTATGGACTTTTATGCATATCATATGAGGATTCGAAAAGTTGGTTTTTAATATGATATCATGATACAAACGACTGGCAAGTCAGTTTTACGTCGATATGTCACTTAGGGTAAAAAGTGAATGACCGCAATACATATGATTAAATAAAGCTGTTGAGAGCAGATAATTATATTCCTCTTAAAGATTTTGTGTCAAATAATGCAACTGTAAATCCTAATAATATGTGCTAGATGGTAATTCTACCCTCTTCGTTTGTGTCTTGTCCACGATAGCCGGAGGAGTATACTCAAGACGTGTTCTCCTATGTTCACACGTTCGGTCGTCCTGATTTATTCATAAATCTCACATGTAATAAAGCATACAGGGAAGAAGTCGATGATTATTATCAGGGGAGGCTGCTATTGACAGACGTAATAGAAGAGTTTTTAGGTTAAAAGTAAAGAAGTAAATGTTAGTTGTAACTATGGGAAAGAACAGTGTATGGAGAAATGCTATGTTTCATGTATTTTATTGAATGGAAAAAGCGTGTCTCACTAAATGCACATATTTTGCCTTTGTTTAAAAAGGAAGACTGACCCAATAAAATTTATTATGACATCATCAGCGTAAAAAACACCTGATTCAGCCATTGACAAGATGATGCACAACATATACACTGAAACGCCAAAGAAACTGGTATAGGCATACGTATTCAAATACAGAGATATGTAAATAGGCAGAATAAGGCGCTGCGGTCGCGAAGGCCTACATAAGACAAGTGTCTGGTGCAGTTGTTAGATCCGTTACTGCTACTACAGTAGCAGGTTATCAAGATTTATGTGAGATTGAATGTGGTGTCATAGTCGGCCACGATCGATGGGACACAGCATCTCCGAGATAGCGATGAAGTGGGTATTTTTCCGTACGACCATTTCACGAGTGTACCTTGAATATCAGGAATCCGCTAAAACATCAAAACTCCGACATCACTGAGGCTGGAAAAAGATCCCGCACGAACAGTACCAACGACAACTGAGGAGAATTGTTCAACGTGACAGGAGTGCAACCCTTCCGCAAATTGCTGCAGATTTCAATGTGGAGCCATCAACAAATGTCAGCGTGCCAACCATTCACCGAAACAACATCGACAGAGGCTTTTGGAGCCGAAGGCCCCCTCGTGTGTTCTTGATGACGCGTCACCTGGGCCAGTCAACACCGACGTTGGACTGTTGATGACTGGAAACTTGTAGCCTGGTCGGCGAGTCTCGTTTCAAACTGTATTGAGCGGATGTGTACGGGTATGGAGTCAACCTCATGAATCCATGGACCCTGCAGTCAGCAGGTGGAGGCTCTGTACTGGTTTAAGGCGTGTGCAGTTGGAGTGATATGGGACCCCTGATATGTCTGGATACGACTGTGACAGGTGACACGTACGTAAGCATCCTGTCTGATCATCTGCATCCGTTCATGCTCATTGTGCATTCCGACAGACATAAGAATTCTAGCAGGTCAATGCGACACCCCACACGTCCAGAACTGCTACAGAGTGGCTCCAGGAACACTCTTCTGAGTTTAAATACTTCCGCTGGCCATGAAACTCCTCAGACATGAACATTATTGAGCATATATGGGATGCCTTGCAACGAGCTGTTCAGAAGAGATCTCCATCCCCTCGTACCCTTACAGATTTATGGACAGCCGTGTTGGATTCATGGTGTCAGGTCCCTCTAGCATTACTTTAGACAGTCGAGTCCATGCCACATCATGATGAGGCGTGCTCACGGGGGCCCTACACGGTATCAGGCAGGTGTACCAGTTACTTTGGCTCTTCAGTATAGATGATCCACAATAATGCTCAATTTCCTTACATGAAAGATGGACAATGCACAAAACAATTCCCAGGTAGCTTCACTAGGAGACTATACAGAATGAAACGTACATCTTCTGTACCGACGGAGAGCCCCGCAGACGGAGTCGGACGGCAATGACAAAGCTTCGAAACGGAAGTCACGTTAATGTCGATAAAATTGCCTGATCCTATATTTCCCAATTTTCCCCTGTGTCCATGTGATGGCTCGCTGTTCAGTGTATGTACACTCCTGGAAATGGAAAAAAGAACACATTGACACCGGTGTGTCAGACCCACCATACTTGCTCCGGACACTGCGAGAGGGCTGTACAAGCAATGATCACACGCACGGCACAGCGGACACACCAGGAACCGCGGGGTTGGCCGTCGAATGGCGCTAGCTGCGCAGCATTAGTGCACCGCCGCCGTCAGTGTCAGCCAGTTTGCCGTGGCATACGGAGCTCCATCGCAGTCTTTAACACTGGTAGCATGCCGCGACAGCGTGGACGTGAACCGTATGTGCAGTTGACGGACTTTGAGCGAGGGCGTATAGTGGGCATGCGGGAGGCCGGGTGGACGTACCGCCGAATTGCTCAACACGTGGGGCGTGAGGTCTCCACAGTACATCGATGTTGTCGCCAGTGGTCGGCGGAAGGTGCACGTGCCCGTCGACCTGGGACCGGACCGCAGCGACGCACGGATGCACGCCAAGACTGTAGGATCCTACGCAGTGCCGTAGGGGACCGCACCGCCACTTCCCAGCAAATTAGGGACACTGTTGCTCCTGGGGTATCGGCGAGGACCATTCGCAACCGTCTCCATGAAGCTGGGCTACGGTCCCGCACACCGTTAGGCCGTCTTCCGCTCACGCCCCAACATCGTGCAGCCCGCCTCCAGTGGTGTCGCGACAGGCGTGAATGGAGGGACGAATGGAGACGTGTCGTCTTCAGCGATGAGAGTCGCTTCTGCCTTGGTGCCAATGATGGTCGTATGCGTGTTTGGCGCCGTGCAGGTGAGCGCCACAATCAGGACTGCATACGACCGAGGCACACAGGGCCAACACCCGGCATCATGGTGTGGGGAGCGATCTCCTACACTGGCCGTACACCACTGGTGATCATCGAGGGGACACTGAATAGTGCACGGTACATCCAAACCGTCATCGAACCCATCGTTCTACCATTCCTAGACCGGCAAGGGAACTTGCTGTTCCAACAGGACAATGCACGTCCGCATGTATCCCGTGCCACCCAACGTGCTCTAGAAGGTGTAAGTCAACTACCCTGGCCAGCAAGATCTCCGGATCTGTCCCCCATTGAGCATGTTTGGGACTGGATGAAGCGTCGTCTCACGCGGTCTGCACGTCCAGCACGAACGCTGGTCCAACTGAGGCGCCAGGTGGAAATGGCATGGCAAGCCGTTCCACAGGACTACATCCAGCATCTCTACGATCGTCTCCATGGGAGAATAGCAGCCTGCATTGCTGCGAAAGGTGGATATACACTGTACTAGTGCCGACATTGTGCATGCTCTGTTGCCTGTGTCTATGTGCCTGTGGTTCTGTCAGTGTGATCATGTGATGTATCTGACCCCAGGAATGTGTCAATAAAGTTTCCCCTTCCTGGGACAATGAATTCACGGTATTCTTATTTCAATTTCCAGGAGTGTAGATACATTGACTAAGACAGTATTCAGACTATTTTCAACTTCAGAAACAGATACCTCGCAAACCCCGTACGTGAAGTAAGCCTGTTCACATATCAGCCCGGGCGTTGTTTGAGCAGCAGTGAAACTGTGTGGACCTTTTAGGTTTTCCAGTACAACAAAGACATTCCACCATAGCGCAGCTCTATGTTCACTTAAAGAATGGTGAAAGGATGTATTTTAACGAAAATAATTTCCGTGAGCGAATACTAACCCGGCAAAAATAACACTGGCTGTAATTTTTGATCTTTGTGCAACAGACGGTTCTGGAAACATCTCTTCTGTACCTTGAGGTGCCGAGATATTAAACCAGAAAAGAATGGAAACGTCAAGGTCAAGGAATACCTATTCACAGCTCGCTCGGTGTCAAACCCGGAGATGCTTTAGATGAAGGGTGGCCAAGATTTCGGCTTGCGGGCTGTGCTCGGGACCGAGTGCCAAAGCGCTCAGCTTCGCTTCACATTTCTCCAGCGCCCTACCACCCCACCGCTACGCCACGATGTCTGTTCGTGAGGAGTGAGAAGGGGGGATAACGGCGGACGCGCCTCATTTAAATGGCAGTACAGTGGTAATGCACGTGACCTGGTTCTATATTTCACATTTATCAACATCATACAGTATATTAAACAAAACAAGTTTTCAGTATTAATTAATTAATTTTGGTTCATAATTTTTATCTGGACAAACTGTCGGGATACGGACAGGCGGCGACAATTTCACAGAGTTTCACACTCCATTTGCCTCATAATTGTGACTTATTTAGTTTAATAATCCAAAAAAGGTCTTTCAAACAAATGTGTCGATCGGAATACTTAGAACGTTTGGAGCCTCATCATGAAGATTTGGAATATCTAGCTGAGATAAGCAATGTAGACATTCTGGGCTAAAAGTACCTTGCAGATGAATCAGACACATCTGCACATGCGCAGCGGTACTTTCAGTTGAAACGGCAAAGGGTCTCAAAAACAGCTTCAAAACAGATTAAAGACTGACAGTGGCCTCAAAACCTTTATAAAGCTATCGTTGTAATTCATGCAAGGCCACAATGCATTATTCAAACCTCTCGCTTTCCTTTATGCCAGTGAGTTAATGGATCTGGATTGTCGTTGTCAGAATGTGTCCCTTCTACAGCGCGATTTTCTTTTAGGTGCATTTTCATCAAATCAGAAAGCAGTTACCTTGCGAAGTCTACAGCTGGCAGTGTGCAGTCAAGTCCATTTAAAATGCATAGTCTGCGATCAATTCTGGACGTCTAATTTTAAATCCTGCACTCCTTTTTCCTTCATAAATTCAACTATAGTGGGGTTTGACTTGAAAAATCGGTCCAGGCATGCCCCTTGACATAACCAACGTACTTTGCAGTCATATACGAAGTGTCCATACTCTTCGTTTATTCCCACTGGAAACTGTTGCAACGGAAAATGGAATAATGGGTGTGACTTTAGAAAAAAAAATGGTTCAAATGGCTCTCAGCACTATGGTACTTAACAACTGAGGTCATCAGTCCCCTAGACGTAGAGCTACTTAAACCTAACTAAACTAAGGACATCATACACATCCATGCCCGAGGCAGGATTCGAACCTGCGACCGTAGCAGCAGCGTGGTTTCAGACTGAAGCGCCTAGAACAGCACGGCCACATCGGCCGGCTGTGACTTTAGAAATTTTACTATTCGCTCCATAAATTTCTTCAAGTGTCCCACTGCTGCACATTTAACACAAACTGCTTGACGTACAGAATAATGAATCCTGTCTGACGATCGTTGTAATTTTTTGCTGTTTCGCTGTCATCTAAAGTTTAAATTCTTTCTGTATGGTACTGTAATGTCGTTTCCTACCAAATAGGCAGTGCCCTTCGCTTATGTGAGTTGAGAATTCTCACCGTTCTCTTCTATTATCTTCATTCATTTCGAAGGATTGTGAATTCCTTATTTTGTACAAAAAGCCACTGGACCTATGAACGTACTTCATATCACAGAGAAATAGTGAGGTGTTAACAGCGCTGACATCATAATCCTGCCGATCTCAGAGAGTTGTGCGGACTGCAATGCTAAATGAAATACCGCGCTGTTCCGGGTACTTCGAGAGGACGGAGCAAACCCGAGTGTCAGGCCGCGGCTTGGCGCGCCCGCAGCCGGAATACGTTAAGACTGGCACGACGTGGCCGGCGCTGCTTCGGATGAATCCACACGACACATGTCCACAACATTCCTTGAGAATGATGTCACGCTATGTGCAAGGGCCAACCTCCACCCACGAATTCTTAACGTTCAGACAGGCATGTAAGGCGAAAGGGTTATTACAATACTGGCCATTAAAATTGCTGCACCACGGAGATGACGTGCTACAGACGCGAAATTTAACCGACAGGAAGAAGATGCTGTGATATGCAGATGATTAGCATTTCAGAGCATTCACACAAGATTGGCGCCGGTGGCGACACCTACAACGTGCTGACAGGAGGAAAGTTTCCAACCGATTTCTCAAATACAAACAGCAATTGACCGGCGTTGCCTGGTGAAACGTTGTTGTGGTGCCTCGTGTAAGGAGGAGAAAAAGTACCATCACGTTTCCGACTTTTCCTATCGCGATTGCGTTTTACCTTATCGCGACATTGCTGCTCGCATTGGTCGAGATCCAATGACTGTTAGCAGAATATGGTATCGGTGGCTTCAGGAGGGTAATACGGAACGCCATTCTGGATCCCAACGGCCTCGTATCACTAGCAGTCGAGATGACAGGCATCTTATCCTCATGGCTGTAACGGATCGTGCAGCCACGTCTCGATCCCTGAGTCAACAGATGGGAACGTTTGCGAGACAACAACCATCTGCGTGAACATTTCGACGACGTTTGCAGCAGCATGGACTATCAGCTCGGAGACCATGGCTGCGGTTACCCTTGACGCTGCATCACAGACAGGAGCGCCTGCGATGGTGTACGCAACGACGAACCTGGGTGCACGAATGGCAAAACGTCATTTTTTCGGATGAATCCAGGTTCTGCGTACAGCATCATGGTGGTAGCATCCGATGTTTGGCGACATCGCGGTGAACGCACATTGGAAGCGTGTATTCGTCATCGCCATACTGGCGATTGCTGTCCTGGACAGCACATTCTCCAGATCTTTCACCAATTGAAAACGTCTGGTCAATGGTGGCCGAGCAACTGGCTCGTCACAATACGCCAGTCACTACTCTTGATGAACTGTGGTATCGTGTTGAAACTGCGTGGGCAGCTGTACCTGTACACGCTATCCAACTCTGTTTGACTCAATGCCCAGGCGCATCAAGGCCGTTATTACAGCTAGAGGTGGTTGTTCTGGGTACTGATTTCTCAGGATCTTTGCACCCAAATTGCGTGAAAATGTAATCACATGTCAGTTCTTGTATAATATATTTGTCCTATGAATACTCGTTTATCGTCTGAATTTCTTCTTGGTGTAGCAATTTTAATGGACAGTAGTGTAGAAGTGGTAACCATTGGGATCAAGGTCGTACAATGAAAATCAGCGACCAATGTGAGATGGCATTTTACGATATCAAAAGGAGGCTGTGGGCTTTCAAATCACTAGCAAACGTGAGACAAATACAGAAATGACATAGTGAAAGAAATGTAGGGTGTATCAAAAAGAGTCATCCGATTTGGCACGGCTATAAATCGAAAATCAATAAACATATACAGTGAATTTTGTTTTTTGATGAACGGGAAACTCAAAAAGTTTTTCACACCTTTCATAGGTGTTCAATGCGCCCCTCTTGAGATGCGTGGCATATGTCAAGGCGGTATTCAAATTGTTCCCACACTGTAGCGAGCATGTCTTGAGTTAACAGCTTCCACAGCTCCTGTTAGGCATTGCTGACGGTAACGAAGGCTCATAAACAGAGTCTTTTACAATCCCCCGCAACAAATAAATGCATGCAGTCAAAACCGGTGACATAGCAGACGTTACTAGCCTCTAAGATTGAATCACTAGAGCCAGTGCAACCGATATATCGTACAGCAATTCTTTGAATTAAAATTTCCCTCATATCCTGCAGCAAATGTGGCAGTGTCTCGTCCAACAGCTACGTGAAGTCAATCAAATCAGATTCCAACTGCGAGAAAAAATTCTTCAACATATTGAGATATGTGACTAGGCAAAGAATGAACCATACACCTTTCCCCGTGGAACTTTTGGAGAGTCCCTCTCATGTTGTACAATTTCATGTGGTTGTTCCGTACCCTGCATTCTCACATCATGGCGGTTCACCTTTCCATTTAAATGGAATGTTGCTTCGTCGCTAAATACTAAGCGTGGGAGAAAACTCTCATCGTCCATCTTACCAAGAACGAAATTACAGAATTCCACTCATTGTTGTTCATCACTTTCACGAAGAACTTGCAGTAGCTGAATTTTGTATGGTTTCATGTGTAAACGTCGACGCAACACATCGTGGGCATGATGAGCTGTTGGGCTGCACGGTGAACGGATTTCTGCGGATTCCTTGTGAAAGTATGGTGGATGCTTACGACGTCTGTGTGTCAGACTCTCGGGGACGGCCCGGCGATTTGCCTTTACACTAACAATCTGTTTCTCGGAATTGTTCATGTCATCGTCCAATGCTGTGTGCTGTAGGAGGATCCACACCATACCTAGTACAAAAGTCACGCTGAACAGTTATTACTGAACCGCACTGCGCAAAGCGTAGAACACAAAACGCTTTCTGTTGTTCCGACATCATTTTTACTAGATAAGAAGTGGGCGCACAATGCAGCTACCTAGCGGGAACCATGTATAACTCGAGAGTTTGCTCTTTCCAACAGTACGTTGTGCACGCACCTATCTCAATTAACATAAAAGTTTTTAAATCGATGGTCCTTTTTCATACACCTTGTATTTCACAACTTTAAAACCCTTAAAGGAACATACAATAATTTTCATCTACCATGAAGTTCTCATGAAGGTGAAAGACCACGTAATAGAGACAAATGAAAACGATTTATCTGGCTCCAGATTGAACAGAAAAATTAGAACTGAGGTTTGGTCCCAACGTACAGCACCCCATGAAAGAGCAACTGAAGCATTAAATCACAGCGTGCAAGGTATTAGAAGCAACCAAACTATCTTAGGGGGGATGACCGTATTATTGGCTCTTCATTTTAGTCAATCTCTGCCTGTAATAACTAGTGGTGTACGGGCAGTTGAAGTAAATGGATCCTTAATAAATGCTCAACTTACGTAGACATGTTAAAAATTTAGTTTAACAACAAAGGTGTGTGTACAACGGCACAGTGGCACAGAATCTGGACAATATGTTCTTCAGAAAATCTGGGAAGATCGTATGGTATCGATACAAATGCTGACCGCATGATTACATAAATGGTTGAAATGGTTCTAAGCATTATGGGACTTAACATCTGAGGTCATCAGTCTCCTAGACTTAGAACTGCTTAAACCTAAGGGCATCACAAATATCCATGCCCGAGGCAGGATTCGAACCTGCGACCCTAGCAGCAGCGAAGCGCATGATTACATTACCTCGTGAGTTCACTAATATTATTGTTCGTACTATAGAAGAGTTGGTGACAAAAGTTTATCTTAAACTTTAAGTAAATATGGGAAATACAGAATGGTTGCGTGATAGAGCAATTTTGCCGACGTCTAATGAATTTGTAGGACACATAAATTAAAGAATTGTCACAAGTAGAAGGAGGTTTTGCAGAGTATCTCTGTGTCCAGGTATCATAGACACTGAAGAAATCTCCTCATACTCTTTAGAGTTTCTTTGCTCTTTGGAATTGTCAGGAGTGCCTTCTTACGAACTGAGATTTAAGGTTGGATTTTCTGGTTCTCTTAGCGCTAAATCTTCAAGTAACCAGCCTGTGTGACGTTACACATTTACAAATTACACATCTGGACGAAAATGTTAGGACTGTTATAATTAGTGACTCCTCTAAAGGAGATAGTGTTCCGAAACAACGAATTCATGTTAAAAATTGCTTTTGAAATAAATCACAAAGGCAAAAACACAAAGCTGCCGGTGTGCGTTTAGAAAAAATCTATTTTTCTCATGGACAACTCTATATGGCGTGCTTCCGAGTACCTAGCCCACAAAATCTTTAAGTCCTTGCAAAAGAAGGCAAGACCTAAAATTTTCTTTCCAAAACTGCACTGAGTTAAGATCGTGCAATAAATAACTTATAAGAAAACTTTTTGTAGTTTTTAATATTTTTTAACGTACGTAGCTGTATGCCAGTAATACAAAATTTTATTCTTACGCACATAAATGTTTAAAACACTATACACCAAGAAATTTATAAATTACTATCTCGCTTCGTCACCGTCACTCATAATAACGAAACTACTGATTTGCAGACGCAGACGCGGATTACAGCATTACATATTTCACCTCTGTGAGTCTGTGCTTATGTCTCGTTACGTGATGCTCAAGGTACATAATTTGTAATTTTAAGCTAAAAGAGGCACTCCTTTGCCATCAGCAACCACAGGGATCTTAATTTCTGTGACGGTGGCCCTCGTACGTTTTCTGCAAGAAATTCAGTCAACTTATCCTCCCTTTTCTTATTCAGTTGTAGATCATATCTAATACATCCCATCTCTCAATTGTAGCAACAGGTACTGCACTCATACAAAATTTCATTTCAGTCAGCAGTAGGCTGCTCTACTGTGTTCTCATGGTTAATAGCAGTGTTAAAAGAGAACTGGTTCAAAAAATGGTTCAAATGGTTCTGAGCACTATGGGACTTAACTGCTGAGGTCATCAGTTCCCTAGAACTTAGAACTACTTAAATCTAACTAATCTAAGGACATCACACACATCCATGCCCGAGGCAGGATTCGAACCTGCGACCGTAGCGGTCGCGCGGCTCCAGACTGAAGCGCCTAGAACCGCTCGGCCACTCCGGCCGGCCAGAGAACTGGTCATGGTGCTTTGGGGTCTCTGCAGAACTCAACCCTATTAACATTTAACAAAGAGCATGCACAATAAAAATTCTTATCTATTAATACAAAATTGAAACATTACAATTTAGTGATTAAAGTGATGTGTCTTTATGCATCAAAGTGCCTCGTCATAGACACATGCAAATAGTTCAATGATTTAAAGAAAGAAAAAGGAATAATTCGATAAATTTTGGTCCAAAGTATGAAAAAGAGATCTGGAAATTCGGAAGCAACAAATAGCTGTATGATGAATCTGAGAATATGGTAGCTACAATGAAATAGCGGAGGATTACATTTTATGGGTACTTAAAAATAATGAGTAACAAGTGGCTGAAAAAACAAATTAATATTCGTTGACAAAAATCCAAAAACATAAATTTTATGGTTTTTAGAAGTTAAGAAAGGTCTACAGGAAGTAGGAATAACAACCACAGGCATAAAAAAAGGAATAATTCGATAAATTTTGGTCCAAAGTATGAAAAAGAGATCTGGAAATTCGGTAGCAACAAATAGCTGTATGATGAATCTGAGAATATAGTAGCTACAATGAAATAGCGGAGGATTACATTTTATGGGTACTTAAAAATAATGAGTAACAAGTGGCTGAAAAAAACAAATTAATATTCTCTGACAAAAATCCAAAAACATAAATTTTATGGTTTTTAGAAGTTAAGAAAGGTCTACAGGAAGTAGGAATAACAACCACAGGCATAAAAAAAGTTTCAGAATTCAAAAAAATACAAAAAAAGTCAAGAGTTTCCAGAAGAAAACACGAAAGAAACGACTAGGGACATGGAAAAAAGAAACAAGGGCAGAACAGAGAGCAAGACGAAAGAAGTATTAGGAACCCAAAAAAAGGAAAAGAATTTCATGTCATAAATCAACATTTTCATTGCTCATGAGTTGCCCAAATTTATACAGGAAGGTTTACTAACTATTGCCACCTAGAATAACTGCGAAAGTATGATAGTAGCTGAAAAGTTTGTGGAACAAATGTTGCATGGGACAACGGAGGCCATAATATAATGTTGGTTTTTTGTTCCTAGGTGGGGTCGCGTCCAAAATATGAAGGTTAACTTTGTTTTTTAAATGGGATACTACAGTTTGGTATTTATTTTCTGATAGCGGCTATCGAGACGAATCCAATGATGCGTAACAGTAAGGTCTTTGAACGTCAACGAAGGCCAACAAGGTGGCATGAACGTCTATTTACAGAAGGTGTTCGAAGTGATGACCATTGGTATGAATGCAGTGCTGGAATCTTATCATGGATTGAGTGGTATTCCTTATCACATCGGCACTTATCGAAGCATATGCTTTGATAATTCTCTCTCGTATATCGTGCGAATAGTAAATATTCGCCAAATACGGCGCACCCACCTAAAGTGCCATTGGCATGTAAACACCATCCGATTGTTTCGATATACAACAGTGATACGAACGGTAAGACTAGAATCGTCGAATCAAGCGAATGTGAATGATGAATTCCTTCGAAGAACAAGTCGACCTGCTTCTCACTTACGGAGAATGCCAACGACGTTCAGTGAGAGCTAGAGACTTATACGCTGAAAGATATCCTCAACGTACTCAGCCTACACGTCGTACATTTAAATATGTGTATGAAAAGTTGAGAACAACTGGACCTTTAACGCTCGCAAATATATCCAGCAAAGGAAAGGTACTAACGACGATATGGAAATTGGTACTCTTGCCACTGTGGTTCGAGATCCTTGTGTTAGTTCGAGTCAAATCACAAGGGAATCTGGTATGAGCCAGGGTGGTATTGTTCGTGTTATGCATCGCCATAAATATCATCCTTACCATATTAGTCTCCACCAAGAATTAACTGGTACGAATTGTATGCGTCGCATTGAATTCTGTCTATGTGCTCAATTTCAGATTAGAGGTATGACACATTTATTAATTTGATTTACTGACGAGGCTGCATTCACCAACCATGGAAATGTTAATTTTCATAACTTGAATTATTGGGCAACTGAAAATCCATCTTGGCTGCGGCAAGTTGCACACAAAAAACCGTGTTCGGTGAATATATGGGGAGAGTTTCTGGAGGACAGAATTATAGGCCCCTCCTTCTTCGAAAGAAATCTTAATGGTAGGAAGTACACCACATTCCTGAAAGAAACATTAGGTCTGTTTTTGGAAGAAATAGCTTTAGGAAAAAAGAACAGAATGTGGTATCAGCACGATGGGTATCCTGTACATTTTTCGCTGATGGCTGGAAATGAGCTGCAGAGACAATTCCCAAATCGTTGGATTGGACGCGGAGGAGATGTCTCTTGGCCGGCTCGTTCGCCGGACTTGACGCCTCTGGATATTTTATTGCGGGGATTCGTAAAAGACATTGTTTATAAAGACGTTCCAACTACACCTGAAGATATGTGAGAGAGAATTATCAGAGCCTGTGCTTCGATAAGTGCCGATGATAAGGAATACCACTCAGTCCATGACAAGAAGATTGCAGCATTGCATTGAGACCAATGGTCATCACTTCGAGCACTTTCTTGACCTTCGTTGACCTTCAAAGACCCTACTGTCACTCATCATTGGGTTCGTCTCGATAGCCGCCATCAGAAAATAAATACCAAAGTAGAACATACCATTTAAAAAAACAAAGTTGACCTTCATATGAAACTTCCTGGCAGATTAAAACTGTGTGCCGGACCGAGACTCGAACTCGGGACCTTTGGCATTCGCGGGAAAGTGCTCTACCATCTGTCGCGCTTGGGTAGCTCATCTGGTGGAACACTTGCCCGCGAATGGCAATGGTCCCGAGTTCGAGTTTCGGTCCAGCACACAGTTTTAATCTGCCGCCGGCACGGTAGCTCAGCGTGTTCGGTCAGAGGGCTGCTCGCCCTCTGTAATAAAAATCTGAGTAAAGGATCAACCTGAACGGATATCTTGTGATGTCAGCCCAGACCGAACGCGACGAACAATACCGAGCAAAAAGGAAGGAAAAAAAAGGATGATAGAGCAATTGCCCGCGAAAGGCAAAGGTCCCGAGTTCGAGTCTCGGTCCGGCACACAGTTTTAACCTGCAAGGAAGTTTCATATCAGCGCACACTCCGCTGCAGAGTGAAAATTTTAACCTTCATATCTCTGAAGCGACTCAACCTAGCAACAAAAAACCGACGTCATATTATGGTCCCCGTTGTCCCATGCAACTTTGGTCCCAAAAAAATTTTGAGCTGCTGTTGTATTTTCTGAATTATTCTAAGTTGCAAAAAATGGTTCAAATGGCTCTGAGCACTATGGGACTTAACATCTATGGTCATCAGTCCCCTAGAACTTAGAACTACTTAATCCTAACTAACCTAAGAACATCACACAACACCGAGTCATCACGAGGCAGAGAAAATCCCTGACCCCGCCGGGAATCGAACCCGGGAACCCGGGCGTGAGGTGGCATTAGTGACTTACCCTGATGATAATAATGATAGTAATAATAATAATAATAATAATAAAGTTGATTCGTACCTGACGTCGGAATATGTAAATACATTCAACTGTATATCGAGTTTCATTTCTTTACTGCGGTGACTAGGATTGAAGTTTGGTCAAGCTGTGCTTTTGGCAGAGCGTACTGCGTGATGAAGCATTAGTGACAAATCACCAACACTTCACAGTTCGTATAGTTTTATGCTGTTGTTTAAGCAGTCCAAGCAGACCCAGTAAATTTTTTTTGTCTCCGAAGATATAAATGCAATATCAGTTTTAGAATTATGACAGTAACGTTACAACAGTGGACCAAAATCCCTTCAGACTATAACATATCTATAAATAACAGCCCAGTAATTACGATCTCGGTGGATGTAGTAAAACATCTCTGACAATATACTTTTACACTACATTACTGAATTTCAGTTATAAGTCTCTTCCTCGTCAGTAATAGTGTGGATTACAAGCAAGAACCATATTACTGATTAGTCGAGATATTTTCTGAAAATGTCGTCTACAGGTTGTAGATCATTGTTGTGAAGTGCTATTAACTGCTGTCGCTGTTCATATAAGGCTAGAATAAGCATCATAACCATAAGGGAAGTGAGAACTGTATACAGGGTGAACAATAATAAAAGCAGTAAATTGCAGGGACGGATTCCTGACTTGAAATGGAGGAAAATATTGTCATGAACATGTGTCCGGAAATGCAACGTGTGCGTTTAACGACAAAAAATCGTTCCGGAACACAGTACAGAGCTGTATCGCATCCACGTCACAACGACGGTTGAAAGTGGCCTCCACGGGATTGCAGATAACAGCGATACTAGTGGTTGTCATGCATGATACACATAATGTTATTTTAGCTTACACCACACTGGCGGGTCACTTGCCTTTTGCTTGTACTAGGGTTCGTCTCAGTATCCTGCAGAACATGGTCTTCCAAATCTAGTGTACACACAGCCTGCTGCCTCCCTGCACGTTCGTCTGTCTGAGAGGATCCATAATCACACAAACGCACAAAAAGGGCTTGAAATGGTGCATATGTGGTTGGTGCCTGTGTGGTACTTGTTTTGGTATAGTCGTGTAGCATACCGACCGTTTCCATCTGCTTGGCCGTACAGGAACACCATCTCGGCTTGTTGCGACATGAATACCGCACCATTCTGATACTTGTTGTACGCTGCATCAATAACACAGCTTGCCACACACAAGGAACACAGGGCACATGGTCAGAGGAACTTTCATCGTCAGCGCCGTCTATCGTGGCAACGATGCATTTCCGGACACATGTCCATAGGATCTGTTCCCTCCATTTCCAGTCATGAACCATCCCTGCAATTTGCCGATATTATTAAAGTTCACTCTGTATAGCCGCGTAATTGACCTTTCTTTTTCGTTTTACCTGAGGGCAGAGTGGATACACTTTCGAATGACGTTTTGCCATGGAGAAGTCCCCCTCCCCCCCACCCCAAGCACTGTTGCTTCGATGGACTACTGAACAAGGCCACATTGAATTTATTTCACCATTCTTGACCAGCCTGAGCGTACGTTCCATCTATAATAACCACGACGCCGAAAGCTCTTAATGTACTTTCATCTGCTACGCTTTTTGCGTACATTTGATTTAATGAAGAGGTAGTGTTTGTAGTGCCACCACGAAGAAAGTAAGAGACAGTATAGCATTAATGGGATGTTCGGGAACAGACCAGTGCAATATGTGATACAGTTGTTACTGGGAGGACCACTGTTTCAATAAAATAAAGTCAGTGACATCATGTATTTAGTTTTAGCTCCACAACCGATTTCGGGCACTCATCTCATAAAACATTTACTGTCAACTGAGAAAATTCAAATGGTCATGATGCCTACGTAATACTACCGACGACAATTTGAATTTACCTTACCGAGAGCCATCATGGACGACGTAATGCAATAATTACTGAAATACACCCAGTAACCGCTGATGCTTGTGGAAGAGCGAGCTTGAAAATAAACTGTGTCATGACATCGTAAATTGAAGGTAAGGCTTGTATAACGCAGTAAGGTGTGGAAATAAGAATGGCTGCGGGAAAGATTTATATGACGTCCCTGTGAGAATTAATGGAGGATTTATGTGAACGTTCGCCACAGTAGCCATAAAAGAAGCGTGCGGAAGCAACGTTATAAATACTCGTGAGTTCGGTAGGAACACAATAGCGAAACCTGAGCTCGGCTAGATACTTGGCGGCAGTAACTTCCGGTTATTTACTCACGGTACCAAAGAAATATCTGCACAGACTTTCAGATTCTAAAGTACTGCGGTGTAGGCTACAGCTCTGTTACAGTGAGATCACAGTAAATCCGAGTGTTTTATTTTTAAGAGCCATATATTGTGGATATTTGATGCGTAGCAATTAATTGCATAAAAGTTTTGTGTAGCATTTTCATTACATTGTGCATCAGAGAACTATGTAAATCCTACACTTGCACTTTCGTTCCATCGAAATTCTAAATCAAGGAATTTTCTTCTTTTCCTTTTGTACTCAATCTGTAAATAAGTCGCCAGCAGTTCTCGCCATTCTGCAGACCTCTTCATTTCCGAATATGTTGTCAGTTTCAGCTCGTGTTCCATCTTGCTGATGTACCAAGTCTTGTTCTTTCTCATACAATCACCACAGAAATTTTCTCCTTGTATTAATTTCACAGCGAATGGGGAATATCTGTAAAGATGTCTCCATTTCAACGTTCTTTGATAGTCTTCCACACAGTATTCTCTCTCCTATAGCAGCATCAGATTCTATGACAGCTATGGAGGGACAGAAGCCTTGTTTTGGCTTATTTAGGAGACGTTTGGATGTAACGCTCTTCCCTAGCGGGTGCGTGTGGCTGGCGAATGAGACACGAGACTGTTGTGGATGGTTGCAGCAAGACAGTCGGTGTACTTTGGAAGTTATTTAATATTCCAACAAGCTTAAATAGCTACAGTAGCCCGCTGTCCAAATTGTGCACGCTGCTGTCGACCCATGTTGTGCCCGCATTGGTTTGGTAGGCGCAGCAAACGTCTCTGGAGCTTACGTTCGCTTCTGGGAAGGAGTGAACTTGTTCGGTGATGACGCATCTGGTGCTGAGACGGCGGTGGCGGTCGCAGCTCCGAGGTTAGGTTCTCTGCCTACCACAGGACGGCTTCTGGAGCGATGACTCAGTTGCAAGTGGACTGGCAGATGGCGCATGGGTGATGAAACTCGGCTGACGGCTGGAGAAATGCAGAGTCAGACGTAAGCAGCTCGGATCTGGAGGGCCTCAGTGAGTTCTTCAGACCAAGAGGCAGTGGCAGTAGCTTGGCAGGTGCTCTCATGGAGACAACGGCAGTGTGTAAACTAGTTTGTCATGCAGCGGTTGTTGATTTAGGCCCCAGCAGCGTCTGTGATAGTTGCGTCCGGAAAAAGTCGTCAACCTGCAGTGGAGAGCGATACAGATTAGCAGCTGAAGCATAGCCCATTAGTACGGATGATCTGATTGCCTGGTTCTCAGTGTGTACCTAAGACCAGGAGATGGTGGCTGGATCCCTAACAGGCACTCGGATGGGGACGATGGCAGAGTGGGGGCTAGGTCGTCAGGCATGTTAGCATGTTATTGGTTCTGGGTCCGGCTGCATCTATGATAGCTGCATCTGGAAAACATCGTTAACCAGCGGTAGAGACCGACACAGATGCATAGCCCAGTCGTGCAGATGATCTATGCTCAGCTGGTTCTCAGTGCATACCACAGACAAGGAGGTGGTGGCTGTGTCCGTGACAGGCACCTTCCTGGAGACGACGGTAGAGTAAAGGCTCAGTTGTCAGGTAGTGCTTACTGGTTCAGGATCCAGCTGTGTCTGTGACAGTCGCATATAGAGATCTACATCTACAACTACAATTATACTCCGCAAGCCACCTAATGGTGTGGGGCGGAGAGCACTTTACGTGCCACTGTCATTGCCTCCCTTTCCTGTTCCAGTCGCGTGTGGTTCACGGGAAGTACGACTGCCAGAAAGCCTCCGTACGCGCTCGAATCTCTCTAATTTTACATTCGTGATTTCCTCGGGAGGTATAAGTAGGGGGAAGCAATATATTCGATACCTCATCCAGAAACGCACCCTCTCGAAACCTGGACAGCAAGCTACACCGCGATGCAGAGCGCCTCTCTTGCAGAGTCTGCCACTTGAGTTTGCTTAATACCTCCGTAAAGCTATCACGCTTACCAAATAACCCTCTGACGAAACGCGCTGCTCTTCTTTGGATCTTCTCTATCTCCTCTGTCAACCCGACCTGGTACGGATCCCACACTGATGAGCAATACTCAAGTGTTTTGTAAGCCACCTCCTTTGTTGATGGACTACATTTCCTAAGGACACTCCCAATGAATCTCAACCTGACACCCGCCTTACCAACAATTAATTTTATATCATCATTGCACATCAAATCGTTCCGTACGTATACTCCCAGATATTTTACTGCTACCATTGTTTGTTCCGCTATCATATAATCATACAATAAAGGATCCTTGTTTCTATGTATTCGCATTACATTACATTTGTCAATGTTAAGGGTCAGTTGCCACTCCCTGCACCAAGTGTCTATCCGCTGCGGATCTTCCTGCATTTCGCTGCAATTTTCTAATGCTGCAACTTCTCTGTATACTACAGCATCATCCGCGAAAAGCCGCATGGAACTTCCGACACTATCTACTAGGTCATTTATATATATTGTGAAAAGCAATGGTCCCATAACACTCCCCTGTGGCGCGCCAGAGGTTACTTTAACGTCTGTAGACGTCTCTCTATGAGAACATCATGCTGTGTTCTGTTTGCTAAAAACTCTTCAATCCAGCCACACAGCTGGTCTGATATTCTGTAGGCTCTTACTTTGTTTATCAGGCGACAGTACGGAACCGTATCGAACGCCTTCCGGAAGTCAAGGAAAATGGCATCTACCTGGGAGCCTGTATCTAATATTTTCTGGGTCTCATTAGCAAATAAAGCGATTTGAGTCTCACACAATCGCTGTTTTCGGAATCGATGTTGATTCCTACAGAATAGATTCTGGGGTTCCAGAAATGACATGATACGCGAGCAAAAAACATGTTCTAAAATTCTACAACACATCGAAGTCAGAGATATAGGCCTATAGCTTTGTCCATCTGCTCGATGACCCTTCTTGAAAACTGGGACTACCTGTGCTCCTTTCCAATCATTTGGAACCTTCCGTTTCTCTAGAGACTTGCGGTACATGGGTGTTAGAAGGGGGGCAAGTTCTTTCGCGTACTCTGTGTAGAATCGAATTGGTATGCCGTCAGGTCCAGTGGACTTTCCTCTGTTGAGTGATTTCAGTTGCTTTTCTATTCCTTGGACACTTATTTCGATGTCAGCCATTCTTTCGTTCGTGCGAGGATTTAGAGAAGGAACTGCAGTGCGGTCTTCCTCTGTGAAACAGCTTTGGAAAAAGGTGTTTAGTATTTCAGCTTTAAGCGTGTCATCCTCTGTTTCAATTCCATCTTCATCCCAGAGTGTCTGGATATGCTGTTTCGATCCACTTACTGATTTAACGTAAGACCAGAACTTCCTACGATTTTCTGTCAAGTCGGTACATAGAATTCTACTTTCGAATTCACTGAACGCTTGACGCATAGCCCTCCTTACGCTACCTTTGACATCGTGTAGCTTCTTTTTGTCTGAGAGGTTTTGGCTGCGTTTAAACTTGCAGTGGAGCTCTCTTTGCTTTCGCAGTAGTTTCCTAACTTTGTTGTTGAACCACGGTGGGTTTTTACCGTCCCTCACAGTTTTACTCGGCATGTACCTGTCTAAAACGCATTTTACGATTGCCTTGAACTTTTTCCATAAACACTCAACATTGTCAGTGTCGGAACAGAAATTTTGGTTTTGATCTGTTAGGTAGTCTGAAATCTGCCTCCTATTACTCTCGCTTAACAAATAAACCTTCCTCCCTTTTTTTATATTCCTATTTACTCCCATATTCAGGGATGCTGCAACGGCCTTATGCTCACTGATTTCCTGTTCTGCGCTTACAGAGTCGAAAAGTTCTGGTCTTTTTGTTATCAGTAGGTCCAAGATGTTATCTCCACGAGTCGGTTCTCTGTTTAATTGCTCGAGGTAATTTTCGGATACTGCACTCAGATTGTCGTCAACCTGTGGTGGAGACCGACACAGAGCCGTCGTCGATGCATAGTCCAGCTATGCAGCTGGTCTATTAGTCTGGTCCTCAGTGCATACCTCGGACCGGGAGGTGGTGGCTGGAACCCTGAAAGTCACTCTGCTGAAGAAGACGGCAGAGAGGGAGCTAGGTCGTCTGGCTGCGGTTGATGGTTCAGGATATGGCTGTGTCTGCGATAGTTGCATCTGGAAAACATCGTCAGCCTACGGTGGAGACCGACACAGATGCATAGCCCAGCCATGAAGATTTAAGTTTTTTGGTTGGAGCAAAGAGTTTCCATGAAAGTACAGAAATTTTACCGCGCGTATGTAAAGGGCATTGTGAAATCCTAGGGTTAGATTTAGACAATAAAGTTGGCCTTACTGGTCGCCTGGTCCAGCACTTTACAGGGTGGGTCCGTGATGAGGTTACAAACTTTCAGGGATGATGGGAAAGGATAAATATGTTAATTGACGGAAGGGATCCTATTCGGACGACTGAATCGAAATTTATAAGCGAAAAACTTCCTGATATCTCTGATACTGGACTACATGTTCCTGTACTGCTGTTAGTAAGACTGTAGTGTAGGTAGCTCTCAGAGTTGTAATATTGACCAAACAAGAAAAAAAAATGTAAAAATGGCCTCTAAATCGCATACCTTAAGAGTTGTGAGCACTTGGTCATCTGGAATGTTGTGGAACACATCTTTTCCACTGTGTGTTCTTTGCTTTCCAAGTTTTATGGAGGTTTTAGTATGGATAAAAGCAAGAAGATTATGCCCAGTAAAGATGGGATGTAAAATGCATACCTTTAGAGCTATGGGACCTTGTTCAGTAGAAGAGATATTTAGTGAAGACGTACAAGTGCTCTAAGCTCTTAAAGGTATACATTTCAGAGAAATTATTTTTTGGCCTTTTTTTGTTTCGGTCCACAGCACCTCCTCCAAAAATACGGAAACAAAAGAGCTTGCAATAGAAGAGATGTGTTTGACAGCATCCGAGATGAGCAGCTGCTCACAGCTCACACAGGTCTATACTACCACCTCTGCAAGTTGCCTAGCCTGTAATGTTATCTACAACTGTACTGGTACGTGTATAACACCGTCAGAGGTATCAAAACGATCTTCGCTTATAGATTTTGACTCGATCGTTTCCGGATCATAGTACCCTACTTCAAATGGATACACTTACTTTTCTTCATCATCCCTGAAAGTTAGTGACAGCATCAAGAAAACACCCTGTGTACAGCCAAATGGGGCTTGTTAATGCGGAAGACGAGCGCTGCTGCTTACTTCATTGACGTCAAAACTTCCTGTTGGCTGGTAATTGTAAGGCGAATTGGGTCGCTATTGAGGAAGCTGCCAGTATGGTTAATTGCTGTGCCGGCTCTCTGCGACTCATTTCCTGAAGACGATACCAGGCAGCTGTCTGGGCACGTACCATTACGCTCCTGTGTTGAAACTAATACATTCACCCCTGGCCGGATGGTGCAGCACTCGTTTAGGTTATTTCAGATTGAAAAACAATCTGAATTGCAAATGCGGCCCGCCACGAATTCCTCTACTGTGCCAACTTTTATTCTCAGAGTTGCACCTGCTGGTTGTATCAAATGGTTCAAATGGCTCTGAGCACTATGGGACTTAACAGCTATGGTCATCAGTCCCCTAGAACTTAGAACTACTTAAACCTAACTAACCTAAGGACATCACACGACACCCAGCCATCACGAGGCAGAGAAAATCCCTGACCCCGCCGGGAATCGAACCCGGGAAGCTGGTTGTATCCAAACAGGTCTTCCTCCATAGTTTTTACCCTCTATTGCTCCCTCTTCTACCATGGAAATTATTCCTTGATGTCTTAATAGATGTCCTATTATCCTGTCCTTTCTTCTTGTTAGTGTCTTGCGTATATTATTTTCTTCGCCAGTTCTCTGGAGAACCTCTGTACTAACGCATCTCAAATGATCCGATTCTGTTCTGTTCCGGTTTTTCCACAGTCCATGTCTCATTGCCATACAATGCTGTGCTCCAAGCGTACAGTCTCAGAAATTTCTTCCTCAAATTAAGACGTATATTTGATAATAGTAGACTTCTTTTGGTCAGGAATACCCCTTTTGCTAGTACTAGTCTACCTTGTTACCCTTCTTTCCGTGTCCGTGGGGGGTAATTTTGCCGTTTAGGTAGAAAATTTTCTTAATTTCATCTACTTCGTGATCAACAGTTATGATGTTAAGTTTCTCGCTGTTCTCATTTCTGCTACTTCTCGTTAGTTTCGCCTGTTCTCGACTTAGTCTATATTCTGTACTCTTTAGACTGTTCAATCCTTTCAACATGTCCTATAATTCTTCTTCACTTTCACTTAGGGTAGCAATGTCATCAGTGGATCTTAGTATTGATATCCTTTCACCTTAAATTTTAACCCCGCTCTTGAACCTTTCTTATATGTCCATTATCGTTACTTCGATATACAGTTTGAACAGCAAGGGCGAGCCCGCATCTCGTGGTCGTGCGGTAGCGTTCTCGCTTCCCACGCCCGGGTTCCCGGGTTCGATTCCCGGCGGGGTCAGGGATTTTCTCTGCCTCGTGATGGCTGGGTGTTGTGTGCTGTCCTTAGGTTAGTTAGGTTTAAGTAGTTCTAAGTTCTAGGGGACTTATGACCACAGCAGTTGAGTCCCATAGTGCTCAGAGCCATTTGAACCAGCAAGGGCGAAAGACTACATCCTTATCACACCCTCTTTTTAATCCGTGCACTTCATTCTAGGTCTTCCACTCTTATTGTGCCCTCTTGGTTCGTGTACATATAATATATTACATGTCTTTCCCTATAGCTTACACCTATTTCTCTCAAGGTTTCAAACATCTTGCACCATTTGACATTGCCGAACGCTTTTTCAGGATCGACAAATCTTGTGAAGTGCCTTGATTTTTATTCAGTCTTGCTTCCACTATCAACCGCAACTTCAGAACTGCCTCGCTTGTGCTTTTACGTTTCCTAAAGCCAAACTGATCGTCATCTAACATATCCTGTTTTCATTTCCATTCTTATGATATTATTTCTGTCAGAAACTTGGCTGCGGGAGCTGTTAAGCTGATTGTGCGATAATTATCGCACTGGTCTGCTCTTGCAGTCTTGGGAATTGTGTGGATGATGTTTCTCCAAAAGTATGATGGCATATCGCCAGTATAAATCATTCTACATACCAACGTGAAGAACCGTTTCCTTGCCAATTTCCACAACGAATTTAGAAATTCCAATGGCATGTTGTCCATCCCTTCAGCCTTATTTAATTTTAAGTCTACCAAAGCTCTTCGAAATTCTGATTCTAATTTTGGATTCCCTGCTTCTTCCATATCGACTCCTGCTTCTTCTTCTATCACGTCATCAGACAAGCCCTCCAGTTCATAGAGGCTCTAATGTACTCTTTCCACCAGTCTGCTCTTTCCTCTGCATTTATCAGTGCACTCTTAATGTTACCGCCCTTGCTTTAAGTTTCACCGAAGGCTGTTTTTCACTTCGTGGAGCCATTTCGCCTTAGCTTCCCTGCACATACTGTTTATTTCATTCCTAAGCGTCTTTATTTCTTTATTCTTGAATATCTCTGAACATTTTTGTACTTATATTTTCGTCGGTCAACCCACCAACCCACGGATTATTCGCAATTACACTTCTTGTACCTAAGTGTTTCTCTTCAACTTTTGTGATTGCCCTTTAAGAGATGTCCATTCCTCTTCAACTGAACTGCCTACTATTGTATTCATTATCGCAGCGTGTATAGCCCCCGAAAACTTCAAGCATGTCTATTTATTAGTACTTCCGTATGGCACATATTTGCGCATTGATTCTTTCTAACTAGTCTCTTAAACTTTACTGTTCTCTTCATCTGATCTGAATCTGTATCTACTTCAGGATACGCCGTACAACCCAGTATCTGATTTCGTAATCGTTGCCTGACCATGATACGATGTAACTGAAATCTTCCGGCATCTCTTGCCCTTTTCCAAGTTTGCCTCCTCCTCTTGTGATTCTTGAATAGAGTGTACGCTGTTAACATCTGAAATTTATTTCAGAGCTCAGTTAGTCTTTCTCCTGTTTCATTCCCACTGCCAAGCCCACATTCTCCCGTAAGCTTTTCTTTCACTCCATTACATACAACAGCATTCCATCATTTTCTACTCCCTTTACGTACTGAAATACCCCTTGAATATAGTCATATGCTTTCTCTATCTCTTCATATTCGGCTTGTGACTTCGGCATGCTTGCCAGAACTAACGTTGTTGGCGTTGGTTTGCTATCGATTCTGATGAGAATAGTCCTATCACTGAACTGTTCACAGTACGTGTTCTCTGCCCTACCTTCCTATTCATACAGAATTGCAAAGTAAACGCATTTCATTCTTGTGCGTCATCGTTAGACTGTCTATAAAATAGGAAAGTGATCTATTAAGAATAAAACAGAGGGAAAGGCATGGTGCTATCTTGTATAACTTCGTGAATAAATGAACTGAAATTCATGCTAAAGCTTACGTAAAGATATGCGGATATAAAATCCATCTTAGGTTCAGACACATTGAGTGGTGTACCTAATAATAATAAAAAAAGAGAGAAATACGACAATAACCCATCCTGTATATGAAGGATATAAAAAGACTTGCAGACACCATCATAGCAGCATAGCGCAGGACCTCGCTTACAAAAGTGTAAACGCTCTGTCAGCCATGAGCGACAAAACAGGTACGTCCAGCGCCTACATGGATACGACAGACCAGACTAGGAAACATACAGTGCTAGTGTGGCGATAGATAATCAGCGGCGCACAAAATCAGTCGTATGTATAAAACTACTTAGAACATATGGAAATCCTAATAAGTAAATAAAATAGCAGAAGCATAAAAATATACGTAAATCAGAGATATATTAAGCTCCTGTGTGTGAAGAAAAACAGTTAAGTGACGGTACCTTGACACTTAGCGAGTCAAGTGTCCCAGTAATACACCGCAAACTGGCCGAAGTTTAAAGTGCATGTACATCACATGCGTTCAATAACCAACAAATAGAAACGTAAAATGTTAGAAATATGGGTCGCGATAAACTTTGGAGCTTGCGTTGACTGAAAAAAGACTAAAGTTTGGGTGCAAAAATGTGCTCTTTCACCAGGGTAACGCACCATTCCATACATCAGCGATAACAATGGCAAATATGTATTATCTGGGCTTTGAAGGTTTCTTATGCACCCTATTCACCGGAATTGCCCCATCTGGCTTCTTCCTGTCTCCTAACTTTAAATTTTGGCTCGCTGGGAAGAAATTTTTATCGAGTGAGGAAGTAATATTTGCAGGATTTTGCAGAGTTTGACAGAAACTATTTTTCCGATACCATGAGAAAGCTTGACGATCGCTGGGCCAAGTGTGGAAAATTAAGATGTTTACGAAAGAAACATTTTTACTTGCGTTTTTTTCAGCCCTATCAAACTATCCTGGCAACACGTATGCTAGTACGATCCAGACGTTTCGCTGGGAAGGCGTTAGACATCCTCCCGATTTCCATATGTTTCAAGCACTGGAGAAAGATATTCGTGGCCGTCGATTTGCTTTGGATGGACAGGAGCACGCCCGTGTACAATAATGGTTCCGTAGGCAAACGCAAACATATTTCCATTAAGACAATAACAGTCTTGTTTCACAGTGGAATGAATATATTAACAGTTATGGAGATTGCTAGCTGTTTACTTACTTTTTCACCATGTGTTTCGTTTTCATGTGACCGCCCCTTATATGTTACTGAACGGCTAACCCGGTTCATGGTGCACTGTTACAGTTTCAGGTTGCCTACCTAACGGCTTCCACTGCAACAAAAACTTGATTTTCAAAATGTCATATAATTATTGACCGGACACAATAATTTTAGATTCCATCGTAATCCACTCATTAAGAGGTTTTACCTTATGTTAAAGGTTTAACACACTAATACAAGTATTAGACTTAGAAGCTGCGTGTATATATTGAAAATAAGAGCCGATACAAAGTTGGAGCCGCAGGGGTTTTACCTGCCAAGTTTACATTGAGCTGTATTGCATACTAAGTCCATTATGAAGGCAAGTTAACAGGTACTGAAGGTATTTTAAATCCGTCTGTGCAACTGCTTTTAATGGAACGGGTCGATTTAAAACACTTTAAGTAAGTATAACGCAACTACGGACACATTGCCCACGCAAATGAAGAACAAGTAGACAGTTTTGTGCTCACCGAGTCCACAATGATCAGTCAAACAGTTGATGATAACTATAAATAAGCCAGTGTAGTTAGTCACGTGTTAACACAAGCAGTTACGTGAAACAGAGCACAAAACAATGTTAGTGAAACTAAGATTTGTGACTTTACCAGATGTAATGAAAAGACCGTATTACAGTTTTTGTTAAAAAAAGTTTCATGTGGTGTGGTAGTATGTTTTCTTTCTGTTTGATACCCCAGATTGATGCACTGTGGTAAGTTGTGTATAATGATCTTTAATATGAACTAGCTCCATCTGCAGACTGAACGAGGTGGTGTACTGGCTACGACACAGGAGAAGTACTTCAGAGGAGCTAATTATCATGGTAAGTAACTAACTATGTCAATGTTGCCTGGATCTCTGTCCCCTATTCATCAATCACCAATAAACGTATCCTCCTGCTGGAAACTGTGAGTATCCCATCTTCCACAAACTTCCTTTCGTTATCTGTAGTATTCCGTTGGAGCTGTAAAATTTCCACTTGTCAACAATTGAAACTGTCCTGCCATATATTCTTCCTACAAATCCACACGTGACATAGGTCTTGTTCACCTACACTGTATTGGCTTTGTATGTAGCAAAGTCGATTCATGTCCACATAATT
The DNA here is from genome assembly GCF_023898315.1 of Schistocerca nitens. Classification (NCBI taxonomy): domain Eukaryota; kingdom Metazoa; phylum Arthropoda; class Insecta; order Orthoptera; family Acrididae; genus Schistocerca; species Schistocerca nitens. The sequence continues at coordinate 587,968,083 of NC_064618.1, forward strand.
TTTGGTTAGCCGGCAGAGACTTCACAATTTTTATAATTTGTTCAGTAATAATACTGTTATTTGAAACTGTGGCATATAATTTTATGTTTATAATTTTTATAATTGGAGTCAATAATAATGTTGTGATGTAAAACAATGATATATACTTTTACGTTTACAATTTTGGTAATTTGATTCAATAATAATACTGTAATGTAAAACTATGATCTATACTTTTACATTCTTAAAGTTAAGTTTTGAAAATTGTTCGACGTAGTATAATGAAATTAAACGTTCCTCACATAATTGCAAACGCTCTGAAAAGATCTTAAGTGCTTGCTTTTAAGTATTGACCTGGTAGGCATGGTCGATGTATTTGAATTCGCGTTGGTAGTGCCAACAGAGTGTAGTGCGGGACGAAATACAGATGAATCCCGCTCCGCCAGTAAAAGCAGAAGAGACGTGCACAAGTTTCCTGGAACAAATAGTATGATGAGTTTGCTGGAAGTGCTAATGGCTCTGTTAATGATGTCAAAACTGAAACAGAAGCAAACAGAATATGTTTAAATAAGGGACGGATTGTTTGTAATTATGGGCTGGAGCTGCCGACTACAGCTACGTCATTATGTCTGCATTCGCAGATTGAATCTGTAATTTCAGGTTGTGCCTAGATTATTTGTGAACCTGAATCGCTGGATCAGATTAAATATTTACGCAAAATGCTGTTGACATTGTTACTTTGTCACTCGTATTAAAATCATTTTCTCTGTGCTGAGTAATTAAATAGCAATTATTGTAGTTAACAAGTTATATAAATAAAATTTGAAAGTTTGTAAATACTTACCACCATCACCCTCGCATTAAAGCTCTCTATTTCAAATACACTGCATTTGACTAAGCATCTAACTTAAATTGTTTCGCAAAATATGTTAGTAGGCATTTCCACATTTCTGGATGAGAAATCATTACTTGATAGTAGTTATTACTAAAAATATGACCTATGTTTTATGTCTGTGTGCTTGAATGTAGTGTGGGCATGCTGATACGCTTCTGTGTGTGAATAATTTTATTTCTTTTCCTTTCCAAGTGATGTTATTACCCTGTGTGGTGTGATCTGACTACATTTCTATACAGCCTCCTATTACAGTGTTCAGTGATTTATCATTCGTGCCTACTGTGTTTAGTTTTATGCCAAACTTTTAGAATTGATTCATCCATATTTTGGAGGAGAACTATCTCATGCTTCATTGTTGTATAGTTACCATTCATGTCAAAACTGAATCAGAAGTGTGTCTATGTCTTCTTGTTGTTCAAATTCAGTGTTACCTGAAGCCACCACCTTCATTCTCTCGGGGTTAAATCCCATTCAACATATGCCCACCTCCATCGTGAACGTGATTATTTTCATACACAACCAGTGTCAACGCCATCAGCTCTATGTAAGTAGCTTTACCTCTAACCATCATTTAAAATAGCCAACCAATTTTAAAAATCATCAATTTGTCATCTATGTATTGTTTTTGAAGTCTCAATTTTGTATGTACATCTACATCTACATTTATACTCCGGAAGCTACCCAACGGTGTGTGGCGGAGGGCACTTTATGTGCCACTGTCATTACCTCCCTTTCCTGTTCCAGTCGCGTATGGTTCGCGGGAAGAACGACTGCCGGAAAGCCCCCGTGCGCCCTCGAATCTCTCTAATTTTACATTCGTGATCTCCTCGTCAGGTATAAGTAGGGGGAAGCAATATATTCGATACCACATCCAGGAACGCAAACTCTCGAAACCTGGACAGCAAGCTACTCCGCGATGCATGGCGCCTCTCTGGCAGAGCCTGCCACTTGAGTTTGCTAAACACATCCGTAACGCTATCATGCTTACCAAATAACCCTGTGACGAAACGCGCCGCTCTTCTTTGGATCTTCTCTATCTTCTCTGTCAACCAGACCTGGTACGGATCCCACACTGATGAGCAATTCTCAAGTATAGGTCGAACGAGTGTTTTGTAAGCCACCTTCTTTTTTGATGGACTACATTTTCTAAGGACTCTCCCAATGAATCTCAACCAGGCACCCGCCTTATATGATCATTCCACTTCAAATCGTTCCGTACGCATACTCCCAGATATTTTACAGAAGTAACTGCTACCAGTGTTTGTTTCGCTATCATATAATCATACAATAAATGATCCTTCTTTCTACGTATTCGCAATACATTACATTTGTCTATGTTAAGGGTCAGTTGCCATTCCCTGCAGCAAGTGCCTATCCGCTGCAGATCTTCCTGCATTTCGCTGCAATTTTCTAATGCTGCAACTTCTCTGTATACTACAGCATCAGCCGCGAAAATCTTCATGGAACTTCCGACACTATCTACTAGGTCATTTATATATATTGTGAAAAGCAATGGTCCCATAACACTCCCCTGTGGCACGCCAGAGGTTACTTTAATGTCTGTAGACGTCTCTGCATTGAGAACAACATGCTGTGTTCTGTTTGCTAAAAAGTATTCGATCCAGCCACACTGCTGGTCTGATATTCTGTAGGCTCTTACTTTGTTTATCAGGCGACAGTGCGGAACTGTATCGAACCCAAACTTGCACAAAACTGTATGAGTTTTGGCTGAAGAGCGGTTTCGTTTGATGATAGTCTGCTTCCTAGCGGTAACTGAAATAATAAAAGATAAGTGAGCATTAAGATGTCCTACTGATGTTTATGTTCGAAGGCATCTCTGGAAGCTCGAAGTGGTACTCAGGTCTGAAAATGCATAGAAGAATAGGAAGTTCGGTAAATGAAACTACCTCGGCTGCCAAAATTCTTATTTATTACTCTTTACTAAAACAACTAGACAGTTTAGCCCTGCAGGGAAATTATAAAGCGAAGTGGAAGAAACATGAATTAAATTTAATAACACATAAGGCTTTCAAAGATTACATTTAGGTGCTAAAAGTCATGAGATACCTTCTAATATCCAGTAGCGCACCAACTCGACGCGGCATGGACTCTACAAATCGTTGCCAGTCCTCTGCAGAAATATTGACGCATGCTGCCTCTATAGCCGTCCATAACTGCGAAAATGTTGCTGCCGTAGTGTTTTGTGCACGAATTGACCTATTGACCTCTCCATTTTGTTCGATAAATGATCGATGACATGCACGCTGGGCGCTGTGGGAGGCTAAATCATTCGCTCGAATTGTCCAGAATGTTCAACCCAGTCGCAAATTATTGTGGTCCGTTGACATGATGCAGCATACACAAAAATTCTGTTATTGTTTGGGAGCATGAAATTCATGAATAGCAGCAAGTAGTTTCTAAGTAGCCGAACATAAGGATTTCCAGTTAGAGATTGGTTCTGTTGGACCAGGAGACCCAGTCTATTTCGTTTAAACACATCCCACACCGTTATGGGTCCACCAGCTTCCACCGTGCCTTGCTGACATCTTGGGTCCATGGCTTCGTGGGGTCTGCGATACACTCTGATCATACCGTCAGCTCTTAGCAACTGAAATCTGGGCTCATCTGACCAGGCCGCAGTTTTCCAATCGTCAAGGTCCAACCGATATGGTCACGAGCCCGGGAGAGGCACTGCAACCCGATGGCTGCTGTTAGCGAGGGCACTCGCGTCGGTCGTCTGCTGCCACATTCCATAAACGTAAAATTTTGCCTCACTGTCCTAATGGATAGCTTCGTCGTACGTTCCACATCGATTTCTATGGTTATTTCCAGCTGTGTTGCTTGTCTATTCAAAAGGGACTGTCGCTTGGGGTATATTACTTGAAACAGATTCTGGCAGGAGTTGCCTTCATTTAAAGTTATCTGTTTGTGGGGAAATTATCTGTTCTTAGTTATAGGTATGTTTAGGGATATTTTACTTTCTTTGACGATAAGGAAGAATTTTGCAGTTAGTTTACACTGCTTTTCTGTCATAGGTTCTCAGAAACCTCCTTCATCTGTATTACAGCCCTCTATGGGTGCGGATATTAAACACGCTGGTCCACCGCCAGTAGAAACCGACAAGACTGCCGGAAATTATGGCAGTGTCTAACGATATTTAGGCCCTGATTGGTAATAATGCGCAACGGATTCTTTTGGAGGGATCAATGAAGGAGTTTTCCGTCATAGAACACAGCATACCTATTGGCGGTCTGTGCCATTAATATTTATAATTGTTAAAGGAGTATAGGGTTTGTTCAAGCACAGCATACTGAAGTTATTCTGAATAAATTTGCTTTATTTCTTTCATAGATTTTTCTCCTATTTTAATATAATGTTAGGTGGAGGTGAAGCCTCTTATTATTTTACACAACTGCAAGCAACACGCCCGCTATTTCTGGGAAAGGTGGGATTCTTAACAGACGGGATTGCATGTCATCAGCCACTAGTAATTTTCCCGCTACTTTAATACTGAGACACATAGGACAGGATAGACAAGAGCTCAAACTTGCAAATAGTGCACAGATTTCAATACTAGCATGCAGTGGGGTGAGGACAGAGATCGGCTTGGCATTAGACGATAAAGCTTTGTTTTCTATACTCCTATTCCGTACTGTATAGCAACTTCAGTTAGAATTTAGCCAGTATCAAAGGATACTGCATGTGCACGTGGTGGCGATGACCACGTGGGTTCAAAGTGGCTTTCCACATGCTTACTAGAGTTTAATCAAACGGTTGAAACTGTATAAATGGCTGTACCTTGAGGAGGTAGCAGGTTATTTAAATAATCTATTGCTTCTACTCGAGTTTCTCTACAGGCGAGCGTAGCTGCCTTGTTACTAGTTCTTCACACGTGGAGCACTTAATCCCTATTTGTAATACACAGAAAATACACATTAATAATCAATAAACCCAAAATTCCTTACAAACATAAATAAATTGAAAGTCACACGGTTTGTTACCTAACTCTATCGTATAGTTGGACAATGTCACTATCCAAGGCTAACGTTGCCTACCACCTGGCGTGAACACAAAGACATACATATATCACTCTCAATACACAAAGATCTTACAACAGAAAATAATCAAAAGAACCAAGAGCGGAATCATTGGTTTCCATATTCAACGCTGGGCTGAAAAAGAGTGGGTTAGTCACATATATATAGTATTCCAATACCTTTTTCCATTACCAATCGAGACGGACATGCTGAAGGCACGTCCACTCGCTTACCCTTTCTTCGCCGAACAGCTACTTACCATGGCGGAGCTCCTGAGAGCCTCTGGTATTCGGTGGAGGGGGTAGCCTGACCAACCTCTCCCCGCTAAACCCTATGTTCTCATATTCTCTTTGACAAAGTTTTGCCTGTGGTCGATCTCTGCCACTCAAGCCCAAGGAAACAAAGTTGGCACTACTACAATCTACCAAGTGTTGTCTGCTTCCAAACTAATGGCTGATATCGGTTCAGGAAGGATGGGAATAGGTTGTAAAGGATATTTCACGTGCGTGAACATATTAACATTAAATAAATATTCTACAACATAATAAATATTCTACAACATAATAAATCAACGTTCCATCCTACATCATGTGAGTTTCGTGGCGCCCGTGGTGGGGCCGCGTTACAAGAGAGAGAAAAACGGCAAGTGGCCGCACCCGGGAATATCTATCAATGATGCTGTCCTTTTAGGAAGGTACGATTGCAAAAGATCGTATTTAATCATGGAACAGTACATACAGTACCGTTTCACTGTTAGAACTGACAGCTCTACGCAAATTCCACTGCCCTTGCTCGTTAAGTGAAGGCCGTCGACCATAGTGTTGTCTGTGGTGAGAAGTAATTCCTGAACTTCGTACTCTCCGCGAACTCTTGACGCTGCGGATCTCGGAATACTGAATTTTCTAACGACTTCTGAAATGCAGTGTACCATGTCTGTAGCTGCAACTACCATTCTGCACTGAATGTCAAATTTCTGTCCTCTAGGCACAATCACATCAGACACCTTTTCACTTGGTTCACCTGAGTACAGATTGCCTGCTCCTCTAATGCTCTGCCCTTTTATACCTTGTGTACGTGATACTACCGCCATATGTGTATGTACATATCTCTGTCTCATGACTATTGTCACCTCAGCGTGTCTCAGGCACTGTATTCACCGACATATGTGAAAGATAAGTCATATTTCAGTACCAGACTTGAATTAAGCATAAATGGAAACTTGAAAGAGATGTTAAAGTGATATTACGGGAATTTCAGCTTCGGTAGCCTTCCTCGTACCAGAGCAGCAACTCCACTCCTGGCGCAGCTTGATCGGAGATCTAGAATTCACGTCAGATCCCGCCACGCGAACATTTGACCGAAACGTGGAATCCGAAGCAGCCCGCTGGGCACAGACAGGAAGCCGATGGCTGTGGTGTCCGTCGGATGGGGACCCAGAGTGTGACGGCGACCGCTCCGCCGCCGACTCAGCGCCCTCGGCGCCCGGCAGGTCTCGGGGAGCGCGCGGCATTCACGGCCGGCCGGCCCGCGATGAATAATGTACCAGCGGCGGCGCGGCGCAGCGCGGCCGGAATACGTGTCCGCCGGCCAGGGGCACCGGTAATTCACTTGCCGCGAGGCGGTTATCCCTCCGAGATCACGTAATTTTCAACCCGCAATTTCTCTCGTGTTTACCGAATATTAGGCCAGATTCGTGGACGGCGTACGAAGCAAGACAGAAAAGCTGAAACGAACTGTGCAGTTAGATATTTAGTTACCATGCGTTACGTAGAGGCAGTCTGGACGAAAGAAGATTTCTGTAGGAATGTTTAATTAGTACTGCTGGCGTTCTAGGTAGCTTATGCTATTTGTAGCGGAATATATCTTTTCCTGAGCTTTCTACTAAATTGGTGATCCCTTGATGCCTCAGAATGTGTCCTATCAAATGATCCGTTCTTTTAGTCAAGTTGTGCCACAAATTTCTTTTCACCTTGGTTCTATTCAGTACTTCCTAATTAGTTACACCAACTACTCACCTAATCATCAGCATTCTTCTTTACTACCACATTTCAAAAGCCTCTATTCCTTCTTGTCTACACTGTTTATCAGCCGTGTATCACTTCTATACATATCTGCACTCCAGACAAATACCTTCAGAAAAGACTTCCTAAAATTTAAGTCATTTTCTGACGTTAACAAGTTTCTCTTATTCAGAAATGCTGTAACCTCCCCACAAAAATATAATAAATATTATGAGTAATGATTCTAATTTAGTGTAACCTCCCCACAAAATAAAAATAAATATTATGAATGATGATTCTAATTTTAGTGTAACCTCAAAACAAAATTCTTTCACAGTGTAACCTCCCCACAAAAATATAATAAATAATGTGAGTAATGATTCTAATTTACGGTAACCTCCCCACAAAATAAAAATAAATATTGTAGATAATGATTCTGATTTTAGTGTAACCTCAAAACAAAATTCTTAAACCTCCCAACAGTAAAAATTATAATTATGTCGTTCACATTCAGTATAACGTCCCAATAAAAAAATTAATTCAGTAACCTGGTAATAAAACAATGTAACTAACCTCTCAATTAAATTGTCGCTCACTTATGATTTTTCAATAATTCACTGTGAATTTAACCTGGTAAATTTTGGACGACAGCAGTGCTGCGTCATGGCCCTGAAGGATCATTCTGAATGAAAAAAGGAAAAATTCTTACCTCAATGAAGTCGCCGGATATATCTGCTCTTACAATAAATTTTTCCGGCACAGCTCTGTGCAATGCTGGCCGACCTATCTGTCATTTATGAAAAGAAGCAGCTGATTTTTCTATTGCAATAATCGGGATGCTCATGGATGGGAGAAATTAGTAAATTCTTTAAATTGAAATGAATGGTTGTTAAAAGTTACTTTTTATGAGGAAGATTATTATTACGAGAGTCTTAAAACGTTTACATGCGACTTGAGATAACATTACTACATACGCGCGAGGCTGCTTTTTACCTTATACAAGAATACTCAGGCTCCGGCATCGCTGCACCGCGACCGGGCCAGCCAACACGATACACCAGACCAGACCAGAGCAGACTCCAGACTAGCAACAACTTATTGCTACAGCTACACAGTTCCTACTGCAGTCAACAGTTCTTTCTGGTCAGAGACCTTGCATGTCGCAGGCAGCGCATGAGCAATACATCGAAATTACATCTGCTCGGACCTCTTACATAACCCTCCACTGGGGGGGGGGGGGGGGGGGAGGGCAAGAATTTGGCAGCGATGGTGAGTCAATTGGACTTGCCATGAGCAACAAATTTTTCTAAAATCTACTTAATTAACTAAGTTTACAGTCACAGAATATATATATATACACTCCTGGAAATTGAAATAAGAACACCGTGAATTCATTGTCCCAGGAAGGGGAAACTTTATTGACACATTCCTGGGGTCAGATACATCACATGATCACACTGACAGAACCACAGGCACATAGACACAGGCAACAGAGCATGCACAATGTCGGCACTAGTACAGTGTATATCCACCTTTCGCAGCAATGCAGGCTGCTATTCTCCCATGGAGACGATCGTAGAGATGCTGGATGTAGTCCTGTGGAACGGCTTGCCATGCCATTTCCTCCTGGCGCCTCAGTTGGACCAGCGTTCGTGCTGGACGTGCAGACCGCGTGAGACGACGCTTCATCCAGTCCCAAACATGCTCAATGGGGGACAGATCCGGAGATCTTGCTGGCCAGGGTAGTTGACTTACAACTTCTAGAGCACGTTGGGTGGCACGGGATACATGCGGACGTGCATTGTCCTGTTGGAACAGCAAGTTCCCTTGCCGGTCTAGGAATGGTAGAACGATGGGTTCGATGACGGTTTGGATGTACCGTGCACTATTCAGTGTCCCCTCGACGATCACCAGTGGTGTACAGCCAGAGTAGGAGATCGCTCCCCACACCATGATGCCGGGTGTTGGCCCTGTGTGCCTCGGTCGTATGCAGTCCTGATTGTGGCGCTCACCTGCACGGCGCCAAACACGCATACGACCATCATTGGCACCAAGGCAGAAGCGACTCTCATCGCTGAAGACGACACGTCTCCATTCGTCCCTCCATTCACGCCTGTCGCGACACCACTGGAGGCGGGCTGCACGATGTTGGGGCGTGAGCGGAAGACGGCCTAACGGTGTGCGGGACCGTAGCCCAGCTTCATGGAGACGGTTGCGAATGGTCCTCGCCGATACCCCAGGAGCAACAGTGTCCCTAATTTGCTGGGAAGTGGCGGTGCGGTCCCCTACGGCACTGCGAAGGATCCTACGGTCTTGGCGTGCATCCGTGCGTCGCTGCGGTCCGGTCCCAGGTCGACGGGCACGTGCACCTTCCGCCGACCACTGGCGACAACATCGATGTACTGTGGAGACCTCACGCCCCACGTGTTGAGCAATTCGGCGGTACGTCCACCCGGCCTCCCGCATGCCCACTATACGCCCTCGCTCAATGTCCGTCAACTGCACATACGGTTCACGTCCACGCTGGCGCGGCATGCTACCAGTGTTAAAGACTGCGATGGAGCTCCGTATGCCACGGCAAACTGGCTGACACTGACGGCGGCGGTGCACAAATGCTGCGCAGCTAGCGCCATTCGACGGCCAACACCGCGGTTCCTGGTGTGTCCGCTGTGCCATGCGTGTGATCATTGCTTGTACAGCCCTCTCGCAGTGTCCGGAGCAAGTATGGTGGGTCTGACACACCGGTGTCAATGTGTTCTTTTTTCCATTTCCAGGAGTGTATATAAGTTCAGAACATGAAATGAAATAGAGTGCACATGCACTGAGTACAGAACATATCAAGCAATGACAAAATGTATACGCAATGAGTACAAAACACATTAACAAATGACATAAAGTGCACACGCACTGTATATATTTTTTACCATTTTACAAGAACTAGGATATGCAATGAGTACAAAACACATTAATAAATGACATAAAGTGCACACGCACTGTATATGTCTCTACCATTTTACAAGAACTAGGAAAGGAAAGGGAAGGATTGCATCATGGTTGTAGCACAGTAGGTTGCACGTAGCTGCACTGAAAGTCCATATCTTTCTACAGAAGCACAACACCAAGTGAGACAATCTGAAGTTCTCTTCCCAGAAGTATTAATCAGTGTAGCCAAGACACTGAAATGTCGTATTAATATTCAATGTTATCATTTTGGTAGTACATTATGTACACCAAACAGTGGGACCATAATAACATCTCCATCGTTCAAGGTGGTGGACAGCATGATGTGTCAACACCACACTCTTTCACCAACGTAGAATTAGTGCAAAAACCAAATATGGTGCTCCATGATCATAAGGATAGACAGGACAAACGGATATTGCAGTAATTTCTGGTAATTAGGTCAGAAGGTGAAGGACATTAAGTCTTACGCTAGTCATCATAGCGAATTACACTAGTCTATCGACCGATTTGAGTAATTGTTGGCACTCATTGCCTAGTTACTAAACATTTCTGTACTATGTATGGAGTATTACAGAACATTATTCATAAGTCATCTGATTACACTAAATATTGGCACTCATTGGCCAGTTACAAACCATTTTTATGCATTATTCAGAAGTGGTCATTCAAAGCAAGAGTTAATTAATGGCGTACCATTTACATAATTCATCTAGTTATAGTAATCATTGGCACTCATTGGCCAGATACTAAACATTTTTATGCATTATTCAGAAGTGATCATTCAAAACAGGAGTTAATAGTGTAGCATTAAGCTACTGGTATTCATATATGATATTATGTAAGTGATATAAGACAAATTTAAAATATAAGAAACAGTGGCATTCATTGGTCAGTTACAAAGTATTCATATAGTTTTATAAAACATTATTCAGTATTATTCAGAAGTCATAATTAAAAATGAGAATTAATTATTGGCATAGCATTTATAGAGTATAACAAAAATATTATTTACAGAAATTATTGGCATAGTATTTATGCATTACTACAAAACATCATTTAGTATTACTCAGAACTCATCATTCAAGTGACATAAGACAAATTTAAAATGTAACACACTATAACTATTACTCAAGGTCTATGGCTAGAAAACATCATTCAGTAATACTCAGAACTCATCATTCAAGCGACATAGGACATATTTAAAATGTAACACACTATAACTATTACTCAAGTTCTGTGGTTCAATAATACATAGATATAATGGATTCAATACATCTGACAAATCTGCATTATATTTAGTACTATAAATATCTCTTAAACTAGTAACATTATTTGGGACTGGTAATAGTTTTTTTTGTGTGCAAGCAATGCATTGCGTTGGGATCGATAATTAATTGCTGGGGCATGAAAATATTTGCTTTTGACTTATTGCTGCAAATAAGGATTAGTAACGTCATTCGTCATGAGTCAGCTGTAGCAAGGTTATGAAACAAGCAGAGTATATGTGATCACATTCATGAATGACACACACAAATGGGTACAAAAATTCAAGTACTAGAACAGGTTTAATAACTGCTTATAGCACATTAATTTCATGAATAGCTTCTCCTAGAAAAAAATACAAAATGGATTATTGAGCTGAAAGAAGAAACGCATATTATGCTGAAAAGTAGTGAACTTCGAATTAACAGGTAATGAAACGTGTACTCAATATGTATGTACTCTAGCTGTCCTTTCCAAAACATTCAGTCATTATACCATGCGACATAAGACATACTGTCAAAACGAACTGCAACAAATACTTAAATAACTACATAGCATCTCTTAACTAATTGTAAATATATAAACTTCATCATTATTCTCATCTGCAAAGAAAAACTTCATTATTCATATTACCATAACTTCATTACTATCATCAGCTGCAAAGAAAAACTTCATTATTCATATTAGCATATTCTTCATCACTATTCATCATCATTCATTATCATCTGCAAAAAAGACACTTCATTATTCATTATTCATATTACCATTTACTTCATACAACTATTCATAGTATAGAGTTTCTTATTTCTAGCATATTTCATCACTAAAACTAAGATGTGTAGTGCTGTCTGACAGCCTGCATCAATCACCTCGTATTCTGAAAGAAAAATGATTAGTTAAGACTGCTATCATACGATGTGTATAGTATATTCTTGTTAATGCTTGTTAATTCTGATCCATTTACTCTTCGAGACAAGATATTGCATTTTCTTTCCTTCATTCTGATGGTGAAATTCCCATTTCATAGTAATCCACTGTGGTTTGTTTAATTTATTTCTTTCACACGGTATTGCTTTCTGAAAATGATGAATAGGGATTAATATCTTGCATTTAAATCACACTCATTAAATAAAAACTTGTTTCTAGTGATATAATTAAGCATACAGCATAGCATGACAGAAAACGTATTATGTCAAAAACATAGACAGTTTTCAAGTGCAAAAATGTACACAGAGTATCATAATGTAGTAGCAAAAAAATGTTAAATAGTCACGATGTTGAGATATCATAAGGCAAAGTGTCAGAGTCAACTGGTGTTTGTTATATCTTAAAGATTACATAGTGCATACAAACAAAACAGGAAAACAATCATACATACACTAAAATGGAAAATGTGGACGGTCTGATATATAACGAGAAGAAAAGCTACCTGCTAACCTTACCTTGCCGGGCACTTGCCAAGAAAAAATATGATAATCATCAGTAAGTGTTAATATAAATATAATTGCATAAGTGGCCATATAAAAATCAGAAAATGGCATTACAGTGTGATAAATCATAAAGTATGTACATTCAATAAAGGGTTTAATATTGGAGACATGGTGATTGCCCCTACTTTTTCTGGTTGTCAGAGTTTCGACGTGTACTACATTGGGGTGAGGAATGCTGCGAATTCGATATGGACCTGAGTATAGAAGCTCTAATTTACTGCATCTACTCATTCCTCTGTTGGATAAATAATGTGTGCGTACTAATATATTCTGTCCAATGTGAAAGTCACGGCGTGTACAAACCTGTTTTTGCTGTCTTCTCCGGCGCTCTGCGGCACGCTTGATGTTGTTGAGTGCAATGTCAATTATTTCATGGTGTCGTAGTCGACGAGAGGTAGGAAAGGATAATAATTCTTTAATTTTGTTAGGTGGTTCAACATTTTTCAGTATAACAGTCGGAGATAGCATAGTAGATTCATTTGGTATGGAGTTAATTACATCCTGGAATGAGAGTATGTGTGTATCCCAATCAATATGTTTATTATGGCAGTATATTCTACATAGTTTACCAATTTCTTTCATTAGTCGTTCACAAGGGTTCGAAGAAGCGTGATACTTGGATATATAGATCGGAGAAATGTTTCTTGTTCGTAACATACGTGTCCATTTAGCAGATCGAAACTGTGGTCCATTGTCGGAAATTACTTTCAATACATGCCCTACATGAAATAAAAAATGTTTTACAAATGCTTTCGAAACAGATTTAGCAGTAGCTTTGCGTAACGGAGTGAAGTTAACAAATTTTGAAGTGAGTTCAACAGCGACAAAGATGTAGCAAAAACCTCTATTAGATCTGGGAATCGGACCAAATATGTCTACAGCGGCAATGTGTCTCAATTTAACAGGTACAATGGGATGTAACGGAGGAATATGTGAAGTCGTGTCTCACTTAGCTTTCTGGCAGATTTTACATGACGCTAAAACTCGTCGAATACGTTTCTCCATCTTGGCAAAATAACAGTTCTGTCTCAGTATAAGAAAATATTTTCTGGCCCCATAATGTGCGTAACTTAAATGAGTATACCAAATTAATTTGTTAACCAGTTCGTCAGGAATGCATAGAAACCAGTTGTTGCTGTCAGGGCGAGAGCGGCGAAACAGGATATTATTGCGTACAGTGTAATGGTTTCTAATGGTAACATTATTCCTATCTTGCCAAAGGTGTTTAATTTCTTTCCATACGTTGTCTTTACTCTGCTCTTGTGCTATGTCTCGTAATGACGACGAAATGAAATTTTCAAATGCAACTTGTTGAATATACATGACGCTAAAATTTAGTGGCAGAAGTTGGTTGCGATGTCTTGCTGATTGTTGCTGAGAGAACGGGATAGTGCATCTGCTACAATATTTTGTGTGCCGGGAATGTGAACAATTGTAAAATTATATTCCTGTAAATAAAGTTTCCATCTGCTTAAACTGTCGTGTGTAAATTTTGCTGAAAGTAAAAACTGTATCGCTCTATGATCTGTGTAAACGGTCGTATGTCTTCCATAAAGAAAATGCCTAAATCTCGTAAATGCCCATACAACACATAATATTTCAAGTTCTGTAACAGAATAATTGCGTTCAGCAGGTGAGAGAATGCGACTCGCAAAGGCGATATTTTTAATTACTGTATTAACGTCTTCTTCAATTTCCTGAAAAATGTGTACGCCTAAAGCAGTGTTAGAACTGTCGGTGGCAATGGAAAAATTTCTAGTAAGATCTGGATGTGATGAAAGTGGTGCATCCAACAAAGCTTGTTTCAGATTGACAAATTCAGAATGTGCTTTGCTATCCCAGGACCAAGTAGTGTTTTTACCCGTCAATTGACATAATCTAGGGATGTCTAAAGGAGAGTAATGAATAAATTTACGAAAAAGTTAATTAAACCCAAAAATCTGCGTAGTTGTTTCTTCGTCGTAGGAACAGTAATGTCACGTAAAGCTTGAAGTTTTTCTGTGTCAGGCGCAATGCCTTCTGCTGAAATTACATGTCCAAGAAATTTTATAGAAGTTTTGCCAAAGTGCGATTTGCTAAGATTAACTGTGCGTCCTTGTGCACGAAAAGTTTGCAACAGTTGGTCAAGAATCAGATTGTGTTCTGACTAGTTAGCTTTTGCAATAAGAATGTCGTCTACATACGTTGTGATTCTGTCTTTTAATTCTGTCGGAAGTATAGTATTCAATCCGCGAATAAATGCTGCTGAAGAAATAGATAAACCGAACGGTAATTTACAAAATTGATAACAGTCACCAAAACAGAGAAAAGCCATGTACTTTCTGCAGTTAGGATGGAGCTGAATTTGCCAAAATCCCGATTTCAGATCTAATGTGGAATAAATAGCAGTACCATGAAATTTCTGTAGAAGTTCTTCTAGTGTTTGAGGGCGATCTGTTTCATTAATAATAATGTCATTGATGTGACGCGAATCAAGTACGAGGAGAAGTGAACCATCCTTTTTCTTAACAATATGGAGCGGTTTTATGTACGGCCTAACTGCCGGTTCAATAATTCCTTGGTCAAGCATAGCTTGCAATTCTTTCTTAACTTGTTCTGTGTGAATATATGGAATAGGATAATGTTTGGCTTTAAATGTGTCGTGCTGTTTAACTTGAAATTCATACATAAAACCGGACATAGTACCAGGGATGTTGTCAAAAACTGGAGCTTGCTGTAAAAGAATTTTGTGTAGTTGCATGCGTTCATCGTCCGTATTTGCACTGCTCTGTTTAACTTTATCAGAAATCATTTGCATAACGTCATAGTCGGTTTCGTCTGGAGTATTATAGTTGTGTACGTACGTATCTGTGAACAATGTGGAATGACAGTCTATGTTACGTGATGTATAAATGACCTTTGTCTGATTGTTTGTTCTTCTGCAGATAAAGAGTGCTGAAATTCTAATGCCAGTTGTACATTTTCATCCTTTAACATTAAATACGAATTTTGAAAATCAATAATTGCGTCATGTTGTACCAGAAAATTCGTACCTAAAATAACGTCTGTTGTCAATAAGGGAACAATCCAAAAATTTGAGTGAAACGTATGACCTGCAATACAAAACGATAAGTGTGTCCGTAATTTTACATCTACTCCTTTACCAGATACTGCTCCTTTTACTTTAGTTTTGCCTAATGGTAACGTAGGATAGGTATTCTCTTTGTTACATTCGTTGAAAGTTTCCTCATTTATAACTGACATAGGTGATCCAGAATCGATTACTGCTGAAAATTTGTATGATCCAGTCTTTACTTCAATGACAGGGTGTGAAATGGTTTTTTTGAATAACTGGTCTTTCCTGCAAAAGAGTGTCTCGGATTTCGTCAAAAGTAATAACATTTTCGTGAACAAGATTCTCTGTGTCAAAAGTGTTGTTTGCGTTGCTGGAAGATGCAACCTGTACTGTATCTAGTCAAATTCTTTCTGACGTGCTGTTATTTGCGGGAGGATGCTGTGGCATTGCGACTATTTGTACTGTTCTGTTATTTCGTCCTGACGCATTAGGTTCGGGATGATACCGACTGTCTGGTACATTCATGATAATTTGTTGTTGCGGATGATTCTGCTGCTAGTAAGACCGACTGTTATTAAACGTACGCTGAAAATTGTGCTCATTACTTTTACGTCTGTCATGATAGTCATTTCTATACGGTGCATTGCCATATGAGTTGAAATGGTGTGTCTTCTGTACATAGTGGTTTCCTTGTTGCTGTGCGTTACTATTTGGTGTGGCCGACGCTACACGTGTAGGCGGCTAAACATCAAAGCTTGGTTGACCTTGCACATTATATTGTTGGTTAGGTATGCTAACCGGCTGGCTTTGATGCTGTTGCGGGGAAAACCCTCTATTGTTGCCAAAAATGCGTCTGCGATAGCTGAAAATTTTGTACATACTGGTGATTACACTTCTGTCTTTCATTAAAATTACGCTGATAGTTCTGGAGTGTCTAATGAAAATTGTCACTTTCGATAAAACTTGTCATACCGGGTTTTCTTCACTCATTCTTAATCCTAGATAGATCGATAGTTGAGGAGCTGTTTTGATAGATATAAAGGATAGTAAAAGAGAAGGCAGTAGTGCAGAAAACTAAAGATGAAATAGCACTACTAAGGCTCGGGGCCCTGTGAACGCTACGGCACATATTCATCGAAGTGTAATGAATCCCCTGAGGTCACGTACGCACTGCAAACAAATTTTGGTTTCTGTGTTACAGGCAATGCCGGTGAAAATTCAAAAGCAAGTTATTGTATCCAGTACAATTCTAGTTTCTGCATTACAGGCCAAGCTGGTGAAAATACAAAAGCAAATTGTCGTATCCAGTCCAAAGGGTGTATTTGTGTTCTGTCATTCTTAAATGCCTTAAATTTTCTCACTGATAGAAAATGCTTATAATCACAATTATCGTCTCTGAATGTCTGAACTAGTTCAGGATTGTATGCTAATCTGTTTGTCTGTGACTGTTCGGAATCTAACTCTCGTACTCTTTGTAAATTACCTAAATTATACTGGCTGTGTGAGTCTGACAAATGTTCGGAAAGTGGCGTATGCTGTGATGTGTTAAAGGCTGAAACATTTTTCATCTCCGTCACTTCTTGCTGTAAAGATGACAATTTTCTACGTAATGTATTATTAGACGAACCTATCTCACTGATCGTCTGCTGTAAATTTTGGAATTCGGGAGTTTGATTAAACGAAACTGGTGAAGTATCGTCTGATTTGGTGTCATTATTACTTTCGATAACGTCAATACGACTGGCCAATTCATCAAATTTTTCAGTCAGTACTTTTACGTGATCGTCGTTTTTAGTGTCACAAGCATTAATTTGTTTTTGTATTTTACGTCTAGTTTTGTTCAATTTCTTAACGTCTGCTTTGATGGCATCGGGGTCCTGTATTAGTTCCAACTTTCAAGTCTGTTGGTCATTGTCTGAAAGTCTAATGTGTGTGTGTCTGTTTTTGTTTTAAGATCGGAGATTTCATCATGCAGTTCGGTGTTCAACTGTTTGATAGTATTAATTTCGTCTGATACTGTAGCAATATTGTTGTCTGCGTATGTTTTTGCTTTCGTAAACAATTTACGCTTATCTTCCTGTCTCTGTGCAGTAATTGTTTCCATGACTTGTTGCTTTACTTTATTCTGTTCCTGTATAAATTTACGGTAACGCGTTTCACTGTTTTGTAGGTGGTGATTAAAACGTTCGTCAATTTGGCTGTTCTGTTGGTCAAATTTCGTGTCTACTTTCGCATCCAGTGTGCGTGAAAGTTCTGCTGACATTAATTTAAACTCGTCGCGTAACTGTGTTGCGTTTTCAGAACATTGTTTAGCGACTGCACTAATTTCATCTCTAAGTAATTTAGTTGTGGCTGCATGTGTATTACTTAATTCTTGTGCCACAGATCTAATTTCTAGCACAAGCCTTAATTTACTCACGTAATTGTTCTTTAGTATCATGAAATTGCACGGCAACGGCTGTAATCTGTTCACTAAGCTGTTTGAAATTGTTGTCTTGTTTTTCATTCGACTGTTTGGAATTGTTGTCTATTTTTTCATTAAGTTGTAGCAATACTGCCATAACTTGATCCATGCTAAAAGTAGTGGCTCTATTTTCTATGCTGTGTGTTGGTGTATCTGCATTTGTCACCTTTTGTGTAACCATTTGGTCATTCTCTGATTCTTGAGAAGGTTCGCCAATTGGATATGCACTGTTGGTCACTACACTGGAATCAAATAAATCTGTCGTATTCTGACTACATTGTTCATCTTCGTGAGAAAAATTTATCTGTTCACTATTCAAATTTTGCAAACCGGGTGTGTCAAACTGCGCAGCGTTCGTTGTATCGGAACGTGCCGCGTCATCAATTGTTACATTTACTGTGGACATAATTGAATTTGTTTGTCACCATTAGGATCAAAATCATTACTAGTGATCGGTAGGCACTGATTATCTGTAATTAGACGACTATCACTATTACACTGAGTGTCGCAAGTATTATCGGTCAAATTATTCGAGTCGGCTATTTCACTCATTGCACATCGCGATGTACTGTTAACAGTTTTTCGCGGCATTTTTCACAAATCAAAATTAAGCACAAAATGAAACAAAGTCAAAGCAAAAATGGAACAAATACAATTACAACGAAGAGCAATAAATTGCCGATGATCTGCGAAAGAAAGAGTGACAAATTAGTAAATGCGTTGCGCCAGATGCAAACTACATTTAAGTAAATAAGAGCAGACATATGACTACTTCTCAGAGATTCACAAGGAAATACGATCCTGGCCGGTTGTCGCCAAGTGTAGCCTCCCCACAAAATTAAAATAAATATTATGGATAATGATTCTGATTTTAGTGTAACCTCAAAACAAAATTCTTAAACCTCTCAACAGTAAAAATTATAATTATGTCGTTCACATTCAGTATAACGTCCCAATAAAAAAATTAATTCAGTAACCTGGTAATAAAACAATGTAACTAACCTCTCAATTAAATTGTCGCTCACTTTTGATTTTTCAATAATTCACTGCGAATTTAACCTGGTAAATTTTGGACGACAGCAGTGCTGCGTCGTGGCCCTGAAAGATCATTCTGAATGAAAAAAGGAAAAATTCTTACCTCAATGAAGTCGCCGGATATATCTGCTCTTACAATAAATTTTTCCGGCACAGCTCTGTGCAATGCTGGCCGACCTATCTGTCATTTATGAAAAGAAGCAGCTGATTTTTTTATTGCAATAATCGGGATGATCATGGATGGGAGAAATTAGTAAATTCTTTAAATTGAAATGAATGGTTGTTAAAAGTTACTTTTTATGTGGAAGATTATTATTACGAGAGTTTTAAAACATTTACATGCGACTTGAGATAACATTACTACATACGCGCGAGGCTGCTTTTTACCTTATACAAGAATACTCAGGCTCCGGCATCGCTGCACCGCGACCGGGCCAGCCAACACGATACACCAGACCAGACCAGAGCAGACTCCAGACTAGCAACAACTTACTGCTACAGCTACACAGTTCCTACTGCAGTCAACAGTGCTCTCTGGTCAGAGACCTTGCATATCGCAAGCAGCGCATGAGCAATACATCGAAATTACATCTGCTCGGACCTCTTACAATGCTTTTGTGCCAATGCCAGTCTGCTTTTTATATCCGCTGTCATCAGTTATTTTGCTACCTAAATGACAAAACTCGTCTACTACTTTGTGTCTCGTTTCCTAATCTAATTTTCTCACCGTCATCTGATTTAATTCGACTACATTCCATTATTATTGTTTTGCTATTGTTGATCTTCGTCTTATATAGTCCTTTCAAGACACTGTCCATTCTGTTCAAACGCTCTTCCAAGCCTTTAGATGTCGCTAACAATTACAGTGTTATTGGCAAACCTCAAAGTTTTTATTCCTTCTCCTTGGACTTTAATTCCTTCTCCAAATCTTTCTTTGGTTTCCTTTATTGCTTGCAGACTGAATAACACCGGGGATAGACTACAACTCTGTCTTACTCTCTTCCCAACCACTGCTTACCTTTCATGCCCCTCGACTCTTAGAACTGGCGTCTGGTTTCCGTACATCGTGTGGCATTGTTGGCCAGGAGGCTCCATCCGGGGAAGTTCGGCCTCCGGGTTGCAAGTCTTATTGCAGGTTACCCCACATTGGGCGACTTGCGCGTCGGTGATGATGAGGACAACACAACACCCAATCGACGAGCGGAGAAAATCCCCAAAGCACTCAGCTAAGCAGGCGGACTGACTTGCATAAAATCCGTTCTGTTAGTCTGGCTGCAGACTAAGACGAATTTTTTGCTCCCTCCAAGCTTAGAAACGGAGGCCTGAGCGGTTGTAATGTTCAGGATAATAGCAGGGGTGGGGAGAGAGAATCGAAGAACAAGGAGAGAGATGGTAGCAGAAGACAGCAGCCCTTTCTCTCTTGGCGTACGTACTTGGAGCTCGTAGGAGGCGTGATCATTTCCGCTGAACTCGTGGATGTGTGGTGCCGGTTGCTGGAAGTTCGCGGCAGAAGTATCGAGATCTTTTATGAGAGTGTCTGTTCAAACGAGTGAATAAGGAATCCACAGGGCACTTTCGACACGAACCGACTGGGCCGTCATGTTGCACCGCGAAGCTAGAGCTATGATTGGCCATAAGGTGCACTAAAAGGTGCGTCCTCTCGCGGAGGTAAAGGAGTGGACGGTGCAGTTGAAAATGGTATAGCTACAGGCTGTGCGCTTTGGAGATACTCTTGGCCGATGGGGAAATGTTGTACACCTGTACCACGAGGAAATGACGGTGAGACATTATGCAGCTGGTTTCTGTCATACCGTTAGTTGGTTAGTGATCAGAGCTGATTAGTGCACCCAATTCTTTGCACCAAACTCTTTCCGAAGTACTGATGTCTTTGACACATGTGTTGTAAGATAAATTTTTTACACCAACCTGTTTTAGGCTGAAGTTTCAATGATTGTAATTTGCGTCCATTTTTTCTCTTGTCCTGCTCTTGTCCCATGCAAATCGGTTAAAGAAGTTTTAAGTTTATCAGTAACGAGTAATAACTACTTTCTTTCTTGTTTTTGCCCCTAGCAGTGCTCATCTCCCTTGCAGCACGTTGGATGACGCACAAGCTTATAAAACCCTTTGCCTTGCTCCCATAAAGGTACCCCCATGCTGATTGATTCCGTAGATGAACTGTTCCAGAGATTCGACAGGCAGTAGACCACTCCATTCGCACCATCAACAGAACAGGATCTGGTAACGGTATTCTACGCCTTCCACATCGCTGGCAACGGGTCTACACAAAGCTGGTGACTACTCTGAAGGACAGTAACAGATGCAAACATGTCACTCTTTTGTATCGGTTGTGAATAAATAGTTGCCCCTATTTAAGTTCCAACCCTCGTAGAATCAGAATTTAAAGAGCTTTGCAAGGCTTAAAATCAAATAAGGCAGAAGGGACACATAACATTGCTTCAGAATTTCTAAAATAATTGAGGGAAGAGAAAAAAAAACGACTTTTCACTTGGTGTGCAGGACGTTTGAGTCCGACGATATATCAATTGACTTTCGGAAAAACATTGTCCACACAATTCCCTAGACTGCAAGTGCTGACAAATGCGAGAATTAATGCACAATCATTTTAACAGCTCGTGCAGCCAAGTTGTTGACAAGAATAATATTCAGCAAAATGGAAAAGAAAATTGAGGATGTGTTAAGTGACGATCAGTTTTGCTTTAGGAAAGGTAAACACACCAGAGAGGCAGTTCTGACGTTTCTGTTGGTAACGCAAGCAAGAGCAAAGAAAAATTTAGGTGCGTTCATAAGATTTGTTGGCCAGGAAAAAGCGTTCGGCAATGTAAAATTGTGGAAGATGTTCGGAATTCTAAGAGAAACAGGCGTAAGCTATAGGGAAAGACGGGTAATATACATTATGTACAGGAACCAAGTGGGAACAGTGACTGTGTGAGACCAAGAACGATGTGCACGGATTAGGGAATGAAGTCTTTCGCCCCTATTGTTTAATCTATACATCGAAGAGGGAATGACGGAAATAAAAGGAAGGTTCAGGACTGGAATTAAAATTCAAAGTGAAAAGATATCAATTTTAAGATTCGCTGATGACATTGCTATACCCAGTGAAAGTGGAGATGAATTACATGATTTTCTGAATGGAATGAACAATCTAATGAGTACGGAATATGGATTGAGAGTAAATAGAAGAAAGACGAAAGTAATGAGAAGTAGCTGAAATGAGAACAAGGAGAAATTAGCATCAGAATTGGTGATCACGAAGCGGATGGAGTTAAAGAATTCTGCTACCTAGGCAGCAAAGTAGTCCATGATGGACAGAGCAAGGAGACATCAATAGCAGACTGGAAAAAAGGGCATTCCTGGCCTTAATATGAGGAAGAGATTTCTGAGAATGTACGTTTGGAGCACAGCATTGTATGGTAGTGAAACGTGGACTCTGTGAAAACCGGAACAACAGAGAATTCAAGCATTTGAGTTGTGGTTTTACGGAAGATTGTTGAAAATTCGGTGGACTGCTGAGGTAAGGAATGAGGAGGTTCTCCAGAGTATCTGTGAGGAAAGGAATGTTTGGAAAACACAGGAAGAAGGGATAGGATGATAGGACATCTGTTAAGACATCAGGGAATAACTTCCATGGTACTCTAGGGAGCTGTAGAGGGTAAAAACTGTGGAGGAAGACAGAGTTTGAAATACATCCAACAATTAATTGAAAACATAGGTTGAAAGTTCTACTCCGAGATCGAGAGGTTGGCACGGGAGACGACTTCGCGGCAGGCTGCATAAAACCTGTCAAAACACCCATGAAGAAAATTGTTAATGCTCTTGTACGCAGACGTCAGTGCGATAATAGTCGATCCTGCTGAAACATTAAATTTTCGGAATGTTGTTGCAATTGTGAAAACGGTCAGTACTGTACAACTAGTAAACAAAAGTCAACGGACCTCCTAATAACGTTTCGAACCTCTGCCCGGCGTAGTGCGGTAACTCGACGTGGCATGAACTCAACAAGTCGTTAGAAGTCTCCTGCAGAAATATTGAGCCGTCCGTAATTGCGTAACTGTTGCCGTTGCAAGATTTTGTACACAAACCGACCTCTACGTTATGTCCCCTGTCCTTTTATACCATGTGAACGCGATACTATTGCCTTCTATATATGTGCATATCGCTGTTCCATGACTTATCACCACCTTGACAGCAACGCGTCCTTGCAGTGTAACCATGGAGTGCATGGAATACAGCATTATGGCTGCCCAAATTTCACCGATTTCCTGCCATGTTTCACTCTTGGGACATAAACTGGGCAACAAGCTGGAAACAGTGTGAAGCAAGAAGCATCTAAAAAACATACAAGAGCACAGCCAGCAGACTGCATTTATGTTTAAGCACGCACATCTCGCTGCGTTTCCATTTTTTTGTCTACCCCCGTAGCTGCACCAGGGATACTCCAACCGGCTATTACATGGACCGGGAAGTTACAAACGGCAAAAAAGGAAATTTTGGTTTTAATGTTTTACTACAACTGACATTTTGTTGTTTATTTGTGTTCTGATGTACAATTTCCGTCTTAGGCCATTGCCAAATACATGTACAAAAATTAAGCGATGGCACAATGGGAGACACCAGTCTTTGCGCATGCTATGTAGAGACTGCTATGGCATAATGCGCTATTGCTGAGTTTTTCTGTAGAGACTTGAAAATGGTCCAAGACCGAAATTGTGCATAAGTGCAAAAATAAAGAAAAAATGATAACTCCAGACAGTATGAAATCGTTCAAAAAGATTTCACAGATGCGGACCCAAGCCCGATGATCACAGACTTTTAGTTTTCTCCACAGAAGTTAAAATTTGGACCAACTGTCTATAGAGCGCGTAAACGAGAACAGTTTAAAACGTGTCACAGTGGCATGGAGGAAGTCGCGAACGAACAGTTTGATACACAAGAATTGTGTTTATCAAGGCGGGAAACTTCCTCATATTGGCCTACAAAAACTACCTAACGTATAGCATATGTTAGTCGTGCGAGATTTGCAATATTGTCTTGCCCTCTTCGCGGAAACTGTTAGTCTTAGAGAAAAACTGAATAGGACTTTTTTGTAGCAAATTTAATGCATTGCTATATTTTATCGATAGTATTTTTCGCTAGAGGTCGTGGTTTTCCGATTTTTTTAAGAAAAACATAGAAAAGTGACTTCCAAACGATCCCCCACCAATCACCCCCACCTGTCAGGGTGTTATGTTGTACAAGGCACGCTTATATCATTGTACTAATTTGTAAATTTGTGGTAAGATCCTATGGGACCAAACTGCTGACGTCATCCGTCCCTAAGCTTACACACTACTTAATCTAACTTACGCTAAGGACAACACACACACACACACACACACACACACACACACACACACACACACACACACACATGCCCGAGGGAGGACTCGTGCCTCCAACAAGGGGGGGGGGGGGGAGAGCCGCGAGAACCGTGACAAGGTGCTCTAGACCGATCGGCTACCCCGCACAACAACCAACTACCCCGTGCGGCTACCGTTGTACAAAAATTTGCGACTACACGAATTACTTCTCATATTCGGCCTTTTTTAAAATCTTCATTGACTGGACTATTACGCCACTGGTTTAGTTGGCTATTTCGTTAACAGTATTAAATTAAGCTTTACCTTCAGAGTAATGATGAAAAAAAAAGACTTTTGTAAAAGTTATGCAAAAACTAACTACGTTTGTAATTCGGTGTATAACTGACCCTTAGAAACAGTGACTTCGCCCTAAGAAGGCCAGACAAATAAAACGATTTGCTTGTTAGTCTTACGCTTTTTCAAAATTTACAACATTTTGAGATAAAATTTACAAAAGGTTCCATTTTACAGTTGGTAAGGGCGCGGCTAAACTGGTGGCATTATATCAGCCCAGTCAACAAATAATGATAAACGGTCGAATCTGGAAAATAAATCGCGTAGCCACAAATGTTGGTACAATGGTAGGAGGGAGTGCTATGAAAAACATACTGATCGGTGGGGAATGAGTATGGGGGTGAGGTTGCTTTTGATCACTTTTGTATATTTTTCTTTAATATCTCGAAAACACCGATGTCTAGCCAAAACGTATCACAGTACAAAGTACCTACTAAAAGGTCGTATTAATTTTTTCTCTAGGGCTAAAGGTTTGCGACAAGAGAGTGAGAGAATATTGGAAATATCGCACGACCCGCATGCACTGAGGATTAGGTGGTTTTTATAGTCCAGTTTCAGTAGTTTTCCGGCTTGATAGACCACAAGTGTCCTATACCAAACAGTTCGTATAGACGCAAATTTTTGTAAAATTCGGTGTGGTTGACTGTGGCTGTGAGGTTGCTTTTGAAGGTCACTTTCGTGCGTTTTTTTAAATAACTTTAAAACAGCGGCATCTAGCGAAAACATATCACAGTACAAACTTGAACTACGTTGAATTACAGACTAAAAGGTGGTATTGATTTTTCTGTAGGACTAAAGATTTGCGCCAAGAGAGCGAGAGAATATTGAAAATATCGCACTGCGCTCATGCAATAAAGCTTAGGTGTTTTTATAGGCCAATTTTAGGTAGATTCGCGACTTGTTAGACCGCAAGTGTCCTATATCGAACTGTTCGTCTCCACTCTCAGAAATACCCAGCATATTTTCATGATAACGCTAGAGCCCGTCCTTCAGACGTCGCCACGAGCTACAGTTGTAACGTTCTTTATAAAAGTTTTGTGTTTTTGTTTGACAATGAATATGAAATGCGTAATATTAGTGTCATGCAAATTTACTGTGTTATGTGTTGTTGAGCAAATGACTTAATCCGCAAAACCAATACACACAATTTTCAAAACGAAATCAATCCCTCTGAAATTTACCCAGTCTCGTGAGCACCGAGCTCTACGGCCCTGTGCAGTAAACTGACAAAATTCACAGTGCAAATAAACAATCATATTTTCCTTAGCTCTAGAGTCGCAACGGATGTAATCTTGTTATTCTGTTCTCTCCACAGTAGGCATATAAAATATTCATTCTTGGCACAGCGAAGTGCAATGCCGGCCGTAAAATAGCTTCATACAAATAATATCAGTAGATTGGCTGATAAATGAATAACCTTGCAAATGTCCAGTGAAAATACTGGATATTGGCTCAGCGCTGTGCAATGCTGCCCGCATTGAAACTGTTACAAGCATTAACACTTTTGTGATTCTCGCACATTAATATTTTTCTGATTCTGACTGAAAAAACATTTCTTTTAAATAAATATTCTTTGGATTTAAACAAACACGACATGGAAGAGGATGAGGCACTGATAAGGGGATATCCTAAGACAAAATGCTTCAGTTTGAAAACTGTATTCAGAATAAAGTTTCTCCTTTACAAAATCTGATAGGAAACATTTTACATTAATTTCAAAATCAGTGAATTTCTCAACTGTTCTAAAATTCTCACTTACTGTCGTAGTTAAAAACACTTGGATTGTTACATGACAAAAAGTCTGACATCGTTTGAGAAAATATATTCCAGAATTTAACTCCTCTGTATCTGGATTGCAACGCACACAAAATATTACAAATCGGGTATATCTAATCAGCTGTACATTAAATCTAATGAAAAATACTTAGTTCCTACTTTCAAGGGTCAGCACTGTAAAAATTAGCGAAAAGCCACATTGCGTTGCTGCATACTTAAAACTAAATAAACAAGATTTCATTACCTTACAAATTAGTTCCAGTTGCTTTACTTTGAGTTACAATAGAAATTCATTACTCTTCTGTAAATGCCATGGAAGTGGTCAATATTGTTAACGATCAGCATCACTTCAACTCTTGATAATCTTACAGTCTCACAAATTAATGATACACACTTTACATTTTGCAGAAATAACTACGACCTAACATCTATCGCCTCCGTGTGAGCGCAAACAATACCATTCATCTTTTCATTTTATAAAAACTAAATTATGCTGCAAACTTGGGATAAGATGTCGGTGAAATGGATTTTAATTAAGGTTGCATGAGGAGGATAACGTTTTATAAAGAACTAGGAAACTGAAAATGGACGCTGCCTAATGTTACAAGATCTGTTGGTTTAAGTCACCACATTCGTTTCTCCTAATTTTCGCAAGAAAGCTGATAATATCGCCGTTGAACATGCATAAACCACAAACACAACCGTACATTATTGGATGCATCTTGGGCGCTAGAAAAAAAAAAAAAAAAACTGGTTTCGATGTCCACGTCGTCCCCAGCAACCTTATTAGCCTGTGTCTGCGTCAGTATGTAGTAAGAGCATGCATCTCCACAAATCCTCTACTAGAACCCTCTAATAGGAGACTTCATGAGATGCATCTACTACATACTGAGGCAGGAATCGGCTGGAACGCTGTTGAGAACGACGTAAGTATCGAAACCGGTTTAGCCAATAAAGAGTCAGTGAGAGTTGACTGATTGCCTCTTTAGACAAATGTAGCGTGCTCACCGATGTTCTATGGGCAAATATGAATAAGACTGTTATATAGGAGTAAAAACTGCAAACTGAATACACGAGACTCTAAGTTCGAGGTAGCTATGAGAGGAGACAGGCACTTACAAATTGGCTTTACGTTGAAAATTTTTTCATATTTTTCTGCATATGACGCCTGACTGGACACCTGCTTTAGAATTATCTCAAAAATTTGACTACGAAAAGGCGTTTGATAAAGCATATCGCAACAAACTGTGGGAATTACTGAGAAACAGAGAGATTCCATCTCTTCTTATCAGAGCTGTACATGACTTATACATGGATAACTAAATACAAATAAAAATAGCAGACACAGACGCAATTTGGTAAAATAAATAAAGGAGTTAGACAGGAGTGTCCCCTTTCATCCTCTCCTCTCAACATGTATATCGATGATGTAACCGGAACTTGGTTACAGACAATAAAACATTTTAAAATTATCGAAATGGCTGATGATACATTACTTTTTGCTCATAACCAAGTAATTATTAGTCATAATAAAAATGAGTTACAATTAGCTGTCTTTAATTTAATTAAAATAGTCATAGAATACAATCTGAACGTCTTCATCGCAAAGACAACATCAATGGCAGTTTCAGGACACCAGCCCATATGAGCTAAGATTGAGATTGACAAACAGACCATGGAGAAAGTTAATGCATACAGATGCTTAGGGTGCAGTATTACATAGAGAGGAAACAATGAAATACAAAATGTGTTAGACCTATTTAAGTATTTCTGTGGAACTTTAAGAAGAACATTTGGAAAGAATGGTCACAGAGACACTATACTAAAGTTATTTAAGATTATGGTTATACCAGCACTGCTCTGTGGTTGTGAAAATTGGACTCTTCAGAAGAGAGATGAAAAGGGAACAGAAGAAGATGAAATGAATTTCCTTAGATACGTGGCTGCATATACTTTGATAAATAAAAAGAGAAATGGTGACATCTGAGGTGAACTGAATGTTAAAAACATAATTGACATAATGAAACAATGTCATTTAAGATGGAAAGAACATATAGCGCGTATGCTAGATGCTAGATACTAAGAGGGAATTCTCAGCTAAAAACCAAGAACCGAGAAGTGAATAAAGAGAAGAACGCGCCAGCGAAGTCCCTGGCTTTTCTTTCCTTCGTTGGAAATATTTGCTTAAAAATAGCAAGAATCCTTAGTAGTTTTCCTGCGAAAGTGATTTTCTACTCACCATCTAAGATTTCGGATCTGCTGGGATCAGTGAAGGATAAACTGCTATAGCGGAAGGCGGGAATTTACAAAATACCTTGCCAGTGTATTATGGCCTAAATAGGACAAACAACGTGCACGGTGAAGGACGTTGCACAGAACATAAACATTGCATACGTCTTCTGCAACCCAGCACGTCTGGTATTGCGGAACATTGTATCTCCAACTGACATTCAATAGAGTATAACATAATATAAACTTTTGCCACAGCGATATTTTTGTGGGATTCCATTATAAAAGAATCTGTTGAAATACGCATTGTGTATCCAGTTACCAGCTGGATAATGCGTGGTATCCCATCATCTCCGAGATTTGCTCCAGACGAATACGCCAGAATACTCCGAAGATAGCTGGTCCTTTCAGTTCCACCAGCGAGGGCGCTGCTACCAGACGGAGTGGTTCAGCTGTCACGGTGACTCTGAGGCTCCGAGGCAATACTATAAGGGTGCTATACAGGGTGAGTCACTAACTATTGCCACCTAGAATAACTCCGAAAGTACGATAGTAGCTGAAACGTTTGCGGGACAAATGTTGCATGGGACAACGGGGGCCATAATATAACGTTGGTTTTTATTGCTAGGTGGGGTCGTGTCAGAGATATGAAGGTCAACTTTATTTTTTTAAATGGGATGCTATAGTTATTTTATTTTCTGATAGCGGCTATCGATACGAATCCAGTGATGTGTAACAATGATGTCTTTGAACGTCAACGAAGGTCAACAAGGTGGCATGTACGTCTATTTACAGAAGGTGTTCGAAGTGATGACCATTGGTATCAATGCAGTCCTGCAATCATCTTATCATGGATTGAGCGGTATTCGTTATCACTTTGGCCCTTATCGAAGCACATGCTCTGACAATTCTCTCTTGTATATCGTGCAAATAGTAAATACTTGCCGAATACGGCGTATCCATCTAACGTGCCATTGACATGTAAACACCATTCCGGTTTTCGCTAATATCGTCGAATCAAGGGAATGTGAATGATGTATTCCTTCGAAGAACATGTCGTTATGCTTATCATTTAATGAGAATGTCAACGAAATTCAGTGAGAGCTAGAGACTTATACGCTGAAAGATATCTTCAACGTACTCACCCTACACGTCGTACATTTAAATATGTGTATGAAAAATTGAGAACAACTGGATCTTTAACGCATCGGAAACATTTCCGGCAAGGGAAAGTTAGTAACGAGGAAACGGAAATTGGTACTCTTGCCACTGTGGTTCGAGACCCTTGCGTTATTTCGCGTCAAATCGCAGGGGAATTTGGCATGAGCCAGAGTAGTGTTGTTCGTGTTCTGGATCGCCATAAATATCATCCTTACCATGTCAGTCTCGAGCAAGAATTAACTGGTAAGGATTGTATGCGCCGCATTGAATTCTGCCGATGGGCTCAACTTCAAATCCAGAGGGATGACACATTTATTAATTTGATTTTACTACCGACGAAGATACATGCACGAACCATGGAAACGTTAATTTGCAAAACATGTATTATTGGGCTACTGAAAACCAATGTTGGCTGCGGCTAGTTGCTCACCAAAAGCCGTGGTCGGTGAATGTATGGTGTGAGATTCTGAAGGACCGTATTATATGCCCCTGTTTCATCGAAGGAAATCTCAATGGTGGGAAGTACGCCACATTCCTGCAAGAAACACTAGGTCTGTTATTGGAAGACGTATCTTTAGGAACAAAGAAGAGAATGTAGTGAGTCTCGGTCCGGCACACAGTTTTAATCTGCCAGGAAAATTTCATATCAGCTTTCACTCTGCTGCAGAGCGAAAATCTCATTCTGGAAAGACGATGGGTGTCCGGCACATTTTTCGCTGATGACCAGAAATAAGTTGCAGAGACAATTCCCAAATCGTCGGATTCGACGCGGAGAAGATGTGTCGTGGCCAGCTCGTTCGCCAGACTTTACGCCTCTGGATTTTTTGTTGTGGGGATTCGTAAAAAACATTGTTTATAAAGACGTTCCAAATACACCTGAAGATATGCGAGAGAGAATTGTCAGAGCATGTGCGTCGATAAGTGCCGATCTGATAAGGAATACCGCTCAATTCATGATAACAAGATTGCAGCACTGCATATATACCAATGGTCATCACTCCGAAACCTTCTGTAGATGGACATTCATGCCACCTTTGTGATCTCCGTTGACCTTGAAAGACCTTACTGTTACTCATCACTGGATTCGTCTCGATAGCCTCAATGAGAAAATAAATACCAAACTATAGCATACCATTAAAAAAAAACAAAGTTGATCTTCATATCTCTGACGTGCCCCCACCTAGCAACAAAAAACCAACGTCATATTACGGCCCCCGTTGTCCCAAGCAACTTTTGTCACACAAAATTTTCAGCTCCTATCATGCTTTCGGAGTAATTCTTGGTGGCAATAGTTAGTGACTCGCCCTGTATAAGACATAGTGGGGAATGTCTCAGTCAGTCTTCGACGGCGTACATGAATATGACTGGCAGGTATCCAGCTCAAATACCGTGAAGTTTACGACGACCGGCTGCAATCCTGAAATCTCTTCGAACATGGCTTGACCAGTTTTTAAGGAGACAGAATGGACCAAAAGATCCAATACTAGTCGACGCTAGAAGTCAGACTCTCCTGACGGACCCAGTCTCTTGTTACTGCTTCGACGGGCCCCTCTTTCGTGACATCTCGTGGTCCGTTCCGCTTTGGAGACCAGTGTTAGGGTACTTTTTGTTGGTTGGTATAGATCGTAGGCGTTTAGGGTTGAAGTTATTTTTACTGTAGGCAGTCTTTCATTTTGTCGCATATATTTGTTACTATGTGCTAATATTTTCGCGTACCTGTCCTCTTTTATTCTGAAAATTAAATGCCTACTTGCTCAAGATCGTCATCTTTTTCTTACTTACTATACGCATTCTAAAGAAACGTTTGTCTTAACAATTTCAACTAGTTTGTAGTATTTTGGTACATGCACTAAAGACCTCTGAAGCGAGCACTCAAGCTTTTATTTCGAGTCCCTCGAAAGAATGGCGTGTTCTTTCACTGGTATCACTCCTAATCGCAAAGGTGAGATCGTGCTGATATATCTCAATGCACATTAGAGACATTCGCAGCGTAACGTTCTCTGTTTTAATGGGAACAGATGCATATCGAATAAAACGAGCTGCACACGCGATGTGATCGTTTGGTCAGTAATCTCTCGCAGAATATTCTTATCACCAGAGACAAATGATCCTCGTGAAACTAACAGGTGCTATACCGATCCCTTCGAGATGTATTCCTCTCACATCGCCACACACAGAGTTAGAAAAGCTGTACTACTCCACCCAGTGGTGTTTCTGCTCTGAACGAATCGAAAGGCTGTATATGAGCTGAAGGTTGATTTTCTGTCGTTGGCTAACCGCTTCACGCAAAACGCGACTACGTTTCTCACAAATGCGAATTTGATATCTGAGGTTGCAGACAACTTTTTGTAAGATATGAGGGGACTGTTTTTTTGTTATGAGAGAAGCAGAAGTGCTACTTATATCTGTTATAGAACTTTTGTACACGAGCTCGTAACGAATGATATTCTGCTCAATTTGTAAGATACATTACAATTTTTTTCAGTGGGATATTCTCACGGTATGGACCACGAAAGATTAAGACAATGTCTTTTTGGTATTTTTTCATTTTTTTGAGACAATTGAACTACGTTTTGTGTTAAGTGATTTATACAAAATATCTAGACTAAAAGGATATTATTTTCATCTTTGGAATTTATTTTTTCCAGAGATGAAATAAAATTCAGATTGCACAATTGAAGATCTTATAGACGACGACTCTTAAAGAATGAATATTACATGTTTAGTACACATAACCACATAAGTTACAGCAAACATGTTATCTATCTTCACCTTTACCCCTGATAACACTAGACAAGTGGATCGTAACCCCTCTAAGAACTGTGTTTACTAGAAAATATTAGAGCCCTGAACACGTAACAGACTGAAGTGAATACGAATGGCACAGCAGTGAATGGCACGGCCAAGATTGACAGGAAGTATTCAAGGTATACTGGTAATGTTGGTTTACTATATTTCAAAATATCTGACCAATGAAAACATTGCCGCCTACGGAAGTTCGAAAACTGTAGCCCCTGTTTTGTTCAAATGTTAAAATGTGTGTGAAATCTTATGGGACTTAATTGCGAAGGTCATCAGTCCCTAAGCTTACACACTACTTAACCTAAATTATCCTAATGACAAACACACACACCCATGCCCGAGGGAGGACTCGAGCCTCCGCCGGGACCAGCCGCACAACCCATGACTGCAGCGCCTTAGACCGCTTGGGCCCCTGTTTTGATGGGCACTGTTTACAGTTAGTCAAATATACTAGCAATCGATGGTCTATCAGACTTCTAATATTTTTCAGCCGGCAAATAACGGAGCGTTAGCTACCTAAATGTAGTACCGTATAGTTTAGTAGAGTAACGACGCTTGTCTGACAATATGTTTACAAGTTCTATCTCTTGTAGTAAACTTCGTTCATTTCCGATTACATTTTTATCTTTCATTTTAAAGTAATTCATTCCTTACTTCTGCGATGTCTTTCAAACCACAGGCGCAAGTTGTGAGGGGAGGATACCAACTTTGCAACGTGGAGAAATAGCACTCCTTTATAGACAAATAGCAATCCTTTTTTCACTTCCTGCCGCGTTAACTGATGTTGTCGTACTATATGAAACGATTAAGTTTTACAAGGTTTAGTTATAAAATTTTAATTATCACCTCGAAAAATATTACGTAATTATTTTATTTCCTTCCAGGTACATGTCTCCATTCATGGTACACATGAAATCCCCGCGCTACAGTAGCGTAACACGCCACTAGTGGGGACAAAACAAAACGGCGTAGCTTACTGTAAAGTGAAATAACGTGCAATAATTAATTTTCTACACAGAAAGTTAGAATAAAAACGTCTTAAGTCACAATTTGTCTAGTGTTGTATTAAATTACAAGATACATTTCGGACCCTGCAGGTCCATCTTCAGGTGAAATCGTCTATCACATAATTTACCCTCGCTCTTGAGTGAGGTGAAATGCATTCTTCTGTTATGAAGAAGTTAGATATTAAGCTTGAAACTTCCTGGCAGATTAAAACTGTGTGCCCGACCGAGACTCGAACTCGGGACCTTGCCCGCGAAAGACAAAGGTCCCGAGTTCGAGTCTCGGTCGGGCACACAGTTTTAATCTGCCAGGAAGTTTCATATCAGCGCACACTCCGCTGCAGAGTGAAAATCTCATTCTGGAAACCTCCCCCAGGCTGTGGCTAAGCCATGTCTCCGCAGTATCCTTTCTTTCAGGAGCGCTAGTTCTGCAAGGTTCGCAGGAGAGCTTCTGTAAAGTTTGGAAGGTAGGGGACGAGATACTGGCAGAAGTAAAGCTGTGAGTACCGGGCATGAGTCGTGCTTGGGTAGCTCAGATGGTAAAAAAAAAAAAAAAAAAAAAAAAAAGATGGTAGAGCACTTGCCCGCGAAAGGCAAAGGTCCCCAGTTCGAGTCTCGGTCGGGCACATAGTTTTAATCTGCCAGGAAGTTTCATATCAGTGCACACTCCGCTGCAGAGTGAAAATCTCATTTTGGAAGTTAGGTATTAGTTCTCGTATTTCGTGAAGTGAGTGCAGAAATATGTGAGAAACAGTAGGAAAAACAGTGAAAAATTAACGGAATAAACTTGGAAGGATATTTGTAACCTTTTGAGTTCATCATACGTTGCTTTATTCGTATTGTCGTTGCACATCACGTCACTCAAGGCTCACATTTGTTTACAATTGTTTAAAAACGCTTCACAGATGTAGTTTAAACAGATGTAATCGAAGATGAAGTATATCACATCAAGCTAGGGATCTGATTTCTAAGAAGTTGATGTATATAAGGAATAAATTTAAAATCAGTCTTTAAAATTACTAAAATAAATATTGGCTAGCGAAATCTGCTTGTTCATATGTTCATCTAACATAAATACACTCATGCTCATAAATTAAGGATAATTGCAGAATGTGGTGCCACACAACGTGGCACTACACAAAACTGGCGCTAATAGCATAGGCACATAGCGAACACACACAACACAGATCTGTAAGTCCACGGTATTGGTGATAAGTTGAGAAAACCGTCCCGAAACACATGTGCTACAAAACGCCACTGTTTCTTGCGCATGTACCCCGACATAAATATGGGATATGATAACCATGCACACGTACACAGGCCGCACAATGGGTTGGCATACTCTGGATCAGGTGGTCGAGCAGCTGCTGGTGTATAGCCTCCCATTCTTGCACCAGTGCCAGTCGGAGCTCCTGAAGTGTCGTAGGAGTTTGAAGACGTGCAGCGATACGTCGACCGAGAGCATCCCAGACGTGCTCGATGGGGTTTAGATCTGGAGAACAGGCAGGCCACTTCATTCCCCTGTATCATTTGTTTCAAGGTTCTCCTCCACGATGGCAGCTCGGTGGGGCCGTGCGTTGTCATCCATCACGAGGAAGGTGGTACCAACTTCACCCCTGAAAAGCGGACATACTGGTGCAAAATGACGTCCCGATACACCGGACCTATTACAGTTACTCTGTCAAAGGCATGCAGGGGTGTACGTGCATCAATCATAATCCCACCCCACACCATCAAATCAAGACCTCCATACAGGTCCCTTTCAAGGACATTAAGGGGTTTTTATCTGGTTCCTGGTTCACGCCAGATGAAAACCCGGCGAGAATCACTGTTCAGGCTATATCTGGACTCGTCCGTGAACATAACCTGGGGCCACTGTTTCAATGACCATGTACTGTGTTCTTGACACCAGGCTTCATGGGCTCTATGTGATCAGGCGTCAGTGGAATGCAGCTTGCAGGTCTCCGGGCGAATAAACCATGTCTGTTCAGTCGTCTGTAGACTGTGAGTCTGGAGACAACTGTTACAGTGGCTGCGGTAAGGTCCCGAGCAAGGCTATCTGCAGTACTCCGTGGCCGTCTGCGGGCACTGATGGTGAGATATCGGTCTTCTTTTGGTGTCGTACACTGTGGACCCCCAGTACTGCAGCGCCTGGACACGTTTCCTGTCTGCTGGATTCGTTGGCATAATCTTGAGATCACACTTTGTGGCACACGGAGGGCCCGTGCTAGACCTGCTGTGTTTGACCAGCCTCCAGTCGCCCTAGTATTCTACACCTCATAACGTCATCAATATGTATTCTTTGATCCATTTTCCACACTCAGTCACCATTAACACGTCTGAAAACGTCTGCACACCTACTCGTTGCACCGTACTGTGACATGCAGTAACACACCTCTGCGCATGTGGACTGCTGCCAGCGCTACCGTGCTATTACTGCAGGTCAAATGCAGCCCATGGTCATACCCCAAGGTGATTTAAACCCACAAACCGCCCACCAGAGCGCTGTTTCACCATGTATCAGCATTATCCTTAATTTATGAGCATGAGTGTATATGAAAAAAGAAATTCCGCTAGCAACAATAATTTTTGTTAGATGAACAAACAGATTTCGCTAGCCATAGGTATTTTAGTAATTTTAAAGACTTATTTTAAACTTACTCCTTGCGTATTTCACCTTCATAAAACTCAGATCTCTGATACTATGTGATAAACTTCGTCTTTGATCACATCAGTTTAAACTACATCTGTGAAATGGTTTTGAACAGTTGTAAATAAACACGCGCCTTGAGAGACGTGACGTGTGACCACAGTACGATTAAGCCAACTATGCTGAACTCAAAAGGTTAATAAATCCTTTCTTGTGTATACTGTAAGTTTTTCATGTTTTCTCCATTATTTCTCACATGTTTCGCACTAGACTCACGAAATACCAAACGTAACATCTAACTTTCTCACAACATGAGAATGCATTTCATGTCACTCAAGAGTAAATTTAAATTACGTACTAGACGTTCTGGCAAGTGTGAATATTATGGAACTATCACTTTAATAAATCATGGTTGCAAACATGGACGACAAACAGTTTAGACAAGAAGAGTAGAAGCTTTTGAAATGTGGTGCTGCAGAAGAATGCTGAAGATTAGAAGGGTACTTCACGTAACTAATGACGAGATATGGAACCGAATTGGGGAGAAAAGAAATTTGTGGCACAACCTGGCTAGAAGAGGGGATGAGTTAGTAGGACACATTCCGTGACATCAAGAGATCGCCAATTTAGTACTGAAGGGAAGTATGGGAGGAACAAAGTGAAGAGGGAGACAAATACATGAATACAATAAGGAGATTTAGAAGACTGCAGAGTGCAGTAGTTATTCAGATGTGAAGAAACTTGCACAGGATAGGGTAGAATGGGAGGTGTATCAAACCAATGTTTGGACTGAAGACCACAACAACAACATTAGACGATTTGGACCTCAATATGGATCTTCAAGGTCCGAAATGCATCGTGTAATGTAATAAAACACAAGAAAAAATTGTGACTGAAGGCGTTTTTATTCAAACTTTCTTTCTATTGAATTCAGTCTCGTTTACAGCTGCAAAATATGGATAAAATAAAATTAATTTTCTGAATTTGAAAGGAAAAAACGCTGTTAAAATCCATGTTGAGTTGGTGGAAAGGAATAACCATCATATGATACATAGCCTTAGGATGCATATACAGGGCCTTCGAGGCCATTGTATGCCTTCATTTAAAAAAAAAAAATCTGTAATTTTTTGTTTGATTTCAAACTGCTTTCCAGTACTCTTTCACTAACACTGTGACATTCCTCCTATCAAGTCTGAACTAGATACCTTTTTAAGTTTTTTGTATAATTCAATACGTTTACCCATACACTGTGAATGCATAAGCAGGACTTCAGAAGCCCTTACCCTTTTATAAATGTTCTGTGGCCTATATTGTCTTCAACATTTGTTTGGGAGCAGTTATTAATTCAACAATAACTGTAGTGGTATTTCCAGCAACAGGAGTGCCAACACCAGCAGTAGCTGTAGTATTAATAGTATAACTAAAAAATAATACACGCTACTTTCAAATATTGGCGATGTCGGTGTATTATTGATCTTTTTGCTAACAAATGTTTTATTATTGCATAGTATTGCTATCCTGTGCTGCTCTTGTCAGCCTCATTGTTAGTGTAGCTTGTTTTTTGCTGCAAGGCCCATATTGTTACGAGTATGACTCGTTTAGTGCTGCACAAGCTGCTGTTCGAGAGACACGCCATTTGCTATGGCTTCAACA
This sequence comes from Schistocerca nitens, assembly GCF_023898315.1. Lineage (NCBI taxonomy): Eukaryota > Metazoa > Arthropoda > Insecta > Orthoptera > Acrididae > Schistocerca > Schistocerca nitens. The sequence continues at coordinate 588,006,254 of NC_064618.1, forward strand.
CGCAAAGCAAGAGAGTCAGTACGTGAAAATGCAGCTAATTTTGAAAGCGTTGTGGCTCTGTGGTTTGAAGAAGATGATTCTTGCGAGGAAGGAAATATTTTTGAAGTTGCAAGTAGTGAAGAATCAGCCAATGAACCTGCAGATGTGAATATTGAGGCAGATGACAGTCCTTCCGATAATATTACTTCATCAGAGTCTGAAAATGAAGAACCACCACAAAAGGGTATAGAAGACTACACATGGAACGATTTGGAAATTAGGTCCTCCTGCAACTTTTCGTACGCCTCTCCATAATATCGTAAAGAAGGCACCTGGTCCAGCCCGTGGTTTGAAAACCTGTAAACCTAAGGATGCCTGGAACTACTTCATCTGCAAGGAAATACTAGAGGAAATCATCAACTGCACAAATGTTGAAGGCAGAAGAGTGGCTGCTTTACGTAGTAAAACGTGGAAAAACGTTTCACTTGCTGAAATGGGGGGTTTTCTTGGTCTTTTACTGCTTTCTGGTGTTGAGAAGAGTTAGGATGTCCCTATTAGAGGATTATTCTTGGATGAAAAGGCAAATCCTACATATAAGGCCACCATGTCAGTAAATAACGGGTGATCAAAAAGTCAGTATAAATTTGAAAACAGAATAAATCACGGAATAATGTATATAGAGAGGTAGAAATTGACACACATGCTTCGAATGACAAGGGGTTTTATTAGAACAAAAAAATGCAAAAGTTCAAAAAATGTCCGACAGATGGCGCTTCATCTGATCATAATAGCAATAATTAGCATAACAAAGTAAGACAAAGCAAAGACGATGTTCTTTACAGGAAATGCTGAATATGTCCACCACCATTCCTCAACAATAGCTGTGGTGGAGGAATGATGTTGTGAACAGCACTGTAAAGCATGTCCGGAGTTATGGTGAGGTATTGGCGTCTGATGTTGTCTTTCAGAATCCCTAGAGATGTCGGTCGATCACGATACACTTGCGACTTCAGGTAACCCCAAAGACAATAATCGCACGGACTGAGGTCTGGGCACCTGGGAGGCGAAGCATGACGAAAGTAGCGGCTGAGCACACGATCATTACCAAACGAGGCCCGTAAGAGATCTTTCACGCATCTAGAAATATGGGGTGGAGCGCCATCATGCATAAACATCGTATGTTCCAGCAGGTGTTTATCAGCCAGGCTGGGGATGATGCGATTCTGTAACCTATCGGCGTACCTCTCACTCGTCACGATAGCAGTTTTGCTGTCCAGCGCCATCTGTCGGACATTTTGTGAACTTTTTTTTTTGGTTCTAATAAAACCCCATGTCATTCCAAGCATAGGTGTCAATTTTTACCTCTCTATCTACATTATTCCGTAGTTTATTAAGTTTTCAAATTTATACTGACTTTTTGATCACCTGGTAGATTCGAGGATATAAGGAGAATGATTAGATTTGATGACAGGCGTACCTGTGAAGCTCGATCTGCAGATGATAAACTTGCAGCTGTTCGCTATGTATGGGAACTATTTCTTGACAAGTGTAGAAATAGAATGATTCCTAATGATTCGCTCACAGTTGAGGAGGAGGAGGAGATTAGTGTTTAACGTCCCGTCGACAACGAGGTCATTAGAGACGGAGCGCAAGCTCGGGCTAGGGAGGGACGGGAAGGAAATCGGCCGTGCCCTTTCAAAGGAACCATCCCGGCATTTGCCTGAAAGGATTTAGGGAAATCACGGAAAACCTAAATCAGGATGGCCGGAGACGGGATTGAACCGTCGTCCTCCCGAACACAGTTGACGAACGGCTAGTCCCATTCCTGGAAGATGCAGCTTCACCCAGTATATGCCCTCTAAACCAGCCAAGTATGGCATAAAAATATTTTGGTTATTATGCTTTAGACGGAGTTGTTTACACGGGAAGGAAACCCCATGAACCTATTCAGAAAAATCTTGGATTGAATGTGGTGAAAGATCTTGCTAAAAGCATTGAAGGATCATAAAAAAATATTACTGTCGAAAACTTCTTTACTAGTGTGCAGCTGGCAGAAGAGATGCTTCAGAAGCAAATTACAGACGTGGGAACAATCAAACAAAATAAACCAGAAATTCCTAATTGGATGAAATCATCTACCTCAAGAGCGATTCATTCCTCTTTGTTTGCATTTAGAGGTGACATTACAATGGTGAGTTATGTTCCCAAAAAGAGAAAGTCTGTAGTTCTCGTTAGCACAATGCATCACGACAGAAACATTAATGAAACTCATGCAAAACAGAAACCAGATATAAAGTTCTATAACCCTACGAAGGGTGGAGTAGATCAAATGGACCAGAAAATACGTTATTACACTTGCAAGACAAACAAGAAGATGGCCATTTGCATTATGGATGAATATGATGGACGTCGCAGCAATGAACAGTGAAATTTTATTTTCCGCCCAACATCTGACATACCATAGTGGAAGAAGTGATAAAAGGCGTTTGTTCCTAAGAGATCTAGCAGAGGAAATGCTAAGACCACTAATGGAACTTCGTATTCAAATCCCTAATCTTCCAAAGAAAATCGTCGATGCCATGAAAAGATGTGGTGTTCAAAAAGATGTCTCATTGCCGAATCAACTACCTGTTTCAGGAAAAAGAAGATGCAATTATTGTCCATATAATAAAAAACCAGGAAAAGTGCTATGACATGCATTAAGTGTAAAACCAACATTTTTAAGGAACACAGTGGCGTTCTTTATACTTCTTGTTTGTCACATGTTGAAAACTAAGAAAAATGCAATTTTATGTGAACAATGAATAATAACTTTTTGTGAAAATATTGCCTATATACATAATATTTTGAATAATGAGTATGTTTTAATTGAAGAAATTGGTTGTAATAAATGCTATAAAATGTAAACTGCAACTTATAAGTGAATTAATAAAATTATTTGCATATTTTGTATGTAAATGGATGTAACTAACAAAAATTCACTCTTAGAGTTTTTTTAAAAAAATTAATAATATGTTAATCAGGCCTACCAGATCCTGTTGCTGTATCTTAGGAATATTTCAATATGACAATAAATTTGACAGAAATAAGTTTAACTCCAAAGAATGATTATATGAAAAGAGGAAAATTTTAAATTAGGGCAGGGCCTTGGAAGCCCTGCATATGCATTCATGTGTGTTTTCGGCACCATGCATCCTAGGGTATAGTTAGGTGGCGCAGATGCTCCCATTATGGTCAGACGAGTGTGAATGGTAAAGAACCAAGTGGTGGACATCACTTTGTGAAGAATCGCAAGAGAAGTGGAGGCACTGCACACGAAGACAGGCGTATCACAATCCAGGAGGTGGGGGATACAGTGAACTATCAACTGTGCATTAGTTTGCAACATATTGCAGGTTATATTTTTAACATGGCAAATATCGCCGTCAGCAATGTTCGGTGACCTCTGACGACATTCTAAAAGCCCACTGAAAGGAGTGAGCAGCCCGCCAAATGGAGTCAGCAGCAGTCATGTTACATCTGTGTCAGGCAAATCCTAATGGCAGTGGAGGAATGCTGGCTGTATTAATATTATCCAGAGACGGATGAGCAATATGATACCGAGACGGATGAGCAAAGCAAGCGGCGAAAACATGTGGGTTCACCATCACCGAAATACAAGATGAGGACCCAAGTGTCATCTGGTTGGGTTATGCCAAATGTTTTCTGGGACTATGCTTGTAAAGAGCATACTGGCACAGCAGCATACTGTCGAAATTTCCTAGCGAGGTTAAGGGAAACTGACCAGGTTACGCGAAACTGGCCGAGAGTGTGATTTTTTTTCAACCACAGTGCCCTACCTCATGTTATTTATAGGACACAGGCATACATGCTGGTTCTTGGGGCTATAAAACGTTACCTCATCTCCCATGTATTCTCCTGATACGGCACTGAATGACTCCTTCTTTCGTCAGATGGGGAAACCAAAGCACAGCAGGAATTTTCAAAATGGTGAGGAGGTGATTTTCAAGCCTGGACATATCCTGAACAGCAGAAACGCCGACTTGTTCCTCAAGTCATCTTTGGGAAAAATGCGTTGAACTAAAGAGTGAATAAGCAGAGACGAACTAATACCACTATGCATTTCCTATCTCCTTGGTACCCTCATTAGATCATTGCAGATAATTTTAAATCAAGGGAAACCACACAAAAATATTTATATACAGTTTATGGAACATTCAAGCAGTTAAATACAAATGATAAAATAAATGAAACTGATTAGCATATATCTGAATGAAAACTCGTTTGTCCACTATAGATGTATTTATTGAAATCCATGCAGATTCGCATTACCAGTTTTGAAACATATTTAGCTGTGTTTTCTGGTGCACATCTGTACAAAAATTATATATAAAATTATATAATATGAATAAATTACACTGTGCAACAATCAAAATCTAAATCGAATGAAAATAACCAATTCCTATCAATTCTAATGTGCTGATCGCGAATGTCACAAAGACAATTCAAAATTAGCTCTAGTTTTCATTTAACACTGTTTTATTACGGTGAGATAATTATATACAGATTTTTATGTTAAGTTTAAAATCAAATATTGTAATGGTTTGTCAGAGTCATAATAACTAGTAAGAATGGATTATATTATTGTCCCTGGTCTTACGTGTGTGCAGTATTTCGGATAGAAACATTTTGATACCAATTTCAGTGATCTTTTTTGTCTCCGTCCTCTTCAACTTCAGTGACTTTATTAATGCATGTAATAATTTTTGTACCTTTGTTTCCAGATTAACTACCAGTTGTTCAAGTGAACTGCTATTGAAGTGAACAAAAATTCCACAAGTTTGTGTTAACAGTGCTGACACATTTTGCTCTGTGTGTGTGGAGAAGTGACATTTGCTTCACAAAAACAGCAAATAACTCCATTGATTAAAAAAGCTTGCAGTTGTTAATTTGGGTGCGAAATAGTTGATAAGGATAAACCCTGAGCTCCACATGTGAGATGCAATACTTGTGTCAGCAACCTCAGGAACTGGATGCATGGAAAAGGACGTCCAATGCCCTTTGCAGTGCCCATGGTCTGGCCAACTAACCATGTCAGTGACTGATACTTTTGTGTTGTTCCTTCTATCAAGAAGGAAATATCCAAGAAGAAGAAGCGAACAGTGATCTATCCTAACATTCCATCTACCATACGTCCAGTACTACATGGGGAAGGATTGCCAATACCTGAACCACCGACAGAGTACAAGACTACTTCTGATGGGAATTCTGAATGTCCTGAACAATATACATCACAAGATCCAGAGTTTCTTCCAAATATATCATCAACTGATGAGCGAAAAAAATTGTCTCAAAATGAGTTAAGTGATCTCATTAGACATTTGGAGCTCTCTAAAGCTACGGCTGAGATTTTAGCGTCAAGATTGCAGCAGCGCAATTTTCTTGAAAGCAAAGTAAATGTTTTATTCTACCACAGAAGCGGACAGCAATTCATTCCTTTTTTTAACATGCAAGATAATGTTGCGGCATGTGTGTACATAAATGGTCTAATGAAAGCTCTCAGAATTAATTGAAACTCTGATGAGTGGAGACTTTATCGATTCGTCAGAATTGAGCTTAACAGCAGTGTTTTTACGTATTGGTAATGAGATTTCTTCTATTGCAGTTGGGCATAGTGTGCATATGAAAGAGTCATACCAAAACATGAAAATTTTACTAGAAACCATCAAGTATAATGACTCTCAATGGCAGATTTGTGATGACTCGAAAGTGGTTGCACTGCTATTAAGTATGCAGTTAGGGTATACTAAATATTGCTGCTTTCCCTTTGAATGGGATAGTCGAGCTCGCGCATCCCATTGCAGTAAACATGAATGGCCCACCAGAAAATCTCTTCAACCAGGTATAAAGAACACTAGGAGTGAAAACCTGTAGTAGACCCTAAAAAGATTCTGTTCCCGCCCTTGCACATCAATTTGGGTCTCATGAAAAACTTTGTCGAGGATATGAACAAAGATGGTGACGCGTTTAATTATTTAAGGAAAAAATTCGCTAACATAAGTCATGCCAAAGTAAATGGGAACATCTTTGTAGGCCCACAGATTCGAGTTCTTTTTGGAGACCTTGCTTTTGATGGAATCATAGGTGGTGATGAGAAGCATGAATGGAAATGTTTTAAGACAGTCTGTTTACAGCTCTTAGGGAACAAACGAGCAATAAATTACAAGGAGATTGTAGATAACATGTTGTCATCTTATGAAAAACTTGGTTACAACATGTCATTGAAATTGCATTTCTTACATAGTCATCTTGACTTCTTCCCCAAACTTTGTGGTGCAGTAAGTGATGAACATGGGGAGCGATTTCAAGATATTGCCACATTTGAAAAGAGGTAGGCTGGAAAGTGGAGCTCTACTATTTTAGCAGACTACTGCTGGACTGTCATAAGGGGTGTTCTCGAGTATGTGTATAAACGTCAAGCCAAGTGAAAACGGCTATCTTCTGAATTTATCTTTGAACAAAATATGTAATTGTATATACTTTGCATATGGACATTTAACATTTGTAATGCTTTGTATACATTTATGAACTGTTAATTTATATATTTTCTTTTGTGCTTTACAAAATTCTGGTACAAAGTAGATTTACAAAGTATTTGCATTCACGTAATATTATCTTCATTTTTTCTTAATATTTTACTTTTGTACTTACAGAATGGCAGTGAAATTCATCAATGCATAACACATAACATAATTCAAGTAATTATTCACGTAAAATTTGTTATACTGTATCTCGGAACATGACTGCATGTTTAGTTAGTGAGTTATTTATACAAAAATGTAGATTACTTTTTTTAAAAAAGGTAGAGCTAAATATTTATGAAGATGATGATTTTGTATAATTTTATACTGAAATAAACATAACTAAGTCAAAATCATGCAATTTACACATTTTCACTTTAAATTCGTTGTTCAGTATTATTTAGGATTGAATAATTAAAAAAAACATGAAAATTAAGCTGGATTAACCGAAGTACCAATCTGCTTCGTGTAAAACGTAAAATTGTTGCATTATGAGACTGACAAGGCGCTGATACTACATATTGATTTTGAACACGTCTTAGCATGTTGGGAACTTATTTACATTGCTGTTACATGCAGCTATTGTAGTTTGCGACTAGCAAGGTCTAATGGTCGACGCCGACTGGAAATATCCTCAGTAATTGCAAAAGAAGAATATAATATGAGAATTAATAAAGCAAAAACAAAAGTAATGGCTTGCGGCAAAAAAGATCAAGTGGAAGTCCAAGTTCATGTAGGCAATGAAGTGCTTGAACAAGTTGATAAATATTACCAGGGATGGAAGTAGCAAGGCAGAATTGAGAAGCAGAATTGCTCAAGCAAAGGCTGCTTTTAACAAGAAGAAAAACATCTTAACATCTAAGAGCATCAGCCTTGAAATCAGGAAAAGATTTTTGAAACCATATGTGGGGAGTGTGGCATGCTATGGGTGTGAAACATGGACTCTCGGGACAGAGGAAGACCAGAAGCTAAATTCTTTTGAAATGTGGTTCTATAGACGCATGTTCAAAATTAAATGTATCGACAAGGTCACAAACGAAGTGGTTCTGGAAAGAACATGTGAGAAGAGAAGCTTCTGGAGTTTCATTGTTAAAAGAAGAGTGCAATTTACAGGTCATCTATTAAGACATAAAGGACTCCTGAACGCAATCATAGAGGGATACGTCGAGGGAAACAGACCAAGAGGAAGACCACAGCTGAGGTACATGGATCAAATCGTGAAAGATGTAGGATGTAACACCTATAAAGAGATGAAGAGAAAAGCTGAAAGACGCACAGAATGAAGACAAGCGGCCATTGTAGCTGTTGCAAACCAATCCTTGGATTGACCACTTCAGAAGAAGAAGAATTGCAAAAATTAAAATTTGCGTGAACACCTTTGGTGTGTGTCGTACCGACAGCCATTCCAGAAGTGTTGAAATTAACTTACTTTGAGACACAAACGTACGTCTTATTCACCCGAAAAACTATTAAACTAACCTCAGAACCAACATCGTTGAATATAAAATGTGCAGATGTGCTGCGCAGTCAAGAGCATTACTGATGTAAATGTTTCCGCAAGATAACGTGAGTGCTCCTCTACTAAAACTTCTAATGAAACTATCCGTAGATTAGATCAGGAATAACATCACAACCATCCTAAACATACAGAACTGAACTTAATGACTGCCGGTGCCTTGGTGAGCACTCGTTAAGCCTCGTTAATTTTTGTTTATTGCTAAACGTTTAGTGCTAGTATCTATTATTGTTGCTAAGTATAAGGTTCATTAAAAAAGATATCAGCAGGATGCTGAAGAATGAAAACCTTTGAAGGGACCGTACTGCTATTACCAAGGTTGGAACTTAAGTTGTGGCAACTATTTATTCACAACCGATACAAAAGTGTTACATGTTTGCACCAATTACTGTCCTTCAAAGTAGTCACCAGCGTTGCGTAGAACCCGTTGCCAGCGATGTGGAAGGCGTGGTATACCGTTAGCAGAGCCTGTTCTGTTGATAGTGCGAATGGAGCGGTCTAAAGTTATGGTGCTTTTCGTGTACGACTGTGATGGTGTTGTCCAAACGCATTACGTTCCTCCACGGCAGACCGTCAGTGCACAGTATTACTGTTCGTTTTTGGAGCATCAACTGCGACCAGCTTTGAGAAAGAAGCAGTGACACTTTCTGCGCAAGCCACCCATCATTTTGCAGGACAATGCCCGGGCTTGTGACTTTGATTTAATTCTGCAGATGAAGGAACCACTTCGTGGCATTCGCTTCAGACCTGTTCCAGAGATTCTACAGGCAGTAGACCGCTCCATTCGCATCATCAACAGAACACGCTCTGCTAACGGTATACTACGACTTACACATCGGTGGCAACGAGCTCTACACAACGCTGGTGACCGCATTTAAGGACAGTAACAGGTGCAAACATGTAACTGTATTGTATCGGTTGTGAATAAATAGCTGCCATTATTTAAGTTCAAATTCTTGTATAAGAGTGCTGAGGCTCCAAACTCGCCGCTATAGAGATATTCATGCACACCCACGTTACGCCCTGCTCGCGTAGGGGTTTTGAGCGTTTTCCGACAACGTAAGGAATGGGGGGACTGGAAGTTCATCAAAGAATGGCACAAGTATACGGAGAGCAATAAAAGGGCCCAGATCGGCTGCGACAGCGGACACCAAGGTGGGAGATTTTATAAGGACCAGTAAGCACAAGGCAATATTTGATGTGGGGTATATTCCAAACTGGTCAGCTTTAACTAAGTCCAAGAAACAAATCTGGCAACATATTTTGTACAAGGCAATCAATCGCATAATATTACTGGCTTGTTTTACGAACAGAAATTATGGGAAACTGTCAAAAAACCTATCTTGTGCAGAAAATGTTGAGGAAGAAGACAAATAATGCATTTCTGACAAGATAAAAAAACACTATATTGTCACACCCTGTATAATAAACAACTGCTCTCCAGTAGTCTAAGAAAGCAATAAAGTGGTCATCTCACCATCATCACTAACAACTACATTTTTCTAGTGAAAGCCAGTACATGATGAAACAAGTTCACATCACATAACAATCACTGTCAATAAGCACCGACTAATATTATAAATTCATACCTGCAGACTTGTCACCATGATATGTTAGTTAGACCCCATTTAGCGAACATCTACACAGTCATTGCTTTTCCATTTAAAGCATAGAGTTCAACAGTAAAAGCCGATGGCCGGTTTACGTAATAACGTGTTGAGCAGAGCAGCTCGATGGAGAGGTGGAGAATCTCTGAAGTAAATCGTTGAGCAGCAGCGGACGTCAATGGAGAGGTGGTGTGATACCCCCATACTATTATTTCATGGAAAACTTTTAGATGATTATCAGTACACCATTTCTTTAACAGTTCGATGTTGTTTCTGTCATTGTTTAATATTTCGCTACGTCCATTATCATCCGCAGGCTGTGCAGATGCAGGTAACCCTTTTCTTGCACACTCTGGCAAGGGAAATTTCATCCATTATAACCTGTCCAGGCACAGTAACGTGACCACCTGTAAAACTCTGAATAACCACATTTTGTAGCGCGGACCGCTGCGAGACATGCAGGAAGAGAGGGTCTGGAAGGTCCTGAAAAGGATTCGGAGCCATGCCGTGACCAGCTGCGTCAGTTTCCCGGTTAAGGTTCGTGGCCCCAACAGCCTGAGCCTGATCGAGATGTACGACAGAGTCTCAATTGGCTTTAAATCTGGGAAGTTTGGTGGCCAGGGGAGTACGGTAAACTCATCCTGGTGCTCTTTGAACCACGCACACAAATACTGCGAGCTGTGTGACACCTTGCGTTGTCCTGCTGGTAGACACATCGTGTAGAGTAAAGACGAACTAAATATAGGATTGGGCATGGTTCCCAGGGATAGATGCATACTCGTTTTGATCCACTGCGTCTTTCAGAATGACGAGAGAGATGAGAGACCTGGACCTTTTGACGATTGTTACAGGGCCTTTTATTTCAACCGTTTCACGCCCTACACGCCAAAGGTAATCTGTCCGATGGAGCAAAAACAGCGATTCATCTGAAAAAGCCATCTGTTGACACCCAGTGGACGTCCAACTGCGGTACTGGCACTTCGTTGCCATGAACAGCAGTCAGCGTGGGTCCTTGAAGCAGGTGCATGCTGCAGCGGCCCACATGCAGCAACGTTCGTTGAACGGTCCTTGAGGAGACGCAGTTGGTAGCCCCTTGATCGATCTAGGCGGTCAGTTGGTCGACTGTTGCATGTGTATTCGCACTTACACATCTCTGCAGCCGTTGTTCGCCCTTGTTATCTATGATCTGTGGTGCACCACTGTTGCCTAGGCGCCGATTTCGGACAGTGCCATCGTGCTACTGCTATCTGCAGTCTGTGATTGATTACAAAGGCCAAACAAAAAATTTTTTTGAAAAACTTTTTTTTTACTTTGATAGCTGATCTTTATAGATTTTTATGAGCTGAATCCAAATCTAGCATAAGTTTTTTGTATCATCCATAGTTTTCGAGCAATATGCTTTTTATTATATAGTATAAAAATCCTATGCTATACAGTAAACGGGGAAATTAATGAAACGCTTTGTTACAACATAAGCAAGGTTTGTATTTACTTAAAACAAAGATATGCTTTAATACATGTTTCACTTGTCAGCTGGAACTGGTTGTATTTTCTTTCTCTTCTTTCTTTGAAGCTTCTCGTGTAGCATTTTCTACGACGAGTCGCTTGCTGAACTTTTCGGTGAAGTGATCAACAGTAGCCCCCCTTTCATGCTGGTGTTCCAGCGGCTTTGGTAGCGTTTCTCCATTAATGTCCTGGTGGAAACGCTCTCCTTGCTCCTCACTAACATCTCCCGTATTGTCCCGGAAGTAATCAAGGTGAATATTCAAAAAGTGAACTTTCAGGCTCATTAAACATCTTAAGTTTTTAACTTCTTTAGCATTGTAGCTGTAATAGAAACATATTCTGGGTCTTTTTCATGTCCTAAGAACATTGTCACTACTTGTTTGAATGATACCCACGCTTCTTCTTCATTTAAGGTCATTGTGGATTCAAAGTTAACATCAAACATCAATTTTCTAATGTGAGGTCCGACATAGACAACTCCTTTTAGTTTAGCTTCTGAAAGGTGTGGAAACGTTTGGCAGAGATACTCAAAACATGGATCGCCTTTACAAACTGTGTCATTAGGCCTAACATTATATGTAGACGTGGTAGGAGTACGTTTATTGGATCGACAAGGTTTTTGCGTAGAATGTTCATCTCACCAGGTTTTAAAGACTCCCTCACAGGCCAGTTCTTTCTGCACCAGTGCTGATCCCTAGCCCTATTGGCCCATTCACACAAGAAACAAGAAAATTTGGTAAAGCCACCTTTTTGACCAAGGAGCATGCATGTTACTTTTAGATCGCCACATATCATCCAACCATGAGCAGGTTTTCATAGCTTTCTTTCATATGTACATAACGTCCAAGAGGTAGAGATGCATACATGTTACCATTGTGTAATAAAACAGCCTTTAAACTAGTTTTGGATGAATCAATAAACAGCCTCCAGTCTTCCTTTTTATATTCAATAACAAACTCATTCATCAGACTGGGAATGTCTGAACGGTACACTAAATCACCTTCTTGTTGAAAAAACTTGGAAAATTCCTGCTCTCTCTTTCTATACGTGTATATGCTGGTTCCAACTGCCAATAAGTTTTTTTTCTTTTAATCTAGAGCCAAGAAATTCAGCCTTTTCTTTCGTTAAGCTCAGATCCCTAATCAAATCGTTAAGCTTCGTCTGAGTAAACTATTTGGGCTCTAGACTTTCTGTATTACAATGAAATACATCATCATCTGGTCAATCTAAATCAGGTTGTACATCAGAAAATACTTCTGTTGCAATACAATTTAAATCATCTCGTGGTTCAGGAACCGGCAAATATACACCATGCCCTACTGATCGAATGGCGGACGGAAGGTTAGGGTAGCTTACCACCTTTTTGTTTTCCGAGTTATGAACAGTAATATCGACACTGCAAAAGTAGCAATCATCGGATTGATTTCTTGGCTCCCTCCTCATCATAGGAACTGGAAATCTAAAGGCTTTTACTCATTTTTGGACCATTTTCTCAGATCTTCAACACACACATTACATACCGTATGCGGCGCCCAAGATATATCTTGATCACCAATTTTATATCCAAAGTATGATAGACAAACGTTATTCAGAAAGTTTGTAATATTTCTTTGGTGTTTTTTAATCACAAATTCACCACAAATATAACAAAAACTGTCAGCAGAGTTTTTACAATCACGATTAGACATTGTACCGAGCAAATGCAGAGGAAACGGGAAAGTAAGGTTAGGTTGACAGTAAACAAAACACCATCTGTTTGCACAAAAATAGAATCGACCCTTTTTGCTAGCAAATGTTTTTCAGCAGTGCTACCAACGTCATCTACATTCATTACACCTCCTTTTAAAATTATTTTAACTATATAAAAGCTGTTAAATTCTCTAAAAATCGCTTAATTTAATAAATGTAACAGTAAAATGTGAAGAAATGGTGAGTGATACAGTTTATGAAGTATCATATTTGGATTTACCACCCTAAAAACATAAGAATAAGGTATTTTCAAGAAAAAAGTTTTTCCATCGTTGGTCTGTGTTATTGGACGTCAACGTCGAACTTAGGTGTGGTCACATTACCTTGTAACTATGACATAATATCACACAGGAAGTTGCAACCATATTGCAAATCACTAGGGTACTGCACAACTGCTGTATTCGTCGCTAAATATGAAGCCACCAGCAAATAAACCAATGACTTTATTTGACGTATTTCGAGTAAAACCCATCCTCGGACTGTCATGAACATCTAGGTGATCAGATATATAAAAGACAGTATGTTACAAACAATGGCAGCTCCTGGTGGTCACATTCATGTGAGTAGGCCGTGTACTTTCCCTGCATCATTCAAGAGTACCGTAGATTTTGTGGCTATGATAAAGTTAGTGGCTTGAAGATCACGTCTCAGCAGCTCGTCAGTGGAGCTGATATCATGCTGATGATTCTTCATCAGCCATATAGTTGTCTTGTTCGTAAAATGGCGTTGTGACGCAGCATTATGAGGCACTACATTTCTTTTGTACAACATGTTATAGGTGGTGTCCATCGCACCGAAGGCATTATTAATCGTCTTAAAACGATGATAGTCGAAGATGAGGGTATACACGACGACGAGCATAGTTAAAAACTCTAAGCGTTTAGCTGCAAACTAGAAAAGGTTCGGATATCAGTCCAGACAAAACACTTACCCTGCTTAAGACTTCTGCTTTTGAGGTTGCAACCTTGTCTGTGATGAGAGTCAACAGCTCTTTTTTTAATGGTTGCTGGGTAAAGGCTCCGGCCACGGCAGTCAGTTGTCTTAATCATGGTAGCGCCCTCTTTCATCTTACACTTAGGAGAGTGAGGGTGGCGGATGGACTTCGCACCTCGCCAGTACCCGCTTCACTACGCCTCTCCAATTTACATTGAAAAAGGGGTGGCCAAGATATTAGGATCACGTATTTACTTCAAACTTTGTACAATTTTAGTGTTCTGTTAAGACAATACAATGTGCAAATAGTAACACAATTTAAAGAAAATCGGAAGGGAAATTTTACGCGTCATTGACGTACAGGTGCGTTGAGATCCTCAGCATTCAAGCTCTCGTCGGCACTGTAGCTCAGCGTGTTCGGCCAGAGGGTTGGCAAGGCCTCTGTAACAAAAAGAACTGAGTGAAATATTCAAAGGGTGTCATGTGACTTTGCTAAGACCAAATGCCGAATAAAATATATAAGCCCCGTAATCGACGAATCACTGGATCGAGTCCGGCTCATGTTTTTAACTAATATTTTTTCCAACGCTAGTCATATTACGTCTGAAGCAGACTTACTTCATCTTTATGTAACTTGATGAACCTGCAAAAGATTAAGTTGTAGGACCCAAGCTGGATAATACGAAGATAAAACATTGTTTCTCATGAATAGAAAGCATGTGGTCACATTAACTAGAAAATATCTTTTTAGACATGACCTGTATGAACAGCGCATGTAAACAGCAGAAAAACACAATAATATTCTGTTCTTGATCGGTGTGGTGAAGTTTTGTAATTGTGATTTGGTTTTCATATGAGAGGACTGTCGAGACATTTCACAAGTAAGTAAAAATGTTAGTTCGGGTTAGATTCGATCCAGTGATCTATAAAATTCGGTATTCGACCGCTCTAACAGCTGAGCTACACAACAATTCAGGTGTAGCTAGGTAAAACAATTCTCACTAGCAGTTTAATATCGTTGAATGACGCTGTCCTTCGTTGTAACAGTGGAAGAGCATATTTCGGAGGTGAGTTAATGTTAACTTCAAAGCGCAACACATTTTTAATTAAGTTACTGAACTTGTGCGTCGGAGTGATAGCAAGTTGCCGGTACAGTGCAACGTATCTTCTCATTCTCTGGAACACTCAAAAACAACTTTTCAGTAATTTTCATAAATGAGTTTGTACAGTATGATACTACACACCATTTGTAACATTTTCCGAAACGTAAATTCCGTAACAAGGCATCACTGTGAATTGGCATTATGGCCGGCCTGTGTGGCAGAGCGGTTCTAGACACTTCAGTCTGGAACCGCGCGACCGCTATGGTCGCAGGTTCGAATCCTGCCTCGGGCATGGATGTGTGTGATGTCCTTAGGTTAATTAGGTTTAAGTAGTTCAAAGTTCCAGGGGACTGATGACCTCAGATGTTGAGTCCCATAGTGCTCAGAGCCAATTGGCATTATGACGGTAGGAGCAGTGCCGTAGTCAGTGTCGCCACAGAACTCACATGCCTCGAACGTACCGCATTAGTGGACTTTGAAGTTATTTGAATTTAATTTCCGTGTTTATAAAAGAATAATCAAATTCAAGAGAAAAAAAGCATGTTAGTAGCATAAAGTGACGTTATTAACCATTTAAGTCAATTTCCAGAAAGCAGTCAATTACCCTATTGCTTTCAAGGCAGTCATTAATATGTACAGTTCAGTATTTCCATCAGTAACACATAACATGTCTAGTATTTACTTTAACAAGTAGAATTCAATATATTTTGGATAGTTATACAAGCAGTGGTGAGAGAATTTAAATCTTGCAACAAATCAAGATTTAAGTAGAGTTACTTTGTTTTAACAGTTCTCGTACATGACACATCAGTAACAACAAAGGCTACATACCACAAATGTTGTTCTTGATTTACAAAACTGAGGTGGAACGGCTCAGGTTGGGAGCGCTATGATTGTGGGTTGAAGGTTGCGGTAGGACAATCAATTGCGACAGGCCAAGGACTCGGTAGAGGTGGTATTGTCAGATGAGATCGGATCCAGGTGAACGATCGAATATTGATCAGGACAGTTCACCATCGAACATTATGGGTGATAGTTTCTTGTCTCTCAAGTTTGTCTCATACAACACTGCATCGTCGGATCGTATGAACCAACTGTACAATTGGATTACTGCTACTTTGAGGAAAATTTACACAGGTTACACTCAAGAAAGGTTTCGTTAGACTATAAATAACAGGTTTTTCTTTACGTGATACACAATAGAAGAAAGAATTCTTCACATTCGGGATGAATTCGGTCTCTTCTCTTTGACGGGAAGAAGACTTTTACACTTCTCATTTTCTAAAACGTCGCTTTTGTTTACACATCATTCAATTACTAAAGTTCGTGATGACCTAGTCCTATAATACGCATATCTGTAGTTTCTCTGTCGGCAAGCCCTTTTAGTTTTCAAAATGAGTTTTCTGATCTAACAATGCCAGCTTGCTGAGTATTCATAGTGACAATCCGAGCGAGAGCTTAACACAGCGGCGGTTAGGTACGATACAGGTTGCCAACTGCTTCGTGTCGTTAGCAGTGTATGTTCCACATCGCGCGAGCAGGCGTCGCCCTTCACACCCGACAACACCGTCAAAGCTTGTATAGCCGGCCGCGGTGGTCTCGCGGTTCTAGGCGCGCAGTTCGGAACCGTGCGACTGCTACGGTCGCAGGTTCGAATCCTGCCTCGGGCATGGATGTTTGTGATGTCCTTAGGTTAGTTAGGTTTAAGTAGTTCTAAGTTCTAGGGGACTAATGACCACAGCAGTTGAGTCCCATAGTGCTCAGAGCCATTTGAACCAAAGCTTGTATAACACCAGCAGCATATGACCCATTTCTGAATTAAGTACTTGTAAGTACTACATTAGTTGTAAGCGTATACTGGCAGTTTTTTAGTTCGTTCTGCAGTGTACAATGTACCGCAACACAGTACAATCTCAGACAGTGCCTCTATGACCTTCTAGTGTTCATTACTATATCATGTCATTTATTCACAATCTTAAGAGTCTAATTTCTAATAAATTGAGCTCACATCATTACAGTCCAATGGTTTAAAATTTTATAGTCCATACCACTTTTTTCCAGAATCCAAGTGCCTTTATCGTAACAGTCTTAACTGACATTTACAAAACAGTAAGCCCACCTCATGGCATAAAAATTATTGCCATACATTGCAATAGGGTGAGTAAGCAATCATTTTCTGACGACGATTACGATTCAGGTCTGACCAGCATGTATCCATACTTTATATTAGAACCAAGGACCTCGTCTATTTGTAAAGTGACAAGACTAATCGTCAAATAGAGTGTCAGGTTAACTTAATACCTTGGATATATGGAAACTAATCGCGAAAACACTAGAGTTTCTAAGCTGGTCAGTTTTCAAAATCACGAGAAACAGTAAAATGGTACTCATACAAAACTTGCTTACTTTACGTAAGACTGATGTTTACAAGGTTTTGCAGCGTACTATATCCAAATAAGTTTTTGCAGCTACTTTTGGTAACAAATATGTGAGTATGCACGAGGTTGGTGCCAAGACACTTATTTACTGATACCAGAAGTAATGGGAAGTCATTTTCAGCGATTGTTCATGTAGCTTAACTATAAAATAGAACAGATCATGTAATAAAGTGTTCACATCAGAAGAATTGCTTGGACGAATAGATCTGTGCCATGGTTCTTATCTGTCGGTCAAAACTTCAGCATCAGGAAAAAAAGGTAATTTCCAATTTTCTTAAGTATTACACCTAACAGCCGTAAACAAACAGGTCTTCTCATATTGTTCCTTGATCTACACAGTGAATTAACTAATCGTCATTATACTCGTATCCCTTATGTCGGTCTTACTGTTGGTCTCATCAAGTAACATACTGAACACCACAGTGTTTATGTTTACGTCATCTTCAACTGTTATTTACGTAACTATACACATCTGCTGATAAGTTTAATACAGGAAGAAATATAGAAATATAGTAGTGCACTCAGCCCATATAATCTGTAAGTAGTAGGAGTACTCGTTTATCCTTCACTACGCTGTTTTCTGGTATGCTTAACCATTTCAAAAATGAAATTTTAGGTCTTTCCTTAGTCAAGACAGATCTTGGTCTTATATAATCAATTCTGGTTTTACTGTCAGCACATTCTAGCTCAGATTTAACTCATAAATAATAGTTACACTAAGACTAAACATTAATTCAGTGAGGATAACCCTGTTTTTCACTTGTGAAAGTATTTCTTCACCTCATCGTCGAGATACACAGAGATTCAAGGCTGCCCCAGAAGGTAGCTCCACTTATGCAGAATACCTATAACCTGATAGAGACCCGTTTGTATCAGCTGGCATTTGCAGTTTTTCTTATGAAGAAGTGATGATTTTGGGTGAGTTTTAAGCAAAATATATTCTCCTACGTGGTTCTTCTGTGTTAGTCGCGATCTTCTGTCATTACTATTTTCCTTAGACGTGCTTGTTCAGTAAGTGAAAATTAGACTCTCTTTACCTTTTCTAGCCAGGAACTCGTGTCACTCCACATACAAGAAATAGGATCGACCCATACAATGCTCTCCTTCTGGTTATCTATGAATTCTGCCGGTATAGTTCGTATATTGTATAGTGGAAAACTGTTCAACATATGTTCAAAACGAGCTAAATATTCTAGCCATCTAGCTTGATTTTTGTATGCACACAACCAAATGAATCAGTCAAGATCTCAAAAAACATGTGCTGTCAGATTTAGTTGAGCATGGAAGCATGATATATTTCTTTAGTGTTATTTACTTGTAAGAATGTTTTCCATTAGTGACACGTAAAATTTGCAGAGCTGCAGGTTTTTCAACAGTTGGAGTATAACTGTCTATTATTCTCTTTATGATGATCCTATTTTAGTGGACTGTTCAGAATTTAACCTAACACGCTTAGAAAAATATCATACAGGGCAACCACACATTTGACTCCACACTTACTTGGCGGAAGGTACCCTGCGATATCAATGGCGACGGTCTTCTTGGTATGATGGGGTGTAATTCTGTATGACAGCAATTTTTTGTGAGTTTGACCTTTTACCATATAAGGCATATTTTCAAGAGCTGTTGGATATGTCTCCTCACGTTTGGGAAGTAGCAGTATATGCTGATCTTGTTAAAGCATTTGGACGTATCTTAGTGACCCCACACGTTATGATTATACCAGAAAAGTGCATTCTCGCATGACATTAGTACAGAAACGCACCATATGTTAGATCTCGGATCGCGCCGGTAAAATAGAACCGTTTTGCAATGTTGTTTTATCTTACATTTTGAATTTAATGTAGGAAATATTTAAAACTTGTACTGACGTGGGTCAGCATTCTGTAGTTCTGCCATGTTTTTTCACATATCTAGGTAGTATTATCTGTTATTGTTATCTTTCATGAGCAGGATATTTTAGTTCTGCTACCGATTCGAGTTCTGCGGCTCAATAATCAAGTGGATAACTGTTGTTGGTAATCTTTTTCATCATTACTAAATTGTGATCTGAGTCCATATGTATGCCTTACAATCCAATATCTGATTTAGAAAGCTCTGTAGTTCAGTTGCAATCTTTCCCTGTCTTTGGAGCTTTTCTAAATATATGACATCCTCTTGTGATTTTTGAATATCCACAGCTGTCACCTGAAGTTTACTGCAGAACTCAGTTTCTCTTCTCTCTCGCTCCTTCCAGACATTCCTGTAACCCTTCCTCATATTCCTTCCCCTACAATCACATTCCATCCCCCACAATTGTTAGATTTTCGTCTCGCTTCACATACTGAATTGTTTGTTCAATTTCCTCCTGTAGTGCTGGGCTGTGGATTAATATGGAGGGCACTATAACGTTAAAAGTATCTAGAGCAGCCCCTAGTAACGTCTCATTACAGGTATGAATATGAAATGTAACCTGAATGGAAAATTTTAAATACCATGGCACCTGGTTGCGTAGGCATCATAACTCAAAAAACAAGAAATTAATCATAGTGTTTTCAGTAGATCTTAAACGAGAAATTATTCTTGGTGTTCTCAGTAGATCTAAAATTCACTTCAATCTGAAGCAGACAGTGTCATCAACAGATCTTTCAGCTAAGACCAAACTTAAAACTTTTAATGCAGCGAAACTACCGGTCTGGTCATATGGCACAGAAACGTTCAGCATCACAGAACAAGACAAAGAGAACTCGCTCATCTTTGAACGTAAAATCATGAAAGATCTTTGGATTAATCGCCGAAGAGAACACCTGGAACAACGAACTGTACAAACTGATAAAACAACCGAACATCGTACAGAAAATGAAAGCACGCAGAAGAAGCCCGACAGGGCCTGACGAAAGCTGTGCTTACGGCGAAACCTAATCGTAACAGTTTACTTAGAAGACCAAGGAATCAATGGGAGAATGAACTGCAGAAGAATCCTGAGCAACTGGATGATCAAGACAACTGACCCCAAAAGGCACAAGAAATTGAAGGCATACTAGCAACAACAGAACTGCTAACAAGTCTTCGAACGAAGCACTAGTGAAACGATTCGATTCACGACATCGAATCATTTTAGCATTTATGACATTTTCGGTTGTTTGGAGGGAAGCATATGGGATCTGAAGATGGCCTAGTGAACTGCTGAAACTGGTAGCCTCCAAATTTCATAGCATCTTAAATTACACGGATGTTGGAGATTTTCATTGACACTGACAATTAATTAACCAGCTGATGTCCCCTGTCCATGACAGACCAACGGAGATTGTACGGGATGTGTCACGCAGGCTCGCATTCAGTGCCAAAGAAAGCATGTCGATCATCGATGATTTCTCTGAGCCTCTCTGTGAAATTGGGAGATGTTCTTCGGGAGCTGGGACTCGCAAGACCTGCAGCTCTGTAAATGCTTGTTCACAAGTTCCGTCGGTTCCTCTCAACAGATTTACTTAAGGGGAGTCAAATGAAAACGAGACACACAGACAAAAAATAATTACCTGTCTATTATTTCAAAAGTAAACGCCATAACTGTTAATACACTTGCCCCACTGTGAGGCAAGACGGCAATGACTTCATATAAAAATGTGCACCTCTTCGTCTGAAGCAAATCGGCGACTATGAATGTCTTTCTTTAGGTCTTCAAAAACGTGATTTCCGTGTTTTTGGAGCCCTGAAGAAAGACAGTAGTTTATTTGATTCGGACAGAGAAGTATACGCCTTGGTACAATCATAGTTCCGTAGGCAATCGCAAACATCTTTCCACGGAGACACTGGCTATCTTGTCTCACAGGGGGACAAATATATTAACAGTTATGGTGATTGCTTTTGAAACAATGAACAGTTTACTTGCACTTTCTCCATCTGTCTCATTTTCATGGGACTACCCCCTTTAGGACGTAAGGGAATATATCAATCGAAGCCCTTATGAAATGTAGTAGAAAACGTTAGGAAGCTCTGTTTATCAGTTGTGTACTGCTTGAAGTGCTACACTCTGGTACGTACAGTTTTATTTACCAATTCACATGCTTTGTGTGGGAGCGCCGACGGTAATGAAATGTAATTTAATTATCTGTGTAGCGTTCCGCATTTGGCTGCTAGCTGTTTTCACTGCCGCCCACCCTGTTCCTACTCATCGGTATAATGGAAACACGGATTGTCTGAGAATTAGAGACTATTCCATATTATATTAAGTCCTTTGTCGGCGTATTGCAGCTCAAGTGAAGTTAATCATCCGAAAGTTGTTGCGCAAGTCTAAGCTAATGACTCAGATCACGTTACCGCCTGCCTGGAATTGAAAGTAAAATAATTCCTTCTTTTTGCTTGCTGCAGAAAAAGCACTCCGTTCAGATTGGTTATTATTTTTAAAAAGCTTGTTATACTGCTTGAACAAGTACATCCGGCATTTTGACAAGCACGTCTTGTTTGTCAGTTTGCATTTAATTTTGTAACCTGCCATTAATTTTGACATAATGGCAATTGTCACTATCACCAGCAAAAGAAAAAGTGCTCAAATGGCTCGGTAGCATAATGGGAAATGTTTTGTTTGTAATATGGGTGCTCATGATTCGAAATTGCCTGCAGGATCCATGACTTCTGTATCTCTCCGATTCTACGTTTACTCACAACAGCCATGAGAGGTACACAGATTGTCAGAAACTGATTTTTGCTGACGAGTTTACATTTTGAAGACAGGTTTCTAATGACATCAGCCGCACTTGGGCATCAAAGTAAATCTATAATAACAGGGGAAAATTTATGCCTGACCAGGACTCGAACCCCGATCTCCTGAGTTTCCTTAAACGCATCAGCCATCCCAGCACGCTTCCAAAGCTACCGAAGTTCCCAGTGTGTTTCACACTATTAGCGTAGCGTCACTTACCCATGAACCCCACACTAGCCATTTTGGATTTCTGCAAGAGATCGTGCTTGGTGTGCATCCGCACCGAAATAATATATTGTTAGCTCTGTGTAATATAGGTTTCCACTTGTCAGTTGTTTACAAGAATGGACACTGGAAACCTGTTCCGGTTTCCGATTTAGTAAGCACGATGTCTAATTCTTTTGTATTAAATTTAGGCGGTTGCTAAATTCTTGCACAACCTAGTATGTCTTTTTTCCTTACCTGGACAAAAAGTCTCTTCTTTCAGATTAGGCCATATTTTTATGAGCAAGTAAAAACCGGACAAATCAAGCAGGTTTCGAAAACCGTTTGACGTTCACACGTGAGTAGCCATTGTACTAGTAAATCGGGCAGCCTGAACAGCTTTGCTAAAATCGAAACTAGAGTGTTTAAGTGACCAACCAGAAGTGGTATTGGCAGTTGGGTTTACGAGAGCTAGATTTTAAAGTCACATGTAAACGCAGTATGGGTAATCCTTTACGTGCCGTTTCTCCCCCAAGAGGACAAACGTTACGTTCGATTACTAGTTCAAAAAGAAAAATGTTGGAGAGTTTTAATTTCCGGCAACCACTATGCCACTACCACATCATATCTTCTCGAATACGAATCCACTGAATCAAACACTGCGTCACTGTGTTTGTACGTCCACTTGTTTCTGGTGCTACTGTCAAAATACTGTCAAAGAGCTCATCTGAACTGGCCTGACACAGCTGCAACGTTTCCGCTACTGCCGAAAAAGAATTACTGCACTCTACGCTTTATCTACAGGCTACGCCAATTTGTTCTGGCTGTTCTAGGGGCTTTGTACGGTACTGTGACGCGGGTATTTCAGTGTGTTCCAGGACTGCAGACGTGTACTTGTAAACGAACAAAACATTAGTTACATAACTATTTCGAGGGGCGAATTAAAAATTTATGACTACTGCTGCTAACATTCTGATCAGCAGATGGCAGTGGCTGAGGGCAGTCTCTAGTCGCGCTTAGCAAGCCTCTACCTGCTCCCATAAAACAGTAACTCGAGAAGAAAGTACGATTGCACAGCTATTTTTCTCAAAGTATAGAAAAGAACGATCCAGAAGACGGCGAGGAAACAACAATGCTACTTCCGCATAAGATTGTCCCCCTTTTTGCAAGAACAATTTCCACCAATGTCCACAGTTCACCTTAAATATGAAAACAAAAAGAAAAGCACATTTGGCAACAAACAACGAAACCACATTTGGCGGCAAATAAAAACCAAGCATTGCTCAGGAGCAGTCAAATACAGTAATGGTAAGTTCATAAAAAGGAGTTTATGCCATTATTTTACCGGAAAATAATGTTTAAATGTTGTATTCTAAAGTAAAAATTCAATTTAGGCCTTGCCATAACATCCCGGTGTTGTAGTTGACAAGGTGTATTAATTTGGACTTGTGGCCGATTTCTATTGGGAGCCACAGGGCACACACAATGTAAAAGACGGTAAACTACATATCTAATTTTAAAAAAATTGGTAGGTGCGAGTAGGACTCACGCACTGAGTGTTCCATGCAAACTTAAATATATATACAGAGACATTTAATCCATTCCAGAGATTGAGGATCTCTATGAGTTTTGCTTATCGACCTTGATACTGGCAAGTAATCCGTCCCACGGATTCCTGTACATTGCAGCCTCTTAATTTCAAGTTTAAAGTCGATAACATACGACAAAAGAAATAGTTTTTCTTGTGATATAATTACAAATTAACAATTTTCAGATTTTTCACTTCTTGCCAAATATCTTTAGTATAGGTCAAAGGGAAGTTCCCTGTGGGTTTTGATGAATTTGTCTGCGAATATCAATATACAGGGTGGTCGGAAATTCCCGTTACAAGCTTCTAGAACATGTAGAGAGTAGTGAGTACAGAACATTTTGAGTAGAAACCCATGTCCGGAATCGTATCGTTTCCGTTCTACGACAGTTTCAATTGAGATGTGTACCTCGTCAACTTCTGCTTAGGGCAAGAGAAACGTCTCAGAGTTCCCTGTCCTGGTATGCAACAGGGTAGACACGATGACGCGTACTACGTCAAACGATCCCCAGTTGTCACTTACTGTCCGCTTTGCTGTGAGACCGAGTCAATACCTGTGCATCACCGATGGAGGAGTCCACCCTGATAGCTGAATGCATTCCGGCACAGTACCTTAGCGTGTTCGTTCAGAGAGCTGATTGGCCTCTGTAATAATAATAATAAAAAAACTGAGTAGAGAGGTCAACAAACGAACTTGACCGGATGTCATGTGACGTCCGCAACGACCAAACACAACGATAAACAACGAAAAAAATGAAAAAAAGGTCAGTGTGACGGACTGCCGTCCTAAGGGGCCCGGGTTTGATTCCCGGCTGGGTCGGAGATTTTCTCCTCTCAGGGACTGTGTGTTGTTTTGCCTTCATCATCATTTCATCCCCATCCGGCACGCAGGTCGCCCAATGTGGCGTCGAATGTAGTAAGACCTGCATCCAGGCGGCCGGATCTGCCCCGTACAATGACACCAAACGCTCATTCCCATTACCGAAAGAGGAAACATGGTGCAGTACACGTTTGCGGAATACACAGGTATGCTCCTTGTGTATGGCGAAGCTGGAGGTAACGGAAGAGCTGCTAGTCGCCTGTATCACGAACTTTGTCCACACCGTCACACTCCATCGCACAAACTGTTTTCTGAAGTTACACAATGTCTACGAGAAATGGGTACCTTCACTGTGAGGAGGCAGGACTGTGGTGCTCCACGGCGACGCCGAACTCCCGAATTTGAAGAAGGTGTGCTGCGTCGCACTGGAGACAGCCCGTCAATGAGTTCGCGAACAATTGCGCGTGCATGGCTGTTAGTCACAGTACCGTCTTGTGCGTCCTGCATGAGCAACAATTTTGTCCGTACCACTTACAAAGGGTACACGCTATGGGTCCAGCAGACTTTCCACAACGCGTCGCCTTCTGCACATAGTCCCTGCAACGTTGCATTGACGCGCCCCTGTTTCCACGTCGAGTTCTCTTCACAGATGAATGTAGATTCACAAGGGATTGTGTTCTGAATGCTCGAGATAGACATGTCTGGGCGGACGAAAACCCTCATGCCACGCATTTTCAGGGATTTCAAGACAGGTTTGGAATTAACGTGTGGGCAGGTATTCTGGACCGTCATGTGTTTGTACCATACCTCCTTCCATCCAAGCTCATGGGTCCCGCATACTTAGCCTTGCTAAGACATGTGCTGGATCCGTTCTTGGAAGCTGTGTCATTGAATGTCCGTCAGCAAATGTGGTTTCAGCATGATGGAGCACCACCTCACTTTTCACTGGCTGTCCGGAGACATCTCAACAGACGGTATGGTGAAACATGGATAGGCCGTGGTGGTCGAACCGCATAGCCCCCACGATCGCCGGATTTAACTACTATGGACTACTTCTTGTGGGGTCGTATGAAGTGCCCAATTTATGAGACACCTTTAGAAACAGAGGAAGATCTGCTAGCACAAGTTCTGGCAACTGCACAAGATATTGAAGGGACAACAGGTGGGCTGTAGAGAGTGCACCAGAACATGATCTGCTAGCACGAGTTCTGGCAGCTGCACAAGATATTAAAGAGACAACAGGTGGGATGTAGAGAGTCCACCAGAACATGCTTCGGAGTTGCAATGTGTGTAACAACGTTGATGGTCGCAACATTGAGCCGCTAATGTAGTGCATCGGTACCTTACGGCTGGTGCCTTAGATGCTGGATTCTTGTTGATGTCGACTAATGTAAACCATAAGGTGTAAGTTGTAATTCAAATGCGTAAGTAATAACGGAACGAGTCACTAGTCTTTTCAAATGGGTTGCAACAATTGGACTGGGTCACACCTAAGTACATTCCTCACGTAGGTGTGGATGAGATAATCATCTGCATTGAAACTGTCATAGAAGGACGATACTTTTCCGGACATGGTTTCCTATTCAAAATGTTATGTACTCACTACCCTCTACATGTCCTAGAAGTTTGTAACGGTAATTTCCGACCACCCTGTATGTTACATAAATTGTTGTATCTTTAGACTGTATTGATTTAGGTGTTTCAGTTTTATACACCAGGAAGGGACCGTTTACCTTAATATGTGACATAAGTTTCAACTTGATAAGTCTATCCATTCCTGAGAAAAAGGCATTTTGAACAGTCGAACAGACAGACAGACAGACAGACTAATTGACATTAAATCTGTATGTATATATTTCAGGAGCCGGCCGGTGTGGTCGAGCGGTTCTACGCGCTTCAGTCTGGAACGGCGCGACCGCTACGGTCGCAGGTTCGAATCCTGCCTCGGGCATGGATGTGTGTGATGTCCTTAGGTTAGTTAGGTTTAAGTAGTTCTAATTTCTAGGGGACTGATGACCTTAGATGTTAATTCCCATAGTGCTCAGAGCCATTTTTTATATATTTCAGGAATAATAAAAGAAAAACAACCAACTATTGTGAAATATGTTTGGGTATTAAACAAGAGAAAAATTTTGCTCTTGGAAGAAGGTGAACCCTCTTTAATTCATTAGTGTTTTCTTCAAGAATAAAACAGACCTTAAAATTCGATTATGACGAAAGAATATTTCTGAAAGGATTTTCATTTGCCTCAGTATCTGTATGTCTATTAAAACCTAGTTTCTGTCAAACAACAGACCATAATGGACTATAAAAACGACACTAATTGCATAACCTGTGATACACTCCGAAATGGTATTTCGTTTGATCGAAACTTAAATGTAGTGAACTAATAGACAGATTTTGTGCCAAATCATGAATATTCAATACTTTTATAACCTACAACGCATCGCCTCCTCAGAATAATGAAAGTTTATTGGAAAAAACGGAAAGCGCAATTGAGTAGGAATTTAAACTGGCCAAAACTGAAGGGAAAACAGCAGAATATAATTACACGTAGTTATGCAAAATAAGTTACAATGGAGCTTTGTCAGATGAATTTGTACGCAAAAAGAAGTGAGTTGTTGCTCGAAAACAATAGGAAATAATATTATGGTTTAGTGCCCTGTCGACGACAACGTCATTAGAGACATAGCACAAGGAAACCGACTAGAATCAGTTCGGCATTCGTCTCAAGAGCTTGAGAGGAATTACGAGAAACGAATCTGGATGTCCGGACTGGGATTTTAACTACAGCTCTGCCGAATGCAAGTTGATTCTGTTATCCTCTGCAGCATGCAGTGCTTTGCCGTAGTCGTTGGGCGGGTTGGGGGGTGGGGGGGTGGGGGGGTAGGGCGAGTGACTCTCTAAACATTATCTCAACACTTGGAAATGTCTGCAATATTTTCGGCAGAACTGATTAACAACTTACGAATGCTAGAAACTGAGAAATTTTCAGACTTTAAAAATATTTGTGCTTTTACAGTGTTGGACAGTCGCGTGATTTAAATTCCTTAATGTCTCCTGAGAGGTTACACTGTGAGATTTTGAACTGTTTATTAGTGTATTTTCTAATTGAGTTTAATGAAGCTGGTGCACCACGGGACTTCAGAATTGTACGCCATTCGACTGAATGATAGTTTACAGGCAATCTGCTAGCAATTGTTAATGTTACAGAGGGGTCGAGCGGAAGCAGCTCTGCTTGAATTCGTGATAGCAGCTCGGTACCTGTGAAGCGTCTCTGACGCTCGTAAAACATTATCAAAGTTGAATTATTTATCAGCTTTGTTCGCAGTTGTCTTGTTCTACACCAGCCTTGTAGCCAATGCCTCCTTCAGGTGCATCGTGGGTTCCAACTGACGGCTGCTGAATCAGCGGCTCGTCTGCAGGCCCAGGTGAAGAGTGAACTCCTGCTGCGGCTCGCTGGCGGGCTGCCATGGTCCAGCACGAATGGTCTCGTACTAGCTGCTAGAGTGTGCTCCGTCCCACTCCGATTTCTGTGTTGGCCCTTGGTGAAACATCCGTGATTGATGTTGCCGGAAGTTGTCTGGTCAATGGATCCTACCGGCCAGGTACGTTATCCTGAAGCAAAAGCTCTGCAGTATGCAGCGCTTTGGCGGAGCTGTTGAGCAGGGATGGGGGTAGGGTGAGTGACTCTCTCAACATTATATCAACAGTGTTGAACAGGAACATGGACCCCATGAGGTCCTGCTGTTGTTTTCCGTGCTAAAGTTCGGTGCTGTCAGCACCCCGCGACGTGGTGTTGTCGGAAGACGTCAGCTTCCCCATCAGCAGTGGTAGGCGGCGAAGAATATTAAGTTCATCTCAGGTACATCTTCGACTGGTTTGTTGACTGTTCTGGAGTATCTAGGACATACAATCGCTACAGTACCGTAATAATGGAATCGAGTGCTATCACTGTGAACGCCAACGATCGCAGTGATCAACTCCTTGAGGGATAGAGAGCTCGAGTATTTAAAGCTATATTCGCTTAACAGGCTCTTAACTGCTTTAAAGGTTGTCTGATACTGGTTCTTATGAAATATGTACAGTTTGTTTCGACGTTTCGTAGCTAACGAATATGCGTGCCACATTTCCTTTGGTTTTCTGTCCCATACTATTTTCTGCTGAGCTCGTTCTCTCTTTCGGTGCGGTGTTGTAACGTGACGAAGCGGTATACCGCTTATTTCCTGACTCCGTCTCTGCCCTCTGGCGTGATCACACGTTGCTTGTAGTGAGGTGAATGAGTTTCAATAAAATTTTCTAATTTTCAAACCCTTACTATTCTGTGCCTTAACAGTATGAACTCAGGCTTTTTTATCGTACTTCGTTCGTTTAAATAGCGGTCCACATGTACCCTAATTTTTTCATTAAACGTTTTAAAATCAATATTTCTAAGTTGTGTCTCTATGAATGAGAATAAGTAACTGCTGTTAATTTATCGACCTCTTGGGTTGATTACCTTCCTTGATCGTCCCTGACCACATTCATATGATTATTATTTAAATTTCAAATATGCGAGACTTCTCCGGATTTATTATTGATTCAAACATTGAACCAATTGCCGCATTTATAACAGAGTTTGAACCATCCTGTAAGATGACATGAACGATCTAAATGAATTCTGTTTTGTTGGCAAGAGGAACCTTAACAAGTAGCTTTGAGTCTTGCTTGAGTAGAAGTGTAATTCTTTTGCGGCTACAGAAAACGGAGGATGTAGTAAACTTTATTTTAAACTCTGCCGGGGCAACATTTCTAAATTACTTCGGTGACACACGGTATTACTAATGCACTTTATTGGAGGAAAATCGCATACAAAACGATACTGCGACCAGTTCTAGATCACTCCTCAAACGTTTGGAGTCCTGAAGGAGACGTGACAGTAGACACTGAACGGATTCAAAGACGCGTTGTTAGAATTGTGAAAAGTCAGTGCAAAGGTAAAGTACAAATCTGCGTTTTGCCCCTGGTGGACCAATCTACATCTACATCTCCATACATACTCCGCAATCCACCATACGGTGCGTAGCGGAGGGTACCTCGTACCACAACTAGCATCTTCTCTCCCTGTTCCACTCCCAAACAGAACGAGGGATAAATGACTGCCTATATGCCTCTGTACGAGCCCTAATATCTCTTATCATATCTTTGTGGTCTTTCCGCAAAATATAAGTTGACAGCAGTAAAACTGTACTGCAGTCAGCCTCAAATGCTGGTTCTCTAAATTTCCTCAGTAGCGATTCACGAAAAGAACGCCTCCTTTCCTCCAGAGACTCCCACCCGAGTTCCTGAAGCATTTCCGTAACACTTCGTGGTGATCAAACCTACCAGTAACAAATCTAGCAGCCCGCATCTGAATTACTTCTATGTCCTCCCTCAATCCGACCTGATAGGGATGCCAAACGCTCGAGAAGTACTCAAGAATAGGTCGTATTAGTGTTTTATAAGCGTTTATTTAATTAACGTGACTGTGTTCAGCGCTATATTACTAATGGAGTATTCAAATATTACGGGATTCTTTTTCCTATTCATCTACATAAAGTTACATTTATCTACACTCCTGGAAATGGAAAAAAGAACACATTGACACCGGTGTGTCAGACCAACACCGACTCAAAGGAAGGCCTCGGCGCTCGTTGGTGACGTCACGTCAGCTAGGCACGGCGAACGCCAGGTCTGTTGCAGGCAGAAACGCCTGGGCGTGCTTATCACTATAAATCTCTTATTTTTGGACAAAATGTTTGGTATTGTTTTGGATTCTGCAGTTTTATTTAGATGAAAGATTTTCTTAGTATCGTAAAGCTACAAATGAAGATCATAGTTCTGTATTACTGAATCCTGTCGAAACAAACGTAGATCAATATGAGAAGACGCTTTGCCCCATTGCAAGCTTCGGAAATTTTACATTCAAGTAACTATATTTACTTGATCAATTTTGCTATCGAAACTTACCCCAACCCCCTTACAATGAACTCGTTTCTTTTGTTTATTTTCGTTTGACATCGTCACTGGAAACGTGAACTAATTTACATGTGTAAATGTCCAACTGTTGCCAGTCATTAGATTACAGTCGTTTTCAACGAAAGGAATTCTAAACAGGAAACAAAATAGCTTCTTACATCGAAAATACTGCTGAGCTTAAACTTCTTTAAACATGCACATTAGAAAAGATAAATATTCCCCTCTTGCAACTGAAAGGAGAAACTTTATAAGATAAAAAAATGTTATTTGATAAAACAAGTATCTCTTTTTTTGCCTCTTCTTCTGTCCCCCAACGTGTACAATCGCAAGATATTTCATTAACATTCAGTGCTCCTCACCCCATAGTCAACCAAGATACCTAAAGAAGAGCGCCAATATGTTCACAGTTTCTTGTAAAATAAGGTAAAGAAGCACGAATTCTGTTGCTGCTGGACCATGAAGTTGTTTTTGTGTGTCAATGCTTAAAGCAGGTGGAAATTAAGTTCAGGAGTACACTATTTGTTAAGAAGTGTAATGAAATGCACAATTAATTGATTGCAGAAATCTCTCAGAACAATGTGTGTTGGTCAACTACCGCCAATAGTTTCATATTTTCCTGTGTCAGGGAGGGAGACACCACCATTATGAGTATGCCTCAACAGACCTGGCGTTCGCCGTGCCTAGCTGACGTGACGTCACGAACAAGCGCCGAGGCCTTCCTTTGAGTTGGTGTTGGTCAGACCCACCATACTTGCTCCGGACACTGCGAGAGGGCTGTACAAGCAATGATCACACGCACGGCACAGCGGACACACCAGGAACCGCGGTGTTGGCCGTCGAATGGCGCTAGCTGCGCAGCATTTGTGCACCGCCGCCGTCAGTGTCAGCCAGTTTGCCGTGGCATACGGAGCTCCATCGCAGTCTTTAACACTGGTAGCATGCCGCGACAGCGTGGACGTGAACCGTATGTGCAGTTGACGGACTTTGAGCGAGGGCGTATAGTGGGCATGCGGGAGGCCGGGTGGACGTACCGCCGAATTGCTCAACACGTGGGGCGTGAGGTCTCCACAGTACATCGATGTTGTCGCCAGTGGTCGGCGGAAGGTGCACGTGCCCGTCGACTTGGGACCGGACCGCAGCGACGCACGGATGCACGCCAAGACCGTAGGATCCTACGCAGTGCCGTAGGGGACCGCACCGCCACTTCCCAGCAAATTAGGGACACTGTTGCTCCTGGGGTATCGGCGAGGACCATTCGCAACCGTCTCCATGAAGCTGGGCTACGGTCCCGCACACCGTTAGGCCGTCTTCCGCTCACGCCCCAACATCGTGCAGCCCGCCTCCAGTGGTGTCGCGACAGGCGTGAATGGAGGGACGAATGGAGACGTGTCGTCTTCAGCGATGAGAGTCGCTTCTGCCAATGATGGTCGTATGCGTGTTTGGCGCCGTGCAGGTGAGCGCCACAATCAGGACTGCATACGACCGAGGCACACAGGGCCAACACCCGGCATCATGGTGTGGGGAGCGATCTCCTACACTGGCCGTACACCACTGGTGATCGTCGAGGGGACACTGAATAGTGCACGGTGCATCCAAACCGTCATCGAACCCATCGTTCTACCATTCCTAGACCGGCAAGGGAACTTGCTGTTCCAACAGGACAATGCACGTCCGCATGTATCCCGTGCCACCCAACGTGCTCTAGAAGGTGTAAGTCAACTACCCTTGCCAGCAAGATCTCCGGATCTGTCCCCCATTGAGCATGTTTGGGACTGGATGAAGCGTCGTCTCACGCGGTCTGCACGTCCAGCACGAACGCTGGTCCAACTGAGGCGCCAGGTGGAAATGGCATGGCAAGCCGTTCCACAGGACTACATCCAGCATCTCTACGATCGTCTCCATGGGAGAATAGCAGCCTGCATTGCTGCGAAAGGTGGATATACACTGTACTAGTGCCGACATTGTGCATGCTCTGTTGCCTGTGTCTATGTGCCTGTGGTTCTGTCAGTGTGATCATGTGATGTATCTGACCCCAGGAATGTGTCAATAAAGTTTCCCCTTCCTGAGACAATGAATTCACGGTGTTCTTATTTCAATTTCCAGGAGTGTATATTTAGAGTTAGCTGCCATTCTTTACAACAATCACAAATCCTGTCCAAGTCATCTTGTATCCTCCTACAGTCACTCAACGACGACACCTTCCCGTACACCAAAGCATCATCAGCAAACAGCCGCACATTGCTATCCACCCTATCCAAAAGATCGTTTATGTAGATGGAAAACATTAGCGGACCTACCACACTTCCCTGGGGCACTCCAGGTGATATCCTCACCTCCGATGAACACTCACCATCGAGGACAACGTAGTGGATTCTATTACTTAAGAAGTCTTCGAGCCACTCACATATTTGGGAACCAATCCCATATGCTCGTACATTAGTTAGGAGTCTGCAGTGGGGCACCGAGTTAAACACTTTCCGGAAGTCAAGGAATATGGCATCCGTCTGATACCCTTCATCCATGATTCGCAAGATGTCGTGTGAAAAAAGGGCGAGTTGCGTTTCGCAGGAGCGATGATTTCTAAAGCCGTGCTGATGCATGGACAGCAACTTCTCTGTCTCAAGGAAATTCATTATATTCGAACTGAGAATATGTTCGAGAATCCTGCAACAAACCGATGTTAAGGATATTGGTCTGTAATTTTGGGGATCCGTCCTTCTACCCTTCTTATATACAGGCGTCACCAGCGCTTTTTTCCAGT
Organism: Schistocerca nitens; assembly: GCF_023898315.1. NCBI lineage: Eukaryota > Metazoa > Arthropoda > Insecta > Orthoptera > Acrididae > Schistocerca > Schistocerca nitens. The sequence continues at coordinate 588,039,714 of NC_064618.1, forward strand.
CGCTCGGGACTTTGCGTTGGGCAAGAGATTCGCGATAAATGCAAGCTAAGTAAGGAGCCAATGCAGTACTCTCTGTAAAACCGAATTGGAATCCCATCAGAACCTGGCGATTTATTTATTTTCAACCCATTCAGCTGCTTCACAACCCCAGGAATGTCTATAACTATGTCCTCCATACGGGAATCTGTACGAGACTGAAACGGCGGTATGTTTGTACGATCCTCCTGCGTGAAAGATTTCTCAAATTCTAAATTTAAAATTTGAGCTTTCGTTTTGCTGTCTTCCGTTGCCAGGCCAGACTGATCAGTGAGTGACTGGCTGGAAGCCTTCGACCCGCTTACCGATTTTAAGTAAGACCAGAATTTCCTGGCGTTTTCAGGAAGATCTTTTGCTAAGGTATGACGGTGGTAGTGGTTGTATGCTTCGCTCATCGCTCTTTTTACAGCAGCACGAATCTCTACTAACTTTTGTCTGTCCTCATTCTTCCGATCTTTCTTGTACCTCGAGTGCAACTGTCTTTGCATCCTGAGCATTCTCCGAATTGCGCTGTTAAACCACGGTGGGTCTTTTTCGTCCGTTACCCACTTTTTCGTCACATACTTCTCCAATGTGTTTAAAATTTGCCCATAATTCTTCCACGTCCATCGTACCGGAAGTAAATGAAGTCGATTCATTTACTAAGTGGGATGGTAACAACTGCTTATCTGCTCTTTCTAGTAAGAATACTCTCCTAGCCTTCTTGACAGAATTTTTAACTTTCGTAACCATAGTCCTAATGACAACAACATGATCGGGACCAACCGAGCGACCGCCACCCCTTTCTCTCGGCTTTCTCGACCTGCTACTACTTCACAGCTCGTGAGTTGGTATCACGAAACTGAGTGTACCCCTTTTCCAGTCCTCGCACGGAGGGATAATCACTGGCAGTATTAGGAATCGAAACTAGCTCCTCCGCGTAACAAACAAGAACAGCCGACCACTGTGCTACGATGACGGGCACAAGTCTGTGTAACCAACAAGAAGCTTTAACATGGATGTAACGTAAGAGTGCCGAGTCGCGCAGCGGTAACATTGCATACAATGTACTCGGGTTTTTATCCGTGTCAAGTGATTAAAACTAAACGACCTTTCGGCCGAGCACTTCTTGCCAATGTCAAGTGATATGACTGCCAGCGAGCTGCTGGTACGTCCTTATGTACACTAGCTGCCGGCTGTGGCGTCACTGGTGCTCGCGGCATCGACATATATGGGCATTCGTTGACTCGGCGTTCGATGTACCCGATTCTACTGCGCCATCGCTGGGTTCCACGCCTTGCTCAGCTGGAGGCGATCGCCTCTATTTTGGGTGAGACCGGTGATTTTTATTTCAATGGCTTCTTCAGCTACATAGTCCCAGAAGCTGTTAGAGCGAGCCACGACGGAGGCTTCGCCAAACTGTATTCGGTGACCTTTTTTTAAAGCATGCTCGGGTGAAACAGATTTCTCGGGCTAGCATAGGCGATAAAATCTCTTATGCTCCTTTCTGAGTGACCAGGGTCCTCTGACACTTGTTGCGTCTTTAACTGGTCTCAGTAATTGACGGATTGTTGTCAGATGCCTGAAGGTCTACTTGATATTGCGTCGTTTCGGAGGCGACTTATCTTGCCCGACACGAAGCCATAGAACCCCCAAAAAGCTGGTTTCTTTCCCTGCTCCCCATCGGTGGTCTTACTGCGATTCTTGCTTGAAATCACTCCATTTATTTGACGAACGTTATAGCCGTTGTTACTGGAGACCTTGCGTAGATGGCTCAATTCACGGGACCGGTTATCAGTGTCTGATATCATACTTGCACGATGCAGCAATGTTTGTAACACAGTGCGCTTATGTGCCTGGCGATGATCTCTGGTGGCGTGCAAGTAGAGATCGGTGTGGGTTGTTTTTCTTTTTTTAGAAGCTGTGACCAAGGCACCAATTTCCTTTGCGGTGGACGAGGACGTCAAGGAAGATCAACCCATTGTCTTTTCTTACCTCCACGGTGAACTGGATGTTGTTGTTAATAATGTTAAGGTGTCTAGGAACTCGTCAAAATTCTCGCGTTCATGGTGTCAAATGAAGAACGTGTCGTGAACATATCTAAAGAAAAGATTAGAATAGTGGCCGTGCGGTTAAAGGCGCTGCAGTCTGGAACCGCAAGACCGCTACGGTCGCAGGTTCCAATCCTGCCTCGGGCATGGATGTTTGTGATGTCCTTAGGTTAGTTAGGTTTAACTAGTTATAAGTTCTAGGGGACTAATAACCTCAGCAGTTGAGTCCCATAGTGCTCAGAGCCATTTGAACCATTTTTTTTTGCGCATTGTGTGAGGCAATGTCCTCAAAATTCTCCATGAAGAGGTTTGCAGCAGATGGAGCTAACGGGCTAGAGACTGCAACGCCGTCCGTCTGATGGTAACACTGACCGTTCTACAGAAAATAAGGAGACGTAAGAGGGTGCCTAAATAGCGTGCCGTGATACAGGTCCACACATTCCTAAACAGCACTAACACATCAAAACTGACAAAAATCTGCTGACTTTTTAATATTATGTTTGAAATGTGCCACAAGTGGAGCCAAGTAATTCGACAACTTGTATGTTGGAAAAAATGGTGGATACGATAGGGCGGAATGGCGTCCTGTCCTTAAGGATCTTCTGTGACGTGTTTGAGCTATTAAGGCCCACTCTTACGTCTTCTCATTTTCTGCCTGCAGAAACATATGGACAGACATTTTTTCCTGTCTCGATAAATGCGCGGTATAGGACAGAAAACTGGTAATGTACACGGTCCAGACACATTAACGTGACCACCGCTTATGTTTGACGTACAGGAACCACTCATAGGCGGCAAATGGCAGCACCACAGGTGGAGGGTATATAAAACGCTTTGGGGGAACGCGGCAAAAGGTGCAATTGTTGCCGTAATGCGCAAACGGAGTGTTTTATCTGACTTTCAGAAGGACTTGATCATTGGCTTTCGGCCCAAGAGTAAAAGCATATCCGAAACGGCTAAGTTGGAAAACTGCGTTCATCTGTGGTTAAAGTGCACCTGCGGTTAAAGTATGCCGTGGATCGCCAATGGAGCTATCCATAACCGGTACCGAGGCAGATGTGGTTCATTATGGGCTGTAGACAGTGGGAGTGAACGACGGCTAGGGAGATGGGCACGGTCGAATAGTAAAACCGTTGAGTGACTGACCGCCCAGAGGAACCAAGGAGCTACGAATAGTGTCTCCTGATCGACTATTCAACGAGCGTTCAGAGTATGAGCCTCTGCAGTAGGCACCTGGTTCGTGCATTGACGATGATCGCTGTTCATCAGCGACGAGGGCTGGAATCTGCTCATCAGTATCGCAACTAGACGTCGACTGACTGGCGACAGGCGGCCTTTTCAAATAAATCATATTTTATGCTCCATCAGCAGATGGCCGTTTGCAGGGATGACGTGAAACGAAAGCAAACACCCTGCAACAATCGTCGGAAGGGTTCAGGGTGGAGGTCATTCATCTCTCTTGAAGACGTAATGATCTTGGTTAACATGTCCACCTCGGCGGGCAGTTTGGTTTTCCTCGGCACGATGTTATCTACCAGCGGGACAATGCAACGTGTCGCACAGCTCGTAGTGTACGTGTGCGGTTCGAAGAGCACCAGGACGAGTTTACCGTACTCTCCTGGTTACCAGACTCCCTGAATTTAAACCCAATTAAGAATATGGGGGACCACCTCGATCGGAGTGTCCACGCAATGAATCCTCAACCAGAAACGCCACTGACGTCGGCGTGACTTCACATCCCTGTTAGCACCTTCTAGAAACTCATTGGCTCTCTTCCTGCACTTCTCACAAAGGTTCACGCTGCAAAAGATGGTTATCAGGATTGTGACAGATGATCACTTTAAAGAGAATGGACGGTATAGTACCTCTGCGTCTGTATTTCGAAAGCCACCTGAGGTGTGTGCCAAACTATCAAGTCTCTCTTTTTTTGCTCCGGTCCAGGTCTGTGTGTCATGTGGGAATAACTACACAAGCTTGCTCTAACTAAATTGCCCTTTTATATCTATGTATATTGACCCATGAAATTATTGTTATGATGCGATCTAACTTCAAGAATAAACTGACACAGGAACCACTTACTTTCCACAACAATAAACTATGGGCTTGAAAGAACGATCCAGCTTCCTATTAGTCAGACCATCGCCTGACTTACGAAACGTTTAAAATGATGCATATTATAAAAAAAAATATGTGCACTGAGCATACTTGACTCACCATTGTAAATTTAAACATTTTTCTACAAAGAGACTGAAAATACGGCATAACGAGAGGAAGACAGCGTTATGTGGTGTATCGTTCGCTGCTACAAGGATATCTACATAGGCTTACCTTCTGGGCCCTGAAGTAAGCCTAAGAAAGATGCCATTAATAACTCTTGTACGGAATGAAACAATGCCGCATGTGCAAAAAACTTCTCACTGAATAGATTCTCTTGCTGAAGGAAATTGATCATGGCAGTATTACTACTAAGTTCATGACCAAATGGCTTGTTGAAAATAACCTTATACAAATACTCTCATTTGAGAATGGTAAGGCCCATGAATAAATGCAGAAATATTTTGTATCAATTATTGATTATCTCAATCCAAAAACAATGCTCAGATTACATGGAAGGACCGAGTTAAAGTTACATGAACCTCGTAAGACCTGTACCACTGCATAACAAAGACTTTGCTCAGAAAATACGAAACAGATAAAAATACTAGGAATCGTTAGATGAATGAAGAACGGACTTATATCTCGCCGAAAATTTAAATACATAAACAGAGAGAACGAGTCCGGATCTAAATTAATAGACACTGACTGCCCTTTTGTACAAGTCATGTAGAAAAGTATAATTCATAATGGCTCAATACAGATGTGAAAACTTGTATCAATATGGTGTGTGGAGCTGCACGTTCTAATATTTTACGTTGTTACTCGCTGCTCGTGACCAGGAACAGCAGGATCCAATCCTCATTGTAAGTTTTCACATACAAACCCTAGCTACAACCACCAGACTGTCTGTCTCCCTGTACGTATATATACACACGAGGCCGGTCCCACTCTCCACATTACACCTACCACTCCTCTGAAAAGAAAAGAGCCTTTGTTCCTCTTCCAGACGCCGACTATGCTGCTCTGCACTGGTTGCGTTGATTTCCTTTTGGTCAAGCCATACTGTTCACTATAGATCGTCATAAAGACCACCCGTCACGGCTGACGGAGAACTGACTACTCCACAAATATCGATAGTGGGCACAGATTTTCATAGTAAAATTGCTAGCATGTTAACAGATGCGAAAATACGAGAAAATGTAAATTTACAAATACTACAGGCAATTTTCAGTGCTATGTATGTTTGCTAGAAACTCTTCACTTGCATCACAAAGCTGTTGTTATATTACGTATGGTCGTATTTTGTCCGTTAGGTGACAGCGCAAACTGTACCGAATGTCATTCCGATGTCAAGGTACACAGAATCAACCTGGGAGTCACCATTGACTGCCTTCTGGCCCACGTAAACGAGCAGAGTGAGTTAGGTTGCGCGAGTTCGTTTTTAAAGGAATGCATATTGATTCCTAAGGAGGAGATTTTCCGGTCTCTAGAAAATTCATAGTGAGTGGCCGTAAAATGCGTTCCAAAATTAAAGAAGAGGTCGCCGCCTGCGATGTAGAGTTGTAGTTGTAGCATCTGCTTGAAGACCTTTCTGAAAATTGGTGTGAGCTGCACGTTCTTCCAAGCACTTGAAACACTACGTTTCTCCAGAGACCTATGCTAGATTATATTAGAAGAGAGGCAAGTTCTTTTACTTACTGTACGGAGAATCATAGAGGTTAATAAACGTAGACGTGGTCCGTAGTAGGCTGTGATGTGATTTTTATTTAATCGTGCAATTTGCTAATTTCTACAACTTGTCATTGTCAAGCACTTGTAAAATCAATAAGGAAAAGCACTACATTGTCTGCATCGCTGTATATAAATAAAACTTAACACACCTCACATTAAGATAAAATATTACTGCAGAAATTGGTTATAAGAAATTTGTGCAGTAATGTTTTATCTTAATGTTCGTGTGTAAAGTGTTATTTATACACGGCTATGTACGCCGACAATGTAGCGCTTTTCCGAGTTGCTTTTTCAAGTGCTTGATAATGACAAGTAGTCGAAATTAGCTAATCGCACAGCCTACTATGGACCATATTTACGTTTATTAAGCATTGGAGGCTATGGATCCCCATAAATACAAAATTTTAATCATATAGGTGCCACATCAGGTTCAGTCAGCTTTCCCTTGCTGATAGATTTATATTGATTTTCCACACCACGGTAATTTATTACGTCATTTCATATTTTGGATTTCGTACAGTGACTTCCTCAGTGAAGCATTTCTGGGAAACGGAAAATTAGTATTTCGGCCTTCTCTCATCTTCTGTTTTATTGAAATTATCGTCACTGAGTTCTTAGACAGATGACTTTGATCCACTTACAGACTTCAGCTAAGACCAAAATATTTCAAAATTTACTTTTTGATTTGGTGATTGAACTTCACTTTAGAATTACGCATATTGAGGCTTCATTCTGTTTTTGTTTACCTACAACGCTTTGACTATACGTGTGGTAAAGAGAGAGAGGAATACGTTAAATGAGGATACTGAGCGTGTAGTTCAGTGTGTAAAGGCAGATGCAAATCTGATAATCATGGGTGAATGGAACGTTTAGTACAGGAAATGAATAGGAGGCAGATTTGCTAGAGAATATGGGTTCCGTAGTAGGAATGAGAGAGATAACTACTAATTTAGTTCTCCATTGAATATTAGGAATAACAGTGGGTACATTGCTCAAAAATTACAATATCCTGGCGACGCGGGAATATTCCAGCTGGAATACATTATGATCGCACAGATATTCCGAAACCAGAAACTGCGTTGTAACGCATACCCAAAAGCAAGGACAGATCACAATTCAGTAGCGATGAAATTTAAGAGAATCACCGGGAAAAATTAACGTTGAAAGAAGTCATTTATAGTACTGAGAAAGTTGGACAAAATAATACATCAAAAAAAGTTTTTCATCACCCCGGTTCCAGAACTCCTGAAGACAGACGTTGACTGTAGATATTGTAGCACAGACACAGTCCCTTTGACTGTTCAGAGATGTTACTAAACGCACCCAAAGATGTAAACAACCATGCACTGAGCGGTGCCTATTAGATGGAGGGGTCCGACAGCCGATCAGTTCCAGTCATTCCACCGTCTCGTCTGTAGTTCAACTATGCCTAGACGGTGAATACGCGGTTCGATCGCGTCCGCATTGTTACTCTGTGCCAGGAAGGGCTCTCAACAAGGGAAGTGTCCAGGCGTCTCGGAGTGAACCAAAGCGATGTTGTTCGGACATGGAGGTGATACAGAGAGACAGGAACTGTCGATGACATGCCTCGCTCAAGCCGCCCAGGAACTGTCGATGACATGCCTCGCTCAGGCCGCCCAAGGGCTACTACTGCTGTGGATGACTGCTACCTACAGATTATGGCTTGGAGGAACCCTAACAGCAACGCCACCAAGTTGAATAATGTTTTTCGTGCAGGCACAGGACGTCGTGTTACAACTCAAACTGTGCCGTAATGTTTTATCTTAATGTGACGTGTGTAAAGTGTTATTTACACACGGTTATGTACGCCGACAGTGTAGCGCTTTTCCGAGTTGCTTTTTCAGGCGTGGTCCATCTTTGCAACGACGACACCATGCAGCGCGGTACAGATGGGCCCAACAACATGCCGGAGCGTCCGCTCAGGATTAGCATCACGTTCTCTTCACCGATGAGTGTAGCATATGCCTTCAACCAGACAATTGTCGGAGATTTGTTTGTAGGCAACCCGGTCAGGCTGAACGCCCAAGACACACTGTCTAGCAAGTGCAGCAAGGTGGAGGTTCTCCGCTGTTTTGGGTTGGCACTATGTGGAGCCGACGTACGACGCTGGTGGTCATGGAAGGCGCCGTAACGACTGTAGGATACGTGAATGCCATCCTCTGACCGATAGTGCAACCATATCGGCAGCATATTGGCGAGGCATTCGTCTTCACGGACGACAATTCGCGCCCCCATCGTGCACATCTTGTGAATGACTTCCTCCAGGATAACGACATCGGTCGACTAGAGTGGCCAGCATGTTCTCCTGACATGCACCCTATCGAACATGTCTGGGGTAGATTGAAAAGGGCTGTTTGTGGACGACGTGACCCTACAACCACTCTGAGGGATTTATGCCGAATCGACGTTGAGGAGTGGGACAATCTGGACCTACAGTGCCTTGATGAGCTTGTGGATAGTATGCCACGACGAATATAGGCATGCATCAATGCAAGACGACGTGCTACTGGGTATTAAGGGTACCGGTGTGTACAGCAATCTGGACCACCACCTCTGAAGGACTCGCTGTATGGTGTTACAACGTGCAGTGCGTGCTTTTCATGACCAATTAAAAGGGCGGAAATGATGTTTATGTTAGTCTCTATTCCAATTATCTGTACGGGTTCCGGAACTCTCGGAACCGAGGTGATGCAAAACTTTTTTTTGATGTGTGTAGGTGCATGGAAGATAACTGCGAAGAAACCTTAGGTAACTGAAGAAATATTTCAACTCATCGATCAAATTAGACAAGACGAAATGGCTGCAGGAAAAATGCCGAGAACTCTCGAAGAAAATGGTTGTGGGAAAGACTGATTTAGCATACAGAAACGTCAGATCAACATTCGTTGAAATTAAAAAGCGTAGGTATCAACATTTAGAGATTAGTAGTAATAGCACTGTTAATCGAAGAGGAGAAACTTGACGCGTGGTAAAAGTATCGAAGGCCTCCTGAAAAAGAAACGGAAGTCGATACAGAGGACATAGGAAATCCAGTAGTAAAGTCAGAATTAATAGAACTTTGGAAGACTTGCAATCGAATAAAGGAGAAGAAGCAGATAACATTCCATTGGGGTTCTAGAATCATTGTGGGAAGCGGTTCTAGAATCTGTAAGTAAGAAGACCTATTGTCAGACTTTGGAAAAATATCTCTTCCACTAGTCCCGAAGATAGCAAGAACAAATAAATGCGTGGCCTGTCGCACAATGAGCGTAACAGCTCTTGCATCCAGTTTGCTGCAAGAATGATAAGCAGAAGATTGATAAAAATTGATAATATGGTAGATGATGATCAGTGTGGATTTTGGAAAGGTGAAAGGTACCAGAGGGGTGGTTCTTACGTTGCGCTTCCTAATGAAGTCGAGACTGATGAAAATATCCGATAATGTAAAGTGGTGTCACATGTGAAATTATCAGGAAAAAGGTGTAAGCTGTAGGAAAAAAACGGGTTATACACAATTTGTACATGGAACAAGAGGGAAAAATGATAATGAAAAACGAAGAATCAAGTGTTTCTTTTAGAAAAGAGATAATATTGTGGAATCAGCCCTCCGTTCTTACTGTTCATACGTCAAGGTAGCAACGATGGAAATAAAAGCAAGGTTCACATGCGGGATCAACATTCAAGGTGAAAGGATACTAATAATAGGTTTTGCTGATGACATTATCATCAGTATAAGTGAAGAAGAATTACACGGCCTGTTAACCTGAATGAACAGTCAACTAAGCACATACTACGGACTGCGAGTAAACAGAAGAAAGACGAAAGTAATGAGGAGTATCAGAAGTGAGAGTAGCAATAGATTTAACACCAACATTGCGGACCGCGAACTGAACGAGTGTTAACGAATTATTTTAGCCTGCACACAACGTAACAAGTGAGGGACGAAGCAATGACATAAAATGCAGACTAACGCAATCGAAGAGGGAATTCCTGACCGAAAGAAGTCGGCCTTAATTTGCGGAAGAAATTTCTGAGAATGTGCGTTTGGAGCACGACGTTTTATGGAAACGAGACTTGGACTGTGAAAAAAAAAAACTGGAAAAGAAGAGGATCCAAGCCTTCGAAATGTGGTGATATAGAAGGATGTCGAAAACTGAGTCGACTGAGAAGATAAGAAATGCAGAGATACTCTGTGCAATCGGCAGGGAGATGAAAATAAAATCTCTGACAAGAAGCAGGGAGAGGATGACAGGACATGTGTTAAGATATCAAGGAAAAACTTCCATTGTGTTTGAGGGAGCTATTGACGGGATGAACTAATGGGGAAGGCAGAGATTGAAATAGATCCAAGAGACAAATGAAGACGTAGGGTGCAAGAGCTACCCGAGAAGAAGACGTTGGCACAGGAAAGGAGGTCATCGCCGGCATCATCAACTAGTCAGAAGACTGACGACGTTAGTGAAAGAAACGGTGTGACTCTTCTGCGTTTTGCTTTCCCATGCTTCACATCTTTTCTCGACACGTGCCTGTTTGAGGTGTAACGTACAATTTACTAGATGTTTTATTATTTAGGCTATAAACACGTCTCACCTGCTGACGTCCAGCGTATAGTTGTGACACCTATTCCATTCAGAATTTAAAAATTCGTCGCCATTCATTCATAGTTTTAGACAATTTTCCATTTCTAGTACTACGTGGGCATTTTTTGTCGTTCATAAGCGAGACTAATTTTGACACTCCTGCTATTAAGTAATACAATACTAACATTTTCATCTTCTGATCTGCAGTGGTGAAAGCTACTTTCTGTAGTTAATGCGGCTGATAATCTCCCCTCTCTGGAGTAATACCTTAATACATCGGGTAGGTGGAAGGTTTTTTTCCATCTTAGAAAACACCCACAGTTTGATTAACGGAGCTGTAGCTGTAGAAATTTTGCGAAGTAACGTGACGTTGGCCACTGCTTGTAGGGGAAGTGAAAAATAAGAGACAGTTCTTTTCGTGCAATAGGTTTTAAACGCGAGACGGCTGGCTGGGACAGTGAAACATGACCTACGCACGGTACACGAGCCCGAGGCACACCCAGGGGAGTGCGCGAGGGAAGAGTTTTGCGGAGAGAAAAAAATGCTCTCGTGGGTGTGTATAGGCCCCGGGTGCATCGCAGTATTTAAACAGCAAAGGTTCACCTCTTACATAAAATACGTCGCATGAACGAAAAGTCTTGGAGTCGACAGTTGCAAAAAACAACAGCAGCAAGCGTCAAGTTGAGAATATTACACCACCATTACAGACTACTCTCCTACCTGTAGCCAAAGCGTCGCACACGTTACAGCGTGACAACTTAGTAGTCTATTCTCGCGAAAGTTCTGTTTAAAGATTTCACTTCATAACACAGCGGTAATTTTTGGTGGATCTTTTGGATTCTTTATTGCAGCTTCGTGAACCAATTTTCACGCTAGATCCTAGTGTACACATTATATATAAATCGATAATCTATGAAACATCAGTAACAGAAATATTCTGGAAAGTTACTATACCAAGTTCATGGCACCGTCCTGTACACATTTATTTCAATTCGCCGTCCATGAGTACATCCATGTTCTGCAAATATCTTTGAAGTCCATGGCAGAGTGTACTTCCTATTGTATCAGTTGTTTATTCCACAGTATTAAATTTACTGATTTACTAGACTCTGGAGGAGACTAAATAGCGTTGTATTCAGTTTAATCAATGATGCATTGTGTAGTGAGAAATCTGTCGTTAATAAGCACTAAAATGTGTACAACAAAAGAACAGCTGAGTACGACTGCCCGCTACAACTGCTTATTCACTTATTGACAAGCTCTTACTCTAGTGCTCTAATTTTCCAACAATCCGTACCTGGAAATATGGAAAAAAGATATGTCAAGACCTCAAACTACAGTTTGCATGTAAATTAAATCTCAAGTGAAGGGTCACTGAAAAAGTCCTTTTCTTACAATGAACGTATCAACTAAATAATTGACATTTTGCGAAAGATATATTGATCTGAAGAACCACGCGTTTTATTCCTCTTGACGAACGACCATGTAGACTGTAGGACTGTAAGGATCTATCATGCGTAGCGTTTGTAGTAAAATCTGGTTTGGCGATTGCATGTACTTTGGCGTATTTCTATGTAATTGTAGCGACGAAGCCGATATAAAAGATACGCTGAATATGTTTCTCCACTCCATTTCCGACCTGGTTCAGCAACAGTAATCCAGTTTTCAAAAATAAAGGTCGTCTGTTGCTTGTACGTATTTTAAAATTGGCCCATTTCGCTCTAGTGCCGCATCTCCAGAATTTCTGTGAATTAACAGTAACGTGTGTATTATACGAAGTTGTAACCACGAGCCTGTTGAAGCCCTGCTAGGTAGCTGTTGATTTAAGTGACTGATAAAAAAATGTTCAAATGTTTATGAAATCTTATGGGATTTAACTTCAAATGGTTCAAATGGCTCTGAGCACTATGGGACTCAACTGCTGTGGTCATCAGTCCCCTAGAACTTAGAACTACTTAAACCTAACTAACCTAAGGACATCACACACAGCCATGCCCGAGGCAGGATTCGAACCTGCGACCGTAGCAGTCGCACGGTTCCGGACTGCGCGCCTAGAACCGCGAGACCACCGCGGCCGGCCTGGGATTTAACTGCTAAGGTCATCAGTCCCTAAGCTTACACACTATTTAACCTAAATTATCCTAAGGACAAACACACACACCCATGCCCGAGGGAGGACTCGAACCTCCGCCGAGACCAGCCGCACAGCCCATGACTGCAGCGTCCGAGACCGCTCGGCTAATCCCGCGCGGCGACTGATAAAGGGAACGCTTTTTAGACGGCGTGAACTGAATATAAGCACAACAGTCGAATATAGAACTGGAAGCCTGAAAAGGTAAATAAAAGAATTATCTTTTCAGGCTTACGGTTTTATATTCGACGATTGTGTTCATTTTTTGATTCGTGCAGTTCACACTGTCTAAGATAACTTTTTTTCGGAAATTACTCAAGTCAATAGTTACATAGCAGGTGTGGGATAGGCTCGTGGTCGCAACTTTATGTGGTACAACTCTTGTCTATTACATAAATACACTCTGAGAAACATGTAGGAAGTATAGAATGAATATTCATTTCCACAGGCTATTTCGCTAAAACACAACAGTATCATAACCTTACATGACGGTTACAAATTTGTCGATCCTAGACACTGTTTGACAAAGAGTTAAAAAAGAGGAAGTATTACGGACAGATGAAGCACAATTTAAACATTAACGGTGCTAATACGCTTATTAAGAATATTTTACTCCTCTTCCCGCTTCCGTTAGGTACAGAGTCATATGCAGGACAACATGTTACGGAAATCCTGCTTTTGTCAAATGGTATGAAGGCCATAACTATAGCTGTAAGGTAAAGTGCATCTTAGACTATTGTTTAACATGCAAAAAAAAAATTGTAAATATAATATCGCTTCACTTATGGTTCGGAGACTGGCAAGAGATGATGTAATGGAATATTTGTAATAAACAGTGTTTTACATCTTGTAGTAAAGTCGTAGTTGGTTGGGAGGCTTGAGAGAGGCACAGCAGCAAGAATTACTTAGACCTTAGTGGATGTCAGCAACACCATTTTCGTGAAGAAAACGATAGTGAGTATTTGATAGTAATACTAAAATATTTTTGGGTTCGTTTTTGCAGGATGTAATTTTACCGTTGATTTACGTAATTGCACCCTGCAGAGACAAACAGGCTTAATTTTTCGTTTCGAATTGCATTAAATTCAGTCTACACTGTAGTTATGCATTTATTATTCTTTTTTCGCTCCAACTGTTTGAGAAAGCAATAAGTAATCATTCTAATGTTTTCGCAAAGTTAACGAACGGATACATAATATTTTCAAATTTGATGTGCCACTATAGTCTACCACAGTAGAAAAATAGAAAGACGAGAAATCGTTTAATAATTTTTTACTCACAAAGGATACGAAATACCAATAAAAGTATTAATATTTTAAAAGAAAAAAAACTATATTTTCTCTTTAATTTTGTGAGCAGAGTGTGAGTGATGTAAAGATAAGAATGTTGGTGTCTATGTAGCTGTGGATGCACTTTTACGATGAACACAGCAAGCAGAAAAACAAACACTCTGTTAACAGTAATTCGTGAATGCTTTATTAGGAAGTACGGTTTTTAAACCATCATACTAAATTCACTGTAGTAGACAAGATTTTCAAAACAACAACAGTAGGTTATTATCATCTGTACATCTCAAGCGGCTCCGAACAACAAGTAGCATTTGAATCCTGTTTTACTTTTGGATTTCGAACATCATGTGTGTGGCAATACATCCTGGTTCTACATCTACATCACTACTTTGCGGATAAACACTTACGTGTTTGGCAGAGCGTTCGTGGAACCACTATCAGACTATTTGACTACCGTTCCGCTCACGAAAAACCCGTGGGAAAACTAAACATCTAAATGTTTCCTTGCGAACTTTGATTTCTCTTAGTCATTTCTCCCTATGCAGGTAGAAGTAAACAAATATTTTTGCATTCGTAGACGAGAGTTGTGACAGAAATTTCGTGAAACGATCTCGTCGCAAATACAAAGGCCTTTGTTTTGATGATTGCTACTGATATTCGAGTATCATATCCGTGACACGCTGTCCCGTATTACACGGTAATACAAAACGAGCTACCCTTCTTTCAATATTTTCGACGTCCTCCGTCAATCCTACCTGTCAAAGATTCTATACCACGTAGCAATACTCCAAAAGTGGCCGGACAAGAGTAATGTAGGCAGTCTTCTTTTATCTTCCTTTTCGCCAATAAAACTCAGTCTTTGCTTCGCCTTCTCCACAACATTTTCTGTGTGATCGTTTCAAATTAAATTATTAGTACTCGTAAACCTTAGGGACCGGGTTGAATCATCAGCTTTAAAATTTTTGCAACTTATTGTGTAAAAATCGGGTAAAAATTTAACCAGTTTTTTTGTACTCATATGGAGGCTATCATTTTTTTTTGTTCAGTGTCAATGCCATTTTTGCGCCTCGCAGATAACTTTCCTAAAGAACTTTGTAGTTCGTTTTGATCTTCTGATGGCATTTTCAGACCGTAAACGATATGATCTGCAAACGATCTAAGTGGGCTGCTCAAATTGTCTCTTAAATAATCGTTTATATACGATAAGAAAGCCATTATTATCGTTTCTATCCTTTTTCCGTACATCTGCGAACTTGGTGATGAAGTTGTACGAGAATATCACACAAACCATAGTCAACGAGTTAATAACGTTTCAGTTGTGGCCTTGACGTATGTACAGTATATTTTTTGTTAGTGTTAAATCAAGACTTCAGCTGCAACGTTACTGTTGCTAACAAGCTAATCTCTTCGCCACAGCTGCTTGGTACACAGCAGTCATCAGAAACTGAAGGACAAGGGGGGGATGGCTGCACACACCTCCGGTACATTTGACTATTTGCGAAAGTGCTGAGGTAAATTTTACAGCAGTCCACAATGATTCATGAAATGAGCACATGTGATAGTATTGTTGGGGATGATTTATCTACCGAGATCGAGTGTTTAACACCCCAGATTCGCGTTTCAGAGAACGGTGGTTCAAATCCCCGTGCAGCCTTCACGATTTAAGTTTTCCATGGCATCACTAAACGACTTCAGGCAAAAGGAGATGTCTGACTTATTTCTCCATTCTTCTTCACTCCCAGCTTGCTCCCCTTCTCTGATTACCTCCTCGCCGACAGGGAGTTAATATAGTAACAGGGTAACGAAACTGCACTGCTATTTGTATGCAGTGAATATCCATACCGTATATTTCCTTAAAAAAATACACTTCAGTGGCTTTAGTGATTTGATTTCTTTTGAACTTTTACAGATGTAATCGTTTTTCAGTACATATTATACTCAAAACAGACGAAAGACTAATGCGTTAATAAAAGACCATGGAACAATGGATCTTCAGGAAAAACAGTTGTTGAATTCAAACGAAATTTACAGTGCAATGGTTAAGAATATCAAAGTAGTTCCGTGAGTAGATCTGTCCGTAAACAATTAAAAAAAGTTATGCAAATTTCTAACTTCATTTTGTAATTAAGGCTTGCAGACAGCGACATCATTTAAACAGAAGCTGACAACGCCGAGAAGAGAAAGAGGTAGGGGCACGGCCTTCGAGTGGCAGAGTTTGCCTCCACAAACACTTTTACGACAATTCTGACTGAAGCACTGTTTGTCAACTGTAATGAACAGTTTTCCAGGATTTGTTGGCGTCCGTGGAGTGTCTGCCGTTTAGATCTCAAGTATAAGCTAACGAGGCTCTTGCAGCCGCAGTCACGTCCGTGCCTGCAGACATGTTTTGTCAAATACTGCAATGCAAAGTACCTTCGTGTGCTTGTTGCGACTGGAAGTTGCTAGTTTGCTTGCCACCCACCACGGAACCTCTTAAATCCAGGAAATGGGTTCTGGGGGAAGGAAATGAAAGCGAAAGTTATGACAGGTGTGGAGGCCACGCATTCACGCGATCAGAGATACGTACAGCGCAGTGAGAATCTGAACAAATACAGTGACACGGGATTACCTGCTGACATTTTTGTCTGCGAGTTCAATGCGGGGAACGAAGTAACGACGAAAATTTGTCAGTGATAGACTATGTACTGAATCTGAATGTTTCTGTTGTACATAGTAGTTACAGTAAGTCCATGAATAAGTTCATTTATTCATACACACCACTCAGTATTTGCAACAAAATAGTGTACACTACTGGCCATTAATATTGCTACACCACTAAGATGACGTGCTACAGACGCGAAATTTAACCGACAGGAAGAAGATGCTGTGATGTGCAAATGATTAGCTTTTCAGAGAATTCACACAAGGTTGGCGCCGGTGGCGACACCTACAACGTGCTGACATGAGGAAAGTTTCCAACCGATTTCTCATACACAAACAGCAGTTGACCGGCGTTGCCTGGTGAAACGTAGTTGTGATGCCTCGTGTAAGGAGGAAAAATGCGCACCATCACGTTTCCGACTTTGATAAAAGTTGAAATGTAAACTATCGCGATTGCGGTTTATCGTATCGCGACATTGCTGCTCGCGTTGGTCGAGATCCAATGACTGTTAGCAGAATATGGAATCGGTGGGTTCAGGAGGGTAATACGGAACGCCGTGCTGGATCCCAACGGCTTCGTATCACAAGCAGTCGAGATGACAGGCATCTTATCCGCATTGCTGTAACGGATCGTACAGCCACGTCTCAGATCCCTGAGACAACAATTAGGGACGTTTGCAAGACAACAACCATCTGCACGAACAGTTCGACGACGTTTGCAGCAGCATGGACTATCAGCTCGGAGACCATGGCTGCGGTTACCCTTGACGCTGCATCACAGACATGAGCGCCTGCGATGGTGTACTCAACGACGACCCAGGGTGCACGAGTGGCAAAACGTCATTTTTTCGGATGAATCCAGGTTCTGTTTACAGCACCATGATGGTCGCATCCGTGTTTGGCGACATCACGGTGAACGCACATTGGAAGCGTGTATTCGCCATCGCCATACTGGCGTATCACCCGGAGTGATGGTATGGGGTGCCACTGGTTTCTCGTTTCGATCACCTCTTGTTCGCATTGACGGCACTTTGAACAGTGGACGTTACATTTCAGGACCCGTGGCTCTACCCTTCATTCGATCCCTGCAAATCCCTACATATCAGCAGGATAATGCACGACCGCATGTTGCAGGTCCTGAACGGGCCTTTCTGGATAGAGAAAATGTTCGACTGCTTCCCTGGCCAGCACATTCTCCAGATCTCTCACCAATTGAAAACGTCTGGTCAATGGTGGCCGAGCAACTGGCTCGTCACAATACGCCAGTCATACTCTTGATGAACTGTGGTATCGTGTTGAAGCTGCATGGGCAGCTGTACCTGTACACGCCATCCCAGCTCTGTTTGACTCAATGCCCAGACGTATCAAGGCCGTTATTACGGCCAGAGGTGGTCGTTCTGGGTACTGATTTCTCAGGATCTATGCACCCAATTTGCGTGAAAATGTAATCGTATGTCGTTTCTAGTATAATGTATTTGTCCAATGAATACCCGTCTATCATCTGCATTTCTTCTTGATGTAGCAGTTTTACTGGGCAGTGGTGTATAACACAATATAAAGCGTAATCGATAATTTAATAATCATTAGTGCTAGTGATAGAAATTATGACAGCTTCATGTAAATAAAGTGGACCACGAAAAATGGAACACCTCTGACAGTATCCAAATTTTTTGTGAAGCTATACTTCATATGTGTGTGCCATACCTTGATCTCACAAAAACAGACGTTGTGAGAGTTAGCTGTCTTGTGAGTGAATTTCTGCACGCTGTGATAGCTACATTGATGAGCGACAACATTAAGACCTAATAGCCGGTATTTCGCACGGATGACAGCGGCGACACGTCGTGACATGGAAGCAATGAGGCCTTGGTAGGTCGCTGGATGGAATTGGCACCTTATCTGCTGGCACAAATCACCTAATTCCCATGAATTCCGGGGAGTGGTGCAATGAGCTGTGACGTCTCGTTCAATTTACCTCCCCCCCCCCCCCCCCCTCAGATTTGTTCTATCGGCTTCAGATCTAGCAAATTAGGGGGTACATAAACTGGAACTCGGCATTGTGTTCCTCGAACCACTCCATCACATTCTTGGCCTTGCGACATGGCGCATTATCTTGCTGAAAAGTGCCACTGCCATCGGGAAACAAGATCGTCATGAAGTGTACTCCGTGGCCATTATGGTGCCGCTCCTCTGGACCCATGGATGCCCATGTGAATGTTCACTACAGCATAATGGAGCCGACTCCAGCTCTATCCCACCGTACAGGTATTAAGGAGCAGTTCCTCTGGAAGACGAAGTATTCGCGCCCTCCCATCGACATGATGAAGATATCAGCATCCATCAGACAATGCAACGCTCTGGCACTGTGCGTATAGTCAGTGCCCATGGTCACATGGACATTGCAGTCATAGTTGCCGACGTCGTGGTGTTGTCATTGGCACATGCATGGGTCGTCGGCTGTGGAGGTCCATCGCTAGGAGTGTTCGGTGCACTGTGAGTTCAGGCACACTTTTACTCTGCCCAGCATTGCTGATGTTAGTTCAAATGGTTCAAATGGCTCTGAGCACTATGGGACTTAACTGCTGAGGTCATCAGTCCCCAGGAACTTAGAACTACTTAAACCTAACTAACCTAAGGACATCACAAATATCCATGCCCGAGGCAGGATTCGAACCTGCGACCGTAGCGGTCGCGCGGTTCCAGACTGTAGCGCCTAGAACCGCTCGGCCACCCTGGCCGGCCTGATGCTAGTCCCGCCAGTTCGCCGCCTGTCCTTTTGTGCGTCAGCCCAGCCAACAACGTCCGAGATATATAATGAGGAGTTGCGCCCCAACCCCACGACGTCTGAATGTGTTTTTATCTTGGTTTCGCCACTTGTTGGAGACACTCAACACAGCATTTCTCGAATATCCGATAAATCCTGCAGTATCAGAAATGGTCGTGCCAAGCCTCCGGGTCTTCACATCAAACTCATATAGATGACGCGCCTTCCGCATTCCAAACATGGACAACACGCTCACCGATACTACATGCACCCTGACTAGCGGTCATACTTTGTCAGGTGGCGTTGCTATAGAACGGGTTTATATCGGTAGTAGGTCGGTAGTCATTATGTTCAGGTTGATCAGTGTACAATACCTGTAAGTAGATGGAAAAAGCTAATATCTTACATTAGCATGTAAAAAATCATAATATTTGCATTTTCCGATTTTACGATTGCAGAAAAACGACAAGAGATGGATACAGGACAATAGAAGCAAAACATCACATACGTAAAAATCACATAAAATACCAGATGAAATATTTAAACTTGATAATTATAAATTTTCAAAACGACTGATGTTCTAAACGAAGGAACATAGTAGGTGCAGTGTTTTGTTATTTAAATAAGTAATGACACTTGTACGCTTCCTAGAATTTGGCCAGGCTGTGTAATGTGACTAGCCCCAGAATTAGAGGGGATCGGTAAACAGCACTAATGCCAGATCGCAAGCAGTCTTAACAAAATTCCGTGCAGCACAAATAAATTCCAATATGTTCAAGCTCAAGACACAGCCAACATTATCATAAATAATAGCCAATGCAACTTCTTACGGAGCGATACTCGAAATTTATGTCTTCTAAGAACTAGCAGAAAATTTAAGAGACTACTTACTGTTGGCTTAAGAAAATTTCTGAATTAAATAGTTATACCAAATCCTTCTGGAACAATTGATTAAGCCAAACCCGAGTTAACTGCCTTAAAATCTACAGCTCCTGGGCACATAGAAAGTGCAAGCCTAGCTCAGAACTGACAGTTTGTCCCAAAATAATCTAAAATTTCAATATAAGTCCTCTAAATAAAAGAAACGCAGGATATACATAATCGCAAGCAGAATAAGCAGCACATTAGCCTCAATGAATAAGACACAGTGGAGCCAAGTCCAGAAAAACAGTTACTGTTTCCCAAACGACAACTACAAATTGAGCACACCATTTATCCTAAATGTTCAAATTAAACATAAGTCACACAGTTCTTAACGCTAACCTTGAAAACATTCGTGCAACACGAAAGTCCACTTTCACATCAGGGATAGACAATCTGTGATAATATTAAACATCGGCCATGAGCGTGCGCCAGAACTAGTATCAGCTGATAGCATTTTGGCTGAAGAAATTAATTACAGGCAGATTGAAGCATTTGAACACACATAAGTACTACATTGCCAACGAACTTCACAACAAGCTTCCTTGTAGAGGCAGAACCCAAATTAAACGCGCCGCTTATACTTAAAATTCACAGATGAGACTTCCAGCAAGATGAAATATACAAATATGTAAACAAAATATTTGACAGACCTTTTTAACACACAAATTCTTGCTCATACAATTCAGCCTACAAGTTCCATGGAGGCGCGGACTTGAGTTCCAATAAACAGAATTGCTGCGTCTAGAAATTCTGGTAAACACACCTCTGACAGCTCAGAAAGTTTTCAGTAATCAACTCCTGAGGCTCCTTGGCACTGCAAGCCAAACACAGGCCAACATGACCCCTGCATATCCTTTCCAATTTACTCCAACACAGAGAGAGCCATAAACGTCCTTTCCTCTTGTTTGCACAACTGATACTCCCCTCATCATACTAACCCTCATACCGTCCTTGCGGGACGAGGAAGTTAGCCCTCCAGGCTCACTTGACATGATCTTAAAGATAAGACCCTATTGATACTGAAACAGTATAACAAGTCGCCACGGCTTAGAGAGTGAACCCGAAAAATCAGTAAGAGGGAACCAACAGATATGTTGAATAAGTGGAAGGTGCATTTGCCCGAAACTGGAACGCAAATGAAACAAATCCTGATAATATAGAAACTTAGTGAGAACATTGACATGAGGAGCAAGGGTGCTGTGTCAGCAGTATTGTAAGTCGATTACACAAAGTAAAAGATCAAGTGAAACAGATACTAAAGGAGAACGAAAATGATTTGTGTGAGACAATGCAATTACAAAAGGTCAGTAATCATGAGACAATAGAACAGTAAGTAAGTAATGAGTGTGAGGGTATAGTACGTTACATGTCCAGTAACTGTAGAAGAGATTATGGAAGCACAGTTGCTTCTTGTGTTTAAGCAGAAACAAGAAAGCATAGATCAATGACAGCACCAATGAAGCGAGATTTTGGCTAACGATTACAGAGGTTGAAGGTGAAATTTGTGGAGATGTGTATAACGAAAATGCATTATACTCGAACGTTCGGACAAAACCATTCGTCCACTATTTGCCCCCTCACCCACCGCGGCCACTGACCACTGAGGTATCAGTCGGAATTTTTGTGTGATTACCGTAAGGGCGAAATGGCGATAAGAATGTGACCAACAGCCTTACAATGGGCAGTGTACAGAGAACTTAAGGACTCACTCTTAGATAAATATTGAGCTAGTGCAGCACAGGACAGAATAAAACAGGATGTAATTATGAGTGAAAATCCGGAAGAATCTAACTTCCGAAGTCCGGTGATATTCTTTGAAGTAAAAGAAAAAACCACTTCTCGACACACTGTTCAGCTCTTCAGAAATCAGATGGTTATGAAGCTACCTGCCAAGTACAAGCACCTTCTTGCTGGGCATTATGGAAAGAAGGGCATTATGGAGAGTAATTTGACCAGGATGAAGACAGCTTGTGGAATACACAACGAAAGTTAGAATGCTACTTTGACAGACTGCAATTCTGTCGCAAAAAACGCCACAAATACAGATTATGATCACAAGACAGGGCACATTTTTCGTCATACCAGCAGAACAGAGGTAGCTGGAACAACAGGAGTCTTTTCCGAATGATGAGCGCTTGTTGGGGAATGAAATTATATCCGAAATTCATGAAAAGATGGAAGCACTTAAGTCAAAGAAGTCATATAGCATGCATCATATTAGAAATATAAAACCTTTTATTGAGTAAAGTCTTTGAGAGAGAGGGACAACAAAAGAAAAAATTTTGTCTGTGGTTACAATGATCTCCATAGTGAGTTGAATGGAATAGTAATAGGTACTTTAATAGATCATCAGAGGATGGAACTTTGCTGCGTTTCCTGTCGTGTACACATTTATGGCACTTTGGTAATTTTGTCTTCTGTCTAGATTGTTGGAGTGGGATGATGTTTCATTGGAGAGTACATTTTCTTCTTATATTGGTAAGCAAGACATAGCACAAGAGACGTGAAGAAGAGCAGACAATGTACAAGATACTTTTTGTGCCAGTTGCGATGCCAAGTGGATATTTTACTAACAGACATCATGAGAGAGGTGCGGATCCTCTCTGATTTGTTGTTTTGTTGAAGTGGTCGCATGGAGACGTGCGATTTGTTTCAATCAAGTCATTGTGCACTTGGAGAAGCTCTCTCTCAATATTGCGGAGGATTCCAGATAATCTTTTTTGTGATGTTCTTAGAGGAAAAGAAGAGTTGCTGTTACTTTGTCATTGTTTCAGGAGTGTAGATTGTGTTATGGTAATGTCTACGTCGAATGTACGTTTGGGCTCCATGTTGTATAAATGTACACATCAGATGCACGTTTGGAATCCACGTTATATTAATGTCCACATCGATGCGCATTTGGACCTTAGATTATGCAAGGATGGTCATTTTTTCTCTGTTCTTGTTTATGAGCACGGAGTGAAGTAAAACGTTTGAGAGATGCTGGCTATGTTCTTAGCATTCAGCGATACGAAAGAACGTCCAGGAACAAGATAGAGCAGTGACTTTTACTGAACTAATACTCACGTTTTTCTAAGCAGCCTTATTTGGACAGCCGCCACACCAATGAGTAATGAAGCGTCTGAAGGCCTGCTCTTATAAACAGGAGGACAGTTGGAGAAGTAAATAATTAACTGAAGGGCGTTGTTACAAAGTAAACAAGAACGACGCTACTGTCGGACAAAGTAGGGGAGGATGTGACTAGACAGAGGGTTGAGGAACAGAAAGGAGATGACATAATTCAATGGAAGTATGCATTAAGAAGAGTCAGAGAAGGAGAGTCGAGAAAGAAGGACGGGGTTGGGTTGGGTTGTTTTGTGGTAGGACACCAGACAGCGGGGTCATCGGTCTCTTCGGATTAGGGAAGGATGGGGAAGGAAGTCGGCCGTGCCCTTTCAAAGGAACCATCCCGGCATTTGTCTGGAGCGATTTATGGAAATCACGGAAAACCTAATCGTGATGGCAGACGGGGGTTGAACCGTCGTCCTCCAGAATGCGAGTCCACTGTGCTAACTACTGAGCCAGGAGGACGGGAGCAGGGAATTGAAGGGAGGCAGTAAATGCGATTGAAGTAAGGTTTGTTTTAAATAGTTTTAGTATGTATGAAAGAATGTCGCTGTGGGGCATGAATAGTGGAGGAAGTAGTTTGCTAATGCAATCATTTGCCTCGAATCTGGCATTGTGAGGTAGACAGTAGCCGTTGGGAAAGACATCAAGAATGAAGGGGTGCAGATGGTGTGCAAAAACGTAATTCCAGCAGTCACGATGCCTTCGATGGCTAATATAGGTGTCATGGAAGCCGAGATTAACGTCTACCATAGAGTAATATTGGTCGAACCACGCTGCACTCAACGAAGGAACAGGTAGTGCCGTCTGCAGCTGAGGCAAATGGTCAACAATTGCGCTGAACGATGTGCTCCAAAACATTTGTGTCTTCTACAACAATGTACTCTTGTCTTCAGATCTGCCACAGACAGCCATGTATAATGCTTTACAGAGGGAACAAGCCTCCGACACCTCAACATCTGTGAACGCCTAACACCTTGAGGCCTACTCGTGGTTTCACCGTCCTCTCGCCACTTTCCATGTATTCTGACGACAGCGGCACTCGAACAGCCGACCAGCTTCGCCGGTTTCCAGATGCTCGTTCCCATGCCGTAGGTCATTACAGTCTGATCTTTCTCAAGACGTTGGTACTCCATTGTTGATAAATGGTCACAGATAATGCAGGTACACGGAAGAAACATCTGAAAATGTATACCACTCATCATTTACTCACTCATCATTTAAGACTGATTATGCCTTTCAACGTTCAGTCTGGAGCATAGATCCCCTTATAAAATTCCTCCATGATCCCCTATTTAGTGCTCACATGGGTGCTTCTTCTGATGTTAAGCCATTACTTCAAAATCATTCTTAACCGAATCCAGGTACCTTCTCCTTGGTCTACCCCGACTCCTCCTACCCTTTACTGCTGAACCCATGAGTCTCTTGGGTAAACTTACTTCTCCCATGCGTGAACATGGCCACACCATCTAAGCCTGTTCACCCTGACTGCTACATCTATAGAGTTCATTCCCAGTTTTTCTTTGATTTTCTCATTGTGGACACCCTCCTGCCATTGTTCCCATCTACTAGTACCTGCAATCATCCTAGCTAATTTGATATCCGTAACCTCAACCTTATTGATAAGGTAATCTGAATCCACCCAGCTTTCGCTCCCATACAACAAAATTGGTCGAAAGATTGAACGGTGCACAGATAACTTAGACTTGGTACTGACTTTCTTCTTTCAGAAGAGAGTAGATCGTAGGTGAGCACTCACTGCATTAGCTTTGCTACACCTCGCTTCCAGTTCTTTCACTATGTTGCCATCGTGTGAGAATATGCATCCTAAGTACTTGAAACCGTCCACCTGTTCTAACTTTGTTCCTCCCATTTGGCGCTCAATCCGTTTATATCTCTTTCCCACTGACATTACTTTCGTTTTGGAGATGCTAATCTTCATACCATGGTCATTACATTTCTGATCTAGCTCTGAAATATTACTTTCCAAACTTTCAATCGAGTCTGCCATCACAACTAAGTCATCCGCATATGCGAGACTGCTTATTTTGTGTTCACATATCTTAATTTCACCCAGCCAGTCTATTGTTTTCAATATATGATCCATAAATAATATCAACAACAGTGGAGACGGGTTGCAGCCTTGTCTTACTCCTGAAACTACTCTGAACCATGAACTCAATTTACCGTCAGCTGTAACTGCTGCTTGACTATCTATGTAAAGACCTATAATTGCTTGCAAAAGTTTGCCTCCTATTCCATAATCTCGTAGAACAGACAATAACTTCCTCCTAGGAACCCGGTCATATGCCTTTTCTAGATCTATAAAGCATGGATACAGTTCCCTTTTCCACTCGTAACAGATCTCCATTATTTGCTGTAAGCTAAAGATCTGGTCCTGACAACCTCTAAGAGGCCTAAACCCACACTGATGTTCACCCAATTTGTCCTCAACTAATACTCACACTTTCGTTTCAACAATACCTGAGAAGATTTTACCCACAACGCTGATTAAAGAGATACCTCTGTAGTTGTTACAATCTTTTCTGTTTCCATATTTAAAGATTGGTGTGATTACTGCTTTCGCCCAGTCTGATGGAACTTGTCCCGACTCCCACGCCATTTCAATTATCCTTTGTAGCCATTTAAGACCTGACATTCCACTGTATTTGATGAGTTCCGACTTAATTTCATCCACCCCAGCCGCTTTATTGCACTGCAATCTATTGACCATTTTCTCCACTTCCTCAAATGTGATACAATTTCCATCAACATTCCTTTCCCATTGTACATCGAAATCTGAAACATTACTGATCGTATTTTCACCTACATTGAGCAACTCTTCAAAATATTCTCTCCATCTGCCCAAGGCATCAACAGGATTCACCAGCAGTTTTCCTGACCTGTCCAAAATATTTATCATGTCCCTCTTACCTCCCTTTCGAAGACTGCTAGTTACACTCCAGAATGGTTTTCCAGCAGCTTGACCCAAAGTCTCCAACCTGTTTCCAAAGTCTTCCCAAAATTTCTTCTTGGATGCTGCAATTATCTGTTTGGCTTTGTTTCTTTCTTCAACGTAACTTTCTCTGTCTACCTGGGTTCTAGTATGCAGCCATTTTTGATACGCCTTCTTTTTCCTTTTACAGGCTGCCTTGACTGTGTCATTCCACCAAGCTGTTGGCTTCATCCTACCTTTACACACTACTGTTCCAAGACATTCTTTAGCCACTTCTACTACTGTGTCGCTGTATCTTGTCCATTCCTTTTCCAACGACTGTAATTGACTACATTCAAGTAACTGGTACCTTTCTGAGATCATTGTTATGTACTTGTGCCAGATTTCCTTACCCTGGAGTTTCTCCACTCTTATCCTCCTACATATCGACCTGACCTCCTGCACTTTCGGCCTCACAATACCAATTTCACTGCAGATTAAATAGTGATCAGTGTCATCAAAGAATCCCCTGAATACACGTGTGTCCCTCACAGCCTTCCTGAATTCCTGATCTGTTATTATATAGTCAATGACAGATCTCGTTCCCCTGCCTTCCCAAGTATACTGGTGAATGTTCTTATGTTTAAAAAAGGAGGTTGTGATTACTAAGCCCATACTGGCACAGAAATCCAAGAGTTGTTTCCCGTTCCTGTTGGCCTTCTTATCCTCTCCAAATTTACCCATAACCTTTTCATACCCTTCTGTTCTATTTCCAATCCTGGCATTAAAATCAACCATGAGCAGAACACTGTCCTTGTCCTTTACTCTAACAACTACCTCACTGAGTGCGTCATAAAAACTATCCATCTTGTCTTGATCTGTCCCTTCACAATGCGAATATACTGACACAATCCTAATTTTCTTGCTAGTCACTGTCAAATCTATCCACATGAGTCGTTCGTTTACATACCTTATTGCAACTACGCTGGGTTCCATTTCTTTCCTGATGTAAAGCCCTACACCCCATTGTGCTGTTCCTGCTTTGACTCCTGACAGGTAGACCTTGTATTCTCCCACTTCCTCTTCTTTCTCACCCCTTACCCGAATGTCACTAACAGCTAAAACGTCCAACCCCATCTTACTTGCCGGCCGACGTGGCCGTGCGGTTAAAGGCGCTGCAGTCTGGAACAGCAAGACCGCTACGGTCGCAGGTTCGAATCCTGCCTCGGGCATGGATGTTTGTGATGTCCTTAGGTTAGTTAGGTTTAACTAGGTCTAAGTTCTAGGGGACTAATGACCTCAGCAGTTGAGTCCCATAGTGCTCAGAGCCATTTGAACCATCTTACTTGCAGCCAGCTCTACCTTCTTCTCAGAATAGCCCCCATTGATATTAATAGCTCCCAATCTCGTTACCATTCGTTTGCCGAGTCGTATCTTAGGAGTCCCTGGTTTGTCAATTAGAGGTGGGACTCCGTCACCTCCAAAGGTCCGAGGCATTTTGCTCTGATTGTTGCCAGCATCATATTTAAAGTACCAGGGAAGTAGGTTGCTAGCCTTACTTGCCCCGAGTCCCATTGAGTTTTACCCCTAACGGTTGAGGGACTAACCGGTGGATTTGGTAGTCTTTGCCGTCTGAGCACAAAGGTGACCACGAATCAGAATATGTCCGAGATGCCCAGCCTTATTCCAAAGTAACTGGTATCCCGACTATCAGGACCACTTACTTGGCCACTCATACGTTGCCCGTGCTTCATGAACTAGGACATGACAACAGGTTAGGTTAATGTTTAACGTCCCGTCGACAACGAGGTCATTAGAGACGGAGCGCAAGCTCGGGTTAGGGAAGGATTGGGAAGGAAATCGGCCGTGCCCTTTCAAAGGAACCATCCCGGCATTTGCCTGAAACGATTTAGGGAAATCACGGAAAACCTAAATCAGGATGGCAGGAGACGGGATTGAACCGTCGTCCTCCCGAATGCGAGTCCAGTGCATGACAACAGGAACCCACACCATGAACCATGTATATTGAAAACAAAATAAAAGTGAGAAATAGCCGATCGGAATAAGGAACTGTTTGCAAAAGGGGACAACCGCTGAATCAAGAAGAGTTGCTGGGTGAGAATTTTAGCTCTTAAAACGTTAGACAGAAAGAGGAAAGAGAAATAGTTCAATTACAATACAGTGTGAAACAGGACTTTACAAAACATTGTAAAACTTCCTGAATTAACAGAGTGCTACAAGAGCATCAAGGAAAACTATTTGGATGAGAAAGTAAGGAGCCTTAATCATACACTATGTGATCAAAAGTATCCGGACACCTGGCTGAAAATGACTTACAAGTTCGTGGCGCTTCCACCGGTCACGCTGGAATTCAAAACGGTGTTGGGCCACCCATAGCCTTGATGACAGCTTCCACTTTCGCAGGAATACGTTCAATCAGGTGCTGGAAGGTTGTGAGCGTGGGTTCCTTGGAGAATGGCAGCCCATTCTTGACAGAGTACTGAGGAGAGGTATCGATGACGGTTGGCGAGGCTTCGCACGAAGTCGGCGCTCCAAAACATCCCAAAGATGTTCTATAGGATTCAGGTCAGGACTCTGTGCAGGCCAGTCCATTACAGGGATGTTATTGTCGTGTAACCATTCCGCCACAGGCCGTGTATTACGAACGGGTGCTCGACAGTGTTGAAAGATGCAGTCGCCCTCCCCGAACTGCTCTTCAACAGTGGAAAGCAAGAAGGTGCTTAAAACATCAGTGTAGGCCTGAGCTGTGATGGTGCCACGCAAAACAACAAGGGGTGCAAGCCCCCTCCATGAAAAATGCGACCACACCATAACACCACCATATCCAAATTTTACTGTAGGCACTACACACGCTTTTAGATAACGTTCACCGGATATTCGCTATACCAACACTCCGCCATCGGTCACCACATTGTGTACCGCGATTCGTCAATCCAGACAACGTTTTCCCACTGTTCAATCGTCCAATGTTTACACTCCTTACACCAAGCGAGGCGTCGTTTGGCATTTACCGGCGCGATGTGTGGCTTATGAGGAGGCGCTCGACCATTAAATCCAAGTTTTCTCACCTCCCGCCTGTCATAGTACTTGCAGTGGATCCTGATGCAGTTTGGAATTCCTGTGCGATGGACCGTGTATATGTCTGCCTATAACACATTACGACCCTCTTCAACTGTCGGCGGTCGCTGTCAGTCAACAGACTAGGTCCACCTGTACGCTTTTGTGCTGTACGTGTCCCTTCACGTTTCCACTCCGCTATCACATCGGAAACAGTGGACCTAGAGGATGTTTAGGAGTGTGGAAATCTCGCGTACAGACGTATGACACTATGACACTCAACCACCTATGACACTCAACCACCTGACCACGTGACTCCTGTGGAGCGCCCCATTCTGCTTTCTCACGATGTCCAATGAATACTGAGGTCGCTGATGTGGAGTACCTGGTAGTAGGTGGCAGCACAATGCACGTAATATGCAAAACATGTTTTTTGGGGGGTTCGGATACTTTCGATCACATTGTGTGTTAATACAGAAAAGACTGGCTGTGGCTATGAAGGCTTAATAAATAGAAACAACGGGGAATGCTGCTTCATTCAGACTGCAACAACGGTGTGTTTAAAGCAGTAGAAATTTTCTTAAAACTGGAAACTGCAAAAGTAATACGTCTGTGCAGGGTGATAAACCTTTTATCCACACCTTATGAACTGTGCCCCAGAATTATAAACTACAGACAATAGCAATAGTGAAATATATGTTCTGTTAAGAAACAAGTGGTTTTAGAGAACGACGCTCCAGTACTGGTTCTATTTTTACTTTGGAAGAACTTGTCGAAAAACAACTTTTGTTTAGTCAAGGAATACACTTAATGTTTATAGAGTTTGAGACAGCCTTCAGTAGCGTCTTAAACAAAAAACTGTCACTGTTGCACATCAGAATAGTAATTAAGCGTAGAAATAATATTTTGTTAGAACCGGCTGGGACTACGTTAAGTGAAACACGTAAGCCGATTACACAGCAGCAGCATAAGCAGTGTAAACCCTCGGAATGTCGAAGTACAGATAGCGAGCTTATTGCCTCACAGCTTGCAAAAGAGGACATTGGAAAACCTAGATTCAGCACACGGATGACAGAGCAGATCAGACAGAACGCTCTTCTGTAAAGTGGCAAAATGTGGTAAGTTCACTTAGAGACGTGACAAGGACGTCTTTCAGGACGCAGACTTCGCATTAAGGAAAGCTCTGTAGCACTGAAGTAAAACAATAAGCCAGCCAAGAGCGCTGACAGAAAACGGGAGCACATTCTGTTACCCGCAAGGGGTGAATGACATCATCGACTGCTAAGTAACCCCTGCCTTCCGCTCACCCAGAGTTAGGACACTCCATCAGCATTACTTTTACGGATAGAAGGTCTGATCTGCTAGTGGCAGGCTGCTCTGCTGATAACAACGAATACAGCTGCTGCCACCTTGGAGTCCAGTACTACGAGTCGGCAGCCGTCTGACTGTGGAGGAATCTTCAACTCTGAGATATGAGCTCCTATAAATCACGATGGTGACTGACTGAAGATAAGGACCAGGCCGATCTTTGGTGGATGAAGAACCGATCTGCCAGTCTGTGAGCTGTTCAGCTTGGAAACAACGTGCCTGTGTAGTCGTTCGTGGACAGCACATGCACCGCCTTAAGGGCTGATGTAGGGACTGCCTCTCGGCCTGTTCTTCGTGTCGCTGCTGGATCTCCCGCGTAAACGATGACAGGGGCATGTGGAGTTCTGGGACCGAGTCTAAGCCCAATTTCAATCATTGAGAACGCTCTGACCCTACGCTAGCTGTAGCGACGCGCCGGTCGCCGGACCCTTCTACAACACGGCTGCATCACCCTCAGGCAATGCCTCAGTCTGCAGATTCCTCGCCGGGCGCTGACGGTTCAAATCCGCGTCCGGCCACCCTGATTTAGTTTTCCGTGATTTACTTAAATCGCATCAAGCAAATGGCGGGATGGTCTCTTTGAAAGGGCACGGGCGATTTCCTTTCTCATCCTTCCCTAATCCGAGCTTGTGCTCCGTCTATAATGATCTCGTTGTCGACGGGACGTTAAACACTAATCATCTCCTCCTACTCTGTCACCCTCCCCCATCCCATGATGCGTACCACAGTATACTGCGTTTATAAATTTGCCCATAACTCCGACGAACCACAAAAGGACCAAGAAGAAATCATAGTGCAAGTTTGTGAACTCTGTCATCTTCAGTATGGAAACTGAACGGAGGAGTTTGGCGAATATATACACTCCTGGAAATTGAAATAAGAACACCGTGAATTCATTGTCCCAGGAAGGGGAAGCTTTATTGACACATTCCTGGGGTCAGATACATCACATGATCACACTGACAGAACCACAGGCACATAGACACAGGCAACAGAGCATGCACAATGTCGGCACTAGTACAGTGTATATCCACCTTTCGCAGCAATGCAGGCTGCTATTCTCCCATGGAGACGATCGTAGAGATGCTGGATGTAGTCCTGTAGAACGGCTTGCCATGCCATTTCCACCTGGCGCCTCAGTTGGACCAGCGTTCGTGCTGGACGTGCAGACCGTGTGAGACGACGCTTCATCCAGTCCCAAACATGCTCAATGGGGGACAGATCCGGAGATCTTGCTGGCAAGGGTAGTTGACTTACACCTTCTAGAGCACGTTGGGTGGCACGGGATACATGCGGACGTGCATTGTCCTGTTGGAACAGCAAGTTCCCTTGCCGGTCTAGGAATGGTAGAACGATGGGTTCGATGACGGTTTGGATGTACCGTGCACTATTCAGTGTCCCCTCGACGATCACCAGTGGTGTACGGCCAGTGTAGGAGATCGCTCCCCACACCATGATGCCGGGTGTTGGCCCTGTGTGCCTCGGTCGCATGCAGTCCTGATTGTGGCGCTCACCTGCACGGCGCCAAACACGCATACGACCATCATTGGCACCAAGGCAGAAGCGACTCTCATCGCTGAAGACGACACGTCTCCATTCGTCCCTCTATTCACGCCTGTCGCGACACCACTGGAGGCGGGCTGCACGATGTTGGGGCGTGAGCGGAAGACGGCCTAACGGTGTGCGGGACCGTAGCCCAGCTTCATGGAGACGGTTGCGAATGGTCCTCGCCGATACCCCAGGAGCAACAGTGTCCCTAATTTGCTGGGAAGTGGCGGTGCGGTCCCCTACGGCACTGCGTAGGATCCTACGGTCTTGGCGTGCATCCGTGCGTCGCTGCGGTCCGGTCCCAGGTCAACGGGCACGTGCACCTTCCGCCGACCACTGGCGACAACATCGATGTACTGTGGAGACCTCACGCCCCACGTGTTGAGCAATTCGGCGGTACGTCCACCCGGCCTCCGCATGCCCACTATACGCCCTCGCTCAAAGTCCGTCAACTGCACATACGGTTCACGTCCACGCTGTCGCGGCATGCTACCAGTGTTAAAGACTGCGATGGAGCTCCGTATGCCACGGCAAACTGGCTGACACTGACGGCGGCGGTGCACAAATGCTGCGCAGCTAGCGCCATTCGACGGCCAACACCGCGGGTCCTGGTGTGTCCGCTGTGCCGTGCGTGTGATCATTGCTTGTACAGCCCTCTCGCAGTGTCCGGAGCAAGTATGGTGGGTCTGACACACCGGTGTCAATGTGTTCTTTTTTCCATTTCCAGGAGTGTATATCAATGGCTACCATGTGGGTCAATGGAGCACTTACAGTCGAGCCCACGTAGATAACACAGAGCATAGCACGGAAATAGCACGACACGGCGTCTTCCTTGAGTAAAGTTCCAGACTCCTATTCCTATCGAAAAGCCAGGACGAAAGTAAGAAACATTTTACGAGGGTGAGTCAAATGAAAACCTTAAATATTTTTCAAATATTATTTTTTGTGCAGAAGTGGTACAAAGCTGTATAACTTTTCAACATAATCTCCCCCACGCTCAATGCAAGTCCTCCAGCGCTTACAAAGTGCATAAATTCCTTTAGAAAAAATTGTTTTGGTAGTCCGCGCACCCACTCATGCACCGCGTTGCATACCTCTTCATCAGAACGGAACTTCTTTCCTCCCATTGCGTCTTAGAGTGGTCCAGACATATCGAAATCACTTGGGGCAAGGTCTGGTGAGTATGGTGGATGAGGAAGACACTAAAAATGCAGGTCTGTGATTGTTGCAACTGTTGTACGGGCAGTTTAGGGCCTTGCATTGTCATGCTGCAAAAGGTCACCTGCTGACAGCAATCCACGTCGCTTTGATTTGATTGCAAGCCGCAGATGATTTTTTAGGAGGTCTGTGTATGATGCACTGGTGACAATGGTCCCTCTAAGAATTTAATGCTCCAAAATGATGGTTCTGTTCGAAACTTCTTTGGTTTTGGTGATGAGGAATGGCGCCATTCCTTGCTCGCTCTCTTTGTTTCCGGTTGGTGGAAGTGAAGCCAGGTTTTGTCCCCAGTAACGATTCTTGCAAGGAAGCCATCACCTTCTCGTTCAAAGCGGCGAAGAAGTTCTTCACGAGCATCAACATGTCGTTCTCTCATTTCAGGAGTCAGCTGCCGTGGCATCCATCTTGCAGACACTTTGTGAAACTGGAGCACATCATACACAATGTTGTGTGCTGACCCATGACTAATCTGTAAACATGCTGGAATGTCATTCAGTGTCACTCGGAGGTTTTTCTTCACTATGGCTTCAACTGCTGCAATGTTCTGTGGAATCACAACTCGTTGTGCCTGACCTGGACGAGGAGCATCTTCCACTGACGTCACACCATTTTCGAACTTCCTACTCTATTTGTAGACTTGCTACTGTGACAAACATGCATCTCCGTACTGAACCTTCATTCGTCGATAAATTTCAATATGTTTCACACCTTCAATACGCTAAAACCGAATAACAGAACGCTGTTCTTCCCTGGTGCAAGTCGCAAGCGGGGCGGTCATCTTTATACTGATACGGCGACGGTATGGGTGCATCTGCACTATGCTGTCACCTACAGGCCATCTACACGCTGTTTGTAGCACGCTTACCAACTTATAGGTTAACGGTGCGAAATTTCGATTTGTTATTACAAATGTAAGGTTTTTATTTGACTCACCCTCGCATATTCTGCAACAATGAAGATGAAAACTAAACTTTCTCGCCACAAATTTGTAGGCTGGCTGTGGCTCGCGGTACAGCTACTGGGTCGCGCCGCATTCAACACGGTATAACGCTTTCATAAAACCCGTATTTTTGTACAGCTCATTGCCTGCGACGATGAGTTTTCATTATATTTCCCATGCTGTGAAATTGTTTGTGAGATAGATTTTTTCATTTATTCTCCAGCTTTTGTCCCTTTCTTATACTAATAAATCAGGATTCTCATTTCCATTACTCTTCACCGCTTTACACTTACAAACTACCTTGATCTATGCTTAACGAATTAAAAATAAACCTCTCATTCGCTCAGTCTGGAAAATGTTTCTACCTGTGAACATTATTTATAATACCTGTTCACTAAGAACATACACTCTTATTTCATCGCTTCTGTGAATTTCAAGTAAAAAACTGTTACAGTGAGCTACCAAAGTTCATAATAGTCGTCTTTATAGAAGTTTGTATTTAATAATTTTTCCACCTTTACTACTCTCATTTGATATTTCGCCAATAAGTATTTGGCAGCTAGACGGTTGCTATGAACGGCATAATGAGGAAATCATTTAAATAATGCGCTGCCACTCTCTTCGTAAAGCTGATTTATTGGTTACTCTAGTGAATGGAATGGGGCGCACGTTCTCGCTCTAACGGCGACCGTAATTTCCAAGTGGCGAGATAGCATCGGCCGCTGAATTACCGGAGGAGCACAGCCTAAGTGGTTTCTTTCAGCGTTGCTGACAGTGCTTATCTCGAGATTTTCTGACAACTGGAGCGACGGGTTCTACTAACTGACGAGATGTTTATTCAGAAACGTTAGCGCATATTACAGCAGAAACAAACCGAAAAAAATGTAATTAGAAAAGTCTTCGTTAAGAGTAACAGCGGCTCTTTCACAGACACTGATACTGTCTCAGTTCGTCAATATGCTTTCTCTGTTGAAGAGTTCCATTTATCTATAAGGTTTTTTTATGATGAAGGAAGAGGCTGAGTTACAAGTGGATACAGCACAATGCGTCAGGTCGTAAATAAAATTATAGAGCGGAGCAATGAGTATGAACATATTTTGGTAATTCATTCATCAGGAAGTCATTTCTGAAAGCATTTGTCTAAAGAAGGCATTTTTCTGGAGTGTAGCCTTATAGGGAATTGAAACGTGGACGACAAGCTGTTCACCAAAAACAAAATATAAGATTTTGAAATGTGTGCTGAAAACTAAACTGGTAGATAGCCTAACTACTAGCGAGATGCTGAATGGAATTGGAGACAAAAGAAATTTTTGACATCATTCGACTAAAATAAGCGATCGGATGATAGGCCACATTCTCTGACATCAAGGACTCTTCACTTTACGATGGGAGAGGACAGTGAGAGGTAAAAATTGCAGAGGAGACAAAGAGACAAGTACAGTAAGGAGACTGAAATGGATGTAGGTTGCAGCAGTCACTCGGTGATGAAGAGGCTTGGACAGGTCAGAGTAGCGTAGAGAGCTGCATGAGACCAGTCTTTGGAGAGAAGGCCAAAAAACAATAATTCATTACCGGCAATCTTTTGAGTTAGTTGAAACAAAATCTGTATTAAGTGCCCTTAAGACACAAGGTATTGGTTAAGGCAGTTTAATATACTGAAGAATATGCGGTTACGAGCACGGAAAGCTGTTTGATGGCTTTGCTAGCAAGTGACGCGGTGACAAAAGTATGTAACCGGATCAGAGGCTAGTGGACATTCTAGCTACGATACAGGCTGCAAATGGTAAAACAGTGCAATTGCCTTAGTTACAAATTAAAACCCTCTCCCCCTCTCCCCTATCTCCAACCAATCACACAGCGCAGTACTGCGTATTTCCAGCCAGTCAGTGTTGAAAAAATCTAAGATGGTGGAAATAACACAACTGGGTTGACTGAAAATTTAAAACCCTCCCCTTGCCCCTCCTTCTTATCTCCATCCGGTCATAGCGCAGTAATAAACATTTAGAGATGTTGAAAACATACGTTTCTTGTGCTTTATACCCCACGCCTGTATTTACTCCAACCAGTCAGTGTAGTATTAAAAGGGTGCCAAATTTCATTATTTCTAACGTACGCATCAAGACATCCTCTCCCCCTCCTTGTCTCCAGCCTATCGAAATGGCCGAAACGACTTAGTTGTGTGCTTTATATCCCTTACACTATCTCCAACCAATCACACTCTGCAGTACTTCACATCTCCAGGCTGTCATAATAATCCAAGGTGTCGGAAATTGCGAAACCGTCTTAACGGAAAAGTAAAACTCTCACCCCCTGTCTTTATCTGCAGTCAAGCCAAGTTTATGGAAGCAAACCCATTTTCCATTATATCTTACACCCCCTCTCGTCGCTATCTGAAACCAGTCAGAGTACAGTATTTAAATGATGTTAAATTACCAGTCACAGCGTAGTATTAAAATGACGCGGAAAAATGTAGTGTCACATTACATTATTTCTGATGTACACATCATCTCGTGCCCCTTCTTCTCCTTATCTCCAGCAAATGCAAGAGTTGATGGAAACAGACCCATTGTGTTCTTCCCTTCCTCTTTTCCAAACCAGTCAGACCATAGTATTTGAATGATATATAAAAGTGGCACAATGTATGTGGTAACAGTTACGTAACCTCCACTTGAAAGTCAATTATATTCATTATTTCCCAGAGAGTCAAAGATGTTCAACTTGAAAGTTTCATTATTCTCATAAAATTGGTGTCAAGTTACATTATTTACTTACAGACCTATTGTGTGCGCTGTAACTCCCCCCCCCCTCCCCTCCTCTTTCCAGTACAGTATTATAAAACCCACGTAGATGGAAATCCACCAATTGTATGTGTTTTATACCCCACTCTCCTATGATAAACGTTAAACACTGAACACTAAATGATAAACGTAGATTCTAAATGGTAGTTGGTGAATGCAAAAAGGTAAAAGTTAAAAAATAATTGCTAAACACCAAAAGCTTAAAGCTAAGCGCCTAATGCTTAACAATAAATACTAAATAGTAAACGCTTAACGTTAAATGCTCAACACTAAACGAAAAGTGATACACGCTTATGGCATAAAGTCTACTCATCACTGACCACCACTGATCACTAGCCATAATTGATCGCTGACCATTACTAATCTCTGACTATTAGTGTACACTGACCATTATTATTAATCACTACCATTGATCACTTACCATTATTGATCGCTCACCATTATTGATCACGGAAAGTATAACTACAGATCTTAACGAAAATATTTGTAGAAATCGGGTAAATTATTTCTGTGAAAGTCAAAGATGATTGTCGTCGTAAGCATACCTCTGCCGTAACATTAAAAAATGATTAGAAGGTCAAAAAGTTATACATCATTTATATACACACATATACCTGTAATTATGATAACGGAACTACTGTACAGACCTGTTTGTCTAGTAACAGTTTCTCATCTCACACACAACCTTATCAAAATTACCTTATTATTTTAACTTATTACTGAGAAATGAAAGTGAAAGCAAACAATGAATAACTGTTGGAAAATTTTCTCAGGGAAGTATTAGTATTTCTAGTACGAAAAATACCAATTAACACACATTCTACATGGTCCCGCATACATTTTACAGCATCGTCTGCTGCAAACTGTATTTTCTTGTAATTCGAGTAGATATTTGAATCAACTTTATTCGACAATCAAGATTTCATGACTGTACCGGCATTAATGAAATCGTAACCGCACTGAACAGCATTTTGCGGGCAAACTGTGTACATTATGGATAATATATCTTCAATGTAGGATTCGACCATCTTATTATAACGGAACAGGAAGAGTTCTGTGTAGTAAATATACACATACGTATTGTACAGTTCAGAAACAACTCTCTCTGATGCGATTGTATTATTCGCCCATTGACTTCTGTAAAAGCTTTTAGATCGCCAATAAGTTTTTATGTGACAGCTAAAAACTCTTGCGAATCAAACCTCTTCTTTTGGAGCTTTGATATTAATATCTTCAACTGCCTGATACTTTGTATATAGAAACTGACGTATTTATTAGTACAAGCAATTAAGTATCAGTCTTATCAATATCTGTGTGTGTGTCTGTGTGTGTGTGTGTGTGTGTGTGTCTGTGTGTGTGTGTGTGTGTTATTCTGTCTCCCATGATACACAGTATTATGCACATTTTACTGCTGTTGAGGAAGACGACTTCAGTGGGACTGATGGTCGAGAATCTTGACAGCAGATATATCTTGCAAACCTTCAGATTAACCAGCACCGTTTCTCCAGATTTGATGGTGGCACATTTTGTGTTCAGTGTCAGATGGCGCCACTCCTTCTCCTGTACTGTGCTCGTTAGACTCTTCGAGTTCTGTAAAACTGAATCCATGCTTTCGTGTATTACAACAAATTGGTGATAACCAAAATATATAGATTATTATTAGTACTAATATCTCTACTTGCATATTTTGTGTGGACAGTGACTCTCGAAGGTTCGGCATCAGCTGATATGGTCGTAGCGAGTTTTATCCAACTTTTATAGCACATCTTCCTGCTGAATAAGTGGGCAAAAATGTGATTAGCAGGCATTAGTCAGCAAGTTTTTTGGTATCTTATTTACAACACACATTTTCCAAGGAAAGAGGACCCCTCCTGGAGATATTCCCAGGTACACAATCTTTCTCTCTCTTTGCAGATGTGTGTGTTGGAGAGAAAAACAGTTTAGCTGACAGACCTCGTTTCTCCACAATGTAACTTCACCTTAATAAACTGTAGTAAAAATACCTTTTTATAGAGCTCACCAGTATAATTAAAGCGGTAGTGCACTTGCATTAGTTGCTACAGTAATGTCTCTCAACACTGGCTGTGGTCTCAAGGCAGATAAGCTGCTGAGTTACCTCTTGCAAACTATTAACTGTGCTTGATCGCTCATCTCGTGCAATACTCTATTGACCTAACACTGACTCAGTTATTTGGCTGATACTTTCAATTCTTTTTAAGAAGCAAATTCGACATCTTGCCATCTGTTCCCATAATCCAGTGCATGTTCTTCGCTCCACATTAATAAGTACGTGAACTGTTTCTGAATCTGCAAAACGAACTTTTTGCAGACATCCACAGTCTCACAGTCTTTCATTCGAATATTTTCGAGGGCCATCTTGGACTTAAGCGGTAATCAAAGCTCGTCGGCTCGGTTTCTATTTATTTCGACCTTTTAATCTCATGTGTCTTGTTAATCGATAAACCTGCAGCAACAGTCTGTTTCGTAGTTTCCGAATCTCCTACAGCCTATTGACTACCGAAAACAACAGAAGGAAACAAGTGACAGCAGAAGAGAGGGAATATAATATTGTTGCTGCTGTTGCAGTTGATGCACAGGTTAGCACCCGCACACCCCACGAGGAAGTGGCTTGCGTCAGGCAACTGTTCTACGCCTTCTCCATCAACAGTGGAAATGATTATGAGAATCGTATTCTGTACATCGGAATTAAGACAGGATACTCCAGATGTATCACGTATTTTGGTTAGTGATGAAGCCACATTTACAAATCATGGCCAGGTAAGCCGCCGAAAGCACTGTTGGTCTGTTGACAATGTCCTTTGGCTTGGTCAGGTTGAACTCCATTGACGGAACACTGAACACATCCAACTATTGCAGCCTCTTAGTAGACCATTTTCCAGGGATGCTAGAAGAAGTTCCTCTGCAGGCTAGAAGGAAATTGTCGTACCAACATAACGGCTGTCTAGCCCATAGTGCACAAAGTACTACAACATGTCTTCACGAATTGTTTCCAAATCGTTGGACTGGACGCAAGAGACCCGTACCTTGGCCGACCTGTTCTTCGGATTTGACACATGCAGATTTTTTTCTTTTTTTTGTGGAGAAAGCTGAAAAACGCTGTCTACAAGGACATACTAACTACACCCAATGACGCTTTACTACAGCCTACTAGGACATTTCCGCTGAAATGAAGTGTATGTTTGCACAAAAAAACACTTTCTAAGTATTATTACCATCTGTTTATGGTATATCAATACAAGCCTCTGACTAGCAGTCCATTATGTGAAAACCGGACATCAATAGCACTTTTCATTTTCGAAATATTTGCAGTGAAAATTCTATGTGATTCACCCTGTGTGTAAAATAGTATGGTGATTTCGATACAGTTGTGTGAAAGACAAGAAATGAATACTAGATAATTTAGAAGCGTACATGATCTTGGTACAAGAAATGATTACTAGATAATTTAGAAGCGTACATGATCTTGGTACATGAAATACAGTGATATCTCTATACGTAATGGACGCATAACATTTTAAACTTTGAATCATTTTTTAGTATTATGCCAAATGTGTGCTTATGGCCACAACAACTTTCACAGAAGCAGTTTAACTTGACACTATTATAAATTTTCGTAGAGATCTGTAATTATACTTGCATGGATTAATGATGGTCATTGATCAATGATGGTCGGGTATCAATGACGGTAAGTGACCATGCAGTCCTTGGTATGCAGGTATACCGCCCTTTCTTCTCGTGTAATCCATTCATACCATTTTCATCTTCCAGTAAGTAAACTTCATAGACCTCTTGCTGTTTTTGTGATGCATTCTGTTTCATTTTCTTCTGTTTAACATTCTTAATGTGATTTCCACCCGTGGTCGAGGGGTAGGGTCTTTGATTCATAATAAAAACGTCTTCGGTCCGGGGTGCGAAGCCCATCGCTGCTTAAATTTTGATTAATAATCAGCATTGGCGGCCGAAGACTTCCGGCATAAGAAGTCACCCTCTTGTCCTAGGGCTGGGAAACTGCCCCAAAAGGTGGAAGAATCAGCAATGATCAATGGCATGAGAATGCAAAAGGCAATGGAAACCACTGCATTAAAGACACGTAACGTGCATCCACGGGACATGTGGCCTGTAATTGAAGAATTGTCACGATGATCTCTCCATTGGCAAAAGATTCCGGAATAGTTCCTCATTGGGATCTCCGGGATGAGACTGTCAAGGGGGAGACCATGAGAAAAGATTGAATAATCAACGAAAGGATAGCGTTCTTAGAGTCGAGGCGTGGAACGTCAGGAGCTTGAACGTCGTAGGGAAACTAGAAAACCTGAAAAGGGAAATGCAAAGGCTCAATCTAGTTATAGTAGGGGTTAGTAAAGTGCAGTGGAAAGGAGACAGGGATTACTGGTCAGATGAGTATAGGCTAATATCATCAGCAGCAGAAAATGACATAACAATAGCAGGATTCGTTATGAATAGGAAGGTAGGGCAGAGAGTGTGTTTCTGTGAACAGTTCAGTGATACGATTGTTATTATCAGAATCAACAGCAAACCAGCACCGGCAATGATAGTTCAGGTATACATGCCGACGTCGCAAGCTGAAGATGAAGACATAGAGAAAGTGTATAAGGATATTGAAAGGGTTATACAGTATGTAAAGAGGGATGAGAATCTAATAGTCATCAGGGACTGGAATGCAGTTGTAGGGGAAGGAATAGAAGAAATGGTTACAGGAGAATATGGGCTTGGGACAATGAATGAGAGAGGAAAAAAGCTAATTGAGTTCTGTAACAAGTTTCAGCTAGTAACAGCGACAACGCTGTTAAAGAATCACAAGAGAAGAAGGTATATTTGGAAAAGGCCGGGTGACAAAGGAAGATTTCAGTTGGATTACGTCATGGTCAGACAAAAAGTCCGAAAGCAGATACTGGATTGTAAGGCGTACCAAGGAGCAGATATAGACTCAG
The DNA here is from genome assembly GCF_023898315.1 of Schistocerca nitens. Classification (NCBI taxonomy): domain Eukaryota; kingdom Metazoa; phylum Arthropoda; class Insecta; order Orthoptera; family Acrididae; genus Schistocerca; species Schistocerca nitens. Next base: position 588,081,899 of record NC_064618.1, read on the forward strand.
ATCACAATATAGTAGTGATGAAGAGTAGGCTGAAGTTTAAGTCATTAGTCAGGAAGAATCAATACGCAAAGAAGTGGGATACGGAAATACTAAGGAGAGATACGCTTGAAGTTCTCTAAGGCTATAGATACAGCAATAAGGAATAGCTCAGTAGGCAGTACAGTTGAAGAGGAATGGACATCTCTAAAATGGGCCATCACAGAAGTTGGGAAAGAAAACATAGGTACAAAGAGGGTCACTGCAAAGAAATTGTGGGCAACAGAAGAAATACTTCAATTGATCGATGAAAGGAAGAAGTACAAAAGTGCTCCGGGAAACTCAGGAATACGGAAATACAAGTTGCTGAGGAGTAAAATAAATAGGAAATGCAGGAAAGCTAAGACGAAATGTCTGCAGGAAAAAGGTGAAGACATCGAAAAAGAAATGACTGTCAGAAGGACAGACTCAGCGTACAAGAAAGTCAAAACAGCCTTCGGTGACATTAAAAGCAAGGGTGATAACATTAAGAGTGCAAAGGGAATTCCACTGTTAAATGCAAAGGAGAGGGCGGATAGGTGGAAAGAAATACAAAAAAAAAAAAAAAGCCTCTATGAGGAGGGAAGATTTGTCTGATGCGATAGAAGACGAAACAGGAGTCGATTTAGAAAAGATAGCGTATCTAGTATTAGAATCAGAATTTAAAAGAGCTTTTGAGCACTTACGATCAAATAAGGCAGAAGGGATACACAAAATTCCATCAGAATTGCTAAAATCATTGGGGGAAGTGCAACAAAACGACTATTCACGTTGGTGTGTAGAATACATACCATCTGACTTTCGGAAAAGCACTGTCCACACAATTCAGAAGACGGCAAGAGCTGACAGCTGAAACATCCAAGTTGCTTACAAGAATAAAATACAGGAGGATGGAAAAGAAAATTGAGGATGCGCTAGATGACGATCAATTTGGCTTTAGGAAAGGTAAAGGGACGAGAGAGGCAATTCTGACGTTGCGGTAATGCGAACAAGACTAAAGGAAGATCATGACACATTTATAGGATTTGTCGACCTACAAAAAGCGTTCGACAATGTAAAATGGTGCAACATGTTCTAAATTCTGAAAAAAGTAGGGAAAAGCTATAGGAAGAGACGGGTCATATACAGGATGTACAGCAGCAAAGAGGGAATTATAAGAGTGGACGACCAAGAACGAAGTACTCGTATTAAAAAGGGTGTAAGACAAGGATGTTGCCCCTAGTGTTCAATCTGTACATCGAGGAAGCAATGATGGAAATAAAAGAAAGTTTCAGGAGTGGAATTAAAATACAAGGTGAAAAGATATCAATGATACGATTCGCTGATGACATTGCTAATCTGAGTGAAAGTGAAGACGAATTACATGATCTGCTGAACGGAATGAACAGTCTAATGAGTACACAGTATAGCTTGAGAGTAAATCGAAGAAAGACGAAGGTAATGCGATATGGTAGAAATGAGAACAGCGAGAAACCTAACATCAAGATTGATGGTTACGAAGTAGATGAGGTTAAGGAATCAAAACGTCTTCGGTCCCGGGTTCGATCCCCTCCACTCCCTAAATTTTGATAAATAATCAGCATTGGCGGCCGAAGACTTCCGTCATAAGAAGTCAGCCTCATTCTGCCAACGGCCTTGTCAAAGAGGGCGGAGGAGCGGATAGAGGTTCAGGGCACTCTCTTGTCCTAGGGGTGGGAAATTGCCCCTAAAGGCGGAAGAATCAGCAATGATCAACGACATGAGGATGCAGAAGGCAATGTAAACCACTGCATTAAAGACACGTAACGTGTGGCCTGTAATTGAAGAAGTGTCATGATGATCTCTCCATTGGCAAAAGATTCCGGAATAGTCCCCCATTCGGATCTCCGGGAGGGGACTGCCAAGGGGGAGGTTACCATGAGAAAAAAATTGAATAATCTACGAAAGGATAACGTTCTACGAGTCGGGGCGTGGAATGTCAGAAGCTTGAACGTGGTAGGGAAACTAGAAAATCTGAAAAGGGAAATGCAAAGGCTCAATCTAGATATAGTATGGGTCAGTGAAGTGAAGTGGAAGGAAGACAAGGATTTCTGGTCAGATGAGTATCGGGTAATATCAACAGCAGCAGAAAATGGTATAACAGGTGTAGGATTCGTTATGAATACGAAGGTAGGGCAGATGGTGTGTTACTGTGAACAGTTCAGTGACCGGGTTGTTCTAATCAGAATCGACAGCAGACCAACACCGACAACGATAGTTCAAGTATACATGCCGACGTCGCAAGCTGAAGATGAACAGATAGAGAAAGTGTATGAGGATATTGAAAGGGTAATGCAGTATGTAAAGGGGGACGAAAATCTAATAGTCATGGGGGACTGGAATGCAGTTGTAGGGGAAGGAGTAGAAGAAAAGGTTACAGGAGAATATGGGCTTGGGACAAGGAATGAAAGAGGAGAAAGACTAATTGAGTTCTGTAACAAGTTTCAGCTAGTAATAGCGAATACCCTGTTCAAGAATCACAAGAGGAGGAGGTATACTTGGAAAAGGCCGGGAGATACGGGAAGATTTCAATTAGATTACATCATGGTCAGACAGAGATTCCGAAATCAGATACTGGATTGTAAGGCGTACCCAGGAGCAGATATAGACTCAGATCACAATATAGTAGTGATGAAGAGTAGGCTGAAGTTCAGGACATTAGTCAGGAAGAATCAATACGCAAAGAAGTGGGATACGGAAGTACTAAGGAATGACGAGATACGTTTGAAGTTCTCTAACGCTATAGATACAGCAATAAGGAATAGCGCAGTAGGTAGTACAGTTGAAGAGGAATGGACTTCTCTAAAAAGGGTCATCACAGAAGTTGGGAAGGAAAACATAGGTACAAAGAAGGTAGCTGCGAAGAAACCGTGGGTAACAGAAGAAATACTTCAGTTGATTGATGAAAGGAGGAAGTACAAACATGGTCCGGGAAAATCAGGAATACAAAAATACAAGTCGCTGAGGAATGGAATAAATAGTAAATGCAGGGAAGCTAAGATGAAATGTCTGCAGGAAAAATGTGAAGACATCGAAAAAGATATGATTGTCAGAAGGACAGACTCAGCATACAGGAAAGTCAAATCAACCTTTGGTGACATTAAAAGCAACGGTGGTAACATTAAGAGTGCAACGGGAATTCCACTGTTAAATGCAGAGGAGAGAGCAGATAGGTGGAAAGAATACATTGAAAGCCTCTATGAGGGTGAAGATTTGTCTGATGTGATAGAAGAAGAAACAGGAGTCGATTTAGAAGAGATGGGGGATCCAGTATTAGAATCGGAATTTAAAAGAGCTTTGGAGGACTTACGGTCAAATAAGGCAGAAGGGATAGATAACATTCTATCAGAATTTCTAAAATCATTGGGGGAAGTTGCAACAAAACGACTATTCACGTTGGTGTGTAGAATATATGAGTCTGGCGATGTACCATCTGACTTTCGGAAAAGCATCATCCACACAATTCCGAAGACGGCAAGAGCTGACAATTGCGAGAATAATCGCACAATCGGCTTAACAGCTCATGCATCGAAGCTGCTTACAAGAATAATATACAGAAGAATGGAAAAGAAAATTGAGAATGCGCTAGGTGACGATCAGTTTGGCTCTAGGAAAAGTAAAGGGACGAGAGAAGCAATTCTGACGTTACGGCTAATAATGGAAGCAAGGCTAAAGAAAAATCAAGACACTTTCATAGGATTTGTCGACCTGGAAAAAGCGTTCGACAATATAAAATGGTGCAAGCTGTTCGAGATTCTGAAAAAAGTGGGAGTAAGCTATACAATATGTACAACAACCAAGAGGGAATAATAAGAGTGGACGATCAAGAACGAAGTGCTCGTATTAAGAATGTAGTAGAAATGAGAACAGCGAGAAACTTAACATCAGGATTGATGGTCACGAAGTCAATGAAGTTAAGGAATTCTGCTACCTAGGCAGTAAAATAACCAATGACGGACGGAGCAAGGAGGACTCAAAAGCAGACTCGCTATGGCAAAAAAGGCATTTCTGGCCAAGAGAAGTCTACTAATATCAAATACCGGCCTTAATTTGAGGAAGAAATTTCTGAGGATGTATGTCTGGAGTACAGCATTGTATGGTAGTGAAACATGGACTGTGGGAAAACCGGAACAGAAGAGAATCGAAGCATTTGAGATGTGGTGCTATAGACGAATGTTGAAAATTAGGTGGACTGATAAGGTAAGGAATGAGGAGGTTCTACGCAGAATCGGAGAGGAAAGGAATATGTGGAAATACTGATAAGGAGAAGGGACACGATTATAGGACATCTGCTAAGACATGAGGGAATACTTCCATGGTACTAGAGGGAGCTGTAGAGGGCAAAAACTGTAGAGGAAGACAGAGATTGGAATACGTCAAGCAAATAATTGAGGACGTAGGTTGTAAGTGCTAGTGTGAGATGAAGAGGTTAGCACAGGAAAGGAATTCGTGGCGGGCCGCATCAAACCAGTCAGTAGACTGATGACAAAAAAAAAAAAAAAAGGCAGTAAACTAACCAATGATGGACGGAGAAAGGAGGACTAGCACTGGCAAAAAGGGCATTCGTGGGCAAGAGAAGTCTACTAATATCAAGTGTCGGCCTTAATTTGAGGAAGAAATTCCTGAGAATGTTCGTCTTGAGTCCAGCACTGTCTGGCAGTGAAACATAGACTGGGAAAATCAGAGCAGAAGAGAATCGAATCATTTGGGATGTGGTGCTACACGCTAATATTGAAAATTAGGTGGACTGATAAGGTGAGAAGTGAGGATGTTTTGCGCAGAATCTGAAGGACAGCTTGATAGGACAACCTTTAAGACATGAAGGAATGACTTACGTGGTACTCCGAGGGAGCTGCAGAGGGCAAAAACTGTAGAGGAAGACACAGATTGTAATAGATGCAAGAAATAATTGAGGACGTAGATTGCAAGTGCTACTTTGAGATGAAGAGTTCAGCACGGGAGAGGAATTCGTGGCGGGCCGTATCAAACCGAGACTGATGAAAAAAAAAGTTTTGAAAGGTATTAGTGGGACACATCATTGCCTTTAAAAACACTGTTTTATATTCTATTACTTACTGCAATATAATGCATTACAAACTGGTATCCTTGTGCAGTCGAGGAATGTTGGTAAATACATTTTTTCTTAAAGGATGGTGTAGTCTTTTTGTGATTACTGAAGCCAAAAAACCGGGGGAAGAAACTTCTTCAAAAAAGCTTTGCTACAGAAATCGCTCTGTTCATGTAGCAACTGATATTTGAACTAGTTCTCCGCCTTTTGCAGCGTTTTGTGGAAGGCTACAGATTCGTCATATTTGTGCTCTTCTCGTGGATACGTAGAACTGGACATTGGTTTTCTACTTTACTTTGATTGTCACTGCTATAATTGCTTAATGGAAAACACACAAACGATATTTGATGAAAAGTCCTGTTTCATTACCGTGCAGAAAACGTAACATTTGCAGCACCACCTGTCACATTCACGCACTGAGGATGGAAACGGCGATAACAGACGAGATATGACTGCTCCACATTCTTGTTCCAGAATGAGATGCCATTCCAGCGTCGCAAGAGGAGGTGGAAGAAAGGGTGGCGTCCATCACGCCAGCCATAACTGCCGCCGCGCCGCCACCGTCAGCCAGTATTGTTATTGGAGCTCCCCGCCCCCCTGTCACCTCCCCCCCCCCCCCGTCCGGCAGCCTTCACCACTCCCCCCCCTCACTCAGCGGGCCGCCGGGCTGTTACTGTCCTCTGCTGCTGGTACGGCGCTGCAGCGGCCCGCTTCTGCCTTAATGGCTCCGACCCTCTTCCTGCGGCGATTCCCGGAAAAGGACAGCAGACGAGCTTCCGTTTCCACGACAGAAAGCACTCTGTTCTTGGATCAGGAATGTGCTGCTTCCCCACACCAGAACAACTTGATGCGGAAAACAGCAATGCCGTCACGAAGACATCTGGGCTACGTACCATATAAGCAGCAATTCTTGTTACGTTCGTGTTTCTGTTGTTTCACAAAGATGAAAAATGGAAAAGTCTGTACAAAGATTCTGTACTATAAGTGGCATTATACCGTACACTGTTGTATGATGCTGTGCTGACAGTTCCTAAACTGCTGTACGACACTTACCTTCCTAAATACCTCAATACATCCACATCTGTATTTGATTTTCATTCCCTTTTATAGTCAACAGTCCTCTAACTGCTTTGGTTCAGCCTGCCACGAGTTCCTCTCGTGTGGCAACCTATGCATCTCAGACTAGCACTTGCAACCTATGTCCTCAATTATGTACTGAATGTATTATAGTCTCTGTCTTCCTCCGCAGTTTTTACACTTTACAGCTCCCTTTAGCGCCAAGGAAGTTATTCCGTGAAGTCTTAACAGGCGTCCCACTAACCTTTCCCTTTTTCTTGTCAGTGTTTTTCTTATTTTCCTTTGCTCGCCGATCCTCCAGAGAAACTCCTCATTCTCCACCTTATCAGTCCAACTAATTTTCAGCTGTCTTCTGTGGCACCACATTACCGTACAATTCTGTGCTCCAAAGGTACATTCTCGGAGATTTCTTCCTCAAATTGAGGACTATGTTTGATTCTAGTATACTTCTCTTGGTCAGGAGTGCCTATTTTGCCAGTGCTATTCTGCTTTTTACGCATCCTTGCTCCAACCACCATGGGTTTACTTGCTGCTTACGTAGCAGAATTCCTTTACTTCATCCACTTCGTGATCTCCAATCCTGATGTTAAGTTTCTCGCTGTTCTCATTTCTACTAATTCTCATTACTCTCCTCTTTCTTCGATTTCCTCTCAAACCCTATTCTGTACTCATTGGACTATTGTTTTCATTCACCAGCTCTTGTAATTCTTTTTCATTTTCACTGAGGATGGAAATGTCATTAGCGAATCTTATCATTGACATCTTTTCACCTTGAACTTTAATTCCACTTTTGAACCTTTCTTTTATTTCCGTTATTACATTTTGGATATATAGATTGAACAGTACGGGCGAAAGACTACATCTCTGTCCTCCTCCCTTTTCAATCCGAGCACTTCGTTCTTCGTCTTCCACTATTTTTGTTTCCTCTTGGCTCTTGTTGATTTGGTGGAGGAAACCAAACAGGGAGATCTTCGGATGGGAAGGATGGGGAAGGAAGTCGGCCGTGCCCTTTCAAAGGAACCATCGCAGCATTTGCCTGAAGCGATTTAGGGAAACCACGGAAAACCTGCATCAGGATGGCCGTACGCGGGATTGAACCGTCGTCCTCTCAAAGGCGAGTCCAGTGTGCTAACCACTGTGCCACCTCGCTCGGTAAGGCTCTTGTAGATACTGCATGTCACCCATATTTCCTTATAGCTTACTCCTATTTTGCTCGGAATTTTGAATATCTTGCAACATTTGATATCGTCAGAAGCTTTTTCATGGTCGACAAGTCCTATGGACGTGTCTTGCTGCCATTATCAATCGCAACGCCAGAACTCCCTTTCTGATGCGTTTTAGCTATCCTAAAACCAAACTCATCTCATGTAACACATCCTCAGTTTTTTTCCGTTCTTCTGCACATTATTCTTGTCAGCAACGTGGATGCATGAGCTGTTAAGCCAATTATGCGATAATTCTCGCTCTTGCCGGCTCCTTCAATCTTTGGGATTATGAGAGTCAGATTGTTTATCGTTAGACTCAACTCCACACGCCAACATGAATAATCGTTTTATTGCCACTTTCCTCAATTATTTTAGAAATTCTGGTGGAATGTTATCTAACTCTTTTGCCTTATTCGATCTGACTCTAATACTGGATCCTATATCTCTTCAAAACCGACTATTTTTCTTCTTGTATCACGTCAGCAGCCAAATATTCCTATTCGTAGAAACTTTCAATGCATTCTTTCCAATTACCCGCTCTCTCCTGCATTTAAAGTTCGCCTGTTTAACTCGGTGGTAACGTGCTTTCCTGCCATGCAACGGGCCCGGGTTCGATTCCCGGCGGGCTTCGAGATTGTCTCCGCTCGTGGACTGGTGTTGTGTTGTCCTCATCATCATTTCATCCTTATCAGCGGCACGCAAGTCGCCCAATGTGGCGTCAACTGAGATGAGACTTGCACTTGGCGGCCGAACTTCCCCGGATGGAGCCTGCCGACCACCAATGCCGTAAGTTCATTTCATTCATTTCATTTCCTGCATTTAACAATGGAAATCCCATGGCACTCTTAATGTTTCGACGCTTGCTTTTCATTTCACGGAAGGTTGTTTTGGCTTTTCTATATGCTGAGTCAGTCCTTCCGACAATCAGTTATTTTTCGTTTTCTTTTAAAATACTATCATAATGTACTCATTAAGAGATTTAATCTTATATTAAAAGTTTAACACCAATACTGTATTCATCGAGTATTTCATAATGAGGGCATTTAGCACCTTCCAATAAACTGAACATATCATTTCAAACCGGTTTAGAAACTTTTACTTACTGACATCCCCACAACACAATGAAAAGGAAAAAAAGTTTATTGCTTACTACATCTTCGCTGTTCATGCAGTAAACCTTCAGCATCAGGAATGATGTTTTAATTTATTATTTCTTTATTACTAACTCCACTCGCAACTTTTGCAGACGGAGTGCACATATACCACTGAATATACCAGCAAAATTACGCGCCCACTCACATCAATGTGACCAACACCTATATTTGACAGATGGCAGGTGGCCGTGCAAGCTCCCTTATGACGACACTACTCGTTTTGTTTGCATTTCGTTAACTCTGCCTGGCTGTTCTTTATATACTGAATATTATTGAATTTATAATGACAGGCTAAGAAGAGAGTTGCTTACTTTTGAGAGCAGGAATTTATTTCATTCTTTTTATGTGGCCTACTGTTACAAAAGATATTGGACACACTCTTATTATAGCCTACGTAACCTTCTATGACTATTATGCCAGTTAATAGGTTAAGGTTTTGGCCCACCTAAATTTTGAGAACCATCTATCACCGATTGAACTTTATTCCCAGGTGCCCTTTTGCACCTACGGATATTCTATAAGGTCGCAACGCATAACACAATACGAATTTTGGGACAATTAGAGAAAACTACGTTCTGGCCTTAACTAATCTTGTGTCAAAAACTTAGATTGGGGTAGCCTAACAATAAATGCTATTAACGTGTCACTCTTTTCAGGCATGGTTAGAAGTAAGGTAGTGATAAACGGAAGCTGCTTTCAAATTACAAGTTATTTTTATTTTTGATTAATATTTTTGCATTTTACAGTTCGACAAACATTCATGATATTAGATACCTTTCGAAAGTCTATTTCACAATATCTCACCTGAGAATTGCAAGTCGTGTTGGCTTCAGTTTGCATAGTCCTGTGGGGAAGGTAAAGTTTTGGAGACCACATGGTCACTGTTCTATTTTAACGACAGACATTCACATGCACAAAACAATCAACACGGGCAGGCAAATATCGACAGCATTTTGATGAGAAGATTTTTTTAATACTTCATGGCTGGCATCGAGCAAGATTTTGTGGCGACGTATTGCTAGCGTGAAGCGCTTGTAAAGAAACGAACTCATCTCACAAGACGCACACTCGGTAAAAATTTTGGATAAAACATTCCAACATCGACACAAGATAATTTAAAAATGTTCATCAATAATAAAAGGCGAGCTGTAACATTTCTTACTAATTTGAACGGATATTTATGTTTCAATTTATGGACCGCGTGGTGCAACTATCGGAAATCTCATTCTCAGATTGTATTGTATCGAACTGGGGACTAGAAACGACGGAGAGGCAACGCCACCACCGCCCCACACCGAACCCAGGGTTATTGTGAGGTTCGACTCCCAGTGGACCTCACCCCCTCCCCCCCCCCCCCCCCCACCCGGCAACGTTTCACACCAGACGAGTGTTATTCCAATGTTTGTTTTCGTGGTATAGTAATTATAGTGTACGAGTACGTGGAGAAAGTGTTTGCTCAGCAATCGCCGACATAGTGTAACTGAGGTGGAAAAAGGGGAACCAGCCCGCATTCGCCGAGGCAGAAGGAAAACCGCGTTAATAACCATCCACAGACTGGTCTGCACACCGGATCCCGAAACTAATCCGACGGGCGGATTCGTGCCGGGGACCGGCACGCCTTCCCGGCCGGAAACTCTCGCATTACTCTGTATCCGATTAATTCGACTAAAAATCATAACCGGTCCTAAATAACTATCACTGAAACATCTATCAAAGGGAAATTGTTGAGTTTAACAAATAAGTAAAATTCAAATACTTTGTCCCGTATCCGACTTAGCCATTCTGAGGGAACGTCCGGTCGCTTACCTGTCTTCAAACACTCTCCGCTACCGGCAGCCGCGCGGGATCCTCTCAGAACAGTCCGAGGTGTTGGGGGAATCTCGTGACCAACCTCTGCTGGGAAAACTTTTTAGCTTTTACACATCTTTGGCCAAACCGTCCTGTTCCTCTTTGCCTTCCACTGACAGCATTTAAGTTTGTAGAGGATTCAGAAACCCACCACTTCTCTGGTTCGTCTGCTACAACATTCAAAACATTCATACATGACTAGACCCTTTAAGGAGTGGTGAAAAAAGGCAAAGAAGGGCACAGGACGTGCACATTGGAATGAAAAGAAAATAAGTCGACCCGTAATTATTCCTCAGGTATGAAGTAGTTGGGACTGAGAGTACTCCACAGTTAATTAATTACGTAGAATATGAATTTATGCAGATTTTTGTGTATCAGATAGTATGAAACATATATTGGAGCACTAATTTTAATCATGAAACGGCACCTATTGTGACGTTTCAGCAGCACTAGCAGTATGAGGTGTATATATTGTATGTCATGGATTGGGTGGGGGGGGAGGGGAGGGATGCGGATTACGGTTCGGTCGTTGTCGTAATGCGGAAAGGCAGTGATTTATCTGACGTTCAAAAGGGTGTGATCGTTGGCTGACTGTCAATGTTGGAAGCGTATCCGAAACGGTTAAGCTTCTGATTGTTCACATGCTGTTGTGGTTAAGGTACACTATGCATAGCAAAATGGCGCTATGCAAAACCGGCGCCGAGTCAACTCTTGTGCATTAAGGGCCATAGATGACAGGGATGAACGACGGCTGCGGAGATGTAGACGGGCAAATATACGAGCAACTGTTGAACAAATGTTCATCCAGATAAACCAAGGGGCTTCCAACAGTGTCTCTTCCATGACCGTCCAGCGGACGTCGTTGCGTATGGGCCTCTACAGCGGGCGCCTGGTTTGTGCTTCCATGTTCCTGACGGGTATTTTGAAAAAGCTGGGAGGACAAGCACATGAAACTCGGAACCTTTTGCTGTGAATGTTTCCCTATCCGCCAAATCAGAGTGTGCTTATCAACTTTTGAAATACGGATAGGAACAGTACTGCATTGGTGATCTGCTTGTTAGGGGTTTAGTTGCTGTGAAGACGGTGTATGTGGCATACCTGGAATTCTCTGCCTACACGCTAGACACAATACGCCATCCGCGAACACATACGGCTGAAATTACATTAGTATAAGACAGAACACCAGACAAGATTTCTGTTTGCTCGCTAGTCGGGAACAGAAATTCGACTCAAATATTCTCTCGTAAAGAAGCACTTCAGTGTATGCCAGACTCAACAGAGAGGCAAAGGATCGTGACTTGAGCAAACAGAATAATAAGTCTGTCAGAGAGAAACGGCTTCATGCGCTCCGTGTGTCAAACCTCCAGGTGGCTCTATGCAGTGAAGTGCCTTCGATCGATCGCCGGACGGAAATTTCCTGTATCGATCTGCTGAGCGATGTGCTTCTCACGCCACGTGCCACTCCTTCCTGGACGCACAATGACTGTTTGCTCTCAAGCGACGAATCCTATTGGCACTACAAAAACATTACCTCTTACTACATGGGTCATGAATCTCCCAGCCAATCACCAGAAGCTCATACTCCCTTCAGAAGATTTTCTAGAGGGTTCCATTTTCTCTTCTTCATCCTTAGCTCTCTGACAAACCAAAACGCCTTGCTGCTTTTCAGCGGGAAGATTTCTCCAGCGCTTACCGTGAGAAGATTCTTTGGAGGTCAGTTCATGACCATTATATGTGACCCCACACATTCCTTTTCACTAAAACTATTTCCTTTCGCCTTCTTCCGTCCCTGACGCTTTTTCTCCAGGTACGCTATTCTGAATTTTTTTTCTCGTCTCCCCAGAGAGCAACTTCCTGCCCATTTTTTCCGCGCTATGGAGGTTCTGCAGTCGCTGCCACGTGCTCTCTTTCAGGGCAGGAAATAGTGCAAAAGTGATCGTGATTTTACAGTTTGTAACATCGCAAATGCAAGTTAACACATTATGCTGAAGTGTACAATGTACATAGCAAATAGTTTTCATAATCGTCAATATTTGCCACTTGTTACTGTCCGTTGTTCTTTTTTTTTGGTCTGTTGTCTTATAGTGTTTTAGAAAGAACATGCTCTGGCTGTATTCTTACTTGTTTTATTTGTTTCGCGATTTCGACATACCATTTTCAAGTGGTAATTCAACATGAAGTGCGTGAATACATGAGTTTTGCTGTTAATGGGTGAAGACCTGCGTGTTAGACCTTGATATTGTATTTATTATGTTCTGTATAAAATGAAAGGTTTCTAATCGTCTGAATAGAAGGCGCACGTAGACTTCATAAAATAACATGTCTCCCTTTTTTACCACTGTGTGTGTACACGAGCTATGACAAATGACAACTATCATTTGGGGAGTATCATGACCTTTCTCATGAGAATGTAGGTTTATCATTTCACATAGTTTGTAAGTGCATTAGAACAACGTCGCCAAGAGAAGGTATTTTTCATTTTGTAGACTGCAGACATTCAGATCGAAACCACAACACATCTTCGTACAACAATTAGAATCCGCATAATAAAGCTCCAGATGAATCTACGTTCTTGTATCGGTTTATCTTAAAATTGTGAAGCCAGTTAAATCTGGAAGAACAAGGTATAAGGAATGTTTTTGGGGCACGGCCGTGACCGCTGTTTAACCTCTGGTAAATGCTGTCATACAATGATTTGACTCAAAGTGGCAGAAAACGTAAGAAGTTCAAGTTGGAATCAATTGTCAACATAATCTTCATCGCAGGCGTACGGTGTACTAGCTAACGAGTGAGCGTTCGATAAGCGGGAGGGAACTGAAAGGGATTAAAGGATTGCGGTCTAAGACTGTGGTGTAAACTTGGTACGAACGCTCTTGCGCATCCTCTCCTGTTTGTCTTTTAGTAATTCAGCAGCAACGGGAACTTTGTGGCCGTAAGCCTCCTTCTGACTCCACCGCGCCAGCTTAGAGCCTCACGAGGTTTTCTCCCAGAACATTGCTTGTGCCTTAGGCAGCGTCTGGTATTCGTGGAAGCATTGCTTCCGCGGCGCGTACAAAACCTTTCGTAGTGGTCAGTCTAGAGCTGGATATGTGTCGCTGAAAACAGAAATGCTGTTTATTATTAAATATTTTTAAACTGGAAAATTTTGAGGCAGGTTTTCATTTGATTACTTATCTCTTTCGGCTAATAAAATTAGGTGTTGCTAGTGGCTCTAAAAAGCGAAAGTTAGGTGCCTGTGCTCGTATGCGTGTGTGTGCGCGTGTGTGTAAATTACGAGAAAAATTAAAAGAAGAAATCTGAATGTGTTTTTTGTTTTGTTATCTACCTTTCTTCTGCTTGACATATCACCGTGGTCTGTGGTTGGTGACTTTGGCAGTTAATACAAACGTAAATTTTTTTGTAAAACCTGCTACACGCAGTTGGCTGCTTGTAGAAAATATTTTGTTATTGATGACTAGTTTTGGTGGAAAGTACCATTACAAGTAAACGTGAAAATGTATAAACAAACCTGGGCTGGATAGGTTCACACGTAAAACGTCGTATCCAGGTTAGCGGCAGCCTTGGTCAAGAAAATTTACATCAAAGCCTTCTGTACTGCTTTCGTGTGTTCTCCACAAACCATTACAACGGAGCTCTGTAACTGTAGTACAGGTGGTCGATACAACTTTATGCAGTACAAGTAGTGTGGTGTCACCGCCAGACACCACACTTGCTACGTGGTAGCCTTTGAATCGGCCGCGGTCCGTTAGTATACGTCGGACCCGCGTGTCGCCACTATCAGTGAATGCAGACCGAGCGCCGCCACATGGCAGGTCTAGTCTAGAGACTCCCTAGCACTCGCCCCAGTTGTACAGCCGACTTTCCTAGCGATGGTTCACTGTCTACATACCCTCTCATTTGCAGAGACGACAGTTATCATAGCCTTCAGCTACGTCATTTGCTACGACCTAGCAAGGCGCCATATTCAGTTACTATAATGACTATCTTCAAGAATGTATTCTGAACAGATGATATTGTGAATCATGTACTGTCAAGAGCGACGTTCATCATTAATGGATTAAAGTTAAGTATAAACTAATAACGTCCGCTTTCTGAATTCTCACTCCTTGTCATGTTCCAGACCTCACGTCAGTATAGTTCTTCCCTCCTTACGCCAGCCTGCGTGAGCTAAAACGCGTGCATTTCGGTCTCAACTCGTAACATGGTGTTGGCTCTTCTGCTGACACAAAAAATAGGTTGTAATAGTGGCAACATGAATTTCCTCTAACCAAATGCGTAGGCTCCCACTTTGGACCCCAGCCACGGCGCTCACAACGAAAAAAAAAAGCAAGAAACAATAACTTCCGAAGATTTCTCGCGTAATGGGTCATCCTCAAGGTGACAATGTTCTTGAGAGGGAAGCAGCCACAAGACATTCAGGACACCCTCTCGCTCTTGCGGATTATCCCCTCATTCGGATGTCTGAGAGAGAATTACTGAGAGGGAAATGACAATGAGAAAAAGATTGAGAAGCTAACGAAAAGATAACATTCTGTGACTGAGAATGGTATATCAGAAATTTGACTGTGATAAGAAACCTAGAACATCAGGAAAGGGAAATGCAAAGACTGAATAATGGTGTAGCGGGAGTCACTGAAATGAAATAGAAAGAAGGTAAGTATGAGGAGCAATTTTTTTTCAATTTCCGCACACTCGTGAAATTAAAATCCCAATGAAAATACGGTGAAGCTTGATGCAGATTCGTTGCGCAGTGTCTCTTGTTTTCCTCTGAATCACGTCACGTTCCACTTTTCAGTTCTGAGCGCACTGTGAGCACGCAAAGATAATTTTTGGCGACTCACTGCAGGAGCAACAAAGACAATCACGCAGCAGTTTCGATGGGAGGTGTTTGGTCTCTCACCGTACAGCGCGGACTTGTCTCCCTCTCATTTTCTTCTCTTCGCTCACTCCTACCACTAGCTGTAAGACAGCTCTTTTGCACAGACAAAGAGCTGCAGACCAGGTTAGGGAGCTGTCGGAAATCACAGGCGTGTGCTACCTGTGACGAGGGCATCACGTTACGACAAATGGCTGATTCAGTCTCTGTTGATGCATCGTGGACAGGGAATATCAGCTGGTGAAGTAATTATCAATGAAATTCGCCAATGGCCGTGTAATTGAGACGTTATTTTATTTTATTTTGACCACCAGCTTCGGCATATCACTGTGCCATCTTCTGGACGTATATGCATCTATGAAAAATAAACGATATTGTCGTACTATGACATATATTCTTGGCTGCCGTGAATTCAAAACCGTCTGAGTTGCTATAAGGACAGAAATGTCTTGGTCAACACACTCTTTCAGCAAATGACGCTATGCGCACAACTTAGGGTTGCCAAGCAATTTGTAAATACTACGATTGAGCAAAGTCATTGAAGCTCCAGTGTTATGTTGCACATGGACTGATTTTTCAGCAATATTAAGAGACACAAAAAGTTTTTTGTCCTGATGTAGCACCGAAGATGTATTGGGAGCCTTTCCTGAAGGGATACTACACTGTTGTTTGGCGCTACGAACGCAGGCTTTGAAAACACAGTAAACATTATTTGTGACTTAGGTTTGTGTGAAGGAGTGGTAAAATGGGTTTGCCTTATGTTTGTGTAAGCACACAGACGGTACATGTCCCCATTTGCGGAAAAAAAACGCTTCACGCAAGGGGTAAGATCGGCGATCACGTGCCGTGTTACAGCGGCGGCCTACAGTCGCAGGTTCCAATCCTGCCTCGGGCATGGATGTGTGTGATGTCCTTAGGTTGGTTAGGTTTAAGAAGTTCTAAGTTTTAGGGGACTGGTGACCTCCGATGTTAAGTCTCATAGTGTTCAGAGCCATTTGAACAGCGGCGGCACGACTTCACACCGTGTGTCGCACGTGACGTGAGCACTGTGGGTGTGGCTGTGGCCGGCCGGTCAGGCGTTTGTCAGCCGGCTGCGAGGCCTATTTGTCGTGACTATCTACATACCAAACAAGCGCCACCTCAAAAGTGTCTGCTTGCTTTCGCAGGAATCTGCAGAACCTTCATGATGGCGTCACGAAACATTGCATCACTGTCGTATCTGCCACAGTCACATTTGAATCTACACTATTTAACGCTTTGGAATTCAGTCACCCACCGACGGTATGTCTGTCCTTGTTGCTTACGCAATCCAAAGAACTTGTAACAGCAAGTGCCATTTGATCTCTGTCCCCCTAATACTTTGTAAGCGCCTGCAACAGATCCTCCTATTCTACTAGTTCAGGTCGTGAAGTGGGAACAGCACACAAACGGTAACTAGTCACTTCTACCGTGGCCAAGAAATAAGAATATTTGTCAGTACCTGTGTGTGATGCGTGCATTAAACAATATGAGGCTCTCTATCCAGTCGTCCTCCACCTCGTAAAACTCACAAGAAGGCGGTACTTACCCTGGTGGTACAGACGGTGGCGCTGCCGTTGGGTCCAGCGTCTTGCACGAAGTCATCTGTGCCATCACGAACCGATTCATCATTTCAAGCAGTTACCCCATTGCTTGACTACGGCATTGAATAAAGTGAGTTAGATCAACTGCAGGCGGGGCAGCAGGTGATCTCCATCTACATCTACATGACTGCTCTGCAATTCACATTTAAGTGCTTGGCAGAGGGTTCATCGAGCCACAATCATACTATCTCTCTACCACTCCCAAACAGCGCGCGGGAAAAACGAACACCTAAACCTTTCTGTTCGAGCTCTGATTTCTCTTATTTCATTTTGATGATCATTCCTACCTATGTAGGTTGGGCTCAACGAAATATTTTCGCATTCGGAAGAGAAAGTTGGTGACTGAAATTTCGTAAATAGATCTCGCCGCGACGGAAAACGTCTTTGCTTTAATGACTTCCATCCCAACTCGCGTATCGTATCTGCCACACTCTCTCCCCTATTACGTGATAATACAAAATGAGCTGCCTTTTTTGCACCCTTTCGATGTCCTCCGTCAATCCCACCTGGCAAGGATCCCACACCGCGCAGCAATATTCCAACAGAGGACGAACGAATGTAGTGTAAGCTGTCTCTTTATTGGACTTCTTGCATCTTCTAAGTGTCTTGCCAATGAAACGCAACCTTTGACTCGCCTTCAAAAAATGGCTCTGAGCACTATGGGACTCAACTGCTGAGGTCATTAGTCCCCTAGAACTTAGAACTAGTTAAACCTAACTAACCTAAGGACATCATAAACATCCATGCCCGAGGCAGGATTCGAACCTGCGACCATAGCGGTCTCGCGGTTCCAGACTGCAGCGCCTTTAACCGCACGGCCACTTCGGCCGGCGACTCGCCTTCCACACAATATTATCTATGTGGGCTTTCCAACTGAAGTTATTCGTAATTTTAACATTCAGGTACTTAGTTGAATTGACAGCCTTGAGAATTTTGCTAGTTATCGAGTAATCGAATTCCAAAGAATTTCTTTTGGAACTCATGTGGATCACCTCACACTTTTCGTTATTTAGCATGTGGTTTGGCAGCCATAATAATTAAGCAATACAAAAAATATCAAGACAGTAAGCACAGCGCCGGCCGAAGTGGCCGTTCGGTTAAAGGCGCTGCAGTCTGGAACCGCGAGACCGCTACGGTCGCAGGTTCGAATCCTGCCTCGGGCATGGATGTTTGTGATGTCCTTAGGTTAGTTAGGTTTAACTAGTTCTAAGTTCTAGGGGACTAATGACCTCAGTAGTTGAGTCCCATAGTGCTCAGAGCCATTTGAACCAGTAAGCACAGCGAAAGCAGAAGTGGAGTGCGAAAGCAGCACGTGTGACACCTAGAACATTAAGAGCACAAGTAAGGCAAACACTGGGGACAATAAAGACAAGAGACAGAAGAAGACCAACCAAAAAGACGACAGAACAGGATGAACTCAACCTGAAGACTGACACACTCTGGAAAGAACGCTCGTTGCCATGTCTTTCGTGCATAAATTCGTACATAACCGTAAGGAGAGGTGGACTACAGAATGGTGAAGCAACTCTTTTCGTAGGAAAGTTGGACAGGAGCGGAAATGATTATCGAACAGATTAACACAATAAACAGAGCATTTACTTAACTTGAATTTCTCTAAGTGAACGAAGATGTATTATAAGTGTTACAACAAGAAATAAAGTACAGGTAATACAATGCCAACAAGGAAGAGGCTCGCTGTATGAAGCATCATCGATGGTGTTGTAGTGAAGAAGCTCCAAGTGCGAGTGGGAGCTGTGCCCGCCGCCTGCCGTCCTATATTGGGGCCGCAGAAGACCCTCGTAGACCAGAGCTGCTGCGGGCATGGGGCAAAAGCCGTGCTCCACCGGTTGCACCAGATCGCGAATGCCGTTACCGACTTAAAGACGCCTGTGGGGGTGATGCTGATATGTGATACCACATATTGGTTGCTCTGGCAGAAGGCTTATCATATGAAAAGCAGTAAAATACAGAGTGACACACGGGAGACGGACGGTTTTGAACTGCGTAGTACTGACGGAGCAGTGGTGGGAGATGGTCGTGGTATGGATACTTCTGATCCACACAAGATGCCATTTCATTTACTCAGTCACTATGGAGCAGAGGGACTTGCAACGTCGAGTGTTTGTCTATGACAGTTTCGTGAAAAGTGGTGAGTCTATTATTGCTACGCAGCGATTGTTTCGTGCGCGGTTTAATGTCGATCGACATGGAGCTGTTCCGAGCCGTAACAAAATCCTCAGATGGGTGGAAAACTTCAGATCAACTGGAAACATACTGGATAAGAAGCATCCTGGCCCGAGATGCAGAGTAATGACACTAGAAAATGTTGAAAGGGTAAGGCAAGCGGCAGTCAGAAGCCCAGGACGGTCAGCTAGACGTCATGCTAGTGAGTTACGAATCAATCGTGAATCGGTTAGACGAATTTTGCATAAAAAATTAAAATTCCATCCCTACAAAATGCTCATTGTCCAACAACTTAAGAAAAATGATTTTGCTGCACGAGATGACTTTGCTTATACAATGCAAGTGATTTTGGGATCGAATGAAATTTTATGTATGAGCGATGAAGTTCATTTTCATTTAAACGGGACCGTGAATAAGCAAACCCTACGTTACTGGGCTCCAGAGCATCCACACCTTATCCACCAGCGTCCTCTACTCACAAAAAGTAACAGTCCGGTGTGCTCTTGGCTCTGTTAGGATCATTGGACCTTATTTTTTTGAAGAGAACGGGGCTACAGTTACTGTTAATTCGGTTCGTTACATTCGTATGCTTGAAACATTCTTGAAACCAGAACTAAGAAAACGACGAATCCCTTTAAAACACGTTTGGTTCCAGCAGGATGGGGCAACATCGCACACCGCAAACACTTCAATGACAGTTCTTAGACGCAAGTTTCCTGGCCGGATTATCTCATGTTTTGGCAATGTTCCTTGGCCTCCCAGGTCTCCCGACTTATCAGTATGTGACTTTTTTCTATGGGGTACCTTAAGAACTGTGTCTATAACCACAAACCACGAAATTTGGACGAGTTGAAGAATGCAATCATTCAAGAAATTGCTGCCATCCCTGCAGATATTTTAGTCCGTGTGATGGAGGATTTTTAGAAGAGACTTGAGTCCTGCATTCGAAATGATGGACATCACCTTGACGACAATATTTTTCCCGAATAACTTTGTTAACTAAAGCCGACCGCGGTGGTCTAGCAGTTCTAGGCGCTCAGTCCGGAACCGCGCGACTGCTACGGTCGCAGGTTCGAATCCTGCCTCGGGCATGGATGTGTGTGATGTCCTTAGGTTAGTTAGGTTTAAGTAGTTCTAAGTTCTAGGTGACTGATGACCACAGATGTTTAGTCCCATAGTGCTCAGAGCCATTTTGTTAACTAAAATGGCAAATAATGAGCTTTGATTTTGTGTAAATAAATATGCATTAATTTTAAAGTTGGCTGAGTATTATTTCAATAAAAACCGTCCGTCTCCCGTGTGTCACCCTGTATTAGTTCACTTTCTTACATAAATAAATGAAAAATATTTCTTTGCCAAAGGAGTACTTGATATTTTACAACTGTCATGGACAAGCAAGGTAACGCTTGATGTTCTAACTAACAACTGTTCTATTGAAGTACAATGTTCAAACGCGCCATCACTACAAGTTCATCTGAAATTTTAACTGTTCTTTGGTCCTAAACGATGGTGTTGATTGCTGAAGAAGAGACCTAAAACTGAGGCAGAGCCCCTGCTAGCTCGACACTATATTCACCTCAGTGTCAGAGCGCTGCAGCTGGTGAGAAGGAGGTGTGGTCTTCTGCAGATTGCAACGAGCCCTCGCTAATATCTCTAGTATCGAATCACATTGCCTTCTTTGAAGTGGCACTATGATCTCTGGACGATACCACATACTGATTTGTTGGGGGGTAAGCAAACACTAATTTCATGGTCAAGACTCTTTTAACAGTAAAACAGTTTAGTTAATTGCGTATTGTGAGGCTTCAAAGATTTTTGGATGTTCTTGGTCAGACACTAAATACGGGTTGGCTTCTGGGTGGAGATGTGTTAATGGAAACTATTGGTCTAAACGTTTCTAATAATCGCCCTTTATGTCTTCATTTGATGTTATTACTGTCCTCAACGTGCTTCAAAGTGAAAGTTACTTCTGCAAGATATATAGTCTTACTGGGGATTGTAACCAAGGGTGAAAAAAATGGTTCAAATGGCTCTGAGCACTATGGGACTCAACTGCTGAGGTCATAAGTCCCCTAGAACTTAGAACTGCTTAAACCTAACTAACCTAAGGACAACACACACATCCATGCCCGAAGCAGGATTCGAACCTGCGACCGTAGCGGTCGCGCGGTTCCAGACTGTAGCGCCAGAACCGCTCGGCCACCAGCGGCCGGCACCAAGGGTGAGAAAATTATATATATATATATATATATATATATATATATATATATATATATATATATATATAATTTTCTCTCTCTCTCTCTCACACACACACACACACACACACATATATATATATATATATATATATATATATATATAATTTTCTCACCCTTGGTTACAATCCCCAGTAATTTACTGACATTTCACTACGTAGTGTCGATTTTTAGCTAAAAAGGATTTCAGAAATGAAGCACTTGGCGTCGTTTATGACATGAATAGTAGCGCAACAAAGAATTAATTAAGAACTACTAGATTATTGATCGAGGAAGGTGCTTTCTAGTGAGGCGTATACAGTGCTGATAAAAGTTTTCGGAAGTAGTGCTGATGACATCACACATATTCATTGAGTTTCAGACTGGAACATTACCTATAGTCATGCAAGAGCGTTAACTTTCAGTAAAGACGAGAAGCATATGTGGTGCGACGTACAGAGAATGGCTGTCTGGCCGTCCGGTCTTTCTGATGCAAATCGCCCCGAGGCAGGCACCCGTTCGCTTTAGCATCTCTCGCTGACGTACGCAACGTTTAGTAACAAGTTTTTACATCGAACGGTAAACTCCATCCTATCCGTGCGCAACCTCTAAGGCTTTATAAATAGTCAGTTCACTGCTGTCCTAGAAATTGTACTTCACAGACCGTAGCCTGCACAGAGCCGTGAGCAGACGCTTTATGGCCTACTGACATATTTCTGTCTTGTGGACCGATAAAAACTTATTGCCCATTTAAGTTGCAGTATTGTGATTGCGGAATGCAACAAACGTTATACTGGTGTGAATTATACAACATACTAGTGTAAGAAAACAATTATCATAGCATAGCATCCGCACAAAAGTTTCTGTCTTCTCCAGATACAAAGGTGTAAACGTAAGACAGCAAGAATCGTCATTTGTTGCAGATTGACGTACAACACTAATAAAAACCACACAAAAACAAGGCAGTGTCACAATAGGTGTGGCAATATTACGATGAACTAAACACTTCATACAACACTGGAGAAGAGGGGCCGCTGTCCGCCGGCTGACTTATATTCGCACTAGCTGCGCTCCGCTTTGTTATCCGCGGTTATACAGTTATTTATAAAATAAAGTATCCGGGTAAGTATTTATTCCAATCCTCTGTTAGTCCATCTTCTCCTTCCCCGTGTCTCTGCATCTCCTCCTTCTCTCCATCTCTGTACGCCCCCCTCCAACACCTCTCTCTGTCCACCTCCTCAACCCCCCTCTCTGTCGATCCCCTCCCCCCCTCTTCTCTCTGTCCGTCTTCTCCTTCCTCCTCTCTCCACACAACTTCCCCTTCTCTCTATGCATTTCCTCCTTCCCCTCTCTTTGCCTATCTTCCCCTCCCTCTCTCTCTGTCCATATCCTACTCCCCCCTATAGTGACCAACGTGTCCTCCCCCCCTCTTCCTGCCCATCACCTCCCTCCCTCCCTCTTCTCACCACATTACCACTCACACCCCAAGAGAAGCTCCTTGCCCCTACAGTATTTCTTTCCAGCTCGAACTAATATGTGTACTTAATTTTACTGAAATCATTTCAGGGATAAGATCTTGTATTTGCCCACGTATGTAATAAATACATTTCATTTACATTTAACGTATTGCACACGTATTTGTACTCATATTTCACCTGTATTTCTAGAGTATTTCGCCCTGCACTTTCATTTTCACGCAGCATAATGTTTATGAAGTTGTATTTACTAATCTATGTGTCGTTCAATGATATAATTTTACACGTGCATCTAGTGGTAAATGTGGCTACTGTCTGCGAAATTGTCGTGAATAGAGTTAGTAGTAGAGAAATAATAAATTACGTCATGAATGATGTGCCAGTTCTTTACACATATAAGTATTTGACGTCATGTCTCCTCAATTATGTGTCACACTATGATATATTTTAGTAGGTAGAGTCAGGAGACTGTCTGCAAATTTTTTTGCGAACAGAGTTCGTAGCATAGAAGCAATAAATTTAAACATCATGCACGATGCAGCAGCTCTACTTCAAGCTGTGGGAAACGGATTCTCCATTATTCTTATACATGTTTCGCTCAAGGCTTTTGATTATTCCTGTTATTTTTAGTTTTCGTGAAAGCAGTCGGTATTCGACACCTGTTCTTAAATTTTCTTATTCCCATTGCCAACGAGGTTTTCAATAGTTATTGTAATTATAATTACGAGACGTCAACAACACTTGCTCTTAGGGGACCCATGGACACGCTTGTGTTCCTTATTGTTCGGTCACGTGTCTACTTACATTCTGTTTGGAACACCAACTGCGTTTGATGCGTTCGTCTCAGTATAAATACAAATGTATTCGAAACTGTT
Source organism: Schistocerca nitens (assembly GCF_023898315.1). Taxonomy (NCBI): domain Eukaryota; kingdom Metazoa; phylum Arthropoda; class Insecta; order Orthoptera; family Acrididae; genus Schistocerca; species Schistocerca nitens. The sequence goes on from NC_064618.1 coordinate 588,105,553, forward strand.
ATAACTGATTTCGCATACCATTTTCCTAATCCTAGGCGTATCTCTCTCAAGGTCAGAATTTCTCATTCTTGTATAAGAATGAGCCATGTACATTGCACACGAGTTCATAAACGCTTGCTCTTTCAGTGTATGAGGTAAGTTTATGGGTGCAAGAGTCAACAGGTCCACAGAGAGATTCCGTTTCTGAAAGTTTTGTTGCAAGAGCCAAGTCGACGAAGGACGTCGCCTCGCACCCACCATCTGCTGCAGCTAAAAACACTGTAAAATACAATATCATGCGGCACGAAGCGAAACTTGCGACCTTGCTTCGGCACCGGATGCTGCGGAGAGTGTAGCAGGTGTAGCAGTGTCCGATGGCGGCAGCCGTGAAGCAATTCCGTCGGCGATGGTCCTTCTCGTGGATGCGAACGATACGAGGCGAGAAACAGTTGCAATGCTTGATCCCCGGTGTGTGCGGGGCGAAGCTTGGTCATCTGCTGCTTGAAGGTGCTCACAAAACTTTCCGCTTCGCCGTTTTACTGTGGGTGGAAGGGTCCACTGGTTGGATGCTGTATGCCATTGTGTTCACAGAATGTTTCAAAATCATTTGACGTTAACTGAGGGCAGTTGTCCGACACTATGACTTCAAGTAAACCTTGGACGCAAAAAATACGGGAGAGCGCCTGAATTGTGCTGACGTACGTGGTCGATTCATTGGCACAGCAAAAGGAAACTTACTATAAGAGTCGACCACAATCAACCAACGAGTGTTCCAAAAAGGTCCCCCAAAGTCTATGTGCACACGTTGCCATGGCGATTGTGACTTAGGCCAAGCAGCTAATTTTTGTTGGTGGAGCGGACTGATTTTCCGCACGGGCGTGACACTGTGACGTTATCTGTTCTATTTGGGCGTCCATACCCTTCCAAGTAGACTGCAGATTCGACGCGCTAACTGTTTTGTACGAACAATCTCCCAGTGTCATTGGTGAAGTAACTGAAACATCTCCTTTTGCAAAGCTTTAGGGATCAACACACGTGACGATCCTCTCTCATTTTGAACAAGAATCACACCTTTCTGTTATAGCGAGGCTGTACCGACGTGCAAAGTATGGGCGCACTACAGATTTCGTTATGCTATGCAATGAGCGAGGCCAAGATCTGCGAATCTATTTCAGCGAAATGTTTAAATCTGAATCAGCTTCCGTGGCCTGTGAAATTTTCCTATAAATCAGAGGAAAGAGTTGAAACAGTTCAGAATCCTGAGCTTCGATTTGACAACAAGATGCAGCAGAGTCGTCAAAGTCTGTATCAGGGCCAATCGGAAGACGTGAAAGTGTGTCCGCATTGTCATGATGAGCTGTCTGACGATCCAAAATCTAGTACTGGTATTGAGATAACAACAAAACCCGTCTTTGCAATTTTTGGGCAGTTCGTACAGGAACCGGCTTCGTCGTATGAAACAAGGACTGCAGCGGATTGTGATCCATAACTAAGTAGAAGTTTCTGCCATACAAACAATGGTGGAATTTGGTGACACCATACACAACAGAAAATGCCTCTTTCTCTATTTGTGAATAGTTACACTGAGCCTTGGACAACACTTCTGATGCGAAAGCAATAGGCCTGTCTTTTTCACCTAATCTGTGCGAAGACACTGCACCGATTCCTAAGAGGGAACGTCAACTCGCAGCACCACTGGTTTGTCATGATCAAAGTGAACCAAGCATCGACTGCTGAGCAATGCATATTTATATTTTTGAAAAGCTTCTTAGCACTCTTATGTCCAAACAAAGGGGCGTTCTTGCGATGCAAGCGATGAAATTGAACCGATTTGTGCAGCATTCGGTACGAACCGAATATAATAGTTCATTTTGCATAAGACTGACTGCAATTCTGTGAGATTGCGATGGACTGGCAGATCACGTATGGCTAACAAGTGTGACTGAAGAGGATGTACAGTTTGACTGTTTATGACATGAACAAGATATTGCAACTCAGGTTTTAAAAAATCAGACTTGCGCAGTCTACACTTTAGTCCTGCAGCAGATAACACACGGAACAAAGCACGCGAATTTGCAATGTGGTCGTCAGGTGTTCGACCTGCTATGACCATGTCGAGGTACTTAGGCAGTCAGCTGTTCTAAATACCGTTGGAAAATGGCGGGTGCGGAAGCACTGGCAGAAGGCAAATGCAGATACTTAAACAAGCCGAAATGAGTGTTCAGCAGTGAATTTGTCCTGTAATGCAGTGAGAACAGTTCTGGCCTGCCAACATTTCGGCTGAGCATTATCTTTCATTGTAATATGTGCAACAAAATTGTCAACCTTGCCTAAATCTTCAGGAAAGAGTTCAGGGAATTTTTTCAGCAAGCTAGCTACACTGTCTTTGGAACTGAATGCAGACATTGACAACAAATTGTCCTGAATTTTAAAGACAAACAAATCAAACGAATGACGGCCAAATATGTTTTCAAAATCACGTGATTGTAGCACAGGAAAAATCATAGTTCGCGTATGTGAGCGATACACAGCAGGAAAAGTACCTAGTCCGAGAATGGGACTGTCTTGTTCATTACAAACCGTCAGGTGCGCACTAGCTGACAGGTGTGGAGAGCCTAAAGTTCATATGTGTTACGATTCAGCAGTGTAACAGAGGCACCCATGTCCAACTGAAATTTCACACGTTTTCCACTAACATGCAAATAAACAAAAAGTTTGTTGAACTGGCGTAACACTGGAGAAACTGTTCGCTTCCTAGTTCTACTAATGCCTGCAGCAGGCTTGGAATACACTGAATTGAGGACATGGGCCTTGTGTTCAGATTTTTGTGAGTGGGCAGAATTATAATGCTTGTTCCATTGCAAACAAACGGATTGTATGTGACCTTTCTTGCCACAAGCATAGCACTGTGCTTGTCTGGATGGTGAGACCTGGCGTTTGTGCCGTGAATAGCACTGAGGGAATGACGAAATTCTGTTCGCCTGTGTCGCCACCTGATTAAAGAACTGTTTACATGGCGTGGAGAACTGTTGACGTGGTGTGGCATGCATGAGCTGTTGCTCCCTAATGGGGCAGTCGCGAACAAGGGGCGACTCTACCTGACAAATCTGTGACTGCTCAAATTTGTCAGTCGACATGACACCTGAATCGTACTGATCTAGTATTTGCACTGTGTGCTGAAATAATGGATCTGACTGTTTCAAAATCTGTTCTCTAAGTTTCACAACAGCTACATTGTATAAGATCGCATCACACAGTATAACATCAGGATAGAAAGCACCACAAGCACATTTGAATTTGCATTGCCTCGTCATACCCTGCAGATCTGTTACCAACTCACAATAAGTTTGTTCTGGCCGTTTCTTGCAATTAAAAAATTGTTACCTACCTGCTACCACATTCACTTGTTGATCGTAATAGTTAGTTAGCGAGTCTACAACCTGATCATAGGAAAGTTCACTCGCAGTGGCGTGAGGGAACAATTTATGTAAGAGACAAAGCATTGCATTTCCTACTGTTGACAAAAGATAAAGGAGTCTCACAGTACCTGGTACGTTGTGAGCAATTACGTGGGATTCAAACTGTTGTAACCATTCGAGCCATTCCTCGTGCTGTTCATGAAACTGGCGAGAAGGCGGTATAGCAATTGGAGCTGCAGATGGTGCTTGTTGTTGTGTAGTGGTAGCTTGAATTATCAGGAGCTGTTGTACTGTGTTTAGCAGTGTTGATATTGGTTGGGTCTGAAACTGAAACACCTGTATTAGCTGTGTTGCATCTATCGCTTGTAGCTGAGGCGCCTGTGCAGTAGGTGGGTGAAGTGTGTTGCTCATTGGGATAAACAGACAAGGCAAGCAATAAAAATAAGCAAACAATCGTAGAAAAGTTTTGCAACACCCATGAAAACACTGATTAGCAAAAACACTACAAGATACTGTTAAACCAAGTAAACACACACCTGCAACGAAAAGACCAATTAGAAGTAAGGCGCCAGCAAAACACAAGAACCCACGAAAAGAAAACAGAGGATCAATGGTAGCAGTCGGCTCTGGGGTCTTATTAATACTTGTCGCCAATGTCGTATCCTGCGTACTTGACAAATATGGGGTGCCTAGCAAGCCTGCTTTCTCGGATCGCTAGACAATTCAAGCAAATCGTTTTAATGAGTTTTTATTATAATAAGATAAATGACAGTACTCAACTTTGAAAAGTGCGTAGACATCTTGCAAGCAAAGGGCGGCATGCAAATATAATCTGTGTCCTTCAATATAATGATTCCAATAGAAGTGAAGTAATACAGTGGATGCTTCAATCCAAGTCGCTGGCCTTGACGCTTCTGCAGAACTGGGCCACGGCCAATCAGGAGTGGCGCTTATGTTCTCTTTGCCTAGAGGCCGCTGCTATTGCGTTGTCATCCAGAGAGTGATCGGCCAGTGTGCTATTGGCCCTCTCTGCTGTAACGTTTATGACTGGTTTGCCAACACTTGACTTTCCACCGGTTGATATAGTCCTTGACTGTAGAAAGGCTTTTATTAAGTTCCTTACTGTTGTTTTGTGGGAAAAAATGATCTTATCGTGTCTATTGGACCAGATTTGTCACCATAGTCTGGACTTCCTTGCAGATAGAACGCATCACGCCACTCTTAACGGTCCTAATGAATAAAAATGACGCATTACTAGATAACATCAGGAGAGCCGTAGGGTACTGGAGCTCTGAGTGTAATTTTGATACAAAATTGAGTTCAAATTGCTATGCAAATTAATTAAATTGATAATCCTCCAAACCATCCCCCCCCAGGATGACGTCATGTGTTTTCGTCAGAGTGACCTGTTTTCCAGCCTCCTGCCCCATTCCCGATCCACCCCTCTCCATCTCCCACGTACCCTATTGGCGCAAATTTTGAATTTTGGCTGGAATTTCGAATTTTTGTGGTAATTTCTGTGTCTCAGGGCGGTGCTGACGTCCCCCCCCCCCAATCCCTCACCTCCATCGGGAACTGGCCGGAAATTAAAAATGACGATGCTCTTTCTGGGATGCGAACACCAGTCCCTCTGGATGGAAAGTCCAAGTGGAGCCAACAACACAAGGAAACTGTCCAGATGTAGGAGAGGAGGGTTAGGTTAGTGTACTTTATTAATTTTGGTTGGGAAACTGAAGTAAAGATCGATCCTAATTACGTCATTAATAATACACGTCTGAGCTAATTACACAACTATACCGATAATGCTATGCAAGGACTGCCTAAAATCAGATTGAAGTTCAAAAATTTACGATGCCATACAACTAGTATTATTTTGGTGGGAAGACGTTTCACAATACGACTCGAAACTAGCGGCAGGTACTCTCAAACTCAATCTTTCACCCACAAGCTGGTGGGAAAAAGGCTTTGGTGCAAGGCACAACTTTTATGTATTTACTTGTTTTTCTTTTTTGGGGGTGAATATTTTCAGCTGATGAGATTGTGGTGTCGGACAGAAAGGAGTTTATTAAGTGTATTACCTGTAAGCAATGCCTGCTCCACAATCACCATGCATCCCAGATAATCGAAGCCAACACGCTATCACAACTGATGAAGAAATGCATCGCTGCTTTAGTTGTTGTTGTTGTGCTCTTCAGTCCTGAGACTGGTTTGATGCAGCTCTCCATGCTACTCTATCCTGTGCAAGCTTCTTCATCTCCCAGTACCTACTGCAACCTACATCCTTCTGAATCTGCTTAGTGTATTCATCTCTTGGTCTCCCACTACAATTTTTACGCTCCACGGTGCCCTCCAGTACTAAATTGGTGATCCCTTGATGCCCGAGAAAATGTCCTACCAACCGGTCCCTTCTTCTAGTCAAGTTGTGCCACAAACTTCTCTTCTCCCCAGTCCTATTCAATACCTCCTCATTAGTTAAGTGATCTACCCATCCAATCTTAAGCATTCTTCTGTAGCACCACATTTCGAAAGCTTCTTGTCCAAACTATTTATCGTCCATGTTTCACTTCCATACATGGCTAAACTCCATACACATACTTTCAGAAAAGACTGCCAGACACTTAAATCTATACTCGATGTTAACAAATTTCTCTTCTTCAGAAAGGCTTTCCTTGCCATTGCCAGTCTACATTTTATGTCCTCTGTACTTCGACCATCGTCAGATATTTTGCTCCCCAAATAGCAAAACCCCTTTACTACTTTAAGTGTCTCATTCCCTAATCTAATTCCCTCAGCATCACCGAAGTTAACTCGACTACATTCCATTATCCTCGTTTTGCTTTTGTTGATGATCATCTTATATCCTCCTTTTAAGACACTATCCATTCCGTTCAACTGCTCTTCCAAGTCCTTTGCTCTGTCTGACAGAATTACAATGTCATCGGCGAACCTCAAAGTTTTTATTTCTCCTCCATGGATTTTAATACCTACTCCGAATTTTTCTTTTGTTTCCTTCACTGCTTGCTCAATATACAGATTGAATAACATTGAGGAGAGGCTACGACCCTGTCTCACTTCCTTCCCAACCACTGCTTCTATTTCATGTCCCTGGAATCTTATAACTACCATCTGGTTTCTGTACAAATTGTAAATAGCTTTCGCTCCCTGCATTTTACGCCTGCCACCTTCAGAATTTGAAAGAGAATATTCCAGTCAGAATTGTCAAAACGTTTCTCTAAGTCTACAAACGTGGGTTTGCCTTTCCTTAATCTAGCTTCTAAGATAAGTCGTAGGGTCAGTATTGCCTCACGTGTTCCAATATTTCTACGAAATCCAAACTGATCTTCCCCGAGGTCGGCTTCTACTAGTTTTTCTATTCGTCTGTAAAGAATTCGCGTTAGTATTTTGCAGCCGTGACTTATTAAACTGATAGTTCGTTAATTTTCACATCTGTCAGTACCTGCTTTCTTTGAGATTGGAATTATTATATTCTTGTTGAAGTCTGAGAGTATTTCGTCTGTCTCATATATCTTGCTCACCAGATGGTAGAGTTTTGTCAGGACAGGCTCTCCCAAGGCTGTCAGTAGTTATTATGGAATATTGTCTACTCCCGGGGCCTTGTTTCGACTCAGGTCTTTCAGTGCTCTGTCAAATCCTCACGCAGTATCATATCTCCCATTTCATCTTCACCTACATCCTCTTCCATTTCCATAATATTGTCCTCAAGTACATCGCCCTTGAATAGACCCCCTATATACTCCTTCCACCTTTCTGCTTTCCCTTCTTTGCTTAGAACTGGGGTTCCGTCTGAGCTATTGATATTCATACAAGTGGTTAGCTTTTCTCCAAAGGTGTCTTTAATTTTTTTGTAGGCAGTATCTATCTTACCCCTAGTGAGATAAGACTCTACATCCTTACATTTGTCCTCTAGCCATCCCTGCTTAGCCATTTTGCACTTCCTGTCGATCTCATTTTTGAGACGTTTGTATTCATTTTTGCCTACTTCATTTACTACATTTTTATATTTTCTCCTTTCATCAATTAAATTCAATATTTCTTCTGTTACCTAAGGCTTTCTAGTAGCTCTCGTTGTTTTACCTTATTGATCCTCTGCTGCCTTCACTACTTCATCCCTCAAAGCTACCCATTCTTCTTCTACTGTATTTCTTTCCCCCACTACTGTCAATTGTTCCCTTATGTTCTCCCTGAAACTCCTTACAACCTACATTAATAATGTATTGATTAATTAGGTTACAATGTGTTTCTGAACTTAAGATAACAGTGGAGATTAGGAGTTGATTCAGTATGTCATGATCAGTTGCATCAGGTGTGAGGGCTTGGTAAAACGTTGGTCCTGTCAAACCTGATGCGGCGAAAGAAGAAGAAGTGTCACATCTTCAGATAGTGTTACATGTTATGAAATGGGGTAACAACCAAGCATGCAGAGATACACATTTTGAGATTGATTGAGATTGATTGATTTCGCTTGCTAGGTTTTTTCCAGATTTCCAGTCATCCTATTTGCGTATTAACTGTCCTATGTCTCTGTTTTATAACCTGGGTCTTATATATCCCAAGGCATTGCAGATGAGTACTGTGTGTTCAGATGAGCCTTCTCGCCACAGTTGCAAATGAGAGGCTGTTTTACGCCAGACTTGCACAGTGCACGGGCTGTGAGCCGTGAGAAGAGCACCATGCCGCGTGTTCGGCATATGTGCTTCAAATTCATACGCTCTCTGATACTGGGGAAGAAAGAGTAGACCTGTCTTCCCTTGTCAGTTGTGTCCCACTCTGTCTGCCATGTGTCAGTTCGCCACTTGTTTAATTTCCGTTTGTCCGTTATGTCTTGTCGGGTTGTGTCTCTTATTTTGAAGCATCTTCCCCTCTTCAGTCAGTAGACCACTGCTCTGTGGCGAACTGTAAAATCTTTAGGGAAATCTCCCAGTACCACACACAGTGCCTTAATGGAGGTGGTGCCGAACACCCGCAAGATTCTGAGTAGAACACTCCTCTGGCCGCGCCTCACAGTGATTTTAAACGTACCTAAGCATAATCGATGTACCCAAACACTATCCGCAAGAAAATGCTATTGACTCAAAGAGTGCTGTGTAGTATGTCATTGTTTGTAGAGGTAGTCCGTCTCGTATAGTGTTCAGTCTTGCAAGTCTGTGCATGAGTTCCGTGCCTTTGTTAATTGTTAGTCTAGCATCTTCGTTAATGTGCAGATGTTCGTCAATATAAATCCAAAGTATCTTATCATAGCTTTCCTTTTTATAGATATGTTGTTTAACTTTATAACGGAATTTATTTTCAGTGTGCCTCTTAGAAATAGATAAACAGTTTTGTTAGTTCCTATTATGAGTTTGTTGTTCGTGCATCACTCACCGATGAAAGCGAGGAGACGCATGGCTTTAATATCTAATTGGGACGTGGAGTTTGGAGTTACCATGACCATAAAATCATCAGCGTAAGCAATCATCCCGTTTGCCTATCTTCTAGCGCACTCAGTAGTGGTTCTGTGGCTACGTCCCAGGAAATCAGTCCGCGTATGGATCCTTGCAGACAAGCCTTTGTTACCATCTTTATATTCTTTTGACGACCAGTCATCCATTCCACTATCCAGTTTTTACAATAATCTCTAAGGCTGTTGTATAGAGCCAGTGGAATACTGATCCCCGTAAGTCTTGCAAACAGCGCCGGCCACCAAATGGTGACGAAAGGACCGGCTATGTCAATTAGGACTGCTACTATGTATTTGTGCCATATTGCCTTTTTCAGTCCTCTGGCCCTGTTTACTGCATCGTCGTTGGATTTACATGGACGAAAGGCAAACTGATGTGAGCTAAGGCGGAAGAGCTGCCTGTGCGACTGAAATATGTCGCACGGCAATCTCTCCTGTATCTTTTTCAGATTGCTAATGAGGCATATTCGCCTGTACGTCTTAGGGCTCAGTCAGGTCTTTGTTCTCCGCTTTCTTGATTATAACTGCATTTGCCGTATTCCATACATTCGGTAGTTGTCCTTCTACTAGAACATCATTCAGTAAGTCTGTCATATACGGTACAATAAGTGAAGCAGCTTATTTGACGCCTTCAGAGTGGATGCCATCCTTACCCGCTGCTTTTTTTATTTTATTTTGTGTGTTGCCAATGCAGCTTCCTCGCGAGCGAAGGAGATGATGACACCTTCGTTTCCGTACTTTTCGCACTTTTCATCTAATCGTTTGCGAAGGTTGGTGTGAAGTTGGTTATCGTGAGTGTGATCATCGTCAGGAAGTAGTTTGATGAGGAGATACTGTGCTGTGCATCTGCAACCTCTTGTGCTAGTATCATCTGGTTTTTCAGTGTTGATAATACTGTCGGGGTTTTGATATGTTCAATCTGCAGTTTAAACAGTTCCCTCCTGCCCTCAGATGGTGTACTGAAAGTTTCTCCTAACACACGTATCCTAGTGCTCTTTCCTGGTCTTATGTAGTTCGTCTTTGTTTTGTGTTTTGCGCCTTGGTAATGTTGAAGTCCAGTTTCTCTTCCCTGTGCTGCCTTTGATTTTGGTAATATCGTCGTTTATCACGAGTGTCTTTTCTTAGTCTTGTCAACAGTGATGACTAAGATGTCCTTAATTTGGTTGCAGGTATTGCTATTGTTTGTGCTCTCTGTAAGACATCTGTAACAACGTGAGCTCTGTAATCTACGCTTCCTTGGGTGATACATAAAGGAAATTATTTAATCACGTGACTTAGTTTTTGCCAATTTGCTTTCCGTAGCGGCAATCTTGGGTCTTCTGATGTGTCCACGTCTGTGTTTGTTTTAGTGTTGTTTTGCGTTATGATCACTGATTATTCTCCTATCGAGCACCTGTCAGTCCGCTGCCTGTATCAATGTTGATGCCTACTCCAATACTTCCGCGGTGAATTGGTGGTTGGTCTGATTTTCTTGACACGGAAAGATTACATTCATTTATAACGTCGCCTATTACTTGTTTCCTACCTTCCGTTCTGTCCGACTGCCAGAGAGTTAACCTAGCATTTATTTCTGTTAATATAAGCAGTCGTCTGCCATTTGCAAATCGCGCAACTGTTATTACTGTAGCAAAAGGTTCTATATGGAGCGAGTGCTGGGCGTAGATTGACAAGATGATCCATTGTTTCCCTACCTGAAGTTATTTCGACAGTAACCGTATGTTTTGTGCATATTTGCGTTATTTGTGTTACTGTAAAGTTAGTGTTTACCACAACGGTTACAGCCATGGCCTTGATTGCGTCTGTGATTTGCATGTACTGCCTCGGAAGGCCTGGAATTCCTCCACTTCGTGGGTACGGTTCTTGTGGAAACAATATGTCCGCGCGTACACAGTTCTCAACTCTGCCAAGCTCAAGCTTCCCATACAGTTTAGTTGCAATACTTTCACTATGGGAATTTAGTAAAAACAAAGGAATCCGGCCCACTATGGGTGTGATCGAGGTACACGCGTCCATGCGCCCTTACTAGGTTCTTGAAAAAATTATCTTTTGGTACTTCTCGGTTTGTACAATCATTCTGTCTGTTTGTCCTGCAGTGCGGTAGCATATAGTGTCGCCCAGTAGGTAATTCAGTCTTGTTACTAGTCATACTGCAGCTTGAAAAACTCCTTCCTTTTCCACCGACTTAGGCGCATGTTTTCTTAGATGTCACCGTAGTCTATTTCGTTTCTTACTTCATGACTTTGTAACTCTGTCTGATGTACTGGATGGTAGTTTTCGGTTTTGGGTGATAAGGTGTCTCGTCAGTTAAAGTATGTTGTGATTTTTCAGTGTGAGCTTTTTGTCTGTTCATATTGCTTTTAGTATCCATATGGTGTATGGCACTGTGTGTTGTTTATTCTGTTTGTCTTTGTTTTACACTGATAATTGTTTCTAGTACTTCAGTTGAAATTCGTGTGTTTCCCACTGTGGATGGAACGCACAGTTTGCTTATATGGTTTGTATTTTGCTGTGTCATATACATATTTTCCTTTAGCTGTTATTTCATTATACGTTAACCTACCTTCTGGTGAGGCAAGAATTAATTTATGTTTATGTTGTTCCAGGGGCAGATGTGGACTCTGACCACAATCTATTGGTTACGAACTGTAGATTAAAACTGAAGAAATTTCAAAAACGTGGGAATATAATGAGATGAGACCTGGATAAACTGAAACCACCAGAGGTTGTACAGAGTTTCAAGGAGAGCATAAGGGAACAATTGACAGGAATGGGGGAAAGAAGTACAGTAGAAGAAGAATGGGTAGCTTTCAGGGATGAAGTAGTGAAGGCAGCAGAGGAGCAAGTAGGTAAAAAGAAGAGGGCTAGTAGAAATCCTTGGGCAACAGAAGAAATATTGAATTTAATTGATGAAAGGAGAAAATATAAAAACGCAAACGCAGTAAATGAAGCAGGCGAAAAGGAATAAAAACGTCTCAAAAATGAGATCGACAGGAAATGCAAAATGGCTAAGCATGGATGGCTAGAGGACAAATGTAAGGATGTAGAGGCTTATCTCACTAGGGGCAAGATAGATACTGCCCACAGGAAAATTAAAGAGACCTTTGGAGAGAAGAGAGCCACTTCTATGAACATCAAGAGCTCAGATGGAAACCCAGTTCTAAGCATTGAAGGGAAAGCAGAAAGGTGGAAGGAGTATATAGAGGGTCTATACAAGGGCGATGTACTTGAGGACAATATTATGGAAATGGAAGAGGATGTAGATGAAGATGAAATGGGAGATACGATACTGCGTGAAGAGTTTGACACAGCACTGCAAGACCTGAGTCTAAACAAGACCCCGGGAGTAGACAACATTCCATTAGAACTACTGACGGCCTTGGGAGAGGCAGCCCTGACAAACTCTACCATCTGGTGAGCAAGATGTATGAGACAGGCAAAATACCGTCAGAAGAATATAATAATTCCAATCCCAAAGAAAGCAGGTGTCGACAGATGTGAAAATAATCGAACTATCAGTTTAATAAGTCACAGCTGCAAAATACTAACGCGAATTCTTTACAGACGAATGGAAAAACTGGTGGAAGCCGACCTCGGGGAAGATCAGTTTGGATTCCGTAGAAATGTTGGAACACGTGAGGCAATACTGACCTTACGACTTATCTTAGAAGAAAGATTAAGGAAAGACAAACCTACGTTTCTAGCATTTGTAGACTTACAGAAAGCTTTTGAGAATGTTGACTGGAATATCCTCTTTTAATTCTAGAGGTGGCAGAGGAAAAATACAGGGAGCGAAAGGCCATTTACAATTTGTACAGAAACTAGATGGCAGTTATAAGAGTCGAGGGACATCAAAGGGAAGCAGTGGTTGGAAAGGGAGTGAGACAGGATTGTCCCCGATGTTATTCAATCTGTATATTGAGCGAGCAGTAAAGGAAACAAAAAATTCGGAGTTGGTTTTAAAATCCATGGAGAAGAAATAAAAACTTTGAGGTTCGCCGATGACATTGTAATTCTGTCAGAGACAGCAGAGGACTTGGAAGAGCAGTTGAACGGAGTGAACAGTGTCTTGAGAGGAGGATATAAGATGAACATCAACAAAAGCAAACCGAGGATAATGGAATGTAGTCGATTTAAGTCGGGTGACGCTGAGGGAATTAGCTTAGGAAATGAGACACTTAAAGTAGTAAAGGAGTTTTGCTATTTGGGGAGCAAAATAACTGATGATGGTCGAAGTAGAGAGGGTATAAAATGTAGTGTGGCAATGGCAAGGAAAGCATTTCTGAAGAAGAGAAATTTGTTAACATCAAGTATGGATTTAAGTGTCAGGAAGTCGTTTCTGAAAGTATTTGTATGGAGTGTAGCCATGTATGGAAGTGAAACATGGACGATAAATAGTTTGGACAAGAAGAGAATAGAAGCTTTCGAAATGTGGTGCTACAGAAGAATGCTGAAAATTAGATGGGTAGATCACATAACTAATGAGGAGGTATAGAATAGAATTGGGGAGACGAGAAGTTTGTGGCACAACTTGACATGAAGAAGGGACCGGTTGGTAGGACATGTTCTGAGGCATAAGGGGATCACAAATTTAGCATTGGAGGGCAACGTGGAGGGTAAAAATCGTAGAGTGAGACCAAGAGATGAATACACTAAGCAGATTCAGAAGGATGTCGGTTGCAGTAAGTACTGTGAGGTGAAGAAGCTTGCACAGGATAGAGTAGCATGGGGAGCTGCATGAAACCAGTCTCAGGACTGAAGACCACAACAACAACAACATGTTGTTTCGGTGTGTTCAGATGTATTGGTGTTTCGTCTGTGTCATGATTCAGTTCTGGATGGGCTTGACCGAGTGTCGGACGTTTGTCGTCATTTTTATGTGCATTTGTTGCGTGTAATTTGTTGTTTTTAACGCCTTCTTTACTGAGGGATAGTCATAAAGTTTTAATTACGTAGTTAATTTTTGTTTGTTGTGGCATGAGTACCTGTCTGCATTCCTCGTACACAAGAAATCCCCTCGCTGCGGTACCGTTGCACTTTGCTAGAGGAGCAGAAGCAAAATGGCGCAGTACTTTTGTTTAGTGTAGTATCGAGTGGCAATTCGTTCTCTGTATATGAAGGGGAACACGTTACAACATTCCTTGAGTAGTTGGTGTAAGCACACTGCAACAACGCACCGTCATATGCCGCTGCATATAGGCGGCGCGGACTGTCCAGTGTGATCAGACAAGTCTGAATGATCCAAGACGTAAGTGTCTGACCGTCTCCGTGCGAAGAACATGGAATTACAAGAGTTGTTACCCTTTTGCTTGCCACGGAGGTCACAGTGGAAAAAATGAATATCAAACATGGATACAGTGTGCACACGATTTGGTTGGTGGTGGTCGGTCAGTGACCCCAGGCACATTTTGCACGACATTTTGAACAGGACAAGGTTTGGCAGCCGCTGGCTTGCACAGCTGCACATACCCATTCAAAAAGCCTATCCAACCGAGGCTGCAGCGAAAATTATGCAGCTGCCACAGGCGAATCCAGATGGTCTCTTAAGCTGCTTATTCACTGAGGACGAATGCTGGAAAGAAATGAACCTATGGAAACTAATAGATTCATCTTGCCAAGGAAAGGTGTGATGGTAGCAGATAATGTTATCAACGGTCGAACCATCGCAGGAGCATACTGTCTAAATCTCCTGACGAGTTTACAGGAGATTTCCAGACGAAGTATCGCTTGAAGAAATCCAAGGACCTGTTTATGCTCCTCGACAACGTCCCAGTTCTTTCTGCTCAAGGCAAATCACGCATTCTGCTTTTTGTGTTATCAGGATTTGCATATGGCTCCCCTCCCCCCCTCCGGCACATCCCCCCTAACCACCGCCACCACCAAAGTATTCTCTGGACATCGTATCTTGTAATTTATTCCTCTTTCTTTAGATGAAGAAACTATGGCACTGAAAGAATTTCCAGAATGAACACGAGCTGATTTATGAAAATCCATAATCCAGATCTCTATAACAAAGGCCTCTGCCAAGATAGGAGCATGAATACGAAGGGAAAGAATATACAGAATTGTGTTTCTTGGACACCCTGACTTTTCTCTAGGTTATATTTTTGTGACTTCGCCCCCCCCCCACCCCCTCTTATATTTACGTTCGTATGGTAACAGTTTGCTTGCGAAAACATCGACTGTTCCCACTTGTCAGTTAACAGTGCCACATTAATGTGATACAAAGAAAAAAAATAATACCTGGATAAGCAATAGGAAATACGCAACATCTACTACAAAGATATCTGTTTATCCTAATAAAAGTGTTATTTGTCTGGTGGGTTAAAGAAAGAATCGTGTGCTACGAACTGCTTTCCAGGAATGAGGCTAAAATTGATTACCAACAATCGGATGCCTTTTGTCGAAGGGAAAAGACCGTCAGTTTATCAGATTCTGTTGAAAGCTAATGGCATCTACACGTCAGTCAGCACATCGCCCACGTCTATTGAAGCGTTTGCCAAATGAATTCACCTCGTCCACGTGCAGTCGATTTAGTGCCCTTACACGCCACCATTTTCCGTTCGCTGGCTGTCTTCGAGTGAACTGCAACCGTTACGAAGGTATATTTCAAACTTAGCTTTCCAGTTCCTTCGTCACAGACCATGAGAGGGAAAAGTAGTAGACAATAGAAAAAAGTATTACTGATTAATTTATGTATGCTATTTGTTTAAAATAAAACTGATGCATCTGTCGAAGATTTAACAAATATTTATGCTTCCTGAGAATTAACCACTTTCAAAGAGTGTTCTGTTCCGACAGTAGTTACCACTAAACTTGGTGACGCAAGTACTCAGACATATAATATCGCGTAAAAGGTTTAGACTACTCCTTTTTGGCCCTCTACTACTGAAAACGAGGAAAGGAATAAGTGGCAACGATGACTAACATTTTTAGATTTTCCACAATCTTCCATTTACAGAAAGATATAACAGTATAATTTATGTCTTTACGATTTATCAGCAATTTGTAATCCAGATGTGTTATGCAAACAGTTTAACTAATTACCTAATGCACGACACCTTGTTGACGGGCTGGGTGGACACTGGGTATACATTGTCGCTAGGCAGTAGGCATATCCATATCTAATCGACAGTTTGCGTACCGTATGTCTGCTAACAAGAACTGTACACAATCAGTGGCAGATATCAAGGAATTACCGAAGTCTCCTGATGGGATGCAGTGAAAGCACAAAGACTAGTCACCTTGAGGCGTTGGGCAGCTCATTTTGTTAACAACAGGGCAGAGAAAAAAATTTATAATAGTACACTAATCGAAAATTTTAATAATTTGATTTAAACCATTTCTCTGACATAGATAGCTACCTACTTCTTGGAACGGAATATCTGATTATTACATATAGTTTGTGGTATTTGTAGCGTGAAGCTTAGTTTTTGTAATTACTTTTATGTTCCATAAATTATTACTACCAAAAGTAACTAACAACCATTATTCTATGAGAGACAGTATTACCAAGACGTTAAGAAATGAGGAAATACAGATTGTCTGGCTGCAATATTCATTGCCTTCAGTCGTCTAATTTACCTCAGTAGTTTAACTATGTGGTTTCTGGTCCCGCTTTTCGGACCTGTGTAGGGGCTATACCGTACTTACTACCGTGCACATGACGTCTCACATGTGGGTTGTCAATGGGAGAGGCAGGAGAATGGCGATATATTTATTCAGCAAAACCCATAGTCTGTCCAGCAAAAATTCTGCATCATCAGTAAATTTCTCACACATTACACACATACACACACACACATTTATATCTTGCAAGTGCAGCCCAATATTTTACCAGCCATTAAAAAGAGACAGCCATACAGTATGTAACTTTACAACTGCCATTTTGCCCATTTTCAAAAGTATCGGAGCAACCTGAATTGTCTATATTGGCACCACATTCGGACATATCTGGAAAACCTGAATTACATAGACTGGTGCCACGTACAAAGGTATGCAAACGACCTGACTTCTATAAATGTGTGCCATATTCAGAAGTATCCGAATGACCTGAAATGTGTAAATGAAACAGTCAGTTCAAATGGCTCTGAGCACTATGGGACTTAACATCTGTGGTCATCAGTCCCCTAGAACTTAGAACTACTTAAACCTAACTAACCTAAGGACATCACACACATCCATGCCCGAGGCAGGATTCGAACCTGCGACCGGAGCGGTCACGCGGTTCCAGACTGAAGCGCCTTTAACCGCACGGCCACACCGGCCGGCAACAGTCAGTCACAGTCCAGTACTCTATCAGCGATTAAAACGAAACCACCAATCAGTATCTGTCCAATCTTGTTTTCTGTGCATACCGCTGATTAATGAGTAAATTTTGGTGTTTGTACCCCACTTAGTGGAAGGAACAACGAGTACTGAATTTAAATATTTCCACAACTAAATTGTTTGAATTATTTATTAAAATACATGGTCTCTATTGATGTAACTTACAGGTGAATCTGCTACTGGAAATGAGCAAAATTCGATCTTTGTACTTATTTGGTGCAAGGACAATGGAGCTCCAAATTATAAATTTTCACTTACAAATTGTTTTTATTATTGCACTATCGCTGCACAAAACACAAGCTAGCTGATATGTTAAGTAGGAAAGGCAGTAATAGTTGACAGATCCCAACAAATAAATAGGCAATCAGAACTCAGATAGCACTGAACACCAAAATCTGACAGCATGTGTGTGCCACAATGTGACAGTAAATGTCAGCTACTGGAAGAGTCTGTTATTGTGTAACACACAGGTTAGGTTGCACCTAAAACAAGATGACTCAAATTCAACAATGGTATTTCCACATCTAAACTGTCTGTATTATTGTTCGGCAAAAGTACAAAACACATCTGGCTAAAATAACGCGTTAAGCAGGTAATCAGTAATAGTTGACAGTTCCTCTTATGCCTAAATGAAGCTGTGTCACTCGTTCAGAAACCGATTTTCGTCACATGACCAAGCACCATTTTAGGTGCAGGGGTGGGGAAGATGATAATTCATCATGTTCTACACTGGAAAATATATGGCTAACGTTACTGACTTACCAGTATAGCTTTTTTTATTACTTTTGTTGGGCAGACTATCAACTAGTCTCAACTAAATTGTAATAAATTGCCCTTTAGTGGTGCAGGCTCAAGCTGGGGCCAAATTCTGAAATCTGGACACTTTGCAACACTCTCAAGCTCAGCATTTACTCCAGACCAGTGGCTGTGCAGCTGTGACCTGGGCGCTGGGACAATAACCAGCATTTCAAGACATTTTGAAGGACATACGTGACAGCTGCAACAAGAGCTACCCTGTCGTTTATGAAGGCCGGCTGTTGGGCTAGGCTGGGCTTGTTACCACAACTGGAATTGAGATTGGTGTCTGTGTGTATTGGCTCCCACTGTGAGGCAACCATCTCTACAGGACTGCTGGCCAGAGATCTAGCCACTGCATGCATGCATTAGGGATCGAGCTAATGTCCTCTCGGATCCATCACTCTGTAGCAGGCCACTGACCTCCAGCCACCAGTCTGGGTCTCGAACCTTTCAACTCAGCCACCTACCACTGAGCTGAGTATTGGTTCATTCTGGACGCAGTTAAGAAGGCAGGTGTGCCACCTACCGACAGTTTTCAGCCCAGATGATGCACTGACTGACCTTATTGACGAAAATGCTGACACTGGCACACCACTGCATGCCCATCCCAGCCTGGGATCACTGACCGACCACCACCAACCAAATCGTGTGCACACTGTATCCATGACTGTCGAATTTAGAAATCAGTAATGTGTTTGTCACGAATGGCTGTAATCACTCTCCACCTCCACCAGGAAACATCTTATATACATCCAGGCCAGCTCCATTAGAAGTGGTATCAGAAGATCTATTGGAGTTTGGAGTGACGATCAAGACAGTGGCAGTGCAACAGTGGCGTTCAACGAAAGTGTGAGAGACCGCAGGGCACTCTCACTTTTTACACGGTGTCATACTGCTTACTGTACTTAGCGAAGATGACCTTTATTACTTCATATGATCTGACTTGATTAATATGATGAAATGGTTGGCAGTAGTTAACGCTCTTGCTTGTGTGTTCAAAGGAAGAGGGTACCAAGTTAATTGACTGCAGTAAAAGCATACGGCGGCTGAGAACGGAGGGGAGCGTTTTTTCTGTGGAACCTGGGTGAAAACGTTTATGGACAGCCATGTCCTGCAGTCTCATTATGCAGACACAGGGTGGCGCCGGTCAGTCGGTGGCTGCGTCCAGGTAGAATGACTAGCGCCGAGGAGTCGCTGTGCTATGAGCTTTGTACGAACTGATGACTGGCAATAAAGCAGAGGGTGTGCCCTTAGAGAAAGCAGAAGAGACAGCTGTGAGTTTCTGCGAATTTCCGTGGAACAAGGTGGTAGCGCCCAGGCGTCCAGAAGTCACTACAAAACGTATTTGTCAAGGCATGAGGCTTTTAGTGAGTTTATGGCCATTCTTTGGAAGGTTTGAAATGGATCCAACAAGAGAGATAACGATCTGTGGTTCCATCGAAGTCATGCTTTTAGCAAAGACATAGCTTAAACACGTGGGAAAGAGGCCGTGAAGCTGAATCTTTTTTCCTTTCTTCCCATTTGATTTTTAAAGTCGCTGGTTTGTCAAATCTGTGTATGCAGAGCAGGGGGCGGTCTCCCTGCTTCGAATGCTGCGCTCCAGCTCGTGATTGGCTTGTGCTAAAGAGGGAGTAGTCTGAGCACTTAAGTGCGCTATGCTCCTCCCAGTGTTCTGATTAACATCACCTTTGCCGTTTTACTAAAGTCTTGATTGCAACTGAAAGAGTCGGAAGCTTGCAAGTGTACAAGTAAATGTCAACTTTATAAATTTTGTATGATTCTGTACGGTTGTTTCCTGCTTTTCCTTTTTTTCTTTTCTGGGATATATTTTATGCTTCGTATATAATAGATAAACACCAAGGCAGTATGTGAAAGGGTCAACTCACAGAACAATTCAGCAGTAGCAGAATCAGTTAAATCGAATGTGAACTGTAAAGTGGGTTTGTGTAAGGTGGAAGGCAGGCTAAAAGGGGAAAGAAGGGAACAGTCCTTCCTAACATATCGCCATCTGCCCTGTATGTAAGCCACTGCTTCTTAAGTGACACAATTTTTTGGCTAATCTAATGATATTGTTTTTATTTTACTTTATGTTTTTGTAATTTACGCACTGCTGCAAAATTAGGGAGTTAGAATGAAGAGCATTTGGTAAATGAGGTTTGACTGGAATTAGCAGGTGATACTAGTGTATACGTGATGTGTCACAAAATGTTGTGAAGGTTCAGTCGTTCATGGATTTGTGGGAGGAATGGTGGAATTTTATAGAAGAAAGAACACATCTAGATATTATTGTAACAAATTAATGGGATAACTCAGAAACTGGGAGAGACAGTGCATAATTTCATGCAGTGAATAACGAAAATAAACATTAACACACACAAATTAACAGGTGACGACAATCCAATAGGGTTACTTTACACAAAGTAGGACAACTGACATTACATGCATTTTTGCAGTGTTTGCCATAGCAGAATATCGTGCAAGGCATATTTAGAGTTTCTGCAGGATTCAAATGACACTGTAAGAGCTGTGGCATCTTTGGCTCTGGCTGATGCAGTGCCCAACACTAGAAAGAGGAAAGTAGTTTTTAATATGGAGACCACGTATTATAGATGTGGTCAGCCAGGCAACATTAAATGATATTTTAGAAAATCGCAATGTAAGAAGGAAATCGTCTGGACACCTCAACGGGATTTCTGGTGCAGGGATATGCAAATGGACAGTTGGGTCATAGGGTAGATCTAGCACTCCAACCTCAAACAAAAGTAGGAACAGTGTAACCGTATACAAAGTTTCCAGTGAATGTTACCATGACCAATCAGTAGCTGACCATATTTATCCAGCTATGAAGGAGGAAGTGTGTGCGAATTTCGGTTAGCTTAGAGATCACAAGTATCTGTAGCTGGATGGAGCATTCTTGATATACAGAATTTGAACTCACCTCATTGTAGGCAAAGTGGTGTAGGTGGGAGTAGTATTTACTTGCTCGTTTCTACAATATTTGGTTACGAGTGATTACTTATTTAGTTAATTAGTTACATGTTCCATAGAACATTTGAACGATTTTTTTTCGAAATGGTGGGGAACGAATCGGTTTCTACGCTACTTATAAATGATTTTAACATTAATGAACACATTATATTTCGGTCTTACTCATGCAACTACACTTAAAACAATATGTTTTATTTGTCTTATTTTCCTTTTACCAGTTTTTATATATATTGTCCATGGAACAGAAGGAATTGTCCACGAGAAAATATATTAGGTTAGATTTACAGATAGCTCTGCTACCTCACAGCCATTTATATTATTGGGTAAATGATCAAAAATGTTTGTTGCTGCATATTCAACTACTTTTTGAGTCAATGACAGTGTTAATAATTAGTAATAGAGTTCATTGCATTGTAGGTATGGGCATTACTGTAAGTTATTTTTGACAAATTGCATTAGTGAATATATGTACTGCAATGATGCAGGTAAAAAGCCTAGGTCCTTGAGTGAACATCACATTTTACTCTTACTTCTTGCTTTTGTGCAATCAATAGTTTGTTCCTGATTGATGAGTTACCCAGAAAATTACTCCATTAGGCATTATGGAGTGCTAATATGCAAATTATGTCAAGTGGTTTATTCGTTTGTTTCCAAGACTAACAAATACACGAAGAGCAAAAATAGCTGAACTAGTTGTTTCAAAAGCTCAACGATATTTTTCTTCAAGTTTAACTTTTCATCAGTATGTACACCAAAGAATTTCGAGAATTCTCTTCCATTTACTGACTCCTGTACATATGCTACCTCAGTTGTTCATATGACTATTTGTTGTATAGAACTGAATATGATGTGTTTTCTCAAAATTTAGAGAGAAGCCATTTTCCAAATACCACTTAATCTCTTATGAGATGTATTACACCATTATTATTACATGCAAAAAGTACTTGCTCTGCTTGTTGAATGATAATGGAAAGTCATTTATATATTATGAGGAATAGGAGTGGCACAAAATTGAACCCTGTTGGAGTTCCTGTGTGGTTGCTCTAGTCATTGGAAATTTCTACCCTTCCAACATTGACTTAATTATCCAGGACTACTTTTGCATTCTGCTTGTTAAGTATGACTTTAAAAATTTGTGGGTGAAACGATCATAAAATCTGATCTAAACAATCAAAAGCCGTCGAAAGGTAAAAAAATACAGTTCTTCGATATTTTATTATTTAAGGCCTGCAATATTTGACGAATGAATGTATAAATAGCATTCTCATTGAGCAGCCTTTGTGGAATCTAAACTGTGACATGCTAAGTGAATTCTTTGTCCTTAAATGTCAGCCTAATCTTGAGTACATAACTTCTTAGAATATTTTGGAATAAGATGTCAGTTAGGAAACTAGACAATAATTATTATATCTTTCTTGTCACCTTTCTTACGAAGAAGTTTAACAATTACATATTTTCTCTCTCTGGAAAAATTCCCTGTGCCAGTGGTGCATAAAGTATACCACGAAAGACATTACTTAACAACTTAGAAATTTTTTTCAGAATTCTGTCTTAAATTCCATTAACACTATGTGAGTTTTTGTTATTTAGAATTTATATACTCTCTTAAATTCTATGGGGGATACTGGTGCTGCATCTAGTTGTTTGAAATAGTGGGATGTTATTTTTGATATGTGGTCTTACTTCTTAAACTGAAACGTTTAATCCTATTTCTGCTGCTATATTAGAAAGTGATTGTGAAAAGTAATTTGCACCTTGTGAATTATCAATTACAGCATTGTCATATAATTTAATTTTTATGGTATCTTGTATACTGTCTGCTTGTTCTGTGTCCCATTTGACAATATCCCATATAGTTTCAGTTTTATTATT
Source organism: Schistocerca nitens (assembly GCF_023898315.1). Taxonomy (NCBI): domain Eukaryota; kingdom Metazoa; phylum Arthropoda; class Insecta; order Orthoptera; family Acrididae; genus Schistocerca; species Schistocerca nitens. The sequence continues at coordinate 588,128,392 of NC_064618.1, forward strand.
TTTATTATTAATTTCCACCATGAGATAAATATTTTCTTGACATTTTAATTCATTTCCATAAAATGTCACTGTATTTTCTGTAGTAAGCAAATAATTTCGTATCTTGGCTTCTTTCCTCTTCCTCTTACATGAAACTGAAATTACCTTCGTTATCCTTAGCTTTCTTGTTTCTTTTTGATGGATTTTCTGTATTACGTTTTAAGAAATCAACATTTAAATATTGACACAAATGTACTATGGAATAATGAGTGTATATATCTCATCTCATACCATCTCTTTTAAGTTATTCTTAAAAGTTTGTGACCTATTGTCATGAAGAAGTATCACTGTTTTGTATGAAATTGCCTCAGAGATAGGAGGTGGAATATTGATTATTCACATTAATTGTACTTCATGATTAGATAGCTCATTAACAATGGGTACATATAAATTGTTTCAACGTGAGAACTGTCCACAAAAATGTTAACAGTCGATGTCCTGTTATCTTGTTGAAACCAAGATGGAAAGTTGAGAACTGAATTTAGATTGAAACAGACAAATGATGATTCTAGCAGATTTTTCCTGTCAATAGCTTAAATCTACATTGAAACCTTCATAAACTATTTTCTGTTTCTCCTTGTCTGGTGGATAGATCAATAGCGTATCTAAATTTCTCATTACTAGCTGAAACTTTCATAGGGATGATCCATTGATCGTTTCAATTACCAGGGAAGTATTCTGTAGTAAAAATACACAAGCAATTGTTTCTAGTTTCTTATCTACACAAAAACTATTTCTTTCAATGTTTTTGACTTTGTATCTAACTTTTATACACGTTGCATCTCCTCCTTTTCCCATGTTAACTCTACACGAAAATGGTGCTACTCTCGTAACTTCTCCGTGGTTACATGGTGCTCAGAGAGGCACAGAACATCCATCGCTTCAGAATTTTACACATCTTCTGGGTATATAAGACGCTGATCTGCCTTACTTTTCGAACCCCAAATGTTCTGGTAAAACAAATTAATTTTATTTTTTCTGGAAACTATTACGGTCCTGCCCAATTCTGCTTTCTTCCAATAGTGTCTGTCTGTAACTGGCTCTTACCCAAAAAAATGTGTCCCTCTAGTTCCAGTAATCGCTTGGATTTTGTCCTGTGTCTTCGTGGTCTCTCGTCTACCAGATGCTTGCCTGGTCTTTCCTTCCACCTCCTGTTTTGGTTCAGACCCTGATTTATATAACTCCCAATTGCTGCATCATGCATGGCACAGATACAAGAGTTTGTTTTAGTAAGAAATGTCAACTCCAATCTTTGTTAACATGGCTCATAGCTGTGTTAACCCAGGGCTGGTCATGGCGTTGTATGACCTCCACAAACTACACAAGAGTTTGTACTGGTGATGCTCCTATTTTCTCCAAATCACCTTTAATACTGCAGTAGATTCTAAGTTGCTAGTCAAGCTGTTCCTTCTGACTTTCAGCATCAAAATCTGTGCTCAAGGTCCCTGTGTGCTCTGTCACCTGGCTAAGGTTGGCGCTAGGTTTCACAGTGCATAGGACCTGGTAATCTACACCTATATTTTCCTGCAACATTTGGTCTAGACCCTTCTACTACCTAGCAGCAGGACTATTTTATTTCGACTTGACTTTTCTACCGACTTAGCCTTAAAGTCGTTTCTACGAGTGTTGTGCATTGAAAAACTGCTCGAGTCTCTTTTCCGGTATCAGGTAACAAGTCCAACTGATTGCTAAATGGAATTTGAAGTATTGTTCCTGAGGTCTGCACCTTTTGTCTATTAGTTGTCATTTGTTCTGAGCTCCAACTGTGTCTTTCACCTTTCAACGAATCTATTCCAAAGTAAGTCCTAGCTAATTAATGGAAGGAAGATTAATGGCCACATAATGGACAGCAGAAGTCATAAAACTGAGTGTATCATTTAAGTACCACACTGAGGCCGGTGCAAAAGAACCACAAAGGCGTCGCCTCAGGTACTTGAATGGATTAGAAATGTGGGAAAATAGGAAGACTAACTACCTGAGACTTTGGTTACGCGTGAAGAACCATAATGATAATTAAGATAAACATCTATAAGTGGAATTAATACCTTATTTTATACTTGATAATCAGGGCCTTTAGTGGTGATAATGGGACAACAAGAAAAAGTGAGGAGAGAGTAATAAATAACGTATAATAGGAAGTAGGAAAAATGAAACGTAATGGTACACACACAAAATTATTCCTACAATAACTAAAATGATTCATCCAAATATTTTTGGCTCAAAAACGGGCTGTTCCAGCTATGTATGGTGTAAGTTCGAAAACCTCTTGTCGACCCCTATTCAATAGTCTGGGAATTTTGACATTGCCCTCACAGTATGTATTTTCTTTAATGTCGTTTGTTGTTAGCAATATTAGCTTATTCCCAAGAGTTAGCAGCTTTCACTCAGTTAATACTAGGCAGAAATCAAATCTGCATGTGGAATGCACTTCCTTGACTCTTGTGCAGAAAGGAGTGCAGTATTCTGCTGGATCCATTTTCAATAAGCTACCACAAGAACTCAAAAATCTTAGCAGTAGCCCAAACACTTTTAAGTCTAAACTGAAGAGTTTCCTCATGACTCACTCCTTCTATTCTGTCGAGGAGCTCCTGGAAGAGCTAAAAAATTAAGCAAATTCCAGTGTTACGTTCTTGATTTTCTTTATTTAAACTAACGACTTGTCGCCTGAATATGTTTCTTATATTTCATTTCATCTGTTTCTACAACTGTGTTATAATTTCATGTATTGACTCGTTCCATGACCATGGAGACTTCTCCTAAATGTGGTCCCACGGAACAATAAATAAATAAAAATAAACTAAAGATACCGAATTCAAGACTATTACGAAGAAACGTCACGGTAAGTATTTTCGTATACCTAGAGCTGGCTTATGGCCCAAAATGGACTAAAGCCGACGCTTGTATACAGTGTGGATGAAAATTAATAATGAAATATGACATGGGAGAAAGTGTACGAGGGAAGAGGGAGTGGGCGCCAAATGATAAGTCGCTTGTGTAGAAGAATGTTCTCGAACCAGTCCTGAAAATACCTCAATCCGCAGAATGACCAAACAACCCATCTGTTCTTACCAAGTCTCAGTGGCAGAGTGCGTCAGACGGGAGGGATTGCAATGGCTCTCCCTGTTCAAGTGTGGAGGGGATGTGCACCAAAGAGAAACACGGTACCCCCTGTCAACTTAACTAAGATTACCGCACCAGTCACCTGTACGGATGGTACAGTTAGACCTCTCCGCCTATCAGAATATGCTGCTACTGGTTGGCAAAACTGCAATAGCAGGGTACGGCTACTGACTACCATTACGAAACTCATTTTCATTCTTCTCATTTATGCATACTGAATTAAATTTTTGGACAAGGATACAGGAAGGGCATATGTACACAAATATCAGTGGGAAAACTTGGAATAAACGGATTTACTTTCATTCTATAGGCTTACTACTTCCCATAAATGTGGCGCGTAGCAACAAAACACAAGAAGGACGTACAGTAGCATCACCCATGTGAGATGAATCTGGCGGGTCCGTTTCATCAATTATTTGTTCACAGAATGGGAAAAGAGATTGTATATGCAGTTCCCCAAGCAAGTAAATAAAATTCTTACGCACGTAAATACGAGGGTTGGAGATTTAATAGTGGCAACTATTTATTTACAGCTCGTCCAAACTAGATACGTGTTTCAAAGTTTGAGTGACCTTCGAAGTATTCACCAGCATTGTGTATAACGCGTTGCCAACAATGTGGAAGTCGTAGGATACTCTTAGCAGTGCCAGTTGTGTGGACAGTTCGAGCGGCGCGTTCTATTGCCCGACGAATTTGTAGCAGTTATGAAGCGAATGCCGTGAAGTGTTTCCTTCAGTTTAGAAATCGAGTCGAACTTACGAGGGATTAAGTCAGGGGAGTGCAGTAGGTGGTATAGCACTTAGCAGCCCCATCAGTCAAACAAATCAGTAACAACTTGCACTGTACGTGCTTCAGCATTATCCTGCAAAATGATGATCAGGTCCTGCAGAAAGTGTCATCACTTCTGTTCTAAGGTGGTCGTAGGTTGTGTTCCAAAACTGAACAGCATAGGGACGGAAGTAATGTTCATGTATCCTACTTTACAGAGCAGACAAACCTGCGAACCCCACGTTCTTTGCAAGTCGTGGACGTCCAGCAATGTCGCGCCTAGTGGTAGTTTCACTGTGATACCTCTTTTTGTTGATGCTTAGAACTATAGCATGTGAACTTCCAGACCTTGCCTAGTAATAATTTGCCATTTGTCAAAGTCGCTTATCTTAATGTACTTCCCCATTTGTAGCCAATATCTTCGCCTGGGTGATCCACCGTCCGTTTCTGCTCCGCTTACATACTTTTGTTACCGCATCACGTGCCCAACGCCACCAGCGGCATCCAACGTCGCGGTGGGCAGTGGCCATAGTTAGTTAGTTAAGTGTTCCATTGATCAGTAGCACGGAAAAACCGTTATGATGTGGAACGTGTCAAATGCACAAGAAACGCTCACAGGAAACAAGTTTCTTCTTTTTCTTTTTTTTGTTTACATTATAGTGTTATACCTAAATATTTCTATTATCTATCCCATTCACTAAACTGACACAGAATGCATGTATTGTATCTCCAGATTTATTTACTCATATTCAATAATTCATCTATGGTATAGAAGGAGTTGTCAAGGAGGTTTCATTTCAATTTGTTTTTGAAACTATTACTGCTGTCTGTCAGACATTTTATTTCATCTGGTAATTTATCAAAAAGTTTTATAGGAGCATATTTTACCCCTTTCTGTGCCAAAGACAGGTTAAGTAAAAGATAGTATAGGTCTTTCTTTTTTCTGGTATTGTAATCATGAATGTCGCTGTTGTTTTTAAACTGGTCCACGTTGTTGAGAAAAAATGTCATTACTGAGTAAATGTTCTGTGAAGTAGTTGTAAGAATTCCTAATCTTTTAAACAGATGCCTACAAGATGTGCGACTATGAACCCCACTCATTATTCTAAATACTTTATTTTGAGCAGTGAATACCTTTTGCCTAAGTGTTGAGTTGCCCCAGAATATTATTCCATATGACATTAGAGAGTGGAAGTATGCAAAGTAAGTTAGCTTACTAATTTCTACATCCTCAAAATTGGAAATTATTCTGATTGCAAAATTTGCTGAACCTAGTCGCTTTAGGAGATCGAAAATATCAATTTTCCAATTAAGATTCTCATCTATATGTACACCCAACAACTTCGTATGCTCTACCATGGCTACTGACTTCTTTTGATGTGTTACGTTTATTGAAGGAATTATACTTTTTGCAGCAGAAAATTGGATGTACTGTGTTTCTTCGAAGTTCAGAGCAAGCCCATTCGCAGAAAACCAATTAATAACTTTTCCAAAGACCTTATTTGTACCATTTTCTATCGGACTTTCTTTTACTGGATTAATAATTATGCTTGTATCATCAGCAAACAGTGTCAGTTCAGCATCTTGTTTCACATAAGAAGGGAGGTCATTCACATATATCAAGAACAGGAGGGGACCCATGATCGAACCTTGTGGAACACCTAATGGTTTGGCTTTCAAGTGTACCTTTGGTCGGCTGTTTTGAGTACTGAGTACTGCAGATTCGTTTCTGACACTATAAAACATCCCTAGATGATCACTTAAATGTTGGTAAGACTTCACACTTTTCTGCTCCACTTCTTCAGTCACGTCAAAAATGTGCTGTACATCTCACTTTCGAAATGATTCGAGACAGAAAAATTCGGAAGGTTGGGGTCAGCTCATCTTGGAGGTAAAGCTCAGTGTCTTCTTTAATTATTGATCTTGTACCATATTGGCACATTATCTATCCTCTCACATTAACAAGAAACTGTGCTGGTAGTATATTTCCAAATGTGCGAAATATGAGCCCAGTTAGATGGAGCCTTAATTGAAAATTTTACACTTCAGATATATTTGCACCGACTGAGACAATACCTAAGTCAGTAGCCTCTTCGTAAGCGCACACTAGCATTTATCTCACAAACGGCTGGTTTGCGGATCCATGTTTAGTGAAACGTTTTTCCTTCTATTACCGTATACAGTAAGGTATGTTAGTTTAGCTTCTAATTATGACACATCATTTACTTAAAAAAGGGTTAGAAATAAATTACGAAATCTTCACTCTTGTTCAATAACCTACGAAAGGTACATTAAAGAGTAAAAAATGAGCTGTTGGTAGTAAACTTACGATTTCTATGCTGGTCTCTGAGAATTCGCAATTACACTAGGAGATACAGGCTTGCATATTTATAACTTTGGTTTCTCACTATTTGCCATGTTAATAAAGATTTTCTTTCAGATAAATGAGTCTTTCGGATCTAAATACCGCTAATACAAAATCCGTTTTCAAAGGTTTTGTTAAACAGTTTCGTTTACAATGGCCTTGTATCGCTGGAGGACCGAAGTACTGTCACTAACTTAATAGTAACGGTGACGATCCTGTTAACAATACAGCAATGTAAGTCATTATATTTGTTTGAATTCCTTAACAATATGCGTTGAATTAACCAATCAAAAACGCAAGTCCAGTAAATTCAGCGTGCAGTGGATATAAAATTCCGATATAGCTGGAATAACGAACAATGTCAGTGCAGCTCTAGAACGGTGTAAGACGGCAAACCACTGCAAATTACGGTAGCGCTTATTATGTGAACACTCACTGCAGCAAAGTGCGAGCACGCGAATTCGTAGTTAGCTTCGTCATTTGCTCGCGTCATTCTTCCCTACCTAGAAACTCTTTAGAGTAGTTCCGTTGCTTATCTCGTCATCTTAACAATAATAGCCTTGGCACGGAGGAGCGTTTCGTGGGCAGCAGACGTGACCTTTCGCGGAGACAGCGGCGCGCGCTCGTGGCCCCGCGGCTGCTACGGCCGTCAGTGCTGCAGCGACCGCAATCAGCAACTGCCGCCGGCGCTGCTGCCTGCTGACACGCCGAGGGAGGGGCTGCCCCTGGCGCCCGCTGCATGCAGCCCGCCACGCACAGTCTCTCGAGGGCATAGAGCCGCCACGGCGGAAGAACTGCTTTGTGTCGGGAGCTTGTAACCGGCGCCGTGTCGAATCATTAATATGTTACTGGTCACTCTTCGATAATCGATTAATGTAAGTGAATGTTTCTTTGATGAAACGTTGGTGAATTGTTATGCGCATATCTGCGATTGTTTATAAATTAGTAAAAACATTTTATAACAGATGGCGCGTCAGTCGTTCCAAAAATGAAATATTTTTGAGATATTGTGTGCACACCCGAGGTGGTTTCTGAATCAGCAGATCCATTTTAGAATAGATGCCACACGAATCGTTTCAACAAATGTTTGTATTTGAAGTAGTTGCGTCACAGTTGGTGCATTTTCGGTGTATGGACGAACACGCATGACATAACTGAAATGAAATACAAATAGCGATATTTCAGTTCATGAGTGTTGTAGCGAGTGATGTTGATTGCGAAATAACAATTGCCGGTCGACGTTAGAAAACAGATACTATACACATCTTTTTTTCTTTTGAATTTGTGACTGTCGTGACAAAGTATTACTTTCGCTGTCGAATCAGCTACCCCGCCAAAATGACAAGCGGTTGGTTGTTCTACCCCTCGAGCACGAAAGAAACAAACTTCAACAGCTTCACAAACAGACGAGCAACAGGAAGCAAGCCAGGGAACCGTTCGAGTACGTACTACTCTAGTCCGTTCGTCTGGAACAGACGAACAACGAATGGGAAGCAAGGCTGGAAACCGCTGGAGTATACAACTTTTCACAAAACAGCTGTTGGTTATGAGAAAATGGCAATCGATGAATCAACACATTACACCACATTCCAAAAATATTCTGTAAGATAACAGAAACCGCAAAATTTTCCCGAATACCGTATGGAGTTTCAAAAATCATTAGCGGCTCAATACGCCTGCTGTATCAGAAGCCAAAAACAACGGTGTCAATGCCATCAATTCCAGCGTTCAGAACGAAATAACAAGCGAAGGTACAACGTAGAAGTCCATTGATACTGTAATGAATACATTTTTTTATCTGGGTTCTTGAACTCATGTGATATACCAGTGCCTGACACCGCACGCTATAACATTTACGGTTGTCGTGTCTATTATTCTTCTCCGAAATATAAATCCACAACGAAAGTGCAACGGTACCAGGGATTCAGTGAAGAAGCTGGCTAAAGCATAATCGAAGCTTGAATTTCAAATATGAACTTCACAGGAGAAAATGCACTGTTTCCATGCATCCCAATGATTCCTATAGGTATGACAATCGAATTCAAACGATTGTACCTTCCCCGTGTGACTCGCATTTGGAATGACCACCAACAAAGTGCGGGGAAAATGTTTCAAGTTTGAGGACTAAATCTGGCAAATCTGCACTTTTCACATGGACACCTGCATGTGGCCCGCTCAGGGGAAAGACAACATGGTTTATTTATGTAGACAGCAGTAAAAAACTATGTGTGTTTCGGAAAGCGATCCCGTCAACAGAATTTAAATCCAAACGCTTCGTTTCTTTAAGAGGATTTAGAACGGAAAACTTTTTTCACTTTTACGGATTTTAATCTCATTGTAAAATTAACAATTTTCCGAATGATATATATATATATATATATATATATATATATATATAATATATATAATATATTATATATTATATATATAATATATAATATATTATATATATATTATATATTATATATATATATATATTATATATATATATATATATATCACTTATAAACTCACATGGGAAATATTTTATTTTATTTTTTTAAATATAATCTACACTAGTTGAAAATGTTAAAATTTTTATGTGCATTACTTCAAGATCTAATGAAATCGGTAATTTTTTTATATTGGTCATGTCCAAAAGAGGATGGGCACCAGGCTGAAGAAGTTGAAACAAAAGTATGAGAGACAAGAAACTTTCTGATGGTAAAACCATAAGAGGCAGGCTGACAGACAAAATGATTGATGAACTACAGCAGTATTACGGGATGGCCATTAGAAATAATACAGAGGATCTGTTGAAAATGAAGCAGGCAGTATGGGCTACTTTCTTCCACAGACTGTCAACTGATGAAAAACCAGTACACCATCTTTGCGCTCCTGGACATGATTCATGGCGCCATTACCGCAATGCCCAGTACTCAAACAGTTCACACAGCCATAAACATTCCATCCCAGCAGCAGTCATGGATATCATTAAACCTATTTACAAAGACCTGACAAAAACTGAATTACTGAAGAAGTGTCTTCACGGCCAAACTCAAAATCCCAATGAGTTGTTCGATAATCTTATATGGACTCGCTTACCAAAAAAAGTACGGGGCCAGTGACGCCGTTATTGCTTTTTATTATGGCAACATTGGTAGGGTGACAGTGCTACAGCACATGGGAATTAACTCTGGAGAAAACTGCAGCAGAGAACTTGAACAGATGGATAAGGTTCGCACTGATGTAGCAGAGTATGCAGCACAGTTGGCCACTAAGGAGTCCAGAAAGAAGAAAGAAGAAAAAACTTGGAAAACGATGAAGAGGGTAGTATAGAGTGTGGTGCAGAGTGCTTCCGAGTGGCTAAAAATAAAAAAATTATGCACATATTAAGTGAGTTACAGCGTTTTGAAACTTTAGAAGCCGTTCCTGAAAATTTACGTCTTCTGTAGCATTTTTCCCTAAATCTCAGAAACCACTTCAAGTAGAGTATTTAAATTTTCAGGGAGTAATGAAGTACATATCCTGAGTCTGCTGAACTATAAGAAGCACATAATGTTAAGTACAATTAAAATTATTTACGATTAAGTACAAGAAAAGTACACAAAACTTTAACTGAGTAATTAAAAACTTATAATGTCAAAATCAGTGACTGAAATACTATTTTGGTATTTCCGTAGACTCAGGACATACAGTTTAACGTCCTTCAAAAGTTTCATGCCAGTGGCTACAGTAGTTCCTGAAATACAGGGAAACTAAATCACTAAATTTAACGTTGGCAGGATAAGGCGTTCCAACTCTCCGTAAGTGGTATTGCAATGCATGTCGGGTACTAGCTAGTTGGTAGATAAATGACGGATTTACAACGGTGTCCAAGCACCTGTTAAGCTTTGTCACTGGAAAAGTCGTTGACATGGAATACCACATCTGTTCTCTGAATGGTACAGAATTTACAACATCAGCACAAGGTAGTTAATCAGTTCGTTACGTGTTCCACAGGTACTTTGAACGATTTATTATAAAAAAATGTGTACCGAGTCAGTATACGGGATGTACTGTATATACACGATTGATTTCAGGGCAAGGAAATATTATTGACCATTTACAATTTCATAAATAGCACATCGACCTAATTTTAACACTAAATTAATATATTACTTTTCGGTCCCGCTAATGCAACTACACGTAAAACTACGTTATGTAAAGCCCACCAGCTTCTTTTTTAACATTCCTTAGTGGACTAGAAGGACTGGCAGAGAAGAAATGGTTTAAGATCATATTTGGAACTTAATTTACTACCTATAAAGCCAATTTATGTTTTTGTTGTTAGAAATTGAACTCCTTTCTGAACCACTGGTAGGTTTAGCTAATGAGTAACAAAGGGCATTCTTTTTTCCTCTAGCGTTGTAAGTATGGTCGTCTGTATTCATCTCAAATTGTAATGGCTTCTTTATGAAGAACTTACGATTAATTTCACAATACACAGGATGATTCAGCAGTCGTTTCACAGAACCCGTAAATCTACACACATCAAAAAAAGTTTTGCATCACCTTCGTTCCGAGAGATCCGAACCTGTACAGAAAATTGGAATAAAGATCAACATAAACATCATTTATGCCTTTTCTATTGCTCACGAAAGCCACACACTCCTTCGGAGTTGGTGGTCCAAATTGCTGTACACACCGGTACCTCTAATGCCCAGTAGCACGTCCTCCTGCAATGATCCATGCCTTTATTCGTCGTGGCATACTATCCACAAGTTCATCAAGGCACTGTTGGTGCAGATTGTCCCACTCCTCAACGGCGATCGGGCGTAGAGCCTCAGAGTGGTTGGTGGGTCAAGTCGTCGATAAACAACCCTTTTCCATCCATCCCAGGCTTGTTCGATAGGGCTAATGTCTGAAGAGCATGCTGCCCACTCTCGAGCGATGTCGTTATCCTGAAGAAGTCATTCACAAGATGTGCACGATGGGGCGCGGCTTGTCGTCCATGAAGACGAATGCCTCGCCAATATGCTGCCGATATGATTGCACTATTGGTCGGAGAAAGGCATTCACGTATCGCACAGCCGTTACAGCGCCTTCCATGACCGCCAGCGGCGTACGTCAGCCCCACATAATGCCACTCCAAGACAGCAGGGAACCTCCACCTTGCGGCACTCGCTAGGCAGTGTGTCTGAGGCGTTCAGCCTGACCAGGTTACCTCCAAACAAGTCTCCGGCGATTGTCTGGTTGAAGGCATATACGACACTCATCGGTGAAGAGAACGTGATGCTAATCCTGAGTGGTCCATTGGATTGGATTGTTTGGGGAAGAGACCAAACAGCAAGATCATCGGTCTCATCGGATTAGGGAAGGAAGTCGGCCGTGCCCTTTCAAAGGAACCATCCCGGCATTTGCCTGGAGCGATATAGGGAAATCACGGAAAACCTAAATCAGGATGGCCGGCGCGGGATTGAACAGTCGTCCTCCCGCATGCGAGTCCAGTGTGTTAACCACTGCGCTACCTCGCTCGGTGGCATGTTATTTGGTACATTTGTACCACGCTGCACGATGTCGTGGTTGCAAAGGTGGACCTCGCCATGGACGTCTGGAGTGAAGTTACGCTTCTTTCTGTCTATTGCGCACAGGTTGAGTCGTAACACGACGTCCTGTGGCTGCACGAAAAGCATTATTCAAGTTGGTGGCGTTGCTGTCATGGTTCCTCCCACCAGTTTCTGATCTGCGATATTTGGGAATCACGTTCACGAAGAATGTACGCAAAACAGCTGCAGCAAACTATCGACGGTTACTACGGATCATACTCGCGATGGTGCGCCAGAACCTGCTACGGGACTTGAACCTCTACGTGTTATCAAAACTCAACAATGTGGCACAAGTCCTCCCACTACCGCTGCAGATAGGTCACTGGCTTCAGGCGGCCTTCAGTTACTACGTTTCCGCAGATCATACATTTAAAGTACGAGAAGACACTCTTACGTTCCCAGTGCACAAAGGGGGGCTGGGATTTGTCAATTTCAGGGCGAGAGCAGCTGCCCTTTACATGAGCAACATGAGGAAACGATGGAAAAGTCAACATACCTCTTTCACAGGTAGTTTGCTATAGGTTATGAAGCCAGTCTCTCATGTCCCGCCGGTGCTGGTTGCGCACGTTGCACCACACCTCTCTCATGTGTCGACCTTCATTCTTGATTGTAGCTATGTCAGCTCGAATCTCCGCGCCACACGTCCACCAAATGCGAAAGATTTATATACCAACCTTCTGCGGGCTGTTCCCCATAACGTCGAGGTAAACAAGTACCCTACGGTTCATTGGCCAAGATGTGGAAAACGATACACCACAACTTTGTGTGATCCACGGTGCGTTCGAAGTGGTACCAGATATCAAACAAAAAAACTGTGACACGACAGCGGCTTCACGCTATTGGATTGGCAGACTTACCTTATTGCCCAGATTGTCACTTCTCGGATACCTATGAACATCGTTTTACATGCGTATCGTCGTCCGGAGTTTGGCGACTAACACAGAAGATATTGTCTTGTTAGCTGCTGGTCACGCCTGATATGACTGACCCTCAGACCCTCCTCTGTCCAGATGAATCTTACTTTCCCACCGCAAAATGTCATGCGCTTACATGGTTCAAAGGAATTACTGTCGCCTACACCTTTAGTGACCGAGAGAAAGAGCAGCTTGATTATTGGTGGTTCCTACAAAATGCTCACAGTGCCCTCGAACGCACACCGAGATACCGTACGCTCTTCGCAAATTATTTAGGCAATGTTTTCGTTAACGCCCCACTCAGTCGGGGAGTGTCAAGCTGCGGTTAATGTTATGTGCCGCGTCACACTTACGGCTGAACGTCCTGCCTTGTCAGCGATGAGAGAAGGAAGAGAGAGGCTACTTCAAGGACTGCTGTTTCCCTTGAAGTACTAGCGAAGCAAAATCCCTCCGTTGCCGATACCCTTCATAGGCGCGGTTGGAGATATCAGATGACGATGGAGAAGTACCAAAAGGAACCAGTTACGTTTATTGAAGAACGTTTTTAGCTGGAATTACATTAGTGATTTAGATTTTTATTTTTTGTTTACTCTTTGAATGCCAGCTTTGTTGGTGTAACACTCAGTTTCTAGAATTATCATTTGTACACGTTTCCTAAATGTAATCATGTAAAAAAATAAATTAATTAATTAAGAAAAAAGTGAGGGAATAATTAGGGGCAAGGCCTGAAAAGGGTTAATTCTTTTCTTTTTTTATGGCAGAGTTAAAGTGGCGGTGCCAAGAAGGGGCTGACTGGATTTTGTTTCTTTTATTTTTGGAGATAAAAAATAAAAAAAAGTTGGTAGAGCACTTGCCCGCGTAAAAAAAGTGGTCAGCGCGAGCCTAAAAAAAAAGGGCAACGCCTTTGATTAGTAATCAAAACGTCCTAGTTCCCCGCTTCGATAGCCACCACTGTTTAAATTTTGAATAATGATCAGCACTTCATTAAAGCCACATAGTATGCATCCACAGGACATGTGCCCTGTAACTGAAATAGTGTCATGATGGTCTCTCCATTGGCAAAGGATTCTGGAATAGTCCTCTATTCGGATCTCCAAGAGTGAACTACCAAGGGGAAGGTGACCATGAGAAACAGATTGAATGACGAACGAAAGGACAGTTCTACCAGTTGGGGCGTGGAACGTCAAAAGCTTGAACGTGGTAAGGAAACTAGAAAATCTGGAAAGGAAGTGCAAAGACTCAATCTAGATATAGCGAGGTTCAGTGAAGCGAAATGGAAAGGAGGCAAGGATTCTGGCCAGACGAGTTATAACATCAACAGCAGTAGGCAATGGTGTAACGGGAGTACGATTCGTAATGAATAGGAAGATAGGGCAGAGAGTGAATTACTGTAAACAGTCCCATGATAAGGTTGTTATCAGCTCGACACCAAAACAACATAGAAAACGATAGATCAGGTATAAAAGCCGACGTTGCAAACTGAAGATGAAGAGAGAAAGTATATGAGGATACTGAACGTATATGAGGATATTGAAAGGGTAATACAGTACGTACAGGCAGATGAAAATCTGATATGTAGGGTAAGGAGTAAAAGAAAAAGTTACAGGAGAATCTTGGCTTGGGACAAGGAACGAGGTATTAGAAAGACTAATCGAGTTCCTTATTAAATTTCAGCTAGTAATAGCGAATACTCTGTTCAAGAACCACAAGAGGAGGTATACTTGGAGAAGACCGGGTGAAACGGGAAGATTTCAGTGAGATCACGTCATGGTCATTCAGAGATTCCGAAATCAAATACTGGATGGTAAGGCATATCCAGGAGCATATACAGGCTCAGATCACAATGCAGCAGTGACGAAGACTGATGTTCAAGAGATTAGTCAGGAAGAATCAATATGCAGGGAAGTGGGATACGGAAGTACTGAGGAAAGACAAGGAACGCTGGAAGTTCTCTAAGGCTGTAGATACAGCAGTAAGAAATAGCGCAGTAGACAGTACAGTTGAAGAGGAATGGACACCTCTAAAAAGGGCAGAAACGGAAGTTGAAAAGAAAAACGTAGGTGCAAAGAAGGTAAGTGCAAAGAAACCAAGGGTAACAGAAGATTGATGAAAGAAAGAAGTATAAAAATGTTCTGAGAGATTCAAGAACACAGGAATAGAAGTCGCTGAGGAATGAAATAAACAGGAAGGGCTGGAAAGCTGATACGAAATGGCTGCGTGACAAATGTGAAGAAATCGAAAAAGAAATGATACTCGGAAGGACTGACTCAGCATATAGAAAAGTGGAAACAGTCTTCGGCGAAAATAAAAGTGTGCTTGGATTAAAAAGTGTGTAAGACAGGGATGTAGTCTTTCGCAACGACTGTTCAATCTGTACATCGAAGAAATATGATGAAAATAAAAGAAAGATTACGGAGTCGGTTTAAAAGAGATAAGGCATCTAGTACTAGAACCAGAATTTAAGAGAATTTTGGAGGACTTAAGATCAAATAAAGCAGAAGGGATGGATAAAATTCCATCAGAATATCTAAAATCATTGGGGCCAGTGGTACAAAACGACTATTCCTTTTGGTGTGTAGAATGTATGAGTCTGGCGACATACCACGTGAATTTCGGAGAAACATCATACACACAATGCCGAAGTCTGCAAGAGCTGACAAGTGCGAAAATTATCGCACAATCAGCTTAACAGCTCATGCATCCAAGTTGCTGATTAGGATAATATAGAGAAGAATGGAAAAGAAAATTGTCAGTATGCTGGATGACGATCATTTTGGCTTTATAAAAGGTAAAGGCACTAGAGAGACAATCTTGACGTTGCGGTTGATGATGGAAGGAAGACTAAAGTAAAACTCAAGATTCGTTCATAGGATTTGTCAACCTGGAGAAAGCTCTCGACAATGTAAAATAGTGGAAGATGTTTGAAATTTTGAGAGAAATAGGGGTAAGCTATAGGGAGAGACGAGTAATATACAATATATATGGGAGGCAAGAGGGAATAACAATAGTGGAAAACCAAGAACGAAGTGCTCGTATTAAAAAGTGTGTAAGGCACGGATGTAGTCTTTCGCCCCTACTATTCAATCTGTACATGTAAGAAGCATTAATGGAAATAAAAGAAGGATTCCTGAGTGGAATTAAAATACAAGGTGAAAGGATATCAATGATACAATTCGATGATAACATTGCTATCCTGATTGGAAGTGTAGAAGAATTACATGTTTCTCTGTATGGATTGAACAGTGTAATCAGTACAGAATATGGACTGAGAGTAAATCGAAGAAAGGCGAAAGTAATGAGTAGTATCAGAAATGAGATCAGCGGAAAACTTAACATTAGGATTAATGGTCACGAAGTAGATGAAGTTAAGGAAACCTTATACCTAAGCAGCAAAATAACCAATGACGGACGGAGCATGGAGGAAATAAAAAGCAGGCTAGCTGTGGCAAAAAGGGCGTTACTGGCCAAGAGAAGTCTGCTAGTATGAAACATAGGCCTTAGTTTGAGGAATGAATTACTGAGAACACACGTTTGGAGCACAGCATTGTGTGGTAGTGAAACGTGGACTGTGGGAAAATCGGAAATGAAGGGAATCGAAACATTTGAGATGTCGTGCTACAGACCGAATATTAAAAATTAGGTGGACTGATAAGGTAAGGAATGAGGAGGTTCTGCGCAGAATCGGAGAGGAAAGGAACATGTGGAAAACACTAACAAGAGGAAGGGACAGTTTGATAGGACAACTGTGAAAGATGGCTACACTGAGTCACAGCGCCAGAGATTGCGCCAAAGAGTATGATTCCGCCGCCTCCACTGGGCAGTAGTAGTTCAGAAGTTGCCGTGGGCAGTAGTAGTTCAGAGGTTGCCGTGGGCAGTGCTTGTTGAGAGGATGTCGATAGCAGTACTAGTTGAGGGTATGTCGTGTGCAGTTGTTCTGTTAGACGAGACAGCAGATGTTGTGTGATTAGGGATGTTGCAATGATCACAGTGTATTTTCCGTGAATATATATGAAGGTAACAAAAATTTTTTTTAATTTCAAAATTCCTAAATGACAATGCCTCTTGGTCACAGGTTCAGTCAACAAAGCATCTGGCTTGTGTTCATGTTTTGGACTGTAATTCTGGTTTCTATGTGCAGTTATAGTATTTCTGGTTTTTTAATTACTTCATTGTAAATGGTGTTTAAAATATCTTGTCGTATTGAGGAAGAACCGAGCCAGATGTGTACGTTGAATCACACTTCCACACACAGAACAGTTACACTTGTGCTTTGTTGTTTCGTAGCTTTTATAGTTGCTGGGGATTTAATTAATCAATTGTGTTAACGGAAATGTCCTTTCATTATTTATTGTTATTCTATGCAGTCAGATTGCGTACTAGAACTACTCAGGGCCAACCGGTTACGAGACTTCGTAGCCGGACATACAGCTACTAAAAATTATTTGCTTTCTATTTAATTAAGCCCCCACGTAACTGTTAAGACATCAGAGAATGAATTCCATGGTAGTAGAGGGAGCTGTAGAGGAAGACAGATATTGAAATACAGTCAGCAAATAATTGAAGATGTAGGCTGCAGGTGCTACTCTGAGATGAAGAGGTTGGCACAAATTACACTGCTCTTCCACCGATCTTCTCTGTCCTTCCTAATAAATCTGTCTGGTGCGGATCCCAAACTGACGAACAATATTAAAGCTTGTAGTTGCAACGGGTGCACTACATTTACTGAGCATTCTTCCAAAGAAACTCAGTTTTACATAAGCTTATCTGCGATGTGGTCGTTCCGCTTTTCATCGCTACGTCTTTCACTGATTGTTTTGCGGTTAAGTAATCACACAATAATGGGTCTTTGTGTCTATTTACACACAATACCTTAGTTTTGGTTATGTTGGGAGTCATCTTCCAATCCCTATGAACGACATTGATCCTCAGTAGGACTTCCTTCGTTTCGTTAGACTTTTCTAGCGTTGTGACTTCTCTGCACTTAACTGAATTACCCACGAAAAGCCTCATGTAACTTCCAACGTTATCCAGTAGGTCATTTATACATATTGTTATAAGTATTGGTCCTATTACACCTACGAAAAGCTTTTGCATCTGAAGATTTCTATGTAGTAACAATGATATTTTGTGTTTTTCATCCTAGGAATTCTTCAGCCCAATCACACGCATGGTCTGGTATTCCTTACGCCATTTTTTCGTTCACTAGGCAGCAGCGCGAAACTATATTGAACAGATTATCTAAATGAAGTTACACAGCATCAACCAGGGCGCCAGTATCTACACCTTGTGGGTGTCGTGGACGCACAGAGCAAGCTGGTTTCCACACTATCCTTGTGTTGGAAACTCATACTGATTCCTACGTAGGACATTTCCAGTCTCCAGAAATGTCATAATAAGCGAGCATAAAACATGTTTCAGGATTCTACAAGTGACCGACGTGAGAGATACAGGCCTGCAGTTTTGTGTGTCTGTTCGACGACCCTTCTCCAGAACGAGAATGACCTACGACCTACGCCTTCTTCCGATTACTAGAAACGTTTCGCTCCTTCAGCAACATTGCTGCTAGATGAGCAACTACTTTTTCGCATAATCTATGTAGAATATTACAGACATCTCAATAGTTTCACTGGTCTTTACTCTGCTGAGCAGTTTCAGTTTATTTTTTGCCCTGTGAAAAGATGATTCACACTGATGTTCGTTAACATCTACATGTACATGGTTACTCTGTAAATCAAACTTAAGTGCCTGGCAGTTGGTTCATCGAGCCACATTCACACTAATTCTCTATTATTCCACTCTCGAACAGTTCGTGGAAAAAACGAACTCCTATACCCTTCTGTGGGACTCCCATTTCCTTCATTTTATTATGATGACCGTTTCTCCCTAAGTAGGTCGGCGTCAACAAAGTATTTTCGCTTTCGGTGGAGAAACGTCGCGACGAAAATTTTGTGAGAAGATCCAGCCGCAGTGAGAAACGCCTTTGTTTGAATGATTTATGCCTCAAACCCTGTATCACGTCCGTGACAATCTCTCACCTATTTCTCGATAATTCAAAACGTGCTGCCCTTCTTTGAACTCTCTCGATATAAAATGGCTCTGAGCACTACGGGACTTAACATCTGAGGTCATCAGTCCCCCAGAACTTAGAACTACTTAAACCTAACTAACCTAAGGACATCACACACATCCATGCCCGAGGCAGGATTCGAACCTGCGACCGTAGCAGTTGCGCGGTTCCGGACTGAAGCGCCTAGAACCGCTCGACTACCGCGGCCGGCTCTCTCGATATATTCCGTTAATACTGTCTGTTAAGGATCCCAGACTGCGCACCAGTACTCCAAAAGAGGACGGGGAAGCGTAGTGTAGGCAGTCTCTCTAGTAGACCTACTGAATCTTGTAAGCGTTGCGCCAATAAAACGCGGTCTTTGGTTCGCCTTCCCCACAACATTTTATTTGTGTTAATTCCAATTTAAGTTGTTTGTAACTGTAATTCATAAGTATTTTGTTGAATTTACAGCCTTTAGAGTTGACTGATTTATCGTGTAACCGAAGTTTAACGGTTTCCTTTTAGCATTCATATGGATGACCTCATCATTTAGGATCGCTCGTCAATTTTCACACCATACAGATATCGTTTTGCGATTGGTTTTGACCTTCTGATGTCTTTACTAGACAATAAACGACAGCATCACCTGCAAACAAGTTCAGACGACTTCTCAGATTGTCTCCTAAATGGTTTATATAGTTAAGGAACAACAAAGGACCTACAACACTACCTTCATCAACGCCAGAATTCACTTCTGTTTTTCTCGATGAATTTCCATCAGTTACTACGAATACTGATCTCTGACAAAAAAATCACGTATCCAGTCGCATAATTGAGACGATATTCCATAAGCACGCAATTTGATTACTAGCCGCTTGTGAGGTACGGTGTCGAAAGTCTTTTGAGAATATAGAAATACGGAATCAATCTGAAATCTTTTGCCGATAGCACTCAACACTTCGTGTCTGTAACGAGCCAGCTGTGTTTCATAAAAACGATCTTTTCTCAAGCCGGGTTGACTTTGTGTCAATAGACCGTGTTCTTCGAGGTAATTCATAATATACGAACACAATATGTTTCAAAATCATGCACTTCGACGTTAATTATCTGGACCTGTAATTTAGTGGATTGCTCCTATTGCCTTTCTTGAATATTGGTGTGATCTGTGTAACTTACCATTTGGGATCAATGGTCGAGCGAGCGTTTCTAATGATAATTAATTATGGAGCTATTGCATCAGTATACTCTGAAAGGAACCAGATTGGTGTACAATCTGCACCGGAAGACTCTTTTACTAAGCGATTTAAGTTGATTCAATACTCCGAGGGTATCTATTTCTAAGTTACTCATATTGACAGCTGTGCTTGATTCGAGTTCTGTAATATTTACTTCGTCTTTGGTGAAGGAATTTCGGAAGGCTCTGTTTAGTAGATCTACTTTAGCAGCACTGTTATGGATAGTACTTCCATTGCGATCCCTCAGATAAGGCAATTATTGATTGATTGAGTCTTGCCGCTGGCGTACTTTACATACGACCAGAATGTCTTCGGAGTTTCTGCCAGGTTTCGAGACAAAGTTTCGTTGTGGAAATTGTTACAAGTATCCCTCATTGAAGTCTTTGTTAAATTTCGAGTTTTTATAAGAGATCGGCAAATCTTTGGGGTTTCTCGTTCGTTTAAATTTGTCATCTTTTTCATTGTTTCTGCAACAGTGCTCTGACCTGTTTTGTGTACCATTGGTGATCAGCTGTGTCGTTCGTTAATGCATTTGGTACAAATCTCAATTGCTGTCGGTACTATTTCTTTGAATTCAAGCCACATCTGATCTACACTTACACTGTTAATTTCTTTGAATTCAGGACACATTTGCTCTACACCTACATCGTTAATTTGAAAGGGGTTGAAGATTGTCTCTCAGGAAAACGTCAAGCGAATTTTTGTCTGCTTTCTTTGAATGCATATATATTTTGTTTATTTCTAGTGGATTGGGGAGTTACAGAATTCAGTCTCGCTACGACAACCCTGTGTTCACTAACCCCTGTATCCTTTTTCATGCTCGTTATTAGCTCAGCATTATTTGTTTCTTAGAGGTTAACCCAGTTTTTTCAAACGTTTACTATTCGAGTGGGCTAACGTACTAACTCCTCGAAATAATTTTCAGAGAATGATTTTAGCACAATTTCAGATGATGTTTTATGCGTACCTCATGATTTAAACATGTATTATCGCCAACATATAGAAGCTAAATTTAAGTTACTACCAACTGTAATTGTACGTGCCGGGTACGTCTTTGACATTAGACTCAAGTGTTTATTGTAGCTTTCAGCAATAGAATCGGATGGGTTGGGATTCAATTGTTATTTTTCCAATTGCCAAGAATGACCTTGACCCATACTAACTCTCTACAAGATAAACTACTTCTAACAGCAAGAGACACGCCACCGCCAACTGTATTTAGCCTATCCTTTACGAACATCGTTGGGTCCTATGCAAAAAATTTCGCTTGAGCTTATTTCTGGCCTTAAAGATTTGTGAGTCAGTGGTTTCTACTAGCTCATGGAGCTCTGGTACTTCCCCAACACAGCTACGACTTTTTACAACTGTTGTACCGACAGTTCATAGGTCTATGTTTTTCCTTTGTTCGATCTGCACCCTCTGAGACTGAAGCCCTTTCTGTGTTCCTCCGAGGCCCTCTAACCTAAAAAACCCCCCAGCTCAGCCCTACAGCCCATGTTACCCGTGTAGCCGCATCCCGCATGTAGACGACCCCTGACATGTTTAGCGGGACCCAAAACCCCACCACCGTATGGCGAAAGTCGAGGATTCTGCAGCCTGCACGGTCGCAGAACCGTCTGAGCCTCCGATTGAGACCCTCCACTCGGCTCTGTACCTGAGGTCAGCATTCGGTGCTGTCAACTAGACTGCAAATGGTGAGCTTTCGTTTCGCAAACAAGACTGGCAGCCTTTACCACTTCTGATAGCCACTCGAAACCCAAGAGAATCTCTTCTGATCCAAAGTGACACACCATTAGTACCGACATGAGCCACCACCTGCGTCTGGTTGCACCCTGAGCTGTTCATGGCATCGGGAGGACCCGTTCCACGCCTTGAATGACTCCACCCGGTATGAAGACGGAGTGCACACTGTCTTTATTCCGTTCCTTGGCAGCCAAGTCCCTAAAAGACCTAATAACGCGTCTGACATTGGAACTTGCAGATACCAATAATCCCACCCTCTATGGCCGGATCTTGCAGGCTGAGAGATTACCTTTGAAAGAGACTGCATCTGGCTGAGCGATACTGACAGCCACAAATAGCACCTGGAACATGTTTGTCAGACTGACTGACGAGGCCTTACCTTAGGCCCCAAGGGAAGTCTTCCACAGCCTGCGGTGCTACGAGGCGAACTCTCAGTCGATCATAGATGAGGGGTGAACGTCAACGCGAGCAGTAACTGGGCTGGCCTCCGGTGTGGACCGGTCGGCTGCGTGGATCGTGCTGGACGCCACACGGCCGGTCCACAACATTGATGCCCACTCAGTGCAGCCTCAAGCTGAGTAATCGATGCCAACACAGCTTGTAGCTGAGAGTGAAGTGCTACCAGCGCAGCTCGCATCCGCACGCAGCAATCACAGTCCCTGACCATACTAAAAACTGTGGAAAACTACACTTCACAGACAAACATACGATATCGGCACGCGCTACGAAACTCTATTGTAGACACTGGCGGAAACGCAAGAACTGTGTCGAACAAAATAGATTAACCCGGAGAGATTCAAAAAATAGACTACCAAGCCACACAGGTGAGACTAAACAAATCGTTATTGGTTAGGAACTCGTAAAACGTCAAGAAATCGGTTACATCCGTGTTGCTGCTCTGCCTTGGCCGGTGGCTGCTACCTGACATTATTGATTTCATGTTTAAACTAGAACATTTTCCATCCAAGTAGGAACCCTTAACATTCATCACCTAAATCTTTACGCTTCAATTAATATTGATTACGATAGGCGTAAGACTTAGGTATATGGCTGACGCAAGCCACACAAAATGCATTAGGTGAGCGGGAGTGTTAAAAGCCCAAGTGATTTCAAGTATCAAAAAACGACAATAATGTAGGTAAGAGAGGAATTTCAAACGCCACAGCTTTTACATTAACGACAACGGTCGTTACTCGCTGGAGAAATGCGTAAATCAAAACAAAATACTATACTTCGCCTCTACTAGAATGAATGCAACAGCGTTGTTCATTACGTATGCAATTGGAGGCTTGTGGCACGCGGAAGAGGATTGCTACGTGGCCAGGTTGATGAATTACTCCACTTTAACAAAAGCCCAAATTAATTGAATGCTTCGCGGTGGGTGTGTTGGGTGTGAAGCCTTGTTTGTCAACTGGGACGAAAGCCGCCCTGCTGTCAGACTACATCGCGGCGAACTAATTGTTTGTTTTCTTTGGCATTTAAGCTGAGAGTGAAAAACGCGAACGAGTATAAGTGAAAAAAAATAATAAAAATAAATATCAAACAATTTCTCTGTTGATAGTGGAAATGGCGTAATGAAGGGAGCAAGAAAGCGATGGCTTCTTGTTCTGTTCTTCGTGGCTTAGGCATTTCTGCCCGTTCCGGCTTCCTGTGTCGTCCGCCCTCACTCCCTCGGCATAGAATCCACTGTTGCCTTGAGAAATATGGCGTTTTTCACTCTCTGTAAGTCGTTGAAGAAGTTCTGCCTATTATTTAATATTTTAGTATGTACTGCTGCTGTAATTAATTCTTTCCTATTATCTTACATCCTTTAACACTCCTTCAAAACCTAATTTCTGTCGGTTATATTTGAATCAGTTGCTTTTAAGCCGACAGCCAGGTTTTGCTGCTTAAACAATGGGGATACTGTCAGGTAGGAGCTATGAAGGAGTGGTAAGGTGTGGGTTAACATCAAGTCAGACATCCTTTTAAAAAAAACTGTTAACAAACACTTCTTACTCAACATTATTAAAAAAGGTATTGTCCTACCCCTTTTTTCTTCTGTTTAGGGAAGCCATTAAAAGGCTTACTCTTAACTGATAATATTTACACTGATATAATGTCAAGAGAAAAATACCGAAGGTATAGTAGTGTCAAATTTAAGTCCAAGGCGATTATAACATTAATTAAAAGTTTCAACTCAAGCTCGATAAGTACTTATGACATAAATATTAAAAATCCCCAATGATATCATAAAATGCATGTAGTAAACCTTAAACAAATTTATGGTAACAAACTGACAACAATTCAAACCTAAAACCAATATTCAGATAAATCCAATTTAGCAAATGCACTTGAAATATGCAACAATAAATTACAGCGGTACCCCTGTATCACAAGCTTTGCACACACCAGTTCTTCTCGTGCCAAAATTTAAAATTTTCTCATTTACAGTACAGCAGTACCGAACAATTTCAAAACAAGTTTAGGTGCAAATCTCCTTCAGACGAACGCCAAATTACGAGACGTGAACTGTTCACTTACGAAAGATAATTACTTAACTCTGGAACAAATCTGCAGTGCTACCTCAGTGGGTTTACAGAGCCGCGATCTTACAATCCTACGAATCTTGCGATCTTATTTTATTTCACACATCAGTCTTGCGCACATCCTGGCAATACATTAAACACAACATTAAATTGGCGTGACAGGACCTGGAACATAAATTATTTACCATTGGTCCCACATAGCCATACAAATAATGGTCTCCACCAGCGCAAACTCAATGACAAACCTTGTAACATGGACAGTTGAAGCAAACAAATGACCAGTCACGAAATACTGGGACTAATGGCGCCCCACAAGGGCAGACTCAATTACAATTTTGCATGACGAACAACTAGAACACACAGATGGGGAATTACTCAATAATAAAGTTACTTAGCTTCACATGGAGCTATCCAGTACTCGTGTGTAAATGTAAACAGGGCGCAGCGACAGTACTGAGACCGAAGCACTTTTGCATGCAAAAGGGGAATTCCTTTCCAAATTACAGCTTCCTAAACAATGTCTCTCAACTAAAAATAGGCCGCAATATCACTCCAGGCGTCGTTTCCCGGCGCACGTACGGTCTCCTCCCAGCACAGGGTCCGGCTCGCCATCTTCTTCGTGCTGCTGCTAACTCAAGACTCCCGTCGTTGCCTGTCGTACGCCTCCTCGAGAACCACGTCCGGCACCACAAGCCTCTCTGGCAAAGAGATTCTACACAACTAGCGATCCCACCAGAAAGGCACATAGTCGAAAAATACCAAAACTTTACGGGAGGTTTCGAAGCAAGATATATCTCTATAAAATTTCTTGTTCGTTTCTTACATAACTTTATTTTTAAAAGTTCTTTGAATGGTGCCACATACTGATTGAGATCTGCTAACTTCTTACGCTATATCTTTGTCATTGTAAAAACATACATGAAATCGAAGAAATTTAAAATTTGAACCGTTTTCTGAAATTTGTTTTCTAACACAGTCATTGATCTCACTGTATCCTTTCTTGTCAAAGCCACAATTTTGGTATTAATAAGTGAGATGTTAAAATAATAAGATTTAAACAGATTATTTAAAAGATACATGGATCTCTGTAACTGCGTTTCATTTGCTTGAATCGTTACTTGATCGTTTGAAACTTGCGGACTGTTTGAATAGAAACTGTTTGATAATTTGTTTTCTGGATCTAGTACTTATTTCCATTTCTTTAAAATGTCTTTAATGTAGGTATTAAAAAGACTGAATTATAAGCCACACTCTTTTATGTGCCTTGTGTTTGCTGTAAGCCGATCACTTCTTTTAATATCCGTAACTCTGTGAAAATTAATGTTCCCATACCGCTTATTACCAAAATTTGGCCTGGTGGATACGACACATTTTCTACTATTTTTCAGAATGTTATTCGATTTACCCTATATCATTTGTAACAGCCAGATGAGTTTAGAAATTATTTTCTCTTCTGTTATTTGTCTCATGATGAAGACATTATACAGGTACGTTCTCACTTTCGTGAATCCACATACACTGTGCAGCAGTTTCAATCTGTTATTTATTGTTTTAGTATATAAACTATATCTTGTATTCACGAGACTGATTCCTCTATAATTCTCACCGAGAGAGAAGTGTTTGGTAAATTTCCCATCATTTACAGATGAGATGTAGTATTCTTAATTTGCGCGTTTTACCAGAATTTACAGTAACCTCCATACTCACTCCATCGAATTCAGTAACTTCCCTATTTTTTTCGCAAATCTTAGTACTGTACCCAATTCTTGTTACAATAGAGGGGCTACTTCTGGAATTTTATTTCAAGGGACAGTTCTGTTTCATTGACTTCCTCATTATACGATAATCGTTTATAATGTTTATAAATCGTTCTTATTAGCTTCAGTCTTGGGGAATCTTTTCCTGATTAACTTATATGCTTATTTGGTTAATATCCATCATTGTCGGTGCCACCACATATTAAAGCTGAAGATCTCTGCTGCTGGCCCAGATCCAACGGGACAATGACATCATGGAAGCCTTGCACCCACCCCCACCCCAAGAACATTTTACTGAAGAGTTTATATTTTTACATATATCAATCCAAAATTATTCCATTCCATTGTGGCAGGGTACTACAGCGGCTACTATGAAATTATTTCAGAATTAAAACAGTCTTGGTTGCGAAATTATTTAACATCAATGACGCGTTTCACACTTTTGGGGCATCATCAGATTGTGTACAACTAGCTGGATATATAAACCATACGTCATAAAGCCATGCAAATGGAAAATGGACTCAGCAGTAAATGGATATGTAATCGAAGCACACCAGCGAACTCCGCCATAGCAGTACAAAATAGGACTACGCTTACAAAATAAACGCGTTATCATCCGCGCACAGCACAATGTCTGTTTGGCATGCACCCAACTATTTCTTTGATATCAATATATAGGTGCACGCTAAACGGAAATTCACCTGTGTGCGGTTTATATTGCGTTTATTTTGTAAGCATGGTCCTATTTTGCCCTGCTTTGTTGGAGTCAGCTTGTGTGCTCAAGGTCCACCTTACATTTTACATGTTGTTATGAGTGATGGATTACATATACAGTTAACTGTTGCTTCAATTTCCCATTTTATGTGCCTTAAAAGGGTGAAACGCATCACCGATGTTAAATAATTTCTTAATCAAGATTGTTTTCATTCTGAAATATATATCAATTGCCAAGTGTCTCAGCTAACGTTCGGAACTTCAAAACTTGCTTCCACGAATACCATCTACTTGCGTGGATACATGGGCTAACTGCCTGCAGGGATTCCAGCCAGGAAAATTTGCTAATTCCAGATTGATCATACCTGTTATCAATAACAAATCCGGCACTGTTCATGAGTTCACAGCTAGAACCAACAAAACTTTGTACGTTCGAAATAACAAGACAGAAAGGGCAAGACTGTCCAGTAGGGAAAGAAAAAGAAAATACAAGGAAAACATTCCAGAAAGACTAGCTTCTTCGAACTGAAATATAAGGGACTGGAAGGAAAGGTATTCCCTTCATACACACACACACACACACACACACACACACACACACACACACACACACACGCTCGCATACACGCCACAGTCTGCATACCTGCGTTCATAACCGCAGTTCTAAGTGGGAGTGAGTGGAAACTTCTATTTTATAACGTGTAAATATTGATGGCTAAAATGGTTCAAATGGCTCTGAGCACTATGGGACTCAACTGCTGTGGTCATAAGTCCCCTATAACTTAGAACTACTTAAACCTGACTAATCTAAGGACAGCACACAACACCCAGCCATCACGAGGCAGAGAAAATCCCTGACCCCGCCGGGAATCTAACCCGGGCGTGGAAAGCGAGAACGCTACCGCACGACCACGAGATGCGGGAAAATATTGATGTTTTCTAAGTTGTGAGAGTTGATATTGTAGATTTTGAAACAATTACATAGCACATGAACGTCACGAATTTTCTGGGAGTAGCATTTTAAAATGCTATATTTTCCTGAATCGCAGTTTCTTACGAAGTAAGCCACGGTCACCCTTTCACAATGACTCAAAGAGGAGGCATATCAGCACTTCCTGCGGATGACTCTGCATCCCCCTAGTCGAAAAAGTGCCTTTGGTAATACAGAGCTACCTGATGCGGCTCCAGCTCACTTCTCTATCGAGTGTGGACTGAAACGTAAGTACAGACAGAATATTCACACTTGCCTGGTGTTTCTCGTGTGTGTCTTTAGTCACTGAAACCTACATTGTCCGAGACCATTTATTTCCATGTTTCTACATCTACATTTATACTCGGCAAGCCACCCAACGGTGTGTGGCGGAGGGCACTTTACGTGCCACTGTCATTACCTCCCTTTCCTGTTCCAGTCACGTAGGTTCGCGGAAGAACGACTGTCGGAAAGCCTCCGTGCGTGCTCAGATCTCTCTAATTTTACATTCGTGATCTCCTCGGGAGGTATAAGTAGGGGAAAGCAGTATATTCGATATGTCATCCAGAAACGCACCGTCTCGAAACCTGGACAGCAAGCTACATTGCGATGCAGAGCGCCTCTCTTGCAGAGTCTGCCACTTGAGTTTGCTAAACATCTCCGTAACGCTATCACACTTACCATATAACCCTGAGACGAAACGCGCCGCTCTTCTTTGTTCCCTCTCTATCTTCTCTGTTAACCCGACCTGGTACGGACCCCACACTGATGAGCAATACTCAAGTATAGGTCGAACGAGTGTTATGTAAGCCACCTCATTTGTTGATGGACTACATTTTCTAAGGACTCTCCGAATGAATCTCAACCTGGCACCCGCATTACCACCAATTAATTTTATATGATCATTCCAATTTAAATAGAAGTACCAACGCGGGAACGCATTCTGGCCTTATGTCCATGAGATCGTTTTTGCTTCTTGTCGCAGGGATCGCTTCTTGGTTTGTCCTCATTAAGGAATATCTGACAAACCCACACACACACACAGACATAACTATCAATTAATAAAAAGAGTATTATGATATATGTGCAACAGAAAGTTATCGAGAGTGTTTGAAACGTCACTGAGCGAAATATTGCGTTCACCACTTACAAATGGCAGCAATAGTTTCCTCAAAGATGACATATAGCCATCTACAACGTCAGAACATGTACTGATACAGGCAATATGACCGAAATAAGCTTTTATATTAAAATAAAATATCAACCAGCAAACTGTCTACCAATTCTTTGCATAAAGACAATGGTATCTCCAAAAATTAATAGAGAACACCATAACAGAAACCGAATATATTATGAAGGAACGAGAAAGACTGGACACAACTGAATTCGATGCAAATCTAACCAGCGAGGTAGTAGCTGAATAAATAAAAAGAAAATAATCAAAGGAAACAAAACAGTCATGTAGAAAAACACAAACACTCCAAAAGGAATAACCTACACGAAACTGATGACCAAACCAAGGCAAGAAAACATCACTATTACAAAAGCTCACAAGTATAACACAATTGTAACTATCAATGCAGGGAAGTACTCGAACAAAGAAAACATCGGTATTCACTCTAACCAACAACATTAAAAAAGTTACAACTTACTAAGAAACAGATACCAAATAAATGTACAGAAAACTTTGAAAAACATAGATACGTTTTTCACAGATGTAAAAGTTAAAAGAATGATAACAAAAAATTCCAACCATCTCAAACGAAATCATTACCTGCATTTAATAAACATCTGTGGTCAATTTCAGCAATGTATCGACTAAACATTTAGTCAGACACAAAACGTACTCCATACTATAAACAAATATACCGAATACAGAAGACAAAGAACTCAGGTGATCTAGCAGAGCAAATAAAAAATTAAAACATACCAAACATAACAACACTAATCTCACTGGACGTAATTTCCACGTACACATACATACCAACGTCAGAAACTATCAATGCCACAGAAGAACACTAAGGAGACACACCTGCAGCAAACATACAAATAGGATCGACAGACCCAAGCTCTTCATACAACAAAATTATTTTAGTTTCAATAGTAACTTTTTCTCTGAAGAATAAGGCCTACCAATAGTGTCACCAATAAGTGGCATCACGGCAGACATATTCATGAAGCACATAGAAAACCAAATTTCTCTCAAAATATTAAAAGCAAAGAGGCGCAATATAAAATATTGGTACCAACATGAATGTTATGTAATTTGTCTACTATATGAACTACACAATCGTTTAAAAGAGCTACACATTGACATAAAGACCTTCCACCCACAAATGGAGTTCACAGTTGAGACAGAAACAGAAGAAAGTCTTAACTTCTTGGACATCAACATATGCAAGAAAAATAATGAACATGAATTTATAACGTACAGAAAATCGTGACCACTAGCACAATTATCCACAACAAATGTAATCACCTAATACAATACAAAGAAACCAGTTTCAGATGCTTACTACACAGGCTAAACAGAACATCTACGAATAAAAATGACTACAGAAAAGAAGTAAACACCATAAAGTAAATAGCGCCAGAGAATGGCTATGATAAGAAGACACTAGATAAAATGAACAACGAAATACATAACATTACAGTGACGAAACACACATAGAGAGACACTACACGCAACCATTCAACTGATAATAGGCAACAAATGGCACATAATGACGTGCAACAAAACAAATTACACACAGGATAGGAAACATACTAAAAAGACCGAGACTCAACATAGCATATGGAACTAACAGCACTATCAGAACAAATTGTGAAGAGAAACTATTAACACTGATAAATGTAGGCACTCTAGTACTTATCAATTTACCTGCAATTACTGTCAGTCTGTGTATACAGGCGAAACGTACAGGAACTTTAGAACCATTTATATAGAACATCTAAGAGAATTAAAAAGCAAAATTTCGACTCCCATGAACTCTACCTAATAGCACAGAATCACCATCCTACAAATATAGAAAGTGATTCGAATATTCTTAGTTAGCGAAAGCTTGCACAAAATAATAACAATAGAAGAGTATTATGACATTAAAAACCAGTAGCCCATGGAAGAAATATACTAAAAGAATAAACACTACTGTGCAATAATACACTATTTGCCACAACAGAAAATAAAAGCACAACGAAACAAATAAACAATATAAATCGCGATAATATGCTACATGACAACTAAACCCATGCGTTTTGTAACAAAATAAATAAAAATTCGTGTTTAAGCACAAGAATTTCCGTTAACAGCGGAAACGGATTCCATATACATCAAAATCAAGGCTTTAGAAATAAAAATGGCAAGTAAGATGCTAAATAATGACATTTTCGTTATGAAATACAAACAAAATAGGGGAATAGAATCCGCTTTGTTCTTTGCAGGTGGCAGGCAGTAAAAAGTTTGGCTAGTTACAAATCTACCAGACAAAATTAATTGTTAGTG
The DNA here is from genome assembly GCF_023898315.1 of Schistocerca nitens. Lineage (NCBI taxonomy): Eukaryota > Metazoa > Arthropoda > Insecta > Orthoptera > Acrididae > Schistocerca > Schistocerca nitens. The sequence goes on from NC_064618.1 coordinate 588,159,660, forward strand.
TCATGTAAGGTATATGTAAAACTAAATATATGTTTTTTCACACAAATGCTCTAAATATTACTTTAGACATAGTATAAACTTACATGAGAGCTGTACAAACACTGTAACATCGTAGATGTGCTAAATAAGAGAAGATTGAACTAGGCGGGCCACAAAGCGAAAATGACAGAAAACAGACTGCCTAAAATAGCATTCTGTAGCACAATAGATGGAATGAGAGGAAGAGGAAGACCAAGAAGCAGGTCGAGAGATAACATCAGGGAGGACACAACTAGGATGAACACGAACAATGAATGCTGAACACTCAAGACTAATAAACAGTGCACTCAGCAGAAGGAAATGGAAGACGCTTGTAGAGCGGGCGTATGGCCGATAAGGGCCTTGCAACTTGACATAAAAATAAATAAAAATTATAAACTTACAATACCTGGTGTCTCCGTCACATAACATGTGTCATTAACTGTATATTTAAACCGACGCAATAATTTGGTGCCTAATTGTCTTTTCTTTAAACATATAAATAATTTTCAACTGAAATTAAAATTTTACGATATCACAATAATCATAATAAATTTCAGACTGAACAGTACAGCCCAGTAATTAATGCACAGGGATCAGTTGCATTGTGAACCCCAAGAAATTAATTATTTTTGTTATCTTCTTACGTCACTAGGATTTAGCAATCACTAGCCAGTCGAATTAAGTCGGGAGATGCTGAGGGAATTAGATTAGGAAATGAGACACTTCAAGTAGTAAAGGACTTTTGCTATTCGGGGAGCAAAATAACTGATGATGGTCGAAGTAGAGAGGATATAAAATGTAGACTGGCAATGGCAAGGAAAGCGTTTCTGAAGAAGAGAAATTTGTTAACATCGAGTATAGATTTAAGTGTCAGGAAGTCATTTCTGAAAGTATTTGTATGGAGTGTAGCCATGTATGGAAGTGAAACATGGACGATAACTAGTTTGGACAAGAAGAGAATAGAAGCTTTCGAAATGTGGTGCTACAGAAGAATGCTGAAGATTAGATGGGTAGATCACATAACTAATGAGGAAGTACTGCATAGGATTGGGGAGAAGAGAAGTTTGTGGGACAACTTGACCAAAAGACGGGATCGGTTGGTAGGACATGTTCTGAGGCATCAAGGGATCACCAATTTAGTATTGGAGGGCTGCGTGGAGGGTAAAAATCGTAGATGGAGACCAAGAGATGAATACACTAAGCAGATTCAGGAGGATGTAGGTTGCAGTAGGTACCGGGAGATGAAGAAGCTTGCACAGGATAGAGTAGCATGGAGAGCTGTATCGGGCCAGTCTCAGGACTGAAGACCACAACAACAACAACAGCCAGTCGTTACAGCCAGCTTCTTGCGCTGCTTCGTGCGTGCTGAATTGACAGACCAGAGTTCGCGGATAGCACAGAGCCGTACGAAGATGCTACAATGTTCAGCATACTTCAAATAACCTATCAGGGAGCGCAGGAGAGAGGCTATATGACTGACCGAGAAAGTTCTCTAGGACAGTTGGTTCGCAAGTTCATTATTTTTGGAACTGGTTTCTGCAATTTCAATAACTGTTCCTATCAGCTTAATTACTAGACGATTATAATTAAAGCGACGATACTAACGGGATACGGGTGATTCAGAAAATAACTTACGTGGAAGCGAGTCTCAGCCTCGGTATTTTAATTGCTGGAGGGTTGCAGATACCTCCAGACGCTCTTTGGTAGCAATGAGGACGGTGCCCCCTTGGTGCTGTACGCAGCCCAGTTGCCGCTGTCAGCGCCGCTGTTCAGGCCGCCCCCGCCTTTCAGCCGCTCAAGTGATGCCATCAAAGCACTAACACTGCCCAATTTACGCCGAGGGAGCAGAGCGCTAAGTGTAATTACAATGCGAAAAGCGTTTGAGTTGAGTGTGGGGCTTTTAATCAGAGGAATTATGTTTCATTAGAAGGAGGGAATTTCTGGAGATAACTACGGTCATTTGAGCGATAAATTGCAGCGTATTGTGCGGATAACGCCGGGAATGCAATGAATGTGGCGAGGAGAATCGTTTCTGTGTCAGTATTTTCAGTATAAAGCTGCGGTGAAACACCATGGAGGATGTTGGAGTTGTAAATGAATTACGATGAATGAATTCCGAAATTCCGAGAGTCACATTTATGTTTTGCATAAATACGTCGGTGTATTTCGTAATATATGAATCCCAGGGTACGCAAATAACTTTGATCCGTCCTTCAGTTTGTGTTCAGCTAAGTTTGCTCTTAGTTATGTGGCTGGGAGGATTACAACAGTCATTAGATTACAATGTTGTATGCACTGTTTGATTCATTTCGTGAACTGTCTATCTGGTTAGAGCAACAGATTACCAGTATCTCGTCCCTCATAGCGAGGTCATCAAATTATAAACAACTGTACACATTGTAAACTGTAGTTAAGTGTATTAAAGATGAAAAAGGAAATGAGACGAGCGGTGTAATTGTAATGAATGAAAAACTTGTTACTGATTCAGTCACATTTTAATGTGACGTAGCAGTTTTTTTTCCAGTGAGGGCTGAATTAGTCTCACATAGCGAGGTCATCAAATTATAAACAACTGTACACATTGTAAACTGTAGTTAAGTGTATTAAAGATGAAAAAGGAAATGAGACGAGCGGTGTAATTGTAATGAATGAAAAACTTGTTACTGATTCAGTCACATTTTAATGTGACGTAGCAGTTTTTTTTCCAGTGAGGGCTGAATTAGTCTCACATTCACGGCAGGATTGTAGCGACGTTGGTTAACGGAAAGGGAGCTAGGCCGGCCGCTGTGGCCAAGCAGTTCTAGGCGCATCAGTCTGGAGCCGCGCTGCCGCTACGGTCGCAGGTTCGAATCCTGCCTCGGGCATGGATGTCTGTGATGTCCTTAGGTTAGTTATGTTTAAGTAGTTCTAAGTATAGGGGACTGATGACCTCAGACGTTAAGTCCCATAGTGCTCAGAGCCATTTGAACCATTTATATGGAGCTATGCTATAATCTTTATAACAGCGTTCTAACAAAAAGCTGCGTAATTCACCATATGTCACCTTCTAAATATTAGTTCTAAAATACAAATAATACTACTCATCGTCAAACAAAGCACACATTTTGTGCACAGTCTGAAGACCCGAGGTGTTCATTTTAATATGTCTATTCACTACGAAGTTAAATTCCACTCCAGTGTTTATCGATGAGTGAAAAAGTATGTTCCAACTTCATGACAGGAATAGTTACGTTTCGCAGCATAGAGTAACTTCTCCACTCATAAGTGATGGGAGAAAGGAAAGAAACAAATGAAATAGTGTAATTCACCCTTGACATCTGGATCATTAGAGGCAGAGCTGTAGTTCAGTCTGCAGGCGTCTGTTGGGAGAAATCAGCCACAATCTTTACACCGGAACCATCCCGCCATTTGCCGAGATGATTGGGCGAGGCTAGTGAAAATGAGGATGGTCGGACAGGGAATGACCCTCACTCCTCTAGGAGAGGAAGCGAGAATTTAATTTGCCATTCGATTGGTTTGGTTACAGGATTAGAGCGTGTCATGAAATATTTAAAATACGGATGAAGCAACCGGTGGAATGAGATAAGGCATTAATTATTAGGTGGTGAGAAATGCCATTCACCATCGAGTAATACTGAGAGCGATTCCGGAGCCAAATAACGTGTAACACATTTTACTACTGAGCTTACCGAGCAAGGTATTACGGTGTCGAATCTCAGTCTGACAGTTCGGATCAATAGATTTACGATGATTTCTCTAAATAGTTTGAAGCTAACGTGAGCTTGTGCTCGTTCCCTAATGATATCATAATCGAGAATCTTCCTTCCTTTAGCTATTGTGCTTAAAGAAACCTCAGGACTACAAGGACTGTCGGTAAGGCACAAAACGTAGACGCCCTCTATCAGACTTGAGCGAAAAAATGTCTCAGAACTATTTACACTACTTGTAGCACATTTCGCCGTAGCAAACAGAAGGAACATGGATTCCGGAAACAGCGATCGTGTGAGACCCAACTCGCTTTATTTGTTCATGAGACCCAGAAAATATTAGATACAGACTCCCAGGTAGATGCCGTTTTCCTTGACTTCCGGAAGCCGTTCAAAACGGTTCTGCACTGTCGCCTGATAAACAAAGTAAGAGCCTACGAATCATCAGACCAGCTGTGTGGCTGTATTGAAGAGTTTTTAGCAAACAGAACACAGCATGTTGTTCTCAATGGAGAGACCTCTACAGACGTTAAAGTAACCTCTGGCGTGCCACAGGGGAGTGTTATGGAACCATTGCTTTTCACAATATATGTAAATGACCTAGTAGATATTGTCGTAAGTTCCATGTGGCTTTTCGCGGATGATGCTGTAGTATACAGAGGAGTTGCAGCATTAGAAAATTGCAGCGAAATGCAGGAAGATTTGGAGCGGATAAGCACTTGCTGCAGGGAGTGGCAACTGACCCTTAACAAAGACAAATGTAATATATTGCGAATACATAGAAAGAAGGATCCTTTATTGTTTGTTTATATGATAGCAGTTACTTCTGTAAAATATCTGGGAGTATGCGTGCGGAACGATTTGAAGTGGAATGATCATACAAAATTAATTGTTGGTAAGGCGAGTGCCAGGTTGAGATTCATTGGGAGACTCCCCAGAAAATGTAGTCCATCAACAAAGGAGGTGGCTTACAAAACACTCATTCGACGTATACTTGAGTATTGCTCATCAGTGTGGGATCCGTACCAGGTCGGGTTGACAGAGGAGATAGAGAAGATCCAAAGAAGAGCAGCGCTTTTCGTCACAGGGTTATTTGGTAAGCGTGATAGCGTTACGGAGATGTTTAGCAAACTCAAGTGGCATACTCTGCAAGAGAGGCGCTCTGCATCGCGATGTATCTTGCTGTCCAGGTTTCGAGAGGGTGCGTTTCTGGATGAGGTACTGTGCTGCACTGTATGTACCCACTGGTCATACCGGACTCGACAGTCCATTACCGCAGCAATGTATTTTCGCCATCTGTCCCTGTCTTGGGCTATTTACTTCCATTCACCTCCAATAGCTAGGCTCCTCAAATCAGCCTTCACATTGTCCTCCCATCTACATCTCGGTCTCCCCACAGGACGTTTTCCCTATAAGTGCCCCACCAGTACTCTGCTCGCTGCCCTGCCCTCATCCATTCGATCTACGTGACCCGCCCATCGCAGCCTACGTGATTTCATAACACTGATTATGTCACGGCTTGAATAGAGTTCGTGAACCTCTTCGTTATGCAGTTTTCGCCACTCTCCGCTAATGTCATCCCATTTTGCTCCGAAAATTTTCCTCAAGATTTAGTTTTCAAATACTCGAAACGGCTTTTCATTTTGCACAGTGAAAGACCAAGTCTCACACCCATACAGCATAACTGGTAGAATAATAGTTTTGTGTATTGTAATCTTTAAATTCCTAGACAATATCCGTGATTAAAGTAATCTATTTAGTGAGAAGTTGCACGCATTTCCCGGCCGTAATCTCTTCTTCAGTTCGGATTCAATCTCATTTCTCAAAGTGATGTCCACGCCTAGATACTTAAATGTGTTCACTTTTTCAAACTGCGTGTCTCCAACTCTTAACATTTTCTGATCTACTGCTGTTGGCATTCTAGTAATAAACAAGTATTTAGTTTTGTCTTCACTTATCCTTAGAGTTACATCTTCACTAGCCTTGATTAACGCATTCGCATTTGCTGTTACCGATTCTTTCCTATCGCTAATGATGTCTAGATCATCTGCAAACACTAATATCTTAATATTTCCATTTAACTCCACACCCTCTGAATTATCTGCTGCCATTCGTACAATTTATTCTAGGACTAAATTAAAAAGTAGCGGAGACAGGGCATCTCCCTGTTTAAGTCCGTTCTTTATTACAAATTCTTCTGACTCCAATTTCCCCACGCGTACTCTTCCTTTTGTGTTTTTCAAACTCGCTTCTATAAGCCTAACATACTTCTTTGGTATTCCAAGTTCCAAAAGAATTCTGTACAATTTTGATTGTAATGGTGAATCATATGCTTTTGTAAAATCTATGAAAAGATTATGAACTGGTTTATTGTATTCCAATTCCTTTTCCAAAAATTCTGGATGAGGTATCGAATATATTGCTACCCCGTACTTATACTTCCCGAGGAGATCACGAATGAAAAATCAGAGAGATTCGAGCGTGCAGGGAGGCTTTCCGGCAGTCATTCTTCCCGCGAACCATACGCGACTGGAACAGGAAAGGGAGGTAATGACAGTGGCACGTAAAGTGCCCTCCGCCACACACCGTCGGGTGGCTTGCGGAGTATAAATGTAGATGTAGATGTAGATGTAGGCTGGACAGAGAAGTGAAATTTTAGCTCTGTGGCAGAAGAAAGAAATTCCAACATTTCTGTTCTCCGAAATACCGTCCTTAAGCCCTCCTTTATTGAATAAATTTGCGTGCTGATTGCGGCTGCGGAGACGGCGCTATTAGCGGATTATGGGGCCTAAGGAGACAGCGCCTCGTGGAGCACCCAGCAGCTGCCTGAGGAAACTTACACCAGTTACGTTTTATAGCACCATGGCTGCTCTCTTCACAACACATCTGTTGCTAAGCTAGCTATCGTCTTACATCCAGTTATGTCTATAGTACTTATACTCCAAGTCAACCAACATCGAGTTGGAAAATATCGATCATGTGAAACTCAAACTGTCATTTTGTCACATGACATCCTGGTAGTCATGAATCAAGGCAGTGAAGCAGATGTTGCATTTCTTGACTTCTGGGAATCGTATGAGTGCCACACGCAAATTTGTCATCGGATGTTTGATCTTTGAGACATCAAGAGAAATTTATGAATGGACAGGATTTCTTGGCATGGAGGGCAATATTTTATCTTGGCTGTAATCTCATCGACACATGTGAAAGTAACTTCCCGTGTACTACAGAGAAGTGTATTGGGACCTTTGCTCTTCGTGTTGTTTATTAATAGCCTTGCAGATAGTATTAATAGTAACGCCAGTCAGTTCGCAGATGATGCAGTTATCCACAGTGTAAAATTGCTTGATAAAAGCTGCATAAATATTTAGTTAGACCTGAATAAGATTTCAAAGTGGTACAAAGATTAGCAACGTGATTCGAATGTTCAGAATGTAAAAGTATGCACTTCACTAAACGAAAAAATGTAATATCCTTTGACTACAATAACCGTTATTGAAAATTAAATCAATCAACACATACAACAATCTGTAGCCATATTTGACGTAATGACCATAATGCTTCAGTCGTAAGTAAGGCAAGATACAAAAAAAAAAAAAACAAGTAAAAAAATGCAGTCTGAGTACAAAGGAAAGTGCGTACAAATCACTGTTGCGTCCTATCTTAGAATACTGGTCATAAGTGTGGGCACAATAGAACTAACAGGGGATATTGAGCGTACACAGTGAACGATGGTACGAATGGTCATAGATCCGTATGATTTACGGAAATGGGTCAAGGACATGTTGGAAAGAACTGGCAGACCCTTGAAGATGGACTAAAATTTCAGTACACAGTATTACGTGATGAATATGAAGACATTCTTCAGTGCCCTTCATATCGCTCCCGTAGGGAACTAGGAAACAAAATTACACAAATTACAGCACACACAGTGGCATTTCACCAGTCATTGTTCATGCTTTTTAGCTATAATTAATGTAACCGATTATCGATTACTGAAGCAAAGTCGATCGCAACACCGTCATAATTAAGTTCGCACTACAGAAACAACATGACCGATGTTCTTTATTGTACATTTTGTAAACAGCGATTTTTGTGAATTGTATTTTCCAGAAAACCACATTCTCTGAATTAATGTTTCCACTTTTTTATTGATACGTGCAACACAGAAACTTAAGCACTTGTGAACCCATGAACCAATCTCCTGGAATGGTCTGCAGCCACTATAATTCATCATTACAATCGGTGAAGTCCATTATATGCGTTTGCAACGTAAGTTGATGTATGGGGATTCAGATTTTACATGATTTTAGGCACCCACTGATAGGTAATGTCACACTTGGGACCTCAGTGTCACCTTTTTTTCTCATGGGTGCATTTAATGAATAAACCCTTCGAAAAACCCTCAACCTCTAAGAGGGTTTTGTCATCCTCTCTAGGATCACCAGGAAGAATTACGATTGAATGAGGTGTTCAATAGCTCTGTTTGATTACACCAACAGCTCACCTCAGTAATAAATACTCTATCTGATCATCATTGCACAATTAGTGAGGCTGCACAGATAGTTGATAAATAATTTAGCGCCTTACAATATAGATACTCCTCAGTGGAAATCAGAATAATTAATGATTCCATATCAATTTTTGTATGGATAGTTTACAAGAGATGAATTGGGACGAAATGAACCAAACACTAAAGTAAAACTGGATTTATTACATTCATATCATTATGTGAAAATATATTTCCAAATAAGCTAATTAGAAAGGGCACTAAACATCCATATAAAAAACCATGGATCACTAGTAAGAGTAAAGTATTTTCCGAACGGAAAAGGAAAATGCAGCTGTTGGTAAGTAGAAATCCTGCAGTACTTGCACACTACAAAAACTATTCAAAATTGTTAAGAAAGATTATTCAAAAATCAAGGAAGATGTACAATGATCGTTCAAAAAAAAAATAAAATAAAATAAAATAAAATAAAAAACGAGCCGGAGGCATAATTACAGAAACTAATAACTGTTGAGATACTTGTCCCACTGTGACACAAGGTGGTGGTGAATAGCTGCCTCATTAAATTCCCGTGGCTGCGATGTTAACCAGTTCCGCACGTACAGCTGGACGTCGTCGTCCCTGGTGAATCGTTTACCCGTCAGAGCCTTTTTACGAGGACCAAAAACGGCATAATCACGGGGTGAGAGGTCCAGACTGTATGGAGGGTGGCCGAGAATTCACTTTTGAATTTGTGCAGGAGTGCCGCAACTATGTTGGCCGTATGAGGCTTTGCATTGTCGTGGAGCAGAAGGACTCCACGGGGGAGATTGCGTAGTCGTTTTTATTTGATCGCCTGGCGAAGGGTGTGACGGTTTATGAGTAAAGCTGGGCATTCACTGCTGTCCCGTGCTGCAGGAAGTGAATCAGAAGCGGGCCATCTTGGTCAAAGAAGAACGTAGGGGCAAACGATTCACCTCATACGACGACGTCCAGCTGTACGTGCGGAACTGGTTAACATCGCAGCCCCGAGAATTTTATGAGACAGCCATTCACCGCCTTGTGCCACAGTGGGACAAAGTGTCTCAACAGCCAGCGTTAATACTTCTAACATACAGGTACTGGTTTCTGTAATTATACCTCAGGCACGTTTCTTTTTGAACGCCCCCTTGTACATAAAGTTTGAAAGCAATAATTCTTACAATAAGCTTGAAGCTACATGGAATGAAGTGAAACGAGATACAACACAACCAGCCGCAACGATAACATCAGTACCGAAGAGGATGGAAAGAATACAAACGACAAATACAGGTTGCAAACATATTTAATAATCATTTCTTAGACATAGAAAATATAGGGAAAAACAGTCCAAGAGAAAAATCAAAGCAGTGTGTTGAAAAAATAATTCTCATAAAATTCCATAATATGAATACAGCACCAACTTCTCCTTCTGAAATTAAGAAAACTGCACATTATCTCAAAAATAAAATGTCATCTGGAAAAGTTTGTGGTAAGGTCTTATGGGACCAATCGGTCCTTAAGCTTACTCACTATTTAATCTAACTTAAACTAACGTACGCTAAGGACGACACACACACCCATGCCCAACGGAGGACTAGAACCTCCGAAGGGGAGGAGCAGCGTGGACCGTGACAAGACGCCCCAGACCGCGCGGCTACCCCGCGCGGCTACCCCTCGCGGCAGCTCATCTGGGTTTGATGATATTTCTATTTTTTTTTTTTTTTTGTCATCAGTCTACTGACTGGTTTGATGCGGCCCGCCACGAATTCCTTTCCTGTGCTAACCTCCTCATCTCAGAGTAGCACTTGCAACCTACGTCCTCAATTATTTGCTTGACGTATTCCAATCTCTGTCTTCCTCTACAGTTTTTGCCCTCTACAGCTCCCTCTAGTACCATGGAAGTCATTCCCTCATGTCTTAGCAGATGTCCTATCATCCTGTCCCTTCTCCTTATCAGTGTTTTCCACATATTCCTTTCCTCTCCGATTCTGCGTAGAACCTCCTCATTCCTTACCTTATCAGTCCACCAAATTTTCAACATTCGTCTATAGCACCAAATCTGAAATGCTTCGATTCTCTTCTGTTCCGGTTTTCCCACAGTCCATGTTTCACTACCATACAATGCTGTACTCCAGACGTACATCCTCAGAAATTTCTTCCTCAAATTAAGGCCGGTATTTGATATTAATAGACTTCTCTTGGCCAGAAATGCCTTTTTTGCCATAGCGAGTCTGCTTTTGATGTCCTCTTTGCTCCGTCCGTCATTGGTTATTTTACTGCCTAGGTAGCAGAATTCCTTAACTTCATTGACTTCGTGACCATCAATCCTGATGTTAAGTTTCTCGCTCTTCTCATTTCTACTACTTCTCATTACCTTCGTCTTTCTCCGATTTACTCTCAAACCATACTGTGTACCCATTAGACTGATCATTCCGTTCAACAGATCATTTAATTCTTCTTCACTTTCACTCAGGATAGCAATGTCATCAGCGAATCGTGTCATTGATATCCTTTCACCTTGTATTTTAATTCCACTCCTGAACCTTTCTTTTATTTCCATCATTATACTTGAAAAAAGAGACAGCATTGGTCGTATATTTTTTACTATTCCAAAATCGATTTTCTGTCACTGAGTGACCATCTTCAGTGCTATATTGTATAACTTAAATTGGGATGCACTGTTGTCACTATGCTTACGGCGATCACATAGACTTAAACAGCGACCTCAGTCAATGTGATCGCCGTAAGCATAGTGACAACAGTGCATCCCAATTTAAGTTATACAATATAGCACTGAAGATGGTCACTCAGTGACAGAAAATCGATTTTGCAATAGTAAAAAATATACGACCAATGCTGTCTCTTTTTTCAAGTATACCTGTTATCTGGTCGTTGTGCACAAGACAACATGGAGTCGCCAATCAATTTCCATCATTGCTTCCTCGATGTACAGATTGAAGAGTAGGGGTGAAAGGCTACGGCCTTGTCTTACACCTTTCTTAATACGAGCACTTCGTTCTTGATCGTCCACTCTTATTATTCCCTCTTGGTTGTTGTACATATTGCATATGACCCGTCTCTCCCTATACCTTACCCCTACTTTTTTCAGAATCTCGAACAGATTGCACCATTTTATATTGTCCAACGCTTTTTCCAGGTCGACAAATCCTATGAAAGTGTCTTGATTTTTCCTTAGCCTTGCTTCTATTATTAGCCGTAACGTCAGAATTGCCTCTCTCGTCCCTTTACGTTTCCTAAAGCGAAACTGATCGTCACCTAGCGCATTCTCAATTTTCTTTTCCATTCTTCTGTATATTATTCTTGTAAGCAGCTTCGATGCATGAGATGTTAAGCTGATTGTGCGATAATTCTCGCACGTGTCAGCTCTTGCCGTCTTCGGAATTGTGTGGATGATGCTTTTCCGAAAGTCGGATGGTATATCGCCAGACTCATATATTCTACACACCAACGTGAATAGTTGTTTTGTTGCCACTTCCCCCAATGATTTTAGAAATTCTGATGGAATGTTATCTATCCCTTCTGCCTTATTTGACCGTAAGTCCTCCAAAGTTCTTTTAAATTCCGATTCTAATACTGAATCCCCTATCTCTTCTAAATCGACTACTGTTTCTTCTTCTATCACATCAGACAAATCTTCACCCTCATAGAGGCTTTCAGTGTATTCTTTCCACTTATCTGCTCTCTCCCCTGCATTTAACAGTGGAATTCCCGTTGCACTCTTAATGTTACCACCGTTGCTTTTAATGTCACCAAAGGTTGTTTTGAGTTTCCTGTATGTTGAGTCTGTCCTTCCGACAATCATATCTCTTTCGATGTCTTCACATTTTTCCTGCTGCCATTTCGTCTTAGCTTCCCTGCACTTCCTATTTATTTCATTCCTCAGCGACTTGTATTTCTGTATTTCTGATTTTCCCGGAACATGTTTGTACTTCCTCCTTTCATCAATCAACTGAAGTATTTCTTCGCAGCTACCTTCTTTGTACCTATGTTTTCCTTCCCAACTTCTGTGATGGCCCTTTTTAGAGATGTCCATTCCTCTTCAACTGTACTGCAGCTGTACTGCAACTGTACTTCGCAGCTACCTTCTTTGTACCTATGTTTTCCTTCCCAACTTCTGTGATGGCACTTTTTAGAGATGTCCATTCCTCTTCAACTGTACTGCCTACTGCGCTATTCCTTATTGCTGTATCTATAGCGTTAGAGACCTTCAAACGTATCTCGTCATTCCTTAGTACTTCCGTATCCCACTTCTTTGCGTATTGATTCTTCCTGACTAATGTCTTGAACTTCAGCCTACTCTTCATCACTACTATATTGTGATCTGAGTCTATATCTGCTCCTGGGTACGCCTTACAATCCAGTATCTGATTTCGGAATCTATGTCTGACCATGATGTAATCTAATTGAAATCTTCCCGTATCTCCCGGCCTTTTCCAAGTATACCTCCTCCTCTTGTGATTCGTGAACTGGTTATTCGCTATTACTAGCTGAAACTTGTTACAGAACTCAATTAATCTTTCTCCTCTTTCATTCCTTGTCCCAAGCCCATATTCTCCTGTAACCTTTTCTTCTACTCCTTCCCCTAGAACTGCATTCCAGTCGCCCATGACTATTAGACTTTCGTCCTCCTTTACATACTGCATTACCCTTTCAATATCCTCATACACTTTCTCTATCTGTTCATCTTCAGCTTGCGACGTCGGCATGTATACCTGAACTATCGTTGTCAGTGTTGGTCTGCTGTCGATTCTGATTAGAACAAACCGGTCACTGAACTGTTCACAGTAACACACCCTCTGCCCTACCTTCGTATTCATAACGAATCCTACACCTGTTATACCATTTTCTGCTGCTGTTGATATTACCCGATACTCATCTGACCAGAAATCCTTGTCTTCCTTCCACTTCACTTCACTGACCCCCACTATATCTAGATTGAGCCTTTGCATTTCCCTTTTCAGATTTTCTAGTTTCCCTACCACGTTCAAGCTTCTGACATTCCACGCCCCGACTCGTAGAACGTTATCCTTTCGTAGATTATTCAATCTTTTTCTCATGGTAACCTCCCCCTTGGCAGTCCCCTCCCGGAGATCCGAATGGGGGACTATTCCGGAATCTTTTGCCAATGGAGGGATCATCATGACACTTCTTCAACTACAGGCCACATGTCCTGTGGATACATGTTACGTGTCTTTAATGCGGTGGTTTCCATCGCATTCTGCATCCTCATGTCGTTGATCATTGCTGATTCTTACGCCTTTAGGGGCAATTTCCCACCCGTAGGACAAGAGAGTGCCCTGAACCTCTATCCGCTCCTCCGCCCTCTTTGACAAGGCCGTTGGCAGAATGAGGCTGACTTCTTATGCCGGAAGTCTTCGGCCGCCAATGCTGATTATCTATCAAAATTTAGGCCGTGGCGGGGATCGAACCCGGGACCGAAGACGTTTTAATTATGAATCAAAGACGCTACCCCTAGACCACGGGTATTTCTAATTTAGTGTTAAAGAATTGTTTCCATATAATAAGCCCAGTGTTTTCTGAAATATGTAAAACATTATTAATTGAAGGCATTATTACTGGGAGAATGAAAAATTTAATTCTCACAGCTAGTAAATGGTTTATTGTCAGAAGCAAGGAACCTATGAATATTTGTGATATACAGGTAAAAAAATGGTTCAAATGGCTCTTAGCACTTGGGACTTAACATCTGTGGTCATCAGTCCCCTAGAACGTAGAACTACTTAAATCTAACTAACCTAAGGACATCACGAACATCCATGCCCGAGGCAGGATTCGAACCTGCGACCGTAGCAGTCGCGCGGTTCCGGGCTGAGCGCCTAGAACCGCTAGACCACCGCGGCCGGCTATATGCAGGTAAACTGCGTTGAGGTAACAGATTTTGAGAAGATATTACTTAAAAGAAAAACGATGTTCAACTTGTTACCCAATCTTTCCACTAGGACCAGTTGTGTCTCCTCAATAATTAAAGTCCCTATTAGGCTGTACCAAAATTGTAGCTAGGGCGTGGTTGCTTTTAAGTCTATCTTGTCTTTACTGAACATCGTTTTTTGTTTGGTGAATTACTTCTCTTACGTGCTTTTCTTGGTGTAACGATTTTGTTTGGAAACTGCTTGCGCCTAGGTTTTGTCTCAGGCACCCGCTGTAACATGGGAGCTCATATCGTGACTGCAGTGAGGACAATGCAGAAAGAGCAGCTAAGATATGAGTTAAGAGTTCGTGACTATGTGAGAGTGACGTCAGCGAGTTATTTACATGTCTCCTCGCAGCACCGACACTTCCCGCGAATATCGCGGCGGAGCGTATTGGTCACGTGAGTTATGCGCTTGGTAGTGGGGCCACCTCTTTACTGGATTTAGACAGGAATAATGAGTTCTTGGCAGGTTCTGGTATCTCTTGAACGCTTATTTATCGCTTGCCGGCACAGATCACGCATTTGTCTCAGAATTTCGGAGTTGGGATCTGTAATCTCTGATGCCCCGACCAAAGCTAAAGTTGATAAATTACTGCTTGGGGTAGTGACTGAAAAAAAATTTGAACGCTTCAGAACGGGATCGTGGATCCAAGATTGGAGAGGGAATCAGTCCAACAGAAGACTGTAAAGAGGAAAATGATAGCCCTGTAGAACCGAATATACCTAAGGAGGCAACCTGTTTTGCTAAATTTCGAAATCCATTAGTTAGTCATTAATGCCATAGATTATCCTGATATAGATACCTTTAATTTCTTAGTGAAATTTTCGTGGTTTTCTGTAAGTCTGGAGAAACAAGTCACTATTTTCAAAGTTGCTTGGGATTTGATTTTTCAGATGATTTACCCGTTATGTGAAGATTCTTAATTGAAATGGTCAGCAGTGTTCTGGCCCGTAAGGGTGATTAACGTGAGCTACCCTCAATGATCCTTAGGCAAAAACTTCCGGCCCGCTCTGGCACAAGTTGATTAACCACTAACCAATGTTTTTGCTGCATGCAGCAAGTAGGTGAATACCTTACTGATTGTATTTCGGAAGCGCGTACAGCAGCTCCTGCTTTCGATGTGCAACTTGCAGAAGTGGTGATGGTGACTATTGTGCAGGCATTCATAAAGAGGATCACTCAAGCGTTTTGTTTTCATAAGAAACTACCACATTTCGCGGCTCAGAGCGTCTGGTCTCTCTCATTGGCGTAGCTCAAGCATATGCCCGGTGTGAACAGGCTGGGGGAATCGGGCGTCTTCCGAATGTTAGTGCTCATTATTAATCACGCCTCTCGAGTGAAGGGGCGAAGTTTCCGCTGTGGGGAGATGCAGCACTTGCCCGCTCGTGCCACCGGAAACCTAATTTGGAGCAGAACAGCTGACGCCAGAGGTTAAATAGACGCCGTGGTAGGTCCTCTCTGCCAAGCGCATGTAATCATCTGACTGCGGATAGTTTGAATCCTATCCATTATGTCAGTACAAGTATCAATCATGAGCCAGTGTGCAGTCTTTTAGACTATAGAAGCGCTGTGTCTTTGTTGAGATATGCATGGTATCTTAGACATCTTACATTTGTAAAATAACTTACTATCCGTGGTTACCGGATGCTGCTTTCTTAGTGGGAAGCATCTTGGAGGTCTGGCTACACATTTATTGTGGGGTAGATGATTTTTCGTGGTCTATTGAGGTCGAGGTCCTCAACGGTTTGAGTGCTGATTTTCTCCTGGGTTGTGACTTTATTAGTAAGACCGGTCTTGTCATGGATTATGGGCAAGGGCAAGTTTATTTCAGGTTTGCCGCTTTTGTCGGTGTGCTCGTAAGTCCCGAGTCCACTGAGCGAGTGCGGGGCTTTGGGAGTTTGATGATACCTCTTGGTGAAGGAAGCCCAATGATTGCGGTTTGTGCTGCAGCAGTTCCCTCATGTCCTTGATGTCCTTGTGGACAAACTGTGAAAGACAAATAAAATCGAATATCGTATGCAACTGAGAGTCAAGTATTTGCTAGGCAATCGCTTTACCACCTGGCGCTTCCGAAAATGGAGGAAATAAAGGCGCTGCATCAAGTAGTAGAGTACATGTTGGCCGGTCGCGTTATCCAGCCATCCATTTAACCCTACATGTCTCCCATTTTTCTTGTTGAAAGACCTATTGGGGGAGTTAGGCCCGTCGCCGATTACTATGCCTCCAATAACAGTTTTCTTGCCCAATGTACACCATTTTCTTTACATAGTTTGCCGGGGAAAGGTATTTTCTGTTTTGGACCTCAACTAAGCCTAATATCAAATTCCCCATGCAGAGGAATCAAAGGCGGCCACGGCATTTTTTACAGATTCGAATTTGTACGATTTCAGTCGTGTTCCTCTCGGGTTGTCCACTGGACCAGCGATTCTATCCCGATTGCTCGATTCTTTTTGGGGTGATACCAAGTTTTATTTTGTTTACAGCTATTTGGGTGACGGTGTTATTTACAGCAATACTTTTCCCAAACATCTGGACTGTCAGGTGTTGCAAGGTTGGGGGAAGCTGGCTTAACTGTTGAACCTCCAAAAGTTAGTGCAGTCCGAAATTTCCCTTTGGGGTATTTAGTTTCGTTTGAGGGGTCAGAGCAGACCTTACCCGAAATCGGACAATTTACAATTTTAGTCCTAGGACTAGAAAGGGAATAGCTTGGTTTGTCGATATGATAAAGTTTTCGAATGTTCGTGCCTAAATTCGCGAAGCTGGCGGCCCCTTTGAACTTACTGCGTAGAAAGAGACAACAGTCCAGGTGCATCGAAATTCATAAGGCTGCCTTTGATGCACCGAAGAGTGCGCTTAGCAACGTCCTCGTAGTAGCTGTCCCAAATTTTGATTTACCTTATGTCTTGCAATTCCAAACATAAATTTCTGAGGTAGCAGCCATGTTGTTGCAGGAACAGGACGCGGAACGTCTACCCATTGCTTATGCATCACGTGCTTTAACAGCTACTGAGGCCAAGTATTGCACCTATGAACGGAGGACCTTGCTGTTCTCTTTCGTACAGAGACGGTCAGTTTCTACTTAGAACACCGTGAGTTCATCTTGGAATCTAATAATCAGGTGCTCTCAAGGGTCTTAGAGCGTCCCTATAAAACGGGGTGTACTGCGAGGTGGGCAGTGCGCATTTTGGGGTTCACGTTTTTAGAGAAGCACGTAAAGACCAGTGAAAATATAGTTGGTGACACGCAAAGAGGTATGTTTGAGTCTGGGGATGAAGAGAATGGTTTTCTGCACGTGACTGGTCAGGAGGTCAGTGTTAGTGTCACCTTAGCTGAGGTGCGTTAAGTTATTTAGTGACCTTTCTCAAGAACAAAGCTGAGACTCGGACCTGTCCAAGATCAAACAGCGTCTTCTGTCCAGAGAGTTGGTGTCCAGGTACCAACTTGAAAGGGGTATTTTGTGTTTACAGACCATGGCCGACCGGCAGTGGAAAATTTGTTTCCTGCTCTCTACAGAGACTACACTCAATTCCTTGTTGGGCGAGCAATTACACGTTAATAAAACCCTTCACATGATTAAACAGCCCTCTACAGGGATGTTAGGTAGATGATTTGGCAGTGCCGTGCATGTAAACGGGCAGAGCCAAGTTTAGGTCATAAGAGCAGGTTGTTGCAGTCCAACTTTTTTTTAATTTTTTTTATCTTTATTGTAATTTTAAGCACCTCATACAAGGCGGGCTGGCAGCAGCATAATACGCTGCTCTTCAGCCTTAAGGGGTACAATAAGACGATATATAGGTGACACAGACAATACAAAAAATGGCGGGCAAAAAAGTAGATACAAAAACAATAAACATGAAGCCATTAAAACCACTAACACTTGTTGACACGGCTCACAGAAAACGGACGACGGCGACGGCACACGTGAACAGTTGAGGCGTGACGACGAAAGAACACTAAACGCAGACGAAGGCACACACACGAGACACTGATGGCGATGATCTCCGGCGCGCGAATGTTCACTGAGCGTGTGCGAGTCTGGGGACCTGCCAAGAGAAGAGGAGGAGGAAGGGGAGTGGGAGAGGGAGAGGGGAGAGCAGAGATGCCAGGGGCATGGGAGATAGGGGGAGGGGGGAAGGGGGAGGGAAAGCCCGGGGGAAGAGGGGTGGAGGGAGGGGATGGGGGAAAAGGAAAGAGAAAGGGGAAGGGAGGGAGGGTGCCTAAAGGAAAGGACACCGGAAGTGGGGGGGCAGGATCAAAGTTGATAGGAGGGTTAGATGGAGGGGAGGAGGACATCATCAGGGAGGGGGAGCTGGTGGAAGCCACCTCGGGAGAGGGTAAGGAGTGTGGAGAGATGGAGACCGGGGGGGACGTGGGAATACAGGCGTGGCAGCGGGCGGGGGTGGGAGAGGATCGGATCGGGGAGACGAGCGGGTGAGGAGGATCGAGTTTACGTGAGGTGTACAGGATCCGTATCCTTTCAAGGAAAAGGAGGAGGTGGGGGAAGGGGATGAGATCGTACAGGATCCGTGTGGGGGAGGGGAGACGGATGCGATAGGCGAGGCGGAGAGCATGGCGTTCAAGGATTTGGAGGGATTTATAAAAGGTAGGAGGGGCGGAGATCCAAGCCGGATGGGCATAACAAAGGATAGGGCGGATGAGGGATTTATAGGTGTGGAGGATGGTGGAGGGGTCCAGACCCCACGTACGGCCAGAGAGGAGCTTGAGGAGATTGAGTCGGGAGCGTGCCTTGGCTTGGATTGTCCGGAGGTGGGGAGTCCAGGAGAGGCGACGGTCGAGGGTGACGCCAAGGTACTTAAGGGTGGGAGTGAGGGCGATAGGACGGCCATAGATGGTGAGATAGAAATCAAGGAGGCGGAAGGAAGGGGTGGTTTTGCCTACAATGATCGCCTGGGTTTTGGAGGGATTGACCTTGAGCAACCACTGGTTGCACCAAGCAGTGAACCGGTCAAGATGGAATTGGAGAAGGTGTTGGGAGCGCTGCAAGGTGGGGGCAAGGGCAAGGAAGGCGGTGTCATCGGCAAACTGGAGAAGGTGGACGGGGGGTGACGGCGGCGGCATGTCCGCCGTGTACAAAAGGTACAGAAGGGGGGAGAGTACGGTGCCTTGGGGCACACCGGCGGAGGGGAAAAAGGTGTAGGAATCTGTGTTATGGATGGTGACATAGGAAGGACGGCGGGAGAGAAAGGAGCCGATCAGACGGACGTAGTTAATGGGAAGGGCGAAGGTTTGGAGCTTGAAGAGGAGACCGGAATGCCATACGCGGTCATAGGCACGTTCGAGGTCCAGGGAGAGGAAGATTGCGGAGCGACGGGAATTAAGCTATTCGGAAAGGAGATGAGTGAGGTGAAGGAGAAGGTCGTCGGAAGAGAAGGACGGCCGAAAGCCACACGGGGTAACGGGAAGGAGGCGGTGCTGGCGGAGATGCTGGTGGATGCGGCGGGTGAGGATAGATTCCAGGACTTTGCTGAAGACCGAGGTAAGGCTGATGGGGCGGTAGGAGGAGACGGCGGACGGCGGTTTGCCGGGTTTAAGGAACATGAGGATACGGGAGGTTTTCCACAGGTCGGGGTAGTAACCGGTGGACAGGACTACATTGTAGAGCCTGGCCAGGGTTGAGAGGAAAGAGACAGGAGCTTCACGAAGGTGACGGTAGGTGACACGATCGTGACCAGGAGCGTTGTTGCGTTTTGTGCGGAGTGTAGCAATGAGATCCTGTGTAGTGATAGGGGCATTGAGTTCCGTGTGTGCAATGTTGTCCAAGTACTGAAACCCAGGAGCGAGGGGAGGGACAGAGGTGTCAGTTTGATCGCGGATATCCGGGAAGAGGGAGTAATCGAACTGGGGATCATCGGGGATGGAAAATACATCGGAGAGGTAGGAGGCAAAGTGATTGGCCTTACTAAGGGTGTCAGGGAAAGGGAGATATCAAGGAGAAGAGGATAGTAGGGGGAGGGTTTAGTTCCAGTAAGGCGACGGAAGGCTGACCAGAACTTGGACGAGTTGATAGGGAGGGTATCAGTTAAACGGGTGCATGTCTGTCGCCAGTCCCGGCGTTTCTTAGCCGCGAGCAAATTACGAATGTGTCGCTGGAGTTGCCGGTGGCGTTGTAGTGTGTCCGGGTCACGCGTGCGGAGGAAGGCACGGTAGAGACGGCGGGATTCACGGAGGAGGAGGACAGCCTGTGGGGGTAAGGTAGGACGGTGGGGGTGGATGGCGACAGTAGGGACGTGGGCCTCCATGGCCTCAGACAAGGTCTGCTGGAGAAAGGAGGCAGCATGGGGTGGCGGTAGGTGAAAGGGTGGCTATCGACCTGGGTGGAGAGGGTATCCTGGTAGGCATTCCAGTTGGCACGGGAATAGTCATGGACGTACTTAGGGGGAGGGTCATGACGAGGGTTGGGGCGGGGGCGACGACCGTCGGAAACGGTGAGGAGGACAGTGAGATGGTCGCTACCAATAGGCTCCAGGACATCCACCGTTATGCGGCCAAGGAGGTTGGGGGAGGAGAGGATAACATCGGGAGTGGAGTTGGATTTGGGATGGGTGTGCTGGGGGATGGGAATGAGGTCGCCTTGAAGGGAGGAGAGGAACCGATGCCACCACCGTAACTGGGCAGCTGAACGACTATGGATGTTGAGGTCGGCGGCGATCACGTAGGAGGAGAAGGTACGGTCGATGTGGGAGAGGAAGTCGAAGGGAATAGGGGCGTTGTGGCGGACATAGATGGTGGTGCAGGTAACGGTAAGGCCGGGGAAGAAGAGACTAAGGATCAGGTGTTCGGTGGGGTCGGGAAGGAGAGGTTGGAGCCAAACGGGGATCTGGCGGTGGTGCCCAATGGCAACTCCGCCACGTGCAATCGGGAGGGGATTATCAGAGCGGTGGAGGAGGTAGGGCGAAGTGTGGACGGTGTGGTGGGGTTGGAGGAAGGTTTCATTAAGGAGGAAGGCATCCACACGGGGGTGGCAAGGGTGTGCAGGAAGAAGTTCTTGTTGGGGGGAAGGGAGCGGATGTTGTTGAAAAGGATACGGTGCTGCCACGCCATGACAGGGATTTAAACGAGGGTGTCAAGATGGGAGAAGGTGAAATGGGCCTGGTTCTTCGAGTAGGTGGCGTACATTTTGAGGTGGAAAACGGAACGGGCGGCGAGGGAGATCTGTTGGAGGGTGTGTGGGCGCTGAAAAGGATGAACATTCTGAAGGACAATGGTGAGGAATCTGATGATGTCCTCAGCGGTAGGGGGTGGGCGAAGGGAGTTGGCTGGAGGGGTGGGGCCGTCCAGAGGGCGGACAGGAATGGTGAGTTCAGGAGTGGTAGGAGGGGGTCCGGTCTTACACTTCTGGGAGTAGGTGGGATGAGGGAGGTTACAGGTATTACAGGAGGGGGGGACTGGAGATTGGGGCACTTCCGTAAAAAGTGGGCTTGCCTACAGTGCGGGCAGGTGGGGGCCTCGCGGCACTCAGATGTTGGGTGCGCATTATACCGCAAGCACCTTTGGTGGCGGAGGGATTGAGGAGGGGAACGGGAGGGGTCAACTTTATAACGCTGGTTAAAAAGGAGGGCACCCTCCTTGAGAAGACAGTCTATGGAGGGGGCGTGCTCAGAAAAAACCCGCATAAGGCTGGTGGGGCCGGCAGCGTTGTGGATGCGGCGAACCGCATGCACCTCCAGATGGGGATGGGCCTGAAGCTCCGCCAACACCTCCTCCTCCGTGATCACTGGACTGAGCCGAGTGATCACGGCGGTGATGGTCGGCGGGCAACGCGGGGGTTGGGGTTGGCGGGAGGGAGGTGGCGAAGGGGCAGGGGTGAGGGAGGCATGAGGGCCAAAGCGGGTGACAGGGATGCGGGAAAGGAGGTCTGTGTGGAGGGTAGGGCTGGGGGAGGAGATGAGTACCGAATCATGGCGAGGAGTGAGGAGGGAGATGGGGGCGCCAGGACAATTCTGGCGAAGGAAGAGGGTGAGGTTCCGGGCTTCAAGGAGGGAGGGATCCGTACAGGAGAGGAGGTAGCGGTAGGAGGAGGGGGTGGAGGAGGAGGCGGAGGGGGCAGGGACGGGCGGGGAGACATCCATGGCATCAGGGGTGGGGGAAGGGGGACGAGGCGGAGCCTTTTTGGGAGCAGACGAGGCAGGGGTGCCACTGGGGCGCTTGACGGCGGCAGAGGAGGTGTGGGGGATGGGAACAACTGGAATGTGGCGGGGAGTGGCAGGTCCCGGGGCTGGAGTCGGCGCCGGAGACGGTGAGCGCGATGGCGAAGACGATGGTGAAGCCGATGACAAAGACGATGAAGGTGAAGGGGAGAGTGGAGCGTGGGCAGTAGCCCGCCGGGCGACCACCCTGGCGGGGGCCGCAGAAACGGAAGGAGCAGAGGAAGGGAGTGGAGGGAAGGGATCAGAGGAGGTGTGGGAGGGAGGAGCCGGGGACGGGGCGACAAATAGGGAGGGAGATGAGAGAGTGAGGAGTGGGGGGATGGACTGAGGGGGGAGTGAAGCGGCACACCACGTGATAGTGGTGGCAGCAGCGGAGGGGGAGGTGTAGATAATGGCAGTGGTGGTGGCTGTAGAAGAGGTGGTGGGGGTTGAAATGATGATAAGGGGGAAAAAAACACAGTACTAGACAAAGGAGCAATCGAGAGACACAGAGGAGAGAGGGTCGGAGAATGACGAAGGAGAGTGGGGCCTAAGCCCCACTCTGCTGCCGCTGGGGGGGGGTGGGGGGACCCGGCTGGCTGGCTGGTAGGGACGCCTCTGCTGCTGCTGCTGCTGCTGGCGGGGGCAGCTAGGACCACCGCTGGCCGCTGGCTGCGACCGCTGGTGGCGGGGACCGCTGCTGGCCGCTGGCTGCTGGCTGCTGCACGTCGATGGGCTGGCTGGCTGGCTGGCTGGCTGTTCGATCGGTACCAGAAGAGCACAAATCGAAGGGCGGTATTCAACTGAATTACCGCCGAAGATGCGTGCAGTCCAACCATGCTGAACGCCATTTATGGAACACTTGTTAACCCATGCCACCGTCTTTAATGTTCGTCCATTATGAAAATTCACCACTTTCCAACCTGTGGGAAATAGGTGACTTGCTTCTGGATCAGGTTACTCCTTAAGTAATTAAAATTGGCAGAGGGTGGGGCAAATATCGCTAAGGTTCAGCAAAACTAAGTGGTGCGCTACTGTTGTGTACATAGTTCCGCGTAGTCAGCGCGTTCACAACTTTCCCAATAGAGCGCGCCCCGCTAAGCACAACAGCGCAGACGCAGCGCTCGTCCGTCTCCGCACTACGAGATGGCGCTGTCTTAGAGACGGACCAAATTCTGCTTCCTCCGATCCGCGTATTAATATGTAACGCAGCCAATGACATTGCTGCTGACGTAGAACCTTTTCTCCTCGCGGATCACACTCGCGCAGTGATACCTGAACGCTCGAGGTATTATACCGAGTGTACAGACCTCCGATTAGTTAGTCTGCATTTGTCTGCACCAGTCTGTACCAGTCAGCATTAGTCTATAATCAAGTTTCAGTCTGCGCCTAATAAGATTATCATATTCCTGTACGCAGCCATGAAGAGAAATGTATAGACACTTTTGTCAAGTATCAGAGATATGTGAGAATAAGATTAACGTACCAAGACCAAAGGAACTTCAGATTGTCAATTGTAAACAGCATCCAGAACCAAGTTAAGTAATTTTTATGCTTGTTATTAATTTAATAAATGTGTGTGAAAATTAATCAAGTTCTGTTTAAAGTTGGTCACCGTCAATCTGCTACTCTAAGCATGCAAGTGGCATTTCTATCGTCTGACCTAACGGCAGAAGATAAACACGCCACGATAAGACCACGAGACATATTGCTGACACTCGCCTACTTCGCTAGAGCGACAAGTCAAATAAACTGATGGTGTGTGTATCGAAGGTCTTACAGTACGCACACCGCAGCTACAAACGCGGGTCTGCAGAATTCAGAGTAGATTACGTGGTCTACGTCCGTAACTTTGGAGGCCACAGTAAGAAAGGTAAGATATATTGCAGGTTTGCGCCATGCTTTGTGGGTCCGTGATGTTTCTCAAGGTCCTCATACTGGTCAGACTATGAGTGAAGGATGAGGCACCCATCCTTATATAGAGGGTGCATGCCAGCCAGGTTAAACCAGCAAATTCTAATTAATGTATGTATTTCGTTTCTGATACTTCTTTCCGAGAGTTCAGCTAACGGTTGGAGGAGGGTGGGGAGGGGGGGGAGGGTGTAAAGTGAGTGTGGAGACAACCATGTGGCGTGGCGATACGTCGTATCCGGCGAACTTAATCACTGTCTTTCGGTATCCGGTAAGCTAGCGCTTTCTGGAATGGTGGAGACGACAGTCGGGCCGAGGGTTGGGAGAAACGTTTTTTGGGTTAACAGGGCTATCTTCTCTGGTGTGCGCATGTTCCAGCTTCAGGACCTGCGTCTTGGCGCTCATGGCATAGATCTCCGAGCAGTTATTGCGGTATGCCTTCCTTTACTAGTGTATTCCGGCCAGACTGTTCGATGACTAATTTGAGCGGACATTTGCCCGACCTCCTCGTCATGTTTCGCCGGAGATACAGCTTGCGGTATGCTGGTACCTGTTTTAATGGTGAGCGTTCTTTGACATTACTGTGACACTCCTATGGCTCGCGCAGTCTGAGGCATCTCTTCACGGTCCGCGCGGCTAACCCCCGTCGGAGGTTCGAGTCCTCCCTCGGGTATGGGTGTTTGTGTTGTCCATAGCGCCATAGCGTAAGTTAGTTTAGATTAAGTAATGTGTAAGTTTCGGGACCGATGACCGAAGCAGTTTGGTCCCATAAGTTCTTACCACAAATTTACAATTTTACCGATGGCTCTTGTTTGTGCTGTTGTAGTTAATCCACTGCAGGTTCAAAAGGAACAGTGATGTACATTATTACATTACCAGATGGAAAAATGACATTCACTACTCTAAGGAGCAAAATGCTGCAACAAAAATGTGATCACTACATGATCACAACAACTGAAAAAAATTCTACTACATAACTGCTTCTATTTCATAGAAGAATTTACATTATTGCTATATGTAAGTGGTGGTGGATAGAAGTTACTAACATTTGTGTTAAAAAATAGAAAGATACAAACGTTCAACATTTAGCATATTTACAAATTAATTTATGATGATGTAAAAAGACTCATTCCACACGATTACGATTAATCGTGCTAAATGATCCATGGGACATGAAACTACACAAATTCTCCGATTATTTCTACGTGGCTGTAAAATTTGAATCTAATGTCAAAATTAGCAGCAGTAATTGACCACAAGTTCATCCAGTATTCCCGTGTGGTAGAAATTTTGGATCTGTTTTCAGCAACGGCAGCAGCAGGTGCAGCAGCTCACCACATGTCCATATCTGTGTGATGTATCAATCTCATAAGATTACAATGCTTATCTTTTAATTTTAAACGGTGAAGTGTTCCCTGTATTTTATTGTACCTGGGCAATCATATACGAGTGGCTTTCAATCTACATCCTGATTACTCTGCTATTCACAATAAAGTGCCAGGTAGAGGGTTCAATGAACCACCTTCAAGCTGTCTCTCTGCCGTTCTGCTCTCGAATGGCGCGTGAGAAAAACGAGCTCTTAAATTTTTCTGTGCGAGCCCTGATTTCTCTTATTTTTGGTGATGATCATTTCTCCCTACGTAGGTGGGTGCCATCAGAATGTTTTCACAATCGGAGAAGAAAACTGGTGGCTGAAATTTCATGAGAAGATCTCGCCGAAACTAAAAACGCCTTTGTTTTAATGATTGACACTCCAATTCACGTATCATGTCTGTGGCACTATTTCCCCTATTTTGCGATGATTAAACGAGCTGCCCTTCTTTGAACTTTTTCGATGTCATCCGTCAGTCCCACCTCATGCGCATGCGGATCTCACACCGTTCAGCAATACTCCAGATTACGGCGGACAAATCTGGTGGAAGCAGTCTCTTTATTCGCCTTGTTGCACCTTCTAAGTGTTCTGCCAATGAATCGGTCTTTGGTTTGCTCTACCCACAACATTATCTATGTTATTGTTCCAGTTTAGGTTATTTGTAATTGTAATCCCTAAGAATTTAGTTGAATTTATAGCCTTCAGATTTCTGTGACTTATCGCGTAATCAGAATTTAGCGGATTTGTTTTAGTAGTCACTTGAATAACTTCACACTTTTCTTTATTCATGGTCAATTGCCACTTTTCCCATCATACAGATATCTTATATAAATCATTTTGCAATTCATTTTGACAATCTGATGACTTTACAAAACGGTAAATGACAGCATCATCTGCCGGCCGAAGTGGCCGTGCGGTTAAAGGCGCTGCAGTCTGGAACCGCAAGACCGCTACGGTCGCAGGTTCGAATCCTGCCTCGGGCATGGATGTTTGTGATGTCCTTAGGTTAGTTAGGTTTAACTAGTTCTAAGTTCTAGGGGACTAATGACCTTAGCAGTTGAGTCCCATAGTGCTCAGAGCCATTTGAACCATTTGACAGCATCATCTGCAAACAATCTAAGAGGGCTACTCAGATTCTTCTATGTCGTTAATGTAGATCAGAAACAGTAAAGGCTCAATAACACTTTCTTGGGGAATGCCTGATATTACTTCAGTTTTACTCGATGACTTTCCGTCTATTACTACGAACTGTGACCTTCCTGACAGGAAATAACGAATCCAATCGCACAACTGGAGCGTTATTCCATAGGCATGCAATGTGGTTGAAAGACGTTTGTGAGGAACGGTATCGAAGGCCTTCTGGAAATGTAAAAAATATGTAATTAATTTGATATCCCCAGTTGATAGCACTCATTACTTCATGAGTATAAAGAACTAATTGTGTTTCACAAGAACGATATCTTCTGAATCCGTGCTGAGTATGTGTCAATAAATGTTTTTTTTTCCCGAGGTAATTCATAATGTTCGAACACAGTATATGTTCCAAAACCCTACTGCAAACAGATATTAGTAATATGAGCATGTAATTACGGCTACTTCACTTTTCGGGTATTGGTGCGACTTGAGCAACATGCCAGTCTTTAGGTACAGATCTTTCTACGAGCGTGCGGTTGTATACAGGGTGGTCCATTGATAGTGACCGGGCCAAATATCTCACGAATTAACCATCAAACGAAAAAACTACAAAGAACGAAACTCATCTAGCTTGAAGGGGGGAACCAGATGGTGCTATGGTTGGCCCGCTAGATGGCGCTGCCATAGGTCAAACGGATATCATCTGCACAAACGTATAAGCACGTGGTATCACGTAACATTCCGCTAGTGCGGACGGTATTTGCTTCGTGATACATTACCCCTGTTAAAATGGACCGTTTACCAATTGTGGAAAAGGTCGATATCGCGTTGATGTATGGCTATGGTGATAAAAATACCCAACGGGCGTACGCTATGTATGTTGCTCGCTATCCTGCACGACATCATCCAAGTGTCCGGACCGTTCGCCGGATATTTACGTTATTTAAGGAAACAGGGTGTTCAGCCACATGTGAAACGTCAACTACGACCTGCAACAAATGATGAAGCCCAAGTAGGTGTTTTAGCTGCTGTCGCGGCTAATCCGCACATCAATAGCAGACAAATTGCGCAAGAACCGGGAATCTCAAAAACGTCAGTGTTGAGAATGCTACATCAACATCGATTGCACCCGTATCATATTTCTATGCACAGGAATTGCATGGCGATGACTCTGAACGTCGTGTACAGTTCTGCCACTGGGCACAAGAGAAATTACGGCAGGATTACAGATTTTTTGCACACGTTCAACTTAGCGACGAAGCGTCATTCACCAACAGCGGTAACGTAAACCGGCATAATGTGCACTATTGGGCAACGGAAAATCCACGATGGCTGCGACAAGTGGAACATCAACGACCTTGGCGGGTTAATGTATGGTGTGGCATTGTGGGAGGAAGGATAATTGGCCCCCATTTTATCGATGGCAGTCTAAATGGTGCAATGTATGCTGATTTCCTACGTAATGTTCTACCGATGATACTACAAGATGTTTCACTGCATGACAGAATGGCGATGTACTTCCAACATGATGGCTGTCTGGCACATAGCTCGCGTGCGGTTGAAGCGGTATTGAATAGCATATTTCATGACAGGTGGATTGGTCGTCTAAGCACTATACCATGGCCCGCACGTTCACCGGATCTGACGCCCCCGGATTTCTTTCTTTGGGGAAAGTTGAAGGATATTTGCTACCGCGATCCACCAACAACGCCTGACAACACGCGTCAGCGCATTGTCAATGCATGTGCGAACATTACGGAAGGCGACCTACTCGCTGTTGAGAGGAATGTCGTTACACGTATTGCCAAATGCATTGAGATTGACGGAAATCATTTTGAGCATTTATTGCATTAATGTGGTATTTACAGGTAATCACGCTGTAACAGCATGCGTTCGAAGAAATGATAAGTTCACAAAGATACATGTATCACATTGGAATATCGGAAATAAAATGTTCAAACGTACATACGTTCTGTATTTTAATTTAAAAAACCTACCTGTTACCAACTGTTCGTCTAAAACTGTGAGGCATATGTTTAAGACTGTTACAACGCCATCTGTCACAAAGCGAAAAAAGTGGTCCAACTAAAACATTTATATTTCTTTACGTACTACACGAATGTAATAAAAAATGGGGAGCAAGCGTTGTACACCACCCTCTGGAAATTATAGTACAGTTGTCACTACACCCCGACCTGTGACAGACATGTCTGCTCAGACTTGCGTCTTCCAGTTTAGTGCCACGGTTGTGAAATCGTCAAGCTCCAAGCTCATAGCCTCATATTCACCTGCTACATGTGCATAACATACCAAAAAGCCATCGGCTGCTCCATCGAAATCGCATGCCTCGCAAACAGAAGCATGAAAATCCAGAAAGGAGTACTCCCACGATGACTTTCTGCGCACATCTGGCCAGCCAGTGTCTGGGTCTGCACTTGACAAACGCCAAGTTCTAAGCAGCCAAACAAATGCAAACAATCTTCCCCTTCTCCACCTCAGCGTCCTTCTTCAGTGGTGTCACCACACGATACCCTCACTCGGCCAACCTCCATTTCACTGGGATGCACCGCCAACAACCAGTCCACTTGCCAACTGAAGGCAAATGCCGACACCTCTGTCAAACTAGTGGACCAGGATCCTCCAGCCTCTGAACTCGGCCGTTGTGCACTTTCGAATTTTGGCACTCGGCAACCGCTGCGGTGACTGCCCCTTATTTGAACCATCTCCTGTCTATAATTGGAGATAGAACATTCACGGCACCAGATTCAATAGGGTTTAATTACAGATCATCTTGCGATCATACTGTCAAGTTGTTTTATGCCTCCAGGAAACAAAATTACGGCCTCACTATCACTTTCACCTTCCACACGTAACTTGAATACCTTTTGACGCTCTCCCGAGGCAGGGAGTCCAGCGCATGGAAGAGTCATGTTACTCATTCGAGACGTCTAGTCACACCATTTCCTTGCACACCAAGCTTCGCGCAGTTGCTGTCCATCTTTCTCCTGTGCGTTCAACCATCTTTTCAAAGGTGACTGGCAGCTCTACTCCTCACTGGCCACTTTCGATGAACACTATTTCTCCTGAATTGATGATCAGGTAGAATATCTTACAAACACTATCTTTAGGGCCTCGGCATGTTCCATACCTCGCACCTCTTCCTCGCCGCGACACGCCCCTGTTTCCTGGTGGACTGAGGCATGCCGCGACGCAATCCGCGCGCGGAGACGAGTTCTCCGCGTTTTTAAACGCCATCCAACGATGGCGAACTGTATCCATTATAAAAATCTACATGTGCAGTGTCGTTGTAGATAGCAAAAAAGCTAGTTGGCATTCTTTTCAAAGCTGTTTTAACAATTTTATTCCCTCTTCTGTTGTTTGGGGTAATATCCGTCAGATTTCAGGAACAGCTGTTCATTCCCCGGTTACGGTTCTAACCATAGTGAACAGTGTCATTGTAGGCCCTCTCGATGTCTCCAACACCTTAAGCTGATATTTAGCAGACATTTCGAGTTCCACTCACTACCATCCTGCCTTCCTCACAATATCTTCCTCCTCCAAGAATTGTGAATGTTACAATACTGATTTGACTATGAGGGAAATTAAAAATGC
Source organism: Schistocerca nitens (assembly GCF_023898315.1). Classification (NCBI taxonomy): domain Eukaryota; kingdom Metazoa; phylum Arthropoda; class Insecta; order Orthoptera; family Acrididae; genus Schistocerca; species Schistocerca nitens. The sequence goes on from NC_064618.1 coordinate 588,190,028, forward strand.
ACTCTCTCCATCCCGGTCATCCGCTTCAGGACGGGACGGCGTTCGCATTCTGATAGTGCAACACCTATCTGCTGAAGAACTACGTTTTCTCCTTCACATGTGTAACCGCATTTGGACAGATGGCACATTTACCAGTCGCTGGTATGAGGCCATTGTCATTGCCATACCTAATCGTGGCAAGGACAAACGCCTTCCTTCCAGCTACTGCCTAATTTCCCTCACCTGTAGCGTCTGCGAGGTGATGGAACGTATGATACATCGTCGGCTGGTGTGGTGGCTCGAGTCTCGGAATCTCCTCAATATGGGTTCTGTAGGCCCCGTTCTGCAGTTGATTATCTCGTCATTTTGTCAACTCATATTATGAACATTTCTTTACGAAAGTGCCAAACTGTGGCTACGTTTTTTGATTTATTTGCCACAGCTATTAACTCTATTATGGATTGTCTCCTGCCAGGTATCACGGGCTCTCTTTTCGTTGATGACTTTACAATCTACTGCAGTTTTCAACGAACCTGTCTACTTGAGCGGCGTATTCAGTGATGTCTTGGTAATCCTTACTTGTGGAGCATCAACAGTGGCTTCCGCTTTTCGGCTGACAGGACCGGCTGTATGAACTTCTAGTGGCGTCAGGAGTTTGTCCCCGGTCCCTATGTCTCGGCCCATTCCTTCTACCGTTCGTTGACACAACGAAATTCTTGGGACTCACGTTTGATAGGAAATAGTATTGGTCTTTCCACATCTCTTGCCTGGTATCTCTTTGTACCCGTTCCCTCAGTGTTCTACGTGTTTCATGAGGAACCTCGTGGAGAGCAGATCGGGCCATCCTCCTCCGTTTATACTGGTCCCTTGTCCATTCGAAACTGTATTATAGATGTATCTTATATTTATCCGCACGTTCATCTTTAGTCGTCTTAACGCCAGCCACCATTGTGGGATACGTTTAGCCACTGGTGCCTTCTATACTAGTCCCGTTGACAGTCTTTAGGCTTAAGCAGCTGAATTAGCGTTGTCTTAAGGCGGGATGTTCTCCTCAGTCATTACTCGAGCCGTCTGCTAATGCGCTCCACTAAACATATGGTATGTCTACCGGCCAAGTGGCGCACAGTACCAGTGGCTAAACGTATCCCACAATGGTGGCTGGCGTTAAGACGACTTAAGATGAACGTGCGGATAAATATAAGATACATCTATAATACAGTTTCGAATGGACAAGGGACCAGTATGGGGAAGCTGCTTCATTGGCTGCTATCCCATGACGACAAAGCTGCAGCTCTAAGATAATGATTTCATACACACACAAGCAAACACTGCATGTGACTGTTGCGCTTTCAAGTGACGTGGGAAGTTCGCGTTTTTAAAGCTTGTTTAAAAAGGAAAAATTACCATGGTGTTACTGTCCTGTGATCAGGTCATCTCACAATATTTGAATTTAGTTTCAGACAAATTTTTATGTCTTATCAATGGAACTGAGTCATACAAACGCCTACGAATTTGTTGTACTCTTTTGAAATTAATTTTACTGACATAGGTTTGATCACAGAAGAAAATTATTGACCGTGGTTACAAGTTCAAATTTAGACGTCTTGAGATGAGCATACCACTTTACTTATAGCTTGTATCACTTATCGTGAGCCCTCTGCTTTTACATGTATGTACACAGTAAAGTAAAAGTTTTAATTATTAATCTTCATGTCAATGTGGCCAGAGAGAGTGGGTGACAACAATCGCAAGCGGAAAATTGTCTGAAGGCCGAGTATTTAATACTGACTGGACAAATACTTTTTTATGCTGTACAACAGTAAATTACTTTGTTTGATTTGCCAGGAATCAATTGCAGCTGTAAAAGAATATAACATGCGATTTCATTTTGAATCAAACCATGCTAATCTGGTTAAGTTGAACAATAACAAGAGGAAAACCAAACATTTTGATCTGTTACAATCTTCGTCAACAGCAATTTTTCAGGAAAGCAAAGACGTGGTGATGGATCTACAAAAATAAGATTCCTAATTTCTGAATAAATTGTTGCTGCTGGAACACTTTCATGGAAGGTGATTTATTAAAAAAACTGCATGATGATTGCTGTGTCAGAAGTATATCCAGAAAAAAATCAGATTTCTGAGATCGTAACCTTGTCTAGGACTACAGTTCAAAGATCTTCACCACCAGTTAAGAAAGAAAAGTGAAGAATTCAAATACTACTCGTTATCCATTGATGGCTGATATAAAGAATACTTCACAGCTTTTAGTTTTCATCCATGGTGTTCATAACAATTTTAATATCATAGAAGAACTGGCAACACTGTGTTCCATGAAAGGGGAAACAACCGATGGAAATACCTCTGATAAAGTGAAAGAATGTGTGACAAAAAAACTGGGTTCGACTTTTAAAAAAGAGGTTACCATTTTCAACGATGGAGCACTTTCTTAGTGTGGAAAGATTAGTGCAGTATCACTACTGGAAGAATGTGCAGGAAAAAAATAAGCAAATTCCACTGTATTGTTGATCAAAAAGCATTGTGCAGCAAAATTCTGGGATACGGCCATATCAGCTGTGGTTTCTGTTGACGACATGCTATCAATAGGTCTTTAACATCGAACATTTCGTGGATTTATTGAAGAAACAGTTAGTACGAAATTTTTGGGATTGATTGTTCAAAATGGTTCAAATGGCTCTGAGAACTATGGGACTTAACTGCTGTGGTCATCAGTCTCCCAGAACGTAGAACTACTTAAACCTAACTAACCTAAGGACATCACACACATCCATGCCCGAGGCAGGATTCGAACCTGCGACCGTAGCGGTCACGCGGCTCCAGACTGTAGCGCCTAGAACCGCACGGCCATTCTGGCCGGCGATTGATTGTATCATACGGATGTTCATTGGCTAAGTCGTAGGGAAGTATTGCAGAGCTTTCTTGTACTAAGAGAGGAAATAGTCGATTTTATGAAAAACAATTCAAAGAACTTCCCTGAATTCAGTAATGAAGACTGGATCAGTGAGTTACGTTTTCTCACTGATATGAGAGCTCGCTTAAACAAGCTCACACAAAACTTCTGGAAAAGTAACTGTTCTCCATCTGTTGGCAACAGTACGTGCTTTAACAACGAAATTTAGGCTCTTCAAAAACCAACAGTTGAATGAAGACCAGACCCATTTTTCTACTTGCAAAACAATTTCATCAGATAAACATGCTATGCTAGGAAGGAAATTTTCTCGCGACGTTAATAAATTAACCGAAGAATTCGACAACAGGTTTGGGTTATCAAAAGAGGATAAAATCATGTTCAGGGTGGTTCAGATGCTTTTTCTGTAATCCCGGAAGAGATATCTGTGGAATTACAACTGGAGATCAAAGAAATTCCGTGTTCTGCTCTCTATAAAAAATATAATAAATGTAACAACCTAAGAGACGGCAAAAAGACGTTAGCATGTTTAGTAGCAGTTACATATGTGAACAAACAGTTTCTATTCTGAACTTAAATGAAATGAAATTTCACTTTTATGCAAGATTTAGAACACATAATGATAGCTTCATCGACAGGTATGACATACGACTTCCAAAAATTTCCACCTGACATGAGATGCAATGTCTCACATGAAAGCTTTGTTTCAGTTTATTATCTTTTTATACTGTTTTTGTAAGCAATAGTTTGTCATGTTAGTATGCTGCCAAGAGAGTAATTCCTTACTGTCATTAAACGTCTTTTAATAAAAATATTTTGAAAACGTCTTACTTCAAGAGTTCAAAAATAAATTTTGTGTAGTTTTGCGTTTTTGGATGTTACTTACGTTACATAGTCTATTTCCATGCAGTACATCAGCTGTTTCTGTGACACTGTTCAACGAAAGTATATAATAATTATCTGTAATAACGATTAATTTATTTTAAAGATTATATTCAGCACAACTAAGAAGTACACTGTCTCTCGCGCTTTAGATTCTAGTTTTGGTTTGGCCAGAGACTACTTATGGGTTGTGCAGCTCTGCCTTAAGGTCAGTTTAAATGGGCCAGGTTCTTTACAGAATTGCTTCAGGATACCCTGTTTTCTTTATAACGAGGCCAATTGAAGAAGTCGGTTTTTTTAGTTGTTGTTTTAGGGTGCAAAACTGCTAAGGTCATATGGCCCGGGTCATAACGTTAGAAAAAGAAAGTACTAAATAAAAACCTGAGGCGAAAAAGGCAAGAACCCAATAAACCGACTTTAAAAGATCAGCTAAGGACAAGAACATTCCTGGGGAAAATTTCTCAAAACATCGTTGAGATGACGAGGTCGCCGTGGAAGGGGGATCAGCCGGCCGTTGTGGCCGAGAGGTTCTAGACGCTTCAGTCCGGAACCGCGCTCCTGCTACGGTCTAAGTTTCGAATCCTGCCTCGGCCATGGATGTGTGTGATATCCTTAGGCTAGTTAGGTTTAAGTAGTTCTAAGTCTAGGGGACTGTTGCCCTCAGATGTTAAGTCCCACAGTGCTCAGAGGCATTTGAGCCATTTTTTGGAGGGGGATCAAATTTACTTCGCCGTGTTTCTGCGCGAATAAAAGGTAAGACTCGATCGACAGAACGCATGTCATCCGCTAAGACATTTGACAAAGTAGATTGCAAACACAGACGTAAACATAAACAAAAAATGGGCACTGGATCAGAAAGTGGCTCTCTGCCAAGTGTTGAGAGCTGTAGGCACAGAGAGGGGCAGTGTAGCCACTTAATAAATGGCGCTGACTAAAAGGCTGCCGAGCTAAAACGACCTCCTCCCGACGTGAGGGCTGAGAGAAAGCCGACCATGCTGTTAGGAGAGATTTAATGTCCCCTGGAGAGAAGACGACTGCAAAGTGATACTACCTGTCTACAGATAGTGACGCGAAGATAATCCGAGGGAACAGAATGACCAACAGGTCGCGGGCGGAGAGCTGCAACCTTTGCAGCAGCATCAGCAGCGTCGTTCCCTGGCACGCCGACGTGACCAGGAACCAACAGAAACATCACGTTGGTTGCCCCCCCCCTCTCGGCCCCCCCCCCCCAACAGTAAGCGATGGACGCATCCTTGGATCTGTTGCACTAAAGAGTGGACTCTGTACAGCGCGCGAAGGCTCTGAAGAAGAACACTGAGAGAGTCTGAGCATATGACAATTTGGAAGCCCGTGTTGTCAGTTGTACTGGGTGCACTGATAAAGGGCGTAGAGCTCCGCGCTAAAAATAGAGCACTGGTCAAGAAGCCGACATTGAAAAGAATCATCGCCAAGTACAGAGGAACACCCGACAGCATGGTTGGCCTTAGAACCGTCGGTGTAGGCTAAGACACTGTCTCGAAGCCACGTGTGAAGTGCGTGAAACTCCCTGCAATACACGAGGCCACGAGTGGTTTCCCTAGGAAGTGAATGGTGTCCGAAATGAACACGTCACGAAGCAAGGGCGGTTAAGAGCTTGCACCCACGGGGAACGTGGTGGGGAGCGTAAAGTAAAGCTGTTGAAGCAGCAAACGAAAGCGAACTCCGCGAGGCAATACAGAAGGCAGGCGGAGCCCATACTGGCGGCCAAGGGAATCGTCATAAAAGGGAGCGTAGGATGTGTGACAGAGCTTTCATCTACATTGTACAGATGAATCATCGTGAATGAAATTAAAGAAGATTATAATGTAGGTGACCTCACCTGACTGGATACGTTAAGGCAGTCAAATTATTTCTCATTTAAAACACTGTGGTAAGGTAAAACAAAAAATTATATATACCATGTAGGTAAGTAATTCAGTCACTCATTGACTACAATTTTATTCTTAAGCACACCACAAGTGTATGCAGAGCTAAATGTTTTAAGTTTGTGTTAATTCTAGGCTGGAGAATAACTGCTACCAGTCACATTAGAAGATGAAGACGAGTTTTGGACTTGTACTCTGTGGTGTACATTCATTTACATGGGTGTGGAAATATATAAATGAATCAAAATCCCTTAAGGTGGATGCAAGCCCAAAACAGGCCATGTGTGACGGATAGTGGTCTTTATTCTACACCACACAAAGGCACAATAGCGGAGTTCTACTATACCCACTGTGATAAAATGGGCTTCTTATATTTTCGTTGTTCATTTATGTACCTGTCAAGTACGCGTCAGATCTGCTTTGCGGCAGTCACTGAATGCTGTGAAGGCCTTAACTTGTCAGAAGATTTCAAAACCAATCTGCGCATCAGTCATTCTTTTTCATTTGAAAAGGTGTTGGCTTAAACCCTAACCGCTATGCGACTACCACCACTGACTTGGTTTGGTTTGTTTTGTAGGAAAAACCAGCCTTGAAAGTAGTCCAAGTGGCGAATGGCATCTGCATCACAAGGAGCCTGTAAGACAACATGATTCAAACAGAACCTACGCACACATGGCCAGTGTCTGGCAGCCGAAGCCGGACTGCTAGCAGCAGCATATGATAGGAAAGGCAAATAGTAGAATTTTAATTAATGATGTCCAAAAGAATTGAATTGTAGTAGTAAAAATTCTGTCTTGATACCAGTCAAAACATACAGTTCCGTTAAAAAGATTTTTTAGTTTATTAAGAATCTTTTTATAAAAATCTTAATGCTCTCGTTTATGTATTAATATCTTCTTTCATAATGAAACGAATTTACCGAATGCTGCTTACAAATCTACTGAAGAGGAGCATACACGCTGCCACCCAGCTCTGCTATGCCTCCCCCACCCCATCCCAGCCTCCACCTTACCCTCACCACGCAATCCCTTATCCCTGCTATCCTTTTCATAATACTGATTATCCTTTGATTTTTCACAAATGTTATTATAATACATATGTTGTATGAAAACTTCCTCAAATATTTGCGGATTAATTTATTCTATAGTGTATCTTAGGTATTTTCTCTTATTTCTGTATTAATCACATTTTTGTGATGACATCTATTTACAAAGTATCCAACTAGCTCCATTAAATGAACACCCATGCGAAACATAATCATAAGTATGACACAATACTTTACAAAGCGCATATGTTCTATCTAGACATTTTCTTTTTCGTTTTGTCTATGAAGTTTTATCCATACCTTATAAAAGAGTGTGCTGGTTGTCCGCACATTTAGAATTCGCAGCGCGGCCGATCGGTGGCTGGGAGCCCGATCGCGCGCCATCTGGCGGTAGTGGTCAGCTTCTGGGCGTTTGCACACCAGAGCCGTGCGGGGCAGCAGAGAGGAACAGAGAGGTGGGCAGCCAACCGGGTCTGTGAGCGCACGGGACGTGAAGGAACGCTGTCGGTGTATAGGAGAGGAAAAGCGCCAAAATGTAACAGCGAGGACCTTGATGCGCCTGGTGGAGTCTTATCGCCGCACTGGGCGTACGCTGGAGCAAAGCAGAGTGTGCGGATGGATAATTGCTGATGTTCCTAAAACGACGGGGCTGACGTGAAGTGTTTGACGCAGAGAGGGAAAAGAAGGTTCTGTATCGTGCCAGCGCTTTTAGTTTGGGGGAGGCCTATAAATGCCTCTACTTTGGATGCGAAAGCCGGTTCATGCTGTATTTGTGTTGAGGGCGTCAGATGTCGAAATGAGTTACCAGGCGTCCTCCGTCTGAAAGTACAGCATCGCGCATCCAAAACTGACTGCAGAACGCAACGATGTTGTGAGTACGGGAGTAATTTCATGATATAGTTTTATTAGTATGAGTAGTTGCCGGTGGTATTTATTTAATGGACGCCTCTACTTCGTGATGTGTGACGAAATGACGAATTAGTTTGCTGGATCGTGTCTGTTTGCAACTGAGTTGATTCCTCACACGAGGCCAAGTCTTCGGATATTGCTTGCTATCGTGTAATATTAGTTACACCTTATCTTTTGATAAAGCGTTCATGAACAGTGTTCTGCTAAGATAATTTATTGATCGTTTAATAAGAAAACTAAGATCCTGTTTAATGTGTTACCTTCGGAATAAGTGGAAGAGACATAAAAATTGAACTGAGTTTCCTGCTTTGATCAGACTGGATTTTGTTTTATGGATTAGTTAGTAATATTTTATTAATGGGTTATCTACATCTACATGGATACTCTGCAAAACACACTTAAGTGCCCTACAGAGGGTTCATCGAACCACCTTCACAATAAATCTCTGTTGTTCCTATCTCGACCAGCGCGCGGCAGAAACGAACACTTATATATTTCCGTGCGAGCTCTATTTCCAATATTTTATTATGATGGTTGTTTCTCCCATTGTAGGTCGGTATCAACAAAATATTTTCCAATCCGGAGGAGAAAGTTAGTCATTGAAATTTCAAGAAAAGATGCCGTTGCAATGAAAAACTCTTGTTTTATAACGATTTCCACCCAAAATCCTGTATCATGTCAGTAACACTCTATCCCCTATTTCTCGATAATACAAAAGATCCTGCTTTTCTTTGATCTTTCTCGGCGTCATTCGTTAATCCTGTCTGATAAGAATCCCACACCTCGCAGCAGTACTCCAAAAGATGACCGACAAGCGTAGTATAGGCAGTCTCTTTAGTAGATCTGTTACATCTTCTGTTTCACCAATAAAACAATGTTTCGCTCACCTTCCCCACGACTTTTTCTATGTGTTCTTTCCAATTTAAGTTGTTCGTATTGTAATTTCTAGGTATTTAGTTGAATTTATTGCCTTTAGATTTGACTGATTTATCGTGAAACCTAAGGTTAACGGATTCCTTTTAGTACTCATGTGGATGACTTCACACTTCTCATTATCTTCATTTGATTCTTTTATAATAAATGAAAAACGGGGTCGCGGCAGGAAGGGCATCCGGCCACCCCTAAAACTAACCTTGCCAAATCCGTTGTAACCCTGCGATCGCTGCGGGACTGTGGCGTAAGTGAAAGAAAGAATGTAAGTGGTGAGACTAAATAGCAATAAGTTTCTGCACTGCTTTCTACGCTCATTCTCCTGTATCTGTAATCTGTTTTTGCGCTGGAGAGTATATTGAACACTGTGTTTCAGTTATGTTTCTCTAAAGCATTGTTGAGCATGTGTATTCACCTGAAAGAGTTTATCGTCAGTACAGGTTTTCGATTCACCAGTGTTCTTATACTCCTTGCACAATTTCGTCTCTTCTGGTCTCCGTAAGACGTTACATTAATCTACTGATATTTCTGAATCATGGAGCATAATACTGATCGTTTGTAGTTTGCACATTTCTTCAGTTTTCCGTATTATTTTGTGTACAATGCAGACTACGTTCAAATTTGGAAGTATATCTCTTTCAAAATTTAGGAAAGTTTGTCTTATTTTACGTAAAAGATGATTCACTGACTGTTGCGAAGTTTCTTTCTGATATTGCTACTGAATCGATGGTTAATATATAAACACAATGGTGTGCAAAACTTAAGGAAGGAGGTAATTTTCGCATGATGTACCAATGCAAAGTAACATAGCTCGATGAAACTTGGACCATACATAGAAAGAACTACTAGAATATAGTGCAGAACGTAACTAAGAGAAATGCGCAACGAGACTACCAGAAGTGACGCTTTAACTCCGACAATAATTACACTTAAGTCACCGCAGTTTTTATGCTATCCTGGACTTTACAAAATCACAGACGCTTCAGTGCGTCCATGTAATATTGTACCTCCCCAAAAAATAACATCTGCACCACCAAAACGATCATGTTCGACAATGTTCCTGGTGCATTAGGTGCTCCCACCAAACGACCAGAATCTACTCTCATACAAGTATGTGACCTCACTCCTCAGAGGCTGATCTAGTCCCTACGTTCTTGGCACCACCGCAAACTGTGCAGTCGTGTTAAATGTGATGGCAATTGCTCCCGATGTTTGATGTGGATGTCCTTCTTGTCTGTTGCATGACGTAGCGGTCATTCACTGCTGTAGTTGTCAGTGACACGGCGACTGGATGCAAGTGGTCTTTTTGCCCGACGACCGACTTTCTGTGCACGACTGTGAGACGTCTGGCAACATGCTCCCGCGCTCTTACTCATTTCCACAGAGTGCTGAATGTGTTATGATGCTTGATCTATCTCGTCCTTACGTTTTGCAGATTTCTCATCGTTAACAAGAGAATTTCATTGTCTGTTTAGTATCCACGATTGTTTCTCACACTTTTAATTTTACATATTCAACTGACAACGAACATTAGCAACAGTAATATTGCATGATCTCGACATAGTCATACGAAGTAAAACATTGTGCACAGTGAGGTTGACGTCCTTTCAGATATGGCCCTATGTTAAACATCTGTAAATATCCGAGGTGTGCAGAAGTGTATAAAATGGTTCAAATGGGTCAGAGCACTATGGGACTCAACATCTGAGGTCATCAGTCCCCTAGAACTTAGAACTACTTAAACCTAACTAACCTAAGGACATCACACACATCCATGCCCGAGGCAGGATTCGAACCTGCGGTCGCGCGGTTCCAGAAGCATTATTTCAATAGTGATTCAGAGGACTAGGCATATAGCAGACAAAGTAAAATTTTTATTTTCAAAAAGTCTGATCCGCGAAAATAGCTAATAGCGCGAGTGTTTAACTCCATGAAGTATATCTCTGTAGCAAGTTTATAACCATGTACATGTGATGTACGAGTATTTACAGACTTTTTGTGACTGATGACTGTTAAATAATGTCAGCTAGGTGCGAAGGGATCACATAAAACTGTATTCCAAGCACAAATAACGCACAAAACTGAGGAAGAGACTGGAAGCACAACAAAGGAATTTCAACGAACGTGACGATCTACTGTACTGTTTATATAAAGCTATGAAGAAACGGCCAGAAAGCTGGGTCATATTTGAAATCAGGCAGTGAACTAACAATTCTCGAAGTTGTTTTTGGTGGGCAGAGCCCAGTGAAAATAAAAGTTGAAATTTATTCACATTTGTCAGAATTGGTTCACCTAAGAAGATCGCCCAACGTTCTTCTGACTGTCACGAAGATGAGAAGTTAGATGTAGAAATAATCTTCTGTGGAATTGTAAATAAACTGAAAATTTATGTCTGCCATGTTGAGTATTCGACTGACTATGCTACATAATTTATATTTGTAGACGCTATATTTCGTTACGTACTCTGCAGCGATGAGATATTCTTAACGGTAAGAGACTTGTGCTCAATCACACTTTGAAGTAAGGTAACAGAACCGATCTGCCAAATTATGGCCCTATAGCGGTGACATCAGAGTTATGGAACACATTTCGTTCTATAGGTTGATCACTTCTTGCGCCTATTCACGTTATCTGTCACAGACAGCTCATTCATCAATATGGAGTCAGGATTAAGTGAATATGTGATTCAGGGTGGTATGGCTGCTTACTAGTTATTGTTCTCCAGCAATGAATTCCTTAGTTAACTGCTGTACTTTGGTACATCTATTCGGTGTGACTATGTGCCATATTTGACAACCATTCTTTTTATTAATAGGCTGTTACTCACGGAAGTTGACTCCAGTGGTTATGATGTATCTGAATCGAGATTCTCCTGGTACAGCCTGGAAATGGTATCACATTAAAAATATTGGTCTTACACCACCTCACAGAGATCCGATGTCATTACATTACATGTAACAAATTCTTTGCTATAATTCCATTTTGCATTGCCTTTCGGGGTACAATAATTTTGGAAGGGTTTTTAACTTTTCCTACTATTGTTAGGTCAGAGTTTACTCTTTTAATATAATTTTTGTAGTTGATATATCAATATTTATTGATTAGTGCCACAACGTTTCCGTTATCTGTTTTTGTACTACTTGTGAAATTTTCCTATAATTTATTTACGAGCTCTGTCACATTTATGGAATTCACATTTTACTTCGTGTGTGGTGTTATGTTTTTCAGTTCTTTGCTTACTAGCTCTCTTGTCAGATCAATATTTACAACACTTCTTTCATTTCTTCTATCATTAATGAACACAATTTTTAATTACATTTGAGGCTTTCTGTGTATTTTTCATTTATCTGTGTATTTACATCGTGTGTTAAACCTTTTTCAGAAAGCTTAATTTTCTATTTGTGTAACACAGTGTCTCAGTGATTTGTCTGTCTTACATATCAGTGATGTGGACTGTTACACTGGATACTACTTGTGGCTTGGTGTGCTGTTTGTTTTGTTGGGAAGTGCAGTATTTCGCTGGGTTTTCATTTTATTTCTTCTACGACTGTATATGTAAGCGAACAACCTTCATAACAAAAAAAAAAAATAATCTGGTAGTATTATTCAAAACCACAACATGAAGAAGTTCTTTGCATAGCACGATATCCAGGGCTTGCTTCATGGCATAGAGTAACCTGACTTTGTTATTTAACCCAAGTTTGGGATCTGTTTGTTTCGTTCTCTGTGCACTGGAAGAATTGTTTAAGGGTTTTACATTTGTAGGAATGATAGCACTGGGGTTTAAATACTGTTAAACTTAAGATGCTGGATGATTTTCCGTATCTACTGTTCCAAATATCTCCATTCCCTGAAATTTTTAACTTTCATTCGTGATGTTGGCAGTACCCAAAACTCACAGAAATATAAATGAAAAAATAAAGAAAACGTTGAATGCAAAACAGGTGATAGATAGTAAAATTGGTGTGAAAGCGACTTGTCTTTTTCACGAAATGAAGGAAGTCTTTCCAAACTACTGTTCGCTGCAGTGTAACGTTTCCTAAGGATTGGTGAGCCACGGCCTCGACACTGAGGAGACGTGTTACTGAGTGCTGCATATTCATTAATGAGGAATGACGAGAGGATAATCTGTTCTTGAAGGATGTTCATAAGAGTAATAGAGAACGTCCAATATGACTAAGCCAATGACGATTCGCTTTTGGACGGAACTGGAAGAGCCATCAGCATTTTCTACGACAGCAGAGCTGCGGTAAATGTCGGGGGATGGTTGTAGTTCAGTTTGGTTATTAACTGATCACTCAGTAATTTCATACATGCTTTAACTCACAATATGTTTGCAATAGAAATTAATTCTGTGGTTTCGTGTGAATTAATTTGTGCACCCCTGAAATCTGTTCCACTGTCCTGGATAATAGTACAGAGCAAGAGTTGTAAATCGAAAATGCAGATAAAATACCTTCTGCACTATCCAAATTTTTTCCCCTTTTAATTTCCGTTGATAACTTGAAATATACTGCTATTTCTGAACCTGTAAGCATTATTACAGGAATTATATTTAATACGAATTGGATGTAATACTGTATTTACTTGTGGATTATTTGTAATTATAATGTAAGTATTGTAAATTGCTGGGTAATTACTAAGGTAACTGTGTTTAAATGTATCGATAGCAACGACGAAATGACAGTAGTTGTTCCGTTGTTTATCTTCGCGTATGGAGAGCCTCTGTGGCGCTGCGAGCTGTGAGGAGACACAGCAGCTTGACACTTCAAAAAACGCGGAAGTGTTTTTTGGGCGCTGTGTAGCTATGCTTGAGCCAGTGTAGGCGCACATAAATCGTTTTCCCGCGAGCATTGAGAGCACGGTAGGATTGGACCACTGGAGGAAGCTGCAGTTGTAAAAGTTGCCTGTGCCATAATTATCTGGAAACGAATCGTGTTTCTCAACCAGCAGCAGCAACAGCAGCAGCTCAGCATTGTCATCAGTTATATTCTTCGTCGTCCGCACAACTACAACATCATAGGACTGTTAACTGCCGAAGCATTACTAATAGTGTACAGGCATTACCCAGTGGCATTTTTCACAAATTTTGATGGTTAACTTTCTTTAATAATAATCTGCAATGCTTAACACTTGTAGGGCAGCTGTGTTATTAGCCTCAGACATTACGACCAAGTAGGTTCCCTTTCCCTTTCCCTGCAGTCACCGAGTGTCGTAAAAAATATGGAAATGAAGTAACTATATACGGCTGTTTATTTATTTACATGTCAAGTTCCGTAGGACATAACTGAGGAGCAAATCTCCAAGGTCATGCAACGTGTCAGTACATGAAATTACAACGTAAAAGAAATAACAAAAATAAAATGTTTATGAACAAAAAAAGGTCAAGCCATAAGTTTAAGTAAACGCAATCAACAATACAACGTAACAAATTCAAATGGTTCAAATGGCTCGAAGCACTATGGGACTTAACATCTGTCATCAGTCCCCTAGACTTAGAACTACGTAAACCTAACTAACCTAAGGACATCACACACATCCAAGCCCGAGGCAGGATTCGAACCAGCGACCGTAGCAGCAGCGCGGTTCCGGACTGAAGCGCCAAGAACCGCTCGGCCACAGCGGCCGGCAATACAACATAACAATCAGCTTAATTTTTCAAGGAACTTCTAGACAGAATGGGAGGGACCCATCAGGAAACTCTTTAGTTTCGATTTGAAAGCGCGGGGATAACTGCTAAGACTTTTAAACCCTTATGGTAGCTTATTGAAAATAGATGCAGGAGTGTACTGCATACCTTTCTGCACAAGAGTAAAGTAAGTCCTATCCAAATGCAGGTTTAATTTCTACCGAGTATTAACTGAGTGAAAACTGCTTATTTTTGGGAATAAGCTGATATTGTTAACAAGGAATGAGAGTAAAGAACATATATATTGAAAGGCCAATGTCAAAATACTCAGACTAGTGAACAGGGGTCGGCAAGAGGTTCGCGAACTTACACCAAGTATTGCCTGAACAGCTCGTTTCTGAGCCAAAAATATCCTCTCAGAATGGGAAGAGTAACCCCAAAATACACTCCTGGAAATTGAAATAAGAACACCGTGAATTCATTGTCCCAGGAAGGGGAAACTTTATTGACACATTCCTGGGGTCAGATACATCACATGATCACACTGACAGAACCACAGGCACATAGACACAGGCAACAGAGCATGCACAATGTCGGCACTAGTACAGTGTATATCCACCTTTCGCAGCAATGCAGGCTGCTATTCTCCCATGGAGACGATCGTAGAGATGCTGGATGTAGTCCTGTGGAACGGCTTGCCATGCCATTTCCACCTGGCGCCTCAGTTGGACCAGCGTTCGTGCTGGACGTGCAGACCGCGTGAGACGACGCTTCATCCAGTCCCAAACATGCTCAATGGGGGACAGATCCGGAGATCTTGCTGGCAAGGGTAGTTGACTTACACCTTCTAGAGCACGTTGGGTGGCACGGGATACATGCGGACGTGCATTGTCCTGTTGGAACAGCAAGTTCCCTTGCCGGTCTAGGAATGGTAGAACGATGGGTTCGATGACGGTTTGGATGCACCGTGCACTATTCAGTGTCCCCTCGACGATCACCAGTGGTGTACGGCCAGTGTAGGAGATCGCTCCCCACACCATGATGCCGGGTGTTGGCCCTGTGTGCCTCGGTCGTATGCAGTCCTGATTGTGGCGCTCACCTGCACGGCGCCAAACACGCATACGACCATCATTGGCAGAAGCGACTCTCATCGCTGAAGACGACACGTCTCCATTCGTCCCTCCATTCACGCCTGTCGCGACACCACTGGAGGCGGGCTGCACGATGTTGGGGCGTGAGCGGAAGACGGCCTAACGGTGTGCGGGACCGTAGCCCAGCTTCATGGAGACGGTTGCGAATGGTCCTCGCCGATACCCCAGGAGCAACAGTGTCCCTAATTTGCTGGGAAGTGGCGGTGCGGTCCCCTACGGCACTGCGTAGGATCCTACGGTCTTGGCGTGCATCCGTGCGTCGCTGCGGTCCGGTCCCAGGTCGACGGGCACGTGCACCTTCCGCCGACCACTGGCGACAACATCGATGTACTGTGGAGACCTCACGCCCCACGTGTTGAGCAATTCGGCGGTACGTCCACCCGGCCTCCCGCATGCCCACTATACGCCCTCGCTCAAAGTCCGTCAACTGCACATACGGTTCACGTCCACGCTGTCGCGGCATGCTACCAGTGTTAAAAACTGCGATGGAGCTCCGTATGCCACGGCAAACTGGCTGACACTGACGGCGGCGGTGCACAAATGCTGCGCAGCTAGCGCCATTCGACGGCCAACACCGCGGTTCCTGGTGTGTCCGCTGTGCCGTGCGTGTGATCGTAGCTTGTACAGCCCTCTCGCAGTGTCCGGAGCAAGTATGGTGGGTCTGACACACCGGTGTCAATGTGTTCTTTCTTCCATTTCCAGGAGTGTATAATACCATACGACATAAGCGAATGAAAATAAGCAAAGTAGAGTGATTTTCGCGTCGAACGATCACTTACTTCACATACCGTCAAAATATTGAAAATGGCAGCATTAGGTATTTGAACAAGATCCTGAACGTGGACCTTCCACGACGGTTTACTATCTGAACACCTAGAAATTTGAACTGTGTAATTTAACTAATCATGTGTCCAGTCTATGAAATTGAACTGTCGGGTTTTGTTGTATTGTGGCGTTAGAAACTGTAAAAAACAGTATTACTATGATTTAGCGTTAGTTTATTTTCTACAAGCCATGAACTTATGTCATGAACTGCACTATTTGAAACCGAGCCAATGTTACTCACGACATCCTTTACTACCAAGCTAGTGCCACTAGCAAACATAAATATTTTCGAGTTACCAATAATACTCGAGGGCAGATCATTTACAGAAATAAGGAACAGGAGTGGCCCCAACACTGAACCCTGGGGCACCCCCCCTCTCCCATTTGACTGTGCCCTACTCAGACCCCACATCACAGCCATTCTAAACACTGTGAATAATGACCTTTTGCTGTCTGTTGCTAAAGTAAGAGGTGAACCAATTGTGAGTTACTCCCCATATTTCGTAAAGGTCCTACTTCTCGAATAATATTTTGTGCTCAACACAATCAAAAGTCTTAGTTAAATCAAAAAATATGCCTATCGTTCGAAACTTTTTGTTTAATCCATCCAGTACCTCACAGAGAAAAAGAGAATATAGCATTTTCAGCTGTTAAATGACTTCTAAAGCCGAACAGTACATTTGATAGCAAATTATGTGATATAAAATGATCAATTAGCCTTACATACACACCCTTTTCAGTAACTTTAGTAAAGATTGATTTCACAGAAATAAATCTAAAACTGTCTACATTATCCCTTTCTCCCTTTTTATAAAGCGACATTGCTACTGAGTACTTTAATCGTTCAGGAAACTGGCCATTCCTAAAGGAAAAATTACACATACGGCTAAGTGCAGCACAGTACTTTAGTATTCTGCTAGGCACTCGGTCATATCCATGAGAGGCCTTAGTCTTCAGTGATTTAATTATTGACTCAATATCCCCCTTGTCTGTATCACAGAGGAGAATTTCGGAAGTCAGTCTTGGAAAGGGACAGAGTTATATGAGTCACTGTAGAAACTAAATTTGTAATTAATTCACCTGCAGTGCTCAGAAAATGATTTTTAAATGCTGTACATAAATCTGATTAATCAGCAACAGAAATATTTTTGCTACGAACTGACTATATATCGTCGACCTTGTGCAGCTGACCAAACATTTCCTTTACAACTGGCCATACAGCTTTAATTTTATCCTGTGAATTAGTTTTCTATTTGCGTACCACATACTCTTTGCCTTCCTAATAACATTTTTAAGCACCTTACATTACTGTTTGTAATGGGCTACTGTAGCTTGATTGTGAATGCTTCAATCATTATGATATAATTCTCGTTGTGTTCTACATGATATCCTTATCCCACTAGTCAGCCACCGAGGCTGTCTTTTACTGCTAGTACACCCTGTAGAAAGTTCTAATTGAAAGCAACACTCAAAGAGCATGATATATGTGTTAAGGAAAGCATTATATTTGTCATCTGAGTTATCAGCACTATAAACATCCTGCCACTTTTGTTCCTTGACGAGGCTTAAAAAACTCTCTGTTGCCGTTGGATTAACTTTCCTATATAGTCTGTAATTATATGTGACATTTGTTTGAGTACAAAAGCCTTTTAGTGTTAAAATTTGTGCATCATGGTCTGAAAGGCCGTTCACCCTTTTACTAAAAGAATGGCCATTTAGTAATGAAGAATGAATAAAAATAATGTCTGTGGCTGTGCTACTCTTCCCCTGCTCCCTAGTTGGAAAATTCAGGTCATATGAATTTAGCAGATCTATCAACATCCTTTTTCTTGCACAATCATATATAAAATTAGTATTGAAGTCACCACATACAACTAATTTCTGGAACTGCATATAACGTGAATCAAGAAGCCTCTCTAGCTTGAGTAGAATGCTCCGAAGTCAGAGTTAGGGGACCTATAAACAACAACAATTAGAAGTTTAGTTTCACTAAAATCAACTGCCCCTGCACAACATTCAAATATCTGTTCAGTGGGAATACTGTTTTTTACATACATGGCCACTCCCCCACTCCGCAAGAACTCTTGGAAAAATAGCCAGCTAATCTATATCCTGTTTTGTTTGCTAATGACCTGTTCGTCTAAATTTTGCTGCCTCAGTAACCGTTCAGAGACCTAACTAATTTACAACTAACTTCAGTCATTTAAATTAACGTAAAATTTCACTTGGAAAGCAATAAATAAAGATGCAGTAGAAATTAAGAATACGCAGTTCCATTTATTCTGTATTTAGCCCAGCGAGTGAATTCTGATGTATTTTATTGTTCTTATGTTAAATGTAAACCAGTTGCTTATTTGCTTAAAGTAAATTCAATTCAGTCTTTCATTAATTAAAAGTAAATAGCTTGCTTTTTTCCAAATCCTTCATTAAATTACCTGAGATGACTGAAAATAATTTTTTATGTAACAAAGTTTCTATTACGGTCAGTCATTTGTTTTAGCAGCAACTTCATTTAACTCTGCTTTCAAAATTTTCAGATTCAAAATCTAAACTGTTGTGTTGTGGAAAAGCATGACAATCTTCTGTTGCCACGCCAGTGATTATTTGCTTCATTTTCTTTACCATTAGCTTTCTTTGGATTTTGGGTATTCATTACCGTAATGGACCAGTGACCGTTATCCCTTTTTTTGCCAATCAGAATTTTTTGCATTAAATATCACGTGGTAACTTCCCCCACCCCCACCTGGCTTCCGTGTATTTCGTGAGCGGTTGCACTAAATTCCTTCCATTTCAAATTATTATCATTATTCAGATTAGGCTTAAATAGATTCCTCCTTCAGAAGCGTCTATTGTACACTATCCTCCTATTAACTGCTATTATTTTTCTTCGGTAACGACAATCTTACTAATTGCAAAATTTTATTATTCATACGCGATCACTGTCATTAATATCGCAGTTCGGTAGACCGGTTAGGAAGGGGTAGGTTACAGAGTCATTGTTGAACATATAATTAGTTTTTATCCCAGAAATCAAATATTTACAGCCTCATTTCACGTTTTATGGATCAATAATATTAATCATGCTGCACTGCATCAGTCAGTTTGCTTACTAAATTAAAATTTATGTTACATTATTACATTGCGGTTACGTAGTCTCCAATGCACTGTCTCTGCGAACTTGTGAGTGGGTAATGGCAGAAAAAAAGGTTGCATTGAAACATACATTAATTGTGAGTACGTAAGCTATTCTATTACTAGCTGTCTGAATTATTGAGAGACCTGTTGTAGTATGGAACTACATTTGTGATAATCGGGTTGTAGAAACTTAGTCTTTTGACGATGCTAGTTTGTTTTATGTTTTAGTACTCATGATAGTGCAAGATCGATATTCTTTCTCTCCTGTTCTCTAATCACCACAGAAAATCGCTTCTGTAATATCTCGCGTAATCATGAAACGAATATTACAGACGTGGAACTATTTGCGCAATTATTTTCACTGATGACTACCACATCAACGGAAAAGAAAACCAAGTCTATCCAACGGAGAATGTTGAAAGGAGGAGTGAAACATTGTATTGATTGGTCTACTAGGGAATATTTATTCAATAATGCAAAACCGATCTTTCCTGAAACTGAAGTTATTACAAAGTGCTTTAGGCTTTTAGGCGTGTTACGCTTAGAGTGACCGTCACACTGAGTAGTATGCTGTCTGGTACCAGGACTAAGGTACCCCAACTGAGAGCTGAAACTATCGCTGTTAGAAAGGAGGGCACTGCTCTTACTTTTGCTGCACTATGTTGTGCCTTTGCTTCCTCGGTCTGTTTTGACATAATGATTAATGAAAAAGGTAAGTCAATAAATACATGAAATGAGCTGTGCGAGAGTCTTTATCGATACCTCCCCCTTTCGCGTAACGTCTTTGTCCTGTTGGTTGGAAGCAGCGGCTCGGGGTGCCACCAGAGAGAAGCAACATGTCGTTTCGCGAGAATAACAGGCAGCCTCTCACTGTTGATTGTTTTCTGAAGGCTTCTATTCAAAGGCTGCTTTATAAGTTTTGGTAACTTATCTGAAATGTAGTTGGTTGCTTGAGGCGGGTAGTTAAATTTTGATGTTTAGTGTTTTGGTAGTTTAATGTGACTGCTGTCACGGCTACCTGCCAAATGCCGTTTTCTAAATTTTTGATTATCTTGGTTGTCATCAAGCGTAATCGTTTTAAATTTGTATTTACACACATTTGTTGTCTTGAGGGTACTTAGTGAATTACTGTCTTTCTTTATTTGTTAAATTTTAAGGTGGCTGATATTTGTAATTGTTTTTCATATTTTATTGCTTGTGCACCCATTATTCTGAGCGTTTACCAGTGCGATAAGGTTTATAAAGTGTAAATTGCTTTTCTGCAGTGCCTGCGTGGATCATTAAGAGAGCTAGAACTACTTTTTGCTATTGACATTTGATCATATTGTTAAATGAGTTTATTTGATCCAGCAGCTTACCACTCACCAACTTATCGTTTCATGGAAGTCCACAGATTGGCCTGTATAATGGTTCTCTTCACGAGCATATTAACTTAAAATCGTAACACTCGTCACATTTTACTAGCCTATTTGTAAAGCAAACATATTGAAAGTCTAAACAGAAACTGATAGTAATTGATAGATTATAGCGTGATAAAATTTCCAGCCTTGGCACACCTCTAGGACGTTTGAACACCGGGTGTCTGCAAAGGATCTCAAAAATTAAACTTCGAACCTGCTGTATGAAAAAAAAAAAAAAAAAAAAAAAAAAAAAAGATTTTCTTTGTAAAAGTAGCGAAATACTTCACTGTTGGAGCAAGTTATAAATATCTGGTCTTCTGCGCTAAGATTTAGCTCTGCGTTGGATCAGTGCGTTTAGAATGGGCAGTGGGATTGCTCTCCATTTGTAATCGACCCTTAAGCTATTCGACAGATAATGGTTTACAAGCCGCGACCGATGCTAACTAGAGCAAATGGCGGTAGCGATATAGGGCCAATGTAGCAGACAGTCGTTCCATTAACTGCACAATAAACGATCAACCGTATCGTCATGGCGTATTCTATGGGCAAATGCAGTGGAAGTGCACATAAACATATTTCCGACTGTCAGAGCAATCCCATGATAACGTCACAATGTGCTGCATTATGGTAACCGGTGAATTCATGTCTCTAATGCTACTTGAATCAAAGTAATTGCACTAGACCTTATGATACTTCCAATAGTCAGGTAGCTAACCTCCATTCGCCTTCTGTCAGATTCTCATGTCCCAATAATATTCTGACATGATCTGTGAAACTTTAAACACAAGAAACGATATGTTCGACTAAAATCAATTTTTGAGCGTTAGGTGTCAAGCTGCGCGAGCTAGAATTATATATACACTGAAAGACCTAAGTCGAAACAAGGCCCCCAGAGTAGACAACATAACTTAGAACTGCTGATAGCCTTGGGAGAGCCAGCCATGTCAGAACTCTTCCATCCAGAGAGCAAGATATTTGAGACAGGCGAAATACCTTCAGACTGCAAGAAGAATATAATAATTTCAATCCCAAAGAAATAATGCGTTGAAAGGTGTGAAAATTACCCAACAATCACTTTAATAAGTCATGTTTGCAAAATACTAACACGAATTCTTTACAAACGAATGGAAAAACTGATAGAAGCCGACCTCGGGGAAAATCATTTCGAATTCCGAAAAAATGTTGAAACACGCGAGGCAATACTGACCCTACGACTTACCTTAGAAGATAGGTTAAGGAAAGGCAAACCTACCCTTCTAGCATTTGTAGGCATAGAAAAAGCTTTTGACTATGATGACTGGAATACTCTCTTTCAAATTGTGAAGGTGGAAAGTGTAAAACAAAGGGAGCGAAGGGCTATTTACAATTTGTACAGAAACCAGATGGCAGTTATAAGACTCGAGGGTCACAAAACGGAAGCAGTGGTTGATAAGTAAGTAAGACAGGGTTGTAGCCTATCCCCAATGTTATTCAATCTGTATATTGAGCAAGCAGTAAAGGAAAAAAAAAAAGAAAATATTCGCAGTAGGAATTAAAATCCATGGAGATGAAATAAAAATTTAGAGGTTTTCCGGCCGCGGTGGCCGAGCTGTTGTAGGCGCTTCAGTCCGGAACCACGCATCTGTTACTGTCGCTGGTTCGAATCCTGACTCGGGTATGGATGTGTGTGATGTCCTTAGGTTAGTTAGGTTTAAGTAGTTCTAAGTTATAGGGGACTGATGACCTCCGATGTTAAGTCCCATAGTACTCAGAGCCATTTGAACCATTTTTGAGGTTTGCCGACGACCCTGTAATTCTGTTAGAGACAGAAAAGTACGTGGAGGAGCAGCTCAACGGAATGGACAGTGTCTTGAAAGGAGGATATGAGAGGGACACCAACAAAAGCAAAATGAGGATAATGGACTGTAGTCGAATTAAATCAGGTGATGCTGAAGGCATTAGATTAGGAAATGAGACAAAGTAGTAGATGAGTTTCGCTGTCTGGGGAGCAAAATAACTGATGATGATTGAATCAGAGATGATATGAAATGTAGACAGGCGATAGCAAGAAAAGCGTTACTGAAGAAGAGAAATTTGTTAACATGTAGTGTAGATTTCAGTCTCAGGCAGTGTTTTCTGAAAGTATTTGTATGGACTGTAGCTATGTATGGAAGTGAAACATGGACGATAAACAGTGTAGACAAAAAGAGAATAGAAGCTTTCGAAATTCAGTGCTACAGAAGAATGCTGAGGATTAGATGGGTAGATCACGTAACTAATGAGGGGGGTACTGAAAAGAATTGGAGAGAAGAGGAATTTGTGGCACAACTTGACTAGAAAAAGGGATCGGTTGGTAGGACACGTTATGAGGCATCAAGGGATCACCAATTTTGTATTGGAGGGAAGCGTGAAGGGTAAAAATCATTGAGGGAGACAAAGAGATGAACACACTAAGCGGATTCAGAAGGATGTGGGTTTCAGTAGTTATTCGAAGATGAAGAGGCTTGCACAGGCTAGACTAGCATGGAGGGCTGCAGCAAACCATTCTCTCGACTGAAGACCACAACAATATATATTGTAGTTATATATATATATATATATATATATATATATATATATATATATATATATATATATACAAGAAAGTGTGTCTTTTAATCACTAGACACGATTCGCTACATTGAAGTAAAGCATCATCAGTGGTATGTAATTACAAATATTTAAATTGGTAATAGAGGCCAAGTGGGAATGCTTGACCAGGCGTCATTAAATTCTACATTTCTTTCGCCATATTGTCCGTAGTGGCACCCTTTTGTTGAGGAACACAAGCATTTTCTTGTAGCTCTAACGACGGAACAAAACTACCCTCAGGAATACACAGGGTATTCTGTTTATCTGAAGACACTGAAATATGTCGAATATGTCAACCCTCACCCCATCACATGTGTGGGTTTCTTATGGAGCAAATTTGAATTCTTAAATGAGAACGCCGGCCGCGGTGTTCTAGCGGTTCTAGGCGCTCAGTCAGGAACCGCGCGACTGCTACGGTCGCAGGTTCGAATCCTGCCCCGGGCATGGCTGTGTGTGATGTCCTTAGGTTAGTTAGGTTTAAGTAGTTCTAAGTTCTAGGGGACTTATGACCACAGATGTTGAGTCCCATAGTGCTCAGAGCCATTTGAACCATTTTTTTAAATGAGAACCACCAGTTTTACTGCCTATTCGGATTCTACGGAAAAAATACGTAATTTATGTTTGAAACATTACATTCGTTGCATGAATGATGGCGCTGTAATCGGAAAATCAAATTGGGTATAATGTCATATGTTTCAAAACGGTATCCAATGATATCTGAATTAACACCTCACCTCCACGGTGCGAGGGTATGACAAGCAATTAATTCAAACGTTTAATGGGACTGCACTGCCTGTTATGGTAAGTCGCAGTTCGGTACATGGCCACAGTGGCGTGTCAAGCAGTCCTCTTTTCGTTTTGTCGAAGGTATAAAACGTTGAGAAGGGGGCTTCCTATTAAAATTTATGGAATATTTTTCTATCCTACCCTCGCCCCGAAGATGTATGGGGTTAATTCAAGTGAAGTTGGATGATATTTTGAAACTTACGATTTCCTATCCGGTATGATTTTTTCGATTACAGCACCATCTGTTATGCAACTACAAGGATGATGCAGACAAAACTGAAGTCATTTATTGCGTAGAATCTGAATCTGCAATAAAAATGGGAGTTTTCGTTTAAGATTTCAAAGTTGCCCCCCCCCCCCCCCTGCCTCAACACATGGGGTAGGGTGGGTGGTTGAGTTTGATATCACTGGATGTCCCTATCACAAACAAACATATTTTATCTATGAACTGTTTGGTTCCCATGTGCGGTATTCTCGATATTTCGATGTCTTCAGATAAACTGAGCTTCTTGTGTATAGACAGCTAACAGAATTCCTAGAATGTAGTCTTTCACGGTCAGTGTTTTCTCCAGTTAAAATTTCCGGGCTGAGAGGCCGTGGTCGATACATAAAACTGCCTCCTGACGTTTCTTCTCTATCTGGGGGCATCTTCCGACGTAAAACCGTCTCTCAGCCAGAAAATTTTAACTGAAGAGTTAACAAAATCGTTGTGAAATAGGCATTGGCTATATTTTTGTCACGGTTTGCTACAAGAAAAATGCACTTCCTTCAGGGATCGTAAAGCGTATAATTACACTAGTTCTAAGGAAAGAAAGATATATATGTCTGGTGAGAAAAGTTGTGATTCCTATAGAAGTTTGAAAGTTCAATCGAAATTTGTTTTCACTTTTTCTCTGACTTGGGTATTTTAACTGGTGTGTCTTTTTCTATCTAATATTTTTTATGAATGCAAACTTATTTTTCTGGCTCAAGAAATTATAAACTCAAGTATCTCAGTTAAGTAAACTAACACTACCACGTTAGCGAAGCATAGAAAGGTGACATCTGTGGCTGTATTCACAAAAGGACACACCTTCTGGCACGTATTTTAAAGAAAGGTATGTAGGAAAAGAGAAATTGATACAAACGTGGCTTACAAGATCCAGTTTTTTCTCTTGCGTGAATCACCTTTCTTGTCTCGAATGAGATACCAGCAATAGGCGGCGGCCAAAATTGTTGGCGTCCACTCTCCTTCGTACCATTTTCCCACGCCGGATATGTCTTTATTCAGTATATGTTTTGGTCTGATACATCTCTGGAGCTTTCTGCGAAGACGTCAGTGTAAGAATATAGGTAACTTACTTTCAAAGACATGTTCAAGTCAAGACCTTAATAAGCGTTGACCATTTAATTTCCTACTTCCTTGTAATTTTCAAATGGTTTAAATGGCTCTGTGCACTATGGGACTTAACATCTGAGGTCATCAGTCCCCTAGAACTTAGAACTACTTAAACCTAACTAACCTAAGGACATCACCCACATCCATGCCCGAAACAGGATTCGAACTTGCGACCGCATCAGTTGCGCGGCTCCGGACTGAAGCGCCTAGAACCGCTCGGCCCCCGCAGCCGACAAGGAACTGGAAAACTCTCAGTGTGTGGCACTGGCCTTCGTGCAGAAGGTAGGTCCGGATAAACAATTTGTATATTTGATTTCTTCTTTTAAACTCCCCGAATATTCATCACACAAAAATAATAACCTGAGATATGGTCTTTAGGTTCTCTCCATACCATAGGTTCAGCAAATAACAGAGCGTTTGCTTTTCTTTCCCCCAGTTAATTAATTTACAACAGGAAGTTGCACTACGTGTGCATGGCGCCAATTATTTATCCTGATATCCATCGGCTATTAAAAATAACGTGTGTAAGACTTATGTGTAATGTGTGAAATTCTCTTTGTACTACTTGCAAATGTCAATTACCCACAAATACAACAGAAACTGTTGGGACTACTACATCGGCAGCAGCGCAGGTGAGGCATTTTCTGGAAAAATAAAAAAAATTATCAGTATTAACTTCAAATGACACTGCATAGCGAAGTTCTGAAAGATTTCGCTATGGAATTTATAGACAAGAGAAAGGCCTGGGATATTACTATTATCAATTTATCAGTTTATCACCTATCAATATCGTGAAGCACGAGGTTAATCCAGCCATAGAGGTTTCTGCCGACTTCATTATTCGATGATAATTGATCGATCGACCTGAAATGATTCCTACGTAAAAAATATTCGTAAGGAATGAATCGAAATGATCAGCAACTCGATTTCAGGGTGGTTCTTCTTAGCGATATTGGATAGGTAACGGGAGAACATGTTATGTGTTTGGTCGTTCTACCCTCGAACAATTCGTCTTCGTCCTTTCTTTACGGCTTATGAAAGAAAGATGCAAGTGTTCATGACAAGTTATGGTTATTCTCATGCGATATGATCAAATCTGATAATGCAATTAAAGTCTACTTACATGTTACCAAAAAATATGTTACGTTTTATCTCAGTTACGGTACACAGAAACATGTCTGCATACTCTGCAACAGCCACACAAAAAAAAAAGACACCACAGAATGCAAGAAGAAATAATTTGGTTTACATTAACATATATGTAGATTTTGTTTCCGTTTGGTCTCGTTAGCAAAGGTGGAAGACAAAACGTTTTTATTAGCATTTTAATTACTAAATGTATTTTACACAGAAAAACATAAACAGAAATACCCCACGTATCACAGTATTAATACGTTTCTGTTGGTGTATTTTCATCTCACAGTTAAGACGATTATGAAGTTATATTGGGGCAATCCATACATGTATTACACGGCTACCATATGTAAAGCTATAATTCGTATTTACTCCCTCCCTTCTTTCTAACTTGCTTACTTACTTGCTATTTCTTGTATTACAAAATAGCATAATTAATCACTTCGCAGGCAGAAACATTTTACGCTTGCTGACAGTGACTACGAACTTAGGTTTCATCAAATATTTGACTATGGCACCACACATTCGGGATGTAGTACCAACATCTGATCACTAAAACAGTTGTCATAAACAGAGAAGTTATTATTACCAACAATTATTTCCAAAATTTTTACGTATATACCACAGGTAATTGTTTTTTTATTAGATATATGTTGGAATTACCAGAAAACTACCCCTTTATAACGACGTTCTGATGTCACATCTGAATTTCTCATTAAAAATTCGTATGAAGTCATGCACTTTTATCACGAAATAGAACCATTGTAGAACGGTGTTTGTTGATCGCTGGCGGTATGATGTAGCAAAACAGCCGTAGAGGAAAGAGATCCATTTTTCCCGCCCGCGTACAGGCGAGAAGAGGCGTGGTGTGTCGTTACGTTGGAGGCCCTGAAGGCGCCGCGTCGGTTCATTTATTTGTTTCTCACGTGTCAGACCGAGCATCCAGAGCAGTCGGCCGGGGCTGTAATTCCCAGCGAAATTTACGGCCAGCCAGATTAAGCAGTCAGGAGCAGCCGACTGCCCTGACGCCGCCAGCAGAATAACTTCTCAAATTACTTCTCCGAGCCAATTCCGTAGATATACAAAATGTTACGACCACGCTTCATAATCAGGCGTACTATGATATGCCATACACGACCTGTCTGAGATAGGCAAATAAGTTTTTCTCCGGGTTCGGTTTAAGCTGAAAGTTCTCCAGGACCAGCACTTCTTGTAGTTTATAAATTTTTTAATTTCAGGTACTAATATCAGGAAAGTATCCTTATGATAGTGTTAAGCGATGTAAGGGACCAAAGTATGATTTTAATTGGGCGCTGGAGGCATTCCTTCATCGAGGTGCGAACCGTCACTCCCCTCACCCCCAACCCCATAACACCATCTGCATCCAAAATGATGTCAGTGAAATGTTTCGAAGAGGTTCCTATCATAAGAACCCGAAACCACAAGAGATAATTATTAACAGTAAGGGTAACCATGGTTTCTCTTTCTGTGTGCTTTGTGCTTTGACGACTTCCGTCTTGTAATTGAGGATATTTATACAGTACTTTATCCATATCTGAGTCAGAATCATAACATATGTTACGTTACTTTTAAAACAGTCTTGAAGTGCAGAAGAAGAAAACATGTAAATAATATTGATACAGCGATAGCAAAATTATTTATGTACAGTCGTGCTCAAAAACATCCGAACGACCTGAATTGCATTTCGCCTGATTCGCATGCAACCCGCATAAAGTAGCTGTCTAGCAGGTCCTCTAATCGCTCCTTGGTACAGTCGTTTGACTATTGAAAATGGTTCCAACAAGTCACCACTAGAAAACACTGCACTGTATCGCAATAACTCGAGATGTAAAGTAATACTACGATACTACAAATATAAGGGAACACCTTATCACAGGTAAGACTGTCCTTAAGGCCTGTAAGCTCACATTTATTACAATAAATGACATACCTGAAATGTTACCACTCTCATTATTACGTCAGATAGGTAATGCACGTAGTCAGTTCGTCGTATTCATGATTTCCTCTTCAAAGAAACATACCGTATTATTAACACAAAATGACATTAAAAATTGAAGTTAATCACGAGCAGATAGTTGATAATACGTATGAACTTCAAATGACACGACGAACCGTATCGTTCTGCATATGGATTCAAACTCAGGTCATGTAGACTAAGCAAAGATTTCGTGACTGACGGAAACTAACAGTCATTCCTGACTAGGCGTACAGAGAGTGATGTACCTCGATTTTAGACAGTATCAGTTAGCAAATATTAACTTTAAATTACATAACGCAAACATTTTTAACGGACGCGAATTCCTACCCAGCACCTATTGTCCCTGTTAACGAACTACGAGAGATGTTAAATATTGCTTCTTAATAAGTAACTTATTTGAAATGCCGTGAGGTAAAGCTTTGTGTTAGACAGGGATACGAACCCAGAACCTAATCGGATAGATATCGAAGCACAATCAACCGTGACATATTGGATTTTCTCTACAGTAGCTAGATGTTTCAACTGAAATGACGAGACGAAACATTAATTTTTTCCTTCCCAGGACTCCAACCCGGCACCTATCGCTGTAATATTCTAGAGAAAACGAACGTTAAATATGGGTTTGTTGCACCAGCAGCGACATGTGAGCATGTTTCAACTAGAAATAATATGACGAAGAGTTCAGTGCTGACTGGGAATAGAGCTCCACGCATGTCGTTGTTGACTACACACAAAGATCTCGCAAATAGTTCTGTGTCTCACTGGGAGACAAAAACGTCAAATATCCTTAGTGTTGACAACGAATGACGAAGCAATAAAAATCGGAATTATTATCCACCAGCAGATAGGTGTTCTCATGCTAGACCTTGATAATACATAATGAAATCTTTAGTGCCGGGCCAGTATTCGAACCCTTTCACGCGCAATATGTGGAGATATTGAGGAATCTGGAGTTTTGAACAAACAACAAACTGTAGCCGAGCTGCATTGTCACGAAGGGTTCAAATTCCGCGTTAAGGGCGGTCTGAGTTGCATTCCCAGTTCAGAACCAATTTTATCGACATACAGAAGCTCAGATAAAAGATGGAATAAGTGTCTGTGAGCCTACATAGCGTTTGTTTCGTCACTAGAAATAAATAACTAGTATAAGAAAGGTTACTGGTGATAGAGTTTCTACATGTCGCCACTCCAGACTTTATTGTGGCTCAACCTAACGTCTACTTGGTAGAGAAGGAATATCACTTTTAATGTGAATTTCAGACCACAATGCCATTATATCTTCTTCACTTGGTGTAGCCAGAAGAGAATGGAATCTGTCTCTCCCTATCTAAAATCATTGACCGAAGTTGGAATCGAACCCAGACCATAGACATATGAACCTATCATCAGCCCAACAGACCACCAAATCCTCTTCTCAGGGGGCTCATATTTCTATCATAACGCCGTTGTACCACACTGGCAGAGAATTCTGACACACAGGCTCCCTGTATCAATTTGCAGCATGTTCAGTAAATTCGTTTACTTGGTTGACCGAATCACCATGAACTAGCTGCCTCGGCTACCGAGTGCATCTTTATTTTGTAATCACCAAAATAAAGTCACGTAACTGCCACCAACACAGAACTTCCACCAGTGTAGGATGCAGAAATTAAAATAGGAAGCCTTCCTTTCCACTTGAGCTACTCTATTGCGCTATCGGTTTGTTGAAAACGTCGTGCAGTGCAAAAGAAAAGGTATAACTGTTTGTGTCTTATAAGTATTGACCTGGCGATATGCATTATCCCACAGCGCTGTGCAGTGCAGAAGTTCTGGAGGAATTGTTCTTGACTTCTGGAGCTGTTATAGCTACGTGTCAGCTAGTGGCGTAATGGTAAGTATCGCGCACGGTAGATGAGATGTCACGAGTTCGAGTACATTCACTGCTATATTTTGTAAAACTCAATTCTGCTGTCTGCTAAAATTATCAATCTATGTCCGCAGCTCGTGGTCTTGCGGTAGCGTTCTCGCTTCCCGCCCACGGGGTCCTGGGTTCGATTCCCGGCGGGGTTAGGGATTTTCTCTGTCTCG
Source organism: Schistocerca nitens (assembly GCF_023898315.1). Taxonomy (NCBI): domain Eukaryota; kingdom Metazoa; phylum Arthropoda; class Insecta; order Orthoptera; family Acrididae; genus Schistocerca; species Schistocerca nitens. The sequence continues at coordinate 588,220,719 of NC_064618.1, forward strand.
TGATGACTGGGTGTTCCGTGTCTTTCATCATCACTTCATCATCATTGACTCGCAAGTCGCCGAAGTGGCGTTAACTAAAAAGGACTTGCAATACGGCGGCCGAACTTCCCCGAATGGGGCCTCCCGGCCAACAATGCCATTCGGTCATTTCATCAATCTAATGGAACTTGTAACATAATTTCCTTCACTTCTCAACCCAAAATAGTCGTATGTGGAAAAAGGGCTAACTTCTGCGACATTTTGCTAATTTCAGGTTTAATAGACAGCCAGACAATAGATGCATCTCGAAACTTTTGTACTATGTATGGGTAGAGCGCATCGTGCCAAAATACGTCGGAAAAGTATTTTCTACATTACCTGTCGTCTGGTAGTGGCATTTTATTCTTCTTCAAACCTTGTTTCACAGCTTTAACTCAGAAGAAGTTTTCTACATGCATGTAATCAATAAACTGCATGTGCATTTTCAGACTGGTATAGATGACATCAGAGAATTAGCATATATCGTTGATGATTAATTTCTCTCTCATGTTTACTATTGTTTTAACACCATTAAAGGAAACCTTATGAAAATTGTGAACTGTATTATAAAAAATGAAATAAAACTACTCACGATAACAGTAACGGCGAAAGTCTGTTTTAATAAAACCGAGTATCTGTACACAAGCGTGCCTCTATCGTCACAAATTGGTAAAATACTACTCACTTAGATTTTGATTTTTTTTTTCGGGCCTCCATCCTCCCCTAATAGCCCGTCACTTGCACTCGCCATAATTGCCTTCATCGCCTAGCTTCAGTAGGAGTAATTATAATGAATTAAATGTCTCCTCATTAGACGGAAATGAAAATACTTCTTGATTGGTACCCCTGACTCTCCGGAGGTGTACGCGTGGAATTTCAGCAGACTGGTGTCTTTAGAGTTTGTCTTCTCGGTGAATAGCTGTTGATAACGTATTCCGTTGTCGAACATTCGTTTTTTCGTCCATCTCTCAAGTGTTATTTCTGTTTCAGCTTCTCTTAACTCAGAAGCCCTGGCCACCAAAGTCTCCATGACATCCTACCAGGGAACCTTTTTGGTTTCCTAACATAAAGTAAATTAAAGAATAAAAATGCCTCCACATTAAAAGAAGTGATAAAGTAAAGATTCTTGCAATATAGTGACTCTATGTCAACGTTCTTAATAAAAAACAGGCATAGTTTTCTCTATATTTCGTCGTTCGTATCAGTGTCTGGTGTTCCATCGTTAAATGTATCCAATATTCTTCTTTACTCTTCTCTTTCTCGGAGAGGATGTAGTATACAGTCTGGTCCTTTAGCCAATTGACTGCACGTCGTTTTGTATTGGGATAGGGAGCTACGTCAGGGTTGAGTAGGCGTGTCGGTGTTATCGTTCTTGGTGATGTTCGCATTATGCTTGCGAGTTTCTGTGTGCAGAGGGACCATATGTCCTGTATAGCGTCGCAAGTAAATCTATGCTCGTCTGTGTCGACTAAGTTACAGTATATCTGATACAGTTCGGTGTTTCAGACAGGTAAATCTTGTGTAACCTCGAATTGGTCGGGAATTTCCTATTGACTTCCATGTACCAAGTAGAGCGCACCGTAGATGAAAGATGCGGGTCGTGAATGTTCTCCCAGACTTGTTTCCAGTTATAACCTTTACATTTCTCCTCCACTATATTGCGTGGTTTACTTTCCGACAATGTGGCGTAAATTGCCTTGACTTTGTGTCGGTCTGCCTCTGGAATTCTTCTTTGTATTTAGCTAAGTTCTAGGATGAAATACCTTAAGTGACAGAGCGAGTTCAGAATGTGTTTTACGTCTACAGGTGGGTCCAGATTGGGAGGCACTATTTCATTCAAAATGTGAGCCGTCAGTGTGTTAGGTGATCTGTGCCACTGTTTGTATGTTTGACTAACATACAAGGCTTTTGCTTTGAGGTAGACATCTGTCAAATTGAGGCCTACCTTACAAACTGGGAGGGTGAGGGTTTCATACTTTACTTTAAATATCTGACCACTGGTAACAAAATGGCCAAGCGCTGCTAACATTTGTTGTGCCATAGTCTTTGGTAATGGCAGTACTTGGGCAACGTAATTTACTTTGGAAATTATGTAGGTATTAACTAAAGCCACTCTGTGAATGGCATTTAGAGTTCGCAGGTTATGTTGCCGTATGCAAGAGCGCATTTTTGCCAGCAGTTTTCTGTAGTTCAATGCAGCCGTGCGGCGGATATTGCGTGTGTATTCAATCCCGAGGCAGGTGATCGTTTCCAAGCTTCTTATTCTTTCAGAAGCACCGAGTTCTAATCCGCGTCCAATGTGCATTAAGCCTGACTTGTCACGGTTGAGTTTTGCCCCCGATGCTGCTTCATACGTTGTTACAATGTGGAAAGCTTTCTCTTAGTCCTCGTCTTTCGTTACTACTAAACTGACATCATCTGCGTATGCCTGGCAAATAATCTTCTGACCATGAATGAGCAGTCCTGGAAGGTCTTGCGTCAGGGAGTACAAGAATGGTTCCAGTGCTATGGCAAACAATGCCATCGACATTGGGCAGCCCTGTCGTAGCGAACTTGCGATACTGATCGGCCTGCTTAAGCGTCCATTTACATTGATTTGCGACGTACCATTCATCAGGAGGGTTTTAACAGTATCAGTGATTTTCTGAGGAAAATGCATGGCGTCCATGGTTCGTACGAGATAGGAGTGGTTCACCCTGTCAAAGGCCTTTTCAAAGTCGAGGGACACGAGAGCACTTGGGATGTCACAGGCTTCGGCAATCGCTATCAGATCTCTATATGCAGTTAAAGTGTGGAAAATATTTCTATTTGTTCCGACACACGTTTGGTAGTCGCCGGTAACGCTGGTAATGACCGAATTTAATCGTTGCATAATAACACGTGCGAAAATTTTATAGTCTGTGTTATGTTAAAGGTCGGAGATTCTCAACAGTTTTGCCTCCTGGAGTTTTTGGAACTAGCAGCACTATCCATTTACAAAAATCGTTCAGGCTGTCATTTCGAATGTTCATAATGTCATTACAGACCAGAGTCAACTTACTAGTTAACTGTTGCCTAAACGTGCGATAAAACTCGGCGGGTAATCCGTCAGGACCAGGCGATTTATTTATTGGGCTTCGGAGAATGGCGTCTGTTACTTCATCCTCGATTATGTCTGAGGCGAGTTCTTCCGCTTGTTCGACCAAGTCTCCCCCACGCCCTTTCCGTAAGGACTACCTGCGCTGCGACATCTATTGGTTTTTCAGCTAGTAACGCTGTAAAATGTTTATAAATTTCTTCTTGAATAGCAGTTTGTGTATTGAGAAGGCGATCGTCTGCAATTTTTAGCTCCGTCAGTATTTTCCTGTTTCTTCTTTTTTGCTCTTGTATAACGTGGTACATGGATGTTGTCTCCTCCCGCACTGCATTTTGCAGACGTGTTCTCACTTTACAGCCTTCAGATTGTTTTCGCGTCAGTGTTAGGAGTGTCGCCTTGATTCTTTTAATCTGTAGGTGATTGTCCACTATTGTATTATCGTTTTTATAAAGGTCGCGTAGGCACTGAAAACAGAATTCTATTGTGGTCCTCTGCCAGGCGCATTTCTCGCGAGAGTAACATTTCATCGCTTTTATTAGAGCTGGCTTTGCACATTTTATCCACCACCAGAAAGCCGAACTGTACATTGGAAATTTCCTTTCACAATCTGCCCATGTGTGTTGGAAGACGGCGTGGCACGTGGATCTGATAAATGGGTAACATTCAGTTTCCACGGGCCTCTTGCTCTATACATACCCTGTTTTTCCATATTTATGGTACATATATATGCTACATGGTCAGAGAATATAAGTGGCCATCTCTCCACTTGCAAAATATTATGCCGTAAATTGGCAGTTGCATAAATTCTGTCAATGCGGCTGGCAGAATGGCTGGTGACGTGAGTAAAACCGGGCGTGTCGCCGTGTTTAAGTTCCCACGTGTCTAGTAGGTTTAAGTCTCTAACAATGTCCAGAAGTTCTGTGAAAGTGTTAAAATTTGGCGTTTGGTCTTTTGGTTTTAGTACACAGTTGAAATCACCTGCAAATATTACTTGGCCTGTGCGGGTTGTAAAAAATGGCACGATCTCCTCCTTAAAAAAATCCGATCTCTGACGCTTCTTTCCCGTTCCAGAAGGGGCGTAAACATTTATGAATCTGGTGTTGTGGATCGTCCCCGCGATACCTCTGCTGTTTGGCAGTCTGTCGACATTGGCTACGGTGATGCCTTCTATGGTCAAAAGTGCGGTTCCGAGTTCACTGCCAAGTCCCGGATTGATTAACGCATTGTAACCTGTGATACGTTCCAGATCAATATTGGCGACCTCTTGCAACAGCGCAATGTCGATATCAGCTGCATATAAGAAGTCCGTAAGATTCTTCAGGTTTGACGCGCTTCTGATCTTGTTGATGTTGACCGTGGCAACACGGTATGCCTGTAAAGGTGGCATGATGGCAGAGGTATGCGTGGCGTTGAGCCGCTCCCTTAGTGATGACGGAGGGGCATCAATTAAAAGAAGTCGGGGTCGGCATCCACCGCTTTAACAGCAGTTTCAGTCTTCCGTTGCCTTTGCGATTCCGTTCCCCTTACTGCTGACACTGTTTCTCGGTGTTGTCCCTGTACTTCGGTCATATCGTTGTCGTGAGAGCATTCTTCGACGTCGTCCGCCCAGTTACGTGGATGGTGAGATTCACGCGGATCTGCACTGCTATCCGGCAGGTGGCCATCTGTACCTTCTGTATCCACTGACATCATCTTTGTCTGTGATGAGGAAGGTCTGTTGTCGGAGTCAGCCTCTGAGTCGTCAGTACAGGACTTTTTGGACGTCTGGGGAGTTGCAGTGGAAACCTGAGACGTCACCTCGGTCAGCTTGTGACGCACCTGATTGGCCTTCTCGCGCAGCGGTTTCGCTTTTGTGTCAGCACCCTGTTGCGCGATTCTTCGTTTCTTCTGCTTTTTCGGGGAAGGGCACTTGGAGTTTTGAGCAGTGTTCTCTTGAGTGGCACAGTCTTCGTCCACGGGAAAAACTTCCGCCGCTTGCGGACGTCCGGAGACAACATTGACCTCGCTGCCACCCTGCGTCTCCTTATTTCCCTCCTTAACTTCCTGTAAGGAAGCTTCGCGGGTTTCCGGTACATTACTCGTCTCCATTGGTATGTTCTCCTCTTTGTGGTCAGTGTACGCATCTAGGGTGAAATCGACGCTGGGCTCTGGAGCGGTGTTTACACGGGCGGCGGCTACGTAAGTGATCGGCAACGTAGAACTTGGGCCAGGCTACTCAGCTCGCCAGCCGGGATCTGCGCTACGCGCCTTTGAATACACTGTGCACGGACGTGTGCTGTAGATCCACATCCCGAGCATGTCCGTGGTTGCCCGTCATAAATTACTATGGCCCTGTATCCACTTATAATGATGTAAGATGGAATATTCTTCAGCAACTCGATTTACACTTGCCGCACACCGTTTAATACTGGGAATATATGTTGACCTGACCATTTCTCAGCAACGTTGCTTACTACCGAACCATATTCCCGTAGTTTGGCGTTAATTTGCTCGGCAGTTACTTCGAAAGGGAATTCAAATATTCTAATGGGTCGCAACCCCAGGCCTGCCTGCGTTATTTGTACGCCGCCAACGTTTCCGTCTGAATGTTTGAACTTAAGAGATCCACCACAAGACTCAACAATTTGCTCGCATCTTTCAGGCGTCACGAATTTCAAGTAGACGGTACTACTAACGATCGATAAGTATATGCCAATTAAATCGTCAAGCGTTAATTTCATAACATCTCGAACAAATAGTTCTACCTCAAAGGATTTTGGTCTAGCAAATTTCGGGTCGAATGTCAATTTAAGAGTGTCTTTCCGTTCTGGTTGATTCATGATTGCGTTCGAGCATTCATTACTGAGGTTAGTGTTAACGCTGTAAGCGCGCACTCACCATGCACAGCGACCGCCGCCGGCAGCGACGAAGTAAACACGACCAGCCGCTCCGTACGTCCGCACCGCACGGCTGCCCGCGAGGGAATTCGATTGGGTCTGTGTTTAATTGGTATGCTGTGTCATACTCAAGAGGTATGCAAATGTGGCATTTCATAAATAATGTTATGTATTCCTAGAAACCCAAAATTTGCTTGTCAGCAGCGGAAATGGCTCTGAGCACTATGGGACTTAACATCTTAGGTCATCAGTCCCCTAGAACTTAGAACTAGTTAAACCTAACTAACCTAAGGACATCACACACATCCATGCCCGAGGCAGGATTCGAACCTGCGACCGTAGCAGTCGCGCGGTTCCGGACTGCGCGCCTAGAACCGCGAGACCACCGCGGCCGGCAGCAGCGGAAAGAGGCGTTACCTGTTGTGCAGCATTGTAAGTTTTTCACCATTGCACAATGAGCCGAAAGTATTTTCTTGCGCTTTCCTTATCGATGTTTGATCTGACTGATTGTAGCTCTTTCACAGAAGGGATAAAAACGTTACACTCAGTGAGGCTGGAACTGCGAACCATATCAGACGCCTTTTCACAGACCAGCACGTTACCACAGAACTGGCGAAGAAGTATGTGTCTTAGTTTCCTCTTACGAGACCAATAGTGGCTAGAACTCGTAAACCGCTATTTGAAGGACGAGATTAATTGCAATTTCCACGTGCAACGACTTTCCTGGGCTAAAAACCGTAAATTTACAATCTGTTGTTACACCTCAAGCGATAATAACTCAGATTATTAAATGGAAATGGCAGGTAAAATCAAGTGAACTTTGAGGCTTAATTCCGTGCACACCAGGAAGTAACTCGTCGATGACAGAGTTGCCAAACATACATTGCCTTGTTGCCAAATCTCAGTTACAATACCAGCAGGAAAAGAACCGATGTGATCCTACAGCGGGCTGGGAAGTGACCATAGCTGGTGTCTCCAAGTCGCGGCTGCTACGGCCTGGAATACGTAATGCGTCTGATTAGCATTTCTGTAAGTAGGTTTAGGGACTGGAGCGTAATTACTAATAATACTCAGAACTGATTGCAAACTAAACTTCATACATCAGTAACTCTCATAGTTGTTTTTATATTTCTTTCGTAAGTGTACTCAAAACTAAGAAATTCATTCACAGACGTTTTCGTGCCTCGCCGATAGTCGAGCACAACAAACAAATAGAAAAAGAATGCGTATGTGTGTGTGACAAAGTGAGAGGGAGAGAGAGAGAGAGAGATAAAAATCAAAAAGAATGAGAGAGAGAGAGAGAGAGAGAGTAAGAAATTGTAAAGAAATTGAGTCATTGTATGTAAACAAATCTTTCATTAAGTTGACACGTTCCACATCATTACGAAATATCGTATTCATTATCTATGAAACAATAATTAATCTAATGTAATCTAATCTAATCATATCATATTGATGACTAGCCATGAAGAGTCATGAATTACTGAAGTTTTTCCCAATACCAGTAACCAAATCTAAACTTGAAAATAAAAGACGACAGTTTTTGTAATAAACCGGGACTTCTATCAAGACCCTTTCGTCCCTGTTAACTAACCACGAAATATGTCTGATATACCTCTATTCTAAAGTAACAAAGTGTGCATGCATTTAAAGATGAAGTGCACGATGTGAAGTTCTGTGACAGAGATACGAACCCAACACGTAATCGGATTGTTAACTAAGTAAAATCAAATGTTACGTATCAGTTTTTCTTACCAGCTGCTAGGTGCTTGACTCTAAAATAAGGATACAAACTTTTGTGCCCAAGCGACAATCGAACTGCTCACCTACCGTGCATCCACGAATATGGCTTAAGTATCAGTTGCTTACTCACCAATAGTAAGATGTGTGCGTGTTCGACCAGAAATAACGACACCTATTGCGATTGTTGGCAACACATGAACAGCCATTAAAAATGCACGTTAATTTTCACTTACAGGCCGGTGTGCACGTGATAGGGCTTGAAATGAAATTATGAATAATTTTGTACTGGATCAGGATTCGGACCCATATACTTACCTTTGGAGGAGACCTTGAGAAGACTGCAGTCTTGAGAAAAGGAACAAAATGATTGAACTATACTGTTCCGAGAGACTCAGATCCTCGAAATAGGAGATACGAATTCGAATCACAGTCCAGCACCAAATTTTTCAACGTCTCTGGTTCAAGTAAAGTAAGAGCCCTGTTCCTTTAAATGGCTATCGGTTCATCAAATATAATAAAACTTTCTAATGTAAGTAAGTTTACTGGCGACTGTATTTCTGTTTACCATGACTTCCGCTATGTCATTTCCCAACGTAAACCGGCTCTGTCCAGTTGGTAATAACGTGATGTTTAATGCGGATTCTGGATTATAACGTCTTTATCTTGATGTTACTGGGGGTAAATTAAATCTCTTTGTGCCTCTTAAAAGTAAATGCCTGAACCCATGCATTGCACCTGTGATAGTTCGCTCCGCCAGACCATTGTGGCCACATTTCCCAGCCCCAGGAGTGTGCTGTAACAGGTGATGTGCTTAGCGTACAAAATAGTCACGGTGAAAAAACGTGAGACTATTAAATGGTTAAGTAGAAGCAAGCTTCTGAAGCGGAGATTATTCTATTCTCATGTGAGCAGGATGTAAAGACTCTTCTAGGCATCATAGGCTCGATGTGAAGCCATTTTGAAATTTTCACAAATTCAGCAAATTTATTAGTTCGAAAAAATCTACTGGGAAGTGTGAAGTTACCGGATAATTCGATTATTACCGTCATTAGTACTATCATTTTCTTCATACCGCTGCTGGAACACTGTACCTGAAGACCATTTGATGTCTTTTGGTCATTATAGCAGTAGTTTCCCAAGAACAGGTTCTTTCCTGTCTACGGAATCCTTTTCATGTGAATATCAAACATCAGTAATAGCTCGTAGATTACATTAAAACTAAAGTAATTGATGAAGACGTTACTTGATAACAAAACTGCGCTGCCTTTCTTCATTTACTTGCGCCTAGAAATGGCTATCGAGTACTGCCAAACCAAAAAACAAGAGATCTTACTGCCTTCCAATATAGGTCGACATGACCTGTTTCAAGATGTGTGTGACAGACAATGTTTTAGAAAATCAATTGTTTTCCTTTGCAATAAATTATTCTAAGCTATCCAAGTACAAAATTTGCGCAATATTAGTTCAAATTTAATATTCGCTTCTATAATGTAGGAAAGTATTTCACAGTTGCAAAATTCGCATCCGACTCATTGACCTTACACTTAGTCGCTGACCATAAATTCTAGCTCAGAGTAACACCAGTTTATGTAACCTAATGTAGCGAAGACTGTTTGACAGTGGTCTTTCTCACCGGAAAATACGCAATTCACTCATTGGGCTCCATAAGTACACTGTAACAGTAATTTCTGAGTGTATGCAATGCATACGGATTAGAAATTAGTGGTGCTCTCTCTTCCACTTCTGTATACAATATGCCTGACCTAAACGGGCCTTTTATCATTACAGGCCCTGTGCAGTGCAACATCATACTGACAACAGTAATGTGCTTATACTGACAACTTGACTGTTCGTTTTACCTGATTTTGTAATAATTTAAATAAAACAACATAACCTTCCAGTGGGAGACATTTCGTCCCCCTTTTCCTTCTGTGAAATTTGTCAGTAAGCCTTTTGCCTTCCAACCAGTGAAATGCGGTAGAGTACGGCCGGTAAATGATTCACAAACCACGATTTAGTGCCGTTAAGACGATTTATTTAAACGTCACAAGACTGCACATAAGTGCAATCGATTTCGAGGTGCAAAGTGTTTGTTATCTGACTTTTGTGACAGGTGGGAATAAGTGATTTCCAAAGACTTTTTATTGTGCTGAAATAATCTTTTGTCACAAAGTAACAAGGTAAGTGTTTTATTCGTATCTATTTTGTAGGAAACTGTAATCGTGATGGAAGATTATACACTTGAATGTTTGACACAACTGGTAGGATGAAACGCAGTATATTAACCAAACCCCGCGCCTCCTCTCCGTATCCTCCTATAACACGAGCCCGGGATTCTCCTCGCATTCCGCTACAGAGCTGTTCCTAGCACAGCTGAGAATTGGTAACATCGTCACAAACATTAGGCAACACTGTGACAGGGCAATCACTTCCGCGTATGGTACTGAATTGACTCGCTAAATTCACTTGATATTCCCTTTCCATTTGAATGACTCGTGCTGTATAATCTTCATGCAAACTAAGACACTGAGACAGAAAATTCAGTTTTTTGCCTAAAGAAATGCTATTCTTCACATAAGTGACAACTTTTGTTATCTTGCACGATGCGTTATGAGGCTGAGCGACAAATACCATGATGAGAGTGGCGTACAGGCAGCAGTGTGTCGGGTAGCCCGGTGGTACCGCCCGTGTCTCAGATCAGAACGGCTCAATTACTCGTCAGTTCTAACCGTGGTAGGGGCCAGCGTGTGTGCTTTTTTTTCTGATATATTTTATGGAGCTGCGAATTTCCAGAAAAAATTCTGTATCGAAATCGGAAGGAAACGTTTACACATCAAATCCTCTTGGTAGTTCGGCTCAGTAAGTTGTGTTAATGGTCATAGATCTTGGCTTTGTGACTGCCAAGCTGCTTCGCAATACCAGGGTCTCTGAAGAAATTCGAATCGACAATCAGTGATACGAATTTCAATATCGTTCTTCACTTAAGACTCACATGCCAGGGTGATAAGTATGAAGGAAATGAACCTCTAGAATACTATAGGGCCTCTATGCTAAATTTCCACAATAGCAATTAGAAACTTCCTGTAGACATTTAGTAACGTGCTGACCTGTCAAAAAGTGTCTGTTATGGTTCGCAGTTCCAGTCTCACTGAGTGTGACTTTTTTTATCCCTTCTGTGAAAGAGCTACAAACGGTCAGATCAAACATCGATAAAGAAATCTCAAGAAAATACTTTCGGCTCATGTGCAATTGTGAAAAACTTACTATGCTGCACAAAAGGTAACGCCTCCTTCCGCTGCTGACAAGCAAATATTGGGTTTCTAGGAATACATAACATTATTTATGAAATGCCACATTTGCATACGTCTTGAGTATGATACAGTATACCAATTAAACACAGACCCAATCAAAATCTAAGTGAGTAGTATTTTACCAATTCGTGACGATAGAGGCATGCTTGTGTACCGATACTCAGTTTTATTAAAACAGACTTTCGTCGTAAGGTTATCGTGGGTAGTTTTATTTCATTTTTTATAATACAGTCCACAATTTTCATAAGGTTTTCTTTAATGTTGTTAAAACAATAGTAAACATGAGAGAGAAATTAATCATCAACGATATATGCGAATTCTCTGATGTTATCTATAACAGTGTGAAATTGCACATGCAGTTTACTGATTACATGCATGTAGAAAACTTGTTCTGAGTTAAAGCTGTCAAACAATGTTTGAAGAAGAATAAAATGCCACTACCAGAAGACAGCTAATGTAGAAAATACTTTTCCGACGTATTTTGGCACGATGCGCTCTACCCATACATAATACAAAAGTTTCGAGAAGCATCTATTGTCTGGCTGTCTACTAAACCTGAAATGAACAAATTGTCATAGAAGTTAGCCCTTTTTCCACATACGACTATTTTGGTTTGAGAAGTGAAGGAAATCATGTTACAAGTTCCATTAGATTGATAATTTTATCAGACAGCAGAATTGAGTTTTAAAAAATATAGCACTGAGTGTACTCCAACTCGCGACGTTTCATCTACCGTGCGCGATACTTACCGTTACGCCACTAGCTGACACGTAGCTACAACAGCTCCAGAAGTCAAGAACAATTCCTCCAGAACTTCTGCATTCCACAGTGCTGTGGGATAATGCATATTGCCAGTTCAATACTTATGAGACACAAACAGTTATACCTTTTCTTTTGCACTGCACGACGTTTTCAAGAAACCGATAGCGCAATAGAGTAGCTCAAGTGGAAAGGAAGGCTTCCTATTTTAATTTCTGCATCCTACACTATTGGCAGTTCTGTGTTGGTGGCAGTTACGTGATTTTATTTTGGTGATTACAAAACAAAGATGAATGCATGCACTGGGTAGCCGAGGCAGCTAGTTCATGGTGATTCCGTCAACCAAGTAAATGAATTTACTGAACATTCTGCAAATAGATACAGGGAGTCTGTGTGTCAGAATTCTTAGCCAGTGTGGTACAACGGCGTTATGGTAGAAATATGAGCCCCTCTGGGAAGAGGATTTGGTGGTCTGTCGGGCTGATGATAGTTTCATATGTCTATGGTCCGGGTTCGATTCCAACTTCGGTCAATGATTTTAGATAGGGAGAGACAGATTCCATTCTCTTCTGGCTACACCAAGTGAAGAAGATATAATGGCATTGTGGTCTGAAATTCACATTAAAAGTGATATTTCTTCTCTACCAAGTAGACGTTAGGTTGAGCCACAATAAAGTCTGGAGTGGCGACATGTAGAAATTCTATCACCAGTAACCTTTTTTATACTAGTTATTTATTTCTAGTGACGAAACAAACGCTATGTAGGCCCACAGGACACTTATTCCATCTTTTATCTGAGCTTCTGTATGTCGATAAAATTGGTTGTGAACTGGGAATGCAACTCAGACCGCCCTTAACGCGGAATTTGATCCCTTCGTGACAATACAGCTCGGCTACAGTTTGTTGTATGTTCAAAACTCCAGATTCCACAACATCTCCACATATTGCGCGTGAATGGGTTCGAATCCTGGCCCGGCACTAAAGATTTCATTATGTATTATCAAGGTCTAGCATGAGAACACCTATATGCCGGTGGAGAATAATTTCGATTTTTAATGTATTTTCATTCGTTGTCAACACTAAGGATATTTGACGTTTATGACTCCCAGTGAGACACAGAACTATTTGCGAGATCACTGTAAGTTCAAGATGTTATTACGAGCTGCTGGTGGAGAAAAATTCGGTAGCTGACGTCTCTTTGTGTGTATTCAACAACGATATGCGTGGAGCTCTATTCCCAGTCAGCACTGAACTTTTCGTCATATAATTTCTAGTTCAAACACGCTCAAATGTCGCTGCTGGTGCAACAAACCCATATTTAACGTTCGTTTTCTCTAGAATATTACAGCGGTAGGTGCCGGGTTGGAGTCCTGGGAAGGAAAAAATTAATGTTTCGGCTCGTCATTTCAGTTAAAACATCTAGGTACTGCTGAGAACATCCGATATGTCACAGTTGATTGTGCTTCGATATCTATCTTATTAGGTTCTGGGTTCGAATCCCTGTCCAACAGAAAAGTTTTACCTCACGGCATTTCAAATAAGTTACTTGTTAAGAAGCAATATTTAACGTCTCTCGTAGTTCGTTAACAGGGAAAATAGGTGCTGGGTAGGAATTCGCGTCCGTTAAAAATGTTTGCGTTATGTAATTTAAAGTTGGTATTTGCTAACTGATACTGTCTAAAATCGAGGTATATCACTCTCTGTACGCCTAATCAGGAATGATTGTTAGTTTTCGTCAGTCACGAAATCTTTGCTTAGTCTGCATGACTTGAGTTTGAATCCATATGCAGAACGAGACGGTTCGTCGTGTCATTTGAAGTTCATCCATATTCTCAACTATCTGCTCGTGAATAACTTAAATTTTGAATGTTATTTTGTGTTAAATAATAAATTCGGTATGTTTCTTTGAAGAGGAAATCATGAATACGACGAACTGACTACGTGCATTACCTATCTGACGTAATAATGAGAGTGGTAACATTTCAGGTATGTCATTTATTGTAATAAATGTGAGCTTACAAGCCTTAAGGACAGTCTTACCTGTGATAAGGTGTTCCCTGATATGTGTAGTATCGTAGTATTACATTACATCTCGAGTTATTGCGATACAGTGCAGTGTTTTCTAGTGGTGACTTGTTGGAACCATTTTCAATAGTCAAACGACTGTACCAAGGAGCGATTAGAGGACCTGCTAGACAGCTGCGTTATGTGGGTTGCACGCGAATCAGGCGAAATGCAATTCAGGTCGTTCGGATACTTATGAGCATGACTGTACATTTCTAGATTAGTATAGTGACTCGCCTCACGTTAGGGATGGGAAAAAACGACCCGTTCAATCCGATATTCGTATTTTATTGCCGAAGAACCGGTACTTCTCGATATTTGTTTGCTCTCGGTTATAACAGGTGATTTTATTTTTTACCAGTAACTGGGTGAAATGAGCGAACTACCGTGAGCCATAGCAGCACTGCTGAAATTTTTCGTTTCTAAAGAAAGCTTTTTTAAAGAAAGAGTAATTTTTATTCGTAAAAAAATTGCGTTACATTGAAATATTGTGTTATTATAGAAAACTTGTATAATGATTAGTGTTATTTTAATAACAATGCCGACAAAAACGAGCACAAACGCATGGCATAAGAATTAGTACACCATTGCTGAGAAATCAATAACGTACCTGATACCGTGTGTTGTGGTTTACTAGGAGGTACGCACGTACATGCAGTGTGCAAAATTTGTCACATCTGTTCTGTATGGTAGTTTCTCACTGTCGTCGTCGGACATAATTTGTATTACACAATGACACCAGCCCTGGTCTGGAAGTTTTTAGTAAGTGCTGTATCAATGAAATGCAATGCTCCTTTTGCTTTAAAGAACTAAAAACGAGAGGAGCCACAACAAATTATGGACGTAAGGAAAAAATTTAAAAGTTTAACAGTTCATCCATAGTTTACAGTAAAAATAGAGCAGCTGATCTGGTGCCTGTCTGTACATAAGATACCTTTATCTACTTGTAGTCCTTGAAAACGGACAAGTTAACACGAAAAATAGAGTTCTTCAGCCTCAGTTTCCACTGTTCAGCACTGTCTATTCGTAATGTCCCAATAGTGGTACGATCGCCGATTCCAACAAGATTTTAGAGAAGAGTTTCAAAAAATTAGAAGCAATGGGAGAACACTGGTTTTTTTGTAGTAGTCAGCCATCTGTCACGTCAGAGTTTTGTAAACCATCGTCGACAATTTTGTAAAGGCCTCGTTTCTACTGCTGTGGAGGCCGAGTTGCCACTGTTGTTACGGTAGGCCTAGTTTGTGAGTTCGTGAAACGGCTTCTGGTGCAGTACACCGCTAAGACAACTTCTTCCTGTCACTATTACACAGCTATGCTGCAGGGTCAGGTAACAAGATAGATGAACGATGGTTCTACAACACTCCAACAAATTTGTAACAAAAGACACACAAATGAGGTACAACGTTTGCTTATCTTTGTGACTTGTTGAATAATGAAGTCCGCAGCTCTGCTTGTAATACAACAGAAAAAAGGCCCTCAATGTTTAAATGCAAATAATCGTAGGTAAACTTCACAGCACATAGCAAATGCAATTTGCAACAACTGTCCACTTCCAAGAGTTTGTAAACGACGTTCCATGTCTGAGTCAGCTCTGGACGATGATCTGTAACTAAGTGGGCGAGAGCTTCTCTTCTATCTTCCGAGTAGACTTCTGCCTGTTGTCGTCCGGTCATTGGCGGATTGTACCCGGCCGACAATTGGCCGAGGCGTAGTCGATATCTTCATCAGAAGCGTGACCCGTGGCGCTGGTGGAACTCGTGTATGTGGCGAGTCTCTACGGCACTGGCGCCAGCTCGCATCTTTGCACTCGTGGCTCTTTTTCCCTGGCTGTGTCTTGTTCTGACGGCACATAAGAGAAGTAGCCAATGGTGGACGGACTTAAGTTTTCTTTTTTGTGGCTATTTCATCTAATATTTTGATTCCCTGTATTGTAGGACGGCCGGAGTGGCCGAGCGGTTCTAGGCGCTACAGATTGGAGCCGCGCGACCGGTACGGTCGCAGGTTCGAATCCTCCCTCGGGCATGGATGTGTGTGATGTCCTTAGGTTAGTTAGGTTTAAGTAGTTGTTCTAGGGGACTGATGACCTCAGAAGTTAAGTCCCATAGTGCTCAGAGCAATTTTTTTGTATTGTAAACAAAATTTTTCAATCTTTATTCGATTTTTACGTTTATTAGAGGAAATAATAGGGATAAAAAAACGAAAATCAGTTATTTCAGAAACTAGTTGTCTTGAGCGCCTTTAATAGCGTGGTTACACTGGCGATAGAAAAAAGCGATGTAACCGAAAACTGGTTGTTTCATCGATAACCATCATCCCTACATGATGTGCGCGAATTTTTTGGCTACAAAACAGTGGACACCACTAAAGACTTTGACGACCTGCAAGAATAATGAAAACTTTCGGGTCCACATAAGTTGGTCTATGGCTGTTTTCATTGTCACACACAACAATAAAACGAAAATATTACACATTACTCCACTACATTTTGACCTCACACAGCGACAGTGGTTTAATGTTCCCATAATAAAAAATAAAATAAAAAAAACAGTCTGTGTTGCAAGTGCCTTATTAATAAGCACTACTTTTGCGCGGTTTCGGCATCTTCAGATTCTCTGTAATTATAACAACAATCTTGTTACAAAATAGTTCATTCGTGAGCCTGTCTAGCACCGATGAATACAATAACTAAGCTAAAGGTGAGAAGTAAAGTGATTCACATGCCTTCAGCAGCGGAGACCCCATTAGTCATGTTTAATAGCCATTGCTACGATGGCGTTAAAGCGAAAACCGCAGTCACCAAATGCAGGCTTAGGAAAGCCTCAAATGGCAAGCGAAAGTCTAAGTTTAGGTGTAAGATTACGATATTAATAACAAATTAAATCTGCTTGAGTGCAGGGTCAGCAAGCAAGAAAGAAACAACTAAACCGTAGCAATATAGATTAGGGATCACAGTCATGAGACACCATGGTAAACAAATACTACACAAGACAACGCACACGCTAAAGCAAAAGGGCCGCACAGTAGATTGACGTGAGAGTGAAACTTAGTGAAAGCTTCGAGAGGCGGCTCTGACAATAAAGAAGGATTCAAATAAAGGAAATACTGAACACAGCCTTTTAAATCTGATGGAATACAATAAAATACTCTTAAAAGTAGACAAACTAGAAGTAACATAGAAATTAACTATTGCAGAGAACTGCTAACTATTAAGATGGATCGAAATGTCAATCCAAATGAATCTACATCTACATCTACATATATACTCCGCAAGCCACCCAACGGTGTGTGGCGGAGGGCAATTTACGTGCCACTGTCATTACCTCCCTTTTCTGTTCCAGTCGCGTATGGTTCGCGGGAAGAACGACTGTCTGAAAGCCTCCGTGCGCGCTCGAATCTCTCTAATTTTACATTCGTGATCTCCTCGGGAGGTATAAGTAGGGGGAAGCAATATATTCGATACCTCATCCAGAAACGCACCCTCTCGAAACCTGGCGAGCAAGCTACACCGCGATGCAGAGCGCCTCTCTTGCAGAGTCTGCCACTTGAGTTTGCTAAACATCTCCGTAACGCTATCACGGTTACCAAATAACCCTGTGACGAAACGAGCCGCTCTTCTTTGGATCTTCTCTATCTCCTCCGTCAACCCGATCTGGTACGGATCCCACACTGTTGAGCAATACTCAAGTATAGGTCGAACGAGTGTTTTTGTAAGCCACCTCCTTTGTTGATGGACTACATTTTCTAAGGACTCTCCCAATGAATCTCAACCTGGTACCCGCCTTACCAACAATTAATTTTATATGATCATTTCACTTCAAATCGTTCCGCACGCATACTCCCAGATATTTTACAGAAGTAACTGCTACCAGTTTTTGTTCCGCTATCATATAATCATACAATAAACGATCCTTCTTTCTATGTATTCGCAATACATTTGTCTATGTTAAGGGTCAGTTGCCACTCCCTGCACCAAGTGCCTATCCGCTGCAGATCTTCCTGCATTTCGCTACAATTTTCTAATGCTGCAACTTCTCTGTATACTACAGCATCATCCGCGAAAAGCCGCATGGAACTTCCGACACTAGCTACTAGGTCATTTATATATATTGCGAAAAGCAATGGTCCCGTAACACTCCCCTGTGGCACGCCAGAGGTTACTTTAACGTCTGTAGACGTCTCTCCATTGATAACAACATGCTGTGTTCTGTTTGATAAAAACTCTTCAATCCAGCCACACAGATGGTCTGATATTCCGTAGGCTCTTACTTTGTTTATCAGGCGACAGTGCGGAACTGTATCGAACGCCTTCCGGAAGTCAAGGAAAATAACATCTACCTGGGAGCCTGTATCTAATATTTTCTGGGTCTCATGAACAAATAAAGCGAGTTGGGTCTCACACGATCGCTGTTTCCGGAATCCATGTTGATTCCTACAGAGTAGATTCTGGGTTTCCAAAAACGACATGATACTCGAGCAAAAAACATGTTCTAAAATTCTACACAGATCGACGTCAGAGATATAGGTCTATAGTTTTGCGCATCTGCTCGACGACCCTTCTTGAAGACTGGGACTACCTGTGCTCTTTTCCAATCATTTGGAACCTTCCGTTCCTCTAGAGACTTGCGGTACACGGCTGTCAGAAGGGGGGCAAGTTCTTTCGCGTACTCTGTGTAGAAACGAATTGGTATCCCGTCAGGTCCAGTGGACTTTCCTCTGTTGAGTGATTCCAGTTGCTTTTCTATTCCTTGGACACTCATTTTGATGTCAGCCATCAGCCATTTTTTCGTTTGTGCGTGAATAGGGAGATAGTGGAGGGGAAAAGGGGGGGGGAGGTGGAAGGGAAAGGGATAGGAGACGGTAAAATGTGGAATAATTAGTTAACTTCAAATACATTACCTAGACCAATAGGTACTGTAGCAAATTTAGTAAATAATATAATTATTTTGAATAGTAAAAATCATTCAACGGCCTAGATCGCATAAAATATTTCTTTATTTAAGACAACCGGTTTCGACAGGCTGTGCTGTCATCTTCAGGTCTTAAAAATATTTTTGTTATGAAAAGTGTTCACCTCATGTTGAAACTCAAGCCAGGTTGTCAAGTGGGTAAAAATCAGCACATGATTTTATCCATTTGACAGTTGGGCTTGAGGTTCAACATGAAATAAACACGTTTCATAAAAAAAGATTTTTAAGTCCTGAAGACGACAGCAAAGTCTGTCTAAACCGGTTGTCTCAAATAAAGAAATATTTTCTGCTATTAGGCTGTTGAATGATTTTTACTAAGTAAAACAGTTCACGTCTTCTGTACTCTCTAAATGAGGAAATGTTATCATTTATATCGAAGTCAATCAATATTAATAAAGCAGCTAATACTCAGAGTACTCCTCCTGATTGCATCTACATCGCCTTGGGGACATAACTTGCAGAATCACCATTCTAGTCAAAGGCAAGGGTGTTAAAACCTCTTTCTCTATCCGCAATCGAATCTCGTATGAACTCATTCACAATTAACTACCAGTCAAAGATTTCTTTTACACGAGTCTAGAGACTTACTTATGATCAGTGCTCCCGTACACATATCTAACAAACCGGTCGCTTGGTTAAAATACGGTTTTGGGAGCACTTTATCACTAAAAATTTCCCGTAAGAAATAACTCTTCTTTCGCTGAACATCTTAAGGCTAATGGCCATTGCGAACAGACACGTTCGATTCTCTCCAGATCCTACATATTCTCTCTCTCTCTATTAATTTAGTCGGTTCCGACTCTTCGTGACCCCATGAACCAAATCACGCCACTTTTTCCTGTCTTGCACTTTCTCCCGTAGACCTTCCAGGTTGGAACACATTGCTTCTGTGATGCCATCGATCCATCTCATCCTCTGACGTCCTCTTCTTCTACTTCCTTCAATCTTCCCGAGCACTAATGTTTTTTCCAGCGAGGCATGCCCTCGCATTGTGTGTTCAAAGTAGGTCAGCTTTTGTTTTAACGTCAGACCTTCCAGGGAGAATTCTGGTTTTATTTGCTCCAATATTGATCTGTTGGTTCTCTTTGCAGTCCATGGAACTCTAAGAAGTTTCCTCCAACACCACAATTCGAAGGAGTCAATTCTTCGCCGTTCAGCCTTTCTAATGGTCCAGGTGTCATATCCATACATCAGAACTGGAAAGACCATAGCCCTCACAATACGGATCTTTGTTGCTAGTGTTATATCTCTGGACCTTATAACCTTGTCACGGTTTGTCATCACCTGTCTACCGAGCAACAGGCGTCTTCGGATTTCATGGCTGCAGTCGGGGTAGGTGTAGTTGCCATAATTTTCGTTTTCTTCACTTTTCAGCCTAAGACCGGCCTTTTCACTTTCGTATTTCACCTTCAGGAAGAGTGTTCTCAATTCTTCTTCACTTTCTGAAAACAGGATCGTATCATCCGCGTACCTGAGGTTGTTTACATTTATTCTAGCTATTTTAATTCCTGTTTCTCCTTCATCTAGCCTCGAATTCCTCATAATATGTTCTGCATACAGA
The DNA here is from genome assembly GCF_023898315.1 of Schistocerca nitens. NCBI lineage: Eukaryota > Metazoa > Arthropoda > Insecta > Orthoptera > Acrididae > Schistocerca > Schistocerca nitens. Next base: position 588,241,094 of record NC_064618.1, read on the forward strand.
TTGAATAAGTACGGTGACAGTACGCAGCCTTGCCGGACCCCTTTCTGAATCTTTATCCATTGCGTTGTCCCATACATAGTTCTCACCGTGGCTTCTTGGTCAAGGTATAAACTCCGTATCAGATGAATGAGGTGATCTGGTACACCCATGTTTTTCAGTACGTTCCATAATTTGTTGTGATCGACGCAGTCAAAGGCTTTGGCGTAGTGAATAAAGCAGAGGTACACATCTCTCTGGAATTCTCTTGCTTTTTCCATAATCCACCGAATGTTAGCAATTTGATCTCTAGTTCCTCTTCCTTTCCTAAATCCAGCTTCTTCTTCTGGTAGCTCTTGATCTATTGGCGAAGTCTATTTTGTAAGATTTTCAACATGACTTTGCTAGCGTGTGAGATAAGTGCGATTGTTCGGTAAACTGAGCATTATTTTGAACTTCTCGTCTTTGGAATGGGGATGAATACTGATTTTTTCCAGTCTTCTAGCCACAGCTGCGTGATCCATATTTTTTGAAATATTAAGTGCAGCACTTTCAATGCACCCTTTCCAGTGACTTTAAACATTTCTGCTGGTATTTCATCATGTCCACTTGTTTTGTTATCAGCCATATTTTCAAGGGCCCACTGGATTTCGCTCTCCAAAATATCTGGCTCTAGTTCTAAATTAACATCAGCAGTAGGAGTCCTATCATTATGCAGTTCTTTCTTGTATAGGTCTTCTACATATTCTGCCCATCTTTCCTTAACATCCTCTGCTTCACTAAGATCTTTCCCGTTTCTATTTTTTATCATTCCAATTTTAGCCTGGAATTTTCCTTTAATTTCTCTAATTTTCTTATAAAGATCTCTTGTCTTCCCCGTTCCGTTACTATCTTCAACTTCCTTGCACTGTTCATTAAGGAATATATTTTTATCTCTTCTAGCTAATTTCTGAAAATCTTTATTTAATTCAAACATAGCTGATCTATCTCCCTTGATTTTTGTTTTCCTTCGTTCTTCTGCAACTTGCAGTGCCTCAACTGATAGCCATCTAACCTTCTTGCTGTTCCTTTTCTTGGGAATGCGTTTCTCTGCGGCCTCCTTGACAGTATTAGCTACTTCTGTCCACATCTCTTGTGAGCTTTTGTCCTCCAGCTCTTATACATTAAATCTGTTTTGCTCCTCTACAGTGTAGTCGGGGGGTATAGAGTTAAGGTCGTATCTACAAGTTGGGATACTTTTTGTTACATTCTGAAGTTTCAGCCGAAATTTTCAATCAGGAGCTCATGATCAGATCCGCAGCCAGCCCCAGGTCTTGTTGTAGCTGATTGAATCGGGCTCTTCCACCTCTGATTACAAAGTATGTAATCAATTTGGTTCCGGTGTTGGCCATCTGGCGAAGTCCAGGTATATAGGCGTCGTTTTGGTAGTTGAAACAGTGTATTAGTAATTATCAATGGATTTTCTTGGCAGAGTTCTAGGAGTCTCTGTCCTGCTTCATTTGTTGTACCAAGACCATATTTCAGTGTTATACCTTCTACAGCTTGATTTACCACTTTTGCATTCCAATCTCCAACTATGATGACGATATCCTTATTTGGTGTTGACAGTAGTAATTCTTGTAAATCTCCATGGAACTGGTCAATAATTTCCTTTTCAGCATCAGTTGTTGGCGCATAAACTTGAATTACTGTGATGTTGAGGGGCTGACCTTGAAGTCTGATGGATATCATTCTATCATTTTTATATTTGCATCCCATTACAGCTTTTCTCACTTTATCACTAACTATGAAGGCTACTCCATTACTTCTGTTGTTATTGTGCCTAGAATAATACACCATACGGCCATCCGAAGCAAATTCTCCCATGCCAGTCCACCTCATTTCACTTATTCCCAATATGTCGATGTTAATTTTCTCCATTTCTCTTTTCACTATGTCTAGATTTCCTTGATACATGGATCTTACATTCCATGTTCCTACGCAGTGCTTCTCTTTGCAGCATCTAACTCTTCGTGAAGCTCCTCTCAACCTGGTTCTCCCAGGAGATCCGATTGGGGAACTTGAAACTCCGGAACATTTTGAGCTGAGCGAAGCCATGGGATTTTCTTGGGATAGTTCAGTGGTGGTTTCCCGTTGCCTGCCACTGTCCTCCAACTCCTATTTGCTCACAGACTCAGTTTCCTGCTGGGATTGGTTACCCAACCCTCCGCTGAGTTACTCGGCTTAACAGGGGCACCACGCGTAGGTAGGAAGTTGGAGAATTGAGGCGACAGAGGCTGTGAGAACTCTCTTGCTGAGTACTTCTAATCGCGTATCACCCCCATTTTATGCCAGAGTCTCATGGTGTCTGCAGAGACACCCCCCCCCCCCCCCCCCCAGGTCATTTACTGGGCCCATCCTACATATTACACTACCTAAATTGAAAATAAAATCAAGCCACTTGGAAAATTTAGAGGTAACGAAATTTCTCAAGCTGTCGGAAAATTTGTTATAAAACTGTAATACCTAATTTCTATTTTACCACTAGTTCGACTATTTTAAAATTTTTAAGAATATTTTTATTCAGTCACATCATTTTTAATTGGCTCTGTTCAGCACTTACTCCATTTCAATTTCTGTTTACTATCAGCGCCATCACTCGAAGCTTTCAATAAATTTCGCTCTCACTTCATACTGTTGTGAGACCCACTCGCTTCGGCATATACGTTGGTTCAAAATGGCTCTAATCACTATGGGACTTAACATCTGAGGTCACCAATCCCCTAGACTTAGAACTACTTAAACCTAACTAAACTAAGGACATCACATATATCGATGCCCTAGGCAGGACTCGAATCTGCGACCGTAGCAGCCGCGTGATTCCGGACTGAAGGGCCTAGAACCCATATATGTTGTGTAGAGTTGTATTTGCTTATCACTGTGATACGTGGCTGTGATCGGTGATCTATCTTCGCATCGTGTAGTGCCATCGTTTAGTGAGTTTCTTTCTCGATTCGTAATCCTACGCTCATGCAGATTTAATTTGTTGTTGATGTTGTAATGTTACACCTTAACGTACGTTAGGGGTTTTCAGTTGGCACTTCAAGGTTTGCTATGTCCATATTTGAAGACTGCTGCATTAGCTTTAACGCCATCATAGCAATGCCTTCTAAATACAACTAACTAATGCGGTCTCCGCCGCTCATGGCAAGTGAATCATTTTACTCATCACCTTAAGCTGAGCTATCCTCTCGATCGGTGCTAGATGGGTTCGCGAATAAACTGTTACGGTTGTTACTAATTACGGAGAACCTGAAGATGCACGACCGTTCGAAAAGTTTTTATTATTAATTAAACACAACAGACTTATTTCTATTTTTGGGACATTTACAAAAGTGTTAAATACGAGCATTTTTAGAAGCTTATGTTTTTCGGGAAGATTGAGAACGACTGCAAACTATAGTTGAACTATCACTGTAGTTCTGCGGTACTGAGGAATGTAAGGGTTTAACATATCGTCGATGATGTAATGGAAACGATGGAAAAACTCTAATTGGGGAAGGCTCTCCCACATGTTGCCAAGGTTACTTGGAGTACGATGCAGAAGTTTCAATGGGAAGTCCTTACACATCGTCCATACAGTACCGGTCCCTACCGATGCGATTTACTTATTTTTGGAGCCCTGAAGAAAGTCATTCGCCGTTCTCAATTTTCTTCGGAGGAAGAGAAGCATGCCTAGGTGCAATCATGGTTTCGTAGGCAGTCGCAAACATTTTTCGATGAAGGCATAAAAAATGTTCAAATGAGTGTGAAATCTTATGGGACTTAACTGCTAAGGTCATCAGTCCCTAAGCTTACACACTACTTAACCTAAGTTATCCTAAAGACTAACACAAACACCCATGCCCGAGGGAGGACTCGAACCTCCGCCGGGACCGATCAAGGCATAGACCGCCTTGTGTCAAAGTGGGATAAACGTATTAAAGGACGTGGCGTTTACCTTTGAAATAATAAACAGTGTACGTACTTTTTTTGCCGGCCGGTGTGGCCGAGCGGTTCTCGGCGCTTCAGTCTGGAACCACGCGGCTGCTACTGTCGCAGTTTTGAATCCTGCCTCGCTCATGGATGTGTGTGATGTCCGTAGGTTAGTTAGGTTTAAGTAGTTCTAAGTCTACGGTACTGATGACCTCAAATGTAAAATCTCATAGTGCTTGGAGCCATTTGAACTTACTTTTTTCCCGTGTGTCTCGTTTTCATATAATTGACCCTTATATTAACACCACAATCTGCGGAGACTGCTATGGACTCATGTTACTCTACAAGCGTGAGTTTTACGCATTGTGTGTCGGTTTTTAACATAGTTACGGTCGTTTCTCCTTTAGTAATGTAACGGTAAAGCTTTCTTAAAAATATGAGGCTAGTCATCTATTTTCAGATTTTTAACACTTCTTCATGCGATTGACTAATTAATGCATATCCCTCTGATTTAAAGAGGCGTGTCATTCATTCTAATTCTTATTGTCAAGTCACCCAGTATTGTGCGAAGGAAAAAAATAACTGAAACACACATTCCTAACACATCAATTTCCCCCAGCTTTTCCATTACTTCTCGACAGAGCTAAGAGTCGTACACAACTTGACATCTTGTCACGACATGTACCTGTCTTTCCTTTCATCTGTACTTAACAGAGCTATTTCATCTGTACATCGTAATTTAATATTCTTACCTTCTTCTTGCAAATCGATTTCAATCACTTAAGCATAGTCAACCTATGTCAAAAGAACGACAGAAATCATTTAAAATTGTAATTTCTTTATGTGTATTTGAATGGATCTTCCGCTAACAGTAATGTTATTCAAAAAGCCGTAATAGCTTTTAACTTATAAGTAACGCTATAGAGCCATTCTTGAATAGAGCAGCGTCAAAGAAAAGAAGCAGTGTTTGCGGAGCTCTTGTATGTATCACACGTGTGGCTGCCATCGCTACTGTTACATGATTTTTCTTAACAATTTTGGGTTAGAAACGAATTAGCCATGTAGCCTTGTAAGTAAGTGTGGCATTTGATTATTGATTTACAATATAAACAAGTAGTAAGTTTACAGTGTTCTTTTAATTAGTGAATTAGCATCCAAAAAAGAAATAACGTTCGATCACTGAACCTGTGGATTTTCAACGTTGGAGCATGCAGTATATACAAAGGTAGATTGGCATTTATGCTCTTGTGATGTTCACCAGATACATGGCGACACGTGCCGAAAATGTTCAAGAAAGCCGCAATGTAAAGCAAGCGTTACTTGAAAACAGAGAACGCTACTTCGAGCCTTTAACAGTACCTTGGGTGGTTTTCACTATTACTACGCCATTCCGTTCTCCCTGTCTCACATATGTGCATGATCTATAAAATGTAACATGTCACTGTTTGCCTTATCGCGTCAGCTTTTCATTCGTTCGCAGGATGTTCATGAAAGAGATTACTAATGTGTCAAGTGAAGAATATCTAAAATGTGAAAATAAGAAGACTACTACGGTTAACATACTCAATCTTCGGCTTATCCTAGCAACGGCACATCGATTATAGAAATAGAAATACCTCAGTTCTGTGTATGTATAATAGGAGCATCTTCAGTTTTCGAAAAAAAGACAGAATTCGAATACAGAACTTTTTGAAAGTAACAGTTTGAAACAAAGCAAGACATTGACGATCTGTGTCTACAGAGAGTCATGTTGACAAACTTTAAGTTCAGTGCAGGTTGTTGGAAGTTTGACCATCAAGCCTAAGGGCTTAATGAGAGAGGGAGTAAGGCAGGAAGTTTGTAGTGTTTGGAGTTGAGGACAGAGGTGGGCGCAAGGGACGGGCACAAACTGTGTTGACCATAGCTCAGTCCTTCCGGACCATGGCTCATTGATGTGCCAGCTACAAAGATACAGTTAGTCGAGTAGCAAATTTTTACGGAACAACGTCACGCACATGCGTAATTAGAACTCTGGTATCATGTACGTCAAGTAGGCAGTAGGTCAAAGAGTTTCTTCAATACTTGGGCTTTTAAATCTAGATTTCAATGAAATGAATATTGAGACAAGTTGGACCTTTGCTAATGACTGTATTTTTTTCCAACCGATTTGCTTCCTTTACGGAAACTCACCACGCCGTTTTATAAATGGAAATCACTGTGAACAATGCCTCAGTAAATTTCAATGTAGTTCCAAAAAAAAAAATACGATGAACATTTTTCGGATGTACGTCAGTTCACATCGTATTAACAGTCTGGTATTTCTGTGAATATTGTGTAATCACTGTTATGTTATATTCAGAGGAGAGAAGATATCGCTGGAGGAATTTAAACAGCTCTTCGCGGTGTACATGGAATCTCCCTTCTATCATACATACACATCTGCAATAGTCAAAGAAAGATGCAATTAAATTTCACATTCAAATCATTAGAGTAAATTAAGTAAGTAACAAGAATGGTAGCTTGACTATGAGAAAAACATAACCCATTCGCAGGATTAATTGTAACTGCTTGAGGTGGATTTGCGTATCTAACAGTTGTAACAAATTTTCACCGACCTTATGCTGCTTTTATTCAGTCTGAAAGTATATACTTATTTGAGGATAAGCAGTATCTGTATGGTCTAACTATTATTTCTTTCATACTTATTGAAAACTTCTCTCCAATGTGAGTCTGTCCGTAAAGTCCCGAAAAACAAGTTAATGAGTCCTTTTTTCTATAAGATATCTTCCGGCACATAGCGGTCAATGTTGAACTGCAGAATTTAACGTTTTTGAATTACACGTAGTGTATGGAAAAGTTATCAATACATGCTCTTGAATAATTACGAAATAACTGGAATCCAGCGACTCTATATTGTGTGCAATAACGTGATATTCAGTATCGGTTGTACGAATTACTTATGCATGTAGAGTGTGCATCAACAAGTGAAGGTTTGGGTGATAGCGATATGAGGATAATTAATATCTCATATCACGAGTTCTCCCCATCCAAAGAAACTCTAGTCCAAGAATGAACCGCGTAAGCAGTCATTTGAGTAGTTAATGAATACAGTGATGACATAACTGATTCGAAAGACTAACATTGAAAAATGTGATCTTTATTGGAATTTCTCACCGCCAACCATGGATCTGTTTCGTATTCCCGACTACTACTTCATCTGCATGTCCTGTTTGACGACAGTAATTAGGTTTGTGGCTGAGAAGACAGTCCAGTGACTCGCGCTCCAGAAAGAAATGATTTCCAATTTCCCAAGTCGTCAGGAGCATGGAACTGAATAATCACTAGAAATTTATTTGCTTCACAGCTAATGATACTGTTTCCAGGCACCACCTTACAGCCCCTATATTTGTTCTGATCATGAGAGACACCAGACCTTATCTTATGGATTTTGTACTAGAGTAAGCTCCATCTTGTTATGGAGTTAAGGTGGCACACGGTAGTGTTAGCGATTTAACCTATGAGACTGAATAGCCTTCACTATCGAATACGTTGCTTTCCCACTGTATAGTTAAACTGAAGTTTTCTCCTGTTACAGTAGCATGATGAGGAGATTAACGCTAAGCAGACTATCACTACAACTCAGCTGGTCTATAAAAATATTCGGTTCCCTTGTTTGACATACAATACCTTCATCTAGATTATTTCAGTTTTGGAATCTGTTGAAACACGACTATACACAGCCAAATATCTTCATGGTAAAAAAGTATGTCGCCTTCAACGACCCATTTTTTTAAAATTTATGTGAGTGATCAGTATTCTGACTGGTTTGATGCGGCACGCCACGAATTCCTATCCTGTGCCATCAACTTCATCACAGAGTAGACTTGCAACCTACGTCATCAATTATTTGCTGGATGTATCCCAATCTCTGCCTTCCTCTTCAGCTTTTACCTTCTACAGCTCTCTCTAATACTATGGATATTATTCTGTGATGCCTTAACGGATGTCCTATCATCCTGTCCCTTCGTTTTTCCTCATCTATTTCCCGGAGAACCTCCTCATTCCTTATCTTATTAGCCCCTCTAATTTCCAACATCATTCTGTAGCACCACATATGAAATGCTTCGATTATCTTCTGTTCTGGTTTTCCCACAGTCCATCGTTTACTAAAATACAATGCTGTACTCCAAAAGTTCATTATTACAAATGTCTTCTTCAAATTAAGGCCTATGTTTACTACTAGTAGACTTCTCTTCGTCAAAATGCCCTTTCTGCCAGCGCTAGTCTACTTTTGATATCCTTCTTGCTCCACCCGCCATGAGTTATTTCGCTGCCTAGATAGCAGAATTCCTTAAATTCATCTACTTTGTCACCACCAATCCTGACATATTTCTCGTTGTTCTCATTTCTGCCACTCCTCATTACTTTCATCTTCTTTCGATTTACTCTCAGTGTATTTACTATAGACATTAGACTGTTCATTCCATTCACCATTTTGATCAGCGAATCTTATCATTGATATCCTTTCCCGTTGAATTTTAATTACACTGTTGAATTGTTCTATTATTTCAGTCGTTGCTTCTTTGATGTGCAGATTGGACATTAAGTGCAAAAGACTCCAAACCTGTCTTATATCATTTTTAATCCAAGCACTTTGTTCTTGGTCATCCACCCTTATGGTCCCCTCTTGGTTCTTGTACATATCGTTTACTACATGTCTATCTCTATAGCTTACTTCTATTTTTCTCATAATTTCGAACATCTTGCACCATTTGACATTGTCTAACGCTTTTTACAGGTCGACAAGTCCTGTATCCTATTTTTCTTTAGTTTTTCTTTCCTTATCAACTGCAACGTCAGAACTGGTGCCCTTACATTTGCTAAACCGGAATTGATCGTCATCTGACACATCCTCAATAATCTTTTCCATTCTTCTGTATATTGTTCTTGTCAGCGACTTGGATGCACGAGCTTTTAAGCTGATTGTGCGATGAGTCTCGTACTTTCCAGTTCTTGCAATGGTCGGAATTGTGTAGATGATGTTTTGCCGAATGTCGGATGGTATATCACCAGACCATATACACTCCTGGAAATGGAAAAAAGAACACATTGACACCGGTGTGTCAGACCCACCATACTTGCTCCGGACACTGCGAGAGGGCTGTACAAGCAATGATCACACGCACGGCACAGCGGACACACCAGGAACCACGGTGTTGGCCGTCGAATGGCGCTAGCTGCGCAGCATTTGTGCACCGCCGCCGTCAGTGTCGGCCAGTTTGCCGTGGCATACGGAGCTCCACCGCAGTCTTTAACACTGGTAGCATGCCGCGACAGCGTGGACGTGAACCGTATGTGCAGTTGACGGACTTTGAGCGAGGGCGTATAGTGGGCATGCGGGAGGCCGGGTGGACGTACTGCCAAATTGCTCAACACGTGGGGCGTGAGGTCTCCACAGTACATCGATGTTGTCGCCAGTGGTCGGCGGAAGGTGCACGTGCCCGTCGACCTGGGACCGGACCGCAGCGACGCACGGATGCACGCCAAGACCGTAGGATCCTACACAGTGCCGTAGGGGACCGCACCGCCACTTCCCAGCAAATTAGGGACACTGTTGCTCCTGGGGTATCGGCGAGGACCATTCGCAACCGTCTCCATGAAGCTGGGCTACAGTCCCGCACACCGTTAGACCGTCTTCCGCTCACGCCCCAACATCGTGCAGCCCGCCTCCAGTGGTGTCGCGACAGGCGTGAATGGAGGGACGAATGGAGACGTGTCGTCTTCAGCGATGAGAGTCGCTTCTGCCTTGGTGCCAATGATGGTCGTATGCGTGTTTGGCGCCGTGCAGGTGAGCGCCACAATCAGGACTGTATACGACTGAGGCACACAGGGCCAACACCCGGCATCATGGTGTGGGGAGCGATCTCCTACACTGGCCGTACACCACTGGTGATCGTCGAGGGGACACTGAATAGTGCACGGTACATCCAAACCGTCATCGAACCCATCGTTCTACCATTCCTAGACCGGCAAGGGAACTTGCTGTTCCAACAGGACAATGCACGTCCGCATGTATCCCGTGCCACCCAACGTGCTCTAGAAGGTGTAAGTCAACTACCCTGGCCAGCAAGATCTCCGGATCTGTCCCCCATTGAGCATGTTAGGGACTGGATGAAGCGTCGTCTCACGCGGTCTGCACGTCCAGCACGAACGCTGGTCCAACTGAGGCGCCAGGTGGAAATGGCATGGCAAGCCGTTCCACAGGACTACATCCAGCATCTCTACGATCGTCTCCATGGGAGAATAGCAGCCTGCATTGCTGCGAAAGGTGGATATACACTGTACTAGTGCCGACATTGTGCATGCTCTGTTGCCTGTGTCTATGTGCCTGTGGTTCTGTCAGTGTGATCATGTGATGTATCTGACCCCAGGAATGTGTCAATAAAGTTTCCCCTTCCTGGGACAATGAATTCACGGTGTTCTTATTTCAATTTCCAGGAGTGTATTTCTACACATCAACCTGAATAGTCGTTTTGTTGCCAAATCCTTTCCTGCTCCACTGCCCCCTCCCTCCGCCATTGATTTTAGAAATTATGATGGAATCTTATCTATCCCTTGTGCCTTATTTGATCTTAAGCCTTACAAATATCTTTTAAATTATGATTCTAATACTGCACTCGCAACATCTTCCATATCGACTCCTTTTTCTTCTCCTAACACGTCATCAGATTCCCCCCCCCCCCCCTCCTGCCCCGTCATAGACACCTTCATTGTACTCTTTCCACCTATCATTTCTCTCCTCTGCGTTTAATAGTGGAATTCTCATAGCACTCTTAACGTTACGACCCTGGCTTTTAATTTCACGGAAGACTGTTTCGACTTTACTTCATGCTGAGTCAGTCCTTCCGACAATCGATTCTTTTCGACTTCCTCACATTTTTCATGCAGCCATTTCGCCTTTGCTACCCTGTAATTTCTGTTTATTTCATTCCTAAGTGAACTGTGTTTCTGTATTCCTGAATTTCCCTGAACATTTTTGTACTTCCTTCTTTCATCGATTAATCCACGACAGTGCTAGGGTAAAAAAACTACGGCTTCAGGAATTTCAAAATCACATTTTTTATAGAAGCCACACAGTCTCCTTAACTAGCGCCGAGTGACTTCAGTCTTTTTGCTGAACTGAGTACATGGTAGGAGAACACAGCTTCAAACCTAAAAAGGACGTTCAATACAACGTCAAGAGTTATTTAAATTCATTGACAGCAATGTTTTGTGACGAGGATGTTGGAAAGTTTGTCCGTAGGTACAACAAATGCCTCAATCGTTACTGTGATTATGTCGAAAGTAAGTGTACCTAATTTTTTATAGTAAAATTATAATTATATACACTTCCCTTTTATTTATTGACTGTCGGTGGTTAAAAAACACAGGGTGTTACAAAAAGGTACGGCCAAACTTTCAGGAAACATTCCTCACACACAAAGAAAGAAAATATGTTTTGTGAACAAGTGTCCGGATGCGCTTACTTTCCATGTTAGAGCTCATTTTATTACTTCTCTTCAAATCACATTAATCATGTAAGGGAAACACAGAGTAACGGAACGTACCAACGTGACTTCACATTGTTACAGGAAATGTTCAAAATGTCCTCCGTTAGACAGGATACATGCATCCACCCTCCGTCGCATGGAATCCATGATGCGCTGATGCAGCCTCTGGAGAATGGCGTATTGTATCACAGCCGTCCACAATACGAGCACGAAGAGTCTCTACATTTGGTACCGGGGTTGCGTAGACAAGAGCTTTCAAATGCCCCCATAAATGAAAGTCAAGAGAGTTGAGGTCAGGAGAGCGTGGAGGCCATGGAATTCGTCCGCCTCTACCAATCCATCGGTCACCGAATCTATTGTTGAGAAGCGTACGAACACTTCGACTGAAATGTGCAGGAGCTCCATCGTGCATGAACCACATGTTGTGTCGTACTTGTAAAGGCACATGTTCTAGCAGCACAGGTAGAGTATCCCGTATGAAATCATGATAAAGTGCTCCATTGAGCGTAGGTGGAAGAACATGGGGCCCAATCAAGACATCACCAACAATGCCTGCCCAAACGTTCACAGGAAATCTGTGTTGATGACGTGACTGCACAATTGCGTGCGGATTCTCGTCAGCCCACACATGTTGATTGTGAAAATTTACAATTTTGTCACGTTAGAATGAAGCCTCATCCGTAAAGAGAACATTTGCACTGAAATGAGGATTGACACATTGGTGGATGAACCATTCGCAGAAGTGTACCCGTGGAGGCCAATCAGCTGCTGATAGTGCCTGCACACGCTGTACATGGTACGGAAACAACTGGTTCTCCCGTAGCACTCTCCATACAGTGAAGTGGTCAACGTTACCTTGTACAGCAGCAACTTCTCTGACGCTGACATTAGGGTTATCGTCAACTGCACGAAGAATTGCCTCGTCCTTTGCAGGTGTGTTCGTCGTTCTAGGTATTCCCCAGTCGCGAGTCATAGGCTGGAATGTTCCGTGCTCCCTAAGACGCCGATCAGTTGCTTCGAACGTCTTCCTGTCGGGACACCTTCGTTCTGGAAATCTGTCTCGATACAAACGTACCGCGCCACGGCTATTGCCCCGTGGTTATCCATACTTCAAATGGGCATTTGCCAACTCCGCATTTGTAAACATTGCACTGACTGCAAAACCACGTTCGTGATGAACACTAACCTGTTGATGCTACGTACTGATGTGCTTGATGCTAGTACTGTAGAGCAATGAGTCGCATGTCAACACAAGCACCGAAGTCAACATTACCTTCCTTCAATTGACGAAATTAAAATGAGCTCTAACATGGAAATTAAGCGTTTCCGGACACATGTGCACATAACATCTTTTCTTTATTTCTGTGTGAGGAATGTTTCCTGAAAGTTTGGCCGTACCTTTTTGTAACACCCTGTATACAGGGTGAGTCACCTAACGTTACCGCTGGAAATATTTCGTAAACCGCATCAAATACTGACGAACCGATTCCACAGACCGAACGTGAGTAGAGGGGCTAGTGTAATTGTTTAATACAAACCATACAAAAATGCACGGAAGTATGTTTTTTAACACAAACCTACGTTTTTTTTAATGTAACCACGTTAGTTATGTTAGCACATCTGAACATATAAACAAATACGTAATCAGTGCCGTTTGTTGCATTGTAAAATGTTAATTACATCCGGAGATATTGTAACCTAAAGTTGACGCTTGAGTACCACTCCTCCGCTGTTCGATCGTGTGTATCGGAGAGCACTGCAACATACATCGCGTTTCTACAGAATGATCTGCGAAAGTTGCTCGAAAATGTCCCACTGGAAACGCGTCGACGTATGTGGTATCAGCATGATGGTGCACCTGCACGTTCCGCAATTAACACTAGGCTGACCCTTGACAGGATGTTCGACGGGCGTTTCATAGGACGTGGAGAACGCATAAATTGGCCAACCCGTTCTCCTGATCTTACACCTCTGGACTTCTTTCTGTGGGGTACGTTAAAGGAGAATGTGTACCGTGATGTGCCTACAATCCCAGAGGATATGTAACAACGATTGTGGCAGCCTGCGGCGACATTACACCAAATGTACTGCGGCGTGTACGACATTCATTCCACCAGAGATTGCAATTGTGTGCAGCAAATGATGGCCACCACATTGAACATCTGTTGGCCTGACATGTCGGGACACACTCTATCCCACTCCGTAATTGAAAACGGAAACCACGTGTGTACGTGTACCTCACCCCTCATGGTAATGTACATGTGCGTCAGTGAAAAAGACCAATAAAAAGGTGTTAGCATGTGGACGTAATGTGCTGTTCCAGTGTCTTCTGTACCTAAGGTCCATCACCGTTCCCTTTGGATCCTACGTAATTCGGTGCTCTCCAATACACATGATCGAACAGCGGAGGAGTGGTACTCAAGCGTCAACTTTAGGTTTCAATATCTCCGGATGTAATTAACATTTTACAATGCAATAAACGGCACTGATTACGTATTTGTTTATATGTTCAGATGTGCTAACAAAACTAACGGGGTTCCATTAAAAAAACGTAGGTTTGTGTTAAAAAACATACTTCCGTGCAGTTTTGTATGGTTTGTATTAAAAAATTACACTAGCCCCTCTCCTCACCTGCGGTCTGTGGAATCGGTTCGTCAGTATTTGATGTGGTTTACGAAGTATATCCAGCGGTAACGTTAGGTGACTCACCCTGTATATACACTGCTGGCCATCGTAAATGCAACACCCTGAAGGAAGCATCCGAATCACGTGAAATTTACACCATGGGTTTGCAGCGATGAGATATGCAACTGATTAGAATTTCAGCGCAGACGCACATCACGCGCGCCTGTGGCGCCACCTCATAGCGCCATTGAAGGCTTGGCGATTTCGACGAGTGTACGTTCGGCACGTGTTTTTACCTTGTGGTTGTTTCACAAGACGATCAGTTATGCCTCGTAGACAACAGCGAACATCTTTTGATCAGTATCCGAGTTCGACAGAGGAAGGATAGTGGCTTACCGAGATTGTGGATTATCATACAGAGAAATCGCTAGTCGTGTTGGACGAAACCAAACAACTGTAATGCGGATATGTGACCGTTGGATGCAGGAGGGTACGACGGACCGACGTGGTCGATCGCATTCACCTCGCTGCACCACTGCACGTGCTAATAGGCAAATTGTGCGCATGGCAGTGACGGATCGCTCAGTGACATCCCGAACCATAGCACAGCACATTGCGTCTGTAACGCATCATCCAGTGTCTGCACGTACCATTCGACGCCGTTTACAGCAGAGTGGTGTGTCCGCAAGACGTCCATTGCTTCGTATACCATTGACGCAGAACCACAGACGTCTCCGTCGCCAATGGTGTGATGGCAGACGGATGTGGACGGCAGAATGGAATGACGTTGTCTCTACTGACGAGGCACGCTTCTGTCTGCAGCACCACGATGGTCGGATTCGAGTGTGGAGACACCGTGGAGAGAGGATGCTGGACAGCTGCATTACGCACCGCCACACTGGTCTTGCACCGGGTATTATGGTATGGGGCGGTATTGGATATTACTCTCGCACGCCTCTAGTACGCATTGCCGGTACTTTAAATAGCCGACGCTACATAGCCGAGGTGTTGGAGCCAGTTGTCCTTCCTTACCTTCAGGGCTCGGCAACAGCCATATTTCAACAGGATATTGCGCGACCACACGTGGCACGCATTGTCCAAAGGTTCTTCGTCAATAACCAGATTGAATTGCTTCCCTGGCCGGCTCGCTCTCCGGATCTTTCGCCGATAGAAAACATGTGGTCCATGGTTGCTCAACGAGTGACCCAGATTACATCCCCAGTTGCCACACCAGATGATCTTTGGCAACGTGTGGAAGCTGCTTGGGCTGCTGTACCCCAGGAACACATCCAACGTCTCTTTGACTCAATGCCGAGACGTGTGGCAGCGGTGATCTCCAACAATGGCGGCTACTCTGGCTACTGATTCTGGCAGGAACCACATGTCACAGACGTCTGTAAACGTAATCATTTGATACTTGGTCAACATGTTATCTACAAAATAAATTTTGTTGTGCTACCTCTTGTCTTTCTTGGTGTTGCATTTACGGTGGCCAGCAGTGTATATATGAGGAAAAATATGTCGTGCAAATTGTCACACACTGAGCTACAAACATAAATTCGTTTTCTGAATCTTCCTATGTCAATAAATGACAATGCAATTTAATGGTAAAAATCTGGAAATATGAAGTGGACTTTTGGGTGGTAGCCGCGCGGGGTTAGCCGAGCGGTCTCGGGCGCTGCAGTCATGGACTGTGCGGCTGGTCCCGGCGGAGGTTCGAGTCCGCCCTCGGGCAAGGGGTGTGTGTTTGTCCTTAGGATAATTTCGGTTGAGTAGTGTGTAAGCTTAGGCACTGATGACCTTAGCAGTGAAGTCCATAAGATTTCACACACATTTGAACATTTTTCTTTGGGTGTTACGGTGCGCCGACATTGGCCAAGGGGACGGATAGGCAACACGGCTCAACATGCGAGTGTTATAGGTAGTTTAGCCGCTCACGAGAAGGCGAGGGATGCGGTGTCAAGCGACGGTCTGCTAACACTGCGAGCAATGTCAGCGCCCACATCTATCTCGTACCCGTTACACTGGCCGGTGTTATGTATCGTGGCTAGTTGGCATAGGGAAAGGAACTGTTGTACATGCATGTTTCATAATTTGGTTTTTGTGCTCCAGACTTAGTTTTAAGAAACGAGTACATAGATGCAGAATACAAAATACGACTACACAGGTATGTGACAGTTAATACAAACGACTACAATACAGATGTACAAATCGAAACTAACATAGAAACACATGACCAGAAGCTGCATTGGCGGTTTATAACTACTGTTCGAAATGACGGCCACGATGTGTGTGGCAAAGTTGAACTCTTCGCAGGAAGGATTACTGAACACGATCCAACATGTCTGTATCCCTTTGCGTAATTTCACAGGCATGTTTTGTTCTGCGTTGAAGTGTGTTGCCATCAACAACCTCTCTTTCATTAATCACAGATTTCAGATGGCCCCACAAGCAGAAATCGATTGAATTGAGGTCTGGTGATATTGCTGGCCATGCTACAGGGGCTCCACGAAGAGAAGGCATTGTCCAGGTGGCGTCGCACTGTGCCGCTGAAGTGAGCGGGGCACCACCGTGTATGCACCACAGGTTCATACGAGAGGCAAAACTAACGTCTTCCAACAATTCCGGTAATGTAGCATCCAGGAAACGCAGATACCGCTCTCCTGTAAGCCTTTGCGTTAGCACATGTGCCTGCTGAAGTGGCCGTGCGGTTCTAGGCGCTACAGTCTGGAGCCGGGCGACCGCTACGGTCGCAGGTTGGAATCCAGCCTCGGGCATGGATGTGTGTGATGTCCTTAGGTTAGTTAGGTTTAATTAGTTCTAAGTTCTAGGCGACTGATGACCTCAGAAGTTGAGTCGCATAGTGCTCAGAGCCATTTGAACCATTTGGTAGCACATGTGGCCCTATGAGATGGTGATCAATATACCCCACCAGATATTGACACCGCATCGGTGTTGGTACCCTCGTATCACTGTGCTGTGGGGATTTTCTTCTGCCCACTCGTGCCAATTATGCGAATTCACTATACCCTAGAGGCTTCGTCGGTGAATAGTATTGTTCGTGAAACATGCTGGTCGTGGGTCTGTCGCCGTAGGATAAAGTTGCAGAAGTCCAGCGTCCTCTGGTAGTCTTCCGGCAATAATGCCTGTACGTTCTGCATACGAAAGGGATAATAATTGGCTTCTATGGAGTACTCGCATAACAGTAGATTGTGACATTCCGACATCAGTGGCGAGAGACCTGGTGCTTAGTGTTCGGTCCTCTGAAACAGGTTGTAACACTTTTTCTTCGTCATCCGCACTGTACGTCGACGGTCGGCCACGACCACTAAATCCTGGAGGTGCTACACATGTAGCATACTCCCTCAAACGCCTGTGCACACAGTAGGAAACCTCTAGTGAAACAATTGCCTTGCAACGTCAGCTCTTCCATCTGCAAGCCCGTAGGTGAGGTGGATGTCGGCGTATTCCTCGTCTGTGATACTTGCCATGGTACTGTAGTAACAATGCGACGCGGCCGTTAGCAGCTGTCGGCACGGAGAGTATCGGGCAGAGTGACCAGCGCAGAGATGTTAAAAAATGGTTCAAATGGCTCTGAGCACTATGTGACTTAACTGCTGTGGTCATGAGTCCCCTAGAACTTAGAACTACTTAAACCTAAGTAACCTAAGGACGTCACACACATCCATGCCCGAGGCAGGATTCGAACCTGCGACCGTAGCGGTCGCTCGGTTCCAGACTGTAGCGCCTAGAACCTCACGGCCACTCCGCCCGGCGCAGAGGTGTTGTAAACACGTCATGCACGCAGGGGTTTTACTTCCGCCGTTGACCACTCTTTCCGCTTTACAGGACACAAATTCCCTAACATGGGACTGTACACTCTGTTACCGCCGGCAACGTGTGATTCACAAGTTCTGATACAATTTCACATACATTACAATGGGATTTGTTCTTTCTCGTATCTATCAGACTCTGGCAGATACACATCAGCTCATTGGTGTGTCATGTGTTGTATCTATGGGTGAATGACATATCGTTATGGTGAGGCTTGTTGGTACCTCGTTCAATGGTTAACAGGTGTTTTTGTTTTACGTACACAATACACCAAGGAGAACGAAATTAACAACGGTGCGTCACGTGTTACGCATAGCAGCATGCGTTGCTCGACATATTTTTAGGGACACGTACGTTTTTGTTTGGTTAATGTTTTTAGCGCATATAGCAAGAGAGATACTGAAACAAGTATATTTTTTTAATGGAATCGTGTACTTTTTATAACAGCATTCATAGCTCTTGAGAACAAAATTACGGTGATATAGCATTTGTTAATTTCGTAAAAAAATCGAGAGATGTGGCAGAACGTGAGAGCACGGTGACCACAAACGGCGTTTGTTGTGCAAACACTGCCAAGCAGGCGCCTCAGACCAGGCTGCGTAGTAGTATATCGTAAGGTAGACCTGCGTAGAATGAAGCTTTATTTTCCCTTGAACCAACTTACGATCTAGATGCAGGTTCACCTACTAATGTTGTGTATGGAAATACAACATAGGCTAGAATGTACCTTATCACAAAGGGGTTGGGAAAATTATTTCGCATTTGAATATCCTTCCAGATTTACGTGAGCTGAAACAGAGAAATCAATTGTCATTCTTAAAAAAATAAAAAGGTCTTATAGACAGCAAAAATGAACTACAGTATTAAATATCTAAATTATGAAAAGAAGATTTGACATATTTTTTCCTGTACGTGGCTGTGTGCTTCTTATAGGTAAAATACATGTTGACGGGCAACTGTCCTACCACCTGCATTGCTCTAAATTAACTCTAAATTATATCATACGGGATACATTCGTTGAACTAAACATTTTATTAAAATCCTTTCGGGATCACCTGTACATTGCAAAATAAATATTCTTCTTAACGAAACGTCATTTTATGCTGAACGTAAGTGCGTAATGACAGTGTTACCAGCTACATGAAATACACTCTGTCGACATATTGGACATAGCAGTGCAATCCCGTACATACGTAAATGAAATAAACAATGTACTAAAAATGATTTGGTAACCTCCCAAACCACATAACATAAATTTTGTTTTCAAAAAAACTAACTCTACCTTTTTGTAAACATAACTGTCGAGCATGGAATAAAAGGCACATTTACAATTGCCGTTGCAAAGAACGATGAACAGAAGTCATTAAGTAGGTGATATGGTAGAGCATACACTGTCGATTCGACGACACATATCTTTATCTTCTTGCGTAGTTGGGACTGCTTCAAAGACTGCATCTTTGAGTGCTCCCCAAAGAAAGAAATCGAGAGGAGTGAAATCGGGGGGGGGGGGGGGGGGTGCCCAGCTGGACAACCGTCGTGTCGAATATCCAGTGGTACCTCTCCTAGAAGAGCTGGCTGAATGTTCGTCAGAAAGTGTGCGTACTAATGTCCCGCTAGAGTGCCTGAGATGAAGTAAGGGTCCACAATGTAGTTTCCTATATTGTCGCACCATACGTTTACGCTTCCGGGACGTTGATATTGTAAGGTGTCAGCCAAATCCAACACCTTCCATGAAAACCCTGACACGATAAGCAAATCCAGTAGTATGTCACATAGCTCCGAATAAATCGTGACATTAAATTAACCAAAGTAATACGAGTAACGAGTGAGCAAATGGAATACCACAGACTAACACAAGAATGCCTAAATGCATGTCATACCTTCCCACCGTGAGACAGCCGCAGTTCCGAGGGGAGAAACGAGAACAGAAGCCGAGAGCAGAAACGTGTTAAGCAGGAAGGCCCTACGATAAGGGACGGACACCCACGTCGCCAGCTAACCGGTAGGACCACCCCAGTCGCAAGTATTAGCGTGAGACTTTTTCGCGTCTCTGTTATGTCAGGACCATCCCCAGCCCATGTTAAAAGATAGAGCCCTCCAGAAGAACAGTATAGATCTTACGATAACACTAAAAGGATCACACCAGCTGCAAGTTTTAGCGTGAGACTTTTTCGCGTCTCTGTTACGTTGCAAACTTTAAAAACATTGCCCCACCACGAAAAGTATAACGTTTCTCATTGGATAGACAGAATTTTTTTAGGCGGAGCTAAAGGTTAACATTGAGACCATGATTGGACAGATGAAAACACAGACAGATAGTTTTTTTTTAAACCAACTTCGGTAAATTGTAGTAAGGAGAAGTTAGGAGAGAGTTGCTTCCGAGACGGCGAGGTGAGCGGAGCTATGCTGTCCGCCGCCCCCCGACGAACACCGACAAGCTAATGAACGCACGCGATGCCGCGTAACAGCGCATAAAGCTTCACTCAGAACTGAAGAAGTCTCATCTGTTACACCCCCTTTTTGCGTAATACTAGTGTCGATCGTCAATTAAAGCTCATGGTGTTCACATTTGCCACTTGAAGTAAAAATCTGAAACGCGATGATTTTCTGTTATATAGTTATTGAGAAGCCACATCAGCCACTGTAATTTACGACAAGTTAGATAAGTAATTAAAGATAATTGAGGGTCACTGTAGACCATTTTGATAGTTTTCTCTCTTGTGAAACTTAATTTAAACCTAGATTATAGATGTGATATGGCATAGGTCATCCTTCGATCCATTGTAGAACTTGGAAACCTACTCAGGGAATATTCGTTCACATTTTTGATGAACGCAGTTGGTCTTTATCATCCTGTATTAAAACATTTCCTTTTATCAATAGTGCAATTTATAAACAATGTTTTGTGAGTAGAATAAAATTTCCAATGGTAAACTTAACTGCTTTTTCGACGTTATTTTACCAGCTAACTAAAAATAGGAAAGCCTTGAACCCCTTCCACTAAATTTAGTTAGTATTAAGATTCTTTTACAGGGAGTGCAGTGGCGCTGGCGCTGAAATCATTAAGTATTTGGTTATATCATCGCTAGTCTCACTGAACTCTTCTGAACTCTATATGTCATGTGTGGTCTGGCGTCTCCCTACCAGCAACAGGTCCCAGGTTCAAACTAGACAATTCCCTAAAAAACACGCTCAGAGCGTCGTTGCGCGAAAGTGGTAGGGAGACACGATATAGAACAAACAGACACCACGCAGTGTTAGAATGTTGCACCGGTCAAAGCCAGTGTGGGTTTTCGGCTGCCCGGTAGTACATGCTACGCAAGTTTACGTTAGCTTGGTTAGTAAACTTTTCTTCATCAGTGAAGGCCAAACACTTGAAAAACGTAGGGTCGTCTCTCAGTTGCTGAAGTGCAAACCGACAATATTCCGAACGACGTTAGAAATCGTGGTCGTCGAGTACCTTCTGTAGTGACAGACGATAGAGACGGAAATTTTGTCGATTCAGGATGCGAATGGCACTCGTTTGTCTGATTCCACATTCCTTGGCAATATGTCTCGTACCACTGTGTGGATTCATTATCGCAGTAGCCAGAATACTTCTTCGTGTTCCCTGCCAGTTTCAGTCTATTTTCTTGTCCTCATTTTGACGTTCAAGCAGCCTGTCAGCACTAGCATCTTAATAATTCGTACAATTGCTTGGCCCGTCGGACGCAGACTGTCCGGCTGGATAGCCCTACACCGCTGTCCTTTTTTTACGGCATTTCTTTTACATTCACCATATAAAAGTGGTATACTGAACTTTTCCTTATTGGTGTATATGCCTGCACGCAACCAGTGTTGAAACGGAAATGAGCGGCCTGCAATGCGCACAAGTAAACTGGCGAATACGTTGTCATTCTGGTATAGCGTAGCACTGGCAGTGTTTGCACCGGTATTGACGATTCTGGCCACAGTGCTCTCAAATTCGAAATTTTTACGACAGGTTCGAACGTCAACATTAACGAAAGCTGTATCATTGTAACTGTCTTCTCATGAGCTATCGAATGCACCTATAAATAGTATACGGTTACATTAAAACAAAAGTATTTGCTTCAGTCTCCCTTGATACCAGTGCTAATAAAACCAAACAAAAAATTCTGCCCATATGCATTGCGTGTAATGGGAATAAGTACAGGTTTTTTAAAGTGTGGTAGCTTAATCTGTGCATACGGTAGTGCGTTGATTGTTTTTTCTCTACCTCGAACAACCTTCCCACAAACACGTCACAAGCTTTACGGTCTGAAGTTTCCTGCACGGCCATACCTGCACAACTAAGTGGACCACGCCTGTCAGTATACGCTAACCGTTTTGCGTCCATGCATCCACATGTCAACAGGCGTCTTGTAACCCAGAGGAAGAAAAACATCAACAAACTGCTGTTGCCACATGTTCTTGGATGTACTACACAACCTAAAAACGTACGTTTTGTAATAGCTATAATTATTTGTCTGCAGATGGTATAAACGCTGATGTACTCTTGTTCAGTACACTGTCCTCAATCAGCAATAAAAATATCTGCGTTTGTACCCATCGCACCATGTATATATGTTCCTGCAGTTTACGGTGGAATTCATATGACCCATGTTTCTTAATCTGTGTCCTGAAGAATTCTGTGTATTGTGGAGATGACTCAACAGTTCCATGACATCTACATGCCTTTCTTCAGAACAAACATAAAGTAACGTAAAACATCAGTGCCACTACTAATCGTCGCTTCCATTTACCACTCTGAATTGTGGGTGTGAATGCAACACTGGCAGCGAATAATACTGGACAGGGTTATTCATAAATAGCTCCAGTGTTTTAGAAGACGTCTGCCTGAAATTACAAGACATATGCAGAGCTTCTCCTCAAGTTTAGATTTGTGATGTGCGCCATGGCGCCATGGCGTAGATCCGTTTGTTGGAAATTTCGCAAGGTTGCATATGTTCTGCCGCAAAACAGTATAGACAGCTGATAGTAATGTAGAAATAATGTAAAGAATACGAAACGCAAACAACTGCCATATGCGTAATGGGAGACAAAAACGTTCTTTATTTTTTCCAACTTAACGTACTTACACACACATTCCGACAAGTGGTTAATGAGCTCAGCAAGGGGTGTGACCACCTCTGGCAGCACTATAGTCCTGTCAACGACGGGGCATGCTGTGAATAATGTCATCAACCTCAAATCGAGGCAATAATGGTTCAAATGGCTCTGAGCACTATGGGACTTAACTTCTAAGGTCATCAGTCCCCTAGAACTTAGAACTACTTAAACCTAACTAACCTAAGGACGTCACACACATCCATGCCCGAGGCAGGATTCGAACCTGCGACCGTAGCGGTCGCGCGGTTCCAGACTGTGAGGCAATAATGCCCATACTTCCTGCAGAGATGCTCGCGAGTCTTGGAGAACGGTTGATGGATGCTGAAGTGATGCAACTCGTTTCCCTAGTGCATCCCAGACATTCTCTAGGGGGTTCAGACCGGGAGAGCGAGCAGGCCACCCCATGCGTGCAATATAGTCCGTTTCCAAGAAAACATCTGCTACCCGTGCTCTATGAGGTCGAGCATTATCGTCCATCAGTATTAAGTGTGGGCCCACAGCACCTCGCAACAACAGCTCATGAAGTCCCAAGATGTCATCACCATACCTGACAGGAGTTAAATCTTGCCGATTCACCCGTAAAATGTCATGTTGAGGTGTTCGAGTGGTCAACATAATATTGCCCACACTGTTAGGGATCCTGCTCGATGTCGGTCTCTTTCCTCAATGTCTGGTTCCCGAAATCGTGTTCCATGTTCCCACCAGATATGAACCCGTCGATAATCACTCTCGAGACCAAATCGGGAGTCAGCACATTGGCCCACTGTTCGGCGGCCCAGATGGAATGCTGACAGCTCCAGTCTAGACTTTCCTTTCTGTGAAGACGAGTCAGAGGTACACATACAGCTGGTCTCCGACAGTAGAGGTCACTCTGCCGAGGCGGTCTCTAAATTGTTTTCCTTGAAACAACATATCCATTTTATACTGCGAGGTCAGATGCCAGTTGCCGTGCTGTACTGAGGCTGTACCGTCGTGCCCTTACAGCCAAATAACGGTTCTCTAGCTCTGAAGTCATACGTGGTCGGCCCTGCTCTCGTCTTCGGGATACAGTTTCGGTCTCTAAAAAGTATCGCCACGTCCGAGAAACAACAGAAAGATTCACATTAAGTCATCTGGTCACATGAGTTTGCGACTGTCCTGCTTTCATTCTTCCTAGGCCCTCCACCGTAGAGAGTCTGGTAGGTGTCTTCTCTGTGCCATGCTGCACCGTCTGTGATTGTGTACACAACGATTATGGCTGTGGGTGTACCCGGCAAAAACTACCCCGTTTGATAGGTCCATTGACGTCATCGTTAACGTGGTTGTCCGTTGACCGGCATGCCATCTTCCGTGCAGATCTCGATCGTACGTACATCTGTTGACAATCTGTATGATTAGACGCAGGACGGAGAAATAGCGGTTTGTTACTTTAATTTTGGGCACCAGTGTATTATACACACATACTCTTCCGCCTGTTTTGACGTCTGCTGTGTCGAAAACGGTGCCCATAGTGAACAGCTGTAATGTAATTTTCATGAAGTTGTCTTCTGAAACACTGAATGTTCTTAAGAAAAACCCTGTACTTGTCGTCTTGTTATAAAGGACTGTGTTGTTATTTCTACTGTTCGTGTCGATGAAAAACAGATTCCGCAACAGAACTGAACCAAACCTGTCATGTGAATCCAAATTTCATTAAAGAAATCATATATTTTCGAAAATGAGGACATCACTATTTCCTTTCAAATTTAAATTTAAAAGCTCTGCTTGATTACGTTAGCTTAAATTTAAGTTACTTTAAGACCCTTTGGGTTAATTTTGAAATTACTTTGTGAATTTATTACATATTATTTGCAATATTTATTAGTTTTCGGGAAATAACCAATTTCCAAAATTTTTATTTAAAAACGCTACACAAACAATTCAGCCGTTCCACGGAAAAAAATGGACATTACTAAGGGCCCACCTATTCGAAAACTTTAGAAGAGGCAGATTGTCTAACCTAAACAACTCTATGTGCGCGCCACAAGTATTCATCTAACTAGTAACTGCTTCTTCTGCATAGGGCAAGACTGACCTGTAGAGGGGCACTGCATTCGTCAGGATGACGGATGTCACGAAATGCACGCTCGAGACTGTCACACAATCCCCTGAGTTTCTGATGTGAGCGTTCCACTCTGCTCCGAACCAAAGGATCGCGATCATTCTCAGAGCGATGCGTTATAAAGTCAGCCGTGCTTCCACCCACGCACGGGTCTGTTTCCATCAATTGCTCCAGCCGTCTAAAGAAACTGAATATGGTCGCAGGACCCAGGCATCAGACGTCATTCGTGGCGCCGTGGGTTACGAGGTGCAAACCTGTTGGAAATGCTTTGTCTAGCGGCCGGTAGAGCCTCTTGCAGGCTACAGGTGAGACCTGCAGTCACACATAGACAGTGCACACTGACCTTCCTTCGTCATCTTCTTGCAGTTTTCCTGAGGAGCTCCGTTAGCTATGTAACTTTGAAGCTCACAGTGACCAACTTACCAACAATTAAAGCTTGACCAATCTTGGCAGGATAACAGCAAACAGGACCAACAGACGAGGAATCTCGTGTAGACTCAAATGCGCTTTCATAACTGGGTAGTGTAAGGGGCCATCTGTGCAGCTATTTACCTATATTCATTGTATACTGAGAGATATACGAACGCATCTGTCTCCTCCATTCACTCTCAGGATCTGGTAAACTGTTTGGCGATATTGAGATTACTGGAGAACTTCAGAGGCATTAGAAGTACCACAGCTTTCACTGAAAGTGCCCGAAAGTCGCTGCATGTCAGGGCAGCAGCATAAGGCCTGTAGACCATGGGCTAATAATGATTACAGCTTGTTCCGGATACTGGCCTAGTTCTTTTGTGTCCGTACAAAATAAACGCAATTCCTATCCATTTCATACTACAAAAAACTATATAGTAACGCAACAGATACACCATCAACTCAGAAACCAAAAGCAGGCCGCAACAATAAGAAACTAAATTACACCCCTGGGGCGCTGCAGGTGACTCCAAGGTAGTCTGTAATTACGACCTACGTGGAACAAACACTAGAAAATAAAAACTAACCATAGTGTCTTTCAGGCATTATCACAGCTGATATCGTCAGTTGCAGTAATATTCACTGGTTCCATAGGAATCGAGCAAGTACATTCAACAGTTTCCACCTTCGACAAAGAGAAGATCTTTGTGTCTTATTGTATTTCACATTCCTTTCTCTTTCCTTGTTCCCATGTTGGGTATCTTTAATCTGCTCGAGTGGTTGACATAAAACCTCTCAAACGTGTGTAAACTGAGAGCAGTTGGAAGAAACTCCCAAACGGTATAGTTAATGAAAATATTTAGAAATACACTGTGTATGTTTTGATACTTTCTGGATTGTTTATATTTCCATTAGCTAGTAGTACTCCAATCGGTTTTCTAGGAGCATCAAACTGAAGCAGTAATGGAGGCAAAACGGCTGTTTTTACAAGGGACAGGGTCTTTTGATTTTGAAGTAGGACTCAATGAAAATTAGTGTTCGATGTGTTTGTAACAGGCTTAGACAGAAAACGCGTTTCGAAGGAAGACGGTAACATTAGAGTTTAACAGCTCGTCAACGACAAGAACATTAGCGATTAGGCAATGGTATGGACGGAAATAATCTGTTCCCAGATTTTATAACCGGGAATCACTTAGGGAAACCCAGTCTATCTAAATCTGAAAGGCTAAAAGGCGATCTGAACAATAGTTCTCCCGTAAGCGTGTCCAGTGTCGTAACCAGTGTTCACCTTCACTCGATGACGAGGTTCGAATCTTACGGATGGCTGAAAAGGATGCCCGCCGCACCTAGCACAAAAGTGATTGTACCCTTAGGGTGGGATCGGCAGAGTTTTGTAAGAGCTTGGACGGGAAATGTCCAGCTACTTGTATTCTTTACATACCACAGCATCTACACTCTGAGCCAAATATTCCTTTGAAATCGGCTAGAAAATGCTAGAAATATCTGGTTACTGGAGGTCAAAAGCAATATTTTATGTTTTAACGTCATGAAACTTGCCATTGCCAGTACGACTAATATTCTTCCTGTAAAC
Organism: Schistocerca nitens; assembly: GCF_023898315.1. Lineage (NCBI taxonomy): Eukaryota > Metazoa > Arthropoda > Insecta > Orthoptera > Acrididae > Schistocerca > Schistocerca nitens. The sequence goes on from NC_064618.1 coordinate 588,268,224, forward strand.
TGACTACATAGCTACCACCGTTTGATGAAGACAAGACAGTAACGCCAGGCTGGTATTCCAGAGTTTTCCTGCTCACACCGTTTGAATGTATCAATGACAAATGTCCAGAACAAGGTCTGTGTTGAAGCCTGTCTCATCATCATAACGTTCACCTCTCACTGCGAGCCGAACCTAAGGATCACGTTGAGGATTTTAGCATCGGCAACACTCCTTGAACCACTCCGTTGCAGTTTGTGCCTATTTCCATCCATGCATCCACGTTGCTCAACTTTCCAGAAGCAGTACCTCTGAATATGATCTGAGGGACCCCCCAAATGAAGCCTGCAGTGAAGGTTTCACAATTTGATTTGAAAAGATGCAGAGGTGCATAAAATATCATGGAAAGTACTTCGACAAGAAATGAAGGCTATAACGCCAAAATATGATGATTAAGTCTTAGAAATCTCTGGGGACCCCTCACACGCGATAGTGCATCATGTGCGCCTGTATTTTCATATGCATTATCTGGGCTAAACCATCTATCCGCTTCGAAACTGTGTGGTTTGCAAATAGCATTGAAGTCTCCACTGACCCTATGACTCCCACCCTTATATTATCTTCGCGTATCTTGGCAAAACTAATACTGTATGTTAGATGACAAATTTCCTGGCTAACAGATCTCAGAACAAAAAATAAAAAAAATAAAAAAAAGTGTTGCACTGAAATTTTGTGATTAACAAATCCAATATTGCTTATTCTTGAGTTCTATTGCTGTACAGATCATAAAACAACCATAAATTTAAGAAAATTGACTATCAGACAGTTCTACATGGTGTTGCATCGAATATCCACATGTACTGGTTACTGACTTTCCTTAGAATCATTAGAGGATTTTCGAGACAGCTACAATTGTCTTAAATTTTAGCGCCGTAAACCATTATACTTCCACAAAAAATGCGAAGTCACGTTTACTGTTACAGTTTTATAGGGAACCGTGTCGTTTATCGAGGGTAATCACTGATAAACGAAAACATTATGACCTTCCGATTAACACCGTATAGGTTCAGTTTTGAAACTCAGTACAACAGCGATTCTTTGGTCTTGATTTGCCACTTCCTTGGCACAAGATGTTTGCACACAGGTCTCGTAAACTACGGGCTAGTAGTCTGTGACCGTGGAGCTTGAAATGCTGTCTAACGGTTAATGCTGAGTAGTTTGTCTTCCTAACGGCAGCTCATACGAGCAAACCATTTGCAAATTTGCCTGATATTGCTCGCATTTTAGGTACATGGGCTATGTGCCACTCTGTTTAAGAAGAATGGCTTGATGTAGTCACAGGAACGAGATGCGAACGCCTACCTTCATATCCCACAGCTAATTCGCTGCAAATAATAACCTGTAGCTGTGACCTTACACTCAAACAGTCTGTGTATTGTCTAGAATTTGAGTTAATAAAATACACATAATACAAAATAAAAGTTAAAAGAATAGTTTAATAACAAGAGTTGTATTCTAACGTCTGTAATTGATATAGACGATAAAGAGTCATGTTGAATAATGTTTACTAAAGGAAGGAAGTTTAGGATAAACGGGAAGTGGTCCTTCGATATTCAGTTAAAATACAGACAGAAAATACTCTTATGAAATGCAGTTAAGTTATTTAGAATGTTACGAGACTGACGAGTTTGTTTGCGTGGCCATCAACCGCAGCAAGCACAGAAATATTTGTTTTATATAAAAAAAAGCCATCTCTTGCTGTACTGTATTTTATTTCTCCAAGATGCGCTTCGCCTTTTTTCATTGATGATGCCTTAAGGTGAAAAAAGGCGAAACGCGTATGGGAGAAATTAAATACAGTGCAGCAAGAGAAGGCGTTCTTTATTTACAAAACAATTGTTACGAGAATGGTAGCAAAATCTCAAAACTAAATTGTAATCAAAGCATGCGAAAATTAAATCCATTTCGTGATCGCAGTGCACGAAATATCCACCATCTAAAAACAGTTCATAGTCCAACATGGTGATTCACAAATTAGCACACACGATACAAAGAATAGTCACCCGTACTCTGGCTATCCTCGGTTTCGTAGTACAAGCGGAGAAGTTAGGAATCCTAGTCTAGAGCACATTCAGAACTCTCGAAATATAAAGTTCCTTCGAAAGTTAGAGTGCTGTAGCGGCCGTTCACCGCGCAGGATCAGTCAGCTATAGGACTGAATCACGCACGTTACATTAGGCAGGTCTGGTCACTTCCAGCACTCGACACAAAGTCCAGAATCGCTCCCTCGAGCTCCTCACTCGAAAAGTCCCAGTCTCCACTTGACTCCCACGGTGTTTCGCTACTGGCTGATTCTCCATTGGGTGAAGGCCGTCCCTCCCAAAAATACATCGTCCTTAAGCTCTACTGACATGATTTGATTCATCTTGACCACTTTCCCACACTAAACTAAGATATTACAATATTTAAGTAAATAAATGTTCTAAACATTGTCACACACTGATAATTTGCAATAATTATAAATAAAGGTTTGTCCACAGACAAAGAAGCCAGCATTCTTGTGCAGGTCTGCTCATGATAACAGATTTTTATTATATTTGATTTAAACAACTATTTACCCCTTCCTGACAGAGGCGTCTTTTGGTTATTTTTCAGTTTTGGTGTCTGCTAACACATTCGATTGTCTAGTTCTAAATTAGCACAGTTTTTTTAGTAGCACATGCAATTGACATTTAAATAAAGTTGTGGGCAAAATATTGTTCATTAAAAATCTACCCAATTATCAAAAAATGTGGGGTACTAATACTGTATTGATTTGCTTTGTGAATGTGGAGAGTTCTGACAGATATTTATGTAATAAAGAGGGTATAAAAAACGTAATAGCTCCAGAAATAAATTAGATACAGATATGTACTTTTCAAAGATGATAGCTATAGTGCAATGCTCTCATGTGAGCTACCGTATGTTGAAATCACAGAAAGAGTTTAAAAGATGTTCATTCAAAGGTTCGTTGTGTTAACGTTTATTCACTGTGAAATGTTAACTTTTGTGGCTTTAAAGATATTGTGATACAGTTGTGTTACTGGATGCGCCTCTTTTATCTGAAATTGTAAATGTGTTCAGATTTGCATTATTATGTAAATAGTGATTCATTGTCGAAATTCAGAGAGCAGTAGCTTAGTCATCTTTTAGATTGTCTGACACTCCGCCATTTCCTGTTTCATTGCCTGCCTTCCTAAGCGATCGTCAGTCAACAAAATTCCCAGTACTGTGATTAACCCACACGTGGTCCATGCACCTGGATCGGCTGAAGCGTCCATTGCAGCTCCCTCCGCCGCGTCGTGCTGTCGGCCCTGAGGCCGTACAGCTTCGCAAACAAATTCACCTTGCCTTGTAACAATTCTAGGCGGACGACTAGCTCGCCTATATGCACGTTGATCTATAGCGTTCCAGATGTGTTCCCTCGGTTTCAGATCACTCGAATTTGCCGACCATGACATACCTTGAGTTAACTATCATGGTCCTCCTCAAACAACTGATTCTTGATTCTAGTACAACTATTCTGCTGGAAGGTGCCATCGCCATTGTGGAAGACATCAAGCAAGAAGGTATACACGTGGTCCCCAGTGATGTTCACATGGTCCATAGGTCTTGTGATGCTTCGATTACCACGATAGGTCCGATGTAAGCTCTAGAAGATTGTGTGTCTGGATACGACCATCGACTCTGTGTAACAAGAAACGTGTTTCATCCGACTAGTCATCATGTTTCCATCTATTCACGGCCCGATATTAATGTTCTTCTGCCCCTGAAATTTTTTTCAAATGGCTCTAGGCAACATGCGACTTAACATCTGAGGTCATCAGTCTCCTAGACTTAGATCTACTTAAACCTAACTAACCTAAGGACATCACACACATGCATGCCTGAGGCAGGATTCGAACTTGCGACCGCAGCAGCAGCGCGGTTCCGGACTGAAGCGCCTAGAACCGCTAGGTCACAGCGGCCGGCAATCTTTTTCACAATACAGGAACACGTAAGAGTCATTTGCTGTGGACCTGAATGATCAACGATATGTGCTGAAGGGTTGCTCCGAAACATTTGGCCTGCGACAGCCTTATCCTCCGCCTTCAGCTTTGCCACAGACCGTCACTATCCCGATTCACGGAGTGTGCAAGCTTTCGACGTTCGCTTCGACGATGGGACATTAAACCTTAATCTTGCTTTCTTTTTCCCACGTCTCGAGGCGTGGAAGTCCAACACCTTGCCGTCCACTCGTGGTTTCACTTTACTTAACCATCTTCCGCGGATGACCATGACAGTAGCGCTCGAGCAGCCTACCAGCTTCGCAGTTTCACTCCCAGGCAGCAAGCCGTAACAATCTGCCCTTTCTCGAAGCAGCTTTCGTCAATGGATTTCCCAATTTGCGTCCCGTCTCATCCCTAGAACGTTTTTCCAGATGTCCCTGCTCTGCTTACATATTTTCTGTTGTGGATTGGCAAGACAGCCAACCCACTATGACAGGAAGCCGAAAGGCACGCGTTAAGCTCACGCAGGCTGGCGTGAGGTCTGGAACAGGTCAAGTAATTGAGACTAGCAAATAAAGTACGTAGATGATGGAATACTTAACTTTAATTCATAATTGGTGAACATCGCTCTTGACGGTACATGTTTTACAGCATCAATAGTAACTGGTAATGGCGCCTTGCTATGTCGTAGCAAATGACGTAGCTGAAGGCTATGCTAACTATCGTCTCGGCAAATGAGAGCGTAATTTGTCAGTGAACCATCGCTAGCAAAGTCGGCTGTACAACTGGGGCGAGTGCTAGGAAGTCTCTCTAGACCTGCCGTGTGGCGGCGCTCGGCCTGCAATCACTGATAGTAGCGACACGCCGGTCCGACGTATACTAACGGACCGCGGCCGATTTAAAGGCTACCACCTAGCAAGTGTGGTGTCTGGCGGTGACACCACATTTTCCTTGCCGCGTCACGTGCCAGCAGCCGCACCCGACGTCGCGGTGGATAGTGGTCTCAAAGTTCTGGCTCATCTGTATAGGTTTGTACAACACGGAAAAAAGAGTAGCAGGATTTTCTCCTAGCTGTAGCGGAAGCACGGACGTGTCTGAGTGTGTTTAGGTGGCGAGGTACCGGAACGTGCCGGCTCTCTGGAAAACTGCGAAGTTACTTTGCTGCGCCGGTCATGTTTCCGGGGAGTTGCCACTTCGCCACTCGAGGAACTTGGGACACTGGTGACGCGCGCAGCCGCAATATGAGCTCAGTGGTGGCAGGGCGGAGTGGGGGAAGGTGAGGCGAGGCGGCCACCTGCTCATCAAAGTTGTACGTGGGAGGCAGCGACGTCTGCCCCATTTGCCTTGTCACCTCTCGGCTCGATTCGCTGCTTGCCTGCGTGCCACTGTGTCGTAATGATCCACTCGACCCTTTACTACTGTTTGCATGAAATTAATGCATTTGTGCGGATATTCTTTCATATTTTTAAGGGTGGTCTAACTACGCGAAATTTTGTCAAAAGAAAGAGGGGTATTTCATATCTTGTTCTTGTAGGCCAGTGTTAACGAATAGTGATTAAAGTTAAGTTATACATACGTTTCATCTTCTCCCTAGCACATATGACGTAGATTAAAACCGACTACAAAAACTTGACGTTGGTTGCTGCCTGTTTAAGTTACAATTTGTGATATCCTTCTATTGACTTGTTCGAGGACGTGATACAGATCGGAAGAGACATAGGTGCGTTATCCAGATCTTGCTTGAAATGGATGATCATGACCACCGACTAGCTCTCCGATGGCCAGATACATTTCATGTCCATCAGACCATCAGTCCGTCATTTACAAACTCAGAAAAAGTGGTGAAAACCGACACAAGGCTAAAACTAAATTTAGTCTATAACTACACCTACATATACACTCTTAAAACCACTCTGAAGTAAATGACAGAGGGTAGGCCCCATTGTACCACTTATTTGGATTTCATCCGTTTGATTCACGTATGGAGTGCAAGAAGAATGATTGTTTAAATGACTCCTCGCGTGCTGACACACACACACACACACACACACACACACACACACATATATATATATATATATATATATATATATATATATATATATATATATATATATATATATATATATATATATATATATAAAAACTTATCTTAACGATCCGCATGGGAGCAATACATAGGAGGTTGCAATATATTCCTGGAGTGATAATGTAAAACTGGTACTTTAAACTTCGTAAGTAGGCTTTCTTGGGATGATTCACGTCTATCTTCAAGTATCTGCCAGTTCACTTTCTTCGGCATCGTCGTGACATACACCCACGAGCCAAACAAATCTGGGACCATTCGTGCTGCCTTCTCTGTACACGCTCAGTAGCCACTGTCGAATATATTTCGTATGGGTCCCAAATACTTGAGCGATGTTCTAGGACGAGACGCACAAGTGATTTGTATGCATCTCCTTTGCAGACTGATTGCACTTCCTCATTATTCTACCAATAAACCCAAGTCTACCATTTGACTTACCCATGACTGAAGCTTTATGATCATTCCATTTCACATCTTTACACAATGTTACTCCGTGGTATTTGTATGAACTGACCAATTCCAAATGTGACTCACTGATATTCAAGTCATAGAATACTACTATTTCTCGCTTTATGAAGCACATAGTTTAAATTTCTGATCAATGAAAGCAAGTTACCAGTCTATGCACCCCTCTGAAATCTTATTGAGATCTGATTGAATGTTTATGGAGCTTCTGAGGCAGCACTTTATTATAGATAAGTGGATCAGTTGCGAATAATCTGAAGCTACTATTAAAATTGTTCACAAGATCATCAACATACAACATGAATAGCAAGAATCCCAACACTACCGTGGGGCACACCTGAACTTATTTGTACATCCGTGGAAGACTCTCCATTCAAGACAACTTGCTCCGTCCTTCCTTCCAAAGAAATCCTCACTCCTGTCAAAAATATATCACATCATAAACCGTACGACCATACTTTTGATAATAAGCGTAGATGTGGCAGGGGGTCAAATATTTTTTTTACCTGACTACCTTGATCCAAGGCTTTCATTACGTCATACGAGAAACGTGCGAGTTGCGTTAACCACGATCGATGTTGATTGGAATTGATCAGGTCATTCTGTTCAAGTTACTTTATTGTGTTTGAGTTAACAATATGCACTAAGATTCTACAATAAATCGGTGTTTCGGATGTCGGACGGTAGTTTTGTGAATTGCTTGTACTAGCCTTCTTGTTGACAGGTGTGAAATGTGCTTTTTTCCAACTACTGGGCACCGTTTTTTTTTTTTTTTTTTGGTTCGAGGCCTCTGCGATACATTATAACTAAAAGCGGGGCTGACTAAGCCGCTAATTCAGTACAGGGTCTAGTACAGATTTCATCGGTTCCTGGAGCTCTGTTCAATTTTAACTGTTCCAGCTGTTTCTCCATGCCACTGACAAATTATGACGAAAGGTCAAGAACTAAGGAATATGCTCTGGGATTGCAGCAGACTGTTTCTCGCTTTCAACGACTATCGTAATAGCAGCAACTCCATCCACTGGAATACTAGCGCAAATCACATTAGCGTAACTTTACAATTCGAGAAACGGGGAAACTATGACTGCGCAACGTCTTGCAATGGAAGTGGCAGAAAACATAGATGAATCTAATAGTCCGTATTAAGATTTTCTAACTTCAACGTAAAATCGAACTGTGTTTCCACAGCGGAAGATCATTGGTGGTGACGGAGGCTGAGGTTACATCACTGAACAGTGTCTGATGGTTACCGAAATTTTCTTACACTTGTTTGGTTCTACTGAGTTTTACTGCACATTGAGTTCCAGAGGTTATCAACTTTATGTTTAATTCGATAACGTTTAGGAATGTGAATAATTCAGTTACTAAGCTATAATGCTACTAAATAAGTGGAGATTCATTTGTAAAACAAGAACTCATTAGGCAGAAAATCGCAATAGATTTCTATTCATTATTATCCTCTCAGAGATGTCATGTCACTTGGAGAGGTGAGAGTAAACTGAATTAAGGAAATCAAATGTAGTTCTTGTCAGTTGTAAGACATTCTTTCAATACTCTACGTAATTAGTAAATAAACAGTTAGTTACAATAAAAATTACTTCATGATTTAATTAGTTTTATGTAGTAACTAAATATAACTGCATTTGTCTTACATACATGATCAAATAAACACAATTAAGTCAAAAAACTGTTGAGAATTATGTGAATCTGTAACGAAAATTTTATGTTACACTATACAGTAACGCAAGCTGTTGTATAGTGAATAATATCTTACAAAATCTATTAATAAGTAATTTATTTTATGGATTTTTTACACAAGCTCAAGTACCTTAGTACTGTACCTTCCACAACACTCAGTAACTCTGAAGATCTTTACTCCTGGTACCTTGTCTGATCTCGTGTTATTCACAGCTGTACCTCGTTACAGGATTATCTATTTTCTCTATACCAAATTTCCTCTCCTTTTTATTAAGCCCTAGGAAAACTCTTCTCCTGCACACAGGATGTGTTAATTGAACAATTCCAGCTTTCAGTTCCACACAAATTACGTAACATACTCCTAGTAATGAACTAAAATTCCCAATAACAAAATAATTTTGTTTGGTGAACTGATAACATCTAACTGACATTTTTTTCGATATTTAAGGGGTTACTCATCTGAACCTTGCAAGTCAACACTCCAACTTTTTACTTTTAGAAACTCATGTTTAGTCCTCCGATACGTTGCGTCGATGTTTTCTGTGATAGTCTATTGCTTAAATTCTCTACATGTCTGTCTCATCCATTATGATTCATCCTATTTACATTTTGCGTTAATTTTATTTCGAAGCAATCCATATAGCTGGCGTTCTTTCTAAGCGTTTGTATATTACAGATGGAGTAATTCCTGAGTGATCTATCTATGCCTTTTGTACCTCTGTATAAGTCGCATATATTCTATCTTGTCCAACCTTAACTACGTCCTTGTTTCTTAAGCTGTAATTGTCCTTTGGTAAATTGCTCTCAGCATTTTTAGTTAGGATTTTAACCACTGTCTCAGTTAATTTCCACTTTGTCTCAGTTTGACCCACATTTTCAGTGTCACAGCTTGTCGTATATTCATTTTTCTGTAATCCATTGATATTTAGCTCGCTGTTCATCCCAGGTGAGCCTATTTCTACACCTGGGCTTCCATTATAGTGCGATATTTGAAATTTTCTTAAATTTCGTGTGCCGTCTTCCTGTGTATTCCGGGCAGCTCTGAGCATAGCTTCTTCTGTTGTTTTTTGGAATAAGATTGTATCTCCAAACTCGAGAATTGCGTATCTCCTAATTCTTTCACGCAATCAACGTTCTCCTGTAATTTCGCTTTTTATTCTCTCCCCTACTACAAAGTTATGGTCACGTAGGACTAAAAGTTTCGTAGAATTTCACGTATGAAATTACTTTATTTCCTCATTTATTTCCCGAACATCAGTTTGACTCGAGTGCATATTGAATCTGTGCAATGACAGTTTAACTGATTTCGATTCAGTCTTTAAAGAAATAATTTGGTCTTTCGGTTGCTCATAGGAACTCACCGTATAACCTAGCGTGCTGTTTATAGTGGTTCTTATTTGTACGCTTGAATGATGCTGTCATAGCTGAAGTGCACTCATGTGACTATAAATCTCACTCTTGTTTCCTTTTAATTCTAGTAATCGGTTTTGAATGTTACTGCAACCCATTTGTCTCTATTTTATGATTCCTCTCATTCTTTGAAATTTTCAGTATTGTATTTGCTAAACGTTATCTTACCCATTTCCCTCGCGAAAAATTCTCCTACTCATCCATCACACTGAGATCCGAATGGGGTTTTACTTTATCCCTGGATTTCTGACTTAGCGATCACAATAAGCAATTTCCGAACAGTACTTCCTTTTCTGTTTTGCAGATGCCAGTTGAGAAGTGTCGTACGTGAGCTTTCTACGAGGGCAGTTTGACAAGATTAGCAAAAAAGAAGTCAGTTTGGTAAATAACTCAGCTTACTTCCCGGTATAGTTTCCTTTGAGGAATATACACTAGGTTTAGCTATTTCATCCCATTGGAAAAATAGGTTTTGTCAAACTGTACAAAATACTCGTTGACAACAACTATCACTTCCTCATTTGATGAAAGTTTCTTCCTACCAAACCAAAGTTTCAAGTTAAGGAGTAGGAGGAAGTCACTTGAGGCATAGTCTGGTGAAAAGGGTGGGTGAGGAACCAATTCAAAGTCCAGTTCATGCACTTTAGGTGCTGTTATCGCTGTTGTATGGGATGGTGCATTATCCTGGCGAAAGAGCACTTTTCCACGTGTCAATCCAGCAACGTAGTATAATAGAACTCAGTTTCGGTGCTGGCTTTACCCAAGTAATCTATGACTATTATTTCTTGGGAATGCCAAAAAAAGTGAGTCTCACCCCGCTAGCTGATAAAATGGTCCTTGCCTTCTTCGCTGCACCTTCACCAGGCTTTGTCCATCGTTTTGACTCTTATATAATAAACGATAGGGGATTCATCATCAGTCACAAATCGGTGAAAAAATCTTGCCGCCAGCAATTGAATATCGCCAGACGTTGTGCTAAAATGTTGAGCCAAATGTACTTTTGGTTGACTGTGAGCAATCGCGGGACCCACATGAAACACGATTTCTTTACAGACAATTCTCTGTGCAGGATTACACTCTCTCGCTCAGTTGAGATGTCTACAGTCTCAGCAGTCTCACGAATTTTTTATGTGGCAGTGATGAGCTACAATATCATGGATTTTGTCAATTGTTTCCTTTTTTGATGGCCTCAACTGAACAGCAGGAGCACGTTTCGTCTTCGGTACTTGTCAGATCACATTTAAAATCATTAGTCAAAAAATAGTCTTCAATGATGGTTCAGAGTCCACGTGAGCTTCATCCAATTCTGTTTTTGTCTGTGCAGCAGTCCAATCCTTCGAATTAAAATTTTTAGTAACAGCACGAAACTGTTTTGTCCATTTTCATTCGCAGTCAACACACCAATGTAGACGCCTGTCAACAATGAGTTATATGCTGTACATTGTTGAAATTTTTTATACTATCCTTGGAGTAATGAAGCTTATCAATCAAGAAAGGGCAACAATAATGTTCAATTCATTCATAGAAATTTGTCAAACTTACGAAACCATTTGTAGTGGAAGTCAACAATATGGTAGCTAAAGAGTGGAACTTGAAGCAAATTTTGGGGAAGTATTTATTAATTACAAATTATAGTGTTCGGATATTTGAAGTAACTACCAGGCAATTTGGAGTGCAACTTTGTGCACACAGCATGCAAATCAAAGTCAACCATTGAGACAGAATTAAGAAATCTGGGTGTCTTCTGAATATGAACTGAAACTTCTTGTAGCAATATCGTGGAACACGTTGCATCATAAAGTTTTGGATTGGTTTTTCGTAGTGTTCACGTCATTCGCTTACAAGGATAGTGTCACAGTAGATGAAGAATACTATTCGAACCACATCCAAGTTATTGGCCCAATATCTACGGTTACCCTCGGCTATTATTAATATAGCCCCATGTGTTTCTTCATTGCATTTGTTTTAATTGCACACTATCACTCAATCTCCAATAACTCTCTATACCTCTACCTCTTACCTATAAACCAACACAGATTAATCATCAAACATTCAAACGTGCTAACATGCTTCACAAACATTGGATAACCTAGCTGGTATTCGTCAGCAAGTTAACGTAACTGAGTTGTCAGAGAAAATGTCGTTACCCTACGACACATTCAAGTGAGAGAAAGAAGCCAATAAAATGTAACTTTTCATTGACTTATTGTGACAAAAACAACGGTCTCGTTCTCTTCCTTAGGGCACCATTCTTATGCGGCATGTGGTCAGCACACTGCTCGACACGCCGTCGTCCGTTTTTCACAACCTGTAGTATACGCTGCTTATTCGAGGAGCTCATCAGCTGTTGTCATGAGGCTGACTGGACCCCATTCCACTCTTCTCACCAAGCAAAAGTCCTTGGCACGAATGACAACGTAGCTACTTTTCCTTTGTTACACTGCAACTAGTCTACATTCAAGGTTTTAATGAATTCCACAATGCAAAATTAACGAACACAAACAGATTAGTAAATTTAGTGGTGAATCTTTTTTCACTGACGTGCACAATGTTTACGCAGCCGCAGACGTTATCTTCCACTGGAGCATTTACATTCATGTATGTAATGAATTCCACAATACAATTCTACCAAAAAAACACGAAAACTTAAATTTTATTGAAAAAATTTTGTCTTTTTGGGGATGAAAGGAGGCAGCACACAATGTTTCACTTTGTAGAAGTGGCACCATTCTCACTTTTGACCACTTGCTTTTCTTTTTCGCTAAGTTACTTACGCTTTGTGTCGAATATTTCTTTTCCATATTCACTGACTAGTTGAGTACCCGGCATTGTCCAGATATGTATTTATCCCAGTATTCTATTAGTCCATTTCCTTCTTGCCCCTCTCTGTCCATCTCGTCCTCTCGTCTCTCCATATCCGTCTCCTCGTCTTCCCTTTCTGTCCATTTCGCCCAAGTCTCTGTCCTCCTCCTCCATCTCTGTCTGCCCATCTGCTCCTCCCCTTTTTCTCTCCACGTTATCGCAGCTACCCCAATACGTGGTTGCTGATTCTTATCCGGACAGTATTTCTTTCCAGGTAACAATTAATACTCGTTTGTGTACCAAGTTAGGTTGAAATCGATCTAGGGGTGGATTGGTTCGCGTACACGTATGTCATGTATATTTCACAAATATTGGTACACATATTTCATCTGTATATCAAGCGACTTTCTCCGTGTAGTTTCGTTTTCACGCACTTAGCTATATGTCTTACAATGACATAATTTTGCAGGTAAATCCAGTGGTATGAGTGGACACTGTCAATAAGGAAGTAATAAATTGAAAAGTCATCACTGATACTGCAGTTTTACTGCATGAATAGCGAAAATTTAGCAAGTGGTAAAACATTTTTCCTTGTATCATTCTGTAGGGAGTATGAGTATAAAAATGTTTCGTAGGGATTTGAAATTATGTGCAAAGTTGGTTGAAAATCATGAAGTGCTCTCATTCACAAATAATGGATAAACTGGTGGTTCTTTCCAGACCGAAGGCGATATGTGTATAAAATTTGGTTCAAATAAATCCAGTAGTTTAGGAGGATATGTGGAACATACATACACACGTGCTTACATACACCTTTATAATATGTATGGATTTACTGAAACATAAATATTACGATGGTGGACACAAATTGTGACATATTTTTAAATAATTATATATTTTTTTGTATGAAGTGTGGTTGAGATTATAATGGATATACTCACATACTTCTGACGTTTAATAGAATGGAACGCAGAGGATACGGGTTAGGGAGATGGGCAGCACTGCGGATGTAACTCTCACTGCTGATACAATCCATTAGTTCTGCTGTCAGCCGCAGCCGCCAAAATCAGCTGAACGTAGTCCGATTGCGTTTGACGTATGTGCGCATCCCCTGGCGATTTTACTGCAGTCTCCCTGCAATTAACATCAGCCATGCGGAATGTGACCATAGGCGTTATATTGCACTGAACACTCGATTTGCAACGTTACGGCCTTTAGTAGTGAATTGATGCAGTAAGGGAACTAACAAACGCCTTGGTGTAGGTCGGAATCCATGAACACACGACCATTGTCCTGACTGTTTTTCATTTTCGACTTCTCTTGTGTAAGCTAAGGAGCAGGTTATAAGTCTTCTATAAACATGCAAATAATGACCTGCTGCAAATCAATATATATATTTTTTTCATTTTGTCACTTTTTCGCTTCTGAGTCGACTAGTTTTCTTTTGCTACGATTACCACCATCAAGCAGTTACATGATACATGACGTTACAGCAAGAAAGCTAAATTCCTGACAGAATTAAATTCTTTGGTGCACAGTAGCTGGAGGATGGATCTCCGGCTTTTGCGGGCATTTATCTTACCGACTGGGAATTCTAGGTGTTGTTCACGGCTTGTCTCAAGAGCTTCGCTCTTTCTGCAATTACCATCATTTGGACGACGTATGCCGTGGAATGAGTCATTTTACAGGCTGTGTGTATACAATTTACTTGTGAGTATGGCTGCATCTTGGCCTTTTACGGAGCACTTACGTTGTTCAGTGAATTGAATAAAAAGGAATCTACAGAGTGTGTCAAATAGGACTTTACAGCTTTGATATGGTGTAGAAATTTATTGCGAACTTATAGAACCGGTAGATGTGTCATTTTGTAGCAAAGCGTTTCACGTAAAAGTTTCAAGTGTCAATCTGGTTCGATGTGACTACAATTTGTGATACGGCAAACTTACCACACTCGTTCCAGAATTTATCATGTCACAGTAAACAACGCATCTCAACGAATTTCTTGTGAAAGAGTAAATTTTAGGCCAGCTTGGAGCTTCTTTAGCGTATTAGGTGTGATATTTACGTCGAACAGATATTGCAGAGTTCGTTTTTTGAAACCAAAACGCACAGACAACAGGTTCCCCTGCCTAAAGAGTGACTCCAGAAGTTTAAAAAATACCGAAACGTTACTCACAAGAGAGATTTTAACACTCCAAATATCACACGTACCGGATTTCACGAAGAAATACAATTAAGTGGAAAGGGCTTTTCACAGTCTTAACAATCCTCCATCAAAACATGTAATCAATACAAAATTAAATACATCTGTTAGAAGTTGAGCTTCAGTCTTTGAACTAATAAGTATTTTGTGTTGCTGAGCACTTGTGCAGAGACACAGAAATCCAACATGAAGTATTATCATTGTATGAATGGGGAAACACTTACTGCAGACCTGCTTCAAGGTGTGGAGGATCATTATATCAGAAAAGGAACACAGTTCAAATCAAGACATGACCTCAGTACAGTAAGTGGAGACAAACACTTTGAAATATAATCTATTGAATTAACAGTGCTTGATATCACCAAGAAATTAATCATTTTGTATGTGTGTAGATCTCCCATTCTTAGTGCGAACACTTTTTTCAATAAATTAACAGAAGTTTTAGATAAAGTCTCAAGTACAAAGGTCAACATAATCCTGTGTGGGGACATTAACATCAACACTAATATCATAAATGAATCCAGCAGCACCCTCATAAATATCTTTCAAAGTTTTCGCATGTCCCTATTGGTCAATAGTGCAACAAGGGTTACTACAATGACTGCATCAATAATTCATGTTGTGGCCACAAATATTGCAGGGAAAAATGTGATGTAGCTGCAAAGGATCTCGGACTATCAGACCATCTCTGACAAATAATAACAGGAAAATCAAGCATCGAATCATTCCCTGAACTATAAGCCTACAAACGACATCTGTCAGAAATCAAAATATAAGATTTTTCAAAAGAACTAGCGAAACAAAGCTGGGATGAAGTATATAAAGAAACCAATGTGAATATAAAATTTTCTAAACTCTCTACATAATTTAAAATGAACTTTGAAAAGGCATTTCCAAAAGTATGCATGTCTGTATCAACATCCCACAAAAACAAATGGATACCAGCAGGTATTAAAAAGCCCTCCGAAACACTTAAATACCTCAGTTACATGAAAAAGACTAGCAGTGATCCAGAATTCTTAAATTTCTATCATAGATAGAAAAAGGTGCTGATTGCTGCAAAAAAGTCATTTATTGATAAAATAATATATAATGTAGAGAATAAAATCTAAGTAGTCTGGGATGTTATAAAAAAGGAAACGGGGAGAGGCACACATACGCAGAATAACCTACTGTTAAGCGCTGGGGATAAGGCAATGAATGATCCAGAATACTTAGCAAAGTATGTAAACGAGCATTTTTCAAGTACTGCAGATAAGTTACAGCAAAAATTCCCCAAAACAAATATAACACTCTTAACTATTGTTGCACTACATACAATGATGTTACTTCCAACCACAGAGAATGAAGTCAACAAAACTGTTCAAAAAGTAAAAAATAAAACGTCGGAAGGCTTAGACGAATTACCAGTGTGCGTACTGAAAAAATGTATAGAGATTATACAAGGCTCCTTAACAAATATAATAAATCAATCCTTCACGTCAGGGACATTTCCATAGCAGTTAAAATTGGCAAGAGTTCTACCTTTGCTTAAGGAAGGTAATGCATAAGACATAGAAAATTACCAGCCTATTTCCTTGGTGTCACTATTTGGGCAAGAGTTGTACCTTTGCTTAAGGAAGGTAATGCAGAAGATATAGAAAATTACCAGCCCATTTCCTTGCTGTCACCATTCTCAAAAATAATAGTAGCAATTATGAAAGATAGATTAATGAATTACCTGAATAAATACAATCTTTTAAATGAGACACAGTTTGGTTTCTGAAGGATCAAAAATACAGAGTCAGCCATAGAAGAACTCACAAAAGTTGCACTTGATGCTCTTAACAAAGATGAGTGCATCGGAGGCATTTTTTTTATCTTTCTGAGGCCTTTGATACAGTCAACCACAAGATTCTATTACATAAATTAGGAGCATTAGGAATAAGAGGGTTAGCTAATGACTGGTTTCGATCATTCCTAGCAGATAGGTTACAAAGCCCAGAGATATCACATACTTCAAATAGATCTAAACGTTTAGTAAAACACTTATCAGAACCAAAATGTATTAATATAGGGGTTCAGCAAGGGAGCGTAGTAGGACCAATACAATTCCTAATATACACCAATGACATTCCCAATAGTATTACTCATGATGAAAAAATTCGCTTTGCTGATCACAGCAATATTATATTCACTGAGAAAACAGGAGAACTCCTTGCAGAAAAAGCAAATGAAATTCTCAAGGAAGTTTATGATTGGTCAATAAGCAAAGTGACATTGAACATAAAGAAAACTAATGTCATGAATTTCAGTTTGAAAAGGGAAAATGACAATGTTAAATTAAATGTAGATGGCACCTCGATAGACTGTGTAACAAATGCTAAATTTCTAGAAATGAATATTGAGTCTCAGTTGAAGTAGTGTGCACACACAAAGGCACTTGCAAACAGAATGTCATCATCAGTGTGTAACATGCATTATCTTCTAGTTACCTTCAATTCATATGTACATTCAGTTCTTAGCTATGGCATTATTTTTTGGGGGAAAAAAGTACAAAATATGAGCACAATTTTCAAACTCCAGAAAGGAGCCATAAGAACAATAGCCAAAAATAGTAGTCGAGCTCATTGTAAAGATCTGTTCAAAACCACCGGGATTTTGACTGCTCTGTGTGAATACATTTACGATCAGCTGTACACATCAAAAATAACATTGGTAATTACTGCGCAAACAGCTCTGTCCATGATCATGGAACATATGCTAGACTCAACTTACATTCAGCAAGAAAAAATAAACATAAAACTCAAAACAGCATTTTCTACCAAAGAATAAAATTGTACAATAAATTACCAGAAAAGGTTAAAGACTTCCAAAAATAACTTATTTGTAAAGACAACTGCAAAGTACCTGTTATGCAATACATTTCATACATTGAATGATTACTTAGATAAAATAGAGTTAGGGGCTTTGGCAAAAAAATTTTATACAAATAATTAATAATGATGATTATAAAACATCCAACATTCCACATAAAACCTTCACACTACGTTTTCTCCTTCTTTTTCACTTTTCTAGAAATCTTACCCATAAGCTATGCATAGCACAATATTAATACCTCTTCCTCTTTCTGAGCTCAACATCTCACTCATTACAGAGGGATGCTGACTCTATTTTTCAGGATAGTAAATGGGAAGCTGCCGTACAGTAAATGGCCCAGAGATCACCAGTGCGCGTGTGTTTGTGTGTGCAGTGAGTGAAGCGTTATGAAAAATGTGTTTATGGTGTGTACAGTGGCTGATAGTGAGATATGAGTAAACAACGTGGTATTACATTACTTAATAAGTTACTTGTAAAAGAAGTATTATATACCAGGAGAAAATCGAATGACTGTCCCTAACTAGAAGTCTGTAAATGTATGTGTGTACGAATTAACTTAATTTAAATTGGTCTAAACTTGTAAAGACTTTGACATGTCCTATATCCTTGTAAAAAGAGATCTACAGATGAATAAAGCTGCTACTACTACTACAACTACAATGAGCATAAGTGAAAGCAGCCATTTAACCTGTGCATTATGGTGACGCTCCTGGTGGTGGAGTGGGCAACTGATGCATTACGTGAATCATACTTGAGGTTGTTTGCCAAAAAATGACACATCTACTGGTTCTGTAAGCTATCTCAATAAATTTCTACATAATAAAAAGCATTAAAGTAGTCTCTGACTCACCTCATACTTGACCTTGTTAGCAACCATGGTACATCTGCAACTACAGCTACATCTATACCCCACAAGCCACATTATGGAGTGGGTCGAAGCGTAATTTGTGTGCAACTATCAGTTCCCCCATTTCCCGGACGGCCTGCGGAAAGACTCCATGTGACATCGAATCCCATTAATTTTAGCATGATGCTCTTTTTGTGAAATATACTCTGGAGAAAGCAAAGTATTGGTTGAGTCTTCTAGGAACGTACGCGATCGGAATTTTTACAGTAAACCACACTATGGTGGACAGCGCCTCTTTTGTAGCGTCTGTCACTAGCATTGGATGAGCACCTCCATGACGCTTTCGCGCTTACTGAATGAAACTGTGACGAAACGCACTGCTCTTCTCTGTATCTTCTGTATTTCCTGATTGGATTAGGTGTCCTCTCCTTTCCAGCAGATTCATACCGAGGAGATCCTCTGGGACATAGAACTTGTCAGAAAAACATGAATATACAATAAACATTTACAAAGAAAAACAATATGCTAATGTACTTTAGTTGTCCTGTCTGTTACAGATCACAGACTGATGAGGAGTATTCTAGTATTGGTCAAATGAGAGTTTTACATGCTACCGTGGGAGGCCTACTGTTACTGAGTATTCTTCCAATAAATACTAGTCCAACGTCTGCCTTACCTGCATTTAGTTTTGTGTGTCGTTCCACTTTAAATCACTCTGTAAGCATCCTATGTGATACACAGGGTGCAATGCCCATAAGTGTAGATATTGTCTTATGTGATACCTTACCACATACACACATCAGTGTATTGGTTGGTTGTTCTCTGCATCGAACAGTCTTCTCACGAACGTGTCACATATTTTATTGAATGATATTTTCTGCATGGACCTAACTGCGTCACTAAGTGGACTATGGCTGTCAATACAGGCTGTTTTGCGTCCACACATACACATTTCAACACGTGGACTGTTGCCTCTGGGAAAATAAGCATTAATGGCTTGATATTGTCACATGTAGTTGCAGGTACTAACCAACATAAAAATGTATTACTCCTCATAGTTCTAATTATTACTCTGTAAATGAAGTAAATACTGAAGTAATGTTGTTCAGTACACTGATCTCCGTCACCAGTAAAAATGTCTGTACCCTTTGTGCTCTGTATAATGGATGTGCCTGCAACCAATGATTTTTCTACAATCATGTAATCTTAGAATAATAAGTTTTTCTGCCTGTTAATGCCCAGTTCGTTGAATTTGGTTATGTTGTGGCTGAAATGTCATTCCCTAAACTAAATGACGATCACTTGCAAGTCACCCTGCAGTCTGCTACAATTTTCTAGCTTTGTGACTTCTGTGTATAACGCAGCGTCATCCAAAAGAAAATTTATGGAATCTCCAGTGTTGTCCACTACGTCATTTATATACAGCTATGCAAATAGTCAACAATGAAGTAAACATATCTTTCTTCTGTACTGCACTGTTATTAATTGAAAATTCATTATGCAGCAGCACAGATGTCCGGAAGAAACTATTTTAGAACACATGTAGACTTTTCTTTGATATCTGTGAGAATTTTGCTATTCAATAAACAAAGATATTTGTTCCTGCATATTGTTTCTGAGCCACTGACAGCTACAGTAATGAATAACGAAGGTGATCTTTCTTCCCTTACAATTTTGTCTAATAAAAACACGGATGGAAACCGTGACTTAGGAGACAAAAATTTTTGATGGTCACAGCAACTAGCCACAAACTGGTTTCATGTGTTATTGAAAAAGTATAGTTACTGGTTTCCAGTTGATAATATTCATCATTGGAGGGGTTAACTTCTTTAGTAAAGAAGTATCTAGGCAGTCTTATGATGAACTGTATCCATTCGAAATCAGAAACGGTATTTTTTCAATAAAACCTAAAACCAGTTTGTGGCTCGTTCCTGCTGTACGCCATTAGCAATTTTCTTCTATTGTTGTAGCTGAGTACATAATTATTCCTCTAAAATTTTGATTGATATATTTCATAAATTTCATAAGTGTATGCACAAACACTTTTTATTTATAGCTTCAGTTTTCAGCCAGCATTTACGGGGATTCTTAGATATGCATTGTATTGTCTCTGGAGTGTCAGCTGCCCTCTGTTATTGGCTGACTCCTTAATACACCGGTCGTTTCAGTGGTGGCAACACCAATTTAGGTAGGCTAGTAATTCTGAAAGATTTTTCAAATCCAGTAATGTATCTAACATAACCTCAGATCAGACGGTTGTATTTCCCTCAACAATCTTCCGTCTTTGTAACATTATTAGTAAACTGTCGTGCGTGGCTGGCTGATGCAACGAAAAGTGGACGGTTGCCATAAGCAAACCGTCACGCATCTGTGGGTCTAGGTGAATCACACTAAGGTGACTGGTGAGTCGAGATTACTAACATCCACCTAGGTCAAGCTTATTGACCTTCTCCGTGTAAAGCTACTTCAGTATCCCATACTGCTCATTCCACAGATATATATCATCTATTATATACTGCAGTTACGTAAACAGAACCATTTTTGTCACAAAATCATACCAGAGTAAACTATGAACATCATTAAAGTGGTGTCACTCAGTAAGTTAAATGCTGTCTTGTTATTATACTGTTACTACTTGTCAGTTATTAATTCAATATGTCATATTACTTCCCCCAGTTGCCCAACTACCTTCTCGTTTTCCAACTTAACGACTTTGCACACACATTCTGACACATGGTTAATGTGCTCAGTGGGGGGTGTGGCCACCTCTGGCATCAATACAGGCCCCACAACGACGGGAAATGCTGTGAATGATGTCATCAATATCATGTTGAGGCAATAAGGCCCATTCTTGTAGCAGGGATGCTCGAAAGTCTTGGAGAGTGGTTGGTGAATGCTGACGTGATGCAATCCGTCTCCCTACTGCACTCCAGAAATGTTCTACGGGATTCAAATGGGGAGAGTGAGCAGGCCATGCCTGTTGTGAGACTACCCGGAAAACACAAGCCCTTTTGATAGATACCCTGGTTATCCATTGACTGGAATGCCATCTTCCGTGCAGAACATGATAGTACGGACATACGTTGACGGTTTGTTTGATTATATCGTGAATTAGATACAGGACCGGGAAATAGCAGTTTATTGATTTAATTTTCTACACCAGTGTATTTTAGACATTGCTGACACACATCTGCACTGCTCCGTTCCGCTCTGGTATATCATATCTCCCGCCAGAGATGGGCTTGCCACTAGTCAAGTACTGCAAAAGCAAAATATTTGACGTCTCCTCTGAGTCCCTTTATTTCCAGTAACACTGACAATCATTTGATCCTTCCTTTTAAACTGTTCTTCAAAAGAAACAGGGATCAATGGCGACCATGCTTTACTTTATTACTAAATGCCTAACCTTAGTACCTTTTCCAATTTCTTAGTTAACATAAAACTTTTCCTCATAAAATTATCCAATATAGACGAACGTTCATGGATAAACCCTGTCGTACATACTATAAAATAATGCTTTCTAAGATTCTTTCCTTTTTTTACATTCCCTTTGGATAGAATGGCAAGTAGGTTACAGCTTCAAAATAAATTTAAATTAGAGATTGTACACTTCTTAGACGTTAGAACTGCTGCTCCTGCGATTTTGTTTATTTTGTTAATTATATCAGCTGATTTAGATCAATGACTGCGTACTCTGCCAGAAATACAACTTAAATTTTTCTTACCACCATTCCTCATATTAAATAAGTAAGAAACATGGCTTATTGCCTCAGGCAAGAAAAAGCATAAAGCGATAAAATCATAAACACCATTACATGCAGCTGTAATGTCTTGTAGACTAAATGGAAGTTTCTGTAATCTTGTATAATGTTAGGGAAGAGAGAGATAGCATTAGTAACGCTCTATGATGCCTGAAGTAAGTGCTGTACCCTCCTCCTGCGTTAGGAACGTAAATTTCTCTTTACTCTACTCCAGTTATGTCTCCGTTAGTAAATACATTTCCCCTCGACACATATTGCACCTCCACCAAACGTAGCATGCGTGTTGCTCTCCGCCGTCAACTACAACTAAACTTCATTCCCTACACAGCCAATACTCGTCCTAACAGTTTGTACGTTACACATTCATAACGCAGGCTTCCTTCACATAAGTCCTGATTCTCATATAATTGTCACAGAAATACTTAACACAAGAATCCACATTAGTGTCAAGACCGGTAATCATATGTTATTTACGGACATTGCTTTTAAAAGCCATCTCTTCCTCAGCATTATTATTATGGATTAAATACTTTTCAGCTTTTCTTTTACCTTTGTCCTAATGTAACGACTCTGACTTTCCGGCTCAGGTTTTAAGACTGTACAGCTATTTTCTAACTTACCCAGTACCCATCTTATCATTCAGTTTCAGCAGAATCCAGTTTAACGCTTAACTCTATCAAATTTAGATACTGTCTGACAGCACAGTTCCCTGAGCGATTTATTGACAGTATTTAGTTTCAGTCCTATCGTATGTATTGCAAAACCTAAATGCTTGTCTTTATCAGCTTCTAATCTTTCCAACACAAAACTATTAGCTCATTAATAACAAAAGGAGCGTTAGCATTGGTCGTTGGAGTAGAAATATTTATTTCTGTTCAATCGATTTCAATCGCTGCATTTGTACATTTGGTCTTACAAGTACTCTTCATTCTTATGTGCAGCTACTGCAGTTTTATGCTTGTATTTATGAGTCCACAGGGCTTTAATATTAGCACTGATGATGGATGCACAGCTATTGAAATCAATCGCAACAGAAATAAAAATGTCTGCTTCGACGACAAATGCTGACCCTCTTTCTATTACTATGTTGTGGTCGTGGTGCTCGCAGCTCCTGACGGAGTACCAATTCAGCAGAACTATTAGCTCCTATTTCCTTATACGTGCTGTGTATGAGAGTACATAAACTAGGTCCCTCCTCCTTTCCAGGCCTACTTCCCGTCTAACTGTTCCCTTCTTTGGAGACTATTGACGCCGTAAGAGCTATATCCACTACACCGACTACCTGCTGACCAAGTCTCGAGAATGAGTCCCTATCTCTCATCTACAGATCGCTCTACCAACCCTCACAATTCCACATACGTTCAAGTCCATAGCAGTTATTATTGTTTCATTACTCGTCTTATCATTGCCAAAATCCCCTCAGGTCTCTTCGAAGCCTCCCTCGTCAGTGCCTTCCCTCTGCATTGTACTGGCTGCCCTGGAGAAAAGAATATTTATTCTTATGGAATTACGAAGAGTGCAATGAATTAAGACTTTTATGATTTTTGAAAGACATGTGTAAAAAGTACAGAATTAACATTTATCATTCCACTTAATTGTATTTAAAAACGGTATAGGTATATTATGTATATCATTCTTTGTTCTATGTTAAAAACATTAATAGTTGTGAAACAGTCGAATGATTTTATGTAACTAACTACTCTGATCTTAATCTTGGATGAGGATAGACCTGAGAGATATTATAAGTGTACTTACATTTCATTTTGGTTAAATATATGTGTTTATTTGCTTTTGAAAACTTTACTGATGTAGGAAATTAATAACTTATTATTTCAGAGTATTGGAACGCACAATACAGCACGAGCCAATGATCGATTGTTGTCGGCCATTTGCACGTCCGCAACGTTTTATTCGAGTATTGTCTGTAATAAAGGGCACAGGGCTGCCGGAATAACTTACAAAGTTTGCGTCTTAATTATATTATTTAACTTCAGCGTCATTTTAATTTATTTGGAAAGATTACTAGCAGGTTTCGTTAAATTCTTGTGGTTGCCGCATAACAGCTATCTTGTATCTCAGCTACGTAAATTCACAAAAATTAGCTTACTCCGAAACGATCAGTGATAAATATGCCACACAATAATATTTCTCTACGCATACCTATGCCATTAAAGCAGTATTAATTTCAACGAAATTGCAATGCAAAAAGAACATGAGATGTTTTGGGAACATGCAAAGGAGTACGGTGATTCACACCACTCTATACGTTTTTCATACTGCGGGCATTAAATCTTCAAATAATACGTATTTCCAAAAAAAGGACTGTGTAACCTGCCCGTGATAAGTTGTGTTGTCACTATAGTGTGTGTGACGTCCTCTGATGAGTAACTATACGTATATGTGTCTACAAATCATACAGTTTAATGAACTGCACAGGTGAACACAATTAAAGCACACCACTTAACGTACAGAACAGAGCACAACTACATACGTATTAAAAAACAACACACCATGCTGCCTTACTCAGTTTTAACTTCAATATCTTCCGCTTATCTTAGTAGTAAACTGGTCGCTGTGTAGTGTAACTAATGGAGTGCTGGCTGCTGATGTGTGACGCCACAGATGGACCCACGCAGAGTCCAACAGCGACCATCGGGCAGCGGTAACTGCCCACTGAAGCGTTGCCCAGGGCGATTCCGCTCGGGCTGTCGCTGATAGCTATCTCCCCCGTTGCGGCTGCACCAGCTACCGTCGTCTGGTGCTATAGCCCGCGTTGTGACTACTGAGCTTGCCAGTGACTCTATCTGTTAAACTAGGTGACTGCCCCGTGTACCCGACTACTGCGTTCGGGGCAAAAATACGTTGAACAGCCATACGAGCGGGTAACGCTCCTCTTTCCCACTCTGCAGAGACCGCAGCCGCACCGACACGAGTCGCCAAGCATTTTCTTGACCGAACTCTTCATTACCAGCAGCAGCCGCAGAAGCCAACCGAGACGCATAGATAAGCCCATTCTGCGTTGTGCCAAGAAGCGCCAAACCCACCGCCCCTCGTCGACCAGGGTCATCTCGTCGCCACGTACCACCTACGTCCACTCACGTTCCCTAAACAAAAATACAGCCTGACGAATCCTTTCTTAAAGGTATGACGGTTCTCTTATACGGAGGCTCTTAGTAGCCTCAGGATTAGGTATTACTGTCATCAATTGGCCCATCAGAACCTGAGAACACTGTGATCAAGCTATCGTCTCATGGAGATGCCATACTTTAGAGGTATTAATACAATACATTTGAAATGAGCTATTTTTAGGTAGGTTTCAAGCCCTGAAATAACTAGCAGAATCGGACCAGTCAGTAGAAAGCCAAGGAAAATCTTAATCACCATGGTTACATGAAATCACCCAACTTTCAACAAAAACTTTAATGGTTCTCGCTACAAGTGAGAAACATCCAAATGTGTGCTAATCTTCATATACCTAGAATCACTATACAGGGTGTTACAAAAATGTACGGCCAAAGTTTCAGGAAACATTCCTCACACACAAATAAAGAAAAGATGTTATGTGGACATGTGCCTGGAAACGCTTAATTCCCATATTAGAGCACATCTTAGTTTTATCAGTATGTACTGTACTTCCTCGATTCACCGCCAGTTGGCCCAATTGAAGGAAGGTAATGTTGACTTCGGTGCTTGTGTTGACATGCGACTCATCGCTCTACAGTACTTGCATCAAGCACATCAGTACGTAGCATCAACAGGTTAGTGTTCATCACTAACGTAGTTTTGCAGTCAGTGCAATGTTTACAAATGCGGAGTTGGCAGATGCCCATTTGATGTATAGATTAGCACTTTGCAATAGCCGTGAGGCGGTACGTTTGTATCGAGACAGATTTCCAGAACGAAGGTGTCCCGACAGGAAGATGTTCGAAGCAATTGATCGGCGTCTTAGGGAGCACGGAACATTCCAGCCTATGACTCGCGACTGGGGAAGACCTAGTACGACGAACACACCTGCAATGGACGAGGCAATTCTTCGTGCAGTTGACGATAACCCTAATGTCAGCGTCAGAGAAGTGCTGCTAGAACATGTGCCTTTACAAGTACGACACAACATGTGGTTCATGCACGATGGAGCTCCTGCACATTTCAGTCTAAGTGTTCGTACGCTTCTCAACAACAGATTCGATGACCGATGGATTGGTAGAGGCGGACCAATTCCATGGCCTCCACGCTCTCCTGACCTCAACCCTCTTGACTTTCATTTATGAGGGCATTTGAAAGCTCTTGTCTACGCAACCCCGGTACCAAATGTAGAGACCCTTCGTGCTCGTATTGTGGACGGCTGTGATACAATACGCCATTCTCCAGGGCTGTATCAGCGCATCAGGGATTCCAAGCGACGGAGGGTGGATGCATGTATCCTCGCTAACGGAGGACATTTGAACATTTCCTGTAACAGTATTTGCATAATTATGTACGTGAAGTAGAATTAGATTCAATATCTATCAGTATCAGCTTCGCTATTCCTCACTGAAAACCACTAAACACGATGATGGTGCAGGGTTTTAGTCTCTGTGCTGTAACATAGAGAATATGGAACCTTTAACTGCCAGTAAGCCATTATGACGTTTAATTTTAATACTATTTACAATAAATCGTATCTAGACCGTTATTTCTTAACTATAAATCTTCGATAATGCGTGTGACGTCAAAATAACGTCACGTATGCACGAAGCACTGTTTCCACTTGCAAGTTTACTTTTACGCTAGCTTCTTACGGAATTATCCCTACTAATCTTAAAAATACTTGTTAAATTTCGCTCGTGTAGTTATAATAAAGAAAATACCTATGGTACACAATACAAAACATTCATGGATTTACGGGCTTAGAAGCTTCGCTTTTATTTCTTTTCGCTGGATTTAGAGCGGCAATATTGGGTTCTAAAAATTAGCAATTGCCTGTTCGCATTCCCAGTTTTTTTACTAGGCAATCCCTTAACGATTTCATTGTAAGTCTATTTAATTTTGTCTATTTTTACACTTTGGGAACGCTGAATAATCTTTGTACCTCAGTATTTGAAGATGGAGCTGCTAGTAAAAGGGAAATGACCATTTGGGGTGTTCCTAAATAAAATAGCCACGATAATGTATCAGCTTAGAACTATATTCCTACAGATTTCTTCTGTAGTTTCGTTTTTAATTTGTTCCTCTCCTTCAACCCCAAAATCCTTGGTTTTGATGAGAATTTCACGTTTCTGTTTATTGTCTCCATTTTACATGTTGATTTACGTCACCGAAAAGTTAAGATCACGAAACACGTATGTTACAGACTGTTCAAATGGTTCAAATGGCTCTGAGCACTATGGGACTTAACATCTATGGTCATCAGTCCCCTAGAACTTAGAACTACTTAAACCTAACTAACCTAAGGACAGCACACAACACCCAGCCATCACGAGGCAGAGAAAATCCCTGACCCCGCCGGGAATCGAACCCGGGAACCCGGGCGTGGGAAGCGAGAACGCTACCGCACGACCACGAGATGCGGGCTACAGACCGTTCCTCCTGATTTCGTACTACTTGGTGATCTTTACATTTTAATAAGTCGAAAATACTCTCACTGAATTCGAATCGTTGTTACATCTGCAATATTGTTTTGAGATAAAATTTTGGGCAAATTTCACATTGTTCAGTTCTTATATTGCGGCTTTTGCCTTTAAGTCTTCCAGTATTTCATATGCCTCCAGTTCATTTGGCTGAATTTCTGTTTTAGCGACATTCAGTTTAATGAGGCTTCTTAAATCAAACTAGGTGGCGAGTTCACTGTTTTGACGAAGATTCACATAACGGTTTGGAATATCTCGGGAAGTGTGGACAGTTGTGGTGATTTTGATTAAAAGAAGGTATTAAAATCACTGGTTACTCATGAAGTGTAATAATGCATTACTGTAACGATTATTAAGGCTGTTCAAGGTAGAATCATTAGTAACGGAGAGGTCCTCAAAACTGATTTTGTGAGAAAGGAAATGGTGCACTTACCTACTATCGAGTAGGGCCCCGCGAGCACGAAGAAGTGCTGCAACACAACATAGGCTCGAATAATGTCTGAATTAGTGATGTAGGGAATAGACTCCAAGAATCCTGCAGGGTTGTACAAAAATCCTTAAGAGTACGAAGGGTCGGAGATCTCCTCTGGACAGCACGTTGCAAGGCATCCCAGATACGGTCAATAAAGTTCATGTCTGGGGAGTTTGGTGGCCAGTGGAAGTGTTGAAAGTCAGAAGAGTGTTCCTGGAGCAACTCTGTAACAATTCTGGACGTGTGGGGTGTCGCATTGTCCTGCTGGAATTGCCCAAGTCCGTCGGAATTCACAATGAACATGAATGCATGTAGGTGATCAGACAGGATGCTTACGTACTTGTCACCTGTCAGAGTCTATCTAGACGTATCAGGGGTCTCATATTACTCCAACTGCACACACCCCGCACCATCACAGAGCCTACATCAGCTTGAAAAGTCCCCTGCTGACATGCAGGGTCCATGGATTCATGAGGTTATCTCCATACCCGTACACATCAATCAGATTGATACAATTTGAAACGAAACTCGTCCAACCAGGCAATATGTTTCCAGTCATCAATAGTCAATTGCCAGTGTTGACGGGTCCAGGCGCGGCGTAAAGCTTTGTGTCGTGCAGTCATCTAGGGTACACGAGTGGGTCCTCTGCTCCGAAAGCCCATATCGATGATAATTCGTTGACGCATGTTGACGGCCTAGCATTGAAATCTGCTGCAAATTCCTGAAGGGTTGCACTTCTGTCACGTTGAACGATTCTCTTCAGTCGTCGTTGGTCCGGTTCTTGCAGTGTCTTTTTCGGGCCGCATCGATATCGGAGATTTGATGTCTTACCGGATTCCCGATATTTACCGTACATTCATGACAAGGTCGTTCTGGAAACTCTCCACTTCACTGCTGCCTCAGAGATGCTGTGTCACATCGCTCGTGCGCCGACTGTAATACCATGTTCAAACTCACTTAAATCTTGATAATCTGCCATTGTAACAGCAGTAACCGACCTAACAACTGCGCCAGGCAGTTGTTGTATTACGAGTATATAGGCTTGCCGACCGCAGCACCGTATTCTGTCTGTTTATAAATCTCTGTATTTGAATACGCATGCCTGTACCAGTTTCTTTGGCGCTTCAGTGTAATTTGACGGCTTCTTTTGGCTGTAGTATACTCTCGACACAAGCTTGAAGTAACAACCATCTCTTATTAGTTGCGAAAAGTAATTTATAACGATCAATCTTCAGAAAATCTTGAAACTGCTTATATAATACTTTTCGCTTTATGCTTATACTGAAGTATGTAGATATACTACGGCACAAATATTCTAAATTTTTGGGACGTTTGCGGAAGGTATGTAATGCCGCAAGATGGGTTAAATGTCACGAGCACTCTACAATGACAAAGTATGGATTTTCCTTTTTTCTAGTAATGTCTGAAACGAATTGTGTTTTTACATCACAACGTTCGTTGTAACCGTAGACATGTATTGCAAATTCATGCTTTATTGTCAAGAAGAAGCCTTTTGCCACCCCATCAGTTATATCGATCATGTCAAAAAATCTGAATTCTACTTTTTTCTCACTGATAAAGAATTTCATAGCAACTGCCAGCTCTTTCTTCATAGACGGTGTGTTTTTCATCTACATAAATAAAAATCAATTGCAGCATGTATGAAGGATCATCATCTGAGAAAGGCTTAATTGATTTGGTTATTGTCAGGTCAAGATTGGAAAAAAAAGAAAATTTTTGGAAATCCATCTGAAAAAACGGGAATTAAAATCAGTCTTTTTTTTTGTAACTGTGGATGGCTATGACATTTTTGATATGAAAAAGAAAATTAAAAAAAATTGCGTTCAGTTTGACAGTTCTGCTTTCACATGCGTACACCACGAAAGTAATCAATTTGACAGTGGTATGTGTAACATCTAAATACTTGTGCAATACATAAAGGGCATACGTTTTTACTGAAAGTCCCGAAAAGTTCGTGACCGATTTATCGCAGAGTTTTGTACTATACTCTACAGAACATTCAGAAGGAAATTGACACAGAGAGGGAGGAAGAGATTGACAGAGAGATGGTTTGGGAGGGAGGAGGCTATTCACAGAGAGAGATGGGGAGGGGAAGGAGGAGATGTACAGAGAAAGAGGGGTGAAGAGAAGAAGGACAGACAAGGGTAGGGGGGAGTGAATAAGGGAAGTAGTTTATATATTCCCATACGTATTTAGCAACTGTGAAGAATTGCTGGGTTCGCTAGTCGATTATAATATTAAAATATTTGTTCTTTACAGCGTCGATAGCTTCTTGTTAATCAGACGATGCTGTGACTTGAAGTAATCTATTTGTTGCTTTTTGCTTTCCTCGATGGACATAATCTGAACATTTTGACTCCAGAAACTAGTTTCACATTAGTCCCACGTAAACAACGACTAATGAAATAGGCGGGACATGTTTTGCAAGAAATCCGTACATATTTAATTCCATTACCAAAACCTTGTCGATATGCGTCTGGTTTTTCCGCAATGTTGACATGTTTCCACGTTTTCATATAACAGCCATATGTTTGGAGTGTTTGGAGCTTTTTATGCACCTCAATAATTCAGACATTCCGCACACAAGATCTCAATCACGGATTTTACAGTAATCTTTTGTCTCAGGTTTGTTAGATCTCATCAGACAAGTCTTAAAATCATAAAGTACCAACCAAAAATTTTTGCAAATATTTTTTCTTTTCTTAATGTTGATCATGACGATCCCAAATCTTGAAACGAAGAATGTTCTTGGTCATCACTTTCTTCAATTTTTATTTATAACAACACTCAAACGAATAATTAATAGAATGTTTTCTCGCTATTGTTGCGCGATGCACAATGGAAAACAAACAAACTCTACAATAACCGCACGAGAAGTTGGTCGACTGCGCCAAGAAACTGATTGTTGCATCACGGGACCAGTCGGAACACTTCGAGTCGACTACTTCGTTGTTCCACGGCAGCCAACGTCAGCTATCTAACAGTTGTAGCAATAATGATGTGGTATTACAACAGCCTTATTTTAATTTCATATTCATTCCAACAAATAAGTGCCACTTTTGAAGATGAGAGTCTCTATCGTCCACATTCGCGATCCCTTGTTACTTAAGTGTGTTATTTTTCCCATGCCACCTGATGGGATTGAGGCATGCATGGCTGTAAGTTGTCAGCCTGGATGACAAACACGGAAACATACCTGCTTTTTCTCTACGACTCACACGCCCCGACGTAATCGTGGGATTGCTGTAGGCGTAATACGATTAAGTTCCGATTTCGCCCTTAACAATGCTAAAAGCCCAATTACTTAGAGGGATGGCATTCAATAGGAGTTTGGGATAATCCCCTTGAATAAATCGGTGGGATCAAAGAGTAAAGTAGCAGTGGATGGTGACTCCTAAAAACAACAAGTTTACCATCTTAAGTTCGATTTTACCCCAAATTTCCCTAAGCCCCTGTGAAAATAATAAAAAAAAACCGAAACACTCATAATACAAGATTTTTCGCACTAAAAAGGGCCGAAATCTCGAAAAGTGGAAACACTGGCACGAGGTCTTGTGAGCTGTTGTCCATGCGAGAGAGGCCAGCATCGAACGCTAACGCAAGTCGATAGCAGTTATTGCGGTTATCGATATTACTTGTGGCGTCAGAATGACGTCACCTTTGCAGGAAGTATTGTGAAGTGAAATGAGCGTCACCCCCCCCCCCCCCCCACAGTTGTCAGGCTGTTGTACAGTTGTCAGGCCGTCGGCTGCCCTGTGTTAATGGCCGGCTCTTCAACCCACCGACCGTTTCATTGGCGGCTACACTAGGTTAGATAGACTAATAATTGCGAAACATTTTTAGAACCCACTAATGTATTTACAATAGCCCCAGATTGGACAGTCGCTTTCCTCTGAGCAGTCTTTCTTCTTTCCAACGTCGTTAGTATACTGTCACGCATGGCTGGTTGGTGTAATTGAACCGTAACGATTGCTGTAAGCGAGCCGTTACAAGATTCAGTAGTTTTTTTATATGTAGACTACGGTGTACAACAGGCACAAGATTATTTACGAATAAATGTACATGTTGAGACGTATAACAGAAGAATACGCAATGATAATATCTCCACGTTAGTGAAAAGTAATGGAATATATTGGGAAAAACGCAAGAAGATCTAAAATGAAGACATATGGCAAAATACTGGAGCAGGTATCCACATTTAACTGTACTGATTGTGAAACACTCAGCACAACAGATCCCGACATAGAAACATAACGTTGCAAATGTTAACATTTATCTGTAACAATTAATACATCTGCGAAATATAAAATCAGAAAGGAAACTAAGCTGAAGTTTTATGAAACAATGGCTGTACTTGCAGTAATACACGGAAGTGATCCATGGCTACTCTCGGAGAAAAACAGAAGGAAAATTACATCAGCTATGGTGAAATTTCTCAAGTCAGTCAAACATTGCACACTGATGGACAAACTATGAGACAGAGAAATAAGACATGAAGCATAGGATTTTTTTATTTGGACGCAAAGCTTAAAAAAGTATGAAGCCAACAGCTGTAACTGTTTAGAAAGAATGCAGCAATATGGTCTGCCCAGAACTGTCATGAGCTACAAGGCCACTGAACAGTGTAATGGCACATGCTAGATGTTTCCAAGGAGGAATACGTAATAGGAAAAAGGAAGCAATGCGCTGCAGCAGAGATGCTGGTAGATAGGGGAGATGTGACAGTCATTTTTTAAGTCGGCAAAAAGGAGAGAAGTCTATGGTATGTCTTGATGAAAGAGGAAGCGGATGTTTTTACCACTCTTCCTATTTTACTGTTTTGTTAATAATATTGGATTTTGGGTTAGTATAAATAATGTGAAGTCAATTACAGTGCCTGTCTATTTATTTGATAAACAGTTCATCCCACCACATCGAAATAAGTTTCTTTCATTAGGTGACACGGTCAACAATTAAGTATTTCCACGGTGACTGAATTCGAGACGATCATCGCAGGATACAATAAGAAAATTAGAATGTTACCGAGAAAAATACAATATTTATGGCACAGTTGATTTATCATTGCAATAGTAAACGATTTTCGTATACATAGCAGTGACAATAATAAGTCATCTTGTCGCAAACGTGTCTCACGAGTGAAATATTCCACAACTATTGAGTATGTTATATTTCAACAATTCAATTACTGTGTGTACCTTATTCTGCCAATAAAAATCGAATCAACTACCAATGAGAAAATTAATACTAACATAGTGATCGTGAATGTATGGAATGAAAATTTATGTATTAGATAATGAAAATAATGCACCGCAACCAAATGACAATGTTACAATCGAAAACAATATACAACTGAACTCAACTATGATGAATGGAAAGAATGGTAGACCATATGATTTCACGTGGCAACAGTCGATGAGGTTAACTCACAGTTCTAAATATGACATGTCTCTTTGCAAAATAATTTGGATAGAAACAATGTAACAGACGTAGGAAATTTTTCCGAGCTCAATATTCAGTGATCTGAACGGAAACTCACACACTCAGGCTATACGCACAAAAAACAATCATCATTGACAGCTGTCAACTAGAGAAAAATCCTTACATAAATTAATACAAATGAATTCTAAGTTACGCACAGATCTGAGTACGAAAATCACAAACGTGTCCACTGGTCTCGGAAATTTCGACCAGTGTCTCAGTACCTTAGACCAAAATGTCCTGACACTTTAGAATGTCTTCAGAAATTTGCGTACTAATATGAACACACAGTTGACAGATGCAGCCATTGAATTAGATGTAAAATTTGCTAATGTACAATCAGCTACAGAAAAAACTGTGTAATATGAGTGAAGATCAAGATGGAAGTGCACGATAATTTGAGGAACTTGCAACGGCACACGGTAGTTTAACAATGTGCACATGAAAGCTTAGCTAAAGTGGTAAGATTTCAAACACATGTATCTGGTATGAAGAACACGCGCGAAAATTTCCCGGAAGATGTACAAAATCTCATGCAAGAGGTTAGGATTTCTGACTTAAGGACAAACTTTCTTGAAAACTGAGTATGAATGTATCATTATGGATGTAACAAGATCAAATGAGAGAACTGAGGCCGGCGCCTTTGACTTACCTTAAGGGAACATGCTCGTGAAAATGACCAATAATTTGAAAAACAATTTATTGGTCTACAGTAAAGAGCATGTCATGCTGATTTCAAAAATGTATAGTTTATGTGCATTATCATCTTCCGTTCGTTCTAAAATTGAGGTTGAACTTACTGCTGCTCAGGGCCACGCCCATCTGTCCGTTTGAAGTGCATCAGAATACGTGATGAATTATTTTGTTCTTCCGTT
This sequence comes from Schistocerca nitens, assembly GCF_023898315.1. Lineage (NCBI taxonomy): Eukaryota > Metazoa > Arthropoda > Insecta > Orthoptera > Acrididae > Schistocerca > Schistocerca nitens. The sequence continues at coordinate 588,302,808 of NC_064618.1, forward strand.
GCTTCCGTCGTTAGTTACGGATCGTTAACACAGGTGTATCCTAGAAGGCACTGACTCCTGGAACCAAAGTACAGGCATGTCTAGAAGGTATGGTTCGAATGTAAAAAAGGTCTGAGAATATATGATTTCGGAATATCATACGAGTGTGGTTTTGTAGTTATTGTGTGTTGTTTTGTTTCTGTGTGTGTGTTTCCTGTGCTACAAATGCCGAGAGTAAAGAAATTTAGCCCGAAACGAAAGTTTCGCGGCAACCAGTTCCAAACACAACCGAATAATACGCATTAGTTACTTCAAAATCCGCCTGCGGAAACTGTGTCTACAGGCAGTGCTTCTAGATATAAACTTTCGCTTTCTGAATGTAATAAGAACAAACCTAGTAGTATTGTGAGCAGCAACAACGACGGAAGTGTTATTGTGAACCAAAGTATGCTGTCAAGACTTTTGAATGGTGCTGTGAAATGTAAGTACTGAAGTTGTGAAGATAGTATTGACGTTTCTGAGGACATTTCAGCAAGGAAAGGTCTTTGAAGTCGGTTGTGATTGCCTGTAGTTCGTGAAGATGCACATTGATACTATGACATCACCAGTAACTGATAGTCGACATTACTGTGTAAATATTCAGCTTGCTTATGCAATGCGACGTATTGGAAGGGGAAGGAGAGCTGCTCAGATTTTTTGTGCAGACATGGATTTGCCTCCACCTCCACTGAGGTTTGATAGATACAATAAATTAATACATAATGCTTTATGTGGTGTAATTGAACATTCAATGAAAAGAGCAGCAGAAGAAGCAGTAGAAGTGTCTGAGAATACAGGCACTGTGACAGCATTTGATGGGTCTTGACAGAAGAGAGGTCATACTTCTCTGAATGGGGTTGTAGCTGCCACATTTATTGAAATTGGTAAGATACTAGGTTATGAGCGTCCAACAAAGCACTGCCAGGTTTGTTCAAGTAAATTTATTGTCACCTATGTTTGTGTAAAGAACTTTGATGGCCCAAGTGAAAACATGGAAAAGAAAGAAGTTCTAAACATATTTAGAAGAGCAGAGGTCAGTCGTGTTGTGAGGTATGTAGGCCACCTTGGGGATGGAGACTGTAAAGGACACACTAATGTTGTTAATGACGGACCATATGGGGACACACTGATAGAAAAGTTTGAATGTGTTGGACATGTACAAAAAAGAATTGGAGCTCGGCTGAGAAAATTATGTAGACTTCAGTGGAAAAAACTGTCAGATGGGAAACACACAGTTTGGTCCAGGTCGTCTTACAAAAAGTGAAATTGATTCTTTGATTCAGTATTATGGACTAGAGATAAGGAGAAATGTAGGAGATTTGGAGAACATGAGACGAGCTATTTGGGCAACATGGCTTCACAGAGTGTCAACAGATGAAACCCACAGCATGGTTTGTGCCAAAAAGGGGAAGATTCGTGGGGCAAATACTGGTTGAGCAATGCTACAGGCATACAACATACCCATAAGCATTCTTTACCACTGGCCGTAATGAAGGCAATTAAGCCCATATATAGGGATCTGGGAAATAAAAATCTACTTAGGAAATGTATGCAAGGTCTCTCTCAGAATGCAAATGAAAGCTTCAACAGCTTTATATGGGAGAGAATAAACAAAACTGTATTTGTTGGGCTGACAGTGCTGATGATTGGTGTAATGGATGCAGGTTCAATGTTATTAAGAAATTGAACATCCAGACAGGAACGAATATGGCTTAAACTCTAACTGCTACTGATTAGCGACGGGTAACCGAAGCAGAGGCACCTGCAGAAGCTGTTACCAAGGACTCAAGGATAAAGAAAAGAATGAAGAGAATGAGTATGGAGGATAAGGAAACAGGAGGCCAACTGGAGTATGCAGCTGAAATACTCTAAACGAGCTTAGTGGTAAGTTAATAAATCTGTAAATCTTCTTTTTCGATTTACCGAAGGCTTGAATTTTCATCATTCAGGTACACTTTTCTCCTAATTGACTGAAGCTAAACTCACAAAAATTGGTCTTGATATTTAGAATGACCTCTTCTATCTCCCATGCCTACTATTTCCTGAAAAATTTACAACATGGTGATGATGTCGGTGATATTTGAGCTATATTTTTAAATATTTTTGTTGTAGTAAAATCAGTTACTTGTCTTTTTCACAGATCAGCATCAGGTAAGGAAATTGGAGGCCTAAACACTTATATGAATGTTGTCTGTACTCTGACTCTTTTTGCAAGTTGTGCTGTCAGTGGTTCCAAAGAAAATGGTACCACAGTGAAATAGTGTTCCGTTTTTATACTATTGTAAATATTGTTGTTAGTATCAAAATATAATAAATATCTCAATGATTTTTGGGAAGTGCTTTGAATAATGACCCTAACTGTGTGTAAGAATTTTGAGCTATCTCTCATTTATCGATCAGTTGCACTATAAGGGTGAAGATAATGCTAAAAATGCAGCCCGTTCAAGGGCGTGTATCCTTAACTAAAAAGTGCCTCAGGAGACGAAAAACTTATGTTGACGTGATTGAAGAGGTTTTAAACGAAAGTGAACATAAAAGTCCCTCTAAAATGGATGGTAGAGAGATGGTAAGATCCGCTCCGAACTCAGCAATGAAAGAGATAGTTCGAAAGAACCGTCTTCCAAAGCTAATCATAACAGGAAAGCAATACAAAACAGTAGCCATGCGACATATTGTTTCGCCAAAGTCAGATTATGACAAAACCGAAGGAGAACAGTTTGCAAATAATCAAACACATGTGCCAGTGTCACCATGCGCAGCATATCCGCCTCCAAAAAATCGTAGGACAGCGTCGAAATCTGATGACGTAATGCCTGGCCTGTCATCTGTCATCAGCCATCATAGACGAGGGTCTAATAAAACATACACAGTTCCCAGCCATCCCACAAGAATCTCAGAAAAAACACCCCGTTGTAATTGTGTGAGAGTCTTTAGAAATGTTTTGCTTCAGCACTGATTCGAAATGCAAAAGATTCAGTTCCTTGTTGGTTTCATACGAGGTGACGGGAAGTAGTGGGCAGCCGAAGAGGCAGGTCATGGTCGAATATATGAAGAATGGAAACATCCTCCAGGCTGTGGCTAAGCCATGTCTCCACCATATCCTTTCTTTCAGGAGTGTTAGTTCTGCAAGTTCGCAGGAGAGCTTCTGTTAAGTATGGAAGGTAGGAGACGAGGTACTGGCAGAAGTGAAGCTGTGAGGACGGGGCGTCAGTCGTGCTTGGGCAGCTCAGTTGATAGAGCACTTGCCCGCGAAAGGCAAAAGTCCCGAGTTCGAGTCTCGGTCCGGCACACAGTTTTAATAATCTACAGCCGTTTAACATAAAACAAGCCGGAATGCGGCGATATATCGAAAGATACTTGAACTGGACGAGATACTGGAGCAACACGATAACACATGAAGATGTTTTGAGAATAATAAAGAGTCGTTTGCCGAATAACATTGGTGAGAAGCTGGTAACTATGTCAGCTTATGACCAGAATACTCTCTCAGGGTGGTGGATTCGATTGTCCTAAATTATAAGAGTAGTCAAAACTGAAATGAGTGTAACAGAAACCAGGTGGATACATCGAAAAATGAAGGATTTAATAATACAACTACAACGACGCCGATAACAGGAGAAATCAGAACAGTAATATGAACACGCAGTGCGGTTAGCATCCACATACGCCGCCACAGGGGTATAAAGGTAATGTAGGAATCGGAAATGGTCAGGGTACAAAGGCTCACCATCAAGAAATAACCATAATGTTTGGAATAACTGTTGCTGTTCCGAGGCAACAGGAATGAACCCCCACACGTAAATAACAATTATGAAAAGAGCGGATATGGGAGTGATATAAACCAAAATCAGCGAAACACCACCCCCAATTATGCGTAGAATAGAATATGGCAAAATACCAATCGCCTTGTAGATATTGTAGAAGTGACTGATGGCAGTGGCAGCACCCCTCCTCCGCAGATGGCAAATGGCGAATAATTATTTCTTATGCGGGATGAACTATGTACGGATAAGACAAATTATATAGAAGGAGTAAACTATGAAGTAGATGCTATGGTTAATGCCGAACTAGGAACAATATATGTACGTATGATACCAAGCCTTAATAACGTTGAAGCAAAGGCACAAGTTGGGAAAAAACAGTATGGTAAAAGAATAGGTGGCATAACTACTTTTCACTTTGGACAGAAGCTGCTATTGAGCACCTATTCCCAGTCTACCAAACACAGAAAGCTTAACAAAAAGTGGCACTTGTACACAGTTTAATGAACTACTGCGTCGTAAAAAATTAATTAATTAACTAACTGGACATTTGACTTTGACACAGGTAAGACAGGTACAGCATTTAAACTCTCTTTCGATTTTTTTTTTTTTGCCTAGATGCATACACGCTCCTGCATACAGTCCACTTCGGCACGTGTTTAAGTCACAGCACGGTGTAAACAGAGTATCCACAGTAGCCACAGTTACAATCAAAAATGGCACTAGAACTCTTCAGAGAATATTGGTGTAAACAGTCACACGTCTACTAGTGGCTGAGCAGGATGGATCAATGTCTTTGCATAGTAACTAATGAGATTTTTTTTCAGGTTGCTTCACTAAATGCATTTATGACGCTGGCCAAGAGGTTGATGTGTTCTTCCCAAGAAGATGTAGCAATGAGAATATAATCGAAAAAAAAGTAAGTTGACTGCGCAGTTCAGGTCGTCTGGTTTACCAATTTCCAATTCGGACAAGAGAATCTACGGTTGTGGTAACATCTTTTACTTCGGTTTGGATTTTAGGGATTTCCGCAAGAACTTTCTCCTGGGACAGCTTAAGATTTGCCATTTCCGTAGCAAGATCATTTTGCTGAATGTTTAAATACTCCGCATTTAAACCTCTCGGAATCTTGTTTGGTTGGCAATGACTCAACCATAGCATTAATATCTGGCATAGTTAGCCTGATATTTGCTTGTTCAGTTACTATTGCTTCCTGCTGCTTAGGCCGGCCGGAGTGGCCGTGCGGTTCTAGGCGCTACAGTATGGAGCCGAGCGACCGCTCCGGTCACAGGTTCGAATCCTGCCTCGGGCATGGATGTGTGTGATGTCCTTAGGTTAGTTAGGTTTAATTAGTTCTAAGTTCTAGGCGACTGATGCCCTCCGAAGTTAAGTCGCATAGTGTTCAGAGCCATTTTGAACCTGCTGCTTAACGAGACGATCTTGTTTAGCAGAGATACTTGCCTGTTCTACTGCTACAGTATGAACTATAGTGAAAATTTTGTCTTGTTCCGCTGCCACTGATTCTTGTGCGGAAGCTATCCTAGACGGTTCAGTTGCTACAGTTTGCGCTTTAGCAGACACCGATTGTTGATTAGCAGTTAACGTCTGGGTGTTGTGTGATGTCCTTAGGTTAGTTAGGTTTAAGTAGTTCTAAGTTCCAGGGGACTGATGACCATAGATGTTAAGTCCCATAGTGCTCAGAGACTGTTGAACCATTTTGAGTTAACGTCTGCACCGTTTGGGATGTACTAAGTAAAAGATCTTTAATGTGGTCATTACAACTATCAGTGGAAGGGACTTCCTCAACTGACTGAACATTGTTCGTTGTATTCTGTTCCCGTTCCAATCTCGACTGGGCGCGTGTCCTAATCACAAATCACTAAGCCGGCCGAAGTGGCCGTGCGGTTAAAGGCGCTGCAGTCTGGAACCGCAAGACCGCTACGGTCGCAGGTTTGAATCCTGCCTCGGGCATGGATGTTTGTGATGTCCTTAGGTTAGTTAGGTTTAACTAGTTCTAAGTTCTAGGGGACTAATGACCTCAGCAGTTGAGTCCCATAGTGCTCAGAGCCATTTGAACCTTTTGAACAAATCACTAAACAAAAAAAATCTTCATGTGACCCACGCAATTTCAAAATACACACATTAAATCAATATAAATCTACACGTGATTTTTTTCATATTTACATCTGTAACTAATAGAAATAGGAAAACTCTACAGAAAAGGACAGTATTAGATTCCAGACGGGTAAATATGCTGTTGCTTGCCTGCAGCCTGGAGATTTAGGTGATCTGTTGGGATGAACCTCACAGCATGTCTGCCAGCCCCTCTGCCCCCTCTGTGGTCTCTAACAAGCACAGCCTATGCAACACAGAAACACACGTTATTGTACTCTTGTTATCAGTAGCATACATACACGGAAATGATACAAAATCCTAACAAGTTTCCCAACTTTGCAAGCAGTACTGTCAATTGGTCGTCACTCTTAAATGAACTGCTACAACTTAAAGAGAAAAATTAATTAGCTAACTTGCTTGACCTTTGACTTTGACAGAGATAAGACAGGTATTACATTTAAACTCTCTTTTGATTTATTTTTTGGCTAGATGCATACATTCAAAAATATTTTTTACCTGTCTAAGTTCAAAATCTGTGAAAATGTTTCATTATAAATGATTATGTTTTCTTCGTGGCTGCTCTAAAGAGAGAACGGGTTAGGTACAGGACGAGTTGGCGGTCGGAGGTTCCGTTTCTCCAGTTCTCAGAGAACGCCAGGCAGCGTCATTGAAAACTGCTAGAACTCGCGATGAAGACTCCCTCTCTCTTGGCAGCTAATGTACTCACTGGGATTTTCTGGAAACACTTTCAGAATGAGAAGGTTGAACAACAGTGGCAGTGTGCTATCTTCTAACAAACTGGTCGCTTAGGGAACGTCTTGAACACACAAGCTGACGACGAAATATTGCGCGTCGTTCGAACCGTGATAGTAGCAGATTCGACAATATTGTTAATTCGCTAAGAAATCACTATGCACTGTACTGCTAAACAGACTAACAGTTTTTATGAAGGTCTGTGGATCCAACATCGAATAAAAGTTCGTACACGATATTTACCTTCTTTTTCATACGAGAATTTTTTTTATTCTTAATAATTGCGATTACAAGTTGCCCTCTGCACTTCAAATTACGTCTATATGCAGACTTATAGAAAAAAAAGAGCCGTTCAATCGGCATTTCTTACCTCCAACAGTTGCAAAAAAAAAGGCTAGATGTGTTTCTTTTTCTTACAGAAAAGAGCGTTGTCGCCATAGCACAGAGCGTTGTCGTCACACCAAAGAGCGTTGTCGTCTCAATTACGGTAGCGCATCATCGCTGGTACTCGCAGCTGGAATAGTACAATAATATTACATTATGCAGCGACGTAAGTACGGGAAGTCTTTGACATACGCAGTGTAGTGGGAGTAGTTAACTAGTTGTGGGTAGTAAATATTTTCCCCCTTCTCCTCTTCCAACTTTTGATGTAGTCGGCATGTGCACTATTTCCAAGACGCTTGTGGGCCACTTAACGAACAGTGATCAAATGGACAACACAGTGCATTGTTTGAACATTAACTACTGAAAATGACAAAATGATACTTAATTGCACAAAGGAAGTACTATGAATAAACCACATTAATTATATATTGACACATACATAAGACAAAATTATAGGAAATTCGAGCAAGTGAAGTAGGAATTTTTGCACGTTCTATGTACAACTAGTTACAGGAACAGAGTGTTCATCTGAAAACCTGTATAGCTAAACGATATATTAACAATGAGAAAAAACAAGTATTATTACTGTACACTTTGTATTTTCTGCAGATATTTGTTTTCTACATGCATTTTGCTACTATGAAGTATTTTATCTAATGACCAACTTCAAAACCAACTTCACACAATAGATGTAAGACTATGTACACACAACAGCACAAAAATGGGCCACCCCTTAATTCCAATGCACAGGCCGCACTTCATTTATGCAACCAGCAGAGCATAGCTGCTACGCAGGTTCTCTAAATCCCGTGCAGTACACTCGTTTCACTGAACACAGCGGTTACCACAGAAGACCACTAGAGGACTCTACTCGGTGTTGTAGTTAGTGCAGATCTAAACTAATTCCACGATATAACAAATATTAAAAACACGTTATTAGAGATGAGATATTCCCTAATGCTTGTAAACTAAACTTCATTACAGTAAGTGATACTTCAGAAGTTTTATCATACTCAATGGATGACGTAACAAGTTGGTGTTCGTGATTCGAATATGAACCCACTGCTAACCAAACAAAACTTGCGTGCCTGATAGAGACTCAACTAGGCATAAGGAGACGTAAAACATAGAAGTAACACCGAAAACAGTTTACAAGGCTGAATGTCCAAACTTGTAAATAAATGATGATAGGTTTGGCACTTCACCGGGGACCCCATGAAGCTCATATTGCCCCTGAGAAGTAACCACGACAGGTATGTAATAAACAGCAACGCACAAATGTGAAACAACATGAAGTAAAGTTATGATGGACGAGGAGTAGAACCCAAAACCTATATGAATTGTTAACTAAGCGCAATCAGATGGCAGATATTAAATATGTTCACAAATAGTGTGATACTGGAACCAGAAACGACGATAAAAATATCTGATTTGCAGGGATTCGCACCCTACACCTTTAGATATTGTTTTATAGCTACGAATAGACATGAAATATTTGTTTCCTCACGAGCAGCTAGATGTGCACATGTTCGGCTAGAGGTAACGCAACAAATACGAGTAGTTCTGACTTGCCTGGGGTTCCAACACCACGCATATCGTCGTTGTTGACCCAAAAAACAGGAGTCGACTATCGAATTCTGTTTCACTAGTAGTCAGGATCGTGTCATTCCTAGAGAACTGCAGGAACGTGGCACCGTGATAAAAAAACGAAATGGTGGGACAGTATCATCCTGAAGGGTTCAAATCCGGGGATAAATTGGAAAAATTCGTAGTTTATTAATAAAAGATTCTGAATGAATTCCAATTTGGTCTGTCATCGACTTATCAAATATATATTCAGGGACAGCGGCAATTACTTTCACGCAGCGACTACAACTAATCTCGTTGTCTACTTTGCCAATTATGTGTATCGGCCGTCACAAGGGCAATACGGAGGCGACGAACCCTACAGTTCGTCACTTGCTCCATGAAAATGTCGACGCACTGTAAAGGCATTAGCTCTCAATTTCAAACAGTCATGAGAGTAACATTTTACCTCTTATGTCACAGAGCTACAAACAGCTATTTCGAACTGAGAGCGACATGTTCAGAAATTTGTCATCATAAGACGTCTCGCTACGTTCAGTAACCAGTAGATCTAGATGTAAGAAATATAAAATACTGCTGAACTGCTACTGAAAATACACCTACTCTCATAATTGTCATAATTACATTATAGTCCGTCGAACCTACCTGAGTATGACAAAAGACTTTACATTTAGTTAAGATAGCCATTGATGAGGCACCTGTTTTAGTAGCGTAGTGAATATTAATATTTTCGCATTAGGTTATAGAAAAAAACAGACACAAATATCAGGGTAACTGTCAACAATATATTTCGTTTAAAGCGCAATCACAAAGAGAGAGAGAGAGAGAGAGAGAGAGAGAGAGAGAGAGAGCGAGAGAGAGAGAGAAAATAAAAACGAACTTCTTTGGTGATTATCGACAAGGGGCAAGAAAGTTATACACATCCGGTTGCCACATTAGAAAACGTGCAATAGGTGTCCTTGCCAAACAAGCTACTTGGTGCCGTCCAGGTCGCACTTGTTACTCTGCGACTGTGAGGCATCTCATTTGTTGGAAACAGATGCCAGCTGCGATGGACACATCTCTGTGAAGCATATCGTTATACAAAGCACAGTCTTTTTATCATATGATGTATGTCAATTATAGTGCATTTTGTGGACGTATGCAGGCCATCGTTTGAGATAATGTTTGTTATTTTTTCCTTGTGATGTTACCACATGATATTACAAATCGCCATAAGGTCCCATCGGTCTAGATTTACGGTGACGTTGACCGTAATAACGCTTCCTTTCTTTTAACCTCAATGTGAGTACTGAAAGCGAGTGTCGCACGAAAGTTAATTGGTCGTCACACGTGCCAGTTACCGTAAACATTGTCATTGACCATAGTAGTAAATAGCGGAGACATCCTTCACCAACACATGTTTGTCTTCCTGAATGTAGAGGCTAGTGTTTCTCAAAACGAACGTACTTGAAGCGATACAGCTTGACTTTCTCCACTTTCGAACCAGTTAATACGGAGCAGTTGATGAGTGCAGTATTAAATTTGGGATCACAAATTAAAGCTGATGTGGGAACAATGGAAACACAGTTAGGATCTGAATTAAAAACAGAGATGGGAACAATGGCAACACGGTTAGACTCACGAATAGGGACATGTTTTGAAAACATGAAAGATGAATTAAAGAAAGAAATTAGAAAAGAAGTACAACCGATTTTTAATGCTCACAATATTAGATTAACTTCAATAGAAATTAGACAAAAGGAACAGGATAGAGAACAGGAAGAAAGAGATAGCGTGATGGTACAAAAATTTTCAGAGTTAAATATACAATGTGCACACGATAAGGAAGAAATACTTGAAAGAATCGACGAATCCGTACCAAATGACAGAATAAATAACCTAACACAACAATATGAACAGTTGACTACTAAATGTGTCAATACTGAAACCCGAGTCGCGACACTTACGGAAGACGTAAATAAACAGAAAGAACAAATAAGTGACTTATCGGAAAGAGTTGAGGAAATTTCAGATAAATTGACAAGTCGTAGTTTAAATGGGGACAGAGATTCAGATGATACAGCTCCATTGCCATTTGCAGAAACAGAAGAGTACCAGAATATAAATAAACATGTTGAAAATGAGGGAAAATTTAATGAACGCGTTCAAAGGGGATTTGAGGCTTTACGAAAGCAAGTTAAACAAATTGAAAGCAAAATCGTGGGAAAAGACAGTGGAAGAAATTTAGAATCACCGATAGCGGGTGGTTTTGAAGAAAATAATTTATTTCATTTACGAGATGCAACAAGAGAGCGCCAGACGCGCGAACTTAACAATAATCGACATACGGACTGGGACAGACGCGGTAGGTCTTTGTCGCCACGAGGCGAAACCTTTGAGTATAAACACTTTTTAACTGTTCGGAAATTTAAGATCTTTCTCAGTTCTAATAATGACATACATCCATGTTCATGGTAGGATCAATTTATGTACACACTTCCGCCAAATTGGCCACTAAGTCACAAACTGGAATTTATGGGTGAATATTTAGAAAACGAACTGGCTACGCGCATGCGCGCACTTATTAGAGATTGTAATAATTTAAATGATTTTTATCATCAATTTCTGTCGGCATATTGGTCCGAAAACACGCAAGACAGAGTCATAGTCTTATTATGCAGCGTAATTTTAAACAGTCTGAGTTCCGCACGCCGGCAGAATACTATGAAGACATGATTCGAAAGAATCAATTCCTTTCCAACTCGTATAGCCCGACTGAATTAATTCTTATTTGTTTAAATAAGCTGCCGCAATCGATAAGACACATTGCTTTAGCCGGAAGATGTAAAGACGACGTTGAAACTTTTAAGACTTTGCTACAAGAACTTGATTATGACAATAAATTGTGTCTTGTTTATTGTCATCATAATCACATAACGTGGGATCGGTATCTTCATATTTTTCAAAACATTCTGAATGAACTCCCTAGTGATTCAACTTTTTTACCGCCTATATTGATATTAAAAAATAAAGCACCGACAAATCGTATTTCTGAAATCATTCCTTTTCCGCCTACACGGAAACTGCAGCATTCTGAAGTTGTCAACCTGGCTCTACAAAATGTTGCATCTGCGACTGCTAGAAGAGTTCGCAAAATTATTCATGATAACACTGTTGAAGTAGAAACTCTTAAATCACGGCGCTCTAAGGGAATACATGATATATCGAACGTTAAAATTTTTGTGGAATGACATACTTTTGAGAAATTAACAATTACACGTAAACACGCAGAGAATACAGGGATACAGCGCAGTGTTCTAGCGGCAGCACATAGACAAAGCGGTAGTCAGTCCGCGCGCCACACAAGGTAGCCGTTGACCGCCAACAATTACTTCCTACGTCACGCTTACCTACGGCTGATCGAGCGCTCATTGCGAATGCACTGACAACCGTAGACAAATACACAGACTAATTTCTCCGATTAAATTCAGTATAAAGCTATAGTGACTTGATAACTTGTTATTAACGTTCAGTTTTTCCAGGATACAGTTGTATAAAATATTTAAGAACTTCAGGTAAATTCTCTGTGTGTCCGACATTAAGAAGACTTGCTATCGAGAAAATTGCAGGAAGAATGTAATTTCGAGGAAGAAAGTAATAAACTAAAAAGGTAACTATTAATTGAGTTTATTTTTCAGGTAACATATTTCTACTTAGGTGTGTACTATATACATAACTTGCTTCTCACGATTACGTGATTTATACTTTGTGTTAAATTTTATGCTCTATGAATTTACTTGTGAAGCGACATGCTTGCGTACATTTGCTGTTTTTGACAACGTTTTATTAATGAACAGGGTTGTTACTTGTGTATATTATGCATCGCTTGGCTGCTATGCTTTTTCACTGATGTCATATTTGTTATTATGTGCCTGCTGTGCCTATTTATTTAAATTATAACTGTCACCTGATTAATTGTGCTGATATGGCTATGTCTGTAAGTTATACTTTGTGATTTATCTGCTTGCGCCTTCATGTTTACTTATTAAGATTACATATGAACATTTATTTGCTTATGCTGATATGATGCTAATGACCTATTTATTATGTAAGATATATACTTGCTACTTTGCGTATGGATAGCATATTTACACATTTCTGTTTTCTTGTCATAACTACTCTTTAATTTAGTATAGAGAAGTACGTATATACTGTGTACGAACATAGAGTTTAGGTTACACTATGGTATTAATTATAGACTGTTTGCTTGGCAGAGCCTTGTGGTAGGGATTGTGCTGCATCCACTTGTTGACATTCTGTTTTCTACTGGTATATTTACTCGCTATTGCAAGTTTTGCTTATGCTCAGTGATTTATATTTTAAGATAAGAAGATGAACTGCTATAATTCTACGAACTACATGGGTACAAGAAACTTCATTGAAGTCACATGAACTGGAGGTTCTATGGAAGATATATAAATTCATTATAATAGAAAGGAAGCTGACTACATGAAATACCAACACTAGCTTTAGACCACTGACAGTTATTACACTGCATTCTTCGTGAGCAATTGAAATAGCAAGTGACAATTGACACAAAGAAATACTACGCATGTTTGCTTCTGTTTGCCATGATTCTTGAAGTGGTGTACACCGATAAATATTACGATTTCTTCATTCAAATTCTTATGTGATCATTAATACTGTGTACTCGCACCTACTTACTGAACGTTATTCAAACTGAAGGTTGTTAGAGGTCATGTATGCATTTCTTTTATTTTATGATGGACAAGTTAACCAAAATATTTTTTATTATTCATAATGAGTAGAAGATTTGGCTCAGGTGGATTACACAGTGGTTGTGTATGGACACTGTGTCTTTGGATTGCATGGGATAATGAATTGAAGTTTGCACTAGGATTTTATGTGTACTTGTTTGAGGAGACTGACTAGAGGAAAGAGTTGTTATGGAAGTGAAATGATATTGGTGATAAGGCTTATATGTATCGACGTATTGAAGAGGTGTTATTGAAGTATTGAGATTATGTGATGCTGATGGTTATTGGAGTTTTGGTGGATAAGAGGTAAGGTAAGTGAGGAGCATACTTTTTTTTGTTGGTTTATATAGAACAAGAAGGATGAAGATGACAGACTAGAAAACGCCAGTGGAAGGAATATTGTCTACACACACACATTGTTAAGTCAATAAACAGTATGCACTTTTTTTTTGGGGGGGGGGGGGGGGAGGAAGTATTTGCCTATCTTGGCAAACTGACAGTTGTTCAGCAACTGTACATTTTGATGTGGCTTGGCAAACAATGGTCTTGACATAATGACTATGACGTTGTCTGACTATTATTGACTATTGTACACTGCTAGCACTACTATTTGATACACATGTTGAACATCAAATTTTGACAGAATTGCATTTCACAATTCAATTACACAAGATGTGTGAGTGTGTTTTGAGTGTTTTCCTTTCCTAATCCCAAATAATTGGTACCGACCTACCTCCTAAATATTATTTTACTTATTTGTAGTGGCTTCCACTGGCACCCATAAATATTATAGGTTTACTGATATTTGTGTATTTGTAATAGTTAATATGACAATTATCTGACATCATTTGTGTGTTTATTATAATTTGTATGTTTAGTGTAAGAGCATTATAACAATTTTGTAAAAGCAATTGTGTATGCATTCAAACCGTTGTTCGTGCTTACACCTATTGTCATTGATGGGTGCCACTTGGAAATGTTTAATTTCTACTGGTGAACTCTGATGATTTGTTTAATTATTGCTGGTGAATATTATGGACTGTTACCTGCACTTGTTCAACATTGCTGGGTGCTACTGTTGGAACTGCTCAACCACTGATGAGATGTCACTTGTTGCTGTTTGCACCTGCTCGCCATTGCTGTTCAAATACTGCTGATGAAATGTTATGAGACTGCTATTTCCACCTGTTGACTATTGCTGGCTGCCACTGTTGGAACTGTCAACTACTCTGAGGAGTGCTACTTGTTTATTGAACTATTGAAAAGATTTTTAAGTGAATATTTGTATAAACTGATTTATTGTGTATTTACTGTTTATGAAATGTTATGAGACTCTTATCTGCACCTATTCGTCATTGCTGGTGCCATTGATTGAACTGTTTAACTACTCTGAGAAATGATACTTGCGTTAACTATTATGTAAAATCACATGTATGCAAGAATTTGTATTTCTTACTGTATTTTTATATATTAGGTTATTGAAGGGTTTTGCAAAGCCAAAATTTATTTAGTTATGTGATATTTACTTATTAATATCATCTTTTATTTTTGTCTGTGTTTTTTGGAGGAATTTTGTGGTATTTTCACCACCAATGCTGACAAAAATGCCACCAAATTCTAGCCCGTGGAGGAGTGGCATATGAAAGGTGGCTACACTGAGTTACAGCGCCAGAGACTGCGCCAAAGATTATTATTCGGCCGCCTCCACTGGCGCAGTAGTAGTTGAGAGGATGTCGAGGGCAGTTGTTGTTCTGTTAGCCGAGAGAGTAGATGCTGTTCGATAGGTGTAATATATAGATGGAAGAAGTTGCAATTGTCAGAATGTATTTGTGGAAATGGGCTTTTGATTTATGATGCTGGTGTAATGGAAAATTTTCGTCAATATATAATGAGGTAAAAAGGTATTACAGTTTTCTTTAATGACAATGCCTGTTGCTCACAGGTGCAGTCAACAAGGAATCTGGCTCGTGTTAATTTATTAGACTTGTAATTCTGGTTTCTATGCGCAATTATAATATTTTTGGTTTTTCAATTAGTTCATTGTAAATGGTGTTTAAGATGTTTTGTCGTATTGAGAAAGAACCGAGCCAGATACATGTACGTTGCGTCACACTAGGACACACAGAACAGTTACACTTGTGCTTTGCTGTTTCGTACCTTCTATAGTTGCAGGGGACTGAATTAATCAATTGTGTCAATGGAAATTCCTTGTCATTCTTTATTTTTATTTTATGCAGGCAGATTGCGTGCTAGTAATAGTCAGGGCCAACCGGTTACGAGACTTCGTAACCGGTCATACAGCTAGAAAAATTATTGCATTTATTCATTAATATTAGTCCTTTTCTTTTTAATTAAGCCCCCATGCACACACTTGCACGTTGCACTTTATTACGTCCCTTTCATGGTTACTTCTCAGGCGTAATATACGCTCCATGGGGTTCCCAGTGCATTTCTTCACGTATCGTAATTTATTTCCAGGCTCGGACATTCGGTCTTGTAAACTGGTACTGGTGAACGCTTATATGCGTTAGTCTGTTTATGCCTAGTCGAGCCTCGATGAGACATGCAAGCTTTTTTGGTTAACAGGGGGTCCAAATTCGGATCATGAACAACTCTTCATATCATTTAATGAGTGTGAGAAAAATTCTGCAGAATCACTTATTTTAATTATGTTCAGTTTACAAGTGTTAGGGACTGTCTTATCTTATTAACGTATTTTCTAATATTTATTACATTGTGGTAATAGTTAACGTCTGACCTGACTGCTATAATAAGCAGTGTTCTCTAGTGATGTCTTGTAGCAGCTATTGTGTATAGTCAATGGACTGTACCCGAAAGTGTTTTGGAGTTTAGAGGGCCTGCGACACAGCTGCCTATTGTTGGTTGTGTTCAGCAGAGGCCCGCCGTTTTGCTGTCAAGTATACAAGAACAGAGATGTATGAGAGCAAGAAACTATAAACAAAAGAAGTTATTTACACAGAAAGAACTATGGTCACGCACAAGGAACGGTTTATTTAAAGAAAGCTTACGAATATTTTAAAGTAATATATCAAAAAATTGTAATGAGTAAGGTACGAAGGGGAACAGCCTAATGAATATAGTGACGGTACTAAGATTAAGTGCGATTTATATTACAATATCTGCAGCTATTTACAGTAAGAATAAACTACTTTATTTATATAGAACTACAACCGTTTGTGCTATGACGATTAAACAATATTGTACACTATTCTACTGAAAACTACTTCTACATTAAAGTGAGTAAGAAAAGGTAACGTAGTGTTTAGGAAGAAATTAAGAAAATATTGGAGTGAGGCACACTGATTAAAACGGCAAAAACGTTTCACCGTAGCAACTACAAGCCTCGAGATAGGTTAAGATTCATTATTCATTACGGCAAATAAATGTTATTTACACAAATTCAGTGCATTAAGCAAATCAGTGTCAACAAGCGCATAAGGAAGTACGAAATATTGACAAGCATATACTCCGCGAGGTATGAAGATGAAACGTTATTAGGAAAAATATTAAATGTCGAGAGTTGTACTTTATGTGTGTGTATGTGTGAATGAACTAACTGACTGACTTACCGGAAGTTATGCTTAGTTAAGAAATTACGTAGTAATAAGAATTTTGAACTGACGATGCAAAGTAGCACGTCCCGCTTAGCGGAAGGATTGAATTGGAGATGGTAGATAACAAATAAAAACCCCTTCCCTCACCCATCTTATTAGTTTATAAGTTATGTGTGATTGTGTGTGAATTTATGGAAATGAGGATAAGCAGACACATTTATATTCAGTATGATGAAACAGCTAAACATGAATGTAGCTCTGCCAGCTGAAGCGTAATAACGAATACAGTGGATCTCATGTTAATATAGCCTGCGTGTTAAGCGATTGTGTAAATATGTGAGTGCTATCTCCAATGAAACAGATACATGGCTAAGCAGTACAAATCTGAGGGTAAATGACAATTACGTTCACGTTGTAGGAAGAGTAATAAAAAACTAGCGTTGTAGAAAAAATTGTACACTATTTCAAACACAGAGTTACCAGTGAACTTGACTATAAAATGCACTGAAAATCTGTATACATATATCTCAGTTGACAACATAAGAAGAAGATTTCAACAGTGATTAACGGAGTGAAAAATGTAGGTATTAAGCAAACGATTTGGAGATGTAGATAGGAATATAAGAAACACTATGCTGTGTAGTATTTCACCAGTTCTCGTGGCAAGTAGCGTAAATCGTATGTGAAAATAAATACTAATACAAGAAGATACATTGAGTTCACCTTAAAAAGAAGTTGCTTTGTACAAATTCCTATGCTTTTCCTTTCCTCTTGTAGTGATGAAACTGCTCTTGATTGTGTTAATAATAATATCACTTTTCAGGTTGTTACGGGAAATGTAAACATTTTGAGAAGTAAGTTCTTCGCTCAGTGAAAGAAATAAAAAGGAGAAAATTTCCTTAGAGTTAAAAATAAAGGTATCATATGAGATTAATTATGTGGAACCTAGCATTAGAGTATAGATAAGATTTCCTTGTAACTGTAGTTGTATGACTCTTATTTGTTTCATGTCTGTAAATACAGGGTGTTCAAAAAAACGGGTCCAATACTTCCAAAGGTGGTCGTACCCATCGAAACAAGAAAAATAAGTCCAATAAACATGGGTTCAGAATTGCGTACTTTCTGCGATAAATACGTATTTACAGGAGGTGTTCAACGTGGCGTCCATTCATGACAACGCACCCCTCTGCCCTCCGGCGTAAGGAATGATGCACTCCTGGTAGTACACCCTGTGGTTGTTGCCCCTGCTGGTACTCATTGAAGACGCGACATGTAGTGGCCTCATATCGTTGACTGGCATAGCGTAAATCAGCTCCTTCAGGTGTCCCCATGGCCAAAAGTCTAGGGTATTGAGACCTGGGAAAAGAGCAGGCTAAGGTGTGCCCTCTCTCCCCCTCCATCCCCCTCCCACGCTCCATCGTCTCTACCAATCCAGATCCAGCGGTCCTGAAATATCTGCGTCAGATTTTCACGCACAGTGCGTTGAAGGTGAGCTGGTGCGCCATCATGAATGAACCGCATTCACAATCGTTGCTGCAGTGGTAGAGCCTCCAACTAGGTAGGCAATACCTAGCTCAGAAGTCCATATAATACGCCCCTGTTAATCTTTGTGGTAACGCGTGTGTCCCTATTAATCTATCGCCAAGTACGCCTGCCAATGCATTGATTGAGAATTGGGGCTGATGTCCTCTTTCCGGAATTGCTTGAGGATTTACATCGGCTCTTGGTTATTGTACTGTTTCTCGTGGGTGGACTTGGGTTTAAGAAAATGTGAACTAAATATTACGACAAATTTTATAAATAATCGACAAGTACGCCAAAGAAGAAGAGAGAGAACTATAATGGACATGTTATTCCGTGGACTCTTGCGCTTCTATGCATGAAATATCTTTCCTTTGTCGTTCGCTTATCTTATATGCTTGGATTCGGACCTAAGAGGACGTTCTTGTGCAAAGCTCATCTTGCTGTACCAGCTGATACTGTAAGTTGTGCCTAAAACCCGAAAAATATAATGGTTCTTTTGTCAAATGAATTTGTGTATGTGGTCAATCTATTATAAATCTGATACCTTTATTGTATTAAGTAGATATGGGCCTTAACATAGAATTTTCATTGTTAGGCGCCATCTTAAAAAAATCTTTAACGTTTTTCTTTTATCTCATCTACGAGACGTGCCGTCGGTTAGAACAATTAACTTTATTTCATATTCCACGAGACCGGATGCAGCTACTAATAATTTAACAATTTTACTTACAGATTTTTTATATATCACAAGATAACATCCCAGGCAGGAAAGGTCTGGTCACAGGATTCTAGTTCCATTATAGGATTTCATTTGTAGATGCTACTCTTGTTATCTTGTATTGGGGAATCGAGACGAAACCACGATGTATCGACGATTACGTAACTACCCTGAGAACTGAGCTAGTTTACTGAGTGCTTATACACGTCGGGCTAAATTAAACAACGTATTACACTGTTAATAATATTCCTACATTAGTTATTTCTCTTTTATGCTGAGCCATTGCATTAATATGTGTTTCTTTTTTGTATAAGTCACAGCTCATATTTTATTTTATTACATTACACTAATAGTCACAAAACAAATAAAAAATTTATATTTTATTACATTACATTATGGAAATTCTCAACGCCATCTCTTGTGAAATAAAATCTTGAATGTGAACAGTGGATCTGCGGCACATTTCTGCAACAGCCATTGACAGAATCGCCGTCTGCATGATGATCCTGTGGCCTTAGAGTCTAAACGAGCTGTAGAAGATATGGGTACAGCAATTGTTCATGAAGTACCCCTTCCCCTCTCCCAGATATGAGAGTGAGAGAAACCTTCTGCTGCTGCTGGTCGCACACATGTCTCTCGGAGTTTCTTCCACCAAATGTAACACATGCTACTCCACGTCAGGCGTGTGGACTGTGCGGGTCATGGTTCCGAGGTGCAACAGTACCTTTGTCCCTAGCACACTGGAAAAGACGGACGAATAGCTTATTAGAGGGCACTCTGTGCTTTGGATATTTTTCAGCGTAGAGGCCACGGGCTCGCAGGCTACGTCCATTTGCTAAACCATAGCAGAGTATCATATCTGCCATTTCACTTGTCGAGTAGTAAGCTTCCATTGTTGACAAGAGGTAGAAGAGAGAAAATGTAAATGTACTACACCATTTGTAAGCACAAACAGCTCAGTAACAGTAAACACGTAAGTGAATCCGCGTTTGGAAGAAGGTAAAACACTATGATACGCACTCAGAGTTGACAGTATTGTACAATTAGGCACACAAACACGACAAAAACTAACATAACCTACAACACCACTCGAACCACACAACCGACTGTAGGTAGAGTACTATGTACTGATCGTAATACACTGCCAACACATTCGAGGAGCGCCAATTCAACGATTGTGCTAACATCCGCAACCAAGTGTCGCGCAGCCCTTCCTATCAACACGTGTTTATTGTACTTATTTTTCTTGCTCTGATCACTACTACCACCTCTCAAAGTATTCGACTATTTTATATTTGAATACCCTGTATGTTCATGTATATTTTGTAAACCTATGAAAACAAATCTTACATGACATCATACTATTAGAAAGTGCAAATACTGTGAAAGAACGCTACGTAAGTTGTGCGACATACCTCAGATATGTGGAGTTGGCACCTAGTGGTTAGAAACAGTGCTGCAAGTTCGCAATCACCAAGTGATTCATCATCTACAATGCAGTAAGTTTCACGAATCTGCAGTGCCGAGCTGAATGAGCAGAACAGTGGCATGTGCGTGCATGAACACTCACTCAAATGTCGACGAAGATTTCATCCAGACATATCTGGTCCCTCAGGGTCCTACAGCCTCATTGCAGTGGGGACCGTCGTAACTTACGGAATCTGTATAAGGTGTAAACAGTAACTCGTAGTGGACACTACGAACTGTTTACACTCCATCACACGCGCGAATAATGCTCTGCTTGGTGCGGATAACAACAGTCACGAGGAATTTCAAATAATGGAAACGACAGAGACGATGCACATATTTGTTGCAAACTAGAGTCCAGCAATTGTCATAAATGTGATTAAAGACAGGTAAATATTTAACTGAATGCGAAAAGTCACTAAATGATAAAACAAAAAATTTGTAGTATTTTCCTTATATATGTAAAGTAATTGATTTATTTGTAATTTCAGTATAGTGTAAGAATTTTTTTGGTAAAATATATGGCATGTAAGGAATTTGAAAAAAATAGGATTCCACGAAGGTGACACAAATTAGTGAAATAGTATAATAAGGAATAATAGACAAATAAGGAATAGTTGAGCAGACAGAATAAAGATTCTTGACCCTCCTGCCATGAAAGCAGACCACTGCACCTTGCCCCTCTGAGTAAAAGCCACAAAATGTATAAATTTGTACGAACCAATAAGGAAACTATATTTTGTACTTTGTGCTATGTATATGAATCCACATCCTACAGTAGGTGTAACGGCTTTTGCTAGATGTTTCCAAACAGGTTGGCGTAAGATAAAAAAGGAAGCGATGCGCTGTAGCAGAGATGTTGGTAGACGAGAGAAATGTGGCCGTTCTTTTTCTTTTTTTTTCTTAATTTGGCACAATTAGAGTAGTCTCTGGTATGTGTTGACGAAGGGGGGAACATTTCTCTGACTCTTCCTTTTGTAACAGTTTTATCAACGATATTGGATTTTGGGTTAATATAAATAACTTCAAATGTATTACAGTACCAATATATTTATTTGATGAACAGTTCATCAAAACTTATCGAAATATGAATTTCTTTCATTAGGCGACACGGTCAACAACTAGCAACTTCTACGGCGGCTGTATCCGAGACGACCATTGCAGCAGACAGATGAAGTAAAGTTTACCATTGAGAAGAAAACGCAACGAAGAATATTTACTATTAAATTTCCTAGGAAGTTTCTTTGAGATACGTTTGAAGCTGTCTGTTAGATAGCTGACCGTGAAAGCAATTTATTAACTTCCATCTATTTCTCAGTTAAAAGTCAGAAAACATTTCCAATCCGAAAATTCTAATTCATTATCCAGCCAGTAGTAAAAATAGAATACATTACAACAGCTAAGTATCGGACAGTCGAGGGGAAGATGGTTTTCGCAACGGACTGTGCAGCCTACACTATGAACTGAAGATGACGATTTTTAAGGAGGAGGCTAACAGTGGCAAATTTCGGACCCTTCGTAACTTATCACCCATATCAATGACGTTTGGATAAGAATTTAAAACAATGATTCCAAAGAGACTGATGTAAGACAAGCGACGTGTTTTGCAAGGAAACGTCCTATTAAAAAATGACTTACATTTAATGCAGTTATAGAGCTAACAGTTTCAGATCTTTTAACAGAATACTATTTCTTTAGGGAAACAGGATGGGAGGTTAAATATAATCCCGAAACTTGAGTACAACGAAATCAGTGAACGCTAAGAAAAAGAAGGGAATAACAATACATTCAGAAAAAATGGTTTCTGACCCACACGACAATGCACTTTGTCAGTGTAGCGTGAGGTACATAAAGTCCGTCTTTCAGCTGTCCCAGACGCATGACAAGAGCTTCCTAAATACGAACACAAAAATAGACGAATAGCGACATCTAGGATGAGTCTTTCAGGCTACGCTTTCGCTTTCATGAAACTTCGCGCCGTATTAAAACTATGTAGTGGACCGGCACTCGAACTGGAAGCTTCTCCTGGGCCGGACAATGCGCTTACGACTTCACCCTCCGTTGAAAAGTGAAAGATTCATCGGTGTGTCAGGTTTTGGCGAATTATATATTCATATTTAGGACGCTGTAGACCTGTTTGGTATTGATGTAAGCTGCCAAGGACAAAATCGGACAAATAGTAACTTATTTCGAAGTCAAGATGCGAAGTGTAGGCTGTGGCTAAATGGTTGCGCGCTTTCTGGAGGATTATCACGCTAAGTTGGTTGTGCAGCCATTTCCGCCGCTATATACCGTTAGTTCCAGACTACAGCTCGCATTCTTTCAGGTGAGTTATGGATTCATCAAGGTGTCAAATGTAGTCTCAATTTATTGGTGCAATTACCTTCGTTACCTCATAACGGTCACCGTGAGATTGATCAATGGAACACGTAACTAACGAACCAATAGCCGCTGATTGCATGTATAGTTTATTATGAATACCGGTTTTCTGTGTTAGCCGCCTTCAGGTTATTGTTTCCTACTGCTCATCAGAAAATATTTTTTTGCACAGTACGTGCACTTTTAAATTGTGACCTATACATTTCGTACAGCAGAATAAATTTTGTGTCTAGCCGCAGTAGAAAGTTATCTGAAGACGGTAAACATCGAAACCGATAGTCACAATAAAATGCACATGCTCTCAATGACACAAAATAATTCTACTAAGAATTCTGCCATCATCACAGACTGCCAGTGTGACATATCTCTGTCTCTGATATGTTTGTACTGTTTTATAGCCCCTCGAACATACGTTGTTCTCTTCCACGCTCCCAGTCACTAGCAATTTTTTTCAGAAACTAAATAAGAATTTTTTAAAGTAGTTGAAATCTGGACTGAGGCGCATTCTTAACTCTCTGAATACGTATTTATAATACATGTCAACTCGACAATTCTGCTCAACTTTAACTTGTGCTAACTTAAAAAAGACTGCCATACACGCGCAGTGATAAGTAGCCTTCACAGAC
The DNA here is from genome assembly GCF_023898315.1 of Schistocerca nitens. Taxonomy (NCBI): domain Eukaryota; kingdom Metazoa; phylum Arthropoda; class Insecta; order Orthoptera; family Acrididae; genus Schistocerca; species Schistocerca nitens. The sequence continues at coordinate 588,326,475 of NC_064618.1, forward strand.
TAATCCTTCACGCTACCACTCTCAAAGATGCTCTTGATTTTGGGCAAGAACCTCTAGCCAGATGTCTTAATACGAATACAAATCTATAAGAAGTTTTATTTCAGAAATACCGACACCTGCTGAAATAAATCTTACATCAGTCTGACAACGTGTTTACAGCGGTCCTGATTTAGAAGTCGTGAGACACTTTCTGAGCCTACTTTCATTTTATTTGTTTTATTTTTGACGACATAGTAAGAACATCGCCATACAGTTTCATGAAAATGATATTATGGAATCTGAGTATATCAGTTAATCAAGACTGGTTGTTAATAATGATTTATTTCACCAGTAATTTTTGGTGGTTTTGAAATATAACTTGTTTCAAGTCTGACCTCTGGTAAATCACCTGCGCTAAATGAATACCGACATACAGTTTCTTGACAGCTGCTCAAGTAGATATTAATTACGAAATAGCGTTTCCTGCCTCTCCTATTATTTATTTTCCCCTATTGGTCAGTTTTGGTTGTTGTGTCATGCTGAAGTACTAGCGGCAAAGAACAGGTTGTAATTGCGCAAAACAGTGACACGAAAACAAACAAATAAATGAGAAATAGCAAAATTACTGAACCGGTGATAACACCAGTACACTGACCCAGTAAACCGTGTTTGACACGCATTTTTAAAGCGTTTTTATGCCAACTGTACGCGCGACAACGAAGTACACGAAATGAAAATATTGTTAGCGTGAAAGAAAAATAACACATGCCGGACGAGCTAATGAAGGTATGTGAGTAAAAAGCAGACAAGCACACGTAAGGAGGGCATTCATCGCTGAAACAATTCTTCAAGTTTCAAACATCGGACTTCATTTAGGAAAGTACGTTTGGAGCAGGGTATTGTATGGAACTGAACCATGGAAAAGATAAAAGTCGTATCAGAAGAGAATGTTGCTTGGGAAGAATGTTAAAAAATAGGTGAACTGATAGGAAAAGATGTGGTTATCCGCAGAACCGATGAGTGTAACACATCAAAGACACTGACAACAAGGGGCAAGGTAATAGAGCATTTGTCGAAACTCCAGGGAGTAATTTTCGTTGCACTAAAGGAAGCTGTCGAAGGTACAAACTGTACGAGAAGACAGAGACTGTAATACATCCTACAAATAAATACATTCTACAAATAATTAATGACGTTGGCTGCAAGTGATACTCTCACATGAAGGGGCTGACGCAGCAGACGGATTCGTGGAAGACTGTTGTCAAAAAATAAATAACAACTACAAAAATATAAAAATAAACGAAGAAAGTGGCATGGCTGTGTAAGGTTTGTGTTTGCTTGTCATTTACTGACGGTTGGATAGCTTGATGGCTTCTGCTCATGCATGTCAAATGACTTTTACTTATTCAGTGCAATGACCTCACCTTCACTTATTTTAATTTTTTATGTATTTGATTCTTTCCTTAATACCCTTTTGAGCATTTACTATCTGTTGTTTTGAGCTACCAATGGAAAATGGCGTAACAGCCGAAATTGTCGAATAGCGCAGAATAAAGAATAATAACAATAACAGTACAAACAAGATCCTATCTGCTGATTAGCAACTTAAACTTTTCTTCTTCCTCGGCTTTTTTCGTTATTCTTACTGAACTTGCCTCATCATGCGATACCATTTATCCCGCCCAAAAGCATTATCTTCACTTAGGCTTAGCTCCTTCATACCACGTATGCAATTCGTCAACCAATTGAATTCCCCCTTTCCTCTTTGTAGCTATAGCAACGTCCCTTTTTACTACACGAAATTCAGGTCTTCATCTCATATGACCGAACCACCTCAACCCGGATTCTGAGTGTTTTTCAAATACGGGGATGACTTTAACAATAACTACACTCCTGGAAATGGAAAAAGGAACATATTGACACCGGTGTGTCAGACCCACCATACTTGCTCCGGGGCCGGCCGAAGTGGCCGTGCGGTTAAAGGCGCTGCGGTCTGGAACCGCATGACCGCTACGGTCGCAGGTTCGAATCCTGCCTCGGGCATGGATGTTTGTGATGTCCTTAGGTTAGTTAGGTTTAACTAGTTCTAAGTTCTAGGGGACTAATGACCTCAGCAGTTGAGTCCCATAGTGCTCAGAGCCATACTTGCTCCGGACACTGCGAGAGGGCTGTACAAGCAATGATCACACGCACGGCACAGCGGACACACCAGGAACCGCGGTGTTGGCCGTCGAATGGCGCTAGCTGCGCAGCATTTGTGCACCGCCGCCGTCAGTGTCAGCCAGTTTGCCGTGGCATACGGAGCTCCATCGCAGTCTTTAACACTGGTAGCATGCCGCGACAGCGTGGACGTGAACCGTATGTGCAGTTGACGGACTTTGAGCGAGGGCGTATAGTGGGCATGCGGGAGGCCGGGTGGACGTACTGCCGAATTGCTCAACACGTGGGGCGTGAGGTCTCCACAGTACATCGATGTTGTCGCCAGTGGTCGGCGGAAGGTGCACGTGCCCGTCGACCTGGGACCGGACCGCAGCGACGCACGGATGCACGCCAAGACCGTAGGATCCTACGCAGTGCCGTAGGGGACCGCACCGCCACTTCCCAGCAAATTAGGGACACTGTTGCTCCTGGGGTATCGGCGAGGACCATTCGCAACCGTCTCCATGAAGCTGGGCTACGGTCCCGCACACCGTTAGGCCGTCTTCCGCTCACGCCCCAACATCGTGCAGCCCGCCTCCAGTGGTGTCGCGACAGGCGTGAATGGAGGGACGAATGGAGACGTGTCGTCTTCAGCGATGAGAGTCGCTTCTGCCTTGGTGCCAATGATGGTCGTATGCGTGTTTGGCGCCGTGCAGGTGAGCGCCACAATCAGGACTGCATACGACCGAGGCACACAGGGCCAACACCCGGCATCATGGTGTGGGGAGCGATCTCCTACACTGGCCGTACACCACTGGTGATCGTCGAGGGGACACTGAATAGTGCACGGTACATCCAAACCGTCATCGAATCCATCGTTCTACCATTCCTAGACCGGCAAGGGAACTTGCTGTTCCAACAGGACAATGCACGTCCGCATGTATCCCGTGCCACCCAACGTGCTCTAGAAGGTATAAGTCAACTACCCTGTCCAGCAAGATCTCCGGATCTGTCCCCCATTGAGCATGTTTGGGACTGGATGAAGCGTCGTCTCACGCGGTCTGCACGTCCAGCACGAACGCTGGTCCAACTGAGGCGCCAGGTGGAAATGGCATGGCAAGCCGTTCCACAGGACTACATCCAGCATCTCTACGATCGTCTCCATGGGAGAATAGCAGCCTGCATTGCTGCGAAAGGTGGATATACACTGTACTAGTGCCGACATTGTGCATGCTCTGTTGCCTGTGTCTATGTGCCTGTGGTTCTGTCAGTGTGATCATGTAATGTATCTGACCCCAGGAATGTGTCAATAAAGTTTCCCCTTCCTGGGACAATGAATTCACGGTGTTCTTATTTCAATTTCCAGGAGTGTATTAAGAATTGTCTGCACACTTGGTTTTTCAATTCTCTTGTGCTCGCCAGTCATAACAAGCAAATTTCTGTAGTCTGTAGCTTCCGTTAGAGTCTTTTTGATGCCTAGATATCTCTGCTATATAGTAGTGCTTGCCTCAGAGCAGCTTTAGACATTTTACTTTTGCATCGTGTTTTACAGATTCGCCTTTGGTTTCGAGGGTAATTACGCATCGCTCAGACACCTCAAAGCATACACTGTTTCTTCCAGCCAAATATTATTGGATGAGATTTGCCTGCTTCAATTAATTGGTCCTCTGGCATTGCTGGTTACAGATATTTAAAATTTTAAATTGTTAGAAGCGTGACGTTATCAAGTTCAGTATCACTGGTTTGTGAGTCATTGGGGCTGAAGTTGTACATCATGAGCTCGATCTTCTTTCTGCTGATTTGTTTTAAGTGCCTGCCCCTCACTTCTCAAGGTTTACCGGATAGTATCAAAAATAATGACTACATCATTAGCGTCTCAGCGCTGCTGTGTGTATCTTTACGCTGTTTAATTGATTACAACATTAAACAGTACAGGATGTAAAGGTGTTTCCCTGCGTCAACATCAAAGCCCTCAGATAAGCTTGTACGGTTTATGATGCAAGTTTCGTCATTGGAGTGGATGATATCCAGGACACGATGTGTACGTAGACCTTGCCTCAAGTTTGTTCTCAGTACTCGATCAAAAGCCTTTCTTGGATCCATGAAGACCAACAAAATTTGCTTGTTTTCTCGAGATTCTTCCAGGACTAGTGTCACTGTATGAATAACATCCTATGCTCACTTTTCTGCTGTGGTTCCAAACTGATTTCCTATTGAGGAGAACGATGTTTTCTTCACAGTAATGGATCTCTTGAATCATAAAGTGAGCGATTCTCTATGAAGGTTCTAAATTTTAGGAGAAAAAGGTCCGATAAATTTACCTGTAAGCTACACCTGTCTCTATTCTTTTAAAGCCAGTCATGACAGTAATGTCTCTAACATCTTTTTGAAAGTTGTCACGCACTTTTCGAGTCATCTGGAGGAGCTCATCGTTCTTAAAAAGCTGGTTCCACTAAGATGGCTCTTTAGTTGTGAATATAACGCTTATTTATACGGCGAAAAGATTTTCTGGAAGAGAATGCTCAAGAAATTCAACTCCTGCTGCAACTAAACATTCATTACAAAACCTAAATCAACTATTGACGGTTGGTTTCCGATGGAATGTTTTATTTGCCTTTGATTTTAAGCGGTCATTTTACCCCTAAAACTTAGAATGTTTATTGAGAATCGCTTGTTATATGTTTCAAGACTTCCAGTACTCTGAAGAAATCTAATATTTCTCGTCTTGACATGTCTGCGACTTGCATACCCCTATTATGATACTGATATTTCATTTGCTACTTACTTGGTTGGCAAATGGTTCAAATGGCTCTGAGCACTATGGGACTTAACATCTATGGTCATCAGTCCTCTAGAACTTAGAACTACTTAAACCTAACTAACCTAAGGACATCACACACAACACCCAGCCATCACGAGGCAGAGAAAATCCCTGACCCCGCCGGGAATCGAACCCGGGAACCACTTACCTGGTAATGGTAGTAATATGACCGAGCTCTACAGTATCTTGTAGTTACGTAATAATGTTCCCTGCACAACCCAACGCCGTTGCGAATTTTGTGTTTATTCATTTGTCCTACACACACTGTGACAACTGTTTCTGAGTCGAGGAGTTTATATACAAAATTCTCGATCTATCTTAATGCCGAATAGTGTGAATTTTGTTGAAGATAGATTCAAGAAGTACTCCATTTGGTTGTGTGACACAAGTTGGTCTTCCCCATTGCCTCAGTTGTTCTTTATTCGTCAGGGAAGAAAGCTAGCCTCCAGAAGTAGATAGCTGAAAAGTGTAAACATTATAAAAATGTGGATAATTTTCTTCCAGTGCTGGAATAACTTCTTGGCACTCATCAATCCACTCGTCACCTTCCTGTCTTCCTTTGTAACATCTGTTGGTGCTAAACGGGAACTGCTGCGGCAAAATTGTTAGCTGAACCTCGACCTCTTGGCTACAGTGCTGTAAGAACTGTTTGCCTTGGGACTTCTAGTACTTTCTGCAACATGACAACCTCATATAACTGTGAAATCCGAGCACCAATACCAAATAACTGTTCACTTTTCACATACGTTACAACGAAGAAATAAGAACTTGAAGCAAAGTAACACCACAATTGGACGTTGCAGATATCCCAAAAAAAGGGGCTGAAATTCTGTGTCCTAGTAAGGTCGAAACCAAAATCAAATTTTCCGCAGCCGCGCATTCCGACAAAACGGCTGGTAAGACCGTTTTTCTGTTTCCCTTTTCCAGTCACGAAGTTGTCTGGTGACATCTAGTGTATCTCAGCTTTTCTAAAGCCATTTACTGTGGTCTCTTCTGTTTTCTCAAGTAAGGCTACCCAAAAATATGCGGTGGCAGTGATGTAACAAATACAACGAAGTGATGTAACTAATACAAGGGAGTTATATTCTCAATCAAAGACGAAGAGAACTGATAATTCACTGATGAACTGAACTTTCCCTCAAAATGTTTGAACTAAGTAGTGCACACGTTGGCCTTAACCGAACCTGAGGAATGTGCAAGACCAATTGTCCGTGGAGAACACCTCCCACGAGCCGGCCGTTAATGTGTTCTGTGGGAAAATCGCTCGAGAAGAAAACTTTGTGGATGGAGGCAATAATGCTTGGAACCACTGTTATTGTTGTTGCCTTCTCTGCAAATGAAATAGCGTCAATTTTCCGCTTTCCCTTTGCTCCAATATAGGGAATAGTACTTTCGACCAATGTTAATCAAGTTTCATCTATAGACTCTGTCAGAAGCATAATTGCCTTTCTTATAAGCTCTTTCCAAAGGATGAAAAAAGAGCTATTTTCCTAATTAAACTACAACGTAAAGGTAATGGATGTTCAACTGGGCCTACGCATATACACTACTGGCCATTAAAATTACTACACCAAGAATAAATGCAGATGATAAACGGGTATTCATTGGGCAAATATATTATACTAGAACTGACATGTCATTACATTTTCACGCAATTTGGGTGCATAGATCCTGAGAAATCAGTACCCAGAACAACTACCTCTGGCCGTAATAACGGCCTTGATACGCCTGGGCATTGAGTCAAACAGAGCTTGGATGGCGTGTACAGGTACAGCTGCCCATGCAGCTTCAACACGATACCACATTTCATCATGAGTAGTGACTGGCGTATTGTGACGAGCCACTTGCTCGGCCACCATTGACCAGACGTTTCCAGTTGGTGAGAGGTCTGGTGAATGTGCTGGCCAGGGCAGCAGTCGAACATTTTCTGTATCCAGAAACGCCCGTACAGGACCTGCAACATATGGTCGTGCATTATCCTGCTGAAATGTAGGGTTTCGCAGTGATCGAATGAAGGGTAGAGCCATGGGTCGTAACACATCTGAAATGTAACGTGCACTGTTCAAAGTGCCGTCAGTGCGAACAAGAGGTGACCGAGACGTGTAACCAATGGCACCCCATACCATCACGCCGGGTGATACGCCAGTATAGCGATGACGAATACACGCTTCCAACGTGCGTTCACCACGATGTCGCCAAACACGGATGCGACCATCATGATGCTATAAACAGAGCCTGGATTCATCAGAAAAAATTACGTTTTGCCATTCGTGCACCCAGGTTCGTCGTTGAGTACACCATCGCAGGCGCTCCTGTCTGTGATGCAGCGTCAAGGTTAACCGCAGCCATGGTCTCCGAGCTGATAGTCCAAGCTGCTGCAAACGTCGTCGAATTGTTCGTATAGATGGTTGTTGCCTTGAAAACGTCCCCATCTGTTGACTCAGGGATCGAGATGTGGCTGCACGATCCGTTACAGCCATGCGGATAACATGCCTGTCATCTCGACTGCTAGTGATACTAGGCCGTTGGGATCCAGCACAGCATTCCGTATACCCTGCTGAGCCTCCCGATTCCATATTCTGCCAACAGTCATTGGATCTCGACCAACGCGAGCAGCAATGTCGCGATACGGTAAACCGCAATCGCGGTAGGCTACAATCCCACCTTTATCAAAGTCGGAAATATGATGGTACGTGCCGGCCGGAGTGGCCGAGCGGTTCTAGGCGCTACAGTTTGGAACCGCGTGACCGCTACGGTCGCAGGTTCGAATCCTGCCTCGGGCATGGATGTGTGTGATGTCCTTAGGTTAGTTAGGTTTAAGTAGTTCTAAGTTCTAGGGGACTGATGACCTCAGGAGTTAAGTCTCATAGTGCTCAAAGTCATTTGAACCATGATGGTACGGGTTTCCCCTCCTTACACGAGGCATCACAACAACGTGTCACCAGGCAACGCCGGTCAACTGGTGTTTGTGTATGAGAAATCGTTTGGAAACTTTCCTCATGTCAGCACGTTTTACGTGTCTCCAGCGGCGCCAACGTTGTGTGAATGCTCTGAAAAGCTAATCATTTGCAAATCACAGCATCTTCTTCCTGTCGGTTAAATTTCGCGTTTGTAGCACGTCATCTTCGTGGTGTAGCAATTTTAATGGCCATTAGTGTATATTATGTGCGTGTCGATGCACGAAGATATCAGCCAATCTCTGTTAGATTATTTTCGTGAATAGATGTTCAGTGAATAGATGTTCAGTGCCTTTCTTAAGAAGTAGGTGTGCCATTTTTCCAGCTATAGAGCGTTTTCCTTATTTAGTTGACACTACATTAGAAAGTGAAACTTTGTTTTTTTGCTCACATCTCGTTTTTGTTGCCTTCAAACTACAATTTTCATTTTTATGCTTCGAATAGCTATTACTACACTCACATCGTCCCACTGCCGTCTACTATTCTCTGCTTAGGCTTCTACCTAGATATTCCGAAAAAAAGACAGGGACTGCGCTTTTCGGCTTCGTGGTCCATGTGAACCTAATGCTCGAATTTTAGACTAACACGTTTTTTCTACTTCTCTTCTTGTACTTTCTGCGAGTTTTCTACACCACATAGGTCTCTCCCATCCAAGTTTCCATCTCCTTCTATCATGCCAGTTCTCATCCTGTGTGGCTCTGTCCTGCATCGCACGCCTCTTTCCATCGTTCCAATGCAGCCCGGGTCGTCCTTTTTTCTGTGTCGTGGAGGTCTCCAGTGCCATATTTTAGAAGGCCATCTTTCTTCTGGAATTGATGTAAGGTGTTCACAAAATACTAGCCGTTTATTTTCAGTTGTGTCAGCAATATCCCATCTTTTCTCGTAGCACTTCATTTCTTACTTTGACTCTTCTCGTTACTTCACAACTTTGTCTTCAAAGCTTGATTTCCATTGCTTTTCTTCATATTTCAGCTTATCTAAAAGATAAAAACGATCTTAACTAAGAAGCCTGAAGAAATTTTCAGATCATAGAATATACACTCACTGAGGTGACAAAAGTCATGAAATACCTCTTAATACCGTGTCGGACCTCATTTGGACAGGTGTAGTGCAGCAATGTAACGTGGCATGCATTTAACAAGTTGTTAGAAGCCCCCTGCAGAAATATTGAGCCATGCTGTCTCTGTAATCGTCCATATTTGCGAAAGTGTTAACAGTGTGAATTTTGTGCACTAACTGACCTCTCGATTACGTTCCATAAATGTTTGATGAGATTCATGTCGGGCGATATGCGTGACACAGGGAACAAGAGTTTCTTTCTGAGGACGACACCAACTGACAGGTCATAGAGGAAGGGCTGGGGAAGGCTACTGAACATCTTTTGTTACCAAGCACCCTTTAAGACAGTTCATTAAACAACAGTGTAAGGCTGAACCACAGACACACATTATAGAAAATCTTCGGCTTTCATTGTTGAGAAACGGCGTTAAATGTGAAATATCAGAAGCGAAACAATTTAGATATTCTTTTAAAGTTTTTGACAAAAAATTCCATTTAATCAAAACATTAAATGCTAATAATTTACATTGAAAGTCATTCCGAGGTGCACTACATTAATGTAGTGGCCCCATGTCAGGCCAGGGCACAAAATCACAAGCTACGAACTGACCTCAGATGTAGACCTCGGGACCCAGGCCCCACGACAACAGGCCGAGAGAGGCCTGGTAGTGCTCTACAACATACAGCAAAGCTCTCTTATGCACTGAATAGGTTTCACAAAACCAAAGCCTTTGCTCCTGCTCCAAACGAAATCAAATAAATTGTATTATGTTAAGATTTAAGCGCCACAGTGTCAACTTTCCTCGTGATGCTAGGTGAGATACACATTTAAAGCTGGAAATGCGATACCAATGCCACCGCAATGTTAATAACTACAGAAGCAGCCTTCATCCACAATCCAAGGTATACCAATGGCCTATTATTAGCGAAAGGTGGCGACACTTTGGACACATCTTTCACCCCTTGCTAATTACGTAGTCCTTACAGAGGCATTGCAGCCAACTCAGCAACTTAGCGAGCCATCAGGATGAGTAATTTTAAGTATCGCAGGGAATGACATAGTTTGCTTGCCGCTCCCAACAATAGTTGTGGGACTAGATTTTCTTCTGTGTCAGCGGCGGGGATACGTGACCAGGACGGCAGAAGTCAAAGAAACAGCCACAGGCTCTTCCAGGAAAGCATCTCGGCTTCTACAAAAGTGTGAGCGCTGTACTTGTGAGCGCAGACGGTGGCCTCTCACCATGAAATCGGCCCACGAGGGTGTCCCAGTCTTGAGCAGGACAACGGCAAGCGGCCTGCGTTCCGGAGATGTATTGTCCACGTTGTGTGTGTGAGCAACCGACAGGTGCTCGGCTTTATGATTGCACTGGGAAGAAGAGCATAGTCTTCCCCAGATATGGAATGCACGCGAGTTAGTCTGGTGCCAAGTTTGGTGGGGAAGAGAGTATCTTTTGGGGGGTAACTTTCTCATTGGAAGAATATCGCTATGCCATGTCTAGGCGGGACTTCTGGCGCAGTTTTGCGCAGTTTGTGCGAGCAGCTTGACCATTGGAAGGGAGAATTTTCGACAATTCCATGTGGACTTAGTATCGAGGAGGGAAGAGAAGAGAGATTTTCGTGGCATTTGGTGCATATCATCCATAGAGGACAATCTGCGCAGCTTGGCCGAGGTATGCTGTACGCTCGGCAAATCGGCGGAGAGCCGCCACGGAGGGCACTCTTGGAATTGTCGACGAGCCAGCCGCGATTTCTGCACACCTCCGTGGCCTCTGCAGTTGCAAACCAGCAGCCAGTCTCGACGTCACCCATTGGACATTTCAGTGGTGAGCTAGAGAGAATGTCGGCATTCTGGGCCCATTAGTAATCTTTGTCTGAGGACTTAGTCTTCACTGTAGCGAGTCCATCTTATATGCAGTCCTATATTTGAACTAATATATGTCGTACAGACATTCAACTCGCGGTTTACAGTCTCTGTCAGTACCTCATAAACAATCAGGTAGCGTGTTGCTAATACCTTGAGCTTGGCCCCCTTCCCCTTCAATAACTTTGCCAGTCATCATCGTCTGTCACCATGTGTTTTGTTTCGTGCTCGTTTTTTTTGTAAGTTGATCTGTATGATAATTCTGGGAATTCAGGTGTCCGAAAAGAGCAGTATATCATTTCAGTACCCTATTCAAACTATTTAAATCACAATAAATTTTTGTAAGCTGAGGACACGTAAAGTTGAAAACGTTACATTGGATTAATAATTATATCAGAGATTCACATGAGAGGTTCTTAAGGACTTCAGTTGTCCTAATGGAATTGCTTTTAGCATAGGTTACATATACGAGGGCAGTTCAATAAGTAATGCAACACATTTTTTTTCTCGGCCAATTTTGGTTGAAAAATCCGGAAATTTCTTGTGGAATATTTTCAAACATTCCCGCTTCGTCTCGTATAGTTTCATTGACTTCCGACAGGTGGCAGCGCTGTACGGAGCTGTTAAAATGGCGTCTGTAACGGATGTGCGTTGCAAACAACGGGCAGTGATCGAGTTTCTTTTGGCGGAAAACCAGGGCATCTCAGATAATCATAGGCGCTTGCAGAATGTCTACGGTGATCTGGCAGTGGACAAAAGCACGGTGAGTCGTTGGGCAAAGCGTGTGTCATCATCGCCGCAAGGTCAAGCAAGACTGTCTGATCTCCAGCGTGCGGGCCGGCCGTGCACAGCTGTGACTCCTGCAATGGCGGAGCGTGCGAACACACTCGTTCGAGATGATCGACGGATCACCATCAAACAACTCAGTGCTCAACTTGACATCTCTGTTGGTAGTGCTGTCACAATTGTTCACCAGTTGGGATATTCAAAGGTTTGTTCCCGCTGGGTCCCTCGTTGTCTAACCGAACACCATAAAGAGCAAAGGAGAACCATCTGTGCGGAATTGCTTGCTCGTCATGTGGCTGAGGGTGACAATTTCTTGTCAAAGATTGTTACAGGCGATGAAACATGGGTTCATCACTTCGAACCTGAAACAAAACGGCAATCAATGGAGTGGCGCCACACCCACTCCCCTACCAAGAAAAAGTTTAAAGCCATACCCTCAGCCGGTAAAGTCATGGTTACAGTCTTCTGGGACGCTGAAGGGGTTATTCTGTTCGATGTCCTTCCCCATGGTCAAACGATCAACTCTAAAGTGTATTGTGCTACTCTTCAGAAATTGAAGAAACGACTTCAGCGTGTTCGTAGGCACAAAAATCAGAACGAACTTCTCCCTCTTCATGACAACGCAAGACCTCACACAAGTCTTCGCACCCGAGAGGAGCTCACAAAACTTCAGTGGACTGTTCTTCCTCATGCACCCTACAGCTCTGATCTCGCACCGTCGGATTTCCATATGTTTGGCCCAATGAAGGACTCAATCCGTGGGACGCACTACGCGGATGATGAAGAAGTTATTGATGCAGTACGACGTTGGCTCCGACATCGACCAGTGGAATGGTACCGTGCAGGCAAACAGGCCCTCATTTCAAGGTGGCGTAAGGCCGTAGCATTGAATGGAGATTACGTTGAAAAATAGTATTGTGTAGCTAAAAGATTGGGGAATAACCTGGTGTATTTCAATGCTGAATAAAACAACCCCTGTATCAGAAAAAAAAGTGTTGCATTACTTATTGAACTGCCCTCGTAATTTAACAGAGGCAAGCATCATACTCAGATTCCTCTTATTTTTCTCACTCGTTGTTGCAGTATGTATGGGGAAAAAATTTACTGGCTGCAAGAAACATGTTAGTGCCACTAAATAAAGCGAAACTACTTTCTAAAGACCAGAATAGTGACAAAATGTGACTTGGAACTAGGTACAGGTCTGTTCTACTTTTAGGCCAAGACAGTTTTTAAAAATATAACAAAGATACGAAAAATGAAACGTTAGGAACGTTATTCTTCTCCTTCTTGAATTAAAAAATCAAAGACCGCATCTGAAAATGGAAAAGTATACATTTTAAAAATACATCGTTGAATGGTGAAATTCTTCTGTAAAAGGATGTGAAGCACTGCACTTCACTTGCAATCTGAAGGACCTGCACTGGGGAAGAAGTTTTTCGGGAGGAGAAAATATGTTACATTAGATTGAGCGGTGTAGGTACAAAAGATAGGGGGGCTGTGAGGCAGGAAAACTCTGGACACGAGGGTAAGTGTTGGAATGGATAATGAGATGGTGGGGAAGACAGAGAGTGAGGACATGTTTGGTGTGTGGCTAAGGTAGTGGTAAAAAGAGGAAAGGGTTGGGGATGGACGGAGAGGGAAAGGAGAGTGTTCTCATGTGCAGTGGGTAGATGAGGAAGCGTTAGGGTTGGTAGGACCGATAAATATCGGAACGGATCTCATTGTATGGAGGAGGGAGTTGACTGAAGTTGCGTTTGTATACGGAGAGTATGTAAGTGTAGGGATTATGGGATGTGTTTGTAGAGGTGTAGCAGCATACCAGGGTTGGCGATCAGTGGTGTTATTAGAATATAGTTTATGAGTAGTATAGATTGTAGATGGGTGGAAATTTGATTACATGGTAGAGGATCAACGTGGGGAAGGTAAAGGATGCGGAAAACGAAGCGAAGTGCATGGTGTTAAAGGATTTGGAGGGATTTACTGAACTTTGGTGTGGGGGGTGGGGCGGAGATTCATGCAACATTTGCATAGCGGAGATTTTGTAGGTGTGAGGAATAGTAGAGTTCAGCCTGTTAGTAGTTTTAGCCTATTCCGGGATTTCTGTTGGATGGTTAGAAGGTGACGTTTCCCAGTAGTTGCCAGTCGAGGATTAATCCAAGATAATTTAGTGTATTAGTTAATTGGACAGGACAGTGCAAAAGGCCATCTAAAGGGAATTAAAAGGGTGAGGCCCAATCCCACTCACAAATACAATATATCCACCCTCTTGTTCAAACAGTAGCAACATTATTGATAAGAAAATACAATTCAGTGCGAAATAGCCCCTGTCCAAGTTCCAATCTCAGTTAACACGAACTGGCTAGGAAAGTGCCCAAGCAAGACTCTCCCCATGTAAAAATTCAGGTATATAAAACTTGAATCCTTAGAAGTTTAATTCAAAGCACAACACTGGTGAAGCTTCATCTTCAGTTAACATCAAACCAACACTGAAGGAGCCCACCCAAAATTCTTATAAAATTTCCAATTATTTAAAAAAAAATGAACATTAGGAGATTTAATTCGAAGAACAAAGCTGGTCGAACTCCTGCGGCAACTAACTTGAGACTGGCACTGAAGGTGCCAACTCAAAACAACTTACGTCAAAATTCAGTTTATGTAAAGACAAGAAACATTACAACAACCAATTCAGAACAGCGGTGGTCAAACTCCAGCTTCGGTTAACATCAGACTTGCACTGAAGGGGCCTACACAAAATTACCAAGTAAAATTTCATCTCTTTAAAAACAGAGCATAAGAAGATTTAATTCAAAGCACAATGCTGGCCAACTCTCCCATCTTCAGTTAACCTCAAACCGGCAACGAAGGTGCCTACTTAAAATTGCTGACGCAAAAATTAAGTTACCGAGGTAAATGTAAATTTTTCGAAACCCAACCCCTGGTAAAACTCCAACTACAATCAAAACCAGTTTTTGAAGATACCAAGCGCGTACTAGTATCGGTAACGTAACGTCAGTTAATATGAACCAGTCCAAAATTTTAATCCCAGTACAAACACTGTTCCGAGTTCAGATACAGTTACCATTGCTACCAATGAACGAGGTAGGTCCAACGGCTGCCACACATAAACAGAATATGCACAACCTTGAGATGCAACTACTCGCAGCTCACGCTGGCCCCTTGCTGAAACGACTGCCGCCAATTGGTTTTAAATCGACAATCACTGACTATCTGCCTGCAGGCCAAAGGCCTTCATCAGCTAGTCATACCCAAACTCAAGAGCATCCTCAATGCTTCGTCTTGGAAAAGTACTGATTCAATAGACAAATTCAGACAACCCCCAACCGTGCCGATGACATGCACCTCGTCGCGGCTCCAACAGGCTGTCTCCTCACAGCCTCCGTCTCCAAAGCGATGTTTTCAGGTCGCTAACCATACCAAGAAAGCCGCTCCAACCAGCGCTGCTCTAGGTCGCGTCACAGTGTCATCAGTAGTTACAGGGGTCGAGGCATTAATTACAGTCGCGTTCTTCAGACGAGTGAGCAGCCGGTTGAATTTTAACTAACCGCGCTCGTGGTGACGTGCTGTACCGGCACTGTCCCCTACCACCCTCCCCCCTCCGTTACACACTGAAGTCCGGCCGTGAGGTGAGAGTAGAAAACGTGATATAGACATTAATTTCTGGTCTGACAACATACCTAAACATTTTTCATAATTACTTGCAACAGTAACTGGACAGTAACCGAACAGTAACCAAGGATATGTCAGCGCTAGAGCGATGTTCGGAATCAAGGCACCCCTACCTCTTCTTGGCTGCAAACCCAACTCTAATTATTCCATTTTTACATGGTTTCACTTGAGACAGGTGCACCCTTAACATCCGCTTAGTGTGCAGGTCTTGACGACCAGGATGGCGGCCGTCACGAAGCTCAAAATCTGCGCCGGACTCACAAATTTGGGTAGCAGTTTTCCCATCACCTTATTCGGTCCACTACTAGCAACGGCCAAGTTTTTAAACCACCATTGTCCCCCAGGCGAAGTTAGGTTGACCGCCTACCGATATTGTACCTTAGCTCCATCCTTTCATGGGAAAGCTTCAAATTTTTACCCTGTGCAGCACAGACACGCTCAGGTAGTAGATCGTTCAGATACCACAAACTTGAGAGAGGGCTGTTGAGTGTAAAGGTGAACGTAAGGGGGATCAGTGCATGCTTATAGGATTTGTGCACTAGCGTGTTGAAGGTGTATCCCAACAACGACTATGATGAATCTCGTTTTTTTTACAATCTGCACCGTGGTATTCAATAAGGTTAGCCTGTAGGCTGCTATTAACTCTCACCATGAACAATGGATTACCAAAATACAGTATGGCGGTGGTGGTATGGAAGGCACTTGCCTGAAAATAAAACTTTTGAAAGTACCTAGAGATAAAATTCGGGAAAATGTTGGTAACCAATATCCTATAGGGTCGAATATACCAGAGATCGTCTGGAGGGCCTTGGTAATAATTGTGGTGACGTCATCCCACGTGTCGGGTTGAACCAGCTGAACTGCATCAAAGCGTTGAAACATACCAAAACATAGTATCCGTGGTAATGGACCCACATTATCAATATGGACCCTCATTATCAATATATAACCTCTTCATACGTTGGGTGGTAACATTTGCTGCCACCATATCTTGGCGAGACCCAGTAGCTGATTTGTCTTGACACTAACTTTATACCCAGTCATCACACCCTATATATCCTTGCCGCTGTCCTCCCTTGCGAACTGCTGTCTTAGCTCTATTCTGGTTTCAAAGACGTCAAGACGGTCCCTACTAATATAGTCCCTAGGTGAGCTCCATGGCCTCCTCTGCCCTACTAACGTAAGGCACTGATACTTAAATGGTAGGATCTAACTCTTTCGCCCTTTCGGATCTGCTTCTTCATCTGACCACGGCCAGGATCAGCATCCTATTGTCCTATTGTTTCAGTACATCTTTGAACAATGGCAGGTATTATGCATCATACATGCTCTCTCTTCAGAGATAGTTCTTGCTCTCCTGTGCTGACGTCCTCTGGTCCATCAAACATCTGGCTAAGCCTGTCGGCTAAAACATTCTCGCTTCCACAGATGTGCTTGACCGTAAATTTAAAGGCTGACAGCCATACTGCGAACCGTTCTACATGAGCAGTGTTCTATGTTATAGCCAGCACCCAGCTGAGGGCCTAGGTATCTGTCTCCATCTGGAAGATGCGATAAGTACACATGGAATTCTCCCATTGCGAATGACACAGTCAGCATCTCCATTTGTTCCCGTTTCCTACTGTCCATGTTTCGCTATCATAGAATGCTATGCTCGAAAGTACAATTTGGAAATTTCTTCCTCAAATTAAGGCCTATATTTGATACTAATAGAAGTCTCTTGACCAGAAATGCATTTTTTGGCAGTGCTGGTCTGCTGTCTGTGTCCTCCTTGCTCCGTCCATCATGGGTTATTTTGCTGCCTAGGCACCAGAATTCCTTAACTTCTTCATTACTAATTCTGATGTCCTCATTTCTGTTAGTTTTCGTTACTATAATCTTTCTTCAATTTACTCACATTTAATATTCTGTTATCATTAGACTATTAATTCCATTCAGTAGCCCATGTAATTCTTCAGTAGCACTGAGGAAAGAAATGTCATCAGTGAATCCTTATCATTGACATCCTTTCACCCTGAATTTTAATCCCAGTCCGTCATTGCTTTTTCGATGCAACCACGACCTCAGAACTACCTCCCTTATGCCTTTAACGTTTCTAAAGCCACACTGATCGTCATTTGACAGATTCTCAATTTTCTTTCCCATTGTTCTGTGTATTACTCTCATCAGCAACTTGGATGCCTGGGATGTTAAGCTGATTGTGCGATGATTCTCGCAATAGTCGACTCCTCCCATCTTCGGAGTGGTACGGACGTACTTTTCAAAGTATACTTCATCCTCTTGCGGTTCTTGAACGGAGTATTCGCTGTTAATAGGTCATATTTATTGCAGAACTGAATTAGTATTTTTCTTCTCTTGTTACTACTGCGAAGCCCGTGTTCTCTCGTAACTCTTGTTTCTACTCCTTCCCCTACAATCGCATTCGAACGCCGTAATTATTAAGTTCTTGTCTCCCTTCATGCTGTGGCCTTCTCCACCAGACATCACGGCGCCTAGAGTATCAGCAACCAAACTGACAGCCTGAAGCCGCGGGTTGCCCGCTCGCAGACACACCGAAGCACTACACAACCAACAGGCAATATTGATGAATGGCCACAGCAACAACCACAACAACAACACCACAGCAAAGACACCAGCGGCCACCAGGGGCTACTACCGGCCCACATAAACATAAGGAAGAGGTCGTTGCAGATCGAGGAACTATTTTCACACATCAAATCACGTGATGGAACATAGTTCCGAGGTACTCATCCGCCGAAGCGCTATAAAGGCCGGCGCTCGGCCGCACCTCGGCAGTTCATCGACCGCCAGCAGACTTGGATATCTGCCGCCCCCAGCAGCCCGGCTTGGATCTTCTCGCTGATCTCTGGATTAGGCTTGGTATATCGGAGAAGTCTCTGGCGGAGAGTAGTAGGAAATTATTTCGGTTGTCTTTTATCTTATTCTTGTATGTAGCTGTGATTCGAAGTCGGATCACTGTTTTGTGTTGGTGTTATACTTGGAGAATTTGTTTTGGTTAATTGAACAGTCCAATAAATTGTTTTCGGACTTTGATCGTTAGTTTCTTCTGCTTACGCAGACATGTCACTTCACATACTGAATTACCTGTTCAATATCCTCATATTCTATCTCTTCATCCTCTGCTTGCGGCTTCAACATGTGTACCTGAACTATTGTTGCTGGCGTTTGTTTGCTGTAGATTCTGATGAGAATAATGCTATCAATGAACTTGTCACAGTAACTCACTCACTGCCCTACCTTCCTATTCATACCAAATTCTTCTGTGGCTGTTATTATGACCCTATACTTGTCATCAGTAATCCAGATGTTGTTTCCGTTTTCCTCACAGAATCCCACTATATCTAGACTGAGCATTTACCTCTTCAGGTTTCCTAGCTTCCCTACGACGTTCAAACGTCGGACTTTCCACGCCCGGACTCTTAGAACCGTACCCTTCCGTTGGTTATTCAGTCTTCTTCTTCTCATGATGACCTCCGTCTTGGAAGTCCCATCCCGAAGATCCGAATGAGGGAGTAGTATGGAATCTTTTGCCAATAGAGAGATAATCACAGCATTTTTTCTATTACAGGGCGTGTTTCTTGTGGATACAAGTTAGGTGTCTTTAATGCAGTGGTTTCCATTTACTTTTGTATTCTCATGCAGTTGATCATTGCTGATTCTTCTACCTTTTAGGGACATTTCCCATCACAACAGAAACATAGTGCCTTAACCTCTGTCCGCTCCTCTGTCCTCTTTTACAAGATCGTTGGCAGAATGAGGGTAACTTGCTATATTAGATGTCTTCGGTCGCCATTGATGATGATTTTTACTTAAAATTTAGGCAGTTGTGAGGTTGGAACCCAGGATTGAGGATGTTTTTGGTACGTTTTGGTATGTTGTCCAGGTACTGGAAGCTGGGAGCTGCAAGTGGGACAGTGGTGTTCGTGCATTTAGGGATGACAGGGAACAGGGAGAAATCAAAACAGGTGTCATTAGGGATGGAGATAATGTCGTAGAGATAGGATGTAAAGTAGTCAACCTTGCACTGGTTTATGATGGATGAAACAGATTTTGTTTCCCTTTGTAGTAATTTCATTCCCTGCCCCATAAAGGGCAGGGGGAGGGCTGGCAGCTGCACAGTCCACCACTCTGGCTTTAAGAAAATACAAGAGGAACTCTTATATATAAAACAGGGGTAAAAAGAGGGACATAAAAATACAGTAAATGGAGATGATGGAAGTTAAAATATACACTAATACGGTGACATTGGTGGACAATTAAGAAGTCGACATAAAGTTAAAAGAACACAGCTGCAATTCGTTGTGTACTTAAAATCACTGGAGTCAAACACAAGGTAAAAGTAGGCCACAGTATAAAATACACACAGAGCGAAACACTTAAAAACCAAAACCACTGGAAATGACGAAACACTCACAAAGAATAAAAGAAACACTCTTAGGGACCTGCCAAGGTACTGGAGGATGGAGAGGAGGGAAAAAGAGAGGGGGGATGGGGAGGTGGGAGGAAGAGGGAAAAGGGGGGCGCCCCAAGAGGCAGGAGACAAGGCAGGGTGGTAGATGAAGAGGAAAGACAAGTCAGGGATGGGTTCAGAGACACTGAAGGGGAGCATGGGAGAGGGAGGGCTGTAGGAGGTAGAAAGCCATTAAGGAGAAGGGAGGGGAGGAGTGGGAGCCCTGAAGAGGAGGCAGGAGGAAGGTGGGGTTAGAGTTGGTAGGAGGGGTAGACGTCAGGTCGTTCATCATCTGGGATGGGGTAGGTGCTGGAAGTTTCATTGGGAAAGAAGGTGGAGGGTGTGGAGGTGGAGAGTGGGCGGAGCACAACAGTAAATGTACGGCAATGGCCTGGGGGTGGAGAGGAAGGGCGACACCAGGGGGTAGGGGGGGGGATCAAGTCGGCAGGCAATATACAGGGTGTGGATGTGTTCAAGGAAAAGGAAAAGGAGAAGGAGGGGGAAGGGGATGAAGTCATAGATGTGTATGGGGGACAGAAGGCGAGGTGGAGTGCATGACGCTCGAGGATTTGGAGGGTGTAGTAGAACCTGGGAGGGGCGGAAATCCAAGCACCGCTGGCATAACAAAGGATGGTGCAGATCAAGGATTTGTAGGTGTGAAAGATGGTGGAAGGATGCAGTCTCCGGCTGGGCAGGTGTTTCAGGAGGCGGAGTCTGTTGTGGGCTTTGTGTTGGATTGTAAGAAGATGGGGAGTCCAGGTGAGGTGGCGGTTGAGGGTGAGGCCAAGGTATATGAGGGTAGGAGTGAGATGGATAGGACAGCCATAAATGGTTAGGCAGAAATCATGGAGACAGAAGGAGTGGGTCGTGGGGTCTATGATGATCACCTAGGTCTTGGAGGGTTGATACGAAGGTACCACTGGTTGCACCACGTGGTAACTGGTCAAGGTGGGTTTGGAGGGTATGTTGGGACCGTTGAAAGGTAGGATAAAGGGCTAGGAAGTAGGTGTCATCAGCAAGTTGGAGGAGATGAACAGGTGGGGGAGTTTTGTGCATATCAGCAGTGTACAAGAGATACAGGAGAGGGGAAAGGATGGAGCCTTGGGGCACGCCGGCAGAGGGATAGAAGGTAAGGGTGTTGGAATTGTGGATAGTGACATAGGAGGGACAACGGAAGAGGAAGGAGGTGAAACAGTTGTACGCTATACGGCTAATACTAGCTCATAATCTGTAGTAGAATCGGGAACACATACCTTTAAATGTTTTGAGGAAAGTCATATCAAATATTTACTCACTTCACTGTCGTCAGGAATGCAATGAGTGGAAGTACAGTAGAGAAACATATATAAAGCTGAACAGTATTTCACATTCCATTTGTGTGACGGTAGCTCCTCCTAGTATGTTGAACGTCGTTTGCAGCTAGGGGGAACAACTTGCAGTAGCTGCGACGTGAGCGCCACCTGGTAGCGGTTGTGGAGTGCTGGGCCTGGAACGGACGAGGCAGTCAGTAGGCATGAACTCGTGAACAAGTAGTGATTCGAGGACATGGTCAGCATCAACAGTGATTGGCTAGTTTGTCCAACGGATATGGAAGCCAAGTTTGAATGTTGAACTGCCAGGAGGACAAAATGGTTCAAATGGCTGTGAGCACTATGGGACATAACTTCTGAGGTCATCAGTCACCTAGAACGTAAAACTACTTAAACCTAACTAACCTAAGGACATCACACACATCCATGCACGAGGCAGGAATCGAACCTGCGACCGTAGCGGTCGCGCGGTTCCAGACTGTAGAGCCTAGAACCGCTCGGCCACCCCGGCCGGCGCCAGGAGGACAACTAATTATTTAAATGTAAACGATACTCCATGTAATGCTATGTCAGTTCTGTTAACTAAAATGATTATGATAAAAGCAGACGTGGTGCGGAGTGTACTAGTATATATGACTGAATTTTCTTGTAACTCTTTTTGCTGAGTCCGAAAGCGTGTGGCTCGGTTAACTAGAACAATATTTCTCAGGTCGTGAACATAAATGGTTCTAGTGCTAAGTTTACTTAAGAGAAACTTATTTGTTTCAGCAGCAAGTGAGTGTCGTCGCGGCGCATTCGGTAATATACTGAGGTGGCAAATGTCACAGGATGGCGATATGCACATGTACAGATGGCGGTGGTATCGCGTACACAAGGTATTAAGGGGCACTGTATTGGCAGTGTCGAGACGGGTCTGTTGTGGAAAGAGATGGCAAAGCGTACCTTTATAACTGCAAAGGAGAATGCACTGTCCATTCACAAGTCAATAAAAGACCGTCTCACATTGCTATTCTATGCCAATGCAAGCGGTGATTTGTGATTTGACCATTAAACAGCTGCTTGTTTACCATTCAGAATCTCCACGAACCCTCAAGAAGTGTGAAGTCCAGAAAGTGGGTCAAATGTGATTTGGAGGTCCTACAACAAGGCTTCGCTGATACGTGATTTGTTGTGTTATTGTATCAATGAAGCGTATGGTCCTTCTGTGAGTAAATATATTCTTGAGATGGATATCCCTCTCCATGTCTTGATTTTTATGGACAAAGCTCCTGCTTATTCTTCAGGCCTACAAGATTATCTACTTGAAGAATTTCAATTCATCATGGTCCAATTTCTGCCTCCCAACACTACGCCGTTACTCCAGCCTATGGACCAGCAGATTATTTCTAACTTTAAGAAGCTCTACACTACAGTACTCTTCGAATGTTGCTTTGAGTTAATTGAAACTACTAATCTCACTCTCACAGAGTTTTGGAAATATCGCTTCAACACTGTTGCCTGCGTCAGTATGATCGAAAAGGCGTGGGAAGGAGTTACCAAGAGAGCCCTCACTTGGGCTTGGAAGAAGCTTTGGATGGAGTGCATTGTCGAAAATGACTCTGAGGTATTTGAGTCAGTACCTGTGGAGCATGTTGTCAACGAGATTGGGTCTTTGGCCAAGAGTATGGGACTAGAAATGGATAACAATGATATCGATGAGTTTGTGGAAGATTACAGGCAAGAAATGCTCACCGAAGAGCTTATGTAGTTGCAGTATGTTTCACAGAAGGAAGTTGTGGAGATGAGTTCAAATCTAATGGTTCAAATGGTTCTGAGCACTATGGGACTTTCATCTGAGGCCATCAGTCCCCTAGAACTTAGAACTACTTAAACCGAAGTAACCTAAGGACATCACACACATCCATGCCAGAGGCAGGATTCGAATCTGCGACCGTAGCAGTCGCACGGTTCCGGACTGAAGCGCCTAGAACCGCTCGGTCACAACGGCCGGCGGAGACGAGTTCCTCAGAGGAACAGACAGGAGGCGATAACATCAAAGTAGCAACCTTTAGGCGCAATAAGAGAAATATTGAAAGCATGGGAATCTGTTGCATTCAATATTGAAAATCAGGACTCCAATAAAGCAGCGGCTACGCGCGGTGCAAATTTATTTTATGATAATGCTGTGTCGCATTTTGGCCAAATGTGAAGCATCTGCAGGAACTAATGAGTATCGATAGCTTACTAGTGAAAAAGAATTTGTTCTGAGTCGTGAATAATAAAATGCATAATTGTATGTATATATTTTTTTTGAATAGATGACATGAATAAGCTAAAACGTTTAGTCCTTTTTCTATGTGGAACGCATTATTTTAAACTAATTAATTGGGGATAAATTGTTTCGGTTGATTGTTTCACATTATGAATAAGATTCCGGAACGAATTACGCTCGCTATGCGTGGTTCCACTGCGGTATGAATCTGCTATCAGAAAAGTAAAATGCATTTCGTTGTGACAGCTTCTCTTTGTCAGAAAGGCTCGACAGTGTGGTTTGTTGTGACAGTTTCTCTTTGTCAGAAAGGCTTGACAGTGTGGCAGTTTCTCCCATTGAACAACTTGTGGTGGGCTAAAGCAAAGTCTGCTGAACAATGTCTTGTGTAAAATGCATGTCGATTTCGTAGAACTACTATCAAGATGGAGAGACGAGAATTGCTACATATTTATGTCGAGTCTTTTCACGTTTTACGTGGTTCCGTGCTACGGAGGAACCACTACTAAGTCTGTTAATCTCCAATAACGCCACATGCTTCACATCTCAAGGTTTTTAGAATTTGTACGTGAACTTACGGATACTAAAGTAGCGCCAGTGCGTGAAGGGGTGGCTATGAACCAGGGTGGTTTGAGTTGTTGCCGGAGGCGAAGGGGGAGCCTAGGAGGTTTGAGAGAAAAGGGGCTCAAAGTTAACAAGTGCTTTATTGAAAAATGTGGGCTGTGGCACGTTGCCAGGTAGCCGATGAGTTCCGCTGGGAGTCTACTTGCAAGCCCCTTGTTGCTGACTTGGAGTCTTCGTTGTGTGCCGCCGATCTCTTTACCTAAGCCGCAGTGAGGCTTCTGCGCCAGTGGTGCGTACACTCGACGATGCCGTATCTGCTGCGGTCCAGGCGGCGCCTCGGCTGTGTCACGGAGGGAGAAGCCCACCGCGATAAGGCCCTCGTCCCTTGATGGTGGAAGGTGGGGAGCCAGCCACTGCCCCCTGGATAGGGGGCGGGAGTGCTGCTGCAGTTGATCTGGGATGGCCTGCTGTGGAGTAGCACTAAGTGCGGGAGGGACTTAGCGCAAAGAGCTGTAGCCCCCTGTGGCCTCGAACCAGTGTCGCAGGTGTGTACGCATCGCCCGTCGCTCTCGTTATTGATTATTCTATGAGAATTTTTTTTAGGATAGCTTCATTTCAGAAGAGATTTTTCGTAACATAGTAGATGTACGGAAAAGTGTATTTAGGAAGAGGTTCAAGATATAAATGATTAGCCACTGTCAGTTACGTATGGCAACTCCACTCAACAGAGGTCCTTCATGCTGTTAGAGCTGCAAGACTGAGAATAAATTTAGTTACAAAATCTCCAGTACTTATAGTCGGCCACGACGCACTTGTTCTGTATATGCGTCGCTACTAGTCATGTACCCTAAAACACCGCTGCACCTGCAAGTCTAGAAATCCGCTTCACCCCTTGCTGCATGGGTCTTTTCAGTACCACTGAGTTCCCTGTGTCAGCAAGCTAACCTGCCTCGCAACTTAGCGTCGACTTTTTGAATCTTTACATTGACAACATCCTACGCCCGCCTGTTGGCAGTGCGGCTGCAATGAATCACATTGGTTCACACTATTATTCATATATATTTTTGGTGCGCTACCCCGTCTACGAACAAGACTCAGCCCCTTGGGTCCACCTTAAAATCAGTCTCATACTACTAAATGTTCAGATAGAATATGGAGAAAGTTTATAACGAAGACAACTGGCGTCTTGTCCTCACGGTTCAGATACCGCTTCCAATCTTAGCTACTATGCTGGTTATTACTTCTTTACTTGCGAGCCTATTTATCACACTTCTTTTGCGCTTCTGTCAGTCTTAACATTCGTGGCTTGTCTTGTCCCTTTCTTTTATCCTAACCCTAAAACTACGTCTTTTTAATATATCGCACCGGAAACATGGGAAGTAACTGTGAAGCAGTTTGGAATGTAATGTATACAAATGTGAGATCCTGATTACATCCAGGAAGAAAGACCAACTAGCGGAATAACGATTGGAGCTGAACAACTGAAGAGGTGACAGTGGAAGAAGGAAGACTTGGGAAAGGCATCAGTAAACGTGGCAGACACGCAGAAGTATTCATTCGAAATCTCTGTAGCCTGGTTTGGACCAACTATTTACCACAAAAAAGCAAAGAAGTAATGTACAGAAGTTACTGCGTCTCAGTGTCCGCCTGCTTAACTGGGTGGTAACGTGTTCGCCTCTCATGAAAGCGGGCTCGGGTTTGATTCCCGGCAGGGCTGGAGGTTTTGTGGGGACTGGGTGTTGTATTGTCCTCATCATCTTTTCACCCACATCACTGGCGCGCACGTCACCCAGTGTGGCGTCGACTGAAATAAGACTTGCACTTGTCGGCCGGACTTCTCTGGACGGAGCCTCCTGGCTAACTATTTCTTTTTTTACTACATCCCAGTACTGACCTATGCGTCTGAAACGTCGCTTATGAATAAATGAGATGGTAGCAGTTTACAGGCGTGTGAAATGAAGTAGGGCTAACTGGGAGACAGAGCATGAGGAAGGAAAGGGTAAGGCAAACAGTGAAAGAGATATCCTTGCAGAGCAGGACAGAAAGATTAATGCTAAGACATATTTATTTATTTATTTATTCATTCATTTATTTTATTTTATTTACGCCCTCAGTTATTTTCTGGATATTTTCCAATCTCTTTCTTCCTATAAAGATTTTATCCTCTACAGCTCCCTCTAGTACCATCAAAATTATTCCCTGATGTCTTAACAGATGTCCTATCTTCCTGTGCCTACTTCTTATCAGTGTTTTCCATACTTATGTCGCTTTCCTCGCCGATCCTTTTGAGAACCTCCTCATTCTTACCTTATGAGTCCATCTAATTTTCAACTTTCATCTGTAGAACCACATCCGAAAAGCTTCGATTCTCTTCCGTTCCGTTTTTCCCGCAGTCCCTGTTTCACTGTGATACAGAGCTGTGCTTCAAACGTACATTCCCAGAAATTTTATCCACAGATTGAGACCTGTGTTTGATACTAACAGTCTTCCTTTAGCCAGATATGTTCTTTTCGCCAGTGCTAATATGCTTTTTATGTCCTCCCTGATCCGTCGTGAAGAAGTGGCAGAATTCTTTCACTTCGTATACTTCGTGATCTCCAATTATGACGTAAATTTCTCACTGTTCTCGTTTCTACTACTTCTCGTTACTTTAGTTTTTCTTAGGTGCAGTCTCAGTCCATATTCTGCACTCATTAGACAGTTCATTCCATTCAGAAGATCCTCTAATTATTCTTCACATTCACTGAGGAAAGCGATGTCATCAGCGTACGTTATCGGTCATATCCCTTCACTCTGAATTTTCATAACTCTCTTGAAATTTTCTTTTATTTGCCTCATTTCTTTCTTCGGTGTATAGATTGAACAGTAGGGGTGAAAGAATACACCCCCGCCTTACACCCTTATTAATCTGAGCACTTCGTTCTTTCCCTAAGCTTACCCCGATTTTTCTCATGATTTCTAACATCTGACATTGTTTTACAATGTCGAACACTTTTTCCAGGTCGACAAATCCAACGGACTTGTACTAAATTTTCTCCCGTCTTGCTTCTATTATCAACCCAAACTCAGAACTGCCTCTCTGCTGCCTTTAGCTTTCCTAAATCTAACCTGATCTTCAGCTAGCAGACCCTCAGTTTACTTTTCCATTCTTCTGTATACTATTATTTTCAGCAACTGGGATGCACGAACTGTTAAGCTGATTGTGCCTTAATTCTCGCAATTTTCGACTCTTGCTATCTTCGGAATATTTTTTGCGAAAGTCTGATGACACATCGCCAGTCTCATACACACCAATGTGAATAGTAGTTTCTTTGCCACTCCTCTCATAGATTTCAGAAATTCCGATGGAATGTTGTCTACCCCTGCTGCCTTATTTGGCCTCTAGTCGCCCAAAGCTCTTTTAAATCCTAATTCTAATTTTGGGTACCCTGTCACTTTGCCGTCAACTCCTGTTTCCTTTTCTGTTCGTCATCTGACGAGTCTTCCGCTTCGTAGAGGGCTTCAGTGTACTCTTTCCACCTACCCGCTCTCTCCTCTCTGCATTTAACAGTGCAATTGTCGCTGGACTCTTAATGTTACCTCCCTTGCTTTTAATTTCACCGAAGGTTGTTTCGGCTTTTCTGTATGCTGAGTCTGTCCTTTTCATTTCTTCAAATTTTTCATGGAGCCATACTGCCTCAGCTTCGCTGCGCTTCCTATTTGCTTCGCTTCTAAGTGACTTATACTTTTACATTCCGGAATTTCCTTGAGAATTTTTGTATTCCTTCTTTCGCCCATCAACTGAAGTATTTCTTCTGTTACCCATTTTTTATTCGCAGTGACCTTCCTTGTAACTACGGTACATTTCCAACATCTGCGATTGTCCACTTTAGAGATGTCCATTCCTTTCAACAGAACTGCCTGTAATATCTGTAGCATCAGAGAATTTCAAGCGTATCTCTTCATTCCTTATTACTTCAGTATTCCACTTCCTCCCGCACTGATTTTGCTAAATAGTCACTTGAACCTCATCCCACATTTCATCATTATTAAATTGTGATCTTAATATATAACTGCTCCTGGGTACGAATTATAATCCAATATCTGATTTTGCAATCTCTGCCTGACCATGATGTAATATAACTGAAACATTCCCGTATCTCCATGCCTTTTCGAAGTATACCTCCTCCTCTTCTGATTGTTGCACAGATTATTTGCTATTACTAACTCATATTGACTGCAGAACTCAATTAGTCCTTGCCCTCTCTAATTCCTAGTATCAAGACCATATTCTCCCGTGACATTTTCTTTTATTCCTCTTCTACAACCGCATTCCAGTTCCCCACGACTACTAGTTTTTTTATCTCCCTTTACGAACTGAATTAATAGATCAATATCCTCACGAACTTTATCTCGTCATCCTTCGCTTGTGAGGTCGGCATTTATACTTAAGCTATTATTGTCGGTGTTGGTTTGCTGTCCATTCAGATGAGAACAACCCTATCACTGAACTGTTCACTCTCTGCTCTGCATTTTAATACTCCATCTACGCTGAGGCCCTCCACTGATTACAAGAGATTGTTTCCCCATCCTGCACACGTGGCACCATTATCACACTATCACGAACAACTCCTTAGACCAGCCAACCGGTACATAAACAATCTCAGCCGACACGTCACGTATGGCTCTGACGCCGAACACGAATGTTCCAGTGCTGCCCATGCCCCCCCTCCCATCCCCCCCTCCTCCCCACACACACACAAACTCTCCTATCAGCACAGGCTGCACGTTGGTTTTCCTGCTCCACACTGATAAACCAGACTGTTCCTCGATACCCCACACATTCTTGTGATAATGTCAGTGCCTATTTTGTTGTTGTAAGTGTTCTCTGCTGCTGTGGATGGCAACCAGAGTGCAGGCGCCAACAGTCAAGTGAGGTAGGAATGCAACTGTTCCGTGAATAGTTAATTCACTGCACAAACTTCTCACCTCCCAAAAACTGACAGCCACCTGCTCCACACATGAGCGTCCAATATGACTGCAGAAAACGGCTACAATGAAAATACAGGAAAACACACAACTTTCAGCAATCTAGGTGGGGAACAAATACATTACATAGTAATGGGTTAAATGTCAGTGTAAGTTGGATACATGGCCCCCGAGCTTTCTTGTTGTTGCCAACTGTACAACAGTGGACTATCTGGGACAGAACTTGTAACGCCGGAAATGCATATCCTCCTATTTCCATCTATTGTGCTATAAATTCTTTTCCTTATTTTGTTACCTGAAGATATGACATTTCTGTGTCTTTATATACTGTAATTGTTTTACTATTTGTATATATATATGCATTTATGTCGATGTATAATTGGTTTGTTTTGTAAATATTATTTGTATTTTTACGCTGGGTATGGCCTAGGGAAAACTATTCTATCGAACGATTACATCGATAGGTCGTGTGGAGAACCAAAGTGTTTAGGATCTTTGGTAGTGTTAACTCTGCTGCATGGAGCGCGGGCAGAGCGAAGTCTGGCGGGAGTAGGGCGGTGGAGCAGGTAGGTGTGTTGTGTGACGCTCCCGCGAGATGCCACACTTTCGTGGTTTGGCAGCATGCAATTGCGATAGACTTGCTATGATAGTTTCTGACATGGTGTCGCGCCTGGTAACCGTGTCGAGAAGAAGGCGCGCCAACATCCAGCTTCTGCAACAGCGACGGCTGACAATGAGTGACTGCCGCCACCTCCTCGATCGACAACTTCAATCAACCAACAAGGAAGACTAAAAGCACGTATAGTTTTAGAACTGTATGGCAGACCTCAGCTTTTTAAACTGTTGTCTCACAAAATTACAGCAACTTAGTATGAACCTTTGTTGCTCATTGTCCCAATTATATTACCAAGCAGGGTCCCTTCCTTTTCCGAAATGAACCCGAGTGTCGTTGAAATTCAAACGCCAGCATTAAAGTAATATCATTCCATTTCACTGCTTTAATTTCAAAGTTCAGTTAAAGTATTCATAGCTGGCTACAATATTTAGATTACACAAGCAGAAATTAAGAGTGCGAGTTTTGTTACCATATTTTAGCTTACCTGTGACTGCAGCTCAGCTTGGTATGTACTAAATTTTACTATTGTTAATTGTTCAGAATCATTTAGTTCAAGTTCAATGTTAAATCTCTTATTTATAAATTGCGTGGATTCAAGTAGCTTTTGAAATGATTGTTGAGGTAGCCCAAGACCAACCTTATTTTATTGAATTTCGTAGTGCTTCAGAAACAAAGTTCACTATTAATTTCAGTCACTAAATTAACTTTAAATTTTCCGGTTTTATTAATTCTTTCGCTAAATTAAGTCAGAGTGAAGCGAAATTTATTACTTCTCACAAACATTCAGTTTTCACACAGCACGTGTCGACCTTCAGTTGCCACGCTTTTAGTGCTAATTATATGTGCATTAATCTTACATTTTCAGTTATTATAGTAGTTGTCCATAGGACTGGCGACTGTAATTATCCCTAAATCTCAAATATCTAATTAACGCCAGTTAATTGTTAACGTAACGAGTCCAACACAAGATCATGTAACTGAACGAACTGTTTAATCCAGTGCCACACATATACACTTGGGGCTGCTAACTCCAGAACATAACAAGCCACTGAAGTGTCTGACAGCATATCATTTAATATCGATTCTATCTGCAATGCCTTTGGTGCAATCCTTCTAACAAGCCATGGTTTACTCCAGCCTTCGTTAAAAGTGTCAGCTCATTCAACCTGGAATCTTTACCTGTGCATCCAAGGGCGCCTCACTTTCCAAAAGTCTGATTTTTCACTTTTAACGAACTAGGCCCTACAGTGGCTTCATCGTAGTTGAAAACTGTGATGCATTGGTAACTTAATTTGCTTCCCCCAGAAACACTCGACTTCTTGACAAGACTGCAGTGACTGCAGACAATAATTTATTTTAAACATAAACAGCTAATGACATTAGACTCCTGCGATTGCTGGGTTCCCTGGATTCAAGAATCCAAACACCATTTTCTGCTCCAGAACGATGCCCCATGTTGACAGGAAGCCACTACCAGCCGCACTGCAAATCCACCATGCTGCCTCGCCGACTTGCTCCACAACTTCATTCTTGACCATGTCCCTGCTCTCTGGTAGTTGCTCGCTGTGTTACCTACCAGTTAGTCACCTTGATACTGCATTGGCTGAGACTCCTCTCTGATAACGGGAGTGGCTATCCCAATCTGCATACATGGGGCTGCCGTCGTGGAAAACTCTGTGGGTCAGCCATGTAGGGACATGAACATGGTCACTCTGCATGCCTTACAAGGCCCCAGCGCCAACATGTAGAAACACCCGCTACTATCCTTGGTTCCCTGGCGCTAGCATCAAGTTGACGAAGCCGGTTCGTGCCCATACACCAGAGTACTTCTCATCGTGAGACGATGCCTTGCAATGGCACTGCGAGTCGCTATTTTGCTGTTGTGTGAGGCCACTGTCACAATGGTAGGCAACACCGCCACCAGCACAGCCAACTGAGGAGGGGATATGACTGTGCCGTGAATCGCTAATTTATACGTATAAGACATAACACTATTTCTTTGAAAAGGAAATAGATGACGTCCTTCCCTATACTTTTTTGTTCCAAGCTTGTGTCCCATGTTCAGTGACCTTCTCATTGACGGAACTCGACTCTGGTTCATCTCAGTCTCTTCTGTCCCTGCAGAGTTAAAATATGCGCTTAGAAATAGATGTGGAATAATCAGTGAAAATTACCTGCAAAGCATTGAAATTGCTTAGCTACTGAGACGGTGCTTTTATTCGTGGTGTGCCTAGTAATCATTTCCTTACAATGTATGATCGCTCTGTATGAAAATGTGCTTTGTATTATTATTAAATCATTACACTTCATATAGAAACAAGCCTACAGATATTTGAGTACACTTTCGTTAAACAAAAAACGCTGTATCCTGCACTTTATCAAACTGGAAGTTATTTTCGCCACACGCAAACAAATTTATGGACTCGTGTGGACTGAAATGGCACCACAGTAATTTTCTGTCGTAGGTAAGAAAAATTGCACACTACTTTTTGGTGTCTTCTTCTGCAACAATGCTTCCAATTTGTATTAATATTTATAGCAAAATAGCTGGTTAAGATTTTTAGGTAATACTACGATACTGTACTCAGTGGTGCAAGTAATAGAAATTTGGATCATGTTGTATTTATTACCTTCTGAAATAACTTCACAAAAAGAAAAAGGGGTCATGACTTTTACAACATATTGTCCCAGTATGAAATCTATTATACACTGACACACTGAGCTGCACCAGTAACTAATATACTTTAGTCATTTCAGAGGTGTTGAGCACTGCTTATAGCCTCTAACGACAATTGCTACAGTATTATGAATTTACACATTTTAATTGCGGCTGAGATGTAGTCATACTTGCCAGCACAGTACATCTTAATGCAACATAATGCATACCGTAAGCCAGCACGAAATATCTTCAAGCTGACCCACAAAACACACACACATCAAAGAAAGTTTTCCATCACCTCGGTTCCGAGAGTTACGGAACCTGTACAGAAAATAGGAATAGAGATCAACATAAACATTAGTTCCGCCCTTTTTATGCTCATGAAAACCACACATTGCATGTTGTACCACGATACAGCGAGACCTTCAGAGGTGGTGGTCCAGATTGCTGTACACACCGGTAACTCTAATACCCAGTACCACGTCCTCTTGCATTGATGCATGCCTGTATTCGTCATGGAATCCTAACCACAAGTTCATCAAGACAGTGTTGATCCAGATTGTCCCACTCCTCAACGGCGATTTGGCGTAGATCCCTCAGAGTTGTTGGTGGGTCACATAGTCCATAAACAGACATTTTCAATCTATGTGGGGCGTGTTCTACGACGTTCATGTCTGGAGAACATGCTAGCAACTCTAGTCGAGCGATGTCGTTATCCTTAAGGAAGTCATTTAGATGTGCACGATAGGGGTGCGAATTGTCGTCCATGAAGACGAATGCCGTACGAATATGCTGCCGATATGGTTGCAGTATCGACCGAAGGATGGCACTCACGTATCGTACAGCCGTTACCGCGCCTTCCATGATCACCAGCGGTGTACGTCGGCCCCACATAATGCCACCCCAAAACAACAGGGAACCTCCACTTTGCTGCACTCGCTGGATAGTCTGTCTAAGGCATTTAGCCTGACCGGGTTGCCCCTGAACACATCTCCACGATTGTCTGGTTGAAGGCATATGCGACCTTCATCGGCTAAGAGAACGTGATGTCAATCCTGAGCGGTCCATTCATCATGTTGTTCGGCCTATCCGTACCGAGCTGCATGGTGTCGTGGTTGCAAAGATTGACCTCGCCATGGACGTCAGGAGTGAAGTTGCCCATCATGCAGCCTATTGCGCACAGGTTGAGTCGTAACACGACGTCCTGTGGCTGCACGAAAAGCATTATTCAACATTGTGGCGTTGCTGTCAGTGTTGCTCCGAGGCATAATCCATAGGTAGCGGTCATCCACTGTAGCAGTAGCTCTCTGTATCGCCTCCATGTCCGCACAACATCGCTTTGGTTCACTCCCAGACGCAGTTACACTTTCCTTGTTGAAAGCCCTTCCTTCCACAAAGTAACATTGCTGACGTGATCGAACCGTGATGTTCACCGTCTAGGCATGGTTGAATACAGACAACATGACAACACGAGCCGTGTACCTCTTTCCTGGTGAAAGGACTGGAACTGATCGGCTATCGGACCCCCTCCATCTAATAGGCGCTGCTCATGCATGGTTGTTTACATCTTTGGGCGGGTTTAGTGACATCTCTGAACAGTCAAAGAGACTGTGTCTGTGATCCATCCACAGTCAACATCTATCTTCAGGAGTTCTTGGAACCGGGAAGATGCAAAACATGTTTTCGTGTGTGTATGTACAGCCACCTTTTCCTCCTTAGATAAAAGCTACTTAAAACATTGCAGAAAATATAGTAGCAACTTTATCTCGTCCATCCGAGGCTTTTGCAACAATTATACTCATTTTTACCAGCACCACATAATATACGTATTCACTATTTCACACGGAACTGGAGGTCTTTTTTTGTTTTTTGTTTTCTTTATTGTTATTTTAAAACCTCTACAACAGGCAGGCTGTCAGCAGCATTCTACGCTGCTCTTCAGCCATAGAATACACAATGAGAAAACAACAGAAAGAATACACATAAGTTACATAGTGGTGGGTAATAAAACAGTAGATACATAAAGACAAACACGGAGCCGTTCTCACTCGACGATAATCCACACTACAAACTGTTGTCACGACGCGCTAACACTGAAGATGGCGATGGCACAAGTGAACGATGGAGCGTGACGGTGAACACTGAACACTAAACACGACGGCACACACGAGACACTGATGGCGATGATCTCCAGCGCGCGAATGTCCACGTAGTGTGTGCGATTCCGGGGACCTGCCAAGAGGGGAAGAAGGGGGAGGTGGGGGAGAGGGGAGAACAAATATGCCAATGGCTGAGGAGATGGGGGGAAGAGGAGAGGGACAGGGGAGGGGAAGCCCGGGGGAGGAGTGGGGAGAAATGGAGGAGGGAGGGAAGAGGGAGAGAAGGGTGGGAGGGTGCCCAAAGCAGCAAACACAGGAAGAGGGAGGGAGGACCAAAGTTGGTAGGAGGGGTAGATGGAGTGGAGGAGGGCATCATCAGGGAGAGGGAGCTGGCGGAAGCCACCTTGGGAGAGGGTAAGGAGGGTGGAGAGATGGAGACCGGGTGGGACGTGGGAATACAGGCGCGGCAGTGGGTGGGGGAGGGAGAGGATGGGTGAGACAAGTGGGTGAGGAGGATCAAGTTTGCGGGAGGTGTACATGATCTGTATCCTTTCAAGGAAAAGGAGGAGGTGGGGGAAGGGGATGAGATCGTACAGGATCAGGGTAGTAACCAGTGGACAGGACAGAGCCTAGCCAGAGTGGAGAGGAAAGATACAGGAGCTTCACGAAGGTGACGGTAGGTGACACGATTGTGACCAGGAGCGGTGTTGCGGTTAGTCTGGAGTGTAGCAATGAGATCCTGTGTAGTGATAGGGGCATGGAGTTCCGTGTGTGCAATGTTGTCCAAGTACTGGAAACCATGTGCGAAGGGAGGGACAAAGGTGTCAGTTCGATCGTGGACATCCGGGAAGAGGGAGTAATCGAACTGGGGATCATCGGGGATGGAAAACACATCAGAGAGGTAGGATGCAAAGTGATTGGCCTTACTAAGGGTGTCAGGGAAGGGGTGATCATCATGGAGAAGAGGATAGTAGGGGGAGAGTTTAGTTCCTGTAAGGCGACGGAAGGCTGACCGGAACTTGGACGAGTTGATAGGTAGTGTAGCATTTAAACGGGTGCATGTCTGTCGCCAGTCCCGGCGTTTCTTAGCCGCGAGCGAATTACGAATGTGCCGCTGGAGTTGCCGGTGGCATCGTAGTGTGTCCGGGTCACGCGTGTGGAGGAAGACACGGTAGAGACGGCGGGATTCACGAATGAGGAGGACGGCCTGTGGGGGTAAGGTAGGACGGTGGGGGTGGATGGCGACAGTAGGGACGTGGGCCTCCACGGCCCCAGACAAGGTCTGCTGGAGAAAGGAGGCAGCATGGGTTACATCGTCAGGGTGGTGGTAGGTGAAGGGGTGGCTATCGACCAGGGTGGAGAGGGTATTCCGGTAGGCATTCCAGTTGGCTCGGGAATAGTCATGGACGTACTTTGGGGGAGAGTCATTACGAGGGTCGGGGCGGGGGCGACGACCGTCTGAAACGGTGAGGAGGACAGGGAGATGGTCGCTACCAACTGGCTCCAGGACATCCACCATTATGCAGCCAAGGAGGTTGGGGGAGGAAAGGATAACATCGGGAGTGGAGTTGGATTCGGGACGGGTGTGCTGGGGGATGGGGATGAGGTCGCCTTGAAGGGAGGAGAGGAACCGATGCCACCGCCGTAACGACTGGGCGGAACGACTATGGATGTAGAGGTCGGCGGCGATGACGTAGAAGGAGAAGGTACGGTCGATGTGGGAGAGGAAGTCGAAGGGAATAGGGGCGTTAGGGCGGACATAGATGGTGGCGCAGGTGACGGTAAGGCCGGGGAAGAAGAGACTAAGGATCAGATGTTCGGTGGGGTCGGGGAGGTTGGAGCCGAACGGGGATCTGGCGGTGGTGACCAATGGCAACTCCGCCACGCGCAATCGGGAGGGGATTATCGGAGCGGTGAAGGAGGTAGGGCGAAGTGTGGACGGTGTGGTGGGGTTGGAGGAAGGTTTCATTGAGGAGGAAGGCCTCCACGCGGTGGGTGACAAGGGTGTGCAGGAAGAGGTTCTTGTTGGTGGGAAGGGAGCGGATGTTGTTGAAAAGGATACGGTGCTGTCGCGCCATGACAGGGAATTAGACAAGGGTGTCAAGACGGGAGAAGGTGAAATGGGCCTGGTAGTTGGAGTAGGTGGCATACATTTTTAAGTGGAAAATGGAACAGGCGGCGAGGGAGACCTGTTGGAGGGTGTGAGGGCGCTGGAAAGGGTGGACGTTTGGTAGGACAATGGTGAGGAAAACTGGAGATCGTCTTCCACTTCTATTTAGAGAATGTTCTAGGAAGTTAAAAGGCGGTAATTCTGCCGCCAAAACCCTTCCACAGGAAAGTCCATACTGCTAATGTCATAATTTTGTATTTACGTAAGTCCATGACAATTACAATGATAGAAACAGTTCTACAAAATGCATATAACAATACACAAGTTATTGTTTAAAAAGTAAAGTTCGAAAATATATCTACGATTTAACATTGCTCACTTCTCTGTCTGGTGGCAGCACCGTACGTTGCTAGGTCAGCTCATTTTATCACTGTTAGATGGCAGATGGCAGTAGCATGCCATGCTTGCGATAAAACCTTACTGCCTTCTACACTTCGTCATCGATCTGTGTACAGCTAGTACTCATAACAAAAACTTACGAAAAAATTTCTATGTTATTGAAATGAAACAGTTTGTACAAGGTGGTAATGATACTTGTATTGTTACACGTGTCACCAGGGTGTAATAAGTGCATAATGAGGGGTTGTAGTGTTCATGATTAGTTTGTCACAGTCATCGGCGATCACATGGCACTCAGGAGGCCTGTCTATGCATCCTCTGTTTTGACTCTGAAGGCAGTAACGGTGCTGAACTTAGAGATGAACAGTGTCTTCAGATTCTTTCTAAGGTACAACCATACCTCATCGACTAGTAAGTACCCCCATTGGACAGCTTCAGCAATTTGAACTGGGTCGCATTATGCGCCTGTGTGGAACTGGATGGACGTATAAACGGATTTCTGCACACGTTGAGCACAATGTATCGGTAGTGTGCATCTTCTTTGAACAGTGAGCTATGAAACATTCCCACACCTGTAGACGAGGTTCGCGACGTCCGCATAGTTCAGGCGCACGTCAAGAACGACACGTTCTGCGAGCATTGGTGGCCACTAAACGTTTTCTAGGGACGAATTTCGGGCACATGGAGCGTATTCTGTGTTATCAAGGGACCCTGGGAACCGTCTGCTTCCAACACCATTAAGGTAACTTGCACTACTGGTCAGATTACCACAGACACCACGACACCGCCAGACTTGGCTTTTCTGATATTGTGAAACAGTTGACCAGAGAACGGAGTGGCGCTGTTCTGTCTTCAGTGATGAAGACGCCTTTTTCTCTGTATGAGTGTGTGATGGATGTACATGTGTGTGAGGTGTAGAACTGGTGAGTTAGGGGTTCCAGAGTTCATTTGCCCACGACACGACACACAGTCCCCTTCCAAGCTTTCATGGTGTAGTTCGATGCGGTGCTGTCAGTTACAACTGTACCCCCTACATTGCACAAGTTGGCATCCTGTATTCCAGTGCTACTGCCATTTCTTTATATGTATAAGGCGGAAGATGCTAGCTGCTTGGGACAATCTATCGCTGGAAGGCATTTAACACCTTTATGATCGTTCCTTTATAATCGTTTTCATGCAAGAAGACCCGACTTTTAAGATAATGGAACAATTGAAAACTATAATGCATGTGGTGCGCCGACGAAAATCCGTGTTCAACTGAAGAAATGCATGAAACTTTTGACGTCGACAAGTGAAAAGGGGCGATCTGTTTTACTTGGTAAAAAAACTTTCTATAGCCGAGCTCCCGAAAACATTTTTTTCGACGAACCTTTACTATTACAGTTGCATTACTTCTGTCAGCTTTAATTACTATTGTCGTATCATTTAGTTTTTATTAATGTTTTTAAAGTTAAATATTCATTGTTATTGTGGAAGTCTTATTTTGTTCAATATTTAATTTTTGTGCTGTTGTTATTGTTATGGTTATAACATATCTATTATCCACAAAAGTCAGGTCAAGTACTATTTTTGTATATTGGTTCTTTCACTTGCTTTTCGTTCCATGTATTCTGTAAATTGTCTTGTAAACACTCTTCTAACAGTCTTTTCTGGGTACCCCTAAAATAAATTGAAATTAGCTTTTCTGTTCAGTTTGCAAATGTTGGGATGTTTCCTATTAGCGCATCATACTGTTCAGGTACTTTAGGTAAAATACGATCTAACATTTTCTTATGCCCAGAAGCAATGTGATCAAATAAATGTTCAGTTTTATTCTGTGTTTTTTCAGGACTTCTTTAATTGAGCCTCAGTAAGTATGTTTTTAAACCATTCCTTCTTTCGTCCAGTGATACTTCTTTCGTCCAATGAGGAATCGTTTTGTAAAAGGCCGTCGAAAATAATTAACTATTTAGGAGTATCAGTCTGGTGTGGTTTTTCGTCTAGAGAATTAATCGGGCTGTTCTTGTTTCAGGAGACAGTTACAGATGACCCTTGTCTGGAAATGTTACATGTGATCGCTCCAGATCTTAACATGATTTTTGACAATTAACTGGATGGTGTGTCACCTCAGTTTCTACTTGATATGAGGGAATTTCGGAATGACATGTTTAATTCGAGATCGGCAGAACAAACAGGAAGTGATGCGGACTATCCAGAACGATAACGTGGTTTAACCTCTTTGGCTTCTGTCGTTGGGGTACTATCAAAAACACAGTGCACGAAGCAAAATTGCAAACATTCTAAGATAGCAAATTAAGCACGCCTGTGATGTTCTTCCATTAGAAACAAGAGAACTGATATGTCTCTGTATTCCAAATCGTTGCCGACAATGCACTGCTGTGGAAGCAGTGGATACGAAGACCAAAACTTTTCATTTGTTGTCTGCTTTAATTAAAATGACACTCAGTTTAAAAGATCGTGTATATTATTTTAGGACATCAAGTATAACTTCAATGTCTCATTTTTCTTTTCATGCAGAGGGTAATTAATGCTGGTGGGCGATATGCGACAAATAAAAACAGGGACGAATTTTTTGGTACACTACGTAATACAAGCGGAGTACTTCTCTAATAGTAATCAATATTATTTCAAACCATGAGTGGGAATATTCGACGTAGCAGAC
Source organism: Schistocerca nitens (assembly GCF_023898315.1). Classification (NCBI taxonomy): domain Eukaryota; kingdom Metazoa; phylum Arthropoda; class Insecta; order Orthoptera; family Acrididae; genus Schistocerca; species Schistocerca nitens. The sequence continues at coordinate 588,365,870 of NC_064618.1, forward strand.
ACTGAAAATAATACCACTTACAAAATTATGTCAACGAATTATGATAAAATGAACATATTCTTGTACTGGGAGAGGTGAACCATATACGAATGCCTGTATATGAAGAAGAGAGGCAAATAAAACGATACAGGGTGTCTACGCCGAAATTCCCTATTTTAAATGTGTTCCATTTACAAAACTAAATGGAATAACATTATTTTTTTCCAAAAAAGTAGGTTGCATGTGAAGATGTCCCACACTGCAGTGGCGAACACCCTGTCCCTGACGTATCCGCATAGAAAAAAATCCAACACCGAGATGTTAGAGAAAGTGGAGGCCAGTTCATGGGTGCACCTCGTCCAATTCAGCGCCCTGGAAATGTTGCGTTTAGAGTTTTCCGAACATCCAGCGACTAGTGGAGTAGAGCACCATCTTGCTGAAATCAAAGGTTTGGTTGCAAGTCATGAATCTGGGGAAAGACGAAGATGTCCAGCAGGATTCAGGTGGATTCGGTTAAGCCTTTCACATGCAAATTCGAATCGTCGCTGCTTTTCAGCAGGTTTTATGGTCTGCAGTATCTGCACCTTGTATGAACACAGACGGAAGCGCTTTCTGTAGATTTTATGAACAGTTGCATGAGGCATCTGAAGTTCTCGTGAAGCTGGGCGAAGTAATTTTCGTGGACATCGTTGGAAGGTTTGGCGGATATTCTCAACTTGTTCTTCAGCGACCCGCCGACCACCTCCATGGGCTTTTGCAATGCTGCCAATTTCCAGAAACCGACTGTGCCGTGCTTTTATGCTCTTGACGTCTGGTGCTGCCTTCGTATAAACACCAAGAAACTGCCTCTGCACCATAACAACGAATTTAAACTCAGCATACCAAAACAATGTTTGTGCCTTCTCCTGAACTGAAACCATTTCCGCTTCTACGGACAACAATTCAACAATAAAAGAGCGCTAGATGTTGAAAAAAATTAGGAAGAAACCATTAAGTCCTTCTGCACCCAATGGAAAAGTCAGACCTAACACAAAGAAAGATTTACTGTTTTAAATTGCCTCACAATATATGGAATTTCGGTGTATGGAATATATTGTAATTAATACAAAACTATACCATTACAGATTTTAGTCCAAAACAGTTTTATCAGTCTCTTATAAGTCTTGATTGAACGTTGGATTTTTCTACTGAGTTGTTGGTATTGTTCAAGCATTTGACTATCTTTCTCTCACCACAGTAATTACACTTATTACCAAATTTTGAACCACATTCCTGTGACTGTTGTGAACGGTAAACACCCTGAAACCAATCCTCATTATTATTAGCTCTGTAATAGATTTTGAAAGACCACCATTTTCATCCTATTCATAAAACCTATTTTCGTAATTTTCTACAATTTCTGCATCTCATGAACATGTGAGCTATATAGCTATATGTTTCTTTCTTTTTTAGCCTTCTTTAGTTTATTTTTCTCTTTCCTAGTATTTCAGTTTGGTGGCTTTTAGTGCCTTTTTCCGTTTTATTTCTTTTCTTATACATTTTTTCTGTACAGTTTCAATATTTTCAGCAGAGTTTAGCCCTCAGCTGCTGCCTTCCCGTTAAAATTAATGTTTTTCTCAATAGAAGGAATAAGTGATATTTCTTACAAAAGAATTGTTGATTTAGGAATATTCAGTTTTGAATTGGTACTCATGGAGGTTTTAGGTATAGTAGGAGTGGAGGCCTAAATGGAGTCGCTAAAGGAATTTGACTTGAGCAGTTAACTCTGCTATTTTGATGTGCTTAAAAATGGCTCTGAGCACTATGGGACTCAACTGCTATGGTCATCAGTCCCCTAGAACTTAGAACTACTTAAACCTAACTAACCTAAGGACATCACACACATCCATGCCCGAGGCAGGATTCGAACCTGCGACCGTAGCAGTCGCACGGTTCCGGACTGCGCGCCTAGAACCGCGAGACCACCGCGGCCGGCTTTGATGTGCTTACGATCACCATGTCATTTGATGTAATTTGAGGTGGTTGGTTGGTCTGTGTGTGTGAGATCCTGCTCTTCCATATGTTGGCACAGTCTTCCTATAAACAATCATGCTCTGGGTCTCCTGCCATCTTCATAGGATTATTCCATATGCCTAGAAGCTAAATGTAATTGGGCTCCGTCTCTCCCACATTGAAATAAGTGGTTCATCTCTCCTGACTGTATGGGATACATTGATCATCGCGATTTCTATATGCAGGAAGCAAACCAGGTGGCCATTTTAGGTTAGTTTCATGCATACAAACTTTTCAAGCTCCCGGGAAAAAGTTTCATCAATGACGTGCCATCTAAGCCTTAAAACTAAAATTATTTAAACGCACGATAGAAATTTTCTGCTTTCCAGAACAGTGTTATTTTTCCTCAGAACAAGAAAATAACAGCAATATTTTTGCACCACATTTGTTCACAGAAGAGCTTCCTCACAAGTAACGGGAGTTGCTACCTATCGGCGCATTTGTCAAATATGCCACTAGTCGGTCTAGCCCATTGGTTCAACTCTCCCGGACTTATCCTAAGGTTTTCGGTTTCCATCGCTATTGCTGGTCTGATCCGGTCTTCACAAATACTCTGTTGGGCATGGGCATCCAGACATCCCTCGCGAATGTGATAATCTCTTTGACTTCGTATTAACACGAAATCAATTTCACGTACATTATGTTCTTGTAATTAAAATAAATTTCAAATAAATACGTCATTTCCTTTACGAGTGGGTAGAGAATTTCTTAACATGATGCATTCGCTCTGTTAAGATAACAATGAGTGAAGCAAAATTGATATAATGAAGAAACACGTTTCACTGACACTGACGAATTATAGAAATAACCGTATTATTCACTGTCCTGTAAATTAGGTATAGTGCCATAAAAAAAAGGTTTTTATTCATACATTTATTATTATCTTCAGTGCCGATTGTCTTACTATACACTTTGTTAGTGAATATTTTTGATATATCTATGTCATTGATCGTGTAAAGCAATCTACACACGAGGTGGTTATTATGTACCAAATGTTACTGTGGTATTATCGTCTCAGAAGTTTTACATACGTATTTCCACATTAAAGAGGTTATCTATTTAATCGTCGCTCTAAATCCGTTCGATACCGTTTAGTGTCACATGATGACAGACGATAATGAATTTAAATGCCGCGGCTACTTGTGTGCAAATCACTGCAGTCTAAATCCGCAGAACAATTTTCTGGACAACATAGATGAACACTCCATTTAAATACGATTAATAGTGCATCTTTTCATCAATATACCAATGTATCACTCACTCACTCACTCACTGTTCCAAATAAACAATAAAGGTATTGAGTTTGTGGGCTTTCAAAAAAAAAAAAAATGATGATGGCCCAAATACTGCTGAGTCTATAGTATACAATATGAATATACACATGAATCGAATGGTCGAAGGTTCCTATCACTCGGCAGTTGCGAATTTTGAATGTAAGATAGAAGTTTATAAATGAAAGATTGCAATTAAATAAAATCTGCAGGTACTATTTTTAACGACTTTAAATGATATGATAGAAGGAGTACCTTTAAGAACGCCGTTTATTACTGCAAAACACTTATTGGTGTCGATGGTCTAGCAATTAAATAAAATATAAGTTGAATTACAGGAAAACAATAGATTCCTACTTCATGTAATTTGTTATGAACAACAACATAGCTCGCAAGATATCCACTTCCAAATGCATACTATATCTTCACTGCAGAAGGCATAGAAATCTCGCAAGGGCACAAGTGAGCACTACGAAATATTTCTATCTCCAGCGACCACACGCAAACTGCTCTACACTCTCCAAGTCTTTCTCCCGACCGTCCATCGCGCCTTCCTGTCCAGAACTCCCTCATCTCATGTGTGCCGCGATACTCCTTCCCACTTCCATACGGTCTCTCCACTGAAATCGGTAGTCGCCTACCGTAATAATGGGCGCTGTGATTGGCTAGAGCGGCGCCGCCAGGTCTCCAAGCCAACGCACACTCGCAAACACATTGAAACACGTACGAAATACTGGATTTACATTTAAATAACTTGAAATTAAATAAACATTCCTACTACTGGACCATAGACACACTCGAAAACACATTATTAAACACACAAACAGATTAAATAAACATATACCAAAGGAACATAAGGAAAAGTAGGCCAGTAGCCTAATGCCTCTGTGCTTCCTAAAACACAGTAAATATTTGATCAATTTCTACATGAATAGTATATATCGGATATAAACAAAGACACAGGCGAATAAATATATTTGTAAGCATGCTGCTACCGTTTTTTCGTATAACTGTGGAGTACTTTTGGCCTGAAGTAATCAATAGTAATCAGCCACTTTGACCTCCAATAACTCATTTAGTATTCAAGTTACATGCCTGTAATTCATACCAATTTAGGTTTACACTAATAGCTTTCTAAAGACAAGTTGATGGACAACAGCGGATGAACCGCTTAGATTTTGGAAATTCGTTGCTGGGTGTTTCTTGTATAATTTACAATCAAATACTAAACTTTAAACTAATAATGATATTGCAAATCTGATTACAGCTTCATAATCGCCGTGCACATAATGGTAATGTACGTATTTCTTTTAAGGTATCATATACCTCTGGCTATTATTAATTTCTACAGCTTGCGACGTCGGCATGTACACCTGAACTATCGTTGTCGGTGTTGGTCTGCTGTCGATTCTGATTAGAGCAACCCGGTCACTGAACTGTTCACAGTAACACAACCTCTGCCCTTCATATACAGTAGCTTAAATTCGTTCGGCTCCTCTCTTCCATCGTCTGTACTCTTGATGTAGTGGATTTCGTATTCGAATTGCTGCATTAACATTGCCCGACGCATTAAGCGGTCGTTCAGTATCCTGCAGTCCTGCAGATAACTCAGCGCCTTGTGGTCCGACAACACTGTCACATTTCTGCCCTCTAAATACATGCAGTATTTTTTAAATCCGTGCTCGATCGCGAGCATCTCCTTCTCCGATATGCCGTATCCATTTTCTTGCTTTTTTAGCATGCGGCTGGAGAATGCCACACTACGGTGTTCAATTTTTCCATGGACTAGCTTTTCCTGAAATAGCTCACAACCTATTCCATAGTCCGAACTGTCCGACGCTAAATAGAAAGGGAGATTCATATCTGGGTAGTACAACATCTTACTATTGCACAATTTAAACTTTATACCACGGAATTCCGTTCCACATTCCTCGGTTCACTTCCAAGTTGCATTTTTCTTCAACAATTTGCCTAAATTCGGAATAGTTATTCCTCCCTCCCCCAAGAATTTTCTGTAGAAACCGCACAGACCCAAGTAATTCAGTTGTTTCTTACTTTTGGGTCTATTACATTCGGCAATGGACTTTAATTTTTCGGAACTAGGTAAAATTCTTTCCGAAGTGAGGATATGCCCCAGGAATGGAATTTCTGCTCGAAAAAATTCACATTTTGCGAGATTTAAAGTCATTTCACTTCGTCTCAGAGCCATGAGTACCTTCTCCAAAACTCGATGTTGCTCATTCCACGTTTCTGTAGCGATCAATATATCATATACGTATACCACGTGCTTGCTCATTTGAATCTCCCCCAGGACATGACTCAACGCTTTTACAAAAACTGCCACAGAAATTGTAAGTCCGAATGGTACTACCCTAAACCGGTAGCTTCGCCCTTCAAAAAGGAAATAAGTGTACCGTCTGCTTTCCTCTGTCAACGGGATCTGCCAAAAGCCCGAGGTCAAATCAACACTGGACATTGAATTGATGTTACTAAAATTCTTTAGCAACTCCACATTGCCAGGCTGATCTAATTCCCTTACTATTACTTTATTTATTTTTCTCGCATCGAACACAATTCTGACCAAGTTATCACGTTTTTTAACAGTAACCATAAGATTGCAGTAATCGCTCCTACATTGTTCGACTATACCCCTAAAGCAACATTTGTTTTAATCGAACTATGACGGCATCCCGATCAGTTATATATATTCCATACGGTTTGCACTTCATTGGTTCATGAGGTTTCACTTTTATTGAGAACTCGAAATCGGTAACTTTACCAGGCCGATCAGACAATACATCGTCGTAGCGGTACAACCCACACAACTCCTTCTTTTCCCGTTCTAATATACCCTTGACTGCATTAATCTCTTCCTTAATTCTGTTATGCATGTCGACTTTCTAACTCCAACCCTCAGTAACTATGGCATGAGCAATCTGATTTTCACCTTTTTCATTCTGAAATTCAAATTCTGGTTAAGACGCCCTGCTAAACACGCAGGACAGGACAGGTAGTTTAAGTTGTAGAAAGGGGCCAAAATAAGCGGATGTCAGATACACTCGAACACACATCCATTTATTTGATCAAACATTACAAGAAACAAGAAAAAATTTTTCTTAAGTAAATACACAGATTTAGTTTTGGAACTTAATTAACGGCTGAATGCGCCGTACAATCTCATGCCTTAAGGGCAAGACGACTTTAATTTAAAAACGGGTGAAAGCCAATAACTTAAAGCTCAACCAAAATCAGAAATTCAAAAGGCAAAGCCTTACCTTAAAACAGTTCCTTAATTAGGCTGATACTTTAAGAGTAAAACAACTTAAATTCAAAATCGGCTGAAGGCCCAACACTTCTCAATAACATTAATTTTAAAAATACTAAAGGCTTTATGTAAAACAGTTCTTAAATTACGATGATGGCCCAAACCATCTGACACCTTAAGGGCAAAACAACCTTAATCTAAAAATCTGCTAGAAGCCAAACAAATACAAACAACACGACCAAAAAAGAAAAGGCAGTACACCCAACGGCGCTCAGAAGTTCTGAGGGTCAGCCTGGAAATCAAACACTAACGCTCGCTTAGGTGAAACAGACAGTCGGCCCAACCATTGGTGATCCGACGACAACCCAACTGACTGATAGTCAATGGACCCACCGACAAGATGACCTCCGCTTCAGCCGACCAGCACACAACAGGGAGTTCAATGGAACAACGTAGAAGGTATTGGGCCCCACAACCAATTATACATTGAGCTGTCAAACTACACACCGTGCTGGACAGCGACAACACAATGAGAAAAATACACTACCTGAATTTACGTCAATGGCCAGGGCAGGTAACTGGAACGTTAACAGCCACAAGGCAGAAGATACCTCTGGTGCGCTTCAATTCCAGTAACCAAGTATAGTTAAACTCCACCAGAGGATGGCTAAAATTTGCCAACTTGAAAACATACATTGTTGCTCGTGGGAATATCCGGACAGCCGACAACGTACTCCAAACGCCGGCCGAAGTGGCCGTGCGGTTAAAGGCGCTGCAGCCTGGAACCGCGAGACCGCTACGGACGCAGGTTCGAATCCTGCCTCGGGCATGGATGTGTGTGTTGTCTTTAGGTTAGTTAGGTTTAAGTAGTTCTAAGTTCTAGGGGACTTATGACCTCAGCAGTTGAGTCCCATAGTGCTCAGAGCCATTTGAACCATTCGTACTCCAAACGACACAATGTGAACAGTCGTAACTTGCTGGTAGATTAAGTCAAAACTCAACTTTCATGTCCAGGATCGGTGAGTCATGAACCTCGTAGCAATGGGAACAGCACCACACACTCCGAGACCGCATAGAGGCAGCCAGTGGGCCCGACCAACCCACGCACCGCAGCGATTTCCTCGCTGCTCCACGCCAACCAACCAACTTCTGAGGCCCGGAAACGGTGAAAGGATCAAATATACGACGGCCGATGAGACGACCAACCGAACGACCAACCAACGGTCGTCCCACTCCAATCTCCCTCTGTGGGACAGTGCATGTGGGTCGCCAGCAGTCGGCGAGTACTGGCTGACGGCGCCACACCGGCGCTCCGTCCCCGACTTCGCTGCTGCTGCGTCCCGACTGCACCGCTGGTCCATCTCCAACTGACTACCAGACACACGGCGGCCCAGAACTACTATCGATCGCTCCAGAGATGGTATGACAGTGCACCTATCGATACGCAATGCTGCTGCCGCTCACGGGCAAGTAAGTCAGGAAGTTAGTGACGCCAGTAAATGGAATAAGAAAACGAGGCGGCAGTACCGTAATAGATGACAAACAATAAATGGCATCAACACTAGCCGTGTACGGCTCATCAGGCATTTTCCTACACAATTAAGTGAAGTATTGTATTTACACAGGAAGTCAGTTCCTAAAATTACCTCTTTTACTAGACCTCTCACTACAAAACATTCTATCTCGAATTTATGTTCTCCACATTTAAATTCTAAAAGTATTTGTTGTCTTATTGGCTTACTCATATCACCAACTGCCGTTTTCATCTGAAGGCTAGTTACTGGGACGATTACTAATTTCCTATTTTCCATCATGTTCATAAAACATTCCGACACTGCTGACAGATTACTACCTTAATCTAGAAGTGCATCTACCCTTTCTTTACCAACTTAAGTTTCAATAATTGACTGTACATTTACCATTTCATTTTTTTTTCTAAATATTTCTCCCTTAATGGTTCAAATGGCTCTGAGCACTATGGGACTTAACAGCTATGGTCATCAGTCCCCTAGAACTTAGAACTACTTAAACCTAACTAACCTAAGGACATCACACAACACCCAGCCATCACGAGGCAGAGAAAATCCCTGACCCCGCCGGGAATCGAACCCGGGAACCCGGGCGTGGGAAGCGAGAACGCTACCGCACGACCACGAGATGCGGGCTCTCCCTTAATAAATCATTGTCTACGTCTCGTTCCTTCTCTTCCAATTCTAGTGCACACATATCCTGTTCTATCCATCCCTCAATCTCATGTTCATCCCAAAATAATTCATTAAATATTTCCTTCGCCCGAAATTCATTCCTTCCTTATTCTAAAACTCTATCAATTTTAAACTTATCTTGTTGTCACATATGCGGCAGTAACGACCGTAACGTTCTACTGTACCAACGCCAATCAGTCACACTAAAATCACACTCCTCCTTGATATACTATGTCATACGAACTTCATTACACAAACTATCCCCATCCGCACTATATAATTTAGCCCTCTCTAAATTTTCTGTTAGTTCTTCCACACATTTCGCCGATTCACTTTCCACAGCATGCAAAACTCTACTGTTTTTCTCCTCCAAAATATCGACACTTGCAGCTTCAACAAAATTACACATCAATTCACTGTTAAACACTTTATCTTCCTTAAATAGTACATCGATGCCTAAGCCATCGTCCACTTAAGTATTTCTTACAGCAACCTTATCTGCTGATACACCATTTAAATCACTACATAAATTCACATCATAAACCTTACTTTCCTCCATTGACAAATTAACTTTACCTCTGAATCGTACACAACTTTATTCTCCGCCGCTACATTACACATATTGCTGCTACCTTGTCGTACCATTTTGGGACTTCCAGGCTTGCTACATTCCCCTGTGATCGGACAAAAATCAGCACACACTGCCATTTTTACATACTTTTCATCCAGATTAACCCCCATCCTACCCTACATACATTCTCACATTCATATTCTGACAAACGTTTTAGATCCACACATTCATCAACAAGTTTCATTTCGCCTTCATTCGTGACTAGAAACACGTAGATTCCTTCCTCCGAAGTATCAATACAAGTAGCTTTTACATCATTACATAAATTACCATTACTCTGTTCCTTTAACCAGAAATCATATATCTCTGTGGGTACATTTTTAACTTCGACTGCTGGCGCGAGCATTTCTAAGCCTCCCTTAGTAACTTTGACGCTTTCCGCCGAAGCACAATCACCCTAACTTGCAGCTGGCGAGGCCAAAGCTACGCCGCCTTCACTAACATCGACGCTTTTCGCTGACTCACAAATACTTGTTACTGCAACACCTTCGTTACTGCAATTGCTACTATTTGCTAATACGTCTCCAGAACTCTCCATACAATTCGCTTTCACAAAATTCATCTCCTCTTTAACTTCTTTTTGAACCACTGTATCTTTCCACGCATCACCATTCACACACTCATTCATTACACATTCATAACTTACATCATTCCCCACAAATTTATTCCCATTACTTTTACTTAAATCTCTCACAAATCTATGCTTCCGCCGTTCGCGCCTGCTTTTATTGAAAGAGCCACCTACATAGCCTTTCTCTTGAACATACTTCATATTACATATTTTGTAACACCCCACCCGTCACTTATCTGGTTTTGGTGTGTGTTCACCCCAGGTAAGTGACTAACAGATCAGCAGAGAGTGCAAAACTGCCGCAATGTCGGGTAACGCAAAGAAAGTAATAAGGCCCTGTGACTCCTGGTTGAACTGCGGTGGCAGTGTTGACATTGATTGATTCAGAATTGATCTATTTTAATTAAAAAGGGGTGCACATTGGTGTTATATTCAGCTATTGAACACCAGATGCAAATGTTGAACACAAAATTAATTACGAAAGTGACTTGGGATTTCAACTACTTGATTGAAAACAGATGCAGTCGATTAGCACAGATTTATTTTAACTCACGACCCTCAATCATCACATTACATGACTCTCCTAACAGGCAGTGGTAATAAATTGCGTTTGCGTGGAGTAAAGCGCGATAAATCAAAAGTAATTTCTATCGACTGACCCAGGCGTAATGCGAAGCGCTAGAAGAATTCTGCAATACACGGACCATGAAACCCTCGTGGCAACTTTGCCGACGTGATCCAACAAATTAATGAGTGGCCGGAGCGGGCGCAATATCACCGAATTCAGCGTGGCGATGCGGCGTCGTTATGCGGACGTCGGCCGACCTCGTGGTGCTGCAAGGCTGCGCTGGTCTATTCACTTCCAGCTATCTTGCTCAGTACATAGCTGAACGAAAACTTTCTGTCTCCAAGCTCAATCGTTCCGTTTGCCAAGTCCTAAACTGCAGAGATGCTCACTCTCTCTCAGGCAAGCCGAATAAAGAACGCCACGTCCGCACTCTAGGCAAGCTGGAAACAGAAGACCACTATGGAGACTTCTCACAGTCCGCTCTTCACCTCGGTTTCCCCTCCAGCAAAATCACTTACGCCAATTGCAGTGCAAGTCACGTTAATTATGCGTTGCTTCCCAGCGCCGACCAATCCCTGCTCTGGGAAGTGAACAAATTCCCACAAAATTTTCCTTACTCTCAACTTCTGCTATTTAGCTCCTCCCAGGCCACCCATCAAGGTTAGCGTCTGCACAAACACCAATTTTTCCAGAATTCTGACTTCCAGGAGAGTACTTCAAATTCCTTGGTCCTATGTTCCCATCGGAGGCCGGCGTATTTCATTATGTCGCTCTTCACCTGATTTACTTCAGACTCTGCAGACCGTGAATTCAGCGTGAAGTTGCTATAGTCACGAACACGGATATTTTTGCCTCTGTTGACTGCTCCACCGTAGCTTTGCGCGGCTTTCTCGCATGTTTCACTAAAAAAGGGACGACGGACATTTATCAACAGGCGTACAAGTTCTCCGTCTGCTTCCCGGTACACCAGCATGGGGTCAACCAACCCCTCACTGTCACTCATCTTAAGGCAGCTGGAGGCCGCGCCCCGTTACCGCTTTCTCAAGAGTTTGAGCCGCCCTAAGCTGCCTATTGTCGCTTCCCTTCGCCGCTCCCCAGCTGCGCGCTGTGGTCAACTCGAATACTTCCCTGGGATAAACTAGCCTCCGGTAAATCGACGTATTTCCACAAAGTTTTCATGTCGTGTGAATTACTTTAAAAGCATCACCCGACATGAATTATTCCAATACGTCCATACTATACCCTCTACAAGATGCATTTTGCCTTGTCAGTCATTTTTGTCCAGCCCTACTGTTCGCTCAACGTGAGTTAGGTGATCTTTAATGACTTCATGTAAGGGGCATAGTTCTTGCCATCATACAGTTTGTTGTCTTTCTCCAAACCTATCAACATTTCTACCATTACCATTATCTCCAGTCCTTTCCATCGCCTGCCAGATCACCATTCCTGGACCTGAGATCTGGCGAACATCAGTTTCCTGACCGGTTGTTACGCAATTGCACTTCGCGCGAATTTCCCCTGTCAAATCTGTGTTGTTTACTTGTGAGCCATTTACGGACGTCATCACTCCCATTCGTTCTCTGACCATTCTGCTCATTCCAGCTACTATCTCCCTGAGAATTCCTTCGATTTCTCTCATTATTATTTTGGTGGTGATTATTTGGATTCTGATTTTGATAACTACCACCCAGTTTCCTCTGAGGTTTGAACTTAAAAGCCCTCTCTAATTTTTCTACAAATTCTAGAAATTCGTCCACGGAATCACATGGACTATGGAAACGATCCCACAACAAATTTTCGGGTAATCGCCTTTTTAACGTAGGGATTTCCGTTAAAACCCCTAACGGATGTTTCACATGCATAAGCTAGCCTAGTTCGCGCTTGCAAAAGTCTCTCAACGTCCCGTTACTGTACCTGTAATTCGGCCCGTTTAAAAATTCATTTTGGAACCATGTCTGTTTTGCCTCGCTCCAATTCATTCAAAAAAACCTTTTCGAACTCTTCGCACGATTCGCACGAACTACATTTAACATTTGCCCAAGATGTGGGTCTCCCTCCAAATGCCGTTTAACGTACTTTAATTTTCGCTTGTCCGACATGCCGCTAACAAAAACGTCACTACTCGCAGCCAAGAAATTTACTGGGTGATATCTTTCGTCATATGTGTAACATTTCACAGATCCGGTATTTGCGCAAGGGATATTTATAACCGGAGTGGTCTGTTGGGAGGCTAACGAGTTTAAATCGCTTTTTATCTGTTGCATTTGTTTTTTAAACTCATTTTTACTAGTGATACTGGACTCTGCTCTATCTTTAATTTTGCCCACTTCTTCCTTCCCCTCAACCTACACGACTGGCAATGTCATTTGCTCAATTTATATCGGTTTTATGATCATTTTGCGCTTTTATACAGTCGCTTACCTTGCCCCCAAATTTCGTCTGTATCTTATCCATTTTTTCCCCAAGCTCTTTCTCCACTGATTATATTTTAGATTTTGCTATTACAAAATCGTCAGTAATTTTCCCCATATCCATTCGGACACATTTTAATTTATCATCAATTGCATTTTCAAGGCTACCCATAATTTTTTCAACTTCTTTTTCCAACCAACTGTACATCGGGTGATTGATGATAATTCTGAGTCAACACCTAAGTCTACTGCCTTTTTGCCTTACGTAGGAAACACGTCCAATAAGATCGGTCGTATTTTACGGAAATACGATGTGAAATGTGTTTTCCGACCTCCATCTAAAATTAGAGCACTTTTGAGTTCCGTTAAGGATGATCTTGGATTGCGTAAGGCGGGTGTATATCGTATTCCCTGTAGCTGCGGTATGGCATATATTGGTCAAACTATCAGGACCGTGGAGGACAGATGTACTGAGCATAAACGGCACACACGATTACAGCAGCCAAATAGATCTGCTATTGCCGAACATTGCTTGGATACTGGTCACCCCATGTTATATAATAACACCGAGATATTGGCATGCACGTCCAGCTATTGGGACAGTGTCATTAGGGAGGCAGTTGAGATTAAACTAGCGAGCAACCTCGTTAACAGGGATGGAGGTTTCTGTTTAAACTCTGTTTGGAATCCGGCTCTCTCCCTTGTCAAAAACAGAGGAACAGAGTCAATGCTGCCTCACCTGTGAATTCATAGTCTCACTATCGATAGCTCTGACTTTGGTCATCTTTGGTGGCACTAGTGTTCAGTGTGTGTGTTATCTTTCCTGCTTCTGTCGCAGAACCGAGGTATTAAATTTGCATGTACACCGCCTGTCCGTTGCAGTTTGCCTTGAAAATGGCGGGGTGTTCTCCCGCCGAAATATCGGCGGTCGCTGAAAGTGTTACCTGGCTGAATTCCCGGAAGTTATTTGAAAATTCTTTTTCCATAGTGGAACCATTGTAATCATATCAGTCCGAATTGTATCCACAACTGTTTGCAATGCGCCCATATCTGTTCGCAATGTAGCCATATCTGTTCGAATTGTAATGATATTATTTGCCATTGTATTCATATTATTTCCCAATCCCTGGATCATTTGCATTAGCTGAGACAACATATTCCCCTTGCCTGTATTCCTACTAGTTACATTTTCGCGCTCTGATTTTGGACTAACCGGCTCACTTCCATTATCAGAATTATACATACTAGGTGACTGATTTATATTCACGAGATCTATAAGTGGAGCTTGAACTTCAGAGTTACACGCTATCTCACTATCTGCGCAGGCACTTATCCGATCCGAGGTGGTTCCCAATGCCATGGTGATGCCGCCTGTAGTAGTGGAAGTCGACATTGAAGACTGCCCTGGAGTACGTGAAGATGCTGCCATCGTACTGCTGTTGAACAGTATTCACCACTGGAGAAGTTGCTTGATGTAATTGTAGCTGCTGCCAGTTACCGCGTGGTCCAACCGTCTCCAATAACACTGTCCGTTAAATACGCTAACTGCTACCATTCCCTGCACTCAACTTATTTAGTCTCTGAGCCCTCACACAAACTTCCATTAACGTGCTAGATTGAGACCTCTATCGATAATATGTGTTAGTTGCGAAAAGTACCGCGTAATTTCACTATTTCCAGAAACCTACTAGCGCAAAAAAACCGATCTCACACTGTGTTTTGTGAGAGGTTCACTCTACAGAAATCTCTACTAGTTTTCCTAAGATTTTTACACTTTGCATAGTACGCTGAATAACAGAGAGCAAAGGAATTACCACTTTGCAGGACACAAATCCCGGACGAGCTCCCAATTGCGGAGTTAAAAAAAAATGGTGGTGGCTCACTTGCGGGCTTTTAAAAAAATTGATGGTGTCCCTCAACTACATACCGTCAGACTCAGAGTTGAGATATTAAAAGTTCTAAAGATTTGGCTGGTTTCGTTGTCTAGGGGATGGGATACATAGCTGCCAAAATACAAGGCAAATACTGCTGAGTCTACAACATACAATATGAATATACACATAAATCAAATGGTCGAAGGTTCCTATCAAGTGGCAATTGCGAATTTTGAATGTAACATAGAAATTTATAAATGAAAGATTGCAATTAAATTAAGTCTTCAGATACTATTTTTAACGACTTTAAATGGTGAGTACGATAGCAGAAGTACCTTTAAGAATGCCGTTTATTACTTCAAAACGCTTATTGGTGTCGATGGTCCAGCAATTAAATAAAATATAAGTCGAATAACAGGGAAACAATAGATTCCTAGACCGAGCGAGGTGGCGTAGTGGTTAGACACTGGACTCGCATTCGGGAGGACGACGGTTCAATCCCGCGTCTGGCCATCCTGATTTAGGTTTTCCGTGATTTTCCTAAATCGCCCCAGGCCAATGCCGGGATGGTTCCTTTGAAAGGGCACGGCCGACTTCCTTCCCCATCCTTCCCTAATCCGATGAGACCGATGACCTCACTGTCTGGTCTCCTTCTCCAAACAACCCAACCCCAATAGATCCCTACTTCACGTAATTAGTTATGAACAACTGCATAGCTCGCGAGATATTCACTCCTAAACGAATACTACGTCTTCACTGCAGAAGCCATGGAAATCTCACAAGTGCACAAGTCGGCACTACGAAATATTTCTATCTCCTGCGACCATGCGCAAACTGCTCTACACTCTCCAATTCTTTCTCCCGACCATCCGTCGTGCCTTCCCGTCCAGCGCTAACTCGTGTCCTCGTGTCCTCCCCTGCATCCATACAGTCTCTCCATTGACTTCTGTAGTCGTCAGCCATAGCAACGAGCGCTGTGATTGGCTAGAGAGCTCCCACCATGTCTCCAAGCCAATGCACACCCACAAACATATTGAAACACATACGAAATACTGATTTACTTTTAAATAACTTGAAATTAAATAAATATTCCTACGGCTGGACCATAAACACGCTCTAACACACATTATTAAATACATAAACAGATTAAATAAACACATATCAAAGGAAAAGAAGCAAAAGTAGGCCAGTAGCCTAACGCCTCTGTGCTTTCTAAAACACAGTAAATATTTGACCAATTTCTTCATGAATAGTATATATCGAATATAAACAAAGATATAGACGAATAAATATATTTATAAGCTTGCTGCTGCCGTTTTTTCGTGTAACTGTGGAGTACTTATGGCCTGACGTGATCTATAGGAATTAGCCACTTTGACCTCCAATAACTCATGTAGTATTCAAGTTATATGCTTGTAATTCATACCAATTTAGGTTTACACTGATAGCTTTCTAAAGCCTTGTCGATCAACAAAATCAGATGAACTGTTTAGATTTTGGAAATTCGTTTCTGTGTGTTACTTGTATAATTTACAGCCAGATACTAAACTTTAAACTAATAATGATATTGAAAATCTGATTACACCATCAGAATCTTCGTGCACATAATGGTAACGTGCATGTTTCTTTTAAGATATCATGTCTCCTCTGGCTATTATTTTCTACAAGAACTGTGAATTGTCTGCCTTTATGGTTTCACAAAGTCCTCCATCTTTGGCTCACCCGGCCTACACATCTCCTTCATAGACACACAGCACAGTCCTTGACACAACATCGACATGGAATTCCCAGCCACACGGGCGGACTGGACCACGGGCTGGGGCTGCCCCTCTTGCTCCTTCTAATGTTCGGCAGCACGCCGTTGCTGATGAGCGCTGGCTTGCCGAGTGACCCATGTGGCCACGCCAACTCCTAACTTAGAATATTTTCAGGGCGCCACAACTTGCCTGTTACCTCAAAAATTAAAGAATACATACTCCTGTAGCCAACAGACAGACGCCAGCACAGGGTGACCAATCACCAAAATAATTTTACTTATGTTTTGCTTTGTCGTAAATCTACGGTGTTGGGTACCTCTCTCTCAGTCCAAGTCACTGCAACCAGAGTTATCATCTACGAACAATGCCATTAATGTCCTTCCACGTTTGTTAGTGAAATTAATAACGTACTTTTAGTCTGTCTTCATTCATTCAGCATTAAGGAATGGTGAGCAATAAGCAGTTCATGCAGACCATAAAGAAAAGTGACATTTGTGATTAATATCTTTAACAATTTCACTTTTCAAAGTACTATCATGAGACTTTAAGTTCGTCTCTCTGTCTCTCTCTCTCTCTCTCTCTCTCTCTCACACACACACACACACATGCACCGCAGTGAACACATTTTTGAACGGTAATGAGCAGGTATACTGAGACAACTGCGTTCTGTGCGTACTGTACTAGTAGAACAGGTAATCGACTGTGTTTTCCTCGGAAACTGATTTTCTACCACGCATTATATCTTCCTATTTTTCACTCGGACACGACATGTTTATCTTAACAGCTAGAATTACTAGCTGTCCTGGTATACGACCGAAAAATCTGGGTCCCATGAAGAACAGGATCTTGAACAGTGCTACATACCATTCTAGTTAAAGAATGAAAAAGTATTTAAAACACTCTGGTGACAAGTATAAAAACACTGTCAATTGTTTTGGTAGTTCAGTCTTCTGACTCACACTGCTATCTGTATTTGGACCATTCTATAATAGTTTGCGTAGTTCATAGACTGTCACATACGGAGGTATATAAAAATTAACATTAATAATAGTCAAAGATATGTCATTTCCGACGGTTTCAGAAGGATAATGAATGAAATAAAATATTTTTATAATGTGGTATATTGTATAGTACAATTCTACAGCATTTTTATGTCAATTGTTTGCAAAGAGCATGGAAATCTAAATAACAGCATACTGGCACTCTCTCACTACATCTTCCTTAGAAATGGTCATATTTCCTTACCATGCTTTTAATGAGTCCAAAATTCAAATAAACTACCGAAGGCTAGTGTGCCAATGGAGAAAGAGTCCATAAATCGCCAACGCTTCTAACAGTTACAAATGAAATATAGTATTCTTGCGTTTCAATGTCACAAAAATACGCAAACGCCAATTCAGGTATTTGTTTTAAGGCTATGGATTTTTTAGGTGTATTCCTTTCAGTGAACAATGTTAAAAAATTACCTTCTTCGTTTTATAAGATGTAGCCCTTTGACTGGTTACGAAACATTTTTCAGGTTACTTGCGGAGAGATTGTATCACTGACTACTTCTCCCTCTGTCGCCGGTGGTGGCAGTGGACCCAAGTTTTGTCCTTAGGAACAAGTTTTTCCAGGACGCCATCACTTTCCCGCTCAAAGCGTTGCACAAGTTGTTCTGATTCATGAGTCAACTGCTGCGGCACCCACTTGGCCGACATCTTGGGAACTGGAGCACATCATTCTTGCTTAATGCACCCTACCACCTTGAGTCTGCCGTGATAACACGTTCTTTGTCACTTGACTCGCACATTGAGGGTAACTTGAACAAACATCTCCTGTCTAGCTACTACCATTTCCGTCTTCCCGATGTGAGTTAATCTCCTGGTAACCTGCTAGACTTTAAAGTATAATCTCTTTTAGACGCGTTTTCTTACTTTGGACGTCACTCAGTAGTATTTTCTCAACTGTTGGTCTTTCTCTGCAGTCCAATATTCATCTGCCTAAAAGGGAATGGTAATATGTCACAGATGTCACATCATCTATGAATACTCTGACTGCTGCAACTAAGAGCAACATGTGTAAGAGAATTATACACAGTTGTCCATTTAGCGTTTTCAGTCTGGCTGAGTGCAACCTATACAGACATCTTAAAACATTGGGCTCTCTTTACAGGTAGGGATAAAAAAGTGTGTACGCCGGTTAAAGAGCTAATCGCATATTGGAAACACAACGAACTAAAAAAGAACAGACGTCTCATCCAAAACAGGGGTACATTTCAAAACGAAGCACGAACGAAATGCTATTTTGATCTACGCATTGCAAGCCAAGTTTTTGAATGGATCATTTATCAGGGGGCGAATTCTGGGTTACTGCACCGGAAACAGAAGGAGCGAAATGTGTTTCAGCTAACATAAATATTCGCCTACTACCTTATTTTCTTACTAATGTCTATTACTTTGTATTTGGAAAGATTGCATCCTCATTTCCAAAGAACTCTGTTTCTTTGACTCCAAACAGGGTGTTTTGTATCGTTTGACAGGATATGGAGTATACCTGTTGAGGTGGATAATGTTATCTCTTGTGACTGTAAAATGTGGTACAAGACGTTCCATTATCTTCGTCATTATTGAACCGCTAGGTTCAAATGGCTCCAAGCACTATTGGACTTAACATCTGAGGTCATCAGTCCCCTAGACTTAGAACCACTTAAGTCTAACTAACCTAAGGACATCACACACATCCATGCCCAAGGCAGGATTCGAACCTGCGACCGTAGCAGCAGCGCGGTTCCGGACTGAAGGACCTGAACCGCTAGGTTAAAATGATGACACCTGTACTTGACACAGAGCTGTGGGCGATGATGTAAGGTCGATGTGGAACCTTGAAACATACCACGTAATAGGCAAAAGTGAGGAGGTGCATCAATATAGTACATATGTCAGTTTTTTGAACACCTCAGAGGTTATGCGACTGAAATGTGAATTTGGCAGAGAACAGTTATAAAATGTCGAATCAAAACACCTCTTCTACGGATATGTCACTGAACATTGGCCCCTATTTTGACTGAACCAGATGGGGTACTCTTCCTGTACATCGAGCAGGGGGCCTGAATATTGCGTGCTATAGCGGTGAAACTGGTTGCTCAAATAAAATAACTTGAAATTTAGACTCATGATTTTTTTATATTGAACAGCTGAGGTCCCGCAAACATCTGTATAAAGATGAATTTACTGAGAGAATGGTTATATTTTTACTATGATGAGTAGCATGGATGTAATTATTCTGCTAATTGCGTAAGTGCTAATCGTGAAGCTCATGGTGTAATAGCAGGTGGTAGAAATGAATCTTACAACTGCAAGACAATGTAGCAGACTGACACATCATATGTAATTGTGTATCGAAGTGTTAAGAGTGGAACAGGGAATTGTATCTATGCGTTATAGATCTAGAAAAGGCATATGACCGGGTTCCTAGGAGGAAGTTATTGTCTGTTCTAAGTGATTACGGAATAGGAGGCTAACTTTGGGAAGCAATTAAAGGTCTTTACATAGATAGTCAGGCAGCAGTTAGGGTTGACGGTATATTGAGTTCATAGTTCAGAGGAGTTTCAGGGGTAAGACAAGGCTGCAACCTGTCTCCACTGTTGTACATATTATTTATGGATCATATGTCGAAAACAATAGACTGGCTGGGTGAGATTAAGATATGTGAACACAAAATAAGCAGTCTCGCATATGCGGATGACTTAATTGTGATGCCAGATTCAATTGAAAGTTTGCAAAGTAATATTTCAGAGCTAGATCAGAAATATAAGGACTATGGTATGAAGATTACCATCTCCAAAACGAAAGTAATGTCAGTGGGAAAGAGATATAAACGGATTGAGTGACAAATAGGAGGAACAAAGTTAGAACAGGTGGACGGTTTCAACTACTTAGGATGCATATTCTCACAGGATGGCAACATAGTGAAAGAACTGGAAGCGAGGTGTAGCAAAGCTAATGCAGTGAGCGCTCAGCTACGATCTACTCTCTTCTGCAAGGAGGAAGTCAGTACCAAGACTAAGTTATCTGTGCACCGTTCAATCTTTCGACCATCTTTGTTGTATGGGAGCGAAAGCTAGGTGGATTCAGGTTACCTTATCAATAAGGTTGAGGTTACGGATATGAAAGTAGCTAGGATGATTGCAGGAGGGTGTCCACAATGAGGTAATCAAAGAAAAACTGGGAATGAACTCTACAGATGTAGCAGTCAGGGCGAACAGGCTTAGATGGTGGGGTCATGTTACACGCATGGGAGAAACAAGGTTACCCAAGAGACTCATGAGTTCAGCAGTAGAGGGTAGGAGGAGTCATGGTAGACCAAGCAGAAGGTACCTGGATTCGGTTAAAAATGATTTTGAATTAATAGGCTTAACATCAGAAGAGGCACCAATGTTAGCACTGAATAGGGGATCATGGAGGAATTTTATAAGGGGGACTATGCTCCAGACTGAACGCTGAAAGGCATAATCAGTCTTAAATGATGCTGATGATGATGATGGGTGAGACACACAGATGCATTGTTCAAATACGTAGGTCATGGGTATTCATCACCTGGATAGAAAACTACAGCCAATTTGACACTCAATAATACATGGAAAATATAGGTGTACGAAAGTTAAGTGCTAAGAAACCTTCAGATGATCGACAGCAGAAGGACGTGATAAAATGCTTCTGGTAGAGGCGTGACTACAGAAGCTTGAGTTTTACTGTGTAGAGTGGCAAGCTTGTTTCCCTTCCTCCAGAGAGTCAATTTAGGTGGAGTGTCGCGCTGAAGCAGCGAGAGGGTAGATGGCGCAGACATGACCGCCATGACCGCCGCAGTGGCCGAATGGTGGTATGGCGAGGTTGGATGGTGGTGATCAGTCAGCTGCAGCTACTAGAACCAGCAACATCGTCTGGAGGACAGCACTGTCATTGCTATGGAAGTGGTGCCTAAGCCTGAGGCACATCGCCAAGGCCTGATCTAGTACAGAAGCCGAGGTGTCGCTATGGACTGGCTGCGCCTGAAGGTGTTGGAGTTTATAGTCAGTTGCTGCACAGAGAGGCCCAGGAAGGTTCTGTGCAGAGTCAACAGCAAGGGGCTCCAGACTCTAGTATGCTGCCATCGGTGAGTCAGATGCCGCTACTGTCAGTGCAGCACATGGCCACTGTGTGCATCCTGGGTGGTGTCATACCACGCCCGAATGACAGTGATCCCAGGAGAGATGGAGAAAGAGGCTTGTGCATGTCAAGCTTTTTCAGCTGACGGGTGCATCATGGTGCTTTTGTGGTTGATACAATGAACTGTTTTGTAACGACTTGTTCATACAGTCTATTCACATTTTGCTTGGAAGTCTGTCATTGATGTGTGTCAGACTGTGGTTGTTTACTGGGGCACGCACGGCATGCAGATGTGCATGATGTAAGCGAGAGCAGTTCAGTTTGTAAAATAAATGCTGTGAGCATGATTAATTTTACTTCACTGGAAGTCATTTGGTAGGAACTATGCTGTGAGTGTGACTCAATTTTTAATGCGATTTGTATCAAGAATTTAGCTCACTATCTGTTCTATGTGAATGATCAATTGTATTTGTTAAGGTATAAAAATTAAAAATATATATGCTGATGTAGCTTGGTAGAGCCTAGTGCGTAGGTCACTGTGGCAGCTATCTGGTAACAGTAGGGTTAGACCAATACAAGTTCTTTGTTATGTAAGATGACAAACAAATAACACACAATTCTGGTTAACTCGATATGTCACATGACATGGTCTTGTGAAAATGTACGAATTTCATTGATAGGCAAGGCGAACAAACAAATCAACATTTCACGAATATAAACAACTAATGCTCACACTAGTAATTAAATGCAAGGAACTTCCCAGACCCGAGCTAGAAGATGCAGTTCTGAGTGAAGAAGAATTTTACGATGGCAATGCTCATCCCATGTAGGCCGACAGCTTCACAGTGGGACACCTAGTAGACACAATGAGATGCTGGAGCCACTGCTTTTAACGACCCTTCGGCAATCTTTCTATAGGAAAACAGCCAGAGATAGAAGATAAATATCTGGAGAAACCCAGCTCAAAACATTGGTGACTCAGTGTAGCCAACTGTGTTAAAACTCATATGAAAGAGAAAGCTGTTTATCTCACAATTATGTAGCAGAAGTTTGCCCTACGAAAGAAGGGAAGCCTGTGATAGGTTACAAATATTCTAATGGCAAATACTAACGCTCTGACTGGCCGGAAAGAAAATGTATGGCCACCAGCTTTGATATAGGCAAATTGCAGACAGAGTAATTCGCTCTTTCTCCTGCAGAAAATCGTCAGGTGTTTCAGCAAGGCGACTCGCGCTGCACTGAGACGATTGCGAGAGCACTGACAGTTAACACTTGAGAGCGATTTGAGGGAACGACGTACGTGTTATTCCAGGCATATGGCGTGTACTATGCCAATTAGCCGTGAGAGAGTCTCGGTTTCACCGAAGACCTAGGAAGTGTGTCGAACTGGTGTTTAACAGTCGATAGAGAGATTCATTGGACGAATATATTATACTAGAACTGACTTGAGATTACATTTTCACGCAATTTGGGTGCATAGGTCCTGAGAAATCAGTACCCAGAACAACCACCTCTGGCCGTAGGAACGGCCTTGATACGCCTGGGCATTGAGCCAAACAGAGCTTGGATGGCGTGTACAGGTACAGCTCCCCATGCAGCTTCAGCACGATACCACAGTTCATCAAGAGTAGTGACTGGCGTATTGTGACGAGCCACTTACTCGGCCACCATTGACCAGACGTTTTCAATTGGTGAGAGATCTGGAGAATGTGCTGGCCAGGGCAGCAGTCGAACATTTTCTGTATCCACAAAGGCCCGTACAGGACCTGCAACACGCGGTCGTGCATTAACCTGCTGAAATGTAGGGTTTCGCAGGGATCGAATGAAGGGTAGAGCCGCGGGTCGTAACACGTCTGAAATGTAACATCCACTGTTCAAAGTGCCGTCAATGCGAACAAGAGGTGACCGCGACGTGTAACCAATGGCACCCCATACCATCACGCCAGGTCATCCGCCAGTACGGCGATGACAAATACACGCTTCCAATGTGCGTTCACCGCGATGTCGCCAAACACGGATGCGACCATCATGATGCTGTAAACAGTACCTGGATTCATCCGAAAAAATGACGTTTTGCCATTCGTGCACCCAGGTTCGTCGTTGAGTACACCATCGCAGGCGCTCCTGTCTGTGATGCAACGTCAAGGGTAACCGCAGCCATGGTCTCCGAGCTGATAGTCGATGCTGCTGCAAACGTCGTCGAACTGTTCGTGCAGATGGTTGTTGTATTGTAAACGTCCCCATCTGTTGACTCAGGGATCGAGACGTGGCTGCACGATCCGTTACAGCCATGCGGATAAGATGCCTGTCAACTCGACTGCTAGTGATACGAGGCCGTTGGGATCCAGCACGGCGTTCCGTATTACCCTTCTGAACCCACCGATTCGATATTCTGCTAACAGTCATTGGATCTCGACCAACGCGAGCAGCAATATCGCGATACGATAAACTGCAATCGCGATAGGCAACAATCCGACCTTTATCAAAGTCGGAAACGTGATGGTACGCATTTCTCCCCATTACACGAGGCATCACAACAACGTTTCACCAGGCAACGGCGGTCAACTACCGTTTCTGTATGAGAAATCGGTTGGAAACTTTCCTCATGTCAGCACGTTGTAGGTGTCGCCACCGGCGCCAACCTTGTGTGAATGCTCTGAAAAGCTAATCATTTGCATATCACAGCACCTTCTTCCTGTCGTGATCTTCGTGGTGTAGCAGTTTTAATGGCCAGCAGTGTAGTTACACCTGAACCCGTACACTAATATCTGCCAGTGATAACATTTCTTTTACAGGTAGTGTAGTGGAACTGACATTGAGATCATTGTCTGACATCACCGTCCATGCTGCTGCGCTCTTCTGACCTCTGCATGCCTGAGATGGTATTTTCCTTCCTTGCAAGCCATAGGTTCGACACCAAATTCCTAAAACATTCACAGAGCATCCTTTTGCAACTGTGGTAGGAAGATAGATCAGAACCAGTCTCATACACATGTTAAATGATGGAGACCCTATCAGCATGGGAAAATACCATAGTAATGTGGTCAACAACATATAATTAATGGCACAAAAAATATCCTCATAAAATTTTTTGTAATAAATATTTTGTGTTGTATTAACGAATGGTAAGTATTAGCGGCTACTGGCAAGTCATTAGGGACACAGAGACTTGCAGTGCACTGAGAGGTGTACGCAGTGTCCCCAGAGTATAGTTGTAATGACATTGTTAGCTTTAAGTCTTACTTACAAGTGCAGAAGTGGCTGACACAGCGTTAATAATTTGGTTCTATCCTAATTGGTAAGTGACGGTCGTACAATTTTGTTATTGTGTCAAGGGAATTAGGAACACTAGAGAAAGGGTGAAGGTAGTAAGTTTATGAAGTGAGTAAGGCCGTATGATTGCATGTTTATGCGAAGTAGTGCGCCTCAATTAAAATTTCAAAGACGAGAATGAGATCGATTAGCAATGGGAGATCGAGGCCTTGACCGAACTGAGATTTACACCCAGCAAAATAGTGTATAGGAACCACAGAACAGAACAATAGGCGAACAATGCCCATACTAGATGTAATAAAGCCTTTCTTAAAACAAAGTTTAGGCAATACAATTCGAAATGTGTCGCTGCATGGCTCACTGATGTCAGTTGCGCACAGACACGAGAAGGTAAACATAGAACGAAGCGCGTTGGAAGAAGAGGTAGTAGGACCCGTCAATTTGTCGGAAATTCTCCAACAATTAACGCGCACCAATTCGATACAAAACAGAGAGATGAAACAACAGAGGACACGACAGCAACAACAGATGAGTGAGGGGAGTGCAGAAACAACAAAACAATTGCTACAACAGATACGTAAGCAGAATGCAGAAATAACTGTGTGAGATCAGACAACAGTTAGGTACAGTCGTGGACAAAACGAGCGAGATCCCTCGACTTTTCGTTATGCTGATCCGCACAGCTTCAGAGTCTGCTACACAGCGTAACAGGCAAGGCGACGGAGTGCTACCAACATACTACGCAGAGGCGTGAAATTGAAAAACTTCCCGAACTTTGTCAGACTGTTTTCAACCATGTGTAAGACTGTATTAAAGCTGATTATTGTGTTGAACATAACACGTAAATATAAGATATACACTCCTGGAAATGGAAAAAAGAACACATTGACACCGGTGTGTCAGACCCACCATACCTGCTCCGGACACTGCGAGAGGGCTGTACAAGCAATGATCACACGCACGGCACAGCGGACACACCAGGAACCGCGGTGTTGGCCGTCGAATGGCGCTAGCTGCGCAGCATTTGTGCACCGCCGCCGTCAGTGTCAACCAGTTTGCCGTGGCATACGGAGCTCCATCGCAGTCTTTAACACTGGTAGCATGCCGCGACAGCGTGGACGTGAACCGTATGTGCAGTTGACGGACTTTGAGCGAGGGCGTATAGTGGGCATGCGGGAGGCCGGGTGGACGTACCGCCGAATTGCTCAACACGTGGGGCGTGAGGTCTCCACAGTACATCGATGTTGTCGCCAGTGGTCGGCGGAAGGTGCACGTGCCCGTCGACCTGGGACCGGACCGCAGCGACGCACGGATGCACGCCAAGACCGTAGGATCCTACGCAGTGCCGTAGGGGACCGCACCGCCACTTCCCAGCAAATTAGGGACACTGTTGCTCCTGGGGTATCGGCGAGGACCATTCGCAACCGTCTCCATGAAGCTGGGCTACGGTCCCGCACACCGTTAGGCCGTCTTCCGCTCACGCCCCAACATCGTGCAGCCCGCCTCCAGTGGTGTCGCGACAGGCGTGAATGGAGGGACGAATGGAGACGTGTCGTCTTCAGCGATGAGAGTCGCTTCTGCCTTGGTGCCAATGATGGTCGTATGCGTGTTTGGCGCCGTGCAGGTGAGCGCCACAATCAGGACTGCATACGACCGAGGCACACAGGGCCAACACCCGGCATCATGGTGTGGGGAGCGATCTCCTACACTGGCCGTACACCACTGGTGATCGTCGAGGGGACACTGAATAGTGCACGGTACATCCAAACCGTCATCGAACCCATCGTTCTACCATTCCTAGACCGGCAAGGGAACTTGCTGTTCCAACAGGACAATGCACGTCCGCATGTATCCCGTGCCACCCAACGTGCTCTAGAAGGTGTAAGTCAACTACCCTGGCCAGCAAGATCTCCGGATCTGTCCCCCATGGAGCATGTTTGGGACTGGATGAAGCGTCGTCTCACGCGGTCTGCACGTCCAGCACGAACGCTGGTCCAACTGAGGCGCCAGGTGGAAATGGCATGGCAAGCCGTTCCACAGGACTACATCCAGCATCTCTACGATCGTCTCCATGGGAGAATAGCAGCCTGCATTGCTGCGAAAGGTGGATATACACTGTACTAGTGCCGACATTGTGCATGCTCTGTTGCCTGTGTCTATGTGCCTGTGGTTCTGTCAGTGTGATCATGTGATGTATCTGACCGCAGGAATGTGTCAATAAAGTTTCCCCTTCCTGGGACAATGAATTCACGGTGTTCTTATTTCAATTTCCAGGAGTGTAAATGAAAGAAGAAACTCTAATTAGTATGAACTGTACTAATAAAAATGAATTTCTGCTTATCGAAATAACACAAGTGTTTTAGTAAGACAAAGTACCCCAGATCGTTACGAATTAGCAAAATATTATGTGCATTCGGCCTCGAGATGGTATGTGGCAACGTTTAGACCAGTCATATTGGATTACCGTTGCTGACATACCATGAAAGTATGCAAATTTAGCAATGCGTGAAGATTCATAAGGAAATTCAGTTAAAGTCATTCAGTGCCACACTTAAGTCAATTCAGTTATTGACAGAAGCGGTAAAAGAGTTTCATATTGACATCCACAGGGCGCCGGTACTGAATAATGGTAGCAATAAAACATATTGGGAACGCGAGAATTTCTTAAAATTGCTTTACTGATAGTCTATCTGCCTCTATCGAGATTAGAACCTAAAACAAACCATACATTCCTTGCAGACAACCTAGGCAAAGAGCCCTGTATTATTATCCCGGACATTAATAAACCGGCAATTTCGCAATGAAAATGGCAAAAGGGTCTGCTGTTTCTGTTACATAGAGCTTTCTGGACTCAAAACCATGAATTTTCTACCTTTATGTCACTGCTTATGCAACAATCAATCGGGATGTTTATCGAAATAACAAAATACTGTTACTAGCGAGTAAATTTAGTAGGATAATTCTGCATCACCCCAGGAAATAAAAGGCTGCATAGCTGCCAAACGTATTCTGCAATGTTTCGAATTCTCTATTAGACTCGTCACAGCCAGAAAACGTTCTTAAGCTAGCTAACAATGGGAATACTGGCACTTCTAGAACGCGGTGGCAGTGACACTGGGATCTGGATTGCCACGTGTATAGGCAAATTGATTTTATTTGGATTCCTGTAAACGTGATTTGGATCGAAAGCGTAGCTACGATTAATATGCTGATGTATCGACTGCAACTAGAACATTTCGAATAAAGAGTAGGGGGAATTATTTATGCGGCGCTCATCTTCAGCAACTGTCGTAGCTATTTTCGTTGTTATGATTTCGTCACCTAAATCGTTAAAAATGAAACCCTACTATTCTCACTTTCTTGACCGTCTATCTGTCTATCCAACCCTTAAAACTCGTTTACCTAGTACGGGTAGACATAATAAGCGGAAATGTATCTCACTTCCTCCCGTATACGATCTCGTGGGAGTGTAAAGAAGTGATCTACTATGTCAACGCAATCTTAAGTTACGGCCTTTATGTAATAGAAAATTTGCTCGAAAGGTAAAAAAATGGCTCTAAGAACTATGCGACCAAACTGCTGAGGTCATCAGTCCCTAGACCTAGAACTGCTTAAACCTACCTAACCTAACACACATCCATGCCAAGGGAAGGATTCGTTCTGACGGCGCAAGCAGCAGCGCGGTCCGCGATATGACGCCGCTAACCGCACAGCTAACCCGCGCCGGCTAGCTGTTAATATCATCTGGTGTTGCTAAAAAGTTATTCACTTCTGGTGAATAATTTTCTGTGCAGTTCATTTAAGATAGAATAACTAAAAATATATCTGATGTTACAGAAGAGGGACGACTGCTAATTAATTCCCCTTGTCTTTATTTATGATGTTAAGTTCGCAATCTGAGCATACGTACTATCTATAATCACACTTTAGCGCCAAGTCATGGTCACAGATATGCGAATACAACGCATTGGCTTATGCTTGAGGTATTACGTTTCCCACGCAGTGGTGGCAGACGATGGTGTGGCGTCTTCGAAGCTCAAGCTTTGCCAGTGCTAGCTATCTCAGCACATCAGCTGAGCAAACGTTTTCTTCCTGCTACTAGTCTAATGGATAATGGCAACACCGCAGAATACGTTTGACAACTATGTAACCATCGATTTGCGTTCTTGATGGTTCATAATTATGTCAGTAAATCCACTCGATATTTTTATGCCCTTTAAATTACATTTGGTACATGATTCGAACTGAAGACGTAGGAAATGTGTGTTATTTGTTGCAGGAACACCTTCAACAGAAACTGCTGCTTAAATTGACACTTATGTTGCTAATTAGTCGTCTTATATATCACATGGACAACGAGGATACTCTGTTTTGCTTCAGTTGTTTCATTGCTTAGTGGTATTGTGTGTTGGTGTCGTTGCCAGTTTACATACTGCGCATGTAACACACAATAAAAGCGTTGGATGCCTATCGTGATCAGTCTACTTCAAAAACGTTTGTTGTCATCGTAATTTATGTAACTTGCTCTTCGACTTCCAATTTTACAATTTGTGGAAAAATGTTTTACCTTGGTACTCCTAGTTTCAAACATTGTCTGCCTGAGAAATCGTAGGCATGAAGGAGTCAGTGAAAGCAATTATTCGCTACTATAGGAAACTTTTGAATCCTTTGGACACTTGAACACTCTATAGTGATTCTGAGAGTTTTGTTATTCCTCTTGTTATTTACTGTCTCAATGTCAACCATGAGAATAAATTCTTAACTGAATTTCCTTATGAATCTTCACGCATTGCTAAATTTGCACATTTTCATGATAGGTCAGCAACGGTAATCCAGTATGACTGGTCTGAAGGTTGACACAGACCGTATCGCGGCCGAATGCACATAATATTTTCCTAATTCGTAACGATCTGGGGTACTTTGTCTTACTAAAACACTTGTGTTATCTCGATAAGCTGAAAATCATTTTCATTAGTACAGTTCATACTAATTAGCGTTTTTTCTTTCATTTATATCTTATATTTACTTGTTGTGTTTAACACACTAATCAGCTTTAATACAGTCTTACACATGGTTGAAAACAGTCTGACAAAGTTCGGATGGTTTTTCAATTTCACGCCTGTGCGTAGTATGTTGGTAGCACTTCATCGCCTTGCCTGTTATGCTGTGTAGCAGACTCTGAAGCTGTGCAGATCAGCATAACGAAAAGGCGAGGGGTCTCACTCGTTTTGTCCACGACTGTACATAGAGCAAGAGGCAAAAGAATCCAGAAATGTAGTCGAAACTGTAATAATAGGTCACACTAAATTAAGAACAGATATTGACAAAGGCCAAACATCGTGTGACGACACACAGACCGAAACCAAAACATTACGTGATGACAGCAAAACATGAAGTGGTGATTCTCACCGTGAAATTGCAAAGATAACGAAACGGGTTAATGCACTTACACGCCAAGCAGCGGGCACAGCACGACAAATAGTTGAAGATAGTGTGTTGCGAAATCGCACCACGGAAGCGGTTCTCAAGAGCTACAATACTGGCATCGTGAGAATAGAAGCGAAAACGAAGAATCATTTCGAAAAACTCAGAGAAGAACTGTTGCGAACTATACAAGAGCGAAGTGATCAAGAAGATACAAGCTCTGAATACGTAACAACTTCCGAGTCAATAACGCCACCAGAAAGGCAACAAGTTTCACAAGGAATGAAAACAGATTTCACACAAATACAATTCCGATCAGAGGCGGAGAAGAAGTTACGCTATAGCCGACCACCTGCGGTGCCACAGGCAAGTTTCGAAACTTACGAAGAGCAGACGGCATCACGAAGACACTGGGTACCTCAGGCGTACACTGCGAAACAATTCGGATCACATGACGAAGCGGCAAGATCAGCCTGGCAAGACACCGAGCCAATACGTGACAGGGAAGTGCAATGGCTCGAAGGTTATAGCGTAAAGCGTACCGAAACTCACAGAATGCCGATGGAAGAAAGTCATTGCCTTCCATTGCAACAATATTATGCAAAGCTAGGTGAAAGTTGCACTGGGCAATATCCAATGGAGTTACCGCAACCTGAAAGACTGATACGTGAAATGATCGGAAATAGAAGCGGCGAGGATTCTCGAATTTCGTACGGTACCATGTCGAGGTACGACAACGATCATTTCCACACTATAAGAAAGTTTCAGCATTCCCGTGAAGGAAACTCATTGCATCCACGAACCTTCTTTGATTACTTGAGACTAGGACTACCAGAACATTGGACATTGGCACACAAACTAGACTTTATATGTGCCCATATGTGTGGAACAGTAGCAGAAACGATGCAAAACGTAGCAGCTACACATCAATCATATGAAGCTTTCTGAGATAAGTTTCTTTCACGCTTTTGGTCGATTAAGCGAAAAATAGGGTAAGTATGAACTACTGCAAAATCAATACTTCGAGAATTTAGGAGAGAAGAGCCCTGTAAAATTTTTTGAAGCAATGGCAAAGAAAAACCAATGTTTGGATATGCCATACAGCGATTGTGTACCATGAAGGTGCCACTAAACTACCAACTGTCAGTGGTAGAGCGTGGATGCAATGACGTGGAAGCCTTCAAAGGAATTTTGAGAGAATTAGAATCAATATTCTCGGAAGTTGACGCAAGGAAAAAAAAGCGCAACCCACGTGAAAACGTGAATTAAAGACTGCGGAAAGCGCCGGAGACGGCACGAAGGAATGTCAGCTATTACGAACCGCGTGATAACTTCACTCAGAGAAGTGCAATAGATTCCAATAAGGAAATGGTTATGGGTTCGGAACAAGAAATGGCAACGGTTACCCACTCAGGAATGGCAATAACTATTACAGGGCGAATGCCAGTAATCGCAATGGGTATTGGAGGGCAAACAGGCCGACAAAATACCAGCACGGAACTCATGCCACCAAGTCGAACAAAGACAGGAAGGAGCCAAAGAAGACGTGGAGATAAGGCCACGAAACCCCAACAGACGTTCGAAATGATGAGAGAGCGCTCAATCCAAGGAGAACAGCGAACCTCCCCAAGCAAGCAGCAGAAACGTAACAAGAGAAATATATACCCTGTCACGAGAGGTGCAAGATGAAGGAACAGAGCCGTAGGGACCGAAAGACGACCGGAACAAAATGAAGAAGGTATAACGGAAGTCGAAGTACGAGACCAAGTAATTGGCATTGCAGAGTTATTTAATACTGAAACTAGGGAGATCCGACTCGAAGAGGATAACGTACCACCAAGAGAAGTGAACATTTTGTCACGACAGGTAATAAATGAGGAAATAGGATCGCAGGGAACATTAGGAAAACAACATCATGCTGAGGAGTAATTAATTGGGACGATACCGATAAAGAAAACGAACTACCAGAGGCAGGCACAATGGGAGAAGAGAATAGGGACGAAGTAATTATAATTGCAGAGTTATTTGAGGCTGAGACCAGGGAAAACGAACTCAAGAAGGATAATGCGCAGTCGACGGAAGTTGAAAATATACTACATTTGGGCATAGGTCAATATGTGTAGAATGATGGAAGTTACAGAGATATAATAAGAACATTTAGAGGCGATTACTTGGTAGTTTCAGCGAAGAAAGAAGAGGCAATGTAATGAGCTGAAGGAATACGAAGTTAAATGTGGAGAAGAAGTTGTAGGAGAGATCGAGATAGTTGTCGAGACATATCCAACAGAAGGTTCGAATTCATAGGTTTAACTCCTGAAACGACTCACGTATGATTCAATAGAGGATACCTTAATGCAGGGAGATGAGGAAGAACAGAGCTAACCGGTCGAGATTCAACCAGTTGTAAATGAAATGATCGTATGGCATTGTTGGCTGGGAGACCCCATTAGGGGTTGTTCGGCCGCCGTATTGCAAATCCTTTTTAGGTGACGCCACATCGGCGACTTGCGAGTCAATGATGATGAAAATGATGATGAAGGACACACAACACCCAGTCCCCTGCCGGGAATCGAACCCGGGCCCCTTGCGTGATAGTCGGTAACGCTACCGCTACGTTGTGAAGGCCATGGTAGCAAAAATTCCAATTAATGGTCATAGATAGCGGAAGCGAGCTAACAGCGTTTTCAGAGAAC
Source organism: Schistocerca nitens (assembly GCF_023898315.1). Taxonomy (NCBI): domain Eukaryota; kingdom Metazoa; phylum Arthropoda; class Insecta; order Orthoptera; family Acrididae; genus Schistocerca; species Schistocerca nitens. The sequence continues at coordinate 588,398,969 of NC_064618.1, forward strand.
TTATTGAACCAATGCAATGCTAAAGAAGGATTACCGGTCTTGAAAATGAAGATATTAAAGTGAAGGGTCTTATCAAAAATCACGCTCTGGGTGGCAGTAACAAACAAGGTTAACTCTTTCGCGCCATGTTCAAAAGATCGAAGCCAGTTTCATTATCATAACGAAATTAACGGTGAACATGATAATATGTGCGGATTTTCTGAAATGAAGACAAGCTATGATAGACATGGGAAGGGTAGCGTGACATGTGAGAGCATTGTACCTCTCTTTGAGCAAAGGCTGTACAGTGTCAAACATAGGTGGAGGAGCAAAAGCCTTCCAGACTTAGGGAACGATGTTCCACCACACAAACAAAATGGTATTGACAGAATGAACCGCACATAGAATCAGGAAGGTAAAGGTTAAGGACTTCATCATGTAAGACATATAAAAGGTATGATGAATAATCACTTATAAGCACCAGTAAATAATATTAAAGAAGCCATCAAGTATCTTTCAGACAGGATGGGACCAGGAGTCTGAGCAAAAGAAGAGACATCGGAAGGAAAACGAGAAGTAGTTTAATTTTATATATATGTAGCGACTAACATGATATGTACAGTTTGCAAAGATGAAACATATAAATCCTGATCTAATAGCATGAGGTACTAACAAGGCATACCACGACACCACACATAACGAACATAAGGAGTCTCATTAGCTTAAGATATCAGGACAAAATTGGAAAAAATGGTTCAAATGGCTCTGAGCACTATGGGACTTAACATCTGTGGTCATCAGTCCCCTAGAACTTAGAACTACTTAAACCGAACTAACCTAAGGACATCACACACATCCATGCCCGAGGCAGGATTCGAACCTGCGACCGTAGCAGTCGCGCGGTTCCGGACTGCGTGACAAAATTGGAACCTGACAGAGAAACTAGAGTTGTAACACAAAGACAGGAAGCTGAACCATGTAAAGAATTTCTTAAGAGGCATAAATTAAGCTTTAGGCATATGGTAGATTGTAAGAAAAGATTTTTGTACTCAGACCTCCTGCAAGAAACAATCGTCAAGTGCCCACGACGATGGGATGGACGACAACTGAAAATGTATATGGGATGTAAATGAACCAGATCAACGATTTCCTACGATGTGGGGGCGCCGAAAGGGGCACGACGAGGATGTAACCAAGGTAGCCTTTGTACCTAACTGCGGTAGCAACCTTGCCGGGATAAAGAAAGTACAAGGAGAGGGGATGATCAGTAGAAGATCGACACTGGGTCCAGGCCTTGCGAAAATTCACTTTCTACCGATACTCAAGTCAGAAGGACTGCAGGCAAAGACAGACCACAAAATAAACGGAAGAACAGCTAGCACCGAGTAAAAACAAAACTCCTCGCTAAAACCCCGGCTCGGGTGAGGCACATCTAGGCAAAAAATTACTTTTAAAATCGCACTGCCGCCACCAGTCTGCAATATTATATTGAATTACAGAGCCGCATGTTGGTTGGTTGGTTTGTGGAGGGGTTAAAGGGACCAGACAATAAAGGCCATCGGTCCCTAGAGCCGAAGGTAAATCAATCAATGCTGAACTACACGTCGTAATCAACGATTGAAATACTAACGAATGTAAGACCTCAAAGCAACTAGTAGTCAATGATTTCCTTTATCCTGCCCAGAGAAGAGACAAGATTCAACTCTGAAGAAAGGAATGCTTGGAAGAACAGAAGATGAAGAGTCCCAAGAATGATGTTGAAGAGAGGAGATAGGCAAAACTATTTCAAGATACACCTTTTCAAATATCCATCCTGTTGTAAACTAGTTGTCTGCGAAGTGCTACATGAATATAAATGCCTTCAGAAATGTCTTGAGAAGAAAAATATACGTTTTTAAAGCCAATTCTCCACGAGACTTCACACAAAAGGTCCACATTATTACGAAGGGCACATCAAACATGGCGCATCCTGTTGCGTAATTCGACGACGAACAACGCTGCCCACCGAAAGGTTTGCCGACAAGCTTCTTGCACAAGTCCTTCAGTTTCATGCAAAGACATTCGTCGCCATCCTCACGCAAGAACATTCGTAGACATTGTGTGAAAATAGTGATCGAAATTAGGTAAAGATCGGTGTCAAGATAGTGAAAAAGCTGCAAAAAGCACAACAATTAACACAGGACTTCCATGTATTCATATTGATTTGATACAAGTTACACCTTTCTATACAGTATGTGTAAGTGTCTCAATAATAACTGTATAACATCCTTTTCATAATCCTTGTTTGATGAATAATGCAGGAGAAACCTTATGTAAAGAAATGTTTTATGTACTTACAATGTTAATTAGAATAATATGTTAAAAAGAAAACCTGTTCATGTATATTGTGTCTCAAAGATAACATTTTTGTCAAGTTAATTTACTGTCTATAAGTGTAATATTTTAAAATTTTATTCATGCATAATTATCAACGCAAAATTGCTTAAAAATCACATTGCCTGTTGGAGTAATTTTTTCGAGTAACGTGTGTATATGAACATTGTTTGTGACTATATTTTTGAATTTAATTAAATCAATAATAGAAACTTTTAAAATTTTGACATGATGAGGATTTGCTAAAGTACTACTTTGATGCTTATATAGTGTTAGATTCATAATTTTTGTATAACAAACAGCAGAATGTAAACACTGCATTTTTGCATCATGTATAAAGTCATTTACTTTTTTTATCTCATTTAAATTGAGTGGTTGAGATATTAGCTTGAAAAGATGGATGTGAGAGGTTCCTCATCTTCGATATAAAATTTAAAATACATACAACACATTTAAACAAAGAAGAACAAGAAATTGATATCAGTATTAAATTTTATAGTGTTCACTTAAGGGAGACAATTAAATCATTAACAAAATAACCATACTAAAATTTAAAGTATACAAACCAATAGAAATAAATACAATAGAGACTAGACTAAATGATTGTCCAATATACAATGCTTAAGAAAAAGTGTAATTTTTGACTGACTAAGACAATATCACAAACACTGTTTAACTTCAGCACAAAAATTATCACGGAGGGGTGGTGATATGTAATGTGTAAAATAAATAACGCACCTTACATTGAATTCCTGAAACAATTCCGGTTAATTCAATATGTTATACGACATAATTATGTGAAAATTTATGAATTTTATTGATAGGCAACACGAAGAAATAAACCAACATTTTATGAATATAAACCACTAACAATCACACTAGTAATTACAAGCAAGGAACTTCCCAGACCTGAGCTATGAGACACAGTTCTGAGGGAAGGAGAATCTTACGATGGCAATGCCCGTCCCATGTAGACCGACAGCTACACAGTGGGCCACCTAGCAGACACAATGAGACACCAGAGCCACTGCGTAGGCTGTTGGCAAAAGCCGCCCCTTGTGCCTGCTTTTAAAGACAACCCTTTGGAAAGCCTTTCTATAGGAGCACAGCCTGAGATAGAAGATAAATGTCTGGAGAAACCCAACTCAAAATTTTGGTGAATCAGTGTAGCCACGTGTGTTAAAACTCACATGAAAGGGAAAGCTGTTTATATCAGAACTATGTAACAGAAGCTAAACTCTGCCCTACGAAAGAAGTGAAGCCTGTGATACGCTACAAATCTCTAGTAGGTGGAGTTAAGACAAATATTAGCGCTCGAATTGGCCAGAAAGAAAATGTGTTGCCTCCAGCTTTGTTATAGGCAAATTGCACACAGAGTAATTCGCTTCTTCTCTTTCAGAAAATCGTTAAGTGTTTGATCAAGGCGACTCGCACCACACTGAGATGATTGTGAGAGTCATTGTGTGAACCCGTGTTCACAGGCTCATCTTAACTCGTAAGGAATTAAACTGCGAAATCTGCTAGTATGGGAATCGCACCAAACACTGATAGTTAAAGCTTGCAAGCGATTTGAAGCAGTGACATACGCGCTATTCCAGCCAAATAGTGTTTACGATGCGAATTAACGTAGCGCCTACTGCATCGGCATCCTACTTTACATTCCACCATCACGGAATGCCTGCTTCACAGAGTGTATATTCAACAGGTCGTCTGTGCTGTCAAAACAAGGACTTATCGGCAGCCACAACACAACACACCACCAGGTCTCCATCAACGGCTGCCAGGGACCACTACCCGTTCACGGAGCCTGCAGAACAGCTTCACTAGAGGTCGCAGCTAGTCTAGAAATTACTTTGCTACGCCAGGCAGGTAATTGCAAATAGTTCCAGCAAATACATCCTCCAACGGGCTTTATAATGCGGCGCACTGCCAGCAAAAGGCAGTTCGACTCACCGCTCGGAAGGATACAGAGCTGCCGCCCCAGCAGCCACTGTCAGACGCCTCTTCTAGCTAGCTGATCTCTTGGTATAGTCGACGAACCTCTCGACGCTGTAGAACTCTTTGTGTTCGCTCCCCGCGAAGAGTCAGATCTTTTTTATTATTATTTGTTGTTTTGTATTTGTGTCGATCCACAGTTGGGATCGAGTCGGTTGGTCTTTTGGGTGTTGTACTATTGTTTCATTTTGGTGAGTCCACTAAATTGTTTTCGGACTTGTGTTTTCCAGACTTCTATTCTGATAGTGCAGATACTTCACTAGGAGTCTCGGTTTCACCGAAGAGTAGGAAGTGCATCCAATTGGTGTTATATGTTCACAGCTCGCGCCGACAGGAGCCACTGTGGACGCCGACGAAAAGGTAAACACACATGCTCTTCCGCTATGCCAGCAAGAGATATGCAATTGACACTCATAACTGCATTCGTCTCCGCCTCTCCTAATTTTCTTCTACATTCAACCATGACCTATAGTTAAACATATTCTTGACGTCGGATTTAAATGAAGCAGAAACGCAAGATATCCGGTTTAACGGAAAGGACTGATGAGCCACTGTAGAATTTGTTGAATTGTTTCAACGGTGATTCTGTATTACAATCAGAGTTTAACAGACCTTTGGAAGACGGTTTTGATTGGTTTTTACCGGCCTCCATTCAATTCTGGGTATTCTGATTGTGCATTTTAGCGTAATTGATATCTCTGACGCCAATTGTAGGTAATTTGCTTATATTTTTATCGACCCGCAGACATGATCATCAATCATGCTAACACTGAAGAACCTTTTAGTAGTTAGGAAATCCGTTTCACAGTTGTGAACACCCAATATGAATATTATACCATACTGTACGTTATTTTTGGTAACATCGCTCTGTCATGAAGGCATACTTAAAGTAAAAATAAACCTTAATAAAAAAATTTATGATTTTTATTTTTTGCTAACATACAGATACGCCTGAACCCGTATACTAATTTCTGTTGGCGATAACCTTTCCTTTACAGGGAGTGTAGTGGAACCAACGTTGAGATAATTTTCTGATTACATCACCTTCCGTACTGCTGCACTCTTCTGGCCTCTGCATGCGTGCGATGGTATTTTCCTACCTTGCATGCCGTAGGCTCAATGCCAAATTCCTAAAACGCTCACAGAGCATCCTTGCGCTACTGTGATAGGAAGATATATCTGAACCAGTCTCACACACATGTTAGACGCTAACTAATTGTAAGGTCTGTTTGGAATCTTACTTGCTGTTACTGAAGTTGTCCCTCATTATTACTGTTGTTTATGGCTAAGGGCAACGCAGACTCAGTATAGTGAAAAGCCGAAACAATCTTCGGTGTATATAAAAGGAAAGGAGTCAACGTTGAACGTTGACAGTGCAACAGGAATTGCACTGCTGAACAGATAGGAGAGAGTTGATATGTGGAAAGAGTACACAGAGGGCTTCTTTGAAGTAGATTAATTGTCTGATGACGTGATAGTAGAAATATTTGGAGACTTTATGGATGACATAGGTGATTCTGTATTATAATCAGAGTTTAACAGACCTTTGGAAGACTTCATATCAAATAAGGCGGAAGGTCTAAATCACGTTCCTTTGCAATTTATGAGATCAGTGGGGGAAATGGCAAACAACTCTTGAGGATGGTGTACAATACACCAGACTGGAAACATACCATCTGACATTCGGAAGAATATCATCCACACAATTCCGAAAATAACAAGGATTGAAAAGTGTGAAAACTGTCGTACAATCACATTAATGGGGCATCCATCAAAGTTACAGATAAGAATAATACACAGGCGGACAGATAAGGAAATGGAATATGTGTCAGATGACTACCATTTTGGTCATAGGTAAGGTAAAGGCACGTGAGACAAGGTTGTGCTTGACAATCCAGCAAGACTTTGAAAAAATTAAGACACCTTCATAGTGTATTTCAACATAGAAAAACTGTTCGACACTGAAGTGGTGCAACATATTCGAAATTCTCAGAAGAATTTGTGTAAGTTATAAGGAAAGACGAGAAATACGTGATGTGTACAAAGAATGAAGGAGGAACAACAAGAACGGAAGACCAAGAACGAACTGACCTTTTAAAAGTGTTCTTATACGTCGAAGAATTAGTGTCAAAAATAAAAGGTTCAGGAGTGGGATTATAAATCATGGTGAAAGAGTATCAACGATAACTTTGGCTAATGACGTTGATATGCTCAGTGGAAGCAGGAATTAAAGAACAAGCCGAACGAAATGGACATTCTACTGAGCACAAAATAATGCCTGAGTGTAAATGGAAGAAGACGAAAGTGATGAGAAGTAACAGGAATGAGACAATTGACAAACCTGACATCATAATTGGGAATTACAAAGTAGATGAAGTGGAAGACTTCTACTAAAATGAATGGAAAATAACGTATGTCATTCGAAACAAGGAGTACATAAAAGCGGGGAAGTACAGGCAGAGGGGGCATTTCTGTGGAAAAGAAATCTACTGGAATGAAACATTAGCTTAATTTGATGACGATATTTCTGAGAAAGTACATTTGAAAGACGGAACTGTATGAAAGTGTATCATACAATGTAGTGGACAAGAAGAGAATAGAAGCGTTTGAGATGTGTTGCTATAGAATGATGTTGAAAACTGAGAGATAAGAAATGAGTTCCTTCACAGGATTGGCATGAAAAAAAGTATGTGGAAAACTGACAAGAAGAAGGAACAGGATGAGAGGCATTGCGGTAGTGTAAAGTGTAAAAACCGTTATGGAAGACTGAGACTGGAATATTTCCAACTAATAATTGGATGTAAGCGCTACTCCGAGATGAAATGGTTGGCCCAGGAGAGGAATTTGTGGCGGGCCGCGCCAGTCCAGTAAGATGACTGAAAAATAACCAGATGAAATTAGATTGAAATTCATGAAAATGCGATTCTCGCAACTCTAAACTGGCAATATGAGACGGTAAACTCAAATTCATTAAATTATGGCTCTCTTTTTTTTATACGTTTCTGTTAGTTTGAATGACAATGCTACACTGTGTGGATAAGCACCATGTACCTGCAATAGAGATGAGGGTGGGGTTGGAAACAGGATGACATTATCGCAACGGACGTTGAAGATTGTGTCGGCGGACGATGGAGGCTTGGCCTATACTTACTGATTTATTTATTTAATCGTGTCAGAAGCATCGTACACAAAATCAGAAAGATTGACACATACATATCAAGTATATAAAAAATACAAAAAGAGTATAAAAGTGTACAGATATATAAGTAGGGTCAAGTAGTTTTTTTTATTTTATGAAGTCTTGGACCAGAACCTGGCCACGTCCAGCGCTTCCGGGGTGGCATTCATAAAATCCTTCATGGTGCAGGTGCGTGGGCACAGCACACACTGCGTGAGGTGGGTGGTGGTTTGAGTGTGTCCACAGTCACACAGCGCAGGTTCATTTGAGAGGCCCCTTTTGCGCATATTCTGTTTGGATCGTGTGACACCAGAGCGCAGCCTATTAAGTGATTTCCATCTCGTCCATCCTTCCATATGGCCTGGAGGGAGTTCTTCGTTTGGGACTAACCATTCCCCAAGGTGCGCGTTTTCTTCTCGCCACATTGCCAGCCTTACTTGCTGCTGTGTCACGACGATGTTTTCTGCTTTGTGCAGGAAGCTTTTTCTAGATTTTAATCGACGACGGGCTGGCTGGTGTTTGTACAGAAGGTAGGCAGGTGAGGTCAACGCCTTTGTCTTTTCCTTCCTGGCCGCTACTTTCCTTCTAATATCTGGTGGGGCCGGGGCCACGCCTGTCTGGCAGTACAATTTATCAGTCGGGGTTGGTCTCAGAGAGCCTGTGATGACGCGGCAGGGTTCATTAAGCGGTATGTCCACTTGCTTGGCGTGGCTAGAAATGTACTACACTGGGCACGCGTACTCCGCTGTTGACTACCACAAAGCAAGATCTGTGGTTCTCACTATACCAGGCTGTGCCCCCCCATGTAGTGCCCGTTAGTTTGCGCACAATGTTGTTTCTCGCGGCTACTTTGTGTTTAGTGTTCATGCAGTGCTTTTTATAGGTAAGTGCTCGATCCAGAGTGACGCCTAAGTATTTTGGTGTTTCACAATGTTCTAGAGGCACTCCTTCCCAGTTAAGTTGTAATCTTCTTGCAGATTGTCTGTTCTTTAGGTGGAAGGCGCAGGTTTGGGTTTTCCCTGGGTTGAGTTTGAGATGGTTCCCCTTATAGTAGGTGGCAAGCTGTTCGAGGGCTTGTGACAGATTCTGTTCAACAGTATCAAAGCTGTCTGCTTGAGTGGCAATGGCGCAATCATCTGTATATATGAAGCTTTCGGTGCCTTGGGGGAGGGACTGGTCATTAGTATATATCTTAAAAAGTGTTGGGGCCAGTGCGCTTCCTTGGGAGAGGCTATTTTTCTGTATCCTCCACCGGCTTCTCTGTCCCTGAAAATCAAAGAAGAATCTTCGGTTCTGGAGTAGGTTTCCAATCAGTAGGGTTAGTCTGTAGTCCCTACTCATTGTGTATATTTTCCCCAGGAGCAGTCGGTGGTTGACTGTGTCGTAGGCTGCTGATAGGTCTAGGAAGACAGCCCCGGTGATCTTCCTGTTCTCGAAACCATCCTCTACGTGTTGCGTTAATTTTAGCACCTGTGACGTGCAGCATTTGCCCTGTTTGAAGCCTGCTTGTTGTGGGATCAGGAGTGGCTCGATGGCGTCCGTGATTCTGTGGAGTATCATCCTTTCCAAAACCTAGTACATATGGCGTAGCAGAGAGATCGGCCTGTAGTTTTTGGGATTGTCACGTTCTTTGTCTGGTTTTAGGATGGCAATGACTCGCGATTTTCTCCACATTTTTGGAATTTTGCGGGATGTCATGCAGTTGTTCATCATATCTATATACTAAGATGGTATCTATTCTTTCGGATATGTCCGAAAGAACAGATATCAGCGGTGACCATGCAGTTCATTACAATGAAATGAACACCCTTATCTGCTTACAGGCGTTGACATACGTCAACTAGGACAGATGAAAATGTGTGCCCCGACCGGGACTCGAACCCGGTAAGCAGGAGATCCCGGGTTCGAGTCCCGGTCGGGGCACACATTTTCATCTGTCCCCGTTGACGTATGTCAACGCCTGTAAGCAGCTAAGGATGTTCATTCATTGTAAGTTCATCATACTGACTAGCCATTTCCTTGTTACAGATCCAAAATGCTTTATTTACTCGACGCATATATCATCAAGGCCGGCTGCTCTCCGCATTTTGATGTACAGTGACGAGGTGAAATAGAAAGAAACCAAGGAACGCAATTCTGCGAGAAGACAAGACCCTCATCGAGTCTGCGTGGCCAATGCCACTGGACAGACTGTTGGTTGGTTGGTTGATCTGTGGGGGAGATGACCAAAAAGCGAAGTCATCGGTGGCATCGGATTAGGAAGGAAATCGGCAGTGCCCTTTCAAAGGAACCATCCCGGCATTCTCTGAAGCGATTTAGAGAAATCACGGAAAACCTAAATCAGGACGGCAGGATATGGGTTTGAACCGTAGTGCTCCCTAATGCGACTCCAGCGTGCTAACCACTGCGCCACCTCGCTCGGTGTATAGACTGTAAGGGATCGACTGTCGCGGCCATGATAATTTAGTTGGCGAGCCAAATCAGCTCGCTTGGGAATTATGTTTGATAAACTGACAGCTAAGGGTGCAGCCAAATCGGGGGAAGTTTTATGTACATACATCACTGGGCTGTCACTTTTGCTGCCAACAGGGGATAGCCGAGAACCGGGCGAGAATTTAGCGGGATTTAACACTCATCTCACAAGACCTGATGCAAATGTGACGTCATTTTGGAGTCACACGGAATATCGACTGCCGCAGGAATTGCTATCTTCTTTGTGACATTGACGAATATGAATGTTATTGCTCCTCGTTTCATTAGCAAGCAATTTAAGTTGTCCTCCTCGATACCTGCCTAACCAAGCATCGGAAATCTCCACATGTTTGGAAATAAATATCAAAATACAATACTGCAGTGCCTGTGTTGTTAAGAAGAACAATTCAACCTTCAATCCAACGTTCGTATTTCTTAACAACACAGGCACTGCTACATGGTATTTATCCTCCGATACCAGGCAGCGATTTTCATGTAAAATGTAGGCCCCCCTGCCCCTCTCCTGCATGGGCATTACATAATGTGTGTACTAGGTGGAGGAACGTCGACATATGCAAGTTTAGGTCCTGCTGTGAGTCGTGCATCGACAGTCAAAGCGGTTAAGACCACCGTTCGCGTAAAAGCGGGAAATCTGAATTCGAGTCTCGATCCGGCTCAAATATTCATTGGCGTCATTCTCTTGTACAGCTGATGGTTGTTCGTATTCGCATCTGCGAATACATTTCACGTAAAACAGTGAAATATTTGTGAGAACGAAGAATATGAATAGAGCTAGTTTCAGTCGCAGCAATGTCTTCTTAGGATCCTGCCGTCCACACTCTCTGAAATCGCCAACATTTATTCCGTCCCTTGTTCTCCAAGCAGTTGTAAATAACGTTGAAGTTTGTAGAACATACTTGTGTCACATTCATAAGAGAATCCCAGAATGTCTTAAAAACACTAAGACGAAAAAAAGGAAAAAGAAAAGAAAAAGTCACGTAGTGGTAAGTGAACCTAACTCCTTCGACTGTGAAAACCACGAAATTATACATTACACTAACATCTGGTTTTAGTCTCCTGGCCGGCCGTAGTGACCGAGCGGTTGTACGCGCTTCAGTCCGGAACCGCGCTGCTGCTACGGTCGCAGATTCTAATCCTGCCTCGGGCATGGATGTGTGTGATGTCCTTAGGTTAGTTAGGTTTAAGTAGTTCTAAATCTAGGGGACTGTTAAGTCCCATATTACTCCGAGCCATTTGAGCTATTTAGTCTTCTGGCATGTTTATTATAGTACCTCGTGAAGGCTTATACCGTTCATTAGTTATTAACTGACATTTACTGGTAGTGGTGACGTGTTTGTGATAAATTTTCATGCTCCGTGGCTTTAAAACTGCATACTGCAAGTCGTAGTGCAAACATCTGGATATGCTAATATGAATATGGCGCCTGCCGCATCGGTTAACGATAATGCGCGTGACGTCAAAATGGCGCCAGGTTTCCAGAAAGCCTCGTGGGATGTGACCCTTTAGCAGGCGTCGAAGAATTCGTAATCGGCGACGGCCGAACATTCAGTACGTAATGTAATACATTTCATTTTTGACAGATCGATTTTATTCAGGATTCCAGTGCACCATATTATTCCCCACTTCTTTGGCTACAAAACCATCTTCTTCAATATAGTCTCCTTTCAAGGCGATGGTCTGAAGCCACTTTACTGGGAGGGCCTGTATGTCCACAAGGTACCACCCTAACGGTCGACGGGTCGATGTCGGAGCCAGCATCTTCCTACACCAATAAGCTCCACATCATGCACGTATTGCTTTCCGAGGACTGTATGCTTGATTAATCCAAACATGGAAGTCGGAAAGAGCGAGAGTCAACCTGTAGGATGGATGATGACGAACAGTCCAATGAGCTCCTCTCAGGAGCACGGACTATTGGGAGGCTTTGCGTTGTCATGGAGAAAGAGAAGTTCGTTTGAAACTTTTTCTCCTATGAACATAATGACATCGTTTCTGCAGTTTCCTGAGGTTAGCACAGTACACTTCAGAGTTGATCGTTGCACCATGAAGGAGGACATCAGACAGAACAACACCTTCAGTCCCAGAAGATCGTCGCAGTGACCCTACCTACGGAGGATGCGAACTTTTTGTTCGGAGGAGAGGTCAGTGTTTCATCGTCTGTAAACATGGTCGTCAAAAAAGTGTCACTATCATCCTTACAAAGCGCAAGGAACTCCGCGAAGATGATCCTTCATTGTGCTTCATGGTTTTTTATTAGGTGGCGAGGAACCCACCGGGCACACACAGCTGGTTACAGCATCTGATGGCGAGTGTGTCAGCATTACCAACAGAGAAGTCCAGTTGTGGATCGAGGTGTGTGATTGTGATCCGTCTATCATATCGAATGAGAGTGTCCGCACGTTGCAACATTGCAGGAGTCACGGCGGTGTGCGGATCGCCAGCACGCGCCATATGGGACAGGTTTGCTCGACCTTGTTGCTATGATGACAGATCCCTTGCCCAATGACTAACCGAGCTTTTGTTCACTGTCACATCTGTGTAGACATTCTGCAAGCGCCTATGAATATCTTCGATACTCTTGTTTTCCACCGAAAGAAGCACTGTAACAGCTCTCGGCTTGGAACGCAGACATCAATTTGAAGGCTACAATTGCACCACCACCTAACGGAACTTCATGATACTGTAGGGGCTGAAGTGGCAATATTCCACGACGTCCCACAGTAAACTCAACATTTGTTTCTACTGGAACTGGCCGTGAAGAAAATGTGTTGCATTACTTACTGAATGCCCCTCGTGGATAAAATATTAAAAAAAAGAGAAAGGAAATTGTGCTGTGACATGTTGGACTCTGTCATCTACTAATTTATAGAGCAGCATGCTAGGATTGTGGGTTAGCTCTGGTACAATGTATTGAATAGAGACCAAGTTAAGGGTTTTAAGTAGCTCATTGATGTATTTATTATAAGAAAATATTGTGATACTGATTTTGTAATGTTGATGAAAGTGTTTAGAAGTTTGGATGGAGAGTCTTGCTTCTATTGAATGATTACGAAATATGTTGCTGTGATTCAGACTTGAGCTTAATTAGAAATATTCTTTAATTAAGACTGGGAGCGGTTTATGTGAAAGCCTGTTTGTTTCCTCGGTGACAGTGGGATTGGTCTACGGCTTCGGTGAATTTTTCACGTGCTGTCCTAGTTACCTACTTGTCCCCTCGACTTCTTCTGGTTAGTCAGATTTCAGTGAGACAAATCAGGGCTTGTTAACGGTTCGTAGAATCGTATTAAATACGGGGATTTCTATTAAAGCCACGTTTTTGTGTGGCCTTTCCCTGTATTGGTGACTACATCTGCAGGCACTGAGGTTTCTTTAGGACAATCGGTTGATCGAACACCTGTACCCGAAGAACATAAGACACCGGTGTGATGAGGCGAACAGCCACGAGACGGGATCCGTACGGGTGGTGGTGGCGTGCAGAAAACAACCTGTTGGAGTCGGTGATGTCTTCTCTGGTCACACAAATGTCACTGCAGGAGGCGAGGTATGGCTTCAGCAGGTTGCAGGGTGCACAATGAAAGTGCATTTGAAATGATGTGGGTGCCCTGGTGCTCTTGTTTTCAACTTGAGTCTCGGTATTATATGCAGTGGTGCATTAAGAGAAGACAAATATAATTCACTTCGCCCGAAATTTTTGAGCGTTGAGTTACAGTTTGTTGTGGCTATTTTACGCGTGTCGTGGGAAGTGATTATTGTGCGTGCCTAGCGGGACCTCCTAAACTGAAATTGTGTCGTAAAGCAAGTCAGTTCACGTAAGTACGCACAGGTTAAATGTAATTTAAAATGTTTTTACAACTGTTGATTTGTGGTCCTTATGGTTGAACATATAGTTCATTCATAAGTATTATGAATCACCGTGTTCTCATTATCCAAACGTAATCATTGGTATTTCAGTAGGATATTGGTAGTAGGTGTCTTGATGGTTGGGGTAGCTAGTAGTAACTAGGGAAGAAGTAGTCGATAGTGATTTTACTCAGTTTTCTGTTATAGATAATAGAAGATTTTCTGATATAATAGATTTGTCTCGTCGTAACTACTGAATACGGAAGGCCATGTATTGTAAAGTGTTACGAACTTAATTTGGTTGCCCACGTGGGACCACATTGAATTGTCTTGTATTAATTATTGTTGTTATTTCAAGATGATTTATTTTATTCCTGTTGAAGGAACATTTTGTTGAAAGTGGTGTTTTCTATCTTGTTACATCGAACTTTGCATTGTAAAGTACATGGTAGTAAAAATATTGAGCCCCACGTTTACAACACTTTACTTGCGCTATACTCCTCTTAAATCCCACGTTACACTGGACACACATGTCACTTGCAACCTGGAAAATGAATTACAGTGATATTAAGACCCCTCTAATACCCCTACGGCTGAGGGTTGAGTTTAAAACAGAAAATAAAGAAGTGTATCTCAGGGACACCTGAAGCAATTTCAATCAAATTTGGTATATAATTACACTACTGGCCATTAAAATTGCTACACCACGAAGATGACGTGCTACAGACGCGAAATTTAACCGACAGGAAGAAGATGCTGTGATATGCAAATGATTAGCTTTTCAGAGCATCCACACAAGGTTGGCGCCGGTGTGACACCTACAACGTGCTGACATGAGGAAAGTTTCCAGCCAATTTCTCATTCACAAACAGCAGTTGACCGGCTTTTCCTGGTGAAACGTTGTTGTGATGCTCGTGTAAGGAGGAGAAACGCGTACCATCCCGTTTCCGACTTTGATAAAGGTCGGATTGTTGCCTATCGCGATTGCAGTTTATCGTATCGCGATATTGCTGCTCGCGTTGGTCGAGATCCAATGACTGTTAGCAGAATATGGAATCGGTGGGTTCAGGAGGGTAATACGGAACGCCGTGCTAGATCCCAACGGCCTCGTATCACTAGCAGTCGAGATAACAGGCATCTTATCCACATGGCTGTAACGGATCGTGCAGTCACGTCTCGATCCATGAGTCAACAGATGGGGACGTTTGCAGTACAACAACCAACTACACGAACAGTTCGACGACGTTTGCAGCAGCATGGACTATCAGCTCGGAGACCATGGCTGCGGTTACCCCTGACGCTGTATCACAGACAGGAGCGCCTGCGATGGTGTACTCAGTGACGAACCTGGGTGCACGAATGGCAAAATGTCATTTTTTCGGATGAATCCAGGTTCTGCTTACAGCATCCCTGTTTGGTGACATCGCGGTGAATGCACATTGGAAACGTGTATTCGTCATCGCCATACTGGCGTATCACCTGGCGCGATGGTATGGGGTGCCATTGGTTACACGTCTCGGTCACCTCTTATTCGCATTGACGACACTTTGAACAGTGGACGTTACATTTCAGATGTGTTACGACCCGTGGCTCTACCCATCATTCGATCCCTGCCAAACCCTACATTTCAGCAGGAAAATGCACGACCGCATGTTGCAGGTCCTGTACGGGCCTTTCGGGATACAGAAAATGTTCGACTGCTGCCCTGGCTAGCACATTCTCCAGATCTCTTACCAACCGAAAACGTCTGGTCAATGGTGGCCGTGCAACTGGCTCGTCACAATACGCCAGTCACTACTCTTGATTGTCTGTGGTATCGTGTTGAAGCTGCATGGGCAGCTGTACCTGTACACGCCATCCAAGCTCTGTTTGACTCAATGCCCAGGCGTATGAAGGCCGTTATTACGGCCAGAGGTGGTTGTTCTGGGTACTGATTTCTCAGGATCTATGCACCCAAATTGCGTGAAAATGTAATCACATGTCAGTTCTAGTATAACATATTTCTCCAATGGATACCCGTTTATTATCTGCATTTCTTCTTGGTGTAGCAATTTTAATGGCCAGTAGTGTAATTTGGCTTCGTTTTTATTAACTCACTCTCTTGTATGTCTGGTAGTTATAAATATTGCAGCTGAATTTGAACTAACTTACCGATGAGCTAAGGACTTGGAAGTTTCAACGTAGCTCAGAACTGGATAACAATGAAATATCAACTCGGTTTCTTGTCCGGTGCGTGGCGTAGGTACTTTGTGTACTAGAGTCGCTACCCCTTTTTCCTGTTCCAGTCTCGCATTGATCGCAGGTGGAACGGCGGCTGGTAAATGTCCGTGTCAGCTCTAATCTTACTAATATTTGGAGTCTCGATTCTTTCGCTGGAAGTACGTAGGAGGAACTCATGTGATCAGAAACTGAAAGAAACCTGAAATTTACCACATTTATCTGGTGTAATCGCATGAAACTGTTTGAAATCGACTGAAAATTTTCACACACGCTAGAGAGAAAATCAGAAGATAATTATTTAAATAAAAATAAATTTTCATTGTAACACATTTAAGTCGGACTAAAGAGAATAAAATAACTTCTCCCAGCCCCATACAGACTCATAACCCCATAAAGCTAGTTCTGAAAATTTGTGATTGTGAAGTTTCAACAGCTTTGAAAATACTTGTAAGATTTGTAACTAAAAACATGGAGCGCATACATATTGTTTACCTCGTAATTATTATCTAATAGCTGACGAACCCGGAATTGCCCAGTGCCCAGGCATTTACTTGGCTAATTTTGTATTAGAAACGAGAATAGAAAGTGAACCGTGTGTGGGAGGGTTTTAGTAGTAAAGAATAAGTGTATTAAAATGGCAGGGATGATGCGGCATTTCAGTTTATGACGTCTTGTCTAGAAATATGTGTCGTACAATGATATATTTGTCTAAGTATATTCAACGGCAAATGTTGATAATGTCGGCAAAATGTGTTGCGAGTAGTTAGAAGAAAAATTTAAACGTCATGCATAATGTGGCAGCTTATCACACATCTCAGTGATTATGACGTCATATATCCTGAACTATACTAGCTGCCATAATATAGTTTTGTAGGTGCATTTAGTGGCATATCTGTATACTGCTAGCGAAATTTACTTCGATTACTGTCAGTAATATGAAAGTAATACATTTAAACGTAATGCGTGATGCCGCAGTTTTTCACAGGTGTCATTGCTTACGTGGATTTTACTCCGACAGCGATTGGTGCATGGCAGTAAGCGACATGTGCGAGGTAATTGTTAGCCATTAAAATTGCAACACCATACTGCAAGCAACTACTTGTTTCAGTATGATTATGATTAGCATTTCAAGACAGCCGTGCACTGTAGGTTGGAATTCTTAAGGTTGTGATTCAGATATCTCAGACTTCTAACTTTGCCATCTATTTATTCATACTACATGCTCAAAAGTATCTGGACTAGTAATATTGGGCGTTAGTAAAGGGTGCATCCATCCATCGCTTCCATGACAGTTGGAACTCTGATGTGGATGCATTCAATAAGTTGTCTGAATGCACGTGGAAAAAGATCAGCCCATTCCTCAAGAGCCGATATCAGGAAAAGTAATGATCATGGACGCTGGGGTCTCGTGCGCAGTCGAAGTTCTGTGTCATCTCTAAAGTATTTCACTGGGTTTAGATAATTTCAGAAATTGTTTCAGAGGTGCTGTTTTATGACGGGATATATTATCATGCAGAGAGAAACAGGGATCACCGCGAAACTGACCCTCTACTATGTGCAATACTCTATGCTGTACAGTGTGTTCATATCCTGCTGCATGAAGCGTTTCCTTAATCCCAGTAACGACGCTATACTATAACTGAGAAAAACACCTCCACACCATCAAACCGGCTCCTCTGTACTTCATTCTTGGGATAGCCAAGATGGTAGGCAACATTCTCCAGGCGTTAAGCCAAGCCAAAGCTTCCATCAGATTTCCACAGCAATAGCGTATTCAACACAGCATCAGTCGGTTCTAACCATCCACTGCCCAATGGTGCCACACTTCATACCGCCTCAGTTGACGCTTAGAGTTGACAGCAGAAATGTCTGACTTATGAGGAATTGCACGACCATTGCATCCCATTCTTTTTAAATCCCTGCAAATCATCACTATGCTAGCTGGACTACAGGTCGCAGTTTGGAACACACGAGTTATATTAATCCGAGCAGGTGGCCTAGCCTCAGTGCCAGGGCGGTGTAGTGTACAACACATCTGCCCAGTAAACAGGAGGCGCTGGTTCAAGTCCCACTCTGGGCACACACTTTAATTCATTACGTCAGGTTCTGTCCTTATCGAAAATTAGCCGAACTCCGGCAACGTTACCGCCATGAAAGGACCTGAAAACGACCGAGACTGTAATGGATAAGGCATCATACTAAGTTTCATTTTTCGAAAGATTACTATTGAAGGAAGGAACAGTAGAACAAATGGGATTCCATCCAGAGTGTTTTTAGTAATAAAGTAGACTGCAATTACTTAAAGGATACGGTTTCCAGCCTAATCAGGCGAAGTTGTGCCAGGTACTTGCACTTTACATAAACAAATTTAACTTTTGGGATAGACTTTACTTGGCACTGAAAACCTATTTTGCATATAGGATACGAGACAGTAGCACACTTCAGCAAGCAATATACAAGAGGTTTGGCATTAATAACACAGAAGGAATATGAAAACGTTTTGGCAACAGCTGGCTCTAACACTTACTATCTGTATACTTAAACAGAAAACTAATGATCAGTACAGGTAAATGATTACTAATGGTGGAGTAATACCACCTTGGACATGATCTTTTAGCAGTTTAATTACTGGAAATTACTGTCATGGAAATGGTTTTCAGGTAGTTATAATGTCTTTATGGATTACTCTTTGTTGTCTTAGGAAGTCTTCACATCTTTATACTAGGCGGAGCACACATTAGGCATGACCCTGAATCTGCAGTAGTTTCAATAGTGATAGTTACTTATTATAGCACACAAATGCTATAAAATATATAACTGCATTTAATTTGTAGTGTTGCTGTAATAGGGGATGCAATGCAGGTTCAACAACTAGTATGGGAGAACCAGAAACTATTCTAAGAGTAGAGAAATATTAAAGCTGGTTAGTTTTGCCAAGATACAATAAGAAATACAGTTTTAGTAACAAACACGTGAAAATAAAAACATTATTACAAACCTATACAGCAGCTATTTCTTATGCTGGCACTTCAAGTACATAGCTAGTAGCTATTCTGGATAATCACTGTGCTATGCAAATAAATTTTATACGGTACTGAAATTTCACTAAAAATGACATTTAAGCAAAGTACTTTGATTGCTTGATGCAACTTCAACTGTAATATCAAAAATCACATGGAAAATTTCAGAAATAAGGCTCGCAGAATATTTAAGACCTTTACCACTCCACAACAGTTGTTAAAAATTATTACACTAATCCGGCCGGAGTGGCCAAGCGGTTCTAGGCGCTACAGTCTGGAATCACGTGACCGCTACGGTCGCAGGTTCGAATCCTGCCTCGGGCATGGATGTGGGTGGTGTCCTTAGGTTAGTTAGGTTTGAGTAGTTCTAAGTTCTAGGGGACTGATGACCTCAGCAGTTAAGTCCCATAGTGCTCTGAGCCATTGAACCATTTGTTACACAAATCAATTACTTTTCAGTTCAAGAAAGTAAGATACTCGACAATATCGGAAAAGGATGGTCTATGCAAATGACTAAAGATGAAATACAGGCCTCAACACAAAGTTTGAACAAAGCAGAATTATTATCTCGATAAGAAACCAAATAACTGGTCGATGCAATTTTACAGTGCTCAAATGACAATTTGAGACGACGGTTGTGGATGTAGCGGTCTTCTCTGTCTTCTAAAGAGGCGGTAAAGTATTCACGAGTCCTGCTGTATAAGAAACTCTGAAGATTTTCTTCTTAGTGTCGGATTTTCGTAGTTCAGGGCTAATCAATGTATGCCATGAATAATAAGCCAAAATTCTTCCCCCTCTGAGGCTATTTTGAATAATCTTGCTGCTCTTCTTGCCTCATTCAGCACACAAGGTGCTAGGAGTTTGCATGATAGCTACCAACTTCCCCGTGCCACGATGGAGCCTTGCAGTCCGACCGCAAAACTCTACCTTCTCTATTCCCGCCAAGTCAGTTTCTTTGCGGAGTGACTTACCTCCATGTTTTTAGCATAACTAACCTACTATGACTATGCATTAAACTGTTGTACAAGAATAGTTTTAACGTTGCAATATTGTTAGAGAACATTGTTTTTGAAATTACATACACATATTAACTATAGTGACATAAATCATTTACAAAATATTTAGACAGATGTTACATCAAAAAGCGTGGTTATACAGAGGTCACATTTACGTAAACGGATAAAGAATTTATATTAGATAACTATAGATAATATGGGTAATGGTGTTACAGAGCGAATCCTTCAACTTTCGACGGTGCTCAACGATCGCTGTCCTTCGGTACAAGAGATTTTCTTGGTCTTTGTTTAGCTCTCGTTGTCTCTTTACGTCACTTTGGTCAGCTTTAGTGGGGTTAAAATGCCGTTGATGGAATTGTTACTCATGTAGCATCCAATGACTTGTCGACGTTCGAAGTTCCTGAACGACGCTTTCTACTGCCACCTCTCACCTAATGGCAGTTATTTCCTGCTTCCTATTACACTGACGGGTCTCTCTCTCATGACATCTAGCAGCCAGTTCGGCATTACAGAGGTGTGTCTGGATACTACAGTTAGTATACGTACCATACTGAGATTTGATGTTTACTATATTGGCTGATTGTGAGCAGAACATCTTATGCCTCATTGGAGACGGAGAATCGCCTGTCGGCACTTGTGGGAATTCCACAAAGGAACGACGGTTCAAAATGGTTCAAATGGCTCTGAGCACTATGGGACTTAACATCTGTGGTCATCAGTCCCCTAGAACTTAGAACTACTTAAACCTAACTTACCTAAGGACATCACACACATCCATGCCCGAGGCAGGATTCGAACCTGCGACCGTAGCGGTCGCGCGGTTCCTGACTGAAGCGCCTAGAACCGCTCGCTCGGTCACACCGGCCGGCACAGGCACGACCGTGGCCTGTGGGACTACAATTTATTTTCCGCGGTATTCCTGCTCTCGTTCGCTGGGGGATATGCTGAAACGACTGGTGCAGCGCTGTGATCCAATGCCAGCCACAACACATGAACTTTGGAACCAGGTGAACTCAGCATGGATGGCATTCGCGGCTTATACACGTTGATGGAATCACGCTAGGAAGAAGTTATCAGGTCCCACGGCGGACCCTGTGCCTACTAGGCAACAGGACACAAGCGGAAACGAGGTGACCGAAGTGCTAATTCTGCAGAACATAGTAATGTGCAAGTCCTGTGAATATGAGCGTCCTGTCTCTAGTCGTTCAACGAGTTCTGTTTTTTTCTGAGCATGATTATTTCTCTAGGTTCGTTTTTACCGTTCTCCGAGTTGTGGTCGAGCATTTTCTTGCAAGGTTACCTTTCCTTGTCTATCAATATACTGTGGCCGTTTGCCATTCAGTACTCAGCTCAAAAGCATCAATTACTTTCGATAACAATCTCCTGTGATTGTTTCCGTTGGTTTCAGTAGCTCCGAGAACCTTCTCTCTTCCACTGCCATGTCACCTCCGACGTCAGAATCACTGATTTTGAAGCGGTGAATCAATTCTATGTACATATGACGAATGTTGCCTCAGTATAGGGATTACCCAGCTTTTTATGAGCCTCAGACGCCGATTTCTTCTTGTTACCTTCCTGCGAATGACGAGAACTGCGCTCGTAAATTTATATACATCGACGGAAAAAATTATAGCGCCAAATTGTAATTAATGTACACTAATTAAATTTTCAGGAATACATTTGTCTAGGTAATAGATTTAAGTGATTAACATTACTAGATTACAGGTAAATTAAACGTGAGAAGTCATTGCAAATGTGAAATGGTGGAAAATCAATAAGCGGTTTAACAGCCAGAATGCTGAATGAAAGCACGCAAAAGTGGATGCATTGCGTTGTACAGATGCCGGATGTCAGTTTGTGGGATGGAGTTCCATGTTTGTTGCACTTGGTTGATCAATACAGGGACGGTTGATGCTGTTTGTGGATGGCTTTGGAGTTGTCGTCCGATGATGTCTCATATGTCCTCGGTAGGAGAGAGATGTGGTGGCAGAATAGGCCAAGGCAATATGTCGACACACTGTAGAACATGTTGGGTTGCAACAGAGTTATGCGGGCGAGCATTATTCTGTTGGAAAACACCCCCTGGAATTCTGTTCACGAACGGCAGCTAATCAGATCAATCATCAGATTAATATACAAATCGGCAGTTGAATTGCATGGGATAGCCAAGACAGCACTCCCGCTGTTATACGAAATCGCGCGCCAGAACATAACTCCAATTGTAGGTCTCGTGTGTCTAGCAAGCAGACAGGTTGGCTGCAGGACCTCAGTTGGTCTCCTAACCAACTCACGGTCAATATTGGCACCGAGACAGAGCCAGATTTGATTATAAAACACGACAGACGTTCACCCATCCATCCAGTGAGCTTTCGCTCTCCCCTGAGGTCGCAAATGGTAGTGGTTTGGAGTCAGTCGGATGCACGCTATAGGGCGTCCCGCTCAGAACTGTCCTTGAATTAATCGATTTGTAACAGTTCGTTGTCACTGTGATACCAACTGACGCTCCAATTGCTGCTGCAGGTCCAATACATTACACCAGAGCCATACTCCCAACACGATGGTCTTCCCCCTCAGTAGTGCCACGTGGCCGCTGGAGCCCGGTTTTATTGCGATCGTACATTCCCATAACATCTCTGCCAGCAACAATGTACAGTGATTATATTCCTGCCAAGTCTTTCTGCAGTGGCGCACAAGGAACATCGACCTTTTCGTAGACCTATCACGCAACCTCGTTCAATCTCAGTGAGGTGTTCATAACGGCGTGTTTGTCGCTTAACTGGGTTCTTGACTAACATCAAGTCACCACGTCCTATCTCAAACGTAACTAATGCTCACGACCGATACAGCTTGTATTTAAAGCAAACCTGATTTTCATCCCCTTATGCCACTGGCGCAATATTTGAATAGGCGTCATCTTTCAAATGTGGAAATACGCCTGCCAACTTTTGTATAAGTCACACAATACTTCTTGGAGCTGCAATTTTTTTTTCCATCAGTCTATTAAGTCGAGAATAACTTTATGAGTCACAAGCCGGCTAACATTTTGATGGCTTGAAGTTCATAAATGCCTAAGCTTACTGTGTAACACATACGACCTACAACCTGCACCACTGTATGCCGGTACTGGCCTCTGCTGCAAAACGGCGGCACCAAATGTGTAGACCTAATATATCAATTAGGCAAGCAACACCTAGATTGACATGTGAAAACATCCTGTTACTATTAGAGGAGTTATAAAGGTTTTTCTAAAAGAATTATTTTACGTACTGTTACCTCAGGCTTTGGGGTAGTACTCGGGTCTCAGACAAGAATACGCAGTGCGTATTGAAGAAAATAAAAAGGATTACAAATAAAAATGAGGAAAAACAGATTAGGGTCTATTCCTTTTTCGGGTGATTCAGAGAGCAAATGTAATGATCTGAGGGAAATGCAGTGCTGCACTATTGCTCATTCTTCCTCTAATGAAAAAGCCTTTGCGAATTTTCCAAGATGCTCACTGCCTTTACAAATTTTAACACGTTTTCTAAGGCTGCCTTTGCAATCAGTAACTTCTGATTCTTGCCATATTGAGCTACTACTTTCAATCGGGCCAAGAGCTTGATAGTACAGCAACTCTGTTAACGGCTGTCGAGTTGGCATTCTCGGACAGTTTCTCGAAATAGACCGCCACTATGGAATGCGTGATTATGTTCGAAGTATGTTTGGGGAGGTAGGAGTGTTTAAAAATCAATACCCAATTAAAGGAAAGTTACAGAAACGGAGAGCTAATTTAAGTTCTCTAAGGTAAATAACGAAGGATATAAGGTGAATAAACATCAAGAGACAATGCTTGAATGCGCTAGAAGAGACTATACAAATTAAATACACGTTACGGGATAAAAGTTCGTAAATAGTTCCTTGGAAGGGTAAACGTTCACAGTTAGTCTGCACATAACAAACACAATTAAAGTCATGGAGATGAAGGCGGAGTCTTATACCCGTGACTTCCGGTACCGAACTTATCTAATTTTAAAATAGATTAGGCTCTTCTAACAATCAGTCAAAACTATACAAATGTTGCATCGAAAAGGTACAAAAGTGACTTATCCCATTTTCTACAGCTGTAAGTGTTCGTCTCCCAAAACATAACTGAGGAGGTGACATATGCGCTGCCTATCTAGAAAATGGTGAACTTCTGCTTCAGGCCTCCAAAACGTGGCGCATATTCTTGTTGAGTGAGTGCTTTTACCCCCACTTACCCTATTCTTCTACCCATTTGGTATATGAACAATAAATGTATTACCTGCTGTCCTTCCTAGGGTTGTAATTTAATGGCCAGTTTTGTACAACGGAGGCGTTGAAGTAGCTGCGTGTCGAGGCTTGAGACAAGGTGCGAAGTTCACACAGCTCCGTGCACACATAAAGTCACGTGTTGATATTTTCCTAATGCGGCGCGCTACGCTCTTATGTTGAAGAAATTAATACGTTTGAGCTCATTACTCCATCTTGCTTACAAATGTTGGCCCACACTTAACACCAACTGCGCTCATACCAACTGACCTTGGCTTCTTATTGTTCTTTACAAATTGCACAATACTTGTTCCTGGTGCGGAAAAAGTTAGGAAATTTGTAAATTAGTAGTAAGACCCAATGGGACCAAACTGCTGAGGTCATCGGTCTCTAGGCTTACACACTACTTACGCTAACTTAAACTAACCTACGCTAAGAACAACACACACAGCCATGCCCGAGGGAAGACTCGAGCCTCCAACGGGGAGATCCGCCCGAACCGTGGCAAGACGTCTCAGACCAGTGGCTACCCAGCGCGGCCTCCTCGTGCGGGTGCTCAAATGTTGTGAGATGTATGTTATTCATATCGACGATCGTCTCACTTGTTCACACCTGAAACCACTATTGAATCAAACGTGAAGTATTTCTCATTTTTTTTCTCGTATGAGAAACCCACACATCTTGAGCTGTGTTCATTCCCAATTATGCGTTTTCTTGAACTTGGCTGTCTATCTGTGTTTGGTTTCCCGGCCTTGTTGTGGTTATGCCGTGGTTCTTCTTCTTTATACGTGTGCAGCAGCTATGTGTATCGATATTTGCACCGTGTACCATCTTTGGTCTTGTGCATATAGTTTCCGGCTAGGGGGTCTGCGGGCAGTCGGTCGGTTGGTGCGGACCAGGGAGGGTATCTCCGCGGAATGCAGTCGCTTGGGTCCGCTGGCGGTCCCTGTGCAGTGTCGGAGCTTGCATGGAGCGGCCCGATCGCTACGAGCTCTGTGACTCACCGACTCAGGACGTGAAAGTTAATTGGTGTTTTAAGTACCCAAGCCACGTCCATTCGTGTTGTGTGGTTCGTTTCGGTGGTTCGCTGTTGGGGAGGTTATCCTCTGAGCAACACCGAGTGTTTGTACAGCTGAGATTTAGCCGCCATGCGGTGGAATTAACTGTATTGGTTGACTACAATTCAAGTGCATCAGCGGAATCTTCTGTCTTGTGGCCGTTAGTGTTCCGGTCACCTCCCCTGGGCACGAACGTAATTTCAGGCAGTGTCCTTTCGTCACCTTTTGTCGCTGTCCAACACGGTGTGTAGTTTTGGCAGCTTAATTCATATGCATATTTGATTATGGATAATTACGTCCGTGACATTTTGTCTGAGAGTTCTCATGTACCGATTGGTGGCAACCAAGTCGTTTTGTCGGTCGGTCCGTGACTATCCCTTGGTTGGGTTCCGACGGATCAAATGTAGCTGGGCTCACCACCTGCCTCACCTAAGTGAACGAGGGCAGACAGACCCCCTGGAGGCTTATGAGTGCCGTTGTCATTACTGACTTTCTCACCGGTGTTTAACTGTCTGTTTATAATCTATCATAGCCTATGATTTAAGAAATTATTGGTTCTACTGTCTTTTATGTAAGTTAAAGGTCTTCACCCGCGTATAAGTAAGTTTGAATTCCGGCAAGTGGGTATTTGCTGAAAGGTTATTGCCGTTGTGTTGTCTTTTCTTTTAGTGCGGTTTCAGCTACTTAAAACTTAAGGCTTATGGTTATATTTTTTTAAAACTGCGGAAAATTAATTGTGAGCCTTCAGCCGCTTGGAACCTTATTCTTAAAATTACCTTTCAAGCTTGAACATTGTGGCCTTCTGCCTTTCAAAGTTTATGGTAATTTATTTTAAAACCTTGAAAATTAAAATTGTGGGCCTTCAGCTGTTTGTATTGCATCTTGTTTGTTTGTCTATCCACTTTTGCCTTGAGGCTTTCAGCCTAGTTGTGATATATATATATTATTTGTAATTGTAACTGCGTGTCTTCAGGCACTTGAAATTTACCTTGTTGATTTTTAACATTTCTGGTTTGGCGGCCTTCAGCTGTGAAAGATTTGGAGTTTGAAACTCGTAGTTGTGAAAGTTCGGCTTTGTGCGGCTTTGGTTGTAAATGTGTTATTAAATTACAATAAATTACAATTTTGAGGTGAAACTGACCGACGACTTACTTGGCCCTTTCCACAATTTTAATCACCTGTTCTGCCCAGCGTGTAAATATAGTGACCATCCAATAACTAATGCAACTACAGACAGGCAGGTACCCCAAGAACGTTAACGGGTGTAGTAAGGACGTTGTTTCGTTGTCATCAGTTTCACGGCGTTAAGCTGAGCTTGTTTTCTTCTTATTCTCAAATTAATTATGTTAAATGTTACCAATGGTTCAGTAATATCTGAACGATTTCGGGAAGATGGGAATTTATATCTGTCTTGCGAATAAATATTTTCCTTCCCACGTATTATTTCATTTCAGAACGAATATTTCATGTAGTACCTTTATAGGAAGGACATTTTTTGTCTTCAGCACTTGTGAACTGCAATTTATCAATACTGGTTTACCATGAATAGTTAACAGTTAATGAAATCCAAACTCTGTATATGAGTATGTTCCTGCTGTCTGTTAGCAATGTCACGAGCGTAATGGCAAATTTACTTTGACATAATAATTTGATTTGAGGTGCAGCAAGTTTATTGAAGCACCACATGAAAAGCGGTTTCATCAGTTTGGCCGTGTACTTACGTCAAATTGTACTCAAGTGGCCGTCTAATTGCTGTGAAATGATTTTAGGACAGTGACTCATCTTACGAAAACAAATAATATTTAGTAAAGTGTGTCGTCCCGGTTTAAGGAGTTACTGGTAGTGTTTACAGTAAGTAGTTTGATCGGTTGCTATTGCTCTAAAGTGTTTGTCTGTGTCTGTTCACGAATGATAGTTGTACCAAATGCCGTACTCCTTATTTACACATTTCCTTTACATTTGTGATTACGTACCACAGCAAATTCGTTCTATCACCACACACAATAAAACATTTCTAAGACGAATCTTTAACTCTGAAGCTGAGTCTGTTATTCTGCAGCTTCTTGTGAGATTCAGACTGGGAGCCGGACCCGATCGCAAACCCGAACTTGCAGTCAACCCCGGCCTGTGACTGATTTATTGCTGCCGATGTTCCTTCTTTCAGGATTGCCAGCTCGGCAAGGTAAGCATGAGAGTTTCTGCGGAGTTTGGAAAGTAGGTAAGTGCTACTGGCACAACTTTAGGGACTCTTGGACTTTAAAAAGATCTGTGTCTTCCTGCCGCGCTGTATTACTGCAACTGAATACGCTAAACCGTAAGTTGCTGCCTATGTGGGCTATGTTGGATAAGTTGAGAGAGTGTTACTTCCACATGTGGTAGGTCACTAATTATTGGAAGAGTCTTTCTTACCATGTGTCGTCTGAAAGTGTCTCGTTGTCGCCATTGGAATTATTCTTCATAAGTCAGCTTCTAACACAGCTATCTTCAACAGTGAACCCAAGTTTGGTCATGGGGTCCCCACTATTACCACTACAGCAACTTTCGAACTCTTAGATTTAAGGGAAACGGATGCTACCTTATTTATCGATCCAGTTGCATGAAACATGGAACACATCTGTCGATATGGTAAAATGCCGCGAAAGAGTCAATAAGAAAGCCATAAGTTAATGTTACGATCGCTATGTCCAATCTGTTTCGAACATCGCTACTGTAACAGCTAGTGCCCATGTCTTTTCTTGAGTGTCATTTAATATAGCATAAAACTGCCCGATGCAATATAGGATTTGCTTTACTTTTAATTACAAAGCAATAAATCCATACAATAACGAGTTCTCGTTAACGTGACTGAAGAGTGTTACACTGCTTAATGACCACGCTATTACATCTACTTATTTTAACTGCCTGAGGAAAACGGGATTTACTATTAGTGTGAAAGACTTTGACATTCTAGTCTGAAATATTTGCACACAAAGAAAACCAGGAGTATGTCTTCACGTAAGAGGAAAAAGTTTCATTAGCTTTCATTTTGCACGTATCTTACGGACTCCCTGAATAAGAACTGAGTTTGAATTAAAGAACTAAGCAGTAAATGAATACGTCGCTCATAACTTTTTACGTAACTCCAGATTGTTTCCGGCGATGTGTCTGCAGTGATTGAGACAATGTTATTGCTCTGACCTAGAAAATTTGTTAGTCGAATAGTTCTCACTTTTAAGGCGGAAGGGACTTCACACGTGTGCTAGTGTAGCAGCGAAAGTCGAGAGTGGATATATTGTGATCTCGAGGAAAAACAGTAGTGAAATAATGATCACAAACACACCTCTAAATTACAATTGTATTATCAGTGACGTTTATAGATTTTGCACATCCCTTGACGTCAACCGAAATTGAAATCTCGTCCACCAAAAATTTCATCCAACCGTTCTCACACAAGTCTAGAAAAGAATTTCTATATATTCCTTTCTTTCTGAAATCCTAAGTTCACAGAATAATGTGCCATCGCATTGCAGAGAGCTCCCAACTCTCTCGTTGTCGTAGTCAGTGCATATAAACATCATCGTTGGTGCGCAGTTCGCGCTTAGCGTAGCATTGCTTACAGTATTACACGTACTGGCTTGGGGACGTCTTATAGGGACGCTTTGCCATTTCATTCACGTAAGTGTCAGTGTCGCATCCTGCCGTGATCACTCCACAGGACGACGCGAAGCAGGAGGAATGAAAATGTGTAAGTATCCCTCCCTGTCACTGATCATGTTAAAACATTTTGAATAGTCCCTAGTGGTTCCAATCTCTGAACCAGATCAAAAATTGCGTTCCAGAGGGTTCAGATCACGTTTAATGGGTATGAAACCCGACAATGCTCTTAGAGAAGGTTTTAAATGTCTGAACAGCAGTGTCAGTTTGACAAAATCGTCTTTGTTTCACATTGCACTGCGAACCATGAAATGTGTGTGTCAGCGCTCCGCGGAAAGAGGTGGCTTCATTGGCGCCCTTTATGCTACTTCTTGAATCTTTTCGTGCCGATTTTGAGTGGGAATCTTTTCCTCGGGCACACATAAGAAACTCGCTTGATTTCAACGCTGAGCGTCACGGTTCTAACACCCATCGTAGAGGCATAAAGAGAAGGGGTGACATGCAGGTGAGAGGTGCTGTGTCCAAGACATGTGACACGTACACGGTAGAGTTAGAATTGCGGTGAAGAGTGGTGCCAAAGCGAAGCCATTAGCCCAACTGACACCCCACATGATCTTCCGAGATGCTGCCTTTTCCTCGCTTGTGTCGACATTTTGCTATCTAAAGGATGACGTTGCCAGGCGCCTTGCTTTTGCAGCATTAGAGAAGGATGCATGCACTTTTGAACCAAATTTTGAACTTATGCGTAGCGATAGGTGGGAATTAAGAGGTTTCGAAAACATTATCCTTTAATTCTGTTGCGCAGAGTATTTGTAATTAATAAAAGTGTATAGTATATGTAATGATGCAATGAATGGGGCGTTCATTTTGGGTGTAAAGGAACGACTACTAACGAGTAAAACTGAAACCACCGGGAACCGTCAAGGGCACATCATCTGTTGCTTATAGAAGTATACTTACAAACAGCTAGCAACAGCTGCGAACTTAAGGAATACTTTTAAAAGAAGTTGTCAATAACTGCCGGTCGGAGTGGCCGTGCGTTTCTAGGCGCTACAGTCTGGAACCGCGTGACCGCTACGGTCGCAGGTTCGAATCCTGCCACGGGCATGGATGTGTGTGATGTCCTTAGGTTAGTTAGGTTTAAGTAGTTCTAAGTTCTAGGGGACTGATGACCACAGCAGTTAAGTCCCATAGTACTCAGAGCCATGTTTTTTTGTCAATAACTGGGCGGCAAATGTCCCAGATTGACTTGGCTTTCTTACATGAGTACAAACTTCTATCTCTTAACAACTCCATTAAGTAACCCTTCTCCATTGTTTGAAGGTGACCTGTGGAAGACTTCCCGCATCCTCTTATTCTTCAACCCCAACAAATTCCCTTCCGTCGCCTCTTCCTATCATCCCATCTGCTTCACTTCCGTCTTCAGTAAAGTCTTCGAATCCATCCTCTCCCGTCGTATCCTTCACCACCTCAATCAACACCACCTCCTCCCCTTTACCTAGTATGTCTTCCGACTCTCCGTCTCCGCCGAAGACCAACTCCTTAAACTTGTCCATCTTCTTTCCCTCCAACTTTACTCCCGTCGCTCCGCCATTTCTGTTCCCCTCGATCTCAAAAATGCCTAAGACTGCGTATGCCACCCCGGTCTTTAAACTCCAAATCTACGCCCTGCCTGTCAATTTTGTCCGTCCGGTCTCTTCCTTCCTCTCACACCGTCCTTCCTGTCACCTCCACGACAACTCCCGTACGTTTTATCCCACTGCTGGCGTCCGTCAAGGCTACGTCCTCTCCCCCTCCTTCATCTTCTGTACACTGCAGATTCATCTACATCTACATGGATACTCTGCAAATCACAATCACGTGCCTGGCATAGGGTTCATCGAACCACCTTCAGAATTCTTTTTATTCCAGTCTCGTATAGCGCGCGGAACGAATGAACACCTATCTCTTTCCGTACGAGCTCAGATTTCCCTTATTTTATCGTGGTGATCGTTCCTCCCTATGTAGGTCGGTGTCCACAAAATATTTTCGCATTCGGAGGAGAAAGTTGGTGATCGGAATTTCGTGAGAAGATTCCGTCGCAACGAAAAACGCCTTTCTTTTAATGATTTCCAGCCCAAATCCTGTATCATTTCAGTGGCTCACTCTTCCATATTTCGCGATAATACAAAACGTGCTGCCCTTCTTAGAACTTTTTCGGTGTACACCGTCAATCCTATCTGGTAAGGATCCCACACCACGCAGCAGTAGTCTAAAACGTGACAGACAAGCGTAGTGTAGGCAGTCTCATTAGTAGATCTGTAACATTTTCTAAGTGTCAGTAAAACGCAGTCTTTGGTTAGCCTTCCCCACAACATTTTCTATGTGTTCTTTCCCACTTACGTTGTTCATAATTGTAATACCTAGGTATTAGTTGAATTTATGGCGTTTAGATTTGACTGATTTATTGTGTAACCGAAGTTTAACAGATTCCTTTTAGCACTCATGTGGATGACCTCACACTTTTCGTTACTTAGGGTCAACTGCCACTTTTCGCACCATACAGATATCTTTTCTAAATCTTTTTGCAATTTGTTTTGATATTCTGATGAGTTTATTAGTCGATAAATGATAGCGTCATCTGCAAACAACTAAAGACTGATGCTCAGATTGTCTCCCAAAACGTTTATACAGATAAGGAGCAGCAAAGGGCCTATAACACTATAACACAAATCCAGTCACATAACTGAGACGATATTCCGTAAGAACGCAGTTTCACTACGAGCCGCTTGGGTGGTAGTGTCAAAAGCCTTTCGGAAATCCATAAATACCGAATCGATCCGAAATCCCTTATCAATAGCACTCAGCACTTCATGTGAATAAAGAGCTAGTTTTGTTTCACAGGAACGATGTTTTCTAAACCCATGTTGACTGTGTGTCAATAGACCGTTTTCTTCGCGGTATTTCACAAAGTCCGAACACAATGTATGTTCTAAAATACTCCCGCATATCGACGTTAACGATATGGGCGTGTATTTTAGGGGATTACTCCTACTATCTTTCTTGAATAATGGTGTGAGCTGTGCAACTTTCTAGTCTTTGGGTACGGATCTTACGTCGAGCGAAAGGTTGTATATGATAAGTATGGATCTAATGCATCAGCATACTCCGAAAGGAACCTAATTGGAATACAATCTGGACCAGAAGACTTGCTTTTATTAAGTGATTAAAGTTGCTTCACTACTCCGCGGATATTTACTTCTACGTTACTCATGTTGGCAGCTGTTCTCGATTAGAATTATGGAGTTATTTACTTTATCTTCTTTTGTGAAAGCATTTCGGAAGGCTGCGTTCAGTAACTCTTCTTTGGCAGCACTGTCTTCGATAGTATCTCCTTTGCTATAGCGTAGAGAAAGCATTGATTGTTTCTTGCCGCTAACATACTTCACATACGACCAGAATCTCTTTGGAATTTCTGCCAGGTTTCCAGTCCAAGTTTCGTTGTGGAAACTGTTTAGGCATCTCGCGTTGAAGTCCGCGCTATATTTGTAGCTTCTGTAAAAGATCGCCAGGCTTGGGGATTTTGCGTCTGTTTAAATTTGGCATGTTTGTTTCGTTGTTTCTGCAACAGTGTTCTAACCCGTTTTGTGTACCAAGGAGGATCAGCTCAGTCGTTTGTTAATTTATTTGGTATAAATCAATTACTGCCGATACTATGTCTTTGAATTTAAGCACATCTGGTATACACTTACATTAGTAATTTGGAATGAGTGAAGATTCTCTCTCAGGGAGGAGTCAAGTGAATTTTTATCTGCTTTTTTGAATAGGTATATTTTTCGCTTATTTTGGCAGGATTTGGGGATTACAGTATTCAGTCTCGCTACGACAACCCAGTATTCAGTAACCCCTGAATCTGTTTTGATGCTCGTTATTAACTCAGGATTATTTGTTGCTAAGAGGTCGAGTGTGTTTTCGCAACCGTTTACTATTTGCATGGGCTAATGAAGTAACTGCTCCAAATAATGTTCAGAGAATGCGTTTAGCCCAATTTCGGATGATATTTTATGCGTACCTTCGGAATTAAACGTGTATTTTCGCCAACATATCGAGGGTAAATTACGGTCACCACCGAGTATTATGGTATGAGTCGGGTACGTGTTTGAAATCAAATTCAAGTTTTCTTTGAAACTTCCAGCAACTGTATCATCCGAAATGGGAGGTCGGTAAAAGGATCCAATTATTATTTTATTCCGGTTGCCAACAATGACCTCTGCCCATACGAAGTCACAGGAAGTATCTACTTCAATTTCGCCACAAGTTAAACTACATCTAACAGCAACAAATACGCCACCAACAACCGTGTTTAGTTTATCCTTTCGGAACACCTTTAGGTTCTTCGCCAAAATGTCGGCTGAGCTTATATCCGGCTTTAGCCAGCTTTCAGTGCTTATAACGATTTGAGCATTAGCGCTTTCTATTAGCACTTGGAGCTCTGGTACTTTCCCAAGCCACCTCCACGTGTCCACCTCCTCCAACATGCTGATGAGATGGTGTAACCAGTGGATCCTTTGTAACATCCCCTCTAAAATCCAGGCAATCATCATAGGCCGCACCACCCACTCCTTCCATCTCTATGATTTCTGCCTCACCATTTAAGGTCGTCACATCCAGATCACCCCCACCCTGAGATACCGTCACCTCGACCGTCACCTCACCTGGACCCCTCGCCTCTTGACCATCCAGCAGAAAGCCCATTTCCACCTCTGCCTCCTGGAGCGTCTGTCTGGCTGGACATGGGGTTACATCCTTCCACCATCCTCCACACCTACAAATCCCTCATGCACGTTATCCTCTACTGTGTCACTGTTTCCTGCTTGTCCACCACTCTTCCCCCCCCCCCCCCTCCCCTTTATAAGACACTCCAAATCCTAGAACACCACGTGCTCCACCTTGCCTTCTGTATCTGCCTTCCTTCCCCCGCACAATTCCTGTATCACCTCATCCCCTTCCCCCTCGCCTATTTTCCTCTCATGTCCCTTCCCTCTCCATCCCTCCTTTGGCGCACCCCCCCTCCCCCTCACCCCCCCCAAGGGGTCCACAACTCTTTTGTGGATACGTGTGTGGCGAGCACAGGGCCCCGAGCTATTGCAGCCTTCTTTCTCTACAGGGCTGCATTTCCTTCCCCTTCCCCTCCTTTCCCCTCCTTTCCCCTCCTTTCCCCTCCTTTCCCCTCCTTTCCCCTCCTTTCCCCTCCTTTCCCCTCCTTTCCCCTCCTTTCCCCTCCTTTCCCCTCCTTTCCCCTCCTTTCCCCTCCTTTCCCCTCCTTTCCCCTCCTTTCCCCTCCTTTCCCCTCCTTTCCCCTCCTTTCCCCTCCTTTCCCCTCCTTTCCCCTCCTTTCCCCTCCTTTCCCCTCCTTTCCCCTCCTTTCCCCTCCTTTCCCCTCCTTTCCCCTCCTTTCCCCTCCTTTCCCCTCCTTTCCCCTCCTTTCCCCTCCTTTCCCCTCCTTTCCCCTCCTTTCCCCTCCTTTCCCCTCCTTTCCCCTCCTTTCCCCTCCTTTCCCCTCCTTTCCCCTCCTTTCCCCTCCTTTCCCCTCCTTTCCCCTCCTTTCCCCTCCTTTCCCCTCCTTTCCCCTCCTTTCCCCTCCTTTCCCCTCCTTTCCCCTCCTTTCCCCTCCTTGCTCCTTTCCTGTCGCCTTCTCCTCTCCCTCTCTTGGTGTCCTTGCTTATGTTGGCCTCCGCTATCCTCCTGGTTCTGTTGGTTTTACAATTTGGGTTTGTTGCGTAATCATCTCCTTTTGGCATTCCTTGGTCCCCCTCTGGGGTTTGACCTCCATTACAAAATTTCTCCTCCATAGTGAGAGCCATTTGGGGAAGAGCACCTTACCTAGTGTCTCTGATGTGCGCCCTCCTTGTACATTCCACCTTTCATTTCATGTCGTTGTCTGATGCTAGGGTGCATAGCCAGCACGGTAGCCAGCCCATGTGGTGGGGTCGCTATGTAGCCTTTTGGTTGAGCCCCCTGAACACACAGGGATCACACTTCTGATAGCTGGGCTGTGACCTCCTCATGCATGCCTTGGAGTGGTTGCTCGTCATCCTGGAGCATCCCGGCAATGGCCGCCATGCCAGACGGCCCTTGCTGTGGCTGGGTGGCGCCCGTGAGGAGAGCCCCTGATCGGACTGGGTGGTATCAGGGCGGACGCTATGCAAATGGAACGCATACTAGTCCAGAACTCTGGCCGTTCTTCTGCGGCTGTCTCTCTGCATGGAACTGATTCATCAAGTGCTGCTTCTCTTGCCCCTTCGGCCTTCCCTTCCATGGCTACCCCCTGGGAAGAGGGTCAGGCCCATCGGCTAGGGGCGAAACCTTGCCCCCATTATCTAGTTTGCACCAGGACTGATGGAGATACTTTCACCAATACCAAACCTATATTCCTTGTGGAACACATTGAAGACAAGTTTGGCGTAGTGGACTCCCTGAGCAAGATGCGGTCGGGTTTGTTGCTGATCAAAACTGCTTTAGCTGCCCAATCTGCAGCCCTTCGTGCCTGTACCCATCTTGACACAATTCCTGTGTCCATTACCCCTCACCAGTCTCTAAATATGGTAGGTGTGATTTTTCACAGGGACCTCATTCTTCAAACTGATGAGGAACTTCGGGACAATCTCGGAGCCCGCATCTCGTGGTAGTGCAGTAGCGTTCTCGCTTCCCACGCCCGGGTTCCCGGGTTCGATTCCCGGCGGGATCAGGGATTTTCTCTGCCTCGTGATGGCTGGGTGTTGTGTGCTGTCCTTAGGTTAGTTAGGTTTAAGTAGTTCTAAGTTCTAGGGGACTGATGACCATAGATGTTAAGTCCCGTAGTGCTCAGAGCCATTTGAACCATTTTTTTGACAATCTCGGACGGCAGGGTGTTCACTTTGTTCGGCGTGTTCAGAAGGGTCCTAAAGACAATCGCATTGATACTGGTGCCTTTATCCTGGCCTTTGAAGGGGATACCCTCTCTGAGAAAGTTAAGAATATGGTTTATTGATGTGATGTGAAGCCGTACATCCCACCTCCTATGAGGTGTTTTAAATGCTTGCACTTTGGACACATGTCTTCCCACTGTTCACAGGCCCCTCTCTGTGGTGACTGTGGACGTCCACTCCATGAGGGGAGTCCCTGTGTTCCCCCCCGTGTGTGTAAATTGTCATGATAGTCATTCTCCACGTTCACCAGATTGCCCAGTATATAAGAATGAAAAGAAGATACAGGAGTATAAGTCCCTCGATCGCTTAACCTACACAGAGGCCCGTAACAAATATACACGTCTTCACCCTGTGTTCATGACATCTAGTTACGCCTTGGTTACATCTTCACCCCTTCCTCCCCCTTCCTTACCCCCATCCCGGACCCCTCTCCTCCCCCCTCCCCTGCGGCTCCCACACCTTCTCCTCTGGGCGCTGCTCCCCCTCCCCAGCCAGAGAAGTGTCCCACTCCTTCGGCGTCTGCCGGTCAAGGGCGCCTCTCCCGGGATGCCCCTTCCCGGCACCTTCCAGGCCGAAGGTCTGCTGCCGCGAGAGCCGCGGTCTGACGGCCCCCAGGTCGCCCGGTTTCTTTCTGTTCCTGATCTTGCTGCAGCTGGCTCCTTTATGCCACACAGCCCTCCTCGATCTCAGCCTGAAAAGAAGAAGAAACGTAAGTCCCGGGACAAAGAGCCTCTGGTGTCACCAGAGGTCCCTTCTCCGACTTCACAACCAGATTCTGACCTGTCGTTCATGGATGTAGGCCCCTCCTTGTCGGTGACGGGTGGGGACCCGGCGGTATGACTGGCTTTAGCGTGTTCAGCCTCCATTTAAATCATCGTTCTGTGGTTCTCCCATGGAATTGTAGTGGATACTATCGTCACCTTCTGGAATTGAATTCCCTTCTTTCGTCTTACTCTGGAGCTTGTGTGGTTCTCCAGGAATCTCATTTTACTGATTCTCACTCACCAACCCTCCGTGGGTTCCGTGTTTTCTGCCGAAATCGGGTCGGACCCCTGTGGGCTTCTGGTGGCATTTGTACGTTGGTCCGCACAGACATTGCTAGCACGTGGATTCCTCTTCAAACTACATTGGAAGCGGTTGCTGTTAGGGTCCACCTAGACTCTGCGGTCACAGTTTGCAATCTTTATCTCCCTCCTGACAGGACTCTTACACTTGCTGCCTTAAATTCCCTTCTTCAGCAACTTCCTCCTCCCTTCCTCCTCCCTTCCTCCTCCTTGGGGATTTTAATGCTCATCATCCCTTGTGGGGCAGTGCCTTTCCATCTAGACGAGGTCTTCTTATAGACCAGTTTATTGCAGACCACGACTTGTGCCTTCTTAATGTTGGCTCCCCTACTCATTTCAGTGCCGGTCATGGTACCTTTTCTGCCATTGATCTTTCTTTCTTCTCCCTCTCTCCTCCCTTCGTTACACTGGTCGCCACACGACGACCTTTGTGATAGCGCCCATTTCCCTTTTATTATCTCGCTCCCTTCCCGCTCCCCGATGGACAGGTTACCTCGTTGGTCTTTCCAACGCGCCGATTGGCCTCTATACATTGCACAGGTCGTGTTTTCTCCCTCTTTGTCGGGTTGTATTGATGACGTCCTACGTGACGTGTCTGACGCGATTGTTCGCGCTGCTAACCTTGCTGTCCCGCGCTCGTCTGGACCGTTTCGTCGCCGGCAAGTCCCATGGTGGAGTACGGCCATTGCCATTGCCATCCGTGATCGCCGTCGAGCTTTGCAACTATTTTAGAGGCACCCATCCGTACCCAGCCTTACTACCTTTAAACGCCTATGCGCTAAAGCCCGTTATTTATTCAAACAGAGCAAGCGGATATGTTGGGAACGATTCGTTTTTTCCCTTGGTTCTACTGTCCCTCTGTCACGGGTATGGGCTACACTTCGCTCTCTCTCAGGTTGCCACCGGCAGTCCACCCTCCCAGGCCTTCACCTCCCAGATGTCCTTCGTACGGACCCATTAGTTCTTGCAGAACATCTTGCGACCCATTTTGCAGTGGCATCAGCATCAGCCTCCTATCCAGCTGCTTTCCTTCACCAGAAACAGCGGGCTGAAGCTTCCACCTTATGTTTTACCCCTTGTGAGTCAGAATCTTACAACGAACCTTTTACTGAATGGGAATTTCTTTCTGCTGTATCTTCTTCTCATGATACGGCCCCTGGCCCAGATTCCATTCATAACCAACTGCTTCAACATCTCAGTGCTCCACAACGGCAACATCTTCTTCGGGTGTTTAACCGTATCTGGCTCCAGGATGACTTCCCTTCTCAGTGGAGGGATAGCATCGTGGTTCCTGTCCTTAAGCCTGGTAAGAACCCCCTATCTGTTGACAGCTATTGGCCAATTAGTTTGACCAATGTTGTTTGTAAGTTACTTGAACGGATGGTAGCCCGTCGGGTCAATTGGGTCCTCGAATCTCGGGATCTATCATTTACTTCGCTTGGAATCCCCAGTTCGGCAGGCTTTTTCCCAGCGCCGCCATTTGGTTGCAGTGTTTCTTGAACGTTGCAAGGCCTATGACACGGCCTGGAGCCATCACATCTTACTTACCCTTCATCAGTGAGGTCTTTGGGGCCCACTCCCGATTTTTATCCGCCAGTTCCTGTTCCATCGGTCATTCAGAGTTCGAGTTGGTACTGTTTTTAGTTCTCCACGGACCCAGGAGACGGGCATCCCACAGGGTTCTGCCTTGAGTGTCCTTCTTTTCCTCATTGCTATCGATGTTGTGGCCTCTGTCAGTTCTTTGGTCGCCCCTGCCCTGTATGTGGATGGTTTCTGCATTTGGGTTAGTTCCTCTTCGATGGCATCTGCAGAGCGGCAGCTCCAGGGAGCTATATGGCGTGCCTCTGCATGGATCCTCTCAAATGGGTTTCAATTCTCTCCTCTAAATTCGCGGGTGGTCCACTTACGTCACCGTACTACGATCCACCCTGATCCAGAGCTCTATGTCGATGCCCAACGATTGCCTGTGGTCCCACAGTTTCGTTTCCTGGGTCTTCTTTTTGACAACAAGCTCACTTGGCTGCCCCACATCAGACATCTGAAGGTAGGATGTTTCCGTCAACTCAATGTCCTTCGCTTCCTTGCCCACTTCTCTTGGGGTGCGGGCCGTTCCCTCCTTCTCCGTCTTTATCGTGCTCTAGTTCTGTCTCGCTTGGACTATGGTTGTCAAGTTTATGGTTCAGTTGCTCCTTCCACACTGCACGTGCTGGATCCAGTCCACCATCTAGGTATCCGTTTGCCCACCGGTGCCTTCCCTACTAGCCCTGTTGATAGTCTCCTGGTTGAAGCTGCAATCCCCCGCCCCCCTTTCTGTTCGGCGGTCCCAGCTTCTGGTGTCTTATGCACTCGCTATCCGTTCCTCTCCCACTCATCCTTCCTATTCTATCCTGTTCCCAGGCCATGGACGTCGCCCACCCTACTCCCGCCCTCGGGCGGGTTTACCGGTTGGGCTCCGCCTTGTCTCTTTGCCGTGATTTTCAGCTTCCTTTTTTGTCCTGCCTTCCTCGCTCCCTCCCCTCCACCCCCCCCCCCCCCCTTGGTTCTTGAGAGGCTACTCCCCTGTCTAATAAACTTCGTGCGATTAAGGTGACACCAGGCCCTGGCGTTCTTCCTTTCGCCTCTCCTGAAAGGACTCGACCACACTGTGTCGTCTCCGCATTGGCAATACCAGGCTGACCCATGGTTTCCTTTTGCGTGATGAGCCACCCCCACTTTGTGGTTGTGGAGCCTTCCAGTCAGTAGCCCACATTTTGGTTGAATGCCCCTTCTTTTGGCTCTGTGTGCTAAGTGCAGACTCCCCCACACTTTACCTTTGATATTGGCTGACGATTCCCAGATGGTCTCTCTGGTTCTCGGTTTCCTCTGGGAAAGTGGATTTTATTCTCAGTTTTAAGGTTTTCAATCTCTCTCTGGTATTGGGGCAGGGCGGTGAGTGTTTGGGTGTCTCCCACTGTAAGCAGAGTTCGGAGATTCCCGATTCACCTCCCTGACCGAAATCCTCTTTTCTTCCCCTTTTACTCTGTTTTTACCCTTTTTTTAAAGAATTGGTTAGTCTCCTTTTCCCATACGTATTTCTACATTCTAGCGGTTGTACCTTTTAAGTCACAGGTGGTCTTGTCTATGCTGCTTCAGCATAGCGTTGGGTTCGTTCTCTTGCTGACTTCCCTCGTTTTGTTTTTACCGTTGACAACATGACTGCCCCTTTACGTTTTTAGCCTTTTCACTTTTATTGTTCTGGCTTTCCTGAGATGTCACATTAGCGGAATGGACCACATTTGAAACAAGGGACTGATGACCTTGCTGTTTGGTCCCTTATACCTCAAACAACCAACCAACCACTCACCACCCTTTCTGTCCCCTCCTGCTTGCCTCCTTTTCCCTTCTCCTTTGTCCACCCTCCCTGGAAGATCCTCCCAGTTTTTGATTCATTATCAAGTGTGCTGCATTAGTGTTGTATTCGGTGCAGTTATACAGTGTCATCTGGTGATGTGGTTTTAATTGTGTGCTCGACCTGTATATAGTCCATGTTGGTTCGTGTGTTCTTTTATACTGTGACCGACATTTAACTTGTTTATGCCTCCAGTGTTTAAGTCCGCTTCAAATTGCCAGCTGTTATCTTTTGCTGTCCCCCAGTGCATGTCCCCGTATTAGTGTGTATTTTAATTCCCATCATCTCCATTTAAAGTGTTTTTATGTCCCTCTTTTTATCCCCCTATTATGTAAGAGTTCGCCTTTCTGTATTTTGTTTGTAAAGCCCTTTGCCTGAAGAGCGGTATAGTGTGCCGCTGCCAGCCCTCCACTGCCTATGTGCGCCAGGGGAATTAAATTACAATAAAGAAAAAAAAGTTTGGAAATTTACCAGGTAGTTTTCGAGGCTTTATTCCTTGGGACCACCTTTTTATAAGGTTATTTGCGAATGTGGATCTGCTTCCAATGCCTTTTTCTATTTACTTTCGTGTGTTCCTTACATCAAATTTTGGAATTTCTTCCGGTTTGCATGATGCATCTCGCCTTGGACTCAGATGAGTGAATTTTTTATATATCTCTGTCTTTGTCTATGTCGTGTATTGTGTTAATGATGTGTATTAGAGGGCATAAACGTTTCCCTTGGAGGTGATATGCCATGTGTAGTTTATATAACTTTAAAAATATACTTAATCTGTACGAGACCTGGTCACTGAATGGAAACGTTATGAATTTCTTTTATATACACTCCTGGAAATTGAAATAAGAACACCGTGAATTCATTGTCCCAGGAAGGGGAAACTTTATTGACACATTCCTGGGGTCAGATACATCACATGATCACACTGACAGAACCACAGGCACATAGACACAGGCAACAGAGCATGCACAATGTCGGCACTAGTACAGTGTATATCCACCTTTCGCAGCAATGCAGGCTGCTATTCTCCCATGGAGACGATCGTAGAGATGCTGGATGTAGTCCTGTGGAACGGCTTGCCATGCCATTTCCACCTGGCGCCTCAGTTGGACCAGCGTTCGTGCTGGACGTGCAGACCGCGTGAGACGACGCTTCATCCAGTCCCAAACACGCTCAATGGGGGACAGATCCGGAGATCTTGCTGGCCAGGGTAGTTGACTTACACCTTCTAGAGCACGTTGGGTGGCACGGGATACATGCGGACGTGCATTGTCCTGTTGGAAATGCAAGTTCCCTTGCCGGTCTAGGAATGGTAGAACAATGGGTTCGATGACGGTTTGGATGTACCGTGCACTATTCAGTGTCCCCTCGACGATCACCAGTGGTGTACGGCCAGTGTAGGAGATCGCTCCCCACACCATGATGCCGGGTGTTGGCCCTGTGTGCCTCGGTCGTATGCAGTCCTGATTGTGGCGCTCACCTGCACGGCGCCAAACACGCATACGACCATCATTGGCACCAAGGCAGAAGCGACTCTCATCGCTGAAGACGACACGTCTCCATTCGTCCCTCCATTCACGCCTGTCGCGACACCACTGGAGGCGGGCTGCACGATGTTGGGGCGTGAGCGGAAGACGGCCTAACGGTGTGCGGGACCGTAGCCCAGCTTCATGGAGACGGTTGCGAATGGTCCTCGCCGATACCCCAGGAGCAACAGTGTCCCTAATTTGCTGGGAAGTGGCGGTGCGGTCCCCTACGGCACTGTGTAGGATCCTACGGTCTTGGCGTGCATCCGTGCGTCGCTGCGGTCCGGTCCCAGGTCGACGGGCACGTGCACCTTCCGCCGACCACTGGCGACAACATCGATGTACTGTGGAGACCTCACGCCCCACGTGTTGAGCAATTCGGCGGTACGTCCACCCGGCCTCCCGCATGCCCACTATACGCCCTCGCTCAAAGTCCGTCAACTGCACATACGGTTCACGTCCACGCTGTCGTGGCATGCTACCAGTGTTAAAGACCGCGATGGAGCTCCGTATGCCACGGCAAACTGGCTGACACTGACGGCGGCGGTGCACAAATGCTGCGCAGCTAGCGCCATTCGACGGCCAACACCACGGTTCCTGGTGTGTCCGCTGTGCCGTGCGTGTGATCATTGCTTGT
The DNA here is from genome assembly GCF_023898315.1 of Schistocerca nitens. Taxonomy (NCBI): domain Eukaryota; kingdom Metazoa; phylum Arthropoda; class Insecta; order Orthoptera; family Acrididae; genus Schistocerca; species Schistocerca nitens. Next base: position 588,441,602 of record NC_064618.1, read on the forward strand.
ACAGCCCTCTCGCAGTGTCCGGAGCAAGTATGGTGGGTCTGACACACCGGTGTCAATGTGTTCTTTTTTCCATTTCCAGGAGTGTAGTTCCTCGTTTTGTGTTAAATGATTCTTTATGGACTTCATGAAATTGTGAATTTCATCGACGACAATGATGTGATAGGCGTTTTTCGTGCTTCATTTCGCAACCAGCCAAGTTCTTTCTCAACTTCCTTAGTGGCAGTTTGCGGAGTGTGTCTCTGAACGACAAAAGGCCTTTTTATGTTGAGCAGGATAACATGATGCGGCTGGAGTAATGATATCTGAAGATCTAGGCTTATGATAAATACTAAAACCATGTTTATATTCATTCACTGCGATGGAAATATCTAAGCAGCTAGGTTTGTTTATAACATTAACTGGTGCTGTATGATTATTTTTCTTACGTGCTTTAATCTGCAAACGTAGAGAAGGTATTTTGGGATTTGTATTTTTCCAGAAGTTCTCTCTTTTTTATCCTGTAATAGGAAACAGTTACTATACATAGTTTTCTGATTTCTGTTTGAAGTTTATTTAACGGGTTATTACTTATTCCTATAAAATTATTTACCGATACAAATTTTTACGATTTCTGACTGTAATAGTGAGTATAATGAGGGAAAAGTCAATAAGCTTGTAAACTATCATTACACCTTCCAGCTTGCAGAGACGAGTCCAAATATTTATAGTCCTGCTAATGTATTCCTTGCTTGATATAGGAAACATGTATATTAATGTTCCTATAAACGATAAAGTAAAAGTAAGTTTGTACCGCAGAAGACACTTTCCTCTGCGGCCAACCAAAGTGTTAGACTTACGTCCTTGGTGATCAAGGCATTATGCTGTTTTAATTTGTGATTGTCATGACATACAGAAAGCTCTAAACCGTAAGTTGCTGATGGGTTTTTAGCTTCATTTTCAATTATGTTGACACCTGCAGCTAATTTCGCTTGTTCCGTTTTATTTAATTTTTCAGAACCTATTGCCTTTTTGGCATGAGCTAGTGATTTTTTAGTTAGTTTCTTTCCAACAGTGGGTTGAGGTCAGAGTTTCAAGCCTTTCTTTGAGAGTGGATGTTCATTCTTAGGGAAAGCAATTGTGGTGTTGTAAATACCATGTCGTAAAATTCATAGCGCATCTGGATTTGATGCTTCCTCATATTTTCTGACTGTTTTTGGGATGCAGATAGTGTCTTGTTTCATTTTACGCAGCAGTGTTGGCTTGCTTTGCTGTCTACGCACTCTCAGTTTTAAGTATTCGTTGACCGGATGCAATTGTAGCAGGTTAAGAAGTTACTTAGCATTAAACTATTTCGAATTTTCGCTTTGTCATGTGAACTGCATTTGAGTCTGCTAATATTCTCGTAATTATTGTGTGTTATTGAATTTTACATGAGCAACAAGTCTTACCTGCAGTTTTATGAAAGCGAGAACATCTCTTGCTGCCTGGCTCTGAAGTTTCATTATTATTTTCCCCGTGTTAATTGATACTCATTCCGTAACTGTTGTTCAGTTAAGGAAAGTTCCTCCAGTTGCTTCATTGGAACTTTATTTAGTCCACACGACCTGTTTCGGTCTTTATCTTGACAACTATGGTGTGTATCTTAAACAGACAGATTTTAATATATAATATGATGGATATGTAGATTGTTTTGCGGCGTTAAATGAGACAATGCCTATGTATGTACAGTACAAGTGGAAAACGAACATAAAGATTACGTCAAGCTGTACAGAAGCAAGGCCAAATAATAAAAACAATATAGGTGAAGTGGATTCACAATCTTTTCGCGTCCAGTGAGCCCTGAGGAAAATGGACATGTCTTATTTATAAAAACTGAACAGTCCGATAACTTAAAATTTTTATATGATTTAGTTGAAAAATATCTGACGTGTTTCAAAGCAACTGTTCAGTTTTTCAGATCAAATGCTGATAGTACACGACAATGAAATAAAAGTGAAATCGATAAAAAAAATTTCACATTGAATGCCGACGTGAGAAAAATGGGCGTGTCGTAATAAAAATGTACAGTCTGATATATAAGAACTTAACAGGCTTTAGGATGAAGAAGTTGTTGTATCAAGGCGTTTCAGAACTGCAACTGCAGTTCTCAAATAAAGTGTTGAACGTTAATCATTAGGAATTAATGAAAATGTAAAATATTTCCAATGAACAAGCCTTCCAAGTTCGGCGTAAAAGTACAACCTCTGACGAGTAAAAATTAAACCACCAGGAACCGTGAAGGGCTGCAGCATGCTAAACTGCGTAGTTTTAAATGTATCGACACTCTCATTTTTTTCATGAAGTCGTAGGGTGCTTCATCTTCACTGATTTTATCATTTGATGTTGCTTTTCGACAGTATAAGTTGTATATTCTTTCTGCACTTGTACTGTATTGTCTCTCACCTCCATTATGAAAAAAATTTAAATCTATATACGCATCATATTTAAGCATTAACATCTGACTTTCAGATAACCTAGAAAATATCCTAATATAAAGTCTGGAACCTCCTGTGTACTTTCTAATTAGGTAGATGGAACGGCTTTTGATTAACAATATTTTTTATTCATTTCTTAAAGTTCACTTCTTGTAGAGAACGGGTTGCTTATCACGAAATTGTCTCCGTAAACTGGGGCCACAGCAACAAATTTAGTCCATATGATGATTATGGAGTGAATTTTACGTTTTAAAAAACGATGGCCTATTTTGTACAAAAAAGGAGGGCTCTCCACAGAAGCTTGAGAAAGAAGTGCAACGACGAGTAAAGCTAATGTTCCGTCCTGCTATTCGTTCAGACTTTAGATATCACCCAGACAATCGATATCTGGTACCCACTTTTCATTTTATTTGTTTCAATATGAAGCATATTGTCTATTTACGTTCGCCAATAACAAAGCCTCTTACACTTCCCCGATGACCGATTTACAACGGAAGTTTTCCAAACTGAAGCAAATAAAAATCCGCGTAGGTTGTTGTGAAACACATCCCATACCTGCTGCAGTCCCTGTCGAAGAAGGGTAGTGTCATACGTTCAAACATTAACATAGCACCGCACATACCATTTGCTTGTTGTATACCAGCTGCGTGGTAAACAGATAAGAAATGTTCTTCTGACACACTATGGTCCAAATCCGTTCTTAAAGCGTTCAACCTTAAGTGTTCGGCGAATGTAAACGTACATTTCGGAAGTCAATGCTAAATGGTCCTCGTTTCACAGGATTGGAAAGCTTATAGCTGTCTTCGTCTTAATCGTAAAAACTTATATTTTTGGATGAAATTTTCACGAATTTCTTGTCGGAAGATATTTATTACGTTGACGAAAGAGGAAGCTTGAGTGGATGTAAAAAATATGACGCAGCAAGCAATCCGTGAAACGTTTATCCAAGGATGTTTCGGCTAGAAATAACGTTCTCGTAGCTAATATTGTTGTAGAACGTACTCTGTGAGGTAAAAAATGTACTGGGACCAATAGTTTGATATAAAACGCTAGCCAGTGTTGATGCAAGATTTTTCTATAGAAACGGGTGATTCATCCTCTTTCTTTACATATATGCTTTCCCCTGCCTGTCCAAAATGAGGTGTATCTGAGATACAGTGGCGACGCGTTTCGTGGTGTCTCCCTCATGATATTCATTGATGAACCACAGACAGATTTTCTGTCTTTCAGCGCTGCTTCCTTCTTGGCGATGTGTGCCCTCCTTAATGAGCTACCAGCCGCAACGACGAGACGTGGCATTCACGGTCACTGACGTATGTAACGTAAAGCATTCAGCACTCCCATTAATGAATGTGGCGGCACAAGGGTTCCAGAGACGCACGACGCAGTAATATGTTCCAAGAAAATCAATACGCAGCCCATAAATGGTACATTGGTGACAAGGCTGTTGTAATGATCAACAGAGTGGGCGCCCTGAAACTGCGGAAATTTTTTATTGCAAACTTATCGAGTACTGCGGAAGGGGCGACCTTCTTCAAAGTTATTGGTTTAATATTGTTGCTCGATAGAACGGCAGTCGACTCCATAAACATGAGAGGAGCAAGAGGGAAAGCGGATTCCTGTAAAAAAAAAAAAAAAAAAAAAAAAAAGAGGCAGACCAGAGTGAGGTCAGTTCTGTGAGATCGATTCTCGTATAGAAAGGCTTACTTGTTGGAGTACCTTGAGACTGGTTTACGTCAATCTCTGCGGAAATTTTGCAGCCGAGCGTGGAGATGTACATTACAGACTGTAAAGACATTCTCTCTGGGAGCACACTATGATTTGCAGCTGTATATGAGATTTTCAGTATTTAACAGGAATAAAAATTCGCGGTCTGGAAAGAAATTTTGTTTCATTGGTTTACATTGTGCTGCTTCAAATGTTGTTGTGATTTGTTTAAACTGATAAATTGAAAAACTTCGTGTCAGTTCTGTTTTGCACGAATTACCACAGATAAAAACTTTTCACCAGTTGGTGAAAGCTTATAAGAAGTCTATTCATTTGGTTTTAGGGTATAAGAAATGGGTATTTTAGCTAATTCCAGTTGCGGACGTACTTCATGATAACGATGAAAATGAGAATACCATGAAAATCCACAATACGGAACTGGAAGTTCGGCCAATAACTGAGTCCGAATATCACAAGAAAAAGTGATATATTTTGATTGAAACGTGAGCTTCGTACGAGCTAGGCGTTACATTTGGTGAATACTGAACACAAGAAAATATGAAAAACAATTTGTCGTCGACATTTGGACGGTTCTAAAAAATAATATGCATTTTATTGCGTGAAAATTTTACTGTGGATGAGCTATCAGAATCGGAACAGCAATGACAGGAATGGTTGAGGAGTCGCTACTTCTCAATGAAGAATGAATACTAGATTTGATTGGACAGAGATTATGGTTGCTTTTTTTATAGCTTGTCAGACGGTAGGGAGCTTGGCTAGCGAAGTTGTATATGCTACAGCAATAGTTCATTATCAGAAAACAATGTAAATCTTAACAGTTTTTAAAATACACAATGTAATACTGGGAGCACTGATGACCCCTAAATAAGGCACTGGAACCCAAGGCTCACCAAATCAGTAAATACAGTTCTTAAAATGCGCGGGTGCAGGGCAATAATATTGAAAAAACATCCAGAAATACGTTCTCCTTCCTTTCTGTATGAATCAAAATAGTTTATTGCACTGAGCAGTTGCAGTAATAATTGTCAAATGGTGTCACTTGTTAACAGATAATTTTAAGTCAAGACCTTCAAGTGATCAAACCAATAATTACAGTTAAAACTACACGAACGGCTCATACCAAGTAATAAATGTCTACACTGCAAAGCCCGTTTAAGTATCTGAAGTACAAATTTCATTAAGGAACGAGAAGTCTCGCCACTGAAAATCAGTGTACACCAACACTGATCAACCTCAAGTGGCCAAAATTTCACTCCTCAAAGCTTTAGTAACCTGTAAGACAAATACAAGACAAGAGATTAAACGGCCAGTGGCCATGTATACAAGTTTTAAAAGGGGCGAAAGTGTTTCGGGTTTTACACGAAAATTGGTTAAGAATACAACATAGCCGTTAATAACTACTTAAAGGGACCTTAAGCTTACGTCCAAACACGCCTCTGCGTACAGGTAGGCTACCAGGCTAATAAACACTATTACTTAAGGAGGGTTTTGCAGGAATCAGCTGTAATAAATCACAAGAGAAACTAATTACAAATTTGAAGACCCTCTGGCCGGTATCATCTACAATTGAAATACAGATTGTCAGAGTAAGGCAAACACTTAATATCAGGGACTTATAAGCAAGCAAACAACGGCAGTAGCCGGTCAAATATGCAGAAAGAATTAGCAAAGTCTGGCCGGCAGGAACGGCAATCAAACAAATCACAATATAATTATTACACAGATGGCTGATTGGGCAAACAGCTAATAAGAAGTAATGTCGATTTACTAGAATCAGTCGGCGAGCTGTGTTATAAAAATATGTCTTCCACAGATTTACGGGGAATGTACATTACCAAAAATGTTCGGATGAAGGCCACAAGACGAGCTAAAGCGTAAAATGACACCTTTTTCCGGATTTTCTCTTGAATTCAGTAAAATCGGTATTAAATAATGGCTAATCTGTTCTGTAAAACACATACATACATACAAGCAGAATTAATTAAACACTGTGTTAATAAAATAAAAAATCCAATAAATTTAATCGCTGTGTCATTGGCTGTCGCCTCCACCACGGCTGCCGTCTACGCCTCGAGATGTCTTCGCCTTCGTTCACAGAATGGATTGCCCGGTATCTTTGGTGCCAGATGCTCGACACGCTGCCACACAGTAATGCCCTGTGGGTTGCCATCGCGCCAGATGCTTTCAGCCGACACTATTCGATCTCAATGCGCCATCCGCTGCGGTATGGAGGGCGCCACGATCGCTGGACAGCCGGCACTGTTTCGCATCCGCGAAGCCACGTGACGCCGGCTATTTCCGGGTATTCCTACGCCGGGCGGCCTATATAGGACTGCAGCTTGCAGCTCTCCACCAGTATGTGCCGCAGAGTCGACCGCCGAACAAACAACCAGTCACTAATACTGCACTTCCGGACGAAGACAACGCAAGTGCACCAACGATCGCCACCACAACTGATTCCGACATTGGAGAATAATCGATGGGGACAGACTGTGTGCTTTCTCATGTATCTTCATAGGATTGTTTTCAGAGAGTAACAGTTATTCTTATCAGATCACAACGACCTCTTTTGTTCTTTGTAGAGATTAAATTTCTGTTGTTCATGTTTTCTTATTGGTTCCTGAGAGAAACAAATTCTGCTTTAAATGAATTATATCCATAGGGGATGCTGTTGAACTCCGTGACTGTTCCTTTTAGGGTGTAGGAAAAATTTCCGCTACCAGTCACAATAAAAGTTTGTCACACGACCGGTTTCGAGCTTGAGTCCATCCACAGGTGTTTCTATATTCATGTGCATGTTTATATTGCTGGAGATCACTGTATAAATAAAACAAAATTATTTGGTGACTAAACAGATAAAAGTGGGACGATTGTACGTGGCAAGGCAGCATTTGTCGAAATTATGTCTGCACTTAAATATGAAGCTTCATTATTATAATTACGCTGTGGTGTCAGTTTTTCCACTTAATTGTACACTTATCATTTTCATGTCCATGTTTCAGTTTTATAAAGTTGAGTTGCATATTTCGCTATTAGGATGTGCACTCGTGAAATACTCTGTTTTTACATACAGACATTTGGTTTATGGTCAAAGAACATAGACGTAGCAGGTGTGAAGATGTTCCTCATACAGATACATGTAGGTTATGCTCAAATAACTTAGCCATAGGAAGTGTAGGGATGTTGCACATATAGAAACTTAAAAAGCTATAATAGACTGCGAAGATTTTTGATGCGCATTATGAAATTATTATCCACATTTGTGGGAGAACTTACGTCTAGGAAATAGTGATGTTATACACATGAAATTTTGAAAGTTATTACAAATTATGAAAATGCATTACAGTTTGTGTTTATGGTATAACTTCTACAAATTACAATACTGACACTTGAACTGTTGTATGACTGCACATCGGATTTCCATAGCATATTACTTTATTATGTCAGAGGATAATGAGTTTTGGATTTTGAATATTTCTTGAAATATCTGGAGATAAGATTCGTTTGCAAGCTCCACTAGTTCATTGAGAATAAGGCCTGGTGAGTTAGAACTGTGGATACATACTTATAGCTCTAAAAGCAGATTCGTTTACTTTCCTTTGTTCACAGTGTCTCGTATTTGTAGATTGTCTGTAATGGCTGTGGCTGAGTAACCGTGATCTTTTAGATAAATTACAAAGGTGGATTTGTCAAACTTATTTAGCCGGAAGGCATCCATATTCTTATGGTATCTTATAGGGAAACTCCTTCCAGTTTGGCCTATCTAGAACTCTGGGAAATGGTCACATAAAAGTTTGTAAATATCTGATTTCTGGTGGCATTGGTTATTTATCTTACTGTTATGAATAATGTGCTGTTGTAGCTTGTTGTTAATGCTGAAAGAAATTTGAATACCGGTTCTCCGAAAGAGATTGGCAATTTGGTATGAAAATTTACCTGTAAAGGGTATGCGGGCAAATGTCTTTCTGCTTTCTTGTGAATCTGATTTAGGAGGTGTGCGGTGTTTCTTTTTGATCCTGTTGTTAAGTTTATCAATTACATCTGAGTTGTATCCACTTCTACGTGAAATTTCTTTGGTAATGTTAAACAAAAAGAAATTATCCTGCGGACTAAGTGGGATTTTATGTAAACGATTCAGTGTGGATCTGAAGAATGCCATTTTGTGTTGTACTGGATAACATAAGGAGTTGTCAATGAAAGCATCACTAGTGGTGGGTTTTCTGAAAATCTGGAACGCATATTTGTTTTTACATTCGATTTTGTAAGGTGAAGAAAATTGATGCTCTTTTCTACTTCATGTTCTACAGTGAAGGTGATGTTGTTGTGCATGCTGCTGAAGCCTTCAGCTAGTTTCTCAATTTCTTCAGTTGTAACACTGTACAAGATAATTGTATCATCCACATACATTTTTAGTATGTTATTTTGTTTTCAAGTGAACAATCTGAGCTGAAAAATTTATTTTCTATATGGTTAATGTAAATAGCTGCAAGTATTCCTGCCAAACTACTGCACATTGCAAGACCAAATTCTTGTTTATAACCCTCCCTCAGGTGTGTGTGTGTGTGTGTGTGTGTGTGTGTGTGTGTGTGTGTGTGTGTGTGTGTGTTGTCCTTAGAATAAGTTATTTTAAGTAGTGTGTAGGTCTAGGGCCCGATGACCCTAGGAGTTTGGTTCCTTAGAAACGCGCACACATTTTTCTTCTTGTTTATAAATTTTGTTATTAAAAGTAAAATAATCACGTGGTAGGACTAGTTTTGTCAGGTCAATGAGTTAACATATCTCAGCCTTGCATAGCTTTTGTGTTTTTAATAGGTTGTTTTTAATAGGTTGTTTTTAATTATCTGAATAGTGTTATGTGTAGGAATGTTGGTTTAAAAGTTTACTATGTCCATTGAAGCAAATTTTACACCCTCTGGTATTGGTAAGTCTTTCATGTGTTCAATAAGTTCATAGCTGCTCTTAATTGAAAAATTATTTTCATAGGTATAAAAGTTATTGAGAATGTCTAAGTTTCTAGCTGATAAAATACGCTGGACTGTTTCTTGAGTTGACTATGGGGCGTATAGGACAATTTTCTTTATGAATCTTAGGTTGGAAACGTAGTTTTGATGCTGATGGGTTCATGACAAGGCATTTTTGAACATAAGAGTGAGATAATAGGAAGTCAAAAGATTTCAGTAGTTTCTTAAGCTGGACCTGAAATTTGTGTGGGGTCATTGTGTATTCCATATATGTTATTATTCTGGGAAAATTGTAGAGTTTCGTGGATATATTCAGATTCATACATAGGAACAGCTGACTTCCCTTTGAGATTTGACTACCAGAGCTTTGCTTTCAGACAGTTTTCTATTAATATTCCTGAGAAGTTTGAAGTCACAGTTATTTGATTTTTGATTTTGTAAGATTTTGTGTATGATACTCAAAAACTCATTATACTCTGATATAATAACAAAGTTATGTGCTGTGGGAATCTGATGTAGCAGTCATACAACACGTCAAGTGACATTATTGTAATTTGTAAGTCACATTGTAAACACAAACTGTAACTGTCATTTTCATAATTTGTAATAACGTTCAAATTTCATGTGTATAACATCATAGTACTTCCTAGATGTAAGTTCTCCGACATAAATGTGGATGAAAAAGTGTCATAATGCACATCAAAAAACTTCGCAGTCTATAATAGCTTTCTAAGTTTCTATATGTACAACATCCTTGAACTTCCTAAGGCAAAGTTCTTTGACCATAGCCCTCATGTTTGTATGTAAGACAAGTGTATTTCACGAGTGCACGTCGTAACAGTGAAATATGCAGCTCAACTTTATAAAACTAAAATACGGACATGAAAATGATAACAAGTGTGCAACTAAGTGGATAAACTGTCACCACAGCGTAAATGTAATAACGATGCTTCATCTTCATTTAAGTACAGACATATGCAAATGCTGCCTTTCCACTTACAGTTGTCCCACTTATCTGTTCAGTCACCAGCAAATAGTTTTTTGTATTTGTACAGTGGTATCCAGCAATATAAACATGTAAATGAATGTACAAGCACCTGAGAATGGGCTCAAGTTCGAAACCGGTCGTGTGACAAATAAATAATCTTTTATTGTGACTGTTAGCGGAATTGTGCTATTCAAGGCTACCTGGCAACTGTTATCTGTTTGTGTCCACCATCCCACAATTGGATATTTCAATAACAAGGCTGGTAGCTTTTCCTAGACAAGTAGCTTGCAGTAAAGTTTTTACTCTAAGTGCAGGTTGTGTACATGGTCAACAAAGCCACATTACCTAGTAATGTGGAAAGTAGGGGTTCTGAACTAAATTACAATGCACGTTCTCTACAAATTTAGAATACCTGTCCAAAAAAAGGTTAGAAAATACATTTGAGTGGATCCGCTCACAACAGAATATCGGAGGAACGACCGCAATTACCAGCTATATCAGAAAGGAACCAGCAAAAGGTCAGTTGAAACCAAATCGTTGGCAGTTAGAGAAAAGGCTTCACCATAAAGTCTACAAAGTAGGCACGTAACGGTTGCCCGAGCAGACTCGCCTCTTCTAGTGTTTCAGTAGCTGACAGTCGAAACTCCAGCAGGTGTGATTTAGCCAATAACAATCCACAGGCTGGGGCGCTGCCTTCCAGCTATGTTCGGTCTAAGTAAAGCCGGGCTTCCAACTCTCCACACTGCTGCTAGCTCGTTGCTTCTTTCTGCTTGCCGTTCACGCCCCTGTATCCCCCTTCCGCTGCTCAGTTGCTCTTTTGCGAGCTGGCGTCCTTCATTTTCCCAACCAACAGGCAGAGGCATACCTAGGGCAAATACTGCCGATAAGTGAGTGCAAGGGAGGTCACATGGGCACGGTACAGGATGTAAAACCGTTTTTCCTTATTGTTATGGAGATAGTAAATCAATAGAGAAAAAAACTACACAAGTTTTATCGACGAAATGTATGAAAAGTTTCGTGAGAAAACACGTAGATTTTCAAGATAAAAGAAATCATCTTTCGCCTTTGTTTTTTTTCCATACACGCTTGCAAATTGATCTCATAACAATAACTTCAAGCCATTATCATGAACAGTTCCGAAATAAGCACACATCAGAAAAGTTTAATAATACTGACAAAATTGCTTCTCGTTCTCATTTCAGGTACACAACGAGTCGTTTATGTTTTAATATCCACAGCAAAATTAATTTCGTTAGTTTGTAGTAGCTTGAATAAACTTTCATAGTTTTAAATGTTTTGCTGAAGGTAGGATAAAATGTTACTACAACCACGGGATGCAGACGTAACACAGGGAAAAAAATTACAAATTGTTTGTGCAACCACAGAAAGTTCGTAGGTATGCCTCCCAATAGTAGTGTAGCTTGCTATTATTATTCGACACTTCGACGTAGCATCAACTCAACATCCACATTTGGCAACAATTTGTTGAAAAATATAGTTATCTCCGCTAGAGTTCGTATTATTTATGTCGCTACTTGACTACTTTATAATACAATGAGGTGACAAAAGTCATGGCACACCTATCCTGTCGGACCTCCCGAGTAGTGCAGCAACTTGACGCGTCATGGACTCAACAATTCGTTGGAAGTCCCGTGCAGAGATATCGACCCCGGCTACCACCCATAGTTACGAAAGTGTTGCCGGTGCAGGATTTTGTGCACGGACTGACCTCCCAATTACGTCCCACAAATGGTTAGTTGGAATCATATCGGCGATCACAGTGGGCAAATTATTCGCTCGAATTGTCCAGAATGTTTTTCAAGCCAGTCACGAACTACTGTGCCAAATGACATGGCACATTGTCATCCATAAAAATTCAATTTTTCTTTGAATGAAAATGGTCTCCAAGAAGCCGAACATAACCATTTCTATCCAATAATCGACTCAGTTGGACCAGAGGATTCTGTCCATTCCACGAAAGCACAATCTAAACCATTATGGAGCCACCACCAGCTTCCTCAGTGCCCTGTTGACGGCATGGATCTATGGCTTCGTGGGATCTTCACCACACTCGGACTTTACCTCCAGCTCTTACCTCCTGATTTCGGGACTCATCTGACAAGGCCGTGTTTTCCAGTCGTCTAGGGCCTAACGGTTATGGCCACGAGCTCAGGGGAGATTCTGCAGATGAAGTCGTGCTGTGAGCAAGGACACTTATTTCCTGTAGTGTTGCTTGTCTGTTGGCACTGACACTTCGCAAATGCCGTTGGCTACTCTCGGTCGTGAAGTGAAGGCCGTCGGCCACTGTTTCGTCCATGGTGAGAGGTAATGCCTGAAATTTGGTGTTCTTGGTTCAGTCTTGACATTGTGGATCTCGGTTTACTAAATTCCCTAACGATTTCCGAAATGGAATGTCGCGTGTGTCTAGCTTCAATAACCACTCCGCGATCAAATCCGTTAAAGCCCATCGTGCGGCCATAATCTAGTCGGAAACGTTTTCACAAGACTCGCCTGAGTGCAAATGACAGCTGCGCCAATGCACTGCACTGCACTTTTATACCTTGGGTACGCTATACTGCCGCCTTCTGTGTATGTGCATACCTCTATTTCACGACCTTTGTCACCCCGGTTTACAATGGTATGTATTCGTGCTGAACAACCAAATCGTTTAAAGTTGTGTGGAGGACTCTAAATGATGTTCATATTGTCGGGCCCTCCGGAACCTGGTAGTTCTATAACGAATGTTTACGATAGAAGAAACTGGGTAATTTGTGATTATACGAAGAAAGTTCAAGGTAATCGGCCATGCAAGAAACACTTCGACATTTACTTGAAGTGGTCGAGGAAGGTACGGTCAAGGAAATTGAATTTTCTCAAACCATGATTTCTGACAGAAGCTTACCTCCTCCACATTTTGAATGTAAATGTTATAAGGTACCACATAAAATATTTTTAAGGAAATAATTTATAGGATCTATGTGCAATTGTCTACAAGTTGACATAGTCTCCATTTTTCCCTAGCTAAGGCGGTAATGTGATCAGTGTCTGACCACTTTTAGGTATTGGTTATTGTTATAAAAGTCACATGGTATTTTGTTCCGCTCTGGCACCTGTAATGATAAACCCTGTAGAGCATTCACTGTGAATCCATAAAATCGCTTTTTCATTTAAAAAACGTAATTGAGGAGTTGTTGTTCTTCATTGAATACACTCTTTAAGCTGCCAATAATCTCTTTACAACCTACTGCAGCTCTATTTTTCCTTAGAACTCTTGCTTTTAGTGTGACATGACAAATTAAATTTCTTTGGTTCTGTTGAAAAGGACAGATTAACATTCCTCAACGCTTTAGTCACATTTTCGATCGCAACGTGATCCCATGTTTTTGTTCCGATATCTGGACACATTTTCAGGGGATGGTGATGCCTAGTATCTAAAACAGTAGCAATCGTCTGCAGCAGACCATTTTCCATCATATGTCTGTAGTAGGCCTAACATTATAGAGCAGAGATGGTTTTAAGTATCATCATTTAATTCATAATCGTCATAAATTGGCAGAATGATGCCTGATTGCTTTGTATAGAAATAGATGTAGCAGTCAATCTGTAGTATTGTGTGTTATGAACGGTCACTTGAAAACTTTTCGCGACGACTATTGTTGACACTTTTCCCTTTCGGACACCTTGTCGGCATTAGTGGTTCACAGATGAAACTATCTAGCCGAAAGAAACGACGAGCAACTACATTTCTAAGCCAAAATATGTTGCTTAAAAATTGGTACTGTAGAACAGTATTAGGGTCTACTGTCAGCACGGATTCAGAAAATATCGTTCTTGTGAAGCACATTTAACGTCTTATCCACAAGAAGTAATTCGTGCTACCGACAGGAGATCTCACATTGATTCCATATTTCTAGATTCCCAGAGTGTTTTGAACACCGTTTCTTACAAGAGACTCATAAAATTGGGTGCATGTTAAGTATCCCCTCAGTTGTGCAGCTGGATCCATAATTTCCTCTCAGAAAGGACACAGTATGTATTAATCGACGGAAAATCATCGAGTAAAAAGGAAGTGACATCCGGCGTTCCCCAAGGATACATTATCTCAACAAATTTCCTTAAAATAATTAAAAGATTAAATAATAAGCCCAGACAATATCCCAAAGCGTTAAAACAGCCACATAATTAATTAGACTTAGCATGGAGTTTATGAATAATTAGCAGCTCTAAATACCCAAATTCATTAAGTACTAGTGTAATGACAAATGCCACGCTGGTTCACAGGAAAATAACACTGATTTGAAAGCTATCGGATTAAGGTACCAGAAACTTTGTGGCATGAACAAGAAACAGTATGGCAAAACTTCGAGGAGCACTTACAATAGCAAGCAGCCAGCGTTACATGTGCAGAACAAGTCCGAACCACTAAACGGATCAAGCTCAAATACACTAGTCGTGGTTAACAATAATTACGAGTGATTTTTTTTGTTGTTCTGTAATTTCAGCGCTGTGGAAAACGGCAGCATCCAAAAGCGCACAGAATGGACGTAATGGAAGGAAATTCAGCTGAAGCACACGGAAAGGCGTGATAAAAACTTCCATGCAGCCACTAACGGTACACTCAGTCCTCGAAACAGAGCCAGCGTCACACACAGGCGAAGGGGCGACCACTTACCGCGTTGCCCTCTTGCCACATACCCAGACATACCTCTCTCGACCGGCTCTGAAGTGCTTTTCAAGGCCCCGCGCCAGTGATAACACACAGGAAGCTGGTGCACCTAGCGGGGCACCAGCAAACGAAGGGCGAAGAAAAGATGAAACGAAGCCGCTAACGCTTAACCTTCCCCACTCAGCTGGCTATCGTGAACCTTAAAGATTCTACCAGTATTGGGATTACGAGCCAGTAAATTAAAAGGGCTCAAGGCACTAACAATAGCACAAGAGCCAACAAGCTACGAACTGCGGAGCTAATTTCGCTTTAATTCCACTGTGCTGTCCGCCACCCACATTGAAATTTCGGATGGAAACCTTATACTCTACGACGCCCCGGGAGATGTGCCTCCCCTGTTTATAGCGTCTCTCCTGACAACGATGGGCTAACACAGTATCCTTCCTCGTCCTGTCCCAATTCTCTTTAATTGCTTCACGCGTAATACACTCAGGCCACTCAGGCACAATATCATTTATACTCCACAAGTTGATTACTCAGGCGAAAGATCATTTATACTCCACAAGTTGGCAATAGGAGAATTAAGAGGGTAGGCAAACATAAGTGCCGTCGGAACTGTTCTCGATGCCTCAAGCTGGACAGAATTAACGGCGAAATTGATCAAAGGTAATGAAATATCCCATTTGGTGGAGCCTGAGCAGGGTAAATGATGATTGCGACCTTAAAGTTTCTATTAACTCTTTCTGAAATGGAGGGCTGAGGATAATAAGAAGTGGTAGTAATACGTTTGATAGAATTATTAAAACAAAAATGCTTAAACTTGCTAGAAAGAAAAGCTGGGGCATTGACACTAACAAGGACCTCAGGTGGTCCAAATTAAGAAAATGTGGCGTATAGTGAGACAATCCGTAAGTCTGCTACTGGGAAGTAACGAAACAAACTGGAAAAGCAATCGGCCAGGACCAATACATAACGATTTCCCCCCTTACTGCTGGGGCGGAGGCCCACATAACCAGTAAATACTTTATCCATGGGACTCTGTTCCCTTTCGGACTGCAAAAGCCGATTACGTGAGTTGGTGCTGGTTGTGTCCATCTTACACCATTAGCACTCACCTACCAAACGACAAATGTCATATGATGAAGGCCAGGTGAGGTGAAGACGCACCTTAGCTAGCGTCTTATAAAAGACCAAGTCTCCACTGAACAAAGAACTATGAAAATAATAACAAACGGAGTGCACAAAATCGATAGGTAAACAAAATTTACGTACAGCCAATCTGCCAATTTCATGGCACAATATGCCCTTTCTTAACGAATAATCGGGGGCCAGTTCACCAGCCAACTAATGTATCCTAACAGTCCTCAATAAGGATTCTGATCTTGTTTAAGCCTGAGATCGGTTAAAAAACTACAAGTGGGAGAGACGGCTGTTAAATAACAGCTCTTGCCGCGCGGTATTAGTCGAGCGGCCAGAGGCGCTGCAGTCATGGACTGTGCGGCTGGTCCCGGCGGAGGTTCGCGTCCTCCCTCGGGCATGGGTGTGTGTGTTTGTCCTTAGGATAATTTAGGTTAAGTAGTGTGTAAGCTTAGGGCATGATGACCTTAGCAGTTAAGTCCCATAAGATTTCACACAGATTTGAACATTTCTTGAATAACAGCTCTCCAGTTCCTGAGTCTCTTCATCAGACACGCGACTAAGCACATCAGCAGCCTGGTTGTCAGCGCCTTTAGTACGATGAACCTTACGAAAGGCAGATATACGAAAAGACAACCTTGCAATCCTCTTGGTCCTTCTAGGGTGTGCTAAAACCGAAATCCAGACTTGGTTGTCGGTCTCTAAATCAAATTCTCTTTGCTAGAGATAAAATATAAATTTGTCAAGTGCCAATAAGCAGCCAAGGCCTCACGCTTGTAAACCGGGTATTTAACCTGTGCCGGCCGGAGTGACCGAGCGGTTCTAGGCGCTACAGTCTGGAAGCGTGCGACCACTACGGTCGCAGGTTCCAATCCTGCCTCGGGCATGGATGTGTGTGATGTCGTTAGGTTAATTAGGTTTAAGTAGTTCTAAGTTCTAGGGGACTGATGACCTAAGATGTTAAGTCCCATAGTGCTCAGAGCCATTTGAACCATTTGAACCATCCTTCTTTATGAAGATTGTTAAGGGGAGCAACAAGCTGATAAAAATTCCTAAAGTAATTGGCCATACCGATGAATCTGGCTGTCCCTTTGTTATTCTTGGGAGAAGGGAACTTTCTTAAATCGGATGTACGGTCTTGCTCAATCCTAATACCATCCCTGGAGACTTGGTGACCGAAAAAGAAATCTGCTGCCTATAGAGGGTAACTTAAGATGGTTTAGCCGTTAATCCTGCCGAACAGAGTCTCATCAATACCTGCCCAAAATGAGAAATTTGTTCAAGGAAGGAGCGACAATAAACAACAACATAATCAAGGTAATTATATACACAAACGTACTTAAGATCCCCTAAACTGTTATCCAACAGCCGTGAAATCACAGCAGTCCCAGTAACCAATCCAGATGGTACCCAATTACATTCATATAGGTTCCAGTTTACTTAAAATGCAGTAACCTCTTTGGATTCCTCATTCATTGACGTCTGATAGTAGGCTTGATTTTAGTCAAGTATCAGGAAATAGCAACCACCAGCAAACCAAGTAAAGTAGTTATGGAGCTCAGCCAAGGGAACTAACTCTAAGATTACTTTCTCATCAAAGATTCTATAAACCACAAGTTGCCTTGCCTCTTAGGTACCAGTAATATGGGTGAAACGTACGGAGAAGTCAATGGTATTATAACTCCATTCCACAGCATATTGTCAATTTTCTGCCTCAATATTCTTATCTTAGGAGGCGAAGGATGATAAAGAGCATGATACACCGGAATATAATCGATCAAATGGACTCGTTACTGAATTTTATCAGCTACACCCCACTGATTAGTAAGTACGTCAGGAACCTGTTCTGAAATACCTCTTGACTCTCTAGCCTGACCATCATCAAGGAGACTAAGTTGTAATTCTGACTGACCTGT
This sequence comes from Schistocerca nitens, assembly GCF_023898315.1. Lineage (NCBI taxonomy): Eukaryota > Metazoa > Arthropoda > Insecta > Orthoptera > Acrididae > Schistocerca > Schistocerca nitens. The sequence continues at coordinate 588,459,451 of NC_064618.1, forward strand.
GCTTAAGGAATTAATATTTCTCAGGGGTTTGTAAGAAGAAAGAGAAATTTTCTTAAAAGGCAAAATTTAAAGAAAAAGGGATTTCCAGCAAAGTCTAGAATCAAATCCATCCATTGAATGAAGTCGCACCCAGGCAACAAGATGATGGACAAATTTTTAACTACAATGAGCTTAAGAGGCCAAGAAATATTACTGATGGGTAAACTCCTCTGCGCCTCAATCACCAGTGGCAACTTTTGCCCGTTGATGACACGACATCTCTGGGAGTAGGGGTGTATAGGAAGGCAACTTATGTAAACTGCGAAACACGAGATTCCAACGATAGTCAACCAAGGAAACTGAATTTGCAGGGTCCAGAAGCCCACAAACGGGTTCTGGGATGAGACGAGCACAAAGACATGGGGAAGCAGGTCCATCGAGGACACAAATACGTGCACAACTAGCGGGAGGCTTACTGACAAGCATTGTGCCCCATGCCCGGTGGCGTCAGCTGTTAGGCCTTGGCCGACTACTAACTGGACACTCACGCACCAGGTGGTTATGCGCTCCACACCGAAAACAACGTTTACCAACTAATGAATGAAAGGATGACTGACGGCATTTATTCTTCGAAAAAAAAAGGAACAGCTTGAAAGCCCCTACCCTGCTCCCATTGCTCATCAGCAAATTTAAGTGCTTCAATCGAGATAAATAATTCATTCAACTCAGAAAAGGTATTAGGTCTGTGAACAAGTAGAAAACGGGAACGATCCTCCGGCCTCATGCATTACAAAATATTCAGAAGACTATCTTGCTCAGTAAAGTTCATATTCAAGATTGAGGCAGCCATACGAACCCACTCAATGTATTGACTTAATGTCTCACTAGATGTTTGCACCTGCCAATACTACACCTTCTCAAGCTCGTTACAAATGCCTGGCGGTAACTTTCTTTAGATTATCCGTGGTGTGAGCTGGTCCCAGTTCCCTGACTTCAACGTACGTCTCACAACAAATTGCTCAACAAGCCTTTTGGAAACGGTAGAGCAACGAAGTACTGTGGAATGCGAAACTTGCAAAGCATCTGCATGAAGGTCTAAGCTGACAGGTAGCCACAACACTTCGCGAATTTGATTTAATTTATCAACAGACAACTCGCCGACAATGTCAGGGTAAATGTGAGAATGATTATCCAACGCTGTGTGCCATCTGGCTGCAAGTTCTGGGACACCATCCTCAACAGGAATGCCCCTAAACCTGAGCTCATATTCGAAGTGCTCGCGTTGGTGTGAGATAAGCCCAAGCAACCTGTAGGATGCACAGCAACATGTTTCTCTGAAACAGTTTAAATAGCTTCTAGTACCTAATTAAGAACTCTCTATTTTCAAACAATAATGATGCAAAAGGGGTAGACGATTCAGCCCTCCCCCACCTTTACGTGGAAAGAAAGTAACCACGCTCTGAGGCTACCATGGAAATCCCCTTACACAAGATGGGAAAGGAAAAGGACACATGGTACGGTGGACTCACCGCATCATTTTTCCTTTGACAGTTAACATTTGTTTACAGAACACATAACAATAATAAACGGAATGCAATGTTAACCATGTCAAAGAATGAACAACACAATCGTTTGCTTTTTAAAAAATAATCGATTTAAGCCACTGATCAAATCTACAAGGAAAAAAATCAGTATAAATACAAAATTGTAGGATATTAAGGTAGGAAATTTCTTAATTAAAGCAATTTGGCCTCAGAATAATTGAAAGAATTGTTCTCCCCAAACCTAAAAACAAATCGCCACTTATGGCTCTTAAAAGGATCAGAAATTTCAATCTTAATTAGAAAGGAACAATTGCAGCAGTGATTATTTAATCACAAGTCCAAACATTCACTCTTCAGAAATTAAGTGCCAACAGTTATGATCCAGCAAGATTTTCTTTTACATACATGGCATGAATACTGTACAGAAACGATAGCAAAACAGTCAGAGAAACATCTCAGACTTTGACCACTACAGAGAGTAAGTTCAAAGTTTCCAAATACTAGCACAATAAGTAGGGTCTGCAATAGTCTGATTTATAAAATCAGAAGGTTAATTATAAATCGGATAATCTTCCCCATTGCAGGAGAGATGTAAAATATTTGGCGGAAAATATTAACATAAGAACTTGTAAATAATAGCACAGCCTAAACACACTTAATAAATAAGCTATTAGCGCAAACAGCTCCACTAAGGTAATATCGCGAAGCCGCAAACATTCCAGTAACACAATGCTAGCGCGTAACAGCAACAGGTCCCCACGGGGCTAAGCGCTGCTCCAAACAGCAGACGCAAAAGTCGTAAAACTAAGATCTGTTAACAAAAGCAATTTAGGTGACACATGAGTTAAAACGTACAAGTAAACAACTTAATGGAATAAAACCTTCAAATTTACCATAATAATCAAACAGTAACGTTACTCAAAATTGTACACAGCAAACAGCACCTAGTAACATAAAATCGTAAAATGATGGCGCAATAAAACTACTTATCGGAATAGGGTGAAATAATTAACGTCCAAAAATTACTTGAAATAGAAAACAGCTAATAAGTCACCTAGGCCACACAGCCAGACCTGTTTACAGAAAGCTGAAATTTCTGTGAGAAAAACAGGAGCTTACCTTTAGAAACGTTTACAACTAAGACTCTCTTCCATGGCACTTAGATTTTAGTAAGAACTATAAAGCAATAAGAGCAGGATACATTAGTTCGATAAAATCCCTAAAAATAATTATTATTGGGCGGGAGGCCCTGCCCCGGGAAGTTCGGCCGCTGGGTCCAAGACTTATTTCAGGTGATGACACGTTGGGCGACTTGCACGTTGGTGATGATGAGATGGCTGAGGACGGTCCAAGGGTGGACAAAATTTTACAACCCGGCTGGGAATTGAACCAGGGCCCATGGAATGTGAGGCATGCATGTTACTACTCAGTTAAACAGGCATACAATGAAAGACAGTTCTGCTGAAGCACACTGAAGGACGTGATGAAAACTCGCAGCCACCGATCTCCAGAGGAACAGAGCCAACGTCCCGACCAGCCTACGGGGTGACTACTGTCCGTGTTGCGTCTCGCCACAGTCAAATGTTACTTGTATTTAAAAGGAAGTTTTCAAATACACAAAGCTATAGCTAAGTAGTTAGATAACACATTACGGACAAATTTTTCGATTTTTAAACTTGCTAGGTAATTTTATGTTACAGTTAAAATACATGAATAATTATTGATAATAATGTTAATAATGCTATGGTATAATGGGGATGCTGGTCGTGCACGAAAATGATCATGTTCATGATCGAGGCGGAACGATGAGTATGACTGTGGGGCTGCATGTAAACGCAGATAGCTATTAAGTCATTGAGGTTAGGAAGTCTGTGGAGGATGGTAGAAGGTGGGTGGTTGAGGCTGGAAACAAAAAATCATCTCTGGACGAATTTCGTCATTACGTAGTAGGTGTGAGAGGACATATAGGCAATGAAAGTGCATTTAAGCTAGGGTATGGATGTAGTTGCGTAGCAGGCAACCTGGACATGTGATTAATGGAATAGGATGCTGGAAGACCAATCTCAGTTTTGTGGTTAATGTACTAGGTCTGAAGGTGCTCCAAGAAGAGGGTTGGGAAGTATATGAGTTCGTACACGACGTGAGTTGTGGAAGATAGGCTGATGCAGAAGATGAGGCAGAGTGTGTTCTGCCAGCTACTGTGGGGGTCAGCACCGACACAAACAAGGAAGGAGAGAAACTGCGATGGCCACTGACACGAACCCAAAATGGTATGTACATATCAGATGCTGATTAATATAAGTATTCCTAAAAATATATAAAATATAACTTGCTTCCTGTGCTTCATTACGTGCAAGTACTTTTCACTACACAGAACACAGGCTACCATTAACCTCTTCCTGTTACGCGGTAATGATGTTCTCGAAGTCTGCGACCGAACTGGACAGACCAGCGATGGGCAGCTGGTTAAATCAGCGTTGACAGATGGCGCTGAACTCTATTGTCCTGGAGGTGTGGCGCTGGCCACTCTTTCCACTGACCTGCAGATCAGTGCTTTCTTGAAACCATTCCTCGACACTGTGCAGGTCTGTGTACAGTCGATCCATTAGGACTGCACACTCCTCCTTCCCCCACCCCAAATGCCGCACTGTTGCGTCGTAGGGAGCCATCTTTCGACGACGTGTGGGGGGTGGGCGGGGTGGGGGGACAGGGAGCCAGGTTGTGTGAGGAGCTGGGAGCCGCAACTGGGACTAAAGCTGAGCCTCCGGCCGCGGCCTGATGTCTGTACTGCGCTTGAAGGGCAGCGTCGGTCGCAACATCCCCGGGAAGGCGCCCACCTTCTTCCTAAGCCTGTCTGACGAAAAACGGAGAGGGCGGCGATGACGATGGCGCCGTACCACGGACTGAGCGCCTAGAACCGCTAGACCACCGCGGCCGGCCTAGGTGCCGGGATGAGCGCTGGGAAGTCTGAGGTGCTTTTGCGACGAAGGCGTTGGGTCCAGCTGCATCTGTTCCATAGCCGGCGACACCGGCCACAGGATACCGGTAGGATGCATACGCTGGGACAAGAAATCTGCGGAAGAATCTTGCAATCGACGGCGCATCAACGCAGCAGGACCTTGAATTAAATACATGCAAGTGCCCAATTTTAAAAGAATCGTCCCCGTCTCCCAGCACTTCGTACAGTCAAAAGCTCTGAAAAGAATAGAATGATTTGGTGCAAAGTGATACCCGCAGAGCGTGGGAGGCGCTGTGCGCTGTGGTCGGTGCAGCAACTGGAGCAGCTTGCAGTGGCGCCAGCCGTGTAGAAGCTCCGCTGGCCTGGGAGCAGTATCTAGCAAGGAACAGCAGCAGCGCTCGCTTTCGTGTGTGGGAGGCACGTAGTTTGTTCATCGGTTCCTGAACTTACACGCAAATCGTCAGCTTCTCTGTTGGACTGAGGATGAAACGCAGCACTGGAAAGGTGAATGACACTCTTGGTTGTGCAAAACTGTTCGAAGTCCTGTGTCGTAAACTGTGGTCTGTTGTCTGTAACCAGCACATCAGGCAAACTTTCAAAGCAAACGGAATATGACAAAGCCTGAATGGTACTACGCGATGTAATCGATTCCATGCGAACTGCAAACATATTTTTGGTAAAAGAGTCCACAACAATAAGCAACGTGTGTCCCAAAAGCGACCAGAAAAGTCAACATGCACTTGTTGCCATGGGCTTAAGATTCTGGCCAAGCAAAAAACGTATGTGAAGGACCGATCGATTCTCAGCACAAACGCGACGCTATGACATCTGCTCGATGTAGGCGTCCATCCCCAGTCAAGCCACTGTTTTGTGCGTATAGTTCCACAATGTCCTTGATGGAGCAAAGGCAATACTTCTCTTTGCAACACTTGAGGTATAATCTCACGCCACTGTCCACAGTCAATCTGAAATAAAATGACACCATGCTGGATGTAGAGGCTATGCCGACGAGCAAAATATCGGGTTGCAAGAGAATTCTAAATGTTTTTCATTGAACAAGGCCAAGCATTACGGATCTAGAGCAACAAAAGGTTCAAGTGAGGGTCTCATTCCGTGGCCTGAGCAATTTTACTATAGAGCAGAGGCAAAATTCAGTGTTCTGAGCATCGATCTGATGTCAAGATGCGACAGTAGCATCGAATTCAGAATCAGGAGCAACAGCAAGGCGAGAAAGGGTGTCAGCATTTACATGCTTCGACGTGTTTCGGTACAATGTTTCGTACTACTACTGTGACAATAACAAAGTCCAGCGTTGCAACTTCTTAGCCATGTGTGGCTGAAGAAAATTTGGATGGATGAAACAAAGACTGAAATGGCTCATGGTCTGTTACTAGGTAAGTCTTCCGACCATACATATAATGGTGAAACTTTCTCACGCCATAGACAATAATGAGCGCTTCTTTCTCAATTTGGGGGATAGTTTCACTGAGTCTTGGTCAATAACTTGGAAGTGAAAGCAATCAGCCTGTCGTGTGAACCAATTGGGGGGTAGTTTCACTGAGTTTTGGTCAGTAACTTGGAAGTGAAAGCAATCAGCCTGTCCTGTGAACCAAATCTGTGCGAAAGCACAGTTTCAATTCCGTACGAAGAAGCATCCACTGCCAAATGCACAGGCCCAGCAGTATCTGTCACTCAACAAGGGGTTTTTAAGTTTCTGGAATGCGTCCTGACACTTTTTGGTCCAGACGATGTGAATGAGCCGCGGTCTGGGCTGCGTTGGGAGTAAACCGGACATAATATGTCATCTTCTCGAGAAGTGATTGCAATTCCGTCATGTTCCATGAGGCAGAGAGGTCCGAGATGGCCAGCAAATGTGAGTGAAAGGGATGAACACCCTGTCTATTAAGAAGACTGAAAAAAAAGGCAAATTTGTGCAGGCTACACTTAAAACGTGCAGCTGTAACTACTTGAAAAAGCGAAGAAAGATTGCTGATATGTTCCTCCGTTGTACGTCCTGACACCACAATATCGTCCATGCAATCGGAACAGAATGGAACTTTTGCAGTAAGCTGTTCTGGGTTGCGTTGGAATATGGCAGACGCGGAACCGCTTCCAAAGGTTAAGCACAAAAATTTGAACAGCCCTAAATGTGTGTTGAAAGCAAACAGTTTCTGAGGCGGAAGTTGCAAATACGGGTAGCGTAAGTCAGTTTTCGAAAATTAGAGGCCTAACAAAGGATGTCCATTAATACCTCAGGGCGAGGCAACTGATAAGTATCAATTATTGTTTGTGAATTCACAGTGGATTTAAAGTCAACGCAAAGACGAAGTCTTTGACGAGATTACAAAGGGAGAAGTCCACTGATTAGTCTGGGTAGGAGCAATAACACTATTGTTTTGCCATTCTTTCACTTGCAGCTTTGTCTCTAAGAGCATGAGGGACGGGATGCGCCCGAAAAATCTTAGGTTGCGCATTGTCCTTCATTGTAACTTGCGCCACACAATCATTTGCGCTGCCAAGTCCTTCAAATAAATTATGGAACTTCTCTATGAATCAAATGAATCTAACTCAAAAACATTTTAACGGTTTCGTGAACACAAAACTGTAAACGTCGCTGTTCTGGTGTGAGACTGGAACGTGAGAGGAATCTACTTGTACCAAGCACTGGAATGTCCTGACAGTTACACGCAATAAGTTGCGTGCAAGATTTGTCAAGTGTGGAGAGCCCGACATTTCGTATGTTGCATGATTAAGCAATGTAACGGAAGCGCCACTGTCTAGCTGAAGTTGCACACAGTGTTAGTAATGACTCTCTTCACAAGCTGTTTGTTTGACTGTCGTTGCACAGCACTTTGGCTGAGTTAAAGCGCATCCTGAAATTGGTCATTACTACCACCAGTAGCAGATTTGGAAAAGACTATATTTACTGAGTGAGAAAGTGCTCCGTGCTTACGAGAGCGAACGTGAGTTGAGTTCTTTATCTGTTGCAAGCACACAGACTGTATCGGGCCTGGCTTTACACAAGGAAAGTAAGTCGCCTTTCGCGAAGGGCAATGTTGTCTTTTATACATGTAAAAGCAGCGGGGACACGATTTCACAGCCACAGTGCTGTGACCTGTTCGCGCATGGGTGGTCGCAAGGCTGTAACTGTTTGCCACTTTGAGTTACACTGCCGACGGAAGCTACCTCAAAGTTCCACGTCATTATCGCACGAGTCCTGACGTTGAATAATTTGTAACATTTGTTTCAAAGTAGGATCAGACAGTTTGAGAGCTTGGTCACTAATACTACTGTCTCGCACATTGTACATAGTTGCATCACGAATCATTGCATCGCGATAGCACTGCCCACAGCTACATTGAAAACGACACTGTTGTGTCAAATCTTGAAGTACAGTGACCCACTGATGGTATTTTTGTTCTGGCTTTCTCCGCAAACGAAAGAACTTTTAATGAGCTGCAGCCACACATACCTGATCGTAGTAATACTTAGTGTGGACAGAAATTAAACCTTCAAAAACTAGCGACTCCTGTCTACTTTTCGGGAATGACGTCTAAGCGAAGCGGTAAGGTTTTGCGCCAGCCGTTGATAAGAAATAGGAAAGTTTCACAGTACCTTGCACTTGATGGAAGGCACAATGAGCCTTGAACTGAGAGTAGGACTCATTCCATTCGTCCTGTTGTTCATAGAAAGCTCGGAACGGTAGAACGCCGTGGGTGTGGCTGGCTATTGTGGTAGAGCTGATGCAGCAGCGGCTTCTGAATTAACGAGCTAGAGGGTTGCCGTCATCAAATGCGACATATGATACTGGATAAATTGTCGAGGTATAGACGCCTGAGGTGTAGGCGGCGGGTTAGATGCCACTGTAAAGAGAGGAGCGCCGAAACAATGTAATTACACACAATTGGCTATTCTGCAAAAAGGAAAACAACCAGCAAAGCGCCTCTGACACAAAAGAGAGAAATAATAGTGACGCTCTGTGATGGAGTGGGATAGAGCGAAGGAAGCACTGGTTCTGGAATCCTCATCGCCAGATGTGTCGGCTACTGTGGGAGTCAGCTCTGAATCAACAATGAAGGAGAGAAGCTACAATGGCCACTCGCAGGAATTCAAAATGATCTGCACAGACAATATACTGAAAAATATAACACTTTATTTCTAAAAAGAAATTAAACATACATTATCTTGTGTCCTGTGCCTCCTACAGGCAAGTAATTTTCATGGTTACTACTTGGAGAACGCAAGGTAAGTATCGTCTTCCTATTACTAGGTAATGATGCTCTCGAACTGTACGACCGAAGTGGACTGACCAGCGATGGGTGGCTGGTTGGGGTCGCTGAACTCTTCCTCCTAGAGGTATGGCGCTGCCCGCTCTTTCCACTGGCGCGCCTTCTTGACGCCGTTTCGCAGCGCCGGGCTGCTCGAAGGGCAAGCGATACTTTAGTACTGCACAAAGTACATATCTCTCCAGGACTTCAAGAAGTTTGTAGAGCGCATGCGAAGCAGCTATCCAGGCAACGTTATCTTAGAATGGAGCCGATGAGGTTCTTTGTAAGTGAGGATAATAACAAAAGGATGTAGATCCCCAGGTGCAGCCTGTCGGCGATTTTAGTACGGTAAGGATGGTATGGATATATGCTTTCTACATTATTATTCTGTCGAGGGTTAGTCCTAAATACTTAACTGTGTTTGTCAGGGGGATGGGTTGGTTGTAGAGGGAGACGTGAACATCTGGAAGACGGAAGTGCCGAGTGGTGTGGCTAAAGATGGTGGCTTGCTTTCCTGTGGATTTACATGAATTTTCCCTGTATTGCTCCAGTCTACAAGAAAATTCAAGGGGCGTCGGGGAGCAGGAATGGGAGAGGTAGGGGTACATTCGGTAGCTAGGTAGGCAATGTCGTTAGCACGTTGCAGCAAGGAGGAGTGGACCGTGGTTTGGCAATGGCTATATTGTAGAGGGTGTGAATGAGGGAGTCAGGTCAGAGCCTTGAGGCTCACCTACAGTGGAGTGAAATATGCGAGAGTAAGTGTTCTTAACTGTGACATTCGTAGAACGTTGGTGAAGGAAAGATGGTTTAAGACAGAGGTACTTAACTGTGGATGCATACCCAATCAAATGAATACTGGATATCAAGGGAGACAAATGTGGTATATTTTCGTTCATTTAGATAATGGAACATACATGAGGTAAGGCAAAGAAGTTGATTCCCGACAGTGTTGCGGGCGCTAAAGCTACACTGAGTGTTGGCGGTGAGTAGGTGTGCTGCAAGGCGCTGATGGATTCGTTGTGTACGGATTATTTCAATGTTTTTGCTGAAAACCGACGTGTGGATGAGGCCTGTTTATCAGGATTCAGGAAGAGCAGGACTTTAGATTGTCGACTCTGGAACATTCCTAGAGGCAATGACAGGTAATTGCATCGTAACTGGAGGAAAGCTTCGCGTTCCAGCGAGTGTTTGTGTCATGTCTACAGCTGTTGTCAACGTGTTTTTATCCTGTTCATGGAATACTGTGTATATACTGAAAAATTGTTGCAAGAGGTTAAATATCCACGATTTTACGGTCCTTCGTTCAGGAATCCATCGAGTTATCGAATTAGTGATTATGTGCGACGGTAAAAGTGACTTCCAAATATGCTTGCGTTTCTCGAGGTTATCAAGAAAGGACCTGTTGTTGTGTGTCATGGGACATGTAGAGAGAGGTTGTTTCCGGGGAGTGTATGCAATGCTTCCCATTACCATACAGAGTTGATACATGTTTCGTCAAACTGCAACACACATAGTCCGTAATACATAGTCTGATCATTTCAATAGGAGATACCTCTTACACTTAATAACATCCACAGTAAGTCAGAGGAGAGGCTAATATGTTAGCGACGTCGTAGCAGCTTGACGGATTTTGGCGCAAAGAAAAGGCTTCTCAATCGGCTGGAGTAGCTGGGTTAATCTTCCACCCATGAGGCTGCTTCTCGAGCATCTGTTGCGAGAACTCCGAACGAGGAGCGACGCTGAAACACTCATTCACATCCAGGTAGGGATCCATCGCGACGTCACTGCTTGTATAAAATACATAAACAAAAAACATCGTTCGTATCTTATCCAATGAAGAAATAGCGGCTATAGGATGACTGTGCGTAGAAGCTGTATTTGATAAAAGGGTAGGATGGAGAGATTAATGATCAGAATAACACTTATTATTGATTAGAAGATCAGGTTGGTATTCGGAAAGGAAAGGCACTAGGGAAGAGAACTGACGTTGCGCTTCAAAATGGAAGCAAGACTGAAGAAAACTTAAAAAACGTTCTTAGGGTCTGTCGACCTAGACAAAGCGTTCGTCAATCTAAAGTAATGAAAGATGTTCGAATTTCTCAGAAAAATTGGAGCCGTCTATGGGATCAGAATGGTTATACACAATAAGTGAAAAAAGTTGAATGGAAGATCAAGAACGAAACGCATGGCTTAATAAGGGGTGCGTCAGACAAGAACACAGACTGTCGACCCCACTATTCAATGTATACACTGAAGAAGCTATGACAGAAACGAAGGAAGGTTCAAGAGAGGGACAGGAAATAAAATGCGGGATGACAGAATATCAGTGAAAGATTCGCTGGTGACGTTGCTAATCTCAGTGAAGGTGAATATGAATTGCAAGCCCTGCTGAGTGTAATTATCTGGCTAATGAGTGCAGAATACGGACTGAGAGTAAGTCGAACAACGGCGAAAGTAATGAGAAAGAGTAGAAATTGTATAAAGGACAAACGTGACTCAGAATTTTTGACCACGAAGTAGACGAAATAAGGAATATCTGCTACCTAGGAAGCAAATAACACGTGATGGACGAAGCGAGGAGGACATAAAAAGTAGACTAGCGCAGGCAAAGAGGGCATTCCTGGTCAAAAGAAGTCTACTAGTATCAGACATCGGATTGACCTTCAGGAAGGAATTTCTGAGAGTGTAGATTCGGAGCACAGCATTACATCAAAGTGAATCACGGACTATGGGAAAACTGGAAAACAATGTTTGCTGTTGGAAGGTGTTGAAAATTAAGTGAGTGATAAAGAGTCAGGAGATTCTTCACAGAACCTGCGAAGAAAAGAACGTAACTGGGCAGTGTTGAGACGTCTAGGAATAATAGCCGTAGTACAAGAGGAAGCTGGACTGGATAAAAACTATAGAGGAAGGCAGAGACTGGAACATATAGCCGGCCGGAGTGGCCGTGCGGTTCTAGACGCTACAGTCTGGAACCGCGGGACCGCTACGGTCGCAGGTTCGAATCCTGCCTCGGGCATGGATGTGTGTGATGTCCTTAGGTTAGTTAGGTTTAAGGGGCTCCGGAACGCGCTATACTTGCAATGTTAAAATAACGCTTATAAATTACATCTTTCCTCACAAAGTATTTGAGGTAGGAAGCTGAACTTTTTACAGATTATTTATTGGAATATGGGCTAAAACTCAACACAGGGATTTTACAAAATTTTAGTTCAGTTATTAAAGATGTTTTTTTTTCAATTGTAATGAAAGTTCACAACATTTTTTTGCAATTTTTTATTTATATATTCAAAAATATACAGTTTTTTGGAAAAAGGCTGTGTTAAATTATGCAGAAGGTACTGTGTAACATTTACTGAAAGTTTGAAACAAGTATGTTTGGAAGATCCTTAGAAAACATGTAATTAGTATGAGAAAATAAAAGTTTTGGGAATCGAGCGACAAAGATTGGATTAACTTTTTAGTGCATTCCAGGTCCATAGGATGGATTATCTTCATCCTCTGCAAACTCCTCCTCCAGCTTCCTCTTGTTCCTCCTCCTGTTTACTCTTGCTTGTATTTCTAGACTCTTTACAGCCCTGTCTGCAGCCCGAAGGCGTTCCTTGTCTAAAGCAAGCATCGCTCGTACCATGTTAGAACCTATCTTCATTCCCATATTTCAAAATACCTTTGGCTTTCCAACATTTCTCCTTTTCTTAAAAGCCTTCAGAGGATTTCTAATAACTTTACTTTTACTCATTATTATACTTCAACAAAACAGAGACTCAAGAAACAGAATTAATTACGAATATTTTCGAGATAACGACAGAGTAAATAAACATGAAACAATCGACAATCACACCAGCGATATATATTGAACCACCACAGGTTAGCCACAACACATACTTTATCTCACATCACTAAAATGTACCTGATGAACACGGACGTTAATAATAACACCATTTGACAGCAGTTTAACGGCGCCACAGTGGGTCACGCCCATGTAGAACACATTTCAAAAAAAATTTAAAAATAGTTGTAGTCTTCGGAATTGAATAAATTATATATCTATTAAAAGGTAATAGTCTGCAGATTCAGAAAACGCAAAAAAGTAAAAATTGAACTTTTCATGATTTTGAGCCTTTCCGGAGCCCCTTAAGTAGTTCTATGTTCTATGGGACTGATGACCTCAGAAGTTGAGTCCCATAGTGCTCAGAGCCATTTGAACCATTTTTGGAATATATCCGAAAAACAACTGAGAACGTAGGGCGCAAATGCTGCTCTATGATGAAGAGGATGACAGGGGAGAGGAATTCGTAGTGGGCCGCATAAAACCAGACAGAAGACTCATTGTCAGAAAAATGATATTTTTTATATAAATATAGCTTACTTTTTAAATGTTATTCCCATAGAATGCAACTTCGAAAATAATTTACGGTGAAACAGAAACAACAGTTAATTCTACTCCCATCCACAGACGCTGGTGCCCTTTCTCTTTTTCGGCACATAACGATAAGTCACCGTGGAAATTTGCGTAGGGTAAACTGGGTAAAGTTTTTTATTTTCATTTCCGGCGAAAATTCCCGTTTTACAGAGCTTAAAAACTGCTTTCTAAAATTCTGAAATAAGTTTCACTGCCTTTCACACTTTTATTGCAGTTGAATACCAATGCTCTTTCCCGTTCTAAGAACGTTGTATTCCTAAATATTTCTTGGGTACTTCTTTTGTAGGATTACGTGTATTCCAAATATGTGCTTGTTGTCCAATTAAATTGACTGCCTTATCACATATCAAACACAAAAATCGCATGCTGCGTATACAGCGACTGGCGAGTATTAATACAGAGAGACATCACCTCTGGTTAAAGGGCAGCAGGCAGTGGGCTACAAATATCTAAAGATGATCTCGTCTGTGCAGTGAATTTAATAGAAAGACAAGCAGTACGCCATCTGCAGAAGTCTATGTATACGTTACATGTTTTCTCAGTCACGACATTGCACAAAATGACAGTTATGTCATATTTCTCAAAATGTGTCATCTTCATTGTATGTACAGTTTTATTTGGAAATTGAAAAGTAATTAATATGCACAAAATTTACACAAAAATGTATTTGAGTTCGTTGCCTTTTGAGATTACGCAGCCAGCGAGTAACAGAAATGCGGTTGAATGGAGTAGGTCTACTCAATAGTAACTAAATTTTTGTCTCCTTTACCTGCATACATAATATACAGGGCCAGGACAAAATACGGAAACACCGCGAGAAAATTATACTTGAACATAAATGCAGATGCTAGCCAAGCCTGCAGGCTGCAATGTTGTATTTGAACATCTGAGCAATATCCTCAACAATTGCAAATGTCAGTACTGGTGAGAGCAGTGTTCTGTGTAGTTGTGAATGCATTATGTCGGAGCTAAATGAATTCGGACGTGGGCAAGTTGTTAGTGGTCGTATGATTGTTGCTTCCGTATGATCGTTACTTCCGTAAGTATGGGAGCCGAAGTGTTCGTTGTTTCAAGAGGAACGGTATGGAAGATTGGTACCGTATGTGGAGGGAAGCGGAAAAACATCACCAGCTAAGTCACAACGCTGAGGAAAGTAGGTGTTCGTGTCAGACAGTCATAAGAGGATTCTGAGGAAAAATGAGAGGACCACAAAAGTCACTACATAACTAAACGTCGCACTCGCAAATTCTGTGAGCACCGAAACATCACGGACGGACCTCCACAAGCAAAGAATTGCGTGGCGAGCGGGAGTTCCATATGAGTGTAACAGGAAAATATGCTGCGGAAGCCATAAAAGCTGGTCTATGGAACAATGGAAGAGAGCCACTGGGACGGATGAGTCTTGTTTCACATCTTTTCCAAATTCTGGCCGAGTTTACGTGTCGAGAACGAAACGTGGCAGAGTTTCGGTGGTGAACTGGACAGACCCCGTTAGTACTCTGCAAGGCTGAACTACTTCCAAGGATTATGTGACCATCTTGGCTGATGAAGTCTATCCCATTTTACAATGCTTGTCCTCCAATGGTGATGCTGCGTTCCAAGTAGACAGGACCCTGTTCACGCAGCTCACATCGTCCAGGACTCGTTTTGTGAGCACGAAGATGAATTGTCACATCCCACTTGGCTCACTTGTTGCTCCACTTTGGAGAGAAGAGCGCGTGATAATTATCCACCACCCTCGTCGTCGCCAGAACACGCCGCTATTTTGCAAGAAGAATGGTATAAGATTCACTTGCAATTCCCACAGGCCCTGTATTTATCCATTCTGAGACGACTGGAAATTGTTTTGAATGCCAACACGGTTCATACACTGCACTACGTGTAGTAATGTGTTGTGTTTCCAATTTCTTAATAATTTTGTCCTACCACTCTTTATTGTAATAAGTAGCACTCCACCACGATATAAAATGAAGTGTTTGTTTCTTAAATGATTATAAAAAAAATGGTTCAAATGGCTGTGAGCACTATGGGACTTCACTGCTGAGGTCATCAGTCCCTTAGAACTTAGAACTACTTAAACCTAACTAACCTAAGGACATCACACACATCCATGCCCGAGGCACAGGATTCGAACCTGCAACCGTAGCGGTCGCGCGGTTCCAGAATGTAGCGCCTAGAACCGCTCGGCCACCCCGGCCGGCAATTGATTATTCGTTTGTAATTTAATTCTTAATAATAGAACGTCTTGACACATTACAATACATATAACAAAGAACACAGTAAGGAAGTTAACTTCAAACTGTGACACTTATCGCTGTAGGAAACGATAAAACGGAAGGGCAAAGAGAACGATCCTCACTCACCGAACCTCACATGCTCTCACACACAAGCTCTCACATCCTGTCGCATCTTCACGGCGTAAAGTTCAAAACTAGCCCAGCATGGTAGACTGGTATCGGAGAGTAGCTTGTATGATTTCTATTACCTCTCGTACTACAGACAGATTGTACACTTGTATAATACATTCATCAAGTCTGAAATCCTAGAGCTAAAACTACACGAATTCTGTCAAAGAAGAGACCGTCAACTTTTTCCTGGTGTCGAGGGCGTTTGTTGTTTCGTGAACAGTGTCACAGCATTAATCCGTGTTCTAGGTGCGTGGTTCATGTATGTTACGTGAAATTAGTGAGGTAAGGCTTCGCAGAAATTATGTGAAAGTCTGTTGCGAGATCGATAAATACAAGGCATCGTAGTGACATATTTCATAAGAACACTAAGATAGAACACTATCGTCAACAGCTGAAATGGCAGAGAATATGATATCTGGCTAAGACTGGATGAGAAGTCTGCGTACTATTTTCGTCCTCCTACGTTGGAAAGTTTCGGTTTCTACCGCTATAGTCTGTGAAAGGAAGATCTTACGCTCCGCGTCCTCCAAGTTAAAGCTAACTCACAGAAAGGGCTTCCAGATTGTTTTTGTTCCCCACTATGTAGTTCCTAAGAGAAACCGAGCTCTCGCTCTTAAACCAATGAAGGCGTTCACCAATTAAATGTTTTGACAGCAGAACAGATAGCTGGTAAAATTAAGTGTGCGTGATTTAGCGGCTCCGCTAGTTCTTGCTGTAAAATGATACTTTTATTCACTAAAAGCTATGTGGAATTCACATCTTCTACACAAAAAAGATCCTGTTTACTTGCTTGATACACGTTGTGATTCGATTTGTTGGTAAACTCTTCTGTTTCTTAAACAGTGCTTGAGAAACATTAGTTTCCCTCGAACGTATACTTCATATGCAAGCATATCACTCTATCTGTTCTGTTGTATGGTTCATTAGAAATTTCAGTCGTTTTCATGAGTGGTGAACTTGTCTAATTACTTTAAGATATCTTCTGGTACAGTTAATTGATGAGAAAGTGTAAAAATAGAAAGTTCTTGATTAGACATTTAATTTCTTTTGAATGTCTAAAAACGCGTACACACCATAAAAGTTAAAAGAATTTAATCTAAAGAAACTGATATGGAGTCTCCCTAAATCAAGGATACGAAATTATTATAAAGGTCATCGTAGCAAATTAAAACGAATTGTTTAGGCAGGCGATTACAAAATGCTTTTAAAACTTTTTAGTGGCTGGATCTTACGCTCCTCTTATAATCGCTATGTTTGGGAATCCAGAGGGTTCTGACTTACATGTTTCACTGGAAACTTACGTGCCACCTATTCGGAGTATTATTTATATTTATTAGCGACTGAAAGATTGTTATGATTCTCCTTGAGGCTATATGTTAAAAATTTATTTCGTTTCTGTAAGTTTGGAAGTGTCCAATCTCCACTCATACGTCACTACGCACGTTATGGGACTGCTTCATGTTTGGCAAGTAACTGACGAAGAACAGAGCGAAATGAACAGCTCAGGAGAACCGTTGCGCTTTGGCCAAAAACTCATTCAAATGTAAACAACTAAAAGTGACGGCTGAGCCCCTGAAGAACGGTCTTGAGTGACTTCAGCTTTTACTCACGAAAAGGAGCATGCGGTTAATATGTCACGAACAAAGTAATACCGATTTATGTGATAGGAACCTTGCTAATATAGTACGTACATTAATAATAGTTTAAATTTCAATTCCGTTCAGGTACAGCTATAAGTAAATAAAATGCCAGGAAGTGCTCAATCTAGAAACTCTTGGCTTTCGAATGCCACCTGCATTACCTTTTTTCTTGTACTACCCAGAAAGGAAGCGGAGGAATATGTAAGTAAAAGGACAAGGCCCAGTATGAATGGTTGTTAACATATGAGGTAATAAATTTAATAGATAAAAGAAGGAAATGAAGCAAACGGAGGAGGCTAAAGAACACAGACGTATAAAAAATGAGACTGACAGAAGATGCAAAATAGCACTGCACTAGAGCTAATTTGAAGTGGCAGAAGCACGCTTTACTACAATCGGGTGACAAGTCATGAAATACTGGACACCACTACGATGGAATGATTAGGGATGGCAATGCGACATGTCACCGGGCCACAATTGTTTGTGATTGGTTGAAGAACACCCTGGACCATTCGAGCAATGGATTTTGCCACTCAGATCGCCCGACATGAATCCCATGGAACGTTTATGAGACATGATCGAGAGGTCAGTTCGTGCACAAAATCCTGCACCGGCAATATTATGAATGGCTAAAGAGGCAGCATTGCTGAGTATTTCTGCAGGGACTTCCAACGACTTGTTGAGTCAAATGACTCTGAGCACTATGGGACTCAACATCTTAGGTCATAAGTCCCCTAGAACTTAGAACTACTTAAACCTAACTAACCTAAGGACATCACACACACCCATGCCCGAGGCAGGATTCGAATCTGCGACCGTAGCAGTCCCGCGGTTCCGGACTGCAGCGCCAGAACCGCTAGACCACCGCGGCCGGCACTTGTTGAGTCCTTGGTACGTCGAGTTGCTGCACTACGCGGGGAAAAAGGTGGACCGACGCGATATTCGGAGGTATATCATGACTTTTGTCACGAAAGTGTATAGCATAGACATATGCTGCTAACAACAAACTTTAATAAATCTGTGGGAAACTAAGAATCGGTCGTATGAGCATGAAGAGCTCAGATAGCAAGGATGTACTGGACAAAGAAGGGAAAAACAGTCTCTGTGATTCAGATGTCATAAGTAAGCGAAAGGTTATCTATGTACTGTACAGAACCGTGATTACTGCTATAAGATTAGAAGGATGTGAAGAAGAGTATATGATAAAACAGTGAGACAAGTTGAAGCATATTCCGTATGTTCCTCAGTCTCTAATATTGAGCAAACTGTTATAGAAATTGAGAAGAAATGTCGAAACGGACATTTAAAGGTCAATGAAAAGTTTCAACCTTTTGGATGATATTATACGTCTGTGAGAGGTTTTCAAAGGATTTGGAAGCTCTTTGGACTGGAATCATTAACGTAGAAAAAGTTACAAGGTAAACATTAATGAAAAGAAAACAGGGATTAATACCTAGCCCAGTGAAGTCGGATAATACTGAATTAGATTAGGAAATGAACATTTTAACTGGTCGACGAGATTTGATTACAAAATAACTATCTATGGCAGAAATTAAATAATATGAAGTTTGGCAATAACAAGGAAAGCCAGCCTGAAAATGAGGTTTGCAGGGTGTTCATAATCGAAGGTCCAGGTTAAAACCGCCGTAGAAAGAGAAAAACTGCTCAGTATGACGTCAAATTTGAACAGCATATTATTGACACAGGGGGAAACTTAATGGAATACACATACATACACATACACACACGCACATGCACACAAAACAACGAAAATTTGACGAATAGATTGCGCTATAAGCTGCAGAATATGCACGCCAACAGAAGTGCGTCACACAGCTGTTCCTCAGTTTGCGTCGGACACGCTCAACTTGAATTTCTCCGTGAAGGATCGCACGCTCCTGGTAAAGCTCTTTTACAAGAACGGTGTCTGTTCACCAGTAGCCCTGCAGAAGTTCCACACACTCATGGGTATGAAGAAAGGCATTGCCCAGATTTTTGCTAAGGGTCGGGAGAAAATGATAACAAAATTTCAAAGATAACTTCTTTTGAAGTTGATCCGACGTCTGTCGATGATATGGCCACACCTTCGCAGAAGGGGATCATAGGGTGGTGTGCAATCACGTAGTGCACGGGGAATGACGTGCCCGCGAGTACGGTACATTAAATCCTACGAAATGTCCTCAATTTCTATCGAAAGTAAGTCACAAATGTTCAGAAATTGCTTCCTACTGACATTCCAGCAAAACAAACTTTCGCTCTGGAATTTATTGCTCTCATGGACGTGGGCAATGAAGACATGGACGTTCTATGGACAGACGAAGCCCATCTCCATTACGAAGAAGAACTGCAGAATATGGGCAATGGTTAATCCCCACGCCATCAAACAGTACTACTTCATTCTTCAAACGTGACTGCTGGTATAGGTTGATGACATAGTTTATCGTAGAGCCGTGTTTTTTCGAGGAGATGGTTTCTACAGGACGTGTCACTTGTACCGTCACTGGTGAATGCTGTGATAATCTTTTGCGCAACCAACGTCATTCCAACTATTCAACATTGTGGATATGTGTTTAGAGTCATTTCCAAGCAAAATGGCACTCCCCTGTGCACGGGACGGCCTCTGAAGCGTCTGCTCCAGGGATATTTTGCAAATGCTAAAACTATCAGCCGTTATTTCCGTACAATCTGGCCATCCGTATCACTTGGTCTTAATTAGTGTGACTTCTAGCTGCGGAGTGATGTGAAAGATGTTGGGTTCAGTGCTCCAATTACGAGTAGCTGAATTGAAGGCACACAATGTGCAACACAATCTGAACATGACCACCGAGGCCCTCCGATCTGTAATGGAATATGCTGTTTGTCCAACTTGTGGCAGAAACCGGTGGACAGAATAGTGAACTTGTCTTGCGCCAGTCTCACGACAGTCAGAAACAGATGTCATTTTGCTTTTATGCTTTTTTTAAACCGATGTCATTTAGTTTTTTATCCGATTTTGGCCCCAGGACAATTCAAAACCTACTTCATTTAGCGTTTTATACGAAAAAACTGAAAAAATTCTTGCAGACAATAACACAGTTGGGGTTGAGATAAATCCTGTCAACAAATTTCAGTTAGATATAAGGAAAAGAATTGAAAACAGTATCTTTTTGTTCCTAGATGAGAAAGAGGAACGTAGATTCAAAATGAGGAATCCATCCGTTCCTGTGGTTCGTTCGGAAACTAAATTACACAAAAGGGGGGGGGGGGGAGGGGGAACTGGTTAGGATCACTATTCACAACATGTCATGTCCCAATTACAAATTGAACCAGGAATGCAGCCAAAGAATGTGAACAGCATATACACTAAGTGATCAAAAGTACCCTTAGACCTAGCTGAAAATGACTTACAAGTTCATGGCGCCCTCCATCTGTAATGCTGGAATTCATTATGGTGTTGGCCCAACGTTAGCCTTGATCATAGCTTCCATTCATGCAGGCATACGTTGAGTCAGGCGCTGGAAAGTTTCTTGGGCAATGGTAGCCCATTCTTCACGGAGTGCTGCACTGAGGAGAGGTATCGATGTCGGTCAGTGAGGCCTGGCATGAAGTCGGCGTTCCAAAACATCCCAAAGGTGCTCTATAGGGTTCAGGCTGTGCAGGCCAGTCCATTACAGGGATGTTAATGACGTGTAACCACACCGCCACAGGCCGTGCATTGTGAACAGACACTCGATCGTGTTCGAAGACGCAATCGCCATCCCTGAATTGTACTTCAACAGTGGGAAGCAATGAGATGCTTAAAACATCATTGTAGGACTGCGCTGTGATAGTGGCACGCAAAACAAGATGGGCTGCAAGCTCCTCCATGAGAAACACGACTACACCATAACACCAGCGTCTCCGAGTTTTATTGTTGGCACTACACAAGCTGGCAGATGACATTCACCGTGTGTTCATCATATCCACACCCTGCCATCGGACTGCGAAACTGTGCACCGTGATTCATCACTCCACTGTTCAATCGTCCAATGTTTACGCTCATTAAACCAACGAACCGTCGTTTGGCATTTACCGGCGTGACGTGTGGCTTACGAGCAGCCGATCGACCATGAAATACAAGTTTTCTCACCTCCCGCATAACTGTCATAGTACTTGCAGTGGATCCGGATGCAGTATGGAAGTCCTGTGTGATGGTCTGGATAGATGTCTGACTGTAACACGTCACGACTCTCTTCAACTGTCGACGGTCTCTGTCAGTCAACAGACGAGGTCGGCCTGTACGCTTTTGTGCTGTACGTGTTCCTTCACGTATCCGCTTCACTATCACATCGGACTCACGGGACCTAGGGATGTTTAGAAGTGTGTAAATCTCGCGTACAGACGTGTAACACAAGTGACAACGTTCTAAGTCCATGAGTTCCGCAGCCCCCCCCCCCCCATTCTGCTCTCTCACGATGTCTGATGACTACTGAGGCCACTGATATGGAGCACCTGGCAGTAGATGGCAGCACAACGCACCTAATATGAAGAACGTATGTTTTGTAAGTTTTTGGGGGTGTCCGGATACATTTGATCACATAGTGTAGTCTACTTAGAAACAGGCTTTCAATGTCAAGAACAGTTATGAATTTGCATTAAGGTACATTAAGGATGTACCAATCCCAGCTGGAGCTACATTGACTTGTTTTGACATTGTTAACCTATATACCAATGCCCCAGTAAGCGATGTATTGGAGGTTATAAGACAGAACTTGAAAACATGCAAGGAGATTAGTTAGGGTGAAATATAAGAACTCCTGGAAATTGTAGACCGTGGTTTGGCCCTTCATTATTTTAAGTTCAACGATACGCTTTCTTCAAAAGGACGAACTCGACAAGGACAAATATTTGTTAGGTACTTCAACTGAGATTTTTCACGAATGAGCTGTAAAAGGCGTCTTTTGAACAAAATTTCGACGTATGTATAAACATTGTCTGTTGCAGGTGTTATGTAGGTGACATGATTATAACTGTGAAATCCTCTTACCTTGCGAAATATAAATGGGAATAATTCAGAGCCTTGATGCAGGATGCTGAAACTACCACTCACCCTTCACATCGAAGAGGACGAATTAAATGTGATTAGACAAGCAGCCAAGACAAACGGATGTAAGAACTGTGATGTAATGAAGCTTTTTAATAAACTAAAGCAAAAAGTACGTGACAAGAAGGAGACATTAGATCCAGAGGACAAGAAATTTTTTGTTATCTTATACAATAGTGCATTTTCGGACAGAACTGTACAAGCTTTCAAAAAAGTAAAAGTAGAAATTGCATTTCGAAAGAAAGGTACAATTAATTGTAGGCTACGTCACAAAGTTGGCAATAACAGCGAAAAATGTTTACAATCTGGTTCTATAAGATCAAATGCCAAGACTACGACAAGTTTTATAATTTCAAGACTGATTTTAAAGAACATACATATCGCCAAAATAAGAGCACTTTCGGTACACATTGGATAAAGAAAGACATGAGGCAGAAAACATAGAGGATAATATTGAAGTATTGCATAAGGCATCAAAGGGAAATTACTGAACCTGCCTAAGAACTGGAAATTTAAATACACGGATAACGCCAGCGGAATTACTGCTGAATGAACAGAATTAGTTTAATCCAAACGCTTATTCTGATATATTCAGAAACCTACTAGTTTGAGCAGCGTTGAACGCTGCAGCAGGTTGGCGTGCAGTCGTGTGCGCCAGCCACCATTGGCGAGGAGACTGCGCCTTCTTCGTCAAGCCCCGTTGAGTTGCCACTCCAGGTGTGTTACCGACTATCGATGTCATAATTTACAGTTACTGTTTTGTAATTATTTACATTTCCATTATGGTGAATTTTTTTGTCGTGCTGGAAGGCTTTAATCTGCAAATGTGAATTTATGTTGAAACTTTTTATTCTGGCTTTTACAGTTCTCGCTAATTTTTTTCGATAAAGGATGAGCCACTCCGCGCTCACACCATCGTGGTGACCATCTCAACAGATATACTGTTACTTATATATTGATAACTGCAAATCATGGAGTCCACAGGATGTGGTGCCTTGATGTTGTCCATGTATCTGGGTAGAATTACTCACTAACACGGGCCCGTTCGGGTGATGTAAGTGGAACGAAAGCGATGAGGAGCAGCAGTTTTAAGGGCAAAGGAAAAAAAAAAGCGCCAAGACAAGGGCCAATGGAAGAAAACCCCTGCGACAGTTTAGACGGGTAATAAGAACAGTTGCAGATTTTCTTGCTATCTGCGACAAATACATTGTTTGTCTGCGTTAGCTTGCCATAGGTGGTTATGTATCCTTACTAACTGTGTGTTTACTTTTCCAGGCCAGGAGCTTTCATTATTACTCTTTACACTTTTCGTGTGGATTTTAAGTATGCATCTAACCCCAAATATTGTATATCAGTCCATGTGTTACAGTCAGACGCTCATTTTGTAAAGTTAAGTAATTTTAATTAATGGCTACGCATGCTGCATGTTAACTATTAAATTTACGATAACGGTTACTCATATATCTTAGCTGTAGGCCCTCAGCTAGCCTGTTATTTGTATAAATACCAGACGCATCTAGGCCATCACCAGCACTTAACTATGTACCTACATGTATAGATTTTTACGTTGGTACCTGCGTCAGAATGTATACAGGATGTTTCAAAAAGAATATACGTATTTGGAACGCATACATTTATTAAACTTTAAGACATACGAATATGAAACTCAACACACATATTTACGAACCTCTCAAGTTCAGGTTACAGATGTTCAGCATGTCCATCAGCGACACGAACAATATTACATTCATACTCAAATTCCTCCCATACTCGGGCAAGCAGGTCCTTCGTCACTGACGTTATGGCAGTACGGATCCGATTCTTCAACTCTTCCAGTTTCTTTCGGAGTGATGGTACATAAACGTTGTCGTTAGCTAAACCGCACAGGAATAAGTTAGAGGATGTCAAATCTAGTGACCGTGGAGCCCAGCTGAGACACTCTAAGTAGCCAGCACCTTGACAACCAATCCAACGGTTCGGTAGAGTTTCATTCAGATATTCATGCAATTAGCGACTCCAGTGAGGGAGTGTCCCCTCTTATTGAAAAATGAAGTTGTCTTCGTGCAGCCTCGAAAACAACCAGTTTTGTGACATAGCGGCATACTGCTGACCGTTAACCGTGTTTCCATATAAAAAAGAATGGGCCATAAACAGATGATCGGGATATCGCGCAAAATACATTGACTTTGGCCGAATCTCGTACATGTTCAGTGGCTGCATGTGGGTTCTGTAAGACCCAAAATTCAAACATTGTGTTTGTTTACCTGACCACTAACATGGAAAGTCTCTTCATCACTGAACATGATGCGTTGTGCGGAAGAGTTATCATAGTCAATACCATCAAGAACCTCTTTACAAAATGCCACACGTTTGCGTTTGTAATCAGGACACAGAGCTAGTAACAGCTGAAACTTGTACGGCTTCATAACCAACCGACTTCATGTGCGGATGTGTTATCATAGTCAATACCATCAAGAATCTCTTTACAAAATGCCATACGTTTCCGTTTGTAATCAGGACACAGAGCTAGTAACAGTTGAAACTTGTGCGGCTTCATAACCAACCGACGTCTCGAAACACGTCAACCGTGCGGCTGGTCCCGGCGGAGGTTCGAGTGGTTCAAATGGTTCAAATGGCTCTGAGCACTATGGGACTCAACATCTGTGGTCATCAGTCCCCTAGAACTTAGAACTACTTAAACCTAACTAACCTAAGGACATCACACACATCCATGCCCGAGGCAGGATTCGAACCTGCGACCGTAGCGGTCACGCGGCTCCAGACTGACGCGCCTAAAACAGCACGGCCACACCGGCAGGCCGAGGTTCGAGTCCTCCCTCGGGCATGGCTGTGTGTGTTTGTCCTTAGGAAAATTTAGGTTAAGTAGTGTGTAAGCTTAGGGACTGATGACCTTAGCAATTAAGTCCAGTAAGATTTCACACACATTTGAACATTTTTGAAAACACTTCAAACTGTTGTTGTAGGTAGTTGCAGCTCCCGACTGGCACGACGAGTTGATTTTGAGGGACTACGTTGAAAAGCAGTTTGAATTCGTGCAACATTTTCTTCAGGAACACGAGGGCGGCCAGGACTCTTTCCTTTACATACACATCCTGTATCTGGAAACTGTCGATACCATCTGTGAAGATTCCACCCATTTGGAGGATCAATTTGGTACCTCAACCTGAAGCGTCTTTGCTCTGTAATCACAGAATAGCACTTCCCAAACTCGACAACACAAAATGATTTCTGATGCGGAGTAGCCGTTTTAAACATGTGACGGTTACCAAGCAAACCGCAAGATAAGTGACATCTAGTGGCTATTAATATAAACTAAACTTTGTATTCGTATCTCAATATCCGAGCCGATGCGCGTCGATCTATAGTTTGGACAAAACAATACATTGGAATACGTATATTCTTTTTGAAAGAACCTGTATTATGGTATGTACGAGTATGACTGGTATGCATGGCTGTTAATCATATCACTATTTTTTATTTTTCTTATGATCACAAGGTCTGTTATAGATTTCATTTCATCTAATTGAACATAGTTGGTTATTATTTGTAACAGATCTGAAGATGGCACCAGCCGAAAATGGTAAAACTGAACTTTAAAATTTGTGTGATCAAGCCGGTCTTTTACAGATAATGCCACAGTGTGATCACGGACGCATTTACAGGATTTATGTGTTCAATTGATGTTATGCGGCTCTCGGTCTCAGACAATTAAAAACCAATTCATCCCATCCGATGTGCCACGACCTTCCCGTAGTGAGTGGCTTACGTAACTGAAGGTGCCTTAACTGTCGACTGCCGAACTTTTACAGTCATGCACAATGAAAATATGGATAGTGTAATGTATAACTTAAACCATAGCCGTCGTATTGCGTTCCATTTTCCGACCAAATTTATGTTAAGATGCTGCCAACGTCATCTGTTGGTAAAATTTTCGCTAAATCTTTTTGTTCCTTAACGTTTCCCCCTATGTTAATTATATGGTGTTAAAATTTGACGTAATTCTGATCAGTGGCTCTTTTTAACAGCGTTTTGAAACTGGAACTTTAATTATGGGCACCCTGTATAAAACCATTCAATTAAAATTTTTGGATGTCTATTCTTAACGAATTAGAATTTTGACCTTACAAGGACGTGAGACGGAGACAATAAACTGTACATACAGAGGAGAACTAAAGTTTTTGAATCGTAGTTCAGAAGATTGTTGAATATACATTAAGTGGATAGTTCCTGAAAGTAATGAAGAGTTACGGAATCGAGTCTGGAAGAAATACGTATCAACGTAATTGTGAAGAGAGAAGTAAGTCAGCGCAGATAATTAAATCAGCCGAAATAGCACACGAAATTTAAGCACACATGCACCATGATTATTAAACATTTATTAAGAAATACAGAAGGCAAAAGAAAAATATCCGTAAGAACTTCAGACTAGTTAAGCGCTGGAATAGTCCTAGTCTATTCGCAAAAAAGTTCTCAGACTGCTACTTACACGGAAAGTGACAAAAAATAAAGAGAACTAATCAACCAGCAATGACAAACAATAGTGTCTCTGACAGCTGGTGCACGAACCTTTTGACAGCTGTCAAACGTGAACACTGTACTCGACAGTTTTGACTGTTACAAGTAGATAGGACACATCCTGAAACAACACAGAATAACTGATTTGGTAAGCAGAAGGTAAATTCAACATGGAGTTTACGGATTTAATTCGGTGTGCTGTAAAGGAGAAAATTGTAGCGAAGAAACTTGGGTGGAGAGTAACCTCTAACCTGTCCTCAGAGAACCACAACAGTCATCCCTTTGATATGGTTGTTAATCTACCTTGTTGTTCTATTTCGACTTCCAGTCTATTGCCAGAAAGTCGAGCTTGTAATGACAAGGTAACTGACCGATCCAGCTTTCTATTACATGTACATACAGATGGAGATATTAGTGATCGTACCCTCCTTCTGTGTATTTTGTACGATTCTCCCTAGGGATCCAATCCTAAATTAGTTCAGTCGAACTGTCTCTGTCGTCCCATTTTTATTCTATGCAAATCATCTTTAAAGCAAGAGATTTTTCGAAAACTGCAAGTGGAAAAAAGAGCGAACAATAAAACGACAGTAAATTAATGGCAATAAATGCTTGGGGTAAATGTAATCAAGAAACGCACTTAGCAATGAGGTACAGGTTTTTTAAAATTAGGTTAACCAGAAGCCTAAGAGGTGTAAATTATTGGCAGGCTCGACTTTCTACAACACGCATAATGAAAATAATAAACAAAAAACATTATTACACGTGATGAAACTTCCTCTCTTAAAGGAAAAATTCGCTCAAAATATAAAAAACGACTACAGACATATGCGGAACGTTAGTGAAAGAAGAGGGTGAATTATGTAAAGCAAATAAATTCTTGATTAATGTATGTAATAGGTAATGGCAGTTTATAAATTATTTCATCTAAGTAATAAGAAACTAACTGAAAATATATGAACTTTTCTCATTCGTAATAATGTATTAAGTTTATTCTTATTTGCTATGCGCGCTATTTAAAGTCGAGCCTGCCCATAATTTACGCCTCTGGTTAATCTAATTTCCAGAAACCTGTACCTTGATGGTATTTGCGATACTCTGTGGCCTATTAGTGCACATATATTTATTCTTTTATAGTATGATTCGAGCAACAGTGGCATACTCATGATTTTTACACACATTAAAGGAAGGGAATAAATTTTGTGGGTTTCGAATAAACTAATATTATTGTACACCACCAATAATTGCACTTTCAGACTACTATGTAAATATTTGCTGTCCATTATGGAACATTTTGTCACTTCCCGGATTATTTATTGTTTGAAGTGTCTTAGTATTAAAATATTTTTATATCTGTGACAACATTTGCATTACATCCTTCGAATTTCTTGCAAATATTATTTTATTTACAAAATGTTACCGTTCTGTGTTCCTTTTTACACTGAATATAATGCCAATATAATACCTAAGGTTACACACAGCCTTTTAACAGCAATGTTACAATGTTATTTCTTGACGAAAATTCATATATGATCTCTGTCGCATTTTCACAAAGTTCGCTGTACTTTCTTAATATGTACCCAAGATTGTAACGTTTTACATCTCTGTCTTTCTTATAAGCAGTGGCTCTATTTTATTAAACGATAACTTTACCCAACCTTAATGAAATAACAGGCAGCTAAATGCACGTATACATAAGCATAATATCTGCATGTTATATAGCTTCAGGTACCACCGCAACGTCTGTGACTGACGGTGGCACTTATCGGTTCCCATATCGTGTCCTTGGTTACCGGTTGGCGCACTTCTTTCCATCTGGCTTCCGCAACATCTTTGACTGATGACGGAACATACCGAGCCATATTTAGTACCCTGGTTACCAGTTGGCATCCTACCAACCATCATTGCTATGTTTACGTCTACCATAAGTCCCTGCAGAGGACAGCGTACGTTTAAATGAGCCAATGCCACTGAATAATGGTTTTTTTCTCTGCTTTTGAACTTTTTATAATGCCCATCGTTTAACATAATATTTCAAACATCCTTAGCTGTCCATTCTATGACCAAATTTCTAATAATGATACATTTTCGTAAATGGCTCAATCAAAAAGTAGTCATGTGTCATATTTATTGGCTATTAGTGACGTCATGCCATAAGCTGTGGACGGAGCTTTCGCTATTAAATTACTGGCGACTGAGCTTTAGAAAGCAGTGTTCTTCACGCCTCTTCAGAGTGGCGTCCTCCGCGTCACCGTTTTCTGCTGTAACCAAGGATACTTCAACTGTACTTTTACATTATTATGTTCATATGATTGTATTCAAGTTCTTTGGCCCCTAAGAAAGTGTATTACACTTTTTCACATTGTGGAGTGGTCTGATGATTGCCCATTAAGCGATCGAGATAACTTACAGCCGATCAAGCGAGACTGC
The DNA here is from genome assembly GCF_023898315.1 of Schistocerca nitens. Taxonomy (NCBI): domain Eukaryota; kingdom Metazoa; phylum Arthropoda; class Insecta; order Orthoptera; family Acrididae; genus Schistocerca; species Schistocerca nitens. Next base: position 588,488,697 of record NC_064618.1, read on the forward strand.
TTCTATTGAAATAATTTCTTTTTTGTTTAATGTCTGTTTGACGTACTACTCTTGTGGAGCTTTTTGCAGTTTTTGTATAATGTTTATATTACTGCAGTCGCTGTGTCCACACACTTTCGCTCCACTTGAGGTATGTATGATTTTAACAGTAGTGACACTTTAAAAATTACGTCGTCACTCAGTAATGGATGTCTGTCCATTAAAATTCTTGATTTCCTGCTTTGATTTTATGCACATACCGTAGCTTCAAGGATTTAAGGTAATGATATACGTAATATGTAAAACAAACAAATGAAAAGTGTGGGCATCATAGTTATGATTGGATCAGATATTTCATAATAAGAACAGAGAACGTCACGATGTTTAATGTGTGAAGTTAAAGTGCCACAAAGATGTTGACACAGATGTTCACAGTCCTACCACTGATCAAGTCAAAAACAATTTAAAATTTCGATACATTCTATAACCATTATTCTAAAATGATACATTTTGTAAAGCATTATTATTTTAATACGTTTAATTTCGATTTCAGATAGATTTTTTTTGTTTGGGGGGGGGGGGGGGGAGGCGTTGCGCGAGTGCCATAGCCGAATGAAATTCATCAGCTGTGGCTCATTAACTGACCACTATCCCGCCAAAAATATTCGGAAAACGAAATCCAAAACGCCAGGCAGCCAGAAACATTATGCCAACCTACCTAAAAGCCAGTATGTCCGTCTTTGGCGCGGATATCATCGGCGACGTGTCTTGGCATTGAAGCAGTGAGGCTTTGGTAGATCGCTAGAGGGAGATGGGAGCACATCTCCACACATGAGTCACCTAATTCCCGTAAATTCCGGATAGGAAGGCAATGAACTCAGGCGCCACGTTCAGTCACATCCCAGATATGTTCGATCAAGTTCAGATCTGTCTAGTTAGGTGCCCAGGACATTAATTGGAACTCGCTACTATGTTCCACTAACTACTACAGCACACTCCTGGTCCTGTAACATGGCGCATTATCTTGATGAAAAATTCCAATGCCGTAAGGAAGCAAGATCATCATGAAAGGGTATACATTGACTGTCACCAGTGTTCCATACCCCTTGGCCGTCATGGTGTCGTGCACGAGCTCCACTGGACTCATGGATGCTCCGTGAATTTTTCCCAGAGCATATTGCAGCCGCAGCTAGCTTGTGTCCATCCAACATTACAGGTGTCAAGGAGCAGTTCCCCTGGAAGACGCGGATTTGCATCCACCCACCGGCATGATGAATAAGGTATAGGGATGCATCAAACCATGCAACACTCTGCCACTGCGCCAACGTCCAGTGCCGATGGTCTCATGCCATTTCAGTCGTAGTTGCCGATGTCGTACGTTGGCTCATGCATGGGTCGTCGGCTGCAGTGACCAATCTGTAGGAGTGTTCGGTGGACTGTGTGTGTTCAGACACACTTGTACTCTACCCAACATTAAAGTCTGATGTTAGTTCCGCCACAGTTTGCCACCTGCTTCGATTTACCAGTCTGCCAAGCACACGACAACAAACATCAGTAATGAGGGGTGGCCGCCCAAAACCAAGACGTGTGGACGTGGTTTCACCTTGCTTTCGCCATGTGCTGAAGATGCTCACCACGGCACTTCTCGAACACCCGACATACGGTGGAGTTTTCGACATGCCCGTGCTGAGCCTTCGGCCCATCACTATCTGCCCTCGGTCAAATTCTAATACATGGCGCGCATTCCCCACTCTGCACACGGACAGCGCACTGATACTACACGCAGTGTGTGCGTGTCTGACTAACAGTGATTCTTCTACAGGTGACGCTGCTGTCGCCTGGACGGGTTTATATCGGTTGTAGGTCGGTGGCTGATCAGTGTATATAAGGAAGAAAAGGAATTATCTCCATACAGCAGACTGTAAAATCGATAAGAATGCTGTTTATTCATACAATGGCAAAAGTTACTGCGTTTTACATCATAGCGATAAAAAAATCGTAATTAAATCTTTTCCGAATTATCTGCCTTTTATATATAAGGTCATCGAACCTATGGTTGAGAAACATATATTGAGAGAAAACTACAACAAATAAGAGATTTCGTTCTGTGGTGTTCCAAGTAACCTCATAATATATAGTGATTGGAGGAAAGGTACATTTGCGATATAGTGAGGTCAATGGTTACCATTTCAGGCTGACCATAAAAGTAGCAGTATATTACGTATACCGAGGACCTCCATCATGCTATGGAACCACATTGCAGTATGCAGTTCGCCATCATCAGAAACAAAACTTTCAGCGAACAGCACAGCACCTGCGCCACACTTTTACTTCGCACTTGTGTACCCCCGCCGTCGGAGCGGTTTTCTCATCTTTTATCTGGGAGCCACTGCATCTTCTGTGTGCTTCTCTCTATTGACAGAACAACACGTTGCCGACGTCGACACAAGCTCTCAGAAAGATATTGCGGTGTTGCTGCGGCCAGGCACGTCCCAGAACGATGTATTTATTGCTGGCGCTGTCGGAAGCCGCAGACGGGAAAAGAGCGCGTCGTGTCGGGGTCGCCGGGTGGCTGCTGGTGGCAGGCGCCTTAGATAGGCAGCCCCACGGCACACTCGCCGGTCTGGCGGGACACGGCACAGGAGGCCGCGACAACTTGATGGATTGCAGGTGCTCTAGCCAGCCGAGGAGTCCGCCCCTGCGCTATTCCAAATTCTGGCAGAACGATAGGCTTCCATCTTCGCTGCTGTAAAGCGGAAAACAAACACTTTTACTGTTGGATATTTACTGGCTATGAAGCTTTAGTACAACTTAATTGTCACATACTTACATTCAGGAAAATTACTGTTTACCCTATAATAAATGAAGTAGAAGCAACTAACGGTTGAGGTTACAGAAGTGCAGCGTCTATCACACGATAAAATTAGTGAATTGAGCAAATTACGAGTAATCTAAACGGCACAGAGCCGGTAGCACACATATCCAGAAGAAATATTTTCCAGTCTATCACTCGTAGGCGAACGCTGTTGAGAATGTCCCGTGGCACTACAGCAGGATGAGACGACGGACTCGGCTGATAAGGGGACCACAGCTACTCGTAATTAGCGTCTTCGTCCAAATTTATGGGAAGATGACAAATGTTTAGAAGAAAGTAGCATTTCTGACGCGGGTCGGGTGGGGCATGAACCATTTATGTTAGCGTTGTTTGCCGGCAGCAGTTGGCGCAGCATAAAGAGCGCATTCTTTAATCCGGGGGTCATACAGTAGGATCCCTATGTGGAAATATTTTTTACTTCAATGTTTACATTACTTTCACTACAAATAAACGAAAATAGTATTCAGTATATTGTATTTATTAATAATTTCTTAAAGGAATGAAAAGGAAAGGAAGGAGAGAGAAAAGAAAATTTGTGACAGCAAGCAAATTTCCGAGAAAGAATTATTATCTAGAGTGTCCAGGAGGATTCTGTAAGTAACTCTCCAAGAGGGGATTGTAATTTGAGTGAACACGTCTGCGTTTTTAGATTGTTACATTTTTGACCATCGAGCAATGTTACGCATAGTTTGGTGTCAAACTGCCCGACGTGAGAGGTTTTAGTATGAATTCAAGCCAAACATTAAAAAAAAAACATGTAATTTTAGAAATGCGGCGTTTGAAACGTGTGCAATGTGCAGAGAAAATCACCCCTTCCCCTTTTCTTACGATGAATATAACTTCTTGACGGATAAATCATCAACAGTAAAGCAATAAAACGATATAGCTTAATATCCCAAGTTCTCTTGAACGCCTTACGATTCTTTTCTAGAACTATATTTGCAGCATGCTCGTGGACGCTGTAAATACGAGTGTAGTCATTTCTTGGAATTTTACTTGTAGTCCTAAATTTCGCTTTACGTTTCTTTTTCACTTCCTTCTATAAAACTAATAATAAATACAATGTATTGAGTATCATTTCGGTTTACTTGTAGTGTAAATAACGTAAAAATAAATATAATATGCAATGTCCTGACTGACTGATTGGTCGACTGACTAACTGATTCATCATTGCCCAACCCGAACCGCTAAGGACAGAAACTTCAGATTTGGAGAAGGTGTTTGTCCTATACTGAAGGCGCCGCTTTAGAAGGCATTTTTCGAAATTCCAAAACTAACGGGGCTAAATAAGGAATGAAGGCTTTTGTTTATCTCGCTATTAAGGTAATTCCGAAGCTAGACCTATAATAATAATATTTGGTTTCTTGGCCAGAAATGAAGAGTGTTTCAGCATTTTTGGAAATTTAACCCTAATGGGTGAAAGCTTTTTTGAAAATATGTCATTGGTTACAAATCAAAGATACATGTTTCAGTATTTTTAGGAACTGAACCCCTAAGGGGATGAAACAGGAATTTTTATGAAAATGTTTTATTATAAAAGCATTTTTAAAGCTCAAACTATGAAAATTTAAATTTGGCTTTACAATAGAAATAAAAAAATATGAATTTCATTGCTTTTGGGACTTCATCATTGTGAGGATGTAAGCTTTTATGGAAATATTTCATTGTGCAATCATTTTTCAAGTTAATCTATGAAAATTTGTACTTGGCTTCTCTGTTAGAAATGAAACACACGCATGTCTGTATTTTTTGAAGTTATGTCGCTAAGAGGGTGATATAGGGGGTGAAAATTTTTATGGAAATATTTGATTAGAAGAGTATTTTAAAGTTAAATTTTGCAAAACTGGTGTTTGGCTTCTAGGTTGGAGACATATAAAAAAACTTTTTTCACTGTTTTTCGGCAATTCAACACCTAAGGAGGTGAAATAGCGTCAGACTCACAGACTCACCATCATGGAGCCCAAACCACTAATGACAAAAACTTGAAATTTGGAGAGGATGTGGATTTCTTACTGTGGCATCGTTTAAGACTGGACTGTCCGAAATTACAATCCTAAGATGGTGAAATAGAGGATGAAAGGATTTTCGAAAGTATGTCGCTAAGGACTTTTGAAGCTATGACAACGACAACTAGATTTGGTTTCTTAGTCAGAAAATAAAAATTATGTGTTTCAGCATTTTTGGAAATTCTTCACTAAAGGGATAAAATAGTGGTGAAAATTTTTTGGAAAATAAATAATTGCTATAGAGCTACTAAAGAATTTTTGAGGTTATATCTATGACAACTGGTATTCGACTTCCCAGTTACAAATTTAAAAACATGTGTTTCGGTGTTTCTGAAAATTCAATCCCTAAACGAGTGCAATACATGATGAAAGTTTCTAAGAAAATATTTCCTTAAATTCAAAAAATGTTATAGCTAAATTTATGAAAAGTGATTTCTCATTTCTCGGTTAGATATAAAGAAATATCTGTTAGGGAATGAAAGATGCTGTGGGAACATTTCCACAAGAATGCAAAATGCATGATTAAAAAAACTTTTGGACTACAGCTACCAGTATCGCTTTATGGTCAGAAGTACATTCGAAAAAAACCATTCTTATACGGCTTAATTAGACTGAAAAGTTTAAAAGGTGTTTGTGAACAAAATAAAGATTCGATTAAACAATGACGAAAAAAAGCGAGTACTCTTCTAGTTTAAAATAAAAAAGAACTAACTTTGTAGCTACTCGACACCACGACCCTTGGACTACCGTTCTGCACTCTATCCACTGTGCAAACCACCCCGCACCTAAACTGTTTTTTTTTTTTCCTTTCTTTCCAAATGATTCGCCATCTAGAACTCCCTGGTCTGTTACTTTCATTTCTGGTCAGGCCTTGCATTTACTATAAACTGGGATAAAATCAGTGCAGATGCCTAAGGGAAATCACCTTAAGAGTTCAGCAGAGCTGAGCGGTAACGTACTCAGAGTCCAGAAGAAATGGTGGTGAGAAGGTCGCTTAGCATACCTGAGATGACGTACTTATGGTGGCTGCCGGAAGACAAGCGACTTCCTTCTGCCCTACAGCAGGGTACGTAGACGTCTTCGTAGCTTCCAAGTTGGCAGACTCGTGTGGGTAGCGGTCACGTGGTTTAGTAGCCACGATATATGTCGAAGCCGCTAAATCTGTAATGTCCATGACCTCTGCAATCGATACGTCTTCATCTATCGATGGCAAGGCTATAAGGTTCACCGCAAGAAATAGAGAACACCATTTCTTGGCAGAGAGAAATTTTCAATGTAAACATAAGAAGGTTACACAGGACCATTAATGTTCCCAAAATACATACGTAATCTAGAAGATAACTTGAAACTACATGAGTGCAGTTGTTGGAACGATGTGTTAAGTACTTATGTGGTGTGGGTAATTAAATGTGAAATGATACAGACATTCAAATTACTTGGGTTTATTTGCTTATCAAAAAGACAATTAACAATTAAGGCAAAATGATATTCAGGTACTCTCACTGATAATTAATTCTGCATAAACAATACCAGCAACCTGTTACAAGTTCATTACAACATTTAATAATGGTAACCTGTACGAACGCAAATCTGGTGAATCTAACATGAGGGCCGGAGGAAAAATTGAGAATAAATCTCTTGAGCACTGAGTGATTGTCTTGAAATCAGTTGCCATAGAATATATCTACTGAAGGTAATATGTACAACTACTGAAGTTAATATGTAGGACTACATCTGTCGTGGATTTTGGAAGCAGACTGTTCATGACTTCACAAGCCAAGGCTCTGAGATTATAAAATTATGAATTTACATGAAATTCACGACATCTCACGCAGTAACGGCTCGGTCTCTCGCAGTGTAGCTGTAGTTGACTGGTTCTGTGGTAGCAAGCAGCCATCTTCTAAGTCTATAAGCGTTGTATGACCTTAAAACTTTCTCAGTCTCTCAAATGCACCAGATCAGCTGGTGGCTAAAGCTGACGAAGTGGAAGAGCAGCAGCAGTGGAAGGACAACTGAAGTGGGGAAGTGATCCCTGTGCGAGGATATCTGACAAGGAAACCCTGGGGCTCTGAATCTTATGAGCTCCAGCCAATCAAAATGTTCCTCAGAGACCTGATGTCCCCTTCTTTAGGTTTACATGCTTAACTAATTTCTACCACTCTCCTATTAAAAAAAACATTCCTCACTATTCATGTCTCTCTCCTTAGTCAGTTGAGACAGCTTCTCTCAGGCACTGTCGTGTTTCTCTGTGACTCAAGAAAAAGTTTAGATAAACAACTGTCCATTTGTCTGAAGTCCATAAACAGACCTAGCTGGTGGCTCTCCTTACACCTGCAAGATACCGATCTCCAGCAACCATCCTAAAAGTCGGCTTTCTATGTTTGGCTGATAATCGTGCCTTTCGTTAAAAATTCTGCCTTACTCAACCTGCTAAAAACATTTCGGTGAGTGGTTACTAACAACTATCAATCTGCACGGCTGCATTGTGGGGTTTCACAAAGATGTGTGGGTGAGCAGTGAGCATCTCTCCTCGCTTACCTTCTAAGAAATACTCAGCAAGGCCTCTGACTGTTCCGTTGCTCGATTTGCACTTACGTCTTCCAGTTGCTTCCAAATCATTCCCTCATTTCCAGCCACCGTGAAAATTTGTTTAGATTACTATTGAAAGTGACAATTATTTGTACATCTAATATCAGTTCATTCCTCCAAATGTAATTAATTATTCACGTCAAGTGTGAATCTATAATATGAATCAATAAGAATTTATATATGTTGCACGACTGTTCCGATATTATGTCTCATAACAGAAGGCACAACGGTAGAAAATTGTAGCAAAATGCAGGAAGACTTGCTTTACGCAGAGATTGGCAATTCACCCTCAACATAAATAGTCAGAAACACATTATTGCATGATTAGGCAATTGTGTAACAATCAGTGGAAGCAGTCATATCCATTAAATTTTAACTAATAGCAGGTAAGTCACATGCTAGAAGAAACATGCAAGACTGAGATTCATTGGGAGAATTCTCAGGAAGTGTAGTGCACTCCAGACAGAGTTACCACACAAAATTGTTGTTCGACCATTACTTGCTGATAGAGTGAGAAGAGGCCAAGAAGAACACCGTGTTTGGCTACAGAAGTGTAACAGCACCAGGGACAATGTCGTACAACTCCAATGACGGATGCTACAAGAGACGTGTTGTATTACCACAGTGTAGGGTACGATTCAAATTTCTAGAACTTACATTACATAGAAATATTCGCCCTCACATAGAGCTCTACCAGCAATCGTGCTTTCCATGCACCATTCGCGACAGGAAACGTGGGGAAGTGGCGATGTCCCGGGTTCGATTCCCGGCGGGGTCAGGGATTTTCTCTGCCTCGTGATGACTTGGTGTTCTATGATGTCCTTAGGTTAGTTAGGTTTAAGTAGTTCTAAGTTCTAGGGGACTGATGACCATAGATGTTAAGTCCCACAGTGCTCAGAGCCATTTGAAACATTTGAAGTGGCGATGGTACAGAAAGTTTCTTCTGCCACATACGGTTTGGTGTTACGAGTAATACAAAGAGTGTCCCAGAAATTTTGATGAAAAAATGAAGAATTGGAAACAGTGTCCGGAAACGTCATCCGATGACGGTTTCTTTAGCGGTCATCAGTCATCTGACTCCGTTGACGCGGCCCGCCACGAATTCCTCTCCTGTGCCAACCTCTTCATCACAGAGTAGCACTTGCAAACTTATGTCCTCAGCTATTTACCGGTTGTCTTCCAATCTCTGTCTTCCTCTACAGTTTTTGCTGTCTACAGCCCACTCTAGTACCACTGAAGTCATTCCCTAATGTGTTAGCAAATGTCCTATCATCCTCTTCCTTTTCTCATATTCCTTCCTCCCCGATTCTGCGCAGACCTCCTCATTCCTTACCTTATCACTCCATCTAATTTTCAACATTGGACTGAAGCACCGCATTTCAAATGCTTCGATTCTCTTCTGTTCCGGTTTTCCCACAGTCCATGTTTCGCTACCATACAATGCTGTACTTCAGACACATAATCTCAGAAATTTCTTCCTCAAATGTTGATACTAGTAGAGTTCTCTTGGCCAATAATGCCCATTTTGCCAGGGCTAGCCTGCTTTTGATGTCATCATTGCTGCGTCCGTCATTGGTTATTTTACTGAATAGGTAGTACAATTTCTTAACTCCATCTACTTTGTGACCATCAATCCTGATGTTACGTTTCTCGCTATTCTCATTTCTGCTACTTCTCATCTCTTTCGTCTTTCTTCGATTTACTTTCTTTAATTATATTGAAACTGGTGAAAAGGGTGATGGCTCACTGAATGAAGGACAGAGTATTGGAAGCACCAAATAAACTGGTATAGGCATGAGTATTCAAATACAGAGATATTTAAACAGGCAGAATACGACGCTGCGGTCGGCAACGCGTATATGACAACAAGTGTCTGGTGCAGTTGTCAGATCGCTTAAGGTTGCTACAATGCCATGTTATCAATATTTAAGTGAATTAGGCTGTGGTGTTACAGTCGGCGCACGAGCGACGGGGGATTTTCCCGCACAACCATTTCACAGGTGTACAGTGAATATCGGGAATCTGGTAAAACATCAAATCTCCGACATCGCTGCGGCCGAGAAAAGTTCCTGCAAGAACGGGACCAACGACGACTGAAGAGAATCGCTCAGCGTGACGGAAGTGCAACCCTTCCACAAATCGCTGCAGATTTCAGTACTGATTCATCAACATGTGTCGGCGTGCGAACAGTTCAACGAAACATCATCGATAAGGGCATTCAGATCCGGAGGCCCATTTGTCTACCCTTGATGACTGCAGGACACTAAGCTTTACGCCTCGCTTGGGCCCGTCAACACCGACATTGGACTGTTGACGAGTGGAAACATGTTTTCAAACGAGTCTCGTTTCAAATTGTATCGAGCGGATGGATGTGTACGGGTATGGAAATAACCTCATGAATCCATGGACTCTGCATATCAGCAGGGGACTGTTCCAACTGGTGGAGGCTCTGTAATGGTGTGAGGCGTGTGCTGTTGGAGATCAGGTAACACGTTCGTATGTATCCTGTCTGATCACCTACATCTATTCATGTCCATTGGTCATTGCGACGGACTTGGGTAATTCCAGCAGGACAATGCGACACCCCACACGGCCAGAATTACCGCAGAGTGGCGCCAGGGAGACTCTTCTGAATTTATACACTTTCCCTGGCCACGTAACTCCCCAGACATGAACATTATTGAGCATATCTGGAATATCTTGCAATGCGCTGTTCAGAAGACATCTCCGACCCCTCGTAGTCTTACGGATTTATGGACAGCCCTGCAGGATTCATGGCGTCAGTTACCTTTAGCACTATTTCAGACATTAGTCAAGTCGTGTTGCGGTGCTTCTCCGTGTTCGCGGGGGTCCTACACGATATTAGGCAGGTGTACCGGTTTCTTTGGCTCTTCTGTGTAGTAATTCCTTCGTAAGTGTAAGTTACTGCGTAGTTATTGGTACAATTATAAGATTTTTATAAATCGAAATTTCGAAAACTGAATAAGAATTGATCCGGTGGTTGAATGTACAGCGAAATATTTTACTTTTTTATTTCTGCCTACATTCTGAGAGTAAATACTGTTGAAGTGATCATACAACTACAAAGATCCATTATTATTAAAATACGAATATCAGAGAGCTACTGTGAGGTTATCCATGTATTTGTACAATTAAACAAGAAGCATTTTCTCAGGAAACAACTTCTAAACACAGTCAGAAAGAATATAAAATTGCTTAATTGTTGGGTGTCTGGTTATTTTCCCACTGTGGCCTTTAATTTTTCCCTGCGTGAATAATCTCACTAAAGCTTTTGCAATTAACGTTCCGGTGAAAAAAAGTGAAAAAATTTAATTTGGCTTCAGAAATAATAACCAGTATATGGAAATGTCGATGCAGTATGCTTAAAATGAAAGATCATAAATAACCTAACCACAGATGTAAAATCAATTAAGCAATGCGCTTCACATGAAATAAACTTCTAAAGTAAACCACAATATTATTAGCAGTAACAGAGAATTAAATAGGTCTGCATACTCGTTACGATGCTATTGCAATACGTAATTGTTTTCCTCTGTTGTTTGTCATTAGTTTTGTTACTTTTAGGTGCAATTCTGTAGACACCTTGATTTTGAAAATGGTAATTTTATTTTTATTAACATAAATTTGCATGAAACTCTGTGTGGAAGATAATTATTACTGTCAATTTAAAATTTTTCTTTCCTCACACCCACGGCCAGTGTCGCTAACGCAGCTCACGGTCACACGTTGCTACATTTGGTTCGAGACCAGAGGATAAAGGTCTTCATCAAGAGCGGGGAATGTATACGGTGTCATGAACGGAAGGCTGAAGAATGTGCGGACCACTATGAAATGAATGAATAACAAAAAAACGATATCTTTGTGCTTATGTCCAACTTGTCACGCTCGGGGCAATTGTATATTCATACCAATGAGTTCCCTTTACGGTACGTTACAGTGGACGACAATCTGTCGTTTCATCTCAGAGGGAACAACTGTATCCCACTACTAAATCACGAAGTATGCTCAACTACCTCTTAACCGTAGATCTAAATAGTTCATAAAAATAGTTAAAATGTGTGTGAAATCTTATGGGACTTAGGTGCTAAGGTCATCAGTCCCTAAGCTTACAAACTACTTAATCTAAATTATCCTAAGAACACACATACCCATGCCCGAGGGAGGACTCGAACATCCGCCGAGACCAGCCACACACTCCATAACTGCAGCGCCTTAGACCGCTCGGCTAATCTCACGCGGAAAATAGTTCATAAAATCGTCCTTTTGGTAGTACAGTGTCTTTCGTTTTTCTGAACGAAAAACTTGGAGGGAGCACGGTGATGAGATACTTCATTCGTCACACCATCTTCTCAATTAAAACTCCTTTTCCTAAACTGAAGAAATGAACATCAGACGTCAGTATGTTTACATTTGACATGCACGTGCAATTCCAATGTGGGAAGAAAGCTGAAGGTAGGCAAATAATAATAAATAAATACGCCATACGTAAATTGGAGAGAGCACACTTTCATTTAGGTGACAAAATAACATTTTTGAATGAAAGATGCATTGAGTCATTGGAAATCCCACTTCACTGCATGATCGTTATCAAGTCTGACCAGAAAAATCCCATCCTACCCCATATTACAAATAAGGAGCGTCGTTTGAACAGTATTAAATGCAGACGAGGTCAAAATACATTTCAACGCAGTTTCACCCAAGTTGCTATTTAGCGCCGTTGAGTCAGATCGGGTCATTTAGTATTGTTTCCCATAGTAATTTAATGCTGAAAAACATGAATCGGATTAAATTATGTTATGTACACCGTAGCCTACGATTCGAAAGGCTTTACGTTCAAGACATATTTTCCAGCCTGAGTTACCAGCTCTCTCTTTTGTTGGGTGTTCACTCTGTAGTCAGCAAGAGCAAAATAATGTGGAGTTGGCTGCATGACTGTACTCATTCAGTCATCATGGGCGGGGGAAGGGGGTGGAGCGGGGTGCGCTATTTACCCGTGGGAGAGCGACCAAAGGAAGTAGAATGAAAAATATAGCTGCGGAAACTAAGACAGCGAACTGATGTACTTTGCGAACAATCATTTTCAATGAAATTTCTGCTGTGAGTTCATTGATGTGTTATTCGTGTGGAATATATTGCAATAATACATGTTTCTGTGCTTTGATTGACATTTACTATTGTAGTTATGACGTGAGGAGACGTATATCCCTTAAGTACTTTAGATCCGTATTTAAGTAGTAATTTTGAGCCGTGTTGCAGTCACAAGAAAGCAGATTCAAGTGTAGAAGCATCTCAGTATTCTACCTGAAAAAAACAAAAAGTAAAGTTTACAGCATACGGAGCGAAGTGGAACAAGATTGCAAACTCAGTTACATGAGGGAAGATGTAACTTCCGTCATATAATTGCAAAGCATTATGAAGAACAGCGCACTCGAAATTTCATTGTTGTGTCGTGTGAGGTAGGTTACACTGTTGTTTAAAATACTGCTGCTGAAACGTTAAATTGTTATGCTGAGAATAACAAGAGTCTGGCATCTGACCCTTCCCTTGCACCAGAAAGAAGGAAACAGAAACGTTGTAACACATCTATCTACCTTCAACAACATGTTAGTAACATTATTTTCTTATTTTATGGCCTATGTGTTACAATAAAGTCAGTACAAAACTGAAATGAACGTTTCAAACTTTATTATGTGGAAACATGATTATATCGAAACGTATTTTTGTTCAGTGTATTATTTCAAAACATATTAAGTGCAATTTAAAATAAAATGCCTTCATTCATAGGGAAATGATTCCAATCATGACTAATTATGAAACTTAATCTAAATAGCAAGGCGTTGTCATCGAAAATTTTGACGTATGTCCTTTGGTTAGGAAACTAAACTTTTCCTTTTTCTCGGGGTTCCTGTAAAATTATGGCCTCTGCAGTTAATACGGTTTGAAATGATGCTTCTCAAGTAGAATTTGAATGAATTGAAGACGCTCGTAAGTGAACAGAAAATCTCATAGTCTTAAATCACTAGACGCCCCGTTGATGGTGGGCTATGAGATCTACCGAAACGAAAGCTTAGTCGTCATTGCGCTAACCGTGCAGTGACTAAGTTTATAAGTCGTAGATCTAAAAGTTAAGGTATACGATATCATAAGACCGTGTGTGACTATTGAAATACCTTTATTTGCCTTCAAAGTAATCGTCATAGTCCTCAATGTCAGCTGATGTTTCCACACACCACTCCAACTTGAACCAGTAGAGGCCGACCTCATTTAGATTTTCCGATTCCGAAGATACAACAGGAAACACTGAGTAGTTTCGAGCATACGTGTCCGGAAAATGGAGGGGTAGGTATCGTCTTTTACTTCAGTGCAGCGTTCATGGCCTTTTTTGGAAATAACTGTCTACGTTTCTGCTACGCTGCAGCTTTAGCATTGCAGAGCGCGACGGAAACACTTTCGCTTCAGCGCTTACTATATAATTTACGTATATTTGTCGTTAGGATGTGGACGAAATATGGCAGGATTCCTTGGTGTGGCACCACATTCGCACACTGTCTTGCAATCAGGACAGACACCTTCACAGGAAAGTGTCGAAATAGTGTCTCAGAACGTCTGCTCCGCATAAACTTAGCTGTTTCTTGTTCCCGCAAGGATACTCAGGTCTTTCTTTCGTCCAGATTAATGACAACAATATGTGCGAACAAGACCTGTGGTGCTTTGCTGAGAGTGTTTTTTATGCCAGAGATAAATTTTTGACTGTAAAGCGATTCATAAAACTGTTCTACTGGCTTTCTCTTCCAAGAGATATGCTAGTACTTCTACATCTGCTATGCTTGCAAGTCGTACTGTTTACTTCACTACACTGTATCTATCACCGCAGTTTCACTGGTGATGTTTGATCCTCTACGGATTTTTCAGTCCAAACTATTGCATTTGTTTGTTTTACAGTGTATATCTTGACTTTGGGAAACGTAAAGGCATCAGAGAGGCAGTCCCTACGTTGCACATGGTAATGGAAGAAAGACTGAAGAACAAAGCGTAGGATTTGTCGACCTGGAAAAAGCGTTCGACACTGTAACATGGAACAAGATTTTCGAAATTATGCAATAATAGGAGTAATCTCCAGGGAAAAACGAGTAATGTACAAAATATACAAGAAATAAGACAGAGCAAGAAGACTGGAAGGCCAAGAACGCGGTTCTAGTAGTAAAATGGGGGTAAGACAGGGTGCAGTCTTTCGTCACTACTGTTGAATCTACACTACTGGCCATTAAAATTGCTACACCATGAAGATGACCTGCTACAGACGCGAAAGGTAACCGACAGGAAGAAGATGCTGAGATATGCAAATGATTAGATTTTCAGAGCATTCACACTAGGTTGGCGCCGGTGGCGACACTTACAACGTACTGACATGAGGAAAGTTTCCAACCGATTTCTCATACACAAACAGCAGTTGACCGGCGTTGCCAGGTAAAACGTTGTCGTGATGCCTCGTGTAAGGAGGAGTAATACGTACTATCACGTTTCCGTCGTTGATAAAGGTCGGATTGTAGCCTATCGCGATTGCGGTTTATCGTATCGCGACATTGCTGCTCGCGTTGGTCGAGATCCAATGACTGTTAGCAGAATATGGAATCGGTGGGTTCAGGAGGGTAATACGGAACGCCGGGCTGGATCCCAACGGCCTCGTATCACTAGCAGTCGAGATGACAGGCATCTCATCCGCATGGCTGTAACGGATCGTGCAGCCATGTCTCGATCCCTGAGTCAACAGATGGGGACGTTTGCAAGACAACAATCATCTGCACGAACAGTTCGACGACGTCTGCAGCAGCATGGACTATCAGCTCGGAGACCATGGTTGCGGTTACCCTTGACCCTCATTACAGACAGGAGCGCCTGCGATGGTGTACTCAACGACGAACCTGGGTTCACGAATGGCAAAACGTCATTTTTTAGGATGAATCCAGGTTCTATTTACAGCATAATGATGGTCGCATCCGTGTTTGGTGACATCGCGGAGAACGCACATTGGAAGCGTGTATTCGTCATCGCCATACTGGCATATAACCCGGCGTGATAGTATGGGGTGCCATTGGTCTCAGTCACCTCTTTTTCGCATTGACGGCACTTTGAACAGTGGACGTTACATTTCAGATATGTTACGACCCATGGCTCTACCCTTCATTCGATCCCTGCGAAGCCCTACATTTCAGCAGGATAATGCACGACCGCATGTTGCAGGTCCTGGACGGGCCTTTCTGGATATAGAAAATGTTCGACTGCTGCCCTGGCCAGCACATTCTCCAGATATCTCACCAACTGAAAACGTCTGGTCCATGGTGGCCGAGCAACTGGCTCGTCACAATACGCCAGTCACTACTCTTGATGAACTGTAGTATCGTGTTGAAGCTGCATGGGCAGCTGTACCTGTACACGCCATCCAAGCTCTGTTTGACTCAATGCCCTGGCGTATCAAGGCCGTTATTATTGCCAGAGGTGGTTGTTCCGGGTACTGATTTCCCAGGATCTATGCACCCAAATTGCGTGAAAATGTAATCACATGTCAGTTCTAGTATAAAATATTTGTCCAATGAATACCCGTTTATCATCTGCATTTCTTCTTGGCCTAGCAATTTTAATGTCCGTAGTGTATATATCGAGGAAGCAATGACGGAATTAAAGAGAAGATTCAAGAGCGGAGGGTAAAATTTAGAGTTAAGGGGTATCAGTGATAAGATCCGTTGATGACATTGCTATCCTCATTGGAGGTGAAGACGAGTTACAATATCTATTGAGTGGAATGACAATTCTGATCAGTATAAACTATGACTTGAGGGCAAGAAAGACGAAAGATGAAAAGTAATGGGAAGTAGCAGAAATGACAATAGCGACTAACTTAACATCAAAAGTTTTGATCAGAAAGCAGACAAAGTTAAAGAATTTGGCTACCCTGGAAGCAACCTGTAACGGGCGCAGCAATGTGGACATACTGAGCTATCACAAATAGACAGGGGATTCCCTGCCAAAAGAAGCCCAGTATAATCAAACATAAGACTTAATTTGAGGAAGGAATTCCGGAGAATACAGTTTTGAGGCTTATCATTGTTTGGCAATGAATCAGGGACAGAACAGAACAGAAGGTGTTACTACAGAATAATGTTAAAAAGTAGGCGGATTGCTAAGGTAAGGAATGAGTAGGTTTTCTTCGGAATAGGGGAGGAAAGGACCATATGGAAAACACGGGCAATAAGCAACTACTGGGTGATAGGACCTGTATGAAGACATCATGAAATAACTTCCATGGTACTAATGGGAACTGCAGAGGATAAAAAACTGTACAGAAGACGGAGATGATAGGAATGTATGCAGCAAATAATTGAGCAGGTTGGGTGCAAGAACGACTCTGAGATACAGAGCTCGTCACAAGAGAGGAATTCGCAACGGGCCGCAACAAGCCAGCCACGATGACTTTATCATGCTACTGCTCGTCCTGGAGCACTCATAAATCTTTATTTCAATTCTTGCTCAATCTTTACTGGCAAAGACAATTATATTTCGTTTTTTAATGATGTCTGAAATCAGATTTACAAATTTGAATTTTTAACTGACGTAGCTTCCGTGGAAACCGTATTCTGTTTCTTACAGGAAAGTGGCAAAGTTGTTTGAGAGGGCTTTTGAGTTGAATGCAATCATACCTGTAGTGTATGTGGTTAGGAGTATATTATAAGAGGTAGAATTCCTGAGCCAGATAAGGAGAAGCAAAGCAAACCACCCACGCAGAACTGCGTCTGATGAGCCGAGGCCGGCGCCGCGACTTGGTGCCTAATCCGCGTGGCCGTAGTTCGGGGGGCGAGCGGCCAGCGAGGGCTGCCGCGAGGGTCGTAATGCCGGCGCGGATCGTTAATGCCGAGAGTAAACAAAGGGCGGCCGATGGCGCGTCATTAAGTGAGCCGCGGGCAGGCAGGCGGCCAGCTTCAGGGGCCGGCGGGGGTGGGGGGTGGGGGGTGGGGGTGGCAGCATAGACGGGGGTGGGGGTGGGGCGTGGGAGCGCACAGTCCGCGACCTCCAACGTGCGATACAGGGAAGCGGGTATACACATGAGTGATACAGACAGATGAGACGGGCCGATGTACAGCGTAACGGTTGGCTAGCACGTTGTTTTCTTGAAGTTTTGAAGAAAGTCCGACTGCGTACACGAAAAATTCTCTCTGAATTATGTTACTTGCTTTATAGTCAAGTACCCATGATATGTAACAAATCAGAATCAGCTGCTCACAATGGCATCACGGTCCAAATTATGAAACATATTGTTTGTTGACCCGCTACTGTTCACTATAACAGACATCGTCAACCACTCCTTCAAAAATCTTCAAATGTGTGTGAAATCTTATGGGACTTAACTGCTGAGGTTATCAGTCCCTAAGATTACACACTACTTACCCTAAATTCTCCTAGGGACAAACACAAACACCCATTCCCGAGGGAGGACTCGAACCTCCGCCGGGACCAGCCGCACAGTCCATGACTGCAGCGTCTAAGACCGCTCGGCTAACCCCGCGTGGCAACCACTCATTAATCACGAGTTTTTTCCCTGAGCTTTGGAAACAAAGAATTGCTAATCCACTACTTAAAAAGGTCGCTGCCACAGCACCCACTGTTTACCGGCTATTTTCATCCTTTCTGCACTGTTCAAAGCCTTGGAGTATATAGTCCACAACTAGCTAACAAACTTCCTATCTACAAACAACTTACTAGATAAATACCCATAAGGTTTCTGTAAACATCGCAGCACAGCTTCGGCCTTAATAAAGGTAAAAGATGAGCTGAACCTTGCCATAGATGCACAACAGACAACTATCATATGCTTTTCTGATTTCAGCAAAGCTTTTGATGCTGTCTACTTTGAAATTTTACTTGCCAAACTTAGGAGCCTAAATTTCTCGCCAAGTGCAGTGCAATACTTTCCCTCATACCTGACGTCTCGCCAGTAATACGGCACCATAAAGCAACAATGAAGCAGTAGTATCGCTCACGGTTCGGTTTTAGCACCTATGCTGTTTTCATTTTATGTCAATGACGTGTCATCAGTGTTGCCCTACTACAAATACTGCATGTTACTGAGAATCGCGGTACCGGTCTATGTACAGACAAAATCCTTTCGATCCGCCACCCTCGTTCAGCCATTTTCTCGAAGCATTTCCCAGTAGCAGGAACTCCACTGTAGAACAGTCTCCCCATTATATTACAGAACTGAATAACATCTCCAACTTGCGAAGATAGTTATCGACACATTAACTAAAGCAATCTACAAAAACATTAAAGCCATAAGAAGTAGCAGAGGAGAGGTGATGAGTACAGGTTGACAGGGTATGTGATGTTACTGCAACGGAGTCAAATTTACAAAGAAATTGGCTCTATGACCTTACTTCGCTCTATAAAATTGCATTCCCGTCTGGCCTTGATGCGTGCACTGATTCGCTTACAAAGGGTTTAGTAGAGATATTGTATCCTCTCCTGAAGCAAGCTGGTCCACAGCATTGTATCTGGTCTTTGATGTCCTGGATACTGGCAGTGGGACGGACTGTATTTGTCATTCGTCATACAGGACCAGTACCTGGTGTCATAACATTGGGCTCACTGTATGATCTAAAAGGTCACGTTCATCGTAACGCTGTTCTTTCCACCTATCTACTCTTCGGGCATACCATGTTTGCCAATCACTTATCCTTGTCTATTCTAAGCCATCAATCATCCACGCATCATATCCTTACAAGGTTATTCACCACACAATTATCTTCAGAAGAGACTTCATAACGTTTGAATTTATATTCTTGCTATTAAATTTATTGTTGTATCCACGGACCCAACCAACCAACTCGCGCACGCGCGCCCCGACCGTGACATCGCTGGCCACAGTTCCTGTCGCGGCCGTCGGCGTCTCAGGGCGTTACCGCCGACGGAAGAGGTCGCGCCATGGTTGAGCTCGGTTCCGCAGCGCTCTCTACCTTTTGCATATAAGGAGGAGCGCTGGCCCCGAGACGGACAGTCTATTGTTGATTGTCTTTTGCTAGCCTTTCGTGGCGTTTATAGCGGAGCCATTGCCGTGTGATATTTGCTATTGTATTCGACTAGGCTCAGTATACCGATTACTCTTTGATATTACTTGGATTTGTATTGCTGGTGCACGTTTCGTCAGAAATAAAGATAAGTTATCTCTTCTTTGTAGCTGGCGCAATTCTTGTCATTAATTTTTTTTCGGCCAAGAGACATAGCTACATCCTGGTCACTACCCACGCTTTATACAATTTGTGGTGGCTGCCCCAAAAGTATCGCCGAGGACCTTGGGTTTGGGAGCCGTCACAAAATTTATGTTTCCAGATATGCTTCTTTCCTATCGCCAATCTGCATTTTGAATGCCCTGTGCTGCAGCCATTGTCAGTTTTAGATAAACTCATCATCACCTTCTGGTGTGTCAACTCCTAATCTAACTTCATAAACATCATACGATTTAATTCGGCTACGTTCTATTACACCTGTTTTAGTGTTCTTTATATTTATTTTATAACGTCTTTCCAAGAAATTATCCATTCTGTCCAACTGATCTTCCAACTAATCTCAAAGTTTTTATTTCTTCTCCTTGATATTTCATTTCATTTTCTAATTCTGCTTCGGTTCATTTACTGCAATCCCAATGACAGTTTGAATAACATCGGGGAGAGTTGCTGTATAATTCCCTTTCAACTGCTACTTCCTTTTCTTGTCCTTGGACACTCATAACTTCAATCTGATTTGTATGCAAGTTGTAGGGAACATTTAATTCCCTGCATTTTATTCCTGCTAGCGTCAGACTGTCAAATAACATATTCCAGTCAAGTGTCTAAGCCTATCTCCAATATTACATATGCTACAGTGACGGAAAAGAAATCGCAACACGAAGAAGGGGTTGTGCGACATAAACGATAGTTGGTAGGCATCTTTCTACGTCTGAGAGATGATGTCTATTCAAATTTCGTGCCATTTGCTTAAGAATGCCGTTAGTAAGGCCACTGTGAGGATGCAAATTAGGGTTGCTTTAAGTACATGCTGTATGGTCGTAAGCGTTAGTCACCTTCAGGATTGGATGTGGCGTGTTGATTTTAGTTAAAAACGCCTATAAGGCGACAAAGACGCACTTGCTATGTACCTACATGTATAATTTGACATTGCCACCTACATCAGAATATATTATGTTATTAAGTTGACAGTAGCCGATACCGGTAATAGTCAAGTGTAAAAGTTCGTGTGATCAAGACAGACCGTAAAATAAAGTGCCACAGTATGAACACTCATTTTCAGACTTCAATTAATAAAGATGATGATGATGATTGGTTTGTGGATGTTCAACTGCGCTATTATCAGCGCCCGTACAAATTTTCAACCTTTGCTCAGTCCAATTTCGCCACTTTCATGAATGAAATAATAAAGACGCCATTATCAGTACCTCAGTGTGAACGAGGACGTGTAACAGGGCTGCGACGAGGTGGATGTACTTTCTACATAGAAAGTCTTAACAGGAATGTAGCCATTGTACATGGTTGCTGGTAGCGGTGGTCTCAATAATGAAGGGTCGCAAGAAGACGGCCACGTAGGACTATCGAAAGTGAATACTATCGTGTTCGGCGTGTGACTTTGGCACATCGTACTGCACCTGCAGCAGCAATCTGAGCAGCAGTTGGCACCACAGTAACACAATGAACGGCTACGAACTGGTTACTTGAAGGACAGCTCCGAGCCAGACTTCCTGCAGCGTGCATTCCAATGATCCCAAACCATCGCCATTTGCGACTTCCATGACGTCGAGCGAGAGCTCATTGCAGGCCAGAATGGAGGTCTGTTGTTATGGAAGTTGGTTCTGACTCAGCGTGAATGATCGCCTTGTGTTGGTTAAAAGGGGGCCAGTTGAGGGTCTGTAACGAACCTGTCTGCGTGCTAGACACGCTGGATTTATGATCTGGTGGGGGGGGGGGGGTAGATGGGGGGAGCGATTATGTATGACAGCTGGAGCACTGCCGTGATTATCCCACGCGCCCTAATTACGAATCTGATGATTCGATCTAATGTGCTGCCATTCATGAATAGCATTCCACAGGTTGTTTTCCAACAGGATAACGCCCTCCCTCATAACACTGTTGCAAGCCTAGACACTGCACAGTGTGTCGACATATTATCTTGGCCAGTCCAGCGTGTTTCACAAATAGCATTAATCGTCCATTTATTGATCGACCAAATGCAACAAGCATCGAACTCCGTCCCATAAATTGACATCCGGCACCTGTACAACACAATCGAGACAATGCATGCACTTTTGTATCCTTGTATTCAACATTTTGGTGGTTACATCGGTTATTAATGTACTAGAATTTCACATTTGCGATGGCTTATCTCGTATTTAGATTTACCTGTGATCTTGCAACGCACGTAAATATGTGACTTACACAAATGCATTCCCGAAATTCCATTAATCTACAGTAATTATCTTTTGGTGAAGCAATTTCTTTCAGAATTGCTAGTTGTTGCACCTATATTTATACTCTGAAACTGACGTTACAGTGGCAGTTTTCCTTTGCAGCTGCCCATCCTATGTATCCAGAATCAACACTAACTCCTGCATTTCCCATTTCAGTCTGGAACCGCGCGACCGCTACGGTCGCAGGTTCGAATCCTGCCTCGGGCATGGATGTGTGTGATGTCCTTAGGTTAGTTAGGTTTAAGTAGTTCTAAGTTCTAGGGGACTGATGACCACAGCAGTTAAGTCCCATAGTGCTCAGAGCTATTTGAACCATTTTTATACCATGCTCCACACCTATATAGCCTTAATCCGACAGATCGTCGCTTAACTCAATGATGCCTGTATGTCAACAAAATGTCATCACTCGCTCCAAATCCTAGAACGTCATGAACTCTGCCCCACATTCCGTATCTGTCTACTGTCCCCTAGGAGGATCCGACATGAACTTACCAATTTCCTCTCCCACAATGAACACATTCGAATTTCCTCCACTTCCACAAACATGACACGGACCATACTATTGCTTCATCTATTCTCTCTTGCCTGCAGCTCTCATAGCAGCACATGACCCCACCCTTATTTCTATGCACTCTCCCCGTCCTATCCCACTGAAGAAAAACTCACCTCCTGCTGACTACTAAAATCAGCCTAGCTTTAACAGAATACTCTTCTCCCAATCCATGTCAGGGCTCCTGTTTGTCTCCTCTCCTCCCGCTACATTTTCCTACCTCCTTTCTAAACGCTAAACGCTTGTCTGGGTTACACTCACTCTTCCATCCCACATCCTTTCCGAAACATTCTCCCTCCAACAACCATCTTCACTTGCTACTCATTTCCTGTTACTTCAGTAAAGTGTTCTCCTTTTCTTATGAAGACTATCGTCAGTTCATTGTAATTAAAATCTTCAGAGTCCCAGCACCTATTTTAATGATTTTAAATACATGGGGAACGCTTTCCAGAATTAATTTTCACTCTGCTGCGAAGTGTACACTGATTTGAAGCTTCCTGGCAGATAAAAACTTTCTGTGAAGGGCAAAGGTCCCTTTTTCGTGTCCCAGTTTGGCACACAGTTTTAATCTGCCAGGAAGTTCTGAGAGGTGGCACGCCACTCCCTCACTTTAACTAAGCTGCCAGTCAGATCAATATTCATATGTTAGGTCATGATCTCCGTGGTCTCCAGTACTACATTTGGTATGTGTGGTTTGTGACTCTTTACATGAGGAAAATGTGGACAGAATGTTCATAGAAGTGCATATGTAGCCTGCAAAGAACCTGTACCCGAGGGGCCATGGTGGAGGCGACGGAGTACAGGGAGAAATATGGATTGCGGGTCAAAAATGTCGTGTCCAGCGACCTGGCTGTGAGAGTAATTCGGGGAAGCAGAGCTCTGTGAATTGTACCTGCAGATGGACTTTGGACCTGAGGAATCTTCCCACTCGTCGGTAATAGGATGCGTAAGGAATGCAGCGTTGTCGGAATGCTGTGCAAAAATTCAAACACATAAA
The DNA here is from genome assembly GCF_023898315.1 of Schistocerca nitens. Classification (NCBI taxonomy): domain Eukaryota; kingdom Metazoa; phylum Arthropoda; class Insecta; order Orthoptera; family Acrididae; genus Schistocerca; species Schistocerca nitens. The sequence goes on from NC_064618.1 coordinate 588,512,220, forward strand.
ATCAGCAGTTTTATTTCTCGGAAGCAAATTGACAATACTTTGATTACAGAAAATGTCGCTAGCGAGAGGCGAAATATACAGAAAGTCCAAGTAAGTACTTCACTGTTTTCATGTCGCCTCTCGCTAGCGACATTTGTTGTAATCAAAGATAGGTATTGTCAATTTGCTTTCTAGAAATAAAACTATTCCGAGAACGCTGCATCCCTTAGGCACCCTGTTACCGACAAGTGGGCAAGACCCCACAACTGGCGACAAGGTGTCAGAAAGAAACTACATGCCTGCTGGCCACGGACTTCTGTTTTTTTTTTTTTTTTTTTTTTTGCGCTGGCGTATTAATTTTTGTTTTTTGTGTATCCTTTTCAGTGGCGCATATTGCTTTAACAGTTCCTTGTCGTTTTTGCTAAACAGTGTATCCAGGTGGGCGTTGCAGAAATTGTCTTTCTAAATATTTTTACCTATTTTTGCTTGTCTTATCTATTTGTTAAATTTGTGTCTTCCTAGATGACCACCCTTCCAGTTCCGCGCCCTGTTCAGGCGCCGCAGCTGCAAACGTTAGATGCCACACAGGTAATACAGATGTTTCATTTTCAGTCACAGCACATACCTACTCTGGTCAACACGGTGCAGCAGCTACTGGCCAATGCTGCGCGCCCGCCGGAACAAGCACTGCCTAGTATAGCTGCTATACGACCTTTTCGACAGTTTTATGGCCTAGAACAGGAATGGCTTGAATAATTAGCCCACTTCGAATCACATCTCATTGCTCACAACGTCCCAGGTACTGTGAAACTTCCCCAACTATTACCAACGGTAGGAAGTGCGGCGTTCCGATTAATTCAAAAACTCTGTCCTAACGCCACTCCGAGTCAACTTAGTTATGATCAGGTGGTACAGGCCCTGAAGAACTATTATGACCAACAGGTGAGTGTGGTAGCTGACCCGTGCGTGGCTCGTGTTCCCGCCATGTATTTTACACCCTGTTTTAACGTACTTCCACCTCACTACGTTAATTGAAATTACTACTGTGACTCAGTTGCTCCTTTGCCTGACCATGACTGGCACTAGCTGCGCGTATCGATATATCCCCTCTCACAGTATCCTTGCTCGACTGCTATTACTTCCCGGTCGTTGTCTGTCGTAGGCGAGTTCGGGTTGCGAGTTCGGGTCTGCCAGTCAGTTGGGACGTGTCTGGAGCGCAGTCCGGACCTGCCAGCCGGGAGTTGCAATGCGGCACTAGTGCAGTCGGGTTGGAGCAGCAGTGAGCTCTGCGTCGACATGGCTCGCCCGACCATTGCCGCCACGGATCACTTGAGCCGGGCCACGGTCTTGGTGGATCGGTAGTTGATCGTCCTACCGGACGACGCGTTTGGGATCGCCCATCGTTCATTAGTCGGTTGTGTGTGTGCGCGCATCGACTCCCGATTTGTCTTCGTGCCTGCTTAGTTACTGTTGGGTATCGTTCAGGTCTTCGTGCAAGTGTTCGTTTGGTTGTGTGTGTAGTTGGCGTTATGTCCACTTTTTACTATTTTAGACGTTGTCGGCACTCTGAGAAGAGTCGGTCGGTTGCTGCGGACCAGGGAAGTTACCTCCGCGCGGTGCAGTGGCTGGGTCCGCTGGCGGTCCCCGCGCAGTGTCGGAGCGTGTGTGGAGCTGTCCGATCGCTACGAGGTTCGTGGATCACAGACCCAGGACGTCAAAGTTGAGGAGTGGTTTCAACTACCCAAGCCACGTCCATCCATGTAGTGGTGGTTCGTTTCTGTGGTTAGCTGTTGGGGAGGTTTTCCTGTGAGCAACAGAGAGTGTTTCTATTGCTTGAAATTTAACTCCAATGCGGTGCAATTAATAATATTGGTTGACTACAATTCGATTGCACCAGCGGATTTTTTTGCCTTGTGGCCGTTAATGTTCCGGTTACCTGCCCTGGCCACTAATGTAATTTCAGGCAGCGTCCCTTCCACACCTGTTGTCACTGTCCAACATAGTGTGTAATTTTGACAGCTAATACATACTTCATTGTGGATTATCACGTTCGTAACCTTTTGTGTTTGAGTTCTCATGTACTGAATGATGGCAAGCAAGTCGCTGTGTCGGTCGGATGTGGCTCCCCGATGGTTGGTTTCCGACGGATCAAGTGTAGTTGGGCTCACTATCTGTCTCACCTAAGTGAACGAGGGCATACCGACTTCCCTGGAGGCTTCTGAGTGCCGTTGTCTTTGTTGTCTTTCCCATCGGTGTTTAACCCTCTGACTTTCAAAAATCCCTACAAAAGAATGGCCCTGACTAACATTAACCTATACGTTTCACAAATCTCTTACAAAAATCTTCGTTACTCGAACTACTGCAATACAGCGAGCGCCACTACTGCCAGCTAAATAAAAGATTCAAACTACGGAAGGCACTAACTACTGATAGGCATAGTTAGCAAATGAAAGATTTTGATAGAGAACAAACAATGTATTTACCTTAATAGTCATCAAAAGTCATAATATATTTAGGAGTTCATAACATCCATTCTTACAAATATCAAAACTCCGCCATTTCTCTCCCCACATCCACCACTGCTGGCGGATCACCTCCAACTGCGCAACGCTATGCGCTGTTCACATCCAGCTGCCGCTGCCCAACACTACAATGGCAGGCAACAATGCAAACTAGACACAGACTGCACACAGCACAGCCAGTGGTTTTCATACAGAGCGCTACGTAACATTGCCAATAAGAAAACATAAACAGCCTACTTACAAAATGTGCTTGCGGTGCTTTATATTCAGATGTTATGTTGCGTGAAGCGATCGTGTACAATGCACCTGATGTCAAAACAATGAACTGTTAGGCTCTCCTCGTCTCTCAAATATTAGCACGCGACTGAGGGCTTTTAACGGACAAGGCATCCCCGTTGTCGGAAAGTGTACTTTGCCTGCCATGTATCGTTTTCATACGCGAACAATGACTTTTACAGTGCCCCAATTGTGCGAGTGTGAGAACATATTTGGTCTTGAGTCTTGTGATTCGTTTGGCTTTAACTTTCAGGACACTGTGTTGTCAGTGTCTGCTTTCAATTCCAAAGACAGTGTAGCAAGCTTGCTAAGAAATGGTTCAAATGGCTCTGAGCACTATGGGACTTAACATCTGTGGTCATCAGTCCCCTAGAACTTAGAACTACTTAAACCTAATTAAGGACATCACACACATCCATGCCAAGGGCAGGATTCGAACCTGCGACCATAGCGGTCACGTGGTTCCAGACTGAAGCGCCTAGAACCGCACGGCCAGCTTGCTAAAAGAATTCCCGGAACTCTTTTCTGAAGGTTTAGGCAAAGCTAACTATTTTGTTGCACATATTACGCTGAAAGACAATGCTTAGCCGAAATTTTTCCGGGCTACAACTGTTCTCATTGCATCACGGGACAAAGTCGCAGCTTAACTTAAAGAATCGGAAGATAACAGACTTATTGCAACCATATTAGCTAGTCAATGGGCAAGTCCACTGGTTTTTCTCCCCAAACTTTCGGGTCGCATTCGCCTCGGTGTTTACTTTAGGTCTACAGTCAACCCACAAACTGTAATCGATTCTCATCCATTGCCACGCCTAGAGGATCCAATGGACAAATGAGGCGCTGGACGCTAATTTTCAGAAATTGATTTGCGTGACGCCTATCTTCAAATACCGCTCGATGAAGCATCTCAGCCGGCCGGTGTGGCCGTGCGGTTCTAGACGCTTCAGTCTGGAACCGCGTGACCGCTACGGTCGCAGGTTCGAATCCTGCCTCGGGCATGGATGTGTGTGCTGTCTTTAGGTTAGTTAGGTTTAAGTAATTCTAAGACTAGGGGACTGATGACCTCAGATGTTAAGTCCCATAGTGCTCAGAGCCATTTGAACCAACTGAAGAATGTCAGAACGTGTGTACACTAAATACCCATTTGGTCCTTTCTAAATATTTGCGTCTGCCTTTTGTCAGTGCTTCCGCACCCGCCATTTTCCGACGGTATATGGAATAGCTGACTCTACAAGTGCCAAACTGTTCGAAATATTTTGACTATATTGTCGGAGCAGGTCGTACACCTGAAGACCATATTGCAAATTTACGTGATTTGTTTCGTGTGTTGTCTGATGCAGTTCCTCGTAATATCACAGAACTGCAGTCATTTTTATGGATAATCAACTATTATATTCGGTTCAAAGCGAATGCTGCACAAATCGCAGCGCCATTGCGTCGCAAGAACGTTCCCTTTGTTTGATGAGATGAGTGCTAAGTAACATTTCAAAAACTTAAAGATGCATTGCTAAGTGATCGATGTTTAGTTCACTTTTCTGCTGACAAATCAGTTGTATTGCTAGTTGCCGGTGCAGTGCTTTCGCACAGAATTGGTGATAAAGACGTACCTACCCCGGGAGTAGACAACATTCTCTTAGAACTATTGACAGCCTCGGGAGAGCCAGTCCTGACAAAACTCTACCATCTGGTGAGCAAGATGTATGAGACAAGCGAAATACCCTCAGACTTCAAGAAGAATATAATAATTCCAATCCCAAAGAAAGCAGGCGTTGACAGATGTGAAAATTACCGAACTGTCAGTTTAATAAGTCATGGCTGCAAAATACTAACGCGAATTCTGTACAGACGAATGGAAAAACTGATAGAAGCCGACCTCGGGGAAAATCAGGTCGGATTCCGTAGAAATATGGGAACACATGAGGCAATACTGACCCCACGACTTATCTTAGAAGCTAGATTAAGAAAAGGCAAACCTACGTTTTTAGCATTTGTAGACTTGGAGAAAGCTTTTGACAATGTTGACTGGAATAATCTCTTTCAAATTCTGAAGGTGCAGAGGTAAAATACAGGGAGCGAAAAGGTATTTACAATTTGTACAGATGGCAGTTATAAGAGTGGAGGGACATGAAAGGGAATCAGTGGTTGGGAAGCGAGTGAGACAGGGTTGTAGCCTCTCCACGATGTTATTCAATCTGTATATTGAGCAAGTAGTAAAGGAAACAAAAGAAAAATTCGGAGTAGGTATTAAAATCCATGGAGAGGAAATAAAAACTTTAAGGTTCGCCGATGACATTGTAATTCTGTCAGAGACAGCAAAGGACTTGGAAGAGCAGTTGAACGGAATGGACAGTGTCTTGAAGGGAGGATATAAGATGAACATCAACAAAAGCAAAACGAGGATAATGGAATGTAGTCGAATTAAGTCGGGCGATGCTGAGGGAATTAGATTAGGAAATGAGACACTTATAGTAGTAAATGAGTTTTGCTATTTGGGGAGCAAAGTAACTGATGATGGTCGAAGTAGAGAGGATATAAAATGTAGACTGGCAATGGCGAGGAAAGCGTTTATGAAGAAGAGAAATTTGTTAACATCGAGTATAGATTTAAATGTCAGGAAGTCGTTTCTGAAAGTACTTGTATGGAGTGTAGCCATGTATGGAAGTGAAACATGGACAATAAATAGTTTGGACAAGAAGAGAATAGAAGCCTTTGAAATGTGGTGCTACAGAAGAAAGCTGAAGATTAGATGGGTAGATCACGTAACTAATGAGGAAGTATTGAATAGGATTGGAGAGAAGAGGAGTTTGTGGCACAACTTGACTATAAGAAGGGATCGGTTGGTAGGACATATTCTGAGGCATCAAGGGATCACCAACTTAGTATTGGAGGGCAGCGTGGAGGGTAAAAATCGTAGAGGGAGACCAAGAGATGAAGACACTAAACAGATTCAGAAGGATGTAGGCTGCAGTACGTATTGGGAGATGAAGAAGCTTGCACAGGATAGAGTAGCATGGAGAGCTGCATCAAACCAGTCTCAGGACTGAAGACTACAACAAAAACTACTTTCCCATCAAAAGTGTGGTCAAAATCGTAGTTTAACTCTTCACAAATTGAAAAAAAGAGGCTTTGGGTATTTTGTATGGACTCGCCAAATTCCACCACTATTTATATGGCAGAAAATTCTACTTAGTAACGGATCACAAGCCTTTGCAGTTCTTGTTTCATCCGACTAAACCAGTTCCTGTACGATACGCCCAAAAATTGCAGCGGTAGGCTTTGCTGTTGTCTCAATACCAGTACGAGATTGTGTACCATCCGACAGTTCAACATGGTAATGCGTCTTTCGATTGCCACTGATATAGACTTTGATGCTTCTTCTGTTTCTTGTTGTCACATCGATGCTCAGGATTCTGAATTGCTTCAGTCTTTCCGCTGAACTATAGGAAAATTGCACAGGCCACGGAAGCCGATCCAGATTTGACACATCTTGGCCTCGTTCCTTGCATTGCATAAAGAACTATGTAGTACGCCGTTACTTTGCATGCTGGCATAGCCTCACTGTACAGAAATGTGTCATTCTTGTTCAAAGTGGTAGTGGCCAGTCACGTGTGTTGATCCCTAAAGTTTTGCAAGATGAAGTGTTGCAGTTACGTCACTAAGGACACTGGGGGTTTTTGCGTGCGAAACAGTTAGCGCGTCCACACTGTACTTGGCAGGGCATGGACGCCCAAATAGAACAGATGACGTCACAGTGTCACGCATCTGCGGAAAATCAGTCCACTCCGCCACAAAAATTCTCTGCTTGGCCTATGTCGCAATTGCCATGGCAACGCGTGCACATAGACTTTGCGGAACCTTTTTGGAACACCTTTTGCTGTGCCAATGAATTCGACAGTTTCATGTAGCACAATTCAGGTGTTGCTATCGATTTTTTGCCTAGAAGGTTTTCCTGAAGTAATAGTGTCAGACAACGGCCCTCAGTTCACGTCACATGAATTGGAAACATTCTGTGAACGTAATGGCATACAGCAATTAGCTAGTGCACAGTTCCATCCACAGTTAAACGGCGGAGCGGAACGTTTTGTCAGAACGTTCAAGCAGCAGATGGCCATACTTCGCTCCGCACATACCAGGGATCAAGCATTGCAGCTGTTTCCCGCCTAGTATCGTTCGCATCCACGAGAAGGACCATCGCCGGCGAAATTGCTTCACGCCCGAGGCCATCGCACACTACTCCACCTGATAAACCCTCCTCAGCATCCAGGAAGGCCGCAAGTAACGCTTCGGGCCGCATGATATTGTCTTTTCCAGGGTTTTTAGCGGCAGTAGACGGTGAGCTAATGGTATTCGTTTGAACTGTTTTATAGCATTCCGAGAACGCTGCATCCCTTAGGCACCCTATTAGCGACAAATGGGGAAGGCACTCCTAGGGTCCGAGCAGCAGGCCGCCGGCTAGCAAAACATTTTACCTGGGCCAGGTGACGGACCGTCGCAAAGGCGGCCAGTTGGTGGCAAGTTGGAGGAAGTCGTTTAAGAGAATTGCTGTAATCTGGGATTTTGTTCAAACTGTGGTTCAGTCATAAGACTACAAGAATTCTCATGTTAGAAGCTGCGACGCTACGAAGAGAGTCGCTGGTGCACTTATTTAGTGGAGGCAAGCCGGTATCTCCCCTAAGGCCAGGAAGCCGCCAAGTTCTTTTAGCGTGCGGTAGAAACATATATTTCACAGGCACAACTGTCTGGGAAGCTTAACAGCCTTCTTTCAGAAATAGGAAACAGTCTGCCTGGAATGATTAGATCTCTGTAAAGGAGGGACTTTGGTCCCGTCTAGGTAGACGTTCTTTGCCAAATCATGGTCATACGTGTCATGAGAATGATGCCTCCCTAGTTTAAAATCTTCTTTCTTTCAAACAAGAGGGATTTTGAGTCGCTGATTGGATCCTCTCAGGACACGCAAAGCAGAGGCTTGCTCCCACACTGTGAGAACCCCGGTGCTGTGTCTGGATTGGGTATCAGGCCAGCAGAACTGTCAACAAGGAAGATCCAGTGAGTAGAGGCTTTGTGGAAATTGATTTGATTCTTTGCCTTCCTTGTCTTCTGGTCCTCCCTGGTGCAAACTCCAGTGGGGGAGGTTTATTATGTGCAACGTATGGTGGTCTAATGGCCAGTGACAGTTTTCAGCTGTGGAACTGCGTATCATCTCGAGCATATCATATGTTATGAAGGTGAACTTCGTCCTGAATCGATCATTTGACATTTGACAATTCCAGCACGCGCCGTCGTACCTGAGGGTCAAATTGTTTGGCCAGACCAGCCAACAGGTGCACCTCACACTGTAATCTGCTGGGATTTTGGGGCTCTGATAGGGCAGTTTCCCGCATACTAATGATCAGAGTGCCAGTCCGTGTAGTTTGCAAGTTTTCCTAGATGCATCAGAGCAGTACAGCTGCCGTAGCGCGCCTCTCGTATGCCGTTTTCTGCTGCCGCATGAATCAAGGTAAAGGTAAAGTATTTCTGGGCCGGCCTACGGTTGTTAAATGATATTTACAGCTCCCAGTTCTCCGTGAACCATAGCTTGGGGTGCACTTAGTCGTAGTTGATTCCATTTGACTGGAATTCATAGTGACATCATGTCAATTTGCTTTGTAAAAGGAATTAATTCAGGGGAGAACTTTTTATAGTTTCGAACCCCCTTCCCCCCTCCAATAAATGCTTTGCCAGTCAAATCCCATACCTTTTCCCAATATATAATTTTTTTGTAAGATTTATCAACACGATCATAGATATAAAAGGATGAATAAAAACTTGTCATTATTTTTGTAAACTTAAATACACCGCCGTTATCAATCATGCTCCTCCCACCATTCCTTTTTTGTTACATTGTGGTGATACATGGATACACCAGTCATTCAAAATTCAGTAGTTAGTAGGGAGCCGTGAGGATGGTCTCAACCAGAGGTTCCGCCGGTCGTGGCTGCAGATTTATGGAGATGCGTTACAGGGTACAGAGTTCTGGACTACTTTGAGTTGGTCATGGGTGCACTACACAAAGGAATCAGCAAGTCGGGTAGCAGAGTACTTGCTGGAGTGCATACAGGTTTTTTTAAGTGTAGGTAGTAGTTCGAGATCCTCTGATGAATGCTCGCCTGTCGACAGACACAGACTGAAATCAGATCGTGTACAAAGCGGAGACACTTCTGGGGTTAAAATCTTAACAGCAAATTTTCGAAGTATTCGTAACAACGTTCCTGCATTTACTACCCTCCAAGAAATTTCCGACGCTCAAATTATTCTTGGGACTGACAGCTGGTTAAAAACCAGAAGTAGAAAGCTGTGACATGTTTAGTGAATCATGAAACGTATATCGGGAAGACAGATAAGACGCCATTGGAGATGGAGTGTTTACGACAGTTGACAAAAATACAAAAACAGTGTATCTTTTGAGATTGAATTTGAGGTTACAGGGTACTTTTCTGGTTCAATATTATGTAAAAATCAACACCTATTTCTTTCAGGCAGTGTTTATAATGTATATGTTATACAGATTTTTTGTTGATATCAGGTAATGTAGCACACTTTCTAAACGAATTAAAAGTATTTTGAATATTTTTGAACCTGCTTAGGGTTATTAAAAATTACAAACAAAATTGATGCAATTTCTTTCACATAATGCTTTCTCAGATTGAGGTACCATTTAATCCAATGTTATATTTGAAGGAGACCAAAATTTTACCAGATATGCATGACGTGATGGCTGAGATACAAGACCTATTTGATTCCACCTATTATTTATATTACAAGGACAAAAAATATCACAGCCTACATTTTGATTTTTATAATTGTTTTCCTAATAAAAATATTTTTTCTATAATTTAGGTGATTCTGCAATAAAGCTTAGGTCTACTATATAAATATGGACTATTGCAAGTTACAGAAAAAAAATTAGAGCAATGCTTTATAAACTTAAGAAAATATTTGTACCTCAATTTTCAAGTCTACAATTTGCGGGAAATTGCGAATGAAGATGAGTCCAATTAAACTGTGCCTCAGAACACTCCTGAAGCATAGTTTTCATCCTGCTACATTTCTCATCTTCAAGCTTCCTCTTGGCATTCCTTTTAGCACTTCTTGCTTCTTTGGTAACTTGAAGAGGGAATCTTTCAGCTTGATGCACCCGTTGTGTGTCACACACAAGAAATTGGTCTTTCATATTAGAGCCACATTTGATGCCTAAATTTCTCAGGACTTCCAACTTTCCTATCACTCCGTCATTGAAAAATATCAATGCATCTAGTAAACCAACTTCAATGTATTTAGTCCTCCAAAAATATTCTTGGGTCATCTGTGGACAACTTACGAAAGTAGGTGGCCCATACAGCTTTTCCCATTGCTGTAACATCATTCAGAGGTACAGGTGAATTTCTCGATGCTTGGTATAGTTCGTATTTATTGCACTCTAAAAGGTATGTACTTTCACAAATATATGTAGCACTTTGGCGACAAACATTCAGTAACACGTGAACCAACTGCTTCAGTGAAATAAAAGTAATTATTAGCAAAGATAATCATTTAAAGACTCTAGAAAACTGCACTGTTACCAACATATAAAATGCATCATACGTATAATCGCTGAAAACAGAAAGTTAACAGTTCTTTTCGAATTAATGCTTGTTTCTGTAACAGAAATTAAGCGGGCGAGGCGACATACCTGACCATAACTTTAAAATTTTGTATATATATGTCATTTTTCATTTGAAACCCTATAATGAATATATCGATGTAATCAGGAATGACTATAGAATTTAATAAAGTCATAAAAAATTTCCATTTTTCCACCATTTATATGTACCCTATATGCTTGAGTACGGCAATGAAATTATCTGGACGCGTATAAGAGATCTGGGTCAAACCAAATTAACTCTTGCACGTTTTCACAGGCTACCCGATTCCTTTGTGAAGTTTTACAGTCATTCAAGGAAAGTCTACGCTCAGTATCTCGTAAGTACCCATATTCGGCAGTATTAGTTGGACTTGACTTAAACCTACCGAGTATAGACTGGAACGTAAACGGATTCACCGCAGGTAGTATGGGCAGACTGTCTTGTGAAGTAACTCTCAACACTTTTTCCGAAAAGTGTCTTGAACAACTAATTAGACAACCCACACTCAATGGGAATATTTCAGACCTTGTAGCTGCAAACAGTCCTGACCTTATCAACAGTGTCAGTATACGAACAAGTATTACTACAGTTAATAAGTGCGCCAGAAAGGTCAAGAGAGTGTTTATGCTAGAAAAAGCAGATAAGCAGCCCACTTAGACAATGAATGGACATCACTTAGTTCCAGTATGACTGACGGCGCACGATTATGGGCAAAATTTAAATGATTGTCAAATGTGCTCTGGAGACGTATGTGCCAAATAAGTGAATTAAGTCTTAACAATCGAATTCGGAAAATACTGATGTAACGGAAACTGTTGCTGTCTGGGTTAAAAAATGAGCGCGCGAATTTTTACAGGCAGAAGTTAACAGAGATTCGTCCATCTGTAATAAGAGCACTGCGTAAAGCATATTGCAACTTCCATCGTCATACTTGGGCAAAAGACGTTGCGGAGAACCCGAGAAAATTCTGGACACACACGTAAAACAAGTAAGCTAGTCAAAGGCTTCTAGCCAGTCACTCGTCGACCGGTCCGAGGTGGCAAGATAAGACAGCAAAAGGAAACCTGAAGCTTTAAATTTCACCTTTCAGAAATCACTCACGCAAGAGGATCGTGAAAACATGTCGTCGACTGTCGTACAGACTTCCGCATGGAGGACATACGTGGCATAAAGAAGCAAGTGAAACAGTTAAAAGTAAATAAATCACCAGTTCCATATGGAATTTCAGTTCGGTTTTAAGCCCGAAGCGAATGAAAAAAAGCGAAGGTGACGCCTGTACATAAGAAACAAATAAGAAATAACCGGCGTAATTACAGATCAATGTCCTTAACATTGGTTTGCGGCAGAAATCTGAAGACATTCTGTTGGAATACAATAATTTTCCTTGAGACAGAAAAGTTTCTGTCCACAAATCAGCAACGATTCAGAAAGCATCGGTCGTGCGAAACTCAACTTACCTTCTTCTCACATGATATACTACAGACCTTGGATGGAGAGCGACAGGCAGATTCCATATCCCTAGACTTCCGGGAGGCATTTCACACGGTGCCCCACTGCGGATTGTTGGCGAAGGTCCGAACACAAGGTTTAGGAATAAGTTTCCAGATATGTGAGTGGCTCGAAGACTTTTTAAGTAATAGAACCCATTACGTGGTCCACGACGGCGGGTGTTCATCAGAGAGAGAGGAGTCGACAGGAGTGCCCCAGGGAACTGGGACGGGATCACTTCAATTTTCAGTATATATAAATGAACTAACGGAGGTCCGCCCCTGGTGGCTGAGTGGTCAGCGCGACGGAACGTCATGCCTAACGGCCCGGGTTCGACTGCCGGCTGGGTCGGAGATTTTCTCCGCTCGGGGACTGGATGTTGTGTTGTCCTTATCATCATCATTTCATCCCCATCGACACCCAAGTCGCCGAAGTGTCGTCAACTCGAAAGACTTGCACCAGGCGAACGGTCTACTCGCCGGGAGGCCCTAGCCACACGGCATTACCGTTTCCAACTAATGGAGAGGTTGAGCAGCACTTTACTGGTGTTTGCTGATGACGCAGTGGTCTGCGGGAAGGTCTCGTCTTTGCGTGACTGTAGAAATGTACAGGATGACTTAGACATAACTTATAGTTGGTGTGGTGAATGGCAGCTTGCTCTAAAAGTAGAAACAGCTAAGTTAATGTGGATGAATGGATAAAACAGTCCTGTAGCGTCCAAATACAGCATTAGTACTGTGCAGCTTGATACAGTCATTTCGATTAAATATCCAGGCGTAACGTTTTAAAGCGATGGAAAATGGAATGAGCGTGTAATGTTGGTTTTAGGGATGGCGAATGTTCGAATTCGTTTTATTGGGAAAATTCTGAGAGAGTAAAATAATAAACTGGTAGCCAAGATCGCAGAAATTCTTTTTATTCCATGATTCAAGGAATAAAAAGAATTCCTGCGATCTTGGCTACCTGTTTACTGTTTTACAAACATCGAGATTGCTCCCACATTCTGAGAGAGCGTAGTAGCTCATCCACAGAGGAGACGGTGTATACTGTTCGAGGGCTTGGAACCCCACCAACTCGAATTAAAGGAAGATATCGAAGCAGTTCAGAGGCGGGCTGCTAGATTTGTCACAGGTAGGTTCGATCAGAAAGCAAGTATTACAGAGATGCTTCGTGAACTGAAATGGGAATTCCTGGAGAGAAGAGGATGCTCTTTCCGTAAGGCACTATTGCGCACATTTAGAGAACCGGCATCTGAGGTCAGCTGCAGAACGATTGTATTGCTGAAAGTGTACATTTCGCGTAAGGAACACGAAGATACTGTGCGTGGTATTATGACCCGTACAGAGGCTTGTAGGCAGTCGTTTATCCATAGCTCTCTTTGCGAGTAGTACAGGAGAGGAAATGACAAGTTGCAGTAAGAGGTAACCTCCGCCATGCACCGTGCGGTGGTTTGGAGAGTTCGTATGTGGAAGGAGATGGTAGTAAATGGTCGTTTATCTGTGTAAGATGGTCTTCATGCGCAACAGTAGTCACTTTTTTCCTCTAAGATTATTCAGAAAGATTTCATTAATCAATTCAATATACAATATCACCACAGAGGACAGAACTGCTGTTTCTCAGAAGTTTCACTCGTTCGTAAATGCTGCTTCTTGCCCTCTATCCACACCATTGGTTCTATATTCGACAATTGTAAATAATCGTACAACTCGGATAAATGTTTAATCCATGACCGAAACGCGTGAAAATAGCCTGACAGTCTCTTACGCATGTACCTACGCATGACAAAATTTACGCCATAAACTACAAGCTAAACACACCACATTTAGCTGATCGTCATAGTGGACTGATTTAACTGTTGCGCGTTAAATACACTTTTCCATTACCAGCAACTGCAATCTCTTAATAACAAACCCATAATATTACTTATCACGCTAGGAAGATAATATCCCTAGTTCCAAGAAAGTCCATTTTCCATCAAAATCGTGACGTTAACGTTAGATACCAAAATCTCGCTGAGTCTTTCGAAAATTTTACTTTGACGCTGTTTCGGTGTACACACAAAAACATAGGTCTTTCCTCCGCCTCTTCCTACAGTCGCTCATGTAAACATAATTTCCGTCTGCCAATATAAAAACGCCGGTAGCAGCAGACGCAAACATTGTCCAGTAATTACTTTTACAACTTTGTTGTTCCAGTGCGGCATTATTCGTATGCGCATCGCAGTATCTTATTACTGATCTTCCACGGCAAACAAAACTGTAATTGGCTTCGGGCGAACGCTGAGGTCGTAAAAGGCTAGCACCGCTGTTGTTTCCTGTATATTCCGATACCACTGATCGACTAGCCCCTATCGCTACATACTGTAGCGTTTTTATTTGCTGTCGACTTTCTGACAAAAACCGTATTTAACGTTGGGAGAATACACAATAAAAATGGCTTGTGGCTAGAAAATGAAACAACATATCCACTGCAGAAAAGGGTAAAAAGTTTGTGGTAGAAATACTGCGTTAATACCCACTGAAACGGTAGCTGATCTTTTTAAATTTCTGCCTCTAATTAGCTTTATCTGTCCATAGTTGATGATGTTAACGATGAAAGATAAGTTTGATATCTAGATGTGCATATTTTCATATTGGTGAATTATATGAATTGCGTCCAAGGTTTCCATGGGACAGACTAGTCTCTCTTCGTCCTGCAGATTGTGTAAAATAATATAAATAGCTGTGAGTGCAGGAGCCATTCCATGCATCCGTGTTTACACAATAGACAGCAAAACTATTTGATGTGTCGGCAGCGGGGCCAACACCTTGTAGATCGAAGTGGCTGAAAGTGCACGCTAAACTAACGCAGACGGGCGTGAAGTACTGGGACATGAGACTTATTAATGAATAAGAAGAAAAGTACGTAGCTGGAATAATATACGTAACTTTATTCTCTTGTTGGAATACATCTCTTGAATAGTAGTAAGCTATAAGCACTGATACAAATGGCGCCTTGCTAGGTAGTAGCTATGGAATAAGCTGAAGGCTATTCTATCAGTCTCTCGGCAAATGAGAGGAAGACTTGGTAGGTCTGGTCGCCAGCTATGTCGTCCGTACAACTGGGGCGAGGTCATATCCGTGTCTTGTGACCTGCCATGTGGTGGCGCTAGGATTGCGATTACCTAGTGGCGACACGCGGGTCCGACATGTACTACAGGACCGCGGCCGATTTAAGTTACCACCTTGCAAGTGTGGTGTCTAGCGGTGACACCACATTCCTCCCCCGCAAATCGGCGAACGGTCGTGAGATAAGGCTTCCGCCCGCCGCGGGGAGGACCCCATGTTGACGTATGCGATGAGGTGGGGAGCCTAACAACAGGCGAGGCTGTGCCACCCGCACCCGGCCATTCGGTCCGAGGGGAGCTAGGAAACGCCTGCAAACCTAGTCCAGGGTGCACGTCAACATGAGGTGTATGCGCACGTAATGAGACAGAAGGGTCGACCTCCATGTGGTCGGAGCACCCGACGGGCGAAGACAACATCTGGTCCGGAGCGGGCAAGAGGTCCATGGCGGAGGACGGCTGGTCACGGGAAGCGAGCGGCGGCGCGTGACCCAGGGAGGCGCCAGGCGGTTGCAGCGACGCGTCCACTGCGGGCGGCGCCGGCGGCGGCGGCGGCGGCGGCACGACGCCATGGGGCAAAATGGAAGGCAGCGTCGGTAACACCTGGGGATGAGGCGAGCCAGTAGATGGGTCCCCAGGGCGCTGACCTGACGACTCCGTCGCTGAAAGCAGACGGGGAGCGGCAGAACCCAGGCGACGACAGAGGCGCAGCTGATTGAGATGCCGACGCACCTCACCAGAGGCCCCCAAAACCAAATACATCGCGCGGCCGAGGCAGCGAAGAATGCGCCCTGCGAGCCAACGCCGTGAACCGCGATAATTGCGATAATAGACAACGTCGCCAAGAGCAAAAGCAGGAGCCTGCCGCTGCACAGGAACCTGATGCGGCGGATGTAGCAAAGACATCAGGGTGCGATGAGATCGACCATGGGGCAATTCAGCCGGCGAGCGACCATCGCGGGGCTGAGAGCGATACGAAGACAAAAAGAGCAACAAAGCGTCCTCCCGAGAATGCGATTCTTTCAATTTCAACATCTGTGACTTGAAAGTCGGGACCAATCGTTCCGCGGCACCGTTGGACTGAGGCGAAAACGGCGCGGATGTCAGATGTTGAATACCATTGGCCTTGCAGAATGACTGAAAGTCTGCGGACATGAATTGTGGGCCATTGTCGGAAACAATAGTCTGCGGAAGACCTTCAATGCAAAAGATAGCAGACAAGGCTTGGATTGTGGCCGAAGACGTCGTGGAAGACATCCGGACAACAAAAGGAAAATTACTGAAAGCATCGACCACAACCAACCATCGAGCATTCCAGAACGGACCAGCAAAATCGATGTGCAAGCGTTGCCAAGGGGAAGTGGCGTTCGGCCATGCAAAGAATTTCCGCGGCGGTGCGGATTGTTGTTCGGCACACGCCACGCAAGAGGAGCACATATTTGTAATCGCAGCATCGATGCCGAACCAAGTACAGTGCTGACGAGCAAGGTGTTTCGTACGCACTATACCCCAATGTCCTTGGTGAAGAAGCTTTAAGACAGAGGACTGTAACGAACGTGGGACTACGACTCGGGATTGATCATTATCGGAACGCAACAACAAAACACCACGTCGTACAAAAAGTCTCTCCTTGTGAGCAAAAAAACGGCGAACCAAAGGATCCTCGATCCGTGACTTTGACAAGGGCCATTGCGTAGCAACAAAACGCAAAACAGTAGCAAGGACAGGGTCAGCAGCTGTGGCTGTAGCTACACGACGAAAATCAATCGGAAACGATGCGACCACGTCATCGGCTTCCGAATCAATGAACATGCAAGCAAGTTCGGAAGAATCGAATGCCTTATCCTCAGCAACAGGCAAACGGGACAACGCATCAGCGTTGCCGTGCTTAGCAGTGGACCGATACAAGATATCGTAGCGGTACTGCGAGAGAAAAAGTGACCAGCGAATGAATTTCTGCGCTGTACGCGGAGGTACAGGCTTGTTCGGATGAAAAAGCGATGTCAAAGGTTTGTGGTCCGTGATGATTGTAAAGTGACGACCATACAAGAAGTCATGGAACTTGGTAACACCAAACACGAGAGCTAAAGCTTCTTTCTCTATTTGTGAATAATTTCTTTGCGCAGATGAGAGCAATTTGGACGCAAAAGCAATAGGGCGATCATGCGAGCCATCTTTGTGCGCAAGCACAGCACCGATCCCGAAATCCGATGCATCTACCATCAACAAAAGGGGTTTTCGGGGATCGAATGGCGTAAGGCAAGTATTGGAAAGTAACGCCGATTTCAACTGGCGAAAGGCGCGTTCGCATTCCGTCGTCCAGACGAACGGAACACCTTTACGGCGTAAGCGATGAAGCGGAGCTGAAATGGAAGAAGCATTGCGCAAAAATTTATTATAATAATTTATTTTACCCAACACACTCTGTAGCTGTTTCAAATCTTGCGGAGCAGGTAAGTCCTGTATGGCACGGAGGTGCTCTGGACTCGGATGTATACCTTGGGCATTTATGACATGCCCCAGGTAGGGTAAGTCCCGAGCAAAAAACACACATTTGTCCTTTCTCAAGCGAAGACCATTCTGACGCAATACCTGAAATAATGTTCGGAGATTTTGCAAATGTTCTGCTTCTGTCTGTCCTGAGATCACAATATCGTCCAGATAGTTCGCAGCAGTAGGGACCGACGCACAAATAGTTTGTAAATATTGCTGAAACAATGCAGGGGCGGATGCACACCCGAATGGCAGTCTTTTGAAGCGATACAAGCCAAGATGCGTGTTTACCACCAAGACGCGCTGGGAGTCTTCGTCCACAGGTATCTGCAAGTACGCATCTGCTAGGTCCAATTTTGAAAAATATTTTCCCGGGCACAGTTTGTCAAAAAGATCTTCCGGGCGGGGCAAAGGAAAAGTAGCAGTCACAAGTTGAGGATTCACAGTTGCCTTGAAGTCCACACAAAGTCTCAGTTTTCCGGAAGGTTTTGGCAAAATTACTAAGGGTGAGGCCCAGAGAGAAGCCCACACACGTTCAATTACACCTTGAGATTCTAACTCGGCCAATGTTCTTGCGACCTCATCACGCAATGCGTGGGGAACATTGCGCGCTCTGAAAAATTTCGGTTGCGCGTTGTCTTTCAATTCCAAATGTGCAGCATAGTTCTTAGCGCAACCAAGGCCCGGTGCAAAAATGTCTGCAAATTCTTCACAAAGACTAGAAACACTGGCGGAAGGCACAGTCTGATTCACTGATAGGACCTGATTTACTATAGACAAATTAAACAATTGAAACAAATCTAAGCCAAACAAGTTCACTGCACTAGAAGAACGAAGAACGTAAAATGACACAAGTTTTGTTTGTCCCTTGTATGTTGCAAGAAGGCTGCACTGTCCTAACACAGGTATATGCTGTCCTGAGTAACTATGTAACTTAACATTTGCGGCACGCAATGGCGGTTTGCCCAGTTGTTTGTACGTGTCGTGATTGAGCAATGAAACTGCAGCTCCGGTATCGAGCTGGAATGGTATCACTTTGCCTTCAAAGTCTAAGTCCACAAAAAGTTTATTGTCCTGCTGACGACAAGAGCGACTGTCACGTGCAAATTGAACTGATACAGGTACAGAAGCACTTGCGACTTTACGGGATTTTCGGCGACGTCGACACACACTTTGGGTGGGACGAACACAGTCACTGTTAGCTAAAGTGTCACTGGACGGGTGGGAATGAACTACATTAATGTCCACGGGCGAAGGTCCACGAGCCTGATTGTCCTGGGTGTGATTCCGGCGCGAAGCAAAAGGCCTGGAATTATTGCGATTGTCTGATCGAAGCTTTTTCTGGCAAACACTTTGTACATGTCCTTTCTTTTGACAGTAAAAGCAAATAGCTTGGCGCGACGGGCAATTTTCACGCGAATGTCTAGTTGCACACCGCGGGCATGATTTCACTGCAGTTGCTTGCTTACGCGGCGCACGTGTTTGCGAGCGCGGCTGCGACGGGCGCGAGGGCCGCTTAGCGTCCCGTGCAGCGGGCCCGGCGGGCCGATTAATGTGACACACTGCTGGCGAAGTTTCAAATGATTCCTGAGCAAAGTCAAGTGTGTCTTGCCTATCTAATATGTCTATCACTTGTTGAAGGGAGGGATTTACGAGTTTCAAAATCTGTTCCCGTATTCGAACATCAGAAACGTTCTGTGCTATTGCATCACGCACCATTGTATCGGAATATGGGAGGCCACATTCACAGGCAAACGCGCAGTCTCTAGTAAGGCCTTGCAAAGTTGCAACCCACTCCCTATTAGTCTGACCGGCCGTACGTTTTGTACGAAAGAACGTATACCGTTTTGCAACTACATTTACTGTTTCTTTGAAATAGGCATCTAAAGCCGACAAAATTTCCTCGTAGGTCAGAGTTGCTACGTCGCGTCGGGGAAACAATTTCACTATCACACGGTAGGTAGACACACCGACACAAGAAAGCAAAAACGGCTGCCGCTCTTTACCTTGAATTCTGTATGCTGCTAGGTGAAACTGGAACTGGCTGGCCCACTCAGTCCAGGTTTCGCACGTGGCCTCAAAGGGCCTAAATGGCGGTGCGACAGCGTTGTGTGGCTGCGGTAACGATGAAGCGGCGGCTGCCGCATCGGTTTGCAGCGCACGTTGACCCTGGACGAGCTGTCCTAGGGCTTCCAATAACGCCTGCGTCTGCTGATTCTGCAAGCGAAAAAATTCGGACAGTACCTCTGGAGATTGTGGCGAAGCCATGACACAAGCAAATCAGAGCACAAAAAGGGAAAAAGAACAAATCAGTCCAAAGCAGAAAAAACACTTTCTCTCGTCGCCATGTGATGTGTCGGCAGCGGGGCCAACACCTTGTAGATCGAAGTGGCTGAAAGTGCACGCTAAACTAACGCAGACGGGCGTGAAGTACTGGAACATGAGACTTATTAATGAATAAGAAGAAAAGTACGTAGCTGGAATAATATACGTAACTTTATTCTCTTGTTGGAATACATCTCTTGAATAGTAGTAAGCTATAAGCACTGATACAAATGGCGCCTTGCTAGGTAGTAGCTATGGAATAAGCTGAAGGCTATTCTATCAGTCTCTCGGCAAATGAGAGGAAGACTTGGTAGGTCTGGTCGCCAGCTATGTCGTCCGTACAACTGGGGCGAGGTCATATCCGTGTCTTGTGACCTGCCATGTGGTGGCGCTAGGATTGCGATTACCTAGTGGCGACACGCGGGTCCGACATGTACTACAGGACCGCGGCCGATTTAAGTTACCACCTTGCAAGTGTGGTGTCTAGCGGTGACACCACACTATTAGTCTTCTAATTTAGAAAAGACGAGGAAATTAGTATTTTTTTCTTGACTGATTATCGTATGGAATAGTTGGCTGGAAGACGCCGAACAGCGGGTTCTCTCTGCTAATTGATAGCAAGCTTATTTGTCCTTGTGCAATGGCATCCTCCCTTCTGTGTATTACGTGCATCTGTTTAGTGTACGTGGATAGTGGGTGTGTACAGTGTGGTTTCATGATTGTGTTGGTAGGAGAATCGAGGGGGTGAAATCTGGTGCCGGCATATAGCCTACTCCTCCCGAATAGCGTCAAATGGGCCGCCGTTATTAACATCCCTTTACATGCATGTCTGAAGGAACATTGAATCATTCTTATTAACAATAGACGCACTGCAATATCGTATTGATCCGCCTGTACGGGAATTACATAATGTGTGTGCGAGTACAGATATTGACTCAGGAACGACGATGTATGGAAGTTTGGGTCTGCCCATGAGCAACGCACTGATAGCCAGAGCGGTGTGTGAGTAATTTGAGCTACGAGGCTATAAACAGATTAATCTTTTTTTTTAATGTTTACATCTCAAGTCAAAACAATGTGTTAAGCACTCACTGTTCTTCAGCCTATTTTAATTGGACTGTTCACTAAAAGGTGCAAATAGAAGATTCGGAAACGATGTTTTATACTATGACCCAATCGGGAAGTCATGTTGGAGTTCGAAAAGCAAAAATGTTTTTAGCTAAGTTGAGGCAGAACACAGGGTACACGTTCTGTAACTTTAAAAAGTCTCTGGAACTCCATGACAACATCGAAGAGGTGGCACCAGGAGGTTGAAAGTGAATGTTACATCCCAGCTGATGTAAAAATAGTGGAACTGTCGGCTGTGGAAGATCAACATGTTTTTGAATTTGAGTTATCTGAAGAAGAATCTGAGGTTGATGTACCTGTGAGGCAACAAAGACAAGTTTTACGAACTTGCAACATGCCGGAACAGCTGTGGCTCAGCCACTTTCGTTATTCAGTACAATGAAATCCAGACAAAGGTGAAAATTTGACTTTTCACCTCCATTTGCTGTAAATGTTCGTTTGCACATTCTGGCATAGTTCCCGCATTTTCGTAAATACCATTTTTGACTATATTACGATACCTGAAAACAGTCTGGGCCTGAAACTAATTATCGAGTGAATAAAAAAGTGAAATTTGCGACTTCGGCTGGTTCTTCGCTGTACTGAAACACCAACTTGCTAATGAGTGGTCCGTCGTCTGATTCAGAGAACGACGTCGTGCCTTTGGTTAAAATCCAACACACAGGCGCAAAATGGAGTAACATTATGTGACCAAAAGCATTCGGACATCTGACTGAAAATGACTTACAAGTTCGTGGCACCATGCATCGGTAATGCTGGAATTCAGTATGGTATTGGCTCACCCTTAGCCTTGATGACAGCTTCCACTGTCGCAGGCATACGTTCAATCAGGTGCTGGAAAGTTTCTTGGGGAATGACAGCCCATTCTTCACGGAGTGCTGCACTGAGGAGAGGTATCGATGTTGGTCGGTGAGGCTTGGCACGAATTCAGCGTTTCAAAACATCCCTAGGGTGTTCTATAGGATTCAGGTCAGGACTCTGTGCAGGCCAATCCATTACAAGAACTTTATTGTCGTGTAAACACTCCGCCACAGGCTGTGCCTTATGAAAAGGCGCTCCATTGTGTTGAATGATGAAATCGCCTTACCGGAATTGCTCTTCTACAGTGGGAAGCTTAAAACATCAATGGAAGCCTGTGCTGTGATAGTGTCACACAAAACAACAAGGGTTGCAAGTCCCCTCCATGAAAACATGACCACAGCATAGCACCACTGCCTCCGAATTTTACTGTTGGCACTGCACACGCTGGCAGATGACATTCACTGGGCATTCGCCACACCCACACCCTGCCATCGGATCGCCACACTGTGTACCGTGATTTGTCATTCCACACAGCGTTTCTCCACTGTTCAATCGTCCAATATTTACGCTCCTTACACCAAGCGAGGCGTCGTTTGGAATTTACCGGTGTGATGTGTGGCTTATGAGCAGCCGTCGACGATGAAGTCACCTCCCACCTAACTGTCATAGAACTTGCAGTGGATCCTTATGCAGTATGGAATTCCTGTGTGATGGTCTGGATAGATGTCTGACTATTACACATCACGACCCTCTTCAATTGTCGGCGGTCTCTTTCACTCAGCAGACGAGATCAACCTGTACGCTTTTGTGCTGTATGTGTCAAAAATGGTTCAAATGGTTCTGAGCACTATGAGACTTAACATCTCAGGTCATTAGTCCCCGAGAACTTAGAACTACTTACACCTAACTAACCTAAGGACATCAGACAGCCGGCCGAAGTGGCCGCGCGGTTCTGGCGCTGCAGTCGCTACGGTCGAAGGTTCGAATCGTGACTCGGGCATGGATGTGTGTGATGTCCTTAGGTTAGTTAGGTTTAACTAGTTCTAAGTTCTAGGGGACTAATGACCTCAGCAGTTGAGTCCCATAGTGCTCAGAGCCATTTGAACCATTTGACATCAGACACATCCATGCCCGAGGCCGGATTCGAACCTGCGACCGTAGCGGTCACGCGGTTCCCGACTGAAGCGCCTAGACCGCTCGGCGGCCGGCCTATATGTGTCCTTTCATGTTTCCGCTTCACTATTACATTGGATTCAGTGGACCTATGGATGTTTAGAGGTGTGGAAATCTCGCGTATAGACGTATGACACCAGTGATACCCAATCACCTGACCACGTTCTAAGTCCATGAGTTCCGCGGAGCACCCCATTCTGCTCTCTCAAGCTGTCTAATGACTACTGACGTCGCTGATAAAGAGTATCTGGCAGTAGGTGGCACCACAATGCACCTAACATGAAAAACGTATGTTTTTGGTGATGTCCGGATACTTTTGATCACTTAGTGTACCAGACAGGGTTTTATCCTGTGAAGTCGCCATTTATATCTTTCAGGCAGTATATAAAAAAGAAACAAAACTGGAAAACGGTTAATACGACCGCTCGCGTAAAATGAGAAATCCTGGTTCGAGTCCCGGTGCTGTAAAAATTTTCGCTGTTGTCACTTCCTTATATAGCTGTGGTCGTTCGCACTCGCAATTGCGGATACATTTCATAGAGGTTGATGTCGCCGCAGAGCCTTTTCCTTCGGACGTGCAACATGTCCGCAGGTATACTGCATAATAACACAGGCACTGCAGTATTGTATCGAGCTTATTAATTGTCAATCACAGTGCAAGTGTTGTTCAGCGGGTGGGCCTCGCGAGGTGGCAACACGCAACAATGTGTGTGTGTGTGTGTGTGTGTGTGTGTGTGTGTACAAACTGGGAGGAGCAACGCGGCCCTTCCCCCACTCCAGCTGGCCCCTAGCCCACCGGCCGGCTGCAACACGCCACCTAATGAACACCAACATCCACATAGGGCGTCCTTCGGAGGCAAGCCACGCTCCACAGGCAGATACATGTAAACATTTTGTAGCTTTGGAAATAGCGACGCGATACTTTTCCCTCCTCCTTGCACCACACAGCAGCTGTGGTGTGATGTTACATAATCCCACGCATACATTTCGCCATCTTTGTAAGTGGTAAAATATGGACTGCAGCCACTCATGGCCCGGAGGATGGATAGAAACTGAATTAACGGCAATGTCTCTTGTCAATCCTCCCAGGATGCCTGCTACAATACGTTACTCAGTTAAAAAACTCCTCAAAGCAGCGTAATCGAACCTGCCTCCGTGGCCGATTCTTTCCCACTTTCTTCGCCGTACGAGTAGGTTCTGCCTGTTTCCACCTCTATCTTAGCTTCCATGTTCGTCCTTATTGTCCTTGTGTGGGTCACATCGCTGTTTTGTCTCTCGACGTTTCGTTTTCTTGATTCAGTTTTGCCCCGGCGTTGTCTTGCGCCGCGATGTCGTCCATGGCTCCCAGGAACATTCGAAGCACAGGTCCTATCAGACTTACTTTTGACGAATCTACGCAGATTCGATCAAGGTCACTTCAGGACAGATTCACACCGCTTACTTCGACGATGAATCGTATGAGTTTAATGTCAACTTTGTCGACCTTTTTCAGGCCGACTGGCTCATTTTGTGCCACAGGTAAGTCTGTTTCTCTCACCGCGATGGCTGTAATAGTGCGGCGAACGTGGAGGTGTAATATACGAATGTTAGGGCGTTAATCCTTCGGCTTGATAAGTGTCCTCAAGTATGTCCTGTTTCCATCCGGGGACAGACGGAATATAATGGAAACGCTGGTCTGCTCAACATTATTTACAAGTTCATAGTGGAGTTCGATCAGTGGACATGGTGGTCAAATCCCTTCTCCTTTGCAGGTTTTTGGGTACTGGGTACATATAATATACAAAAGACATGAAGAAATATATTTTATATGTAACGAGAGTGGACATCTCCACGCAAATTGCCCGTATCGTGTCGCGGAAGTAATATCCACTTATGAACAACGTAAAATGCTGACTTAAGCGGATCTGTTTCCCCAAGTAACAGAAACTGTGCCTAATCAAGTTTCTGAGGGTAACGCAAGCCGTTGCGTGACGGTCCTGGCGCATTTCCACCATTCACCTCGCTTGGGGACTGTAGCTTCCGCGCCGCCACCACGCCCACGTCAAAACAAGCGTAGGAGAATGCAAAATGGTGAATATTCAGACGATTCCTCTTCCATTCTCCGCTGTGGTGAACATATTCCGTCGGAGAAGGCCTCTCCCTCCCCCGAGCTCAGATCGGACGATAACTTGTTGGCTGCTGTTCAAAATTCGAAAGCGTCCAGCACCATCTCCGATGTGACTCCCGAGACCGAGGCCGAGACCGCCTCTTCGGAATTACATAAGGATAGACCTATTCCAGAGTTCGGTACTATATCGATGGACTCTCCAGATATCTCGCAATATGTAACGTCTTCCCAACCTTCTTATGCGTCCCCGGACGTGAAATGCATTCCACAGGCAACTGCTGATCCGAGCAAGATCGCCACATGTGTGCCAGTGGAACATGTGGTGCTGGTAAAAGACTTACTGTCAGTTTTAGTTTCCGCTGACTCCTAAGAGCCGCACCGCCAACCTGTGGAAGAGTGGGTTGAATCCTCTGTACCTGATACTGAATTTCCGCCGGACCACCCCACGTTGCCTCATGCGGCAGTCGTCTTCCCGCACAGCCGCAATAAACAGAGTTTTCAACCTGAGCGTGCAGCACAGCGACGAAAAAAAAGAGAGAGAGACAGCAAGAGGCTGCAAGAGAGGGATCCATCTCTTTATGTCCAGATTCATCCGTTGACTCTTCCATAAACTTTAAAGGCCACTTGCACGCAATCAACGGCATAGTTTTCGTAATAAATAGATGTACGTCTATACCTTTGTCAACTTCAATGCGAACAGAATTAGTTCCGAGCTTAGAATTGCGACGTTGCTACAATGTATTTACGATTCAAATGCAGACGTGATATTTTGTCCATATTCCCGGCTTTTCTACTTACAATAGCTCCTGAACTATCTATACTGTGTTATTTTACAGAGAGGCAAGACGGAAGACGGTGCGGCTTCTGGGAATCAACGGAAGCGAAACCGACGGGTCGTCTTTTACCGACACCACCGATTTATTTCGAAGTTCTTGATAACGGCCAAGGAATAGGCTGCACCTTTTGTGACCTTACTTTAATTTTCCTTCCCTTATGCCCCTTCAGGGTCTGGCCGTTCAAAGATCGTACATAGTTTATTTATTTCGTAAAACTCCGCAGAAACTTCTGTTATGCGGAGATTTTAATTGTGTTTTGCGTCCTGTGGATCAGACTAGTAATTTTAATTTCAGTAAGGAACTAGACGATTTGGTGCGGTCTTCGCAAATACGCGATGCGTATATCTCTCATTATCCCACTCTCGTCAGGTATACGCATGTTACACCTACTTCCAGCAGCATACTTTATCGCATTTATTTTTTCGTATTTTATTTGGGCTGCTGTTAGCGATAGTCGCGATACCCACTTGTTTCACTGATCACTGTAACGTTACATCAAGTGGCGCAAACCATTGAAACTGTATCGCCTCCCTTAGCTGTTGAACAGCCTTCTTTTCCTTGAGAGTATCTTTAGAGACGTTTTAGGCCTTATCTTGTGTCCGCAGGACCGTTATCCTTCTCTTGGTAGTGACGGAATTCAAAACCTTCGATTTTGGCGCTGAGCGGGCGAGAGATCTCCGACAACCCAAGAATTTTATTATTCAGTATTGCGACAAATTTATGACGGAGCCAGACACGCTCCCTTACAGATTATAGGTTTACGCCATATTAAGACGACGCTCCTTCAGCTAAAGAGACAAATGGAAGGACTCTAGGTGCAATCAAAATCCCGCTCCTTCCTACAGAAGGAACTCACGTCCTTATATCACCTCCTGCGGTTGCTGACGCGTCGAATAAGAGCGTGTATCACGACCCTTAATCATACCAGTGGTCATGAACAGACATCCCAACATAAACTTAAAGAGCGAATAATTACTTTACTGACCTTTATTATGTCCCTGCTACTGACACGATTGTCTCTAATGCGTTTACTCGTATCCTAGATTGCGTGGTTAATCTCGCATTAAATGATGAATTTCTAAGTAACTTTTCTTTTGATGATATATATCGCCTTATTGCTGGTTCACCATTGGGAAAATCACCGGGACTAGACGATGTTTGTAAGGAATTTTATGTACATTTTTAGCCTCTTATAGGTGATACCACTGGTAACTGCTAGGGAGGGGAGCGGATTAATTCCTGACTCCTTCAAGGTTGTTAAAATCTTTCTAATTCTGAAGACAATCAGACGCCAAGACACTGACAAATCCGCCTATAACACAACTTAATTTCGATTAAAAACTATTGTCCGGCCGATTAATAGCCATTTGTCGATACTGTTAAAGAAAATTCTGGCTGTTCACCAAGCTGTGCGCCTGGGCGCACGATTCTGAGTTATGTAGTCGAATGTCTGGACGTCGTCTCGGTGACTGCAGCGACTTCTGCCTCTGGAGCCTTGCTTTTTATCGATCTTAATTAGGCGTTTGACATGATAAGTCATTGTTGCTTGATGCAGGAGCTCAAGGTGACCAGTCTCAATCATATTGCGTGTCAGCTATTATCCAGTCTTTTTACTGATGTCCACGCATCTGTCGCAGTGAATGGACATCTTACGCGCCAAATCACCATCCGACGGGGCTTACAGCAGGGGAGCCCCATGTCGCTTTTTGTCTTGTCCTTAGGACCTCTGTTTAACCGGACTGCTGACCAAGTATTTGGCTGGAAGATATTGGGAGAAAACTTCTCGTTACGAGTGTACGGGGATGATGTTATGGTATTGCTACGTAATGTCGATGTCACATCCTTGCTCCTGGACATATTGGATTCATTTTGGAAATGTACCGCATTACCATTGCAGGGTTTTCAAAACGTTGTCATTCCATGGTCAACGGTGGTTGTTCGCCACAAATCGTTGGGAATTACCTTGGATCGCTGCTCGATGGAAACGGCTGCACTCAACTGACCGGCCGTGACGAATCGAATTCAAGGGGCATTTCGTGAACACGAACGCCGTTACCTTAGTCTTCTTCACAAAGTGCAGATCTTAAGTACCCACATTTTTGCCACACGGGGTAGCCGTGCAGTCAGGGGCGTCTTGTCACGGTTCGCGCTGCTCCCCAGTCGGAGGTTCGAGTCTTCCCTCGGGCGTGGGTGTGTGTGTTGTCCTTAACGTATGTTAGTTTATATTAGATTAAGTAGTCTGTAAGCTTATGGACTGATGACCTTAGCAGTTTGGTCCATAGTCCTTACCACAAATTTCCAAATTTTCCTCTGCTGATGCGTCCGACTGGCGCCGAGCCAAGTCGGTCGGGTTGCGTCACCGACTCACTAGGCGCTCTGCGGGCAGTGCCGCACTATGTTTTGGAATTTTTTTAAACTGTTGCATCCTTGAGCCCCGGTTCGCGATGTACGTTTAGCGGTTACAGAGGTCAAGGATCACACTTTATTCATAATTATACTACAAAGTAATATCTCCAGTGTCAGTTACATTTTCAGCAAGTACACCAAGTCCTTTCATCCATACATGAATTTTCTCATCATTCGAAAATTTTCTACAATAGTGTGTATACAGTGTAAAGGGCATGTTACTATAAACATAGCTAGGTCTATTTTGAGTCTTCGGATCAATACCACAATGTCAGGTCTTGTATGACATCTCGATCGGCGGAAGATTCAAGTCCAGGAAGGGAGGCGTTTTCACAACGAACAATGGCTAGAGTAAATCAGCCACTACCAGAATTCCCAGTAGCGACGTCCAGAGAAAAATTAACCCTGCAGACACGGAAAAAATATAGGTCCATTTCATATAACCGTTCAGAATATGAGGTAAAAACTGGTTGTTGCCCTTTGAAAATATAAAGATGAACCTTCTAACGCAGGAAGCGTGATTAGAAGGTATCCGGTTGCAGTACAGCCAGACGAAACCTTTACTAATGATTACTTTTCATGCAGAACTATCTTTTCGTGCGATGTGTCGTTTTCGAGCAACAAACCCTATATCCGTCCGAATGTTTGTGGAGTCTTATGAAAAAATTTGAACTACAACGGTTAACAAATTTTGGAGACATTCGCGGATTATGTTTTCCCTTTATATACATATATCGGTGAGTATCAATGGCAGGTGTGGCTGTCACGATCACCTCATGGACAGTTTACCTTATTGCAGTGGTTGTGGTTTGTAATCCACAGGCAGTAGCGCAGCGGCCGCCGCAAGAATTACGGTGCTTGCGTGGATTCCCTATGACTGACCGAAAATTTCTTAGAGCTCTGCATCAAAATGAGAAGTAAAACAATCAACAAAAGTCGAGATTTTTGCTAAAACCTTTTTCTTTTTATATGGTACTAGCCTAGAAACGGCGTTGTCCAGGAATCTATTTATAGCTGTGCGTCCACGCACGTACCACACAGCGTCGGGCCTTGTGCTTAATGTTTATGACGTCATTTCTCCTGAACAGTGTACGAGTCGTGTAATGGTATAACTTTGTGCACTCATTCAGCGCTATATTGGATACTTTCTGCAAAATGTGTTGCGAATGGAGTTAGTAACAACGAAGCAATTAATTTAAACATCATGAACGATGCGACAGTTTTCCCCACATCTTAGTGTTTATGACCTCATATCTCCTGAAGTGTGTGTCGTGCTATGATGTTATTTTGCTCTTACATTCAAGGACATAGGTGCATATCGTCTGTAGGATGCGCCGCGAATACAGTTCGTAGTAAAGAAGTAATAAATCATGACGTCATGCTTCATGCGGTACTTGTACTACGTGAACAGCGGGAAACTAATAGTAACTAAACATTTCTCGCTTCTCAGCCAAGAAATATTTCGTAAATATTTGAAATTGCGTATAAATTCGTTGCTGAGCTACACTTCTTTAGCACCCCCTCCCATCCTCTTGATACTTACTAGGGAACCTCCCCATCGTACCCCCCTCAGATTTAGTTATAAGTTGGCACAGTAGATAGGCTTTGAAAAACTGAACACAGATCAATCGAGAAAACAGGAAGAAGTTGTGTGGAACTATGAAAAAAATAAGCAAAATATACAAACTGAGTAGTCCATATGAAATATAGGCAACAAAAAGGATAGCGCGAGATCAACAGCGCCATGGTCCCGTGGTTAGCGTGAGCAGCTGCGGAACAGGAGGTCCTTGGTTCAAGTCTTCCCTCGAGTGAAAAGTTTAATTTTTTATTTTCAGTTTATGTGACAAACTCTTATGTTTTCATCACTTTTTTGGAAGTGATTATCACATCCACAAGAAAACCTAAATCGGGCGAGGTAGAAGAATCTTTTTCCACATTCTCCAAGTGTAAAAGTGAGGTGGGTCGACAACATATTCCTGTCATGTGACGCACATTCCGTCACCAGTGTCGAATAGAATATATCAGACGTGTTTTCCAGTCGAGGAATCGGTTGACCTATGACCTTGCGATAAAATGTTTTCGGTTCCCATTGGAGATGCACGTCCTTTCGTCTACTAATCACACGGTTTTACGGTGCGGTCGCAAAACACAGGCACTGAACTTATTACAGTGAACAGAGACGCCAGTGAACGAACGGGCACATCATAACTTTGCGAAAATAAAGAAAGTAAAATTTTCGCCCCAGGGAGAACTTGAACCAAGGACCTCTCATTCCGCAGATGTTCATGCTAACCACGGGACCACGGCGCTCTTTCGTTCGTTCATTCCTTGATGTTGCCTATGTTGCACATGAACTACTCAGTTTGTATATTTTGCTTATTTTCTTCATAGTTCCACACAACGTCTTCCTGTTCTCTCGATTGATCTGTGTTCAGTTTTTCAAGGCCTATCCACTGTGCCAACTTATAACTAAATCTGAGGGGGATGCGATGGAGAGGTTCCTTTGTTAACTGGGTATTGCCCCCACAGCGATTGTCGCCTGACAGTAAGTTATACTTGTACAAAGTTCGGTTGAAAACGGTTCACTGGTTTAGGAGGAGATTTAGAACCCACACATACACACACATTTTTATAATTTGCATATAAGACACGCATACTAAATAAATGTTTAGTCTAAGACTTTCCGAACGCTCGTCAGAACATCGCGTGAAAATTTGAACTATACCAAAAGAGTGTGATAGGAAAACATTATTGCAGTAATCTATAAAAGTTCTAGAAAGATTTCTTTCAGATTATGAAACGTCCCCTTTGAACAATTATACAAGACTGTGCTTAAACTGACACACAATATTTTTAGCGCAACGCAATCTGACTTTCAGAAATCCATACAAAAGAATGGCCCTGACTAACATTAACCTATACGTTTCACAAATCACTTACCTCACAAAAACCTTGGTTACTCGAACTACTGCAACACAGCGAGCGCCACTACTGCCAGCTAAATAAAAGATTCAAACTATGGAAGGCACTAACTACTGATAGGGATAGTTAGCAAATGAAAGATTTTAATAGAGAACAAACAATGTATTTACCTTAATAGTCATAATATATATAGCAGTTCATGACAAATTACAAAACTCCGCCATCTCTCTCCCCACATCCACCACTGCTGGCGGCTCACCTCCAACTGCGCAACGCTACACGCTGTTCACATCCAGCTGCCGCTGCCCAACACTACAATGGCAGATAACAATGCAGACTAGACACAGACTGCACACAGCACAGCCAGTGATTTTTATACAGAGGTGGCGTTACCAATAAAAAAACCTAAACAGCCTACTTACAAGCTTTTCCATGATACTCTAATATACATTCAGACGGACAAGATGTACGTAAAGCGGAAATGCTAGCAAAAAACATTGTCTATGAGAAATATATGTAGCCTACATCTATCATCCAGATTATTTGTTAGGTTATCATGTAAGAATTCGCAGTAAATTCGTCAGGAAATTTTCAAGATTTTGTACTAAAAACGTCTCCCTTTACATATTTTACATTAATTCGTAAACCATATACAATAAAAAACATATAGCCTATGTCCATCCGAACGGTTCTTCGGGTATAGTGTAAAGATTTGAAGTAAATAGGTGAAGAATATTTGCTTATTTCTGCTAACATTTCCCATTTGTATATATACACTGAAGGAAAAATAAATCTCAGTACCAAGAAGGAGTTTTACGGCATAAACGAAGATTGGTAGGCATGTCTCTAAATCTGAATAATCATGTGTATTCAAATTTCGTGCCAACCACTTAAGGCGACGAAGACGCCATCAACAACACCTCCCCGAGTTTCAACGAGGTCGTGTAATAGGGCTGCTGGATATTCCTCCTGAGACATTGCAGAAAGAGTTGGCAGGGATATAGCCATTGTTCGTGATTGCTGGCAGCAATGGTCGCGATAATGCACGGTCGCAAGAAGACCGTGCCCCCTACGACCATCTGGCACCATCGAGCGGGAAGGTCGTCGTGTGTATTTAGTGTGTGGCTCTGGCGCATCGCTCTGCATCTGCAGCAGCAATTTGAGCAACAGTTGTCACCACAGTGACACAACGAAGCTTTACAAATTGGTCACTTAAAGGAGAGTTCCTAGCTACACCTCCTGTAGCATGCGTTCCATTGATCCCCAAGCGACGCCTTTTGTGAAGTGAGTTGTGTCAAGCGAGAGCTCATCGGAGGACAGTGTGGAAGTCTGTTGTGTTTTCTGACGAAGACTGGTGGCTTTGCCTCGGTGCGTGTGGTGGCTCTGTTTTTGTTTGGAGGAGGCCAATTGAGGGCTTGCATCCCACCTGTCCGCGTGCTAGACACACTGGACGTTACTGGAGTTATAATCTGGGGCGCGATTTAGCATGACAGCAAGAGCACTCTCGTTGTTATCCCACGTACCCCGACGGTAAATTTGTGCGTCGATCTAGTGGTTCGACCTGTTGTGCTACCATTTATGAACAGCATTCCAGAGGGTGTTTTCCAACAGGATAACGCTCGCCAACGAGCCGCTGTTGTAGCCCAACATGAACTACGGAATATTGATATTTTTCCTTGGCTTTCTCAATCATCAGATCGAGCACATGTGGGACATCATCGGGCGAAAACTCCAACGTCATCCAGAAACAGCATTAATCGTCACTGTACTGACAGACCAGGTGCAACGGGCAGGGGATTCCATCCCACAAACTGACATTCGGCACCTGTGCAACACAATGATTGCACGTTTGCGTGCTTGCATTCAGCATTCTGGCAAGTACGCCAGTTATTAATGTGCCAGTATGTCACATTTGCAATGCGTTGTCTCGTGTTTACTTTAAGCTGTAAATTTGCACTGTTACTGTATTAAATATATTATCTAGAAAAATATTCTCACGAAATTTCGCTACCCTAGATTACTTTATGCTGTTGTAATTTTTCCGGCAGTGTTTTTATATAGTACGTATATTAGAACTACGACAGTTTTGGTATCTACACTCCTGGAAATGGAAAAAAAGACCACATTGACACCGGTGTGTCAGACCCACCATACTTGCTCCGGACACTGCGAGAGGGCTGTACAAGCAATGATCACACGCACGGCACAGCGGACACACCAGGAACCGCGGTTTTGGCCGTCGAATGGCGCTAGCTGCGCAGCATTTGTGCACCGCCGCCGTCAGTGTCAGCCAGTTTGCCGTGGCATACGGAGCTCCATCGCAGTCTTTAACACTGGTAGCATGCCGCGACAGCGTGGACGTGAACCGTATGTGCAGTTGACGGACTTTGAGCGAGGGCGTATAGTGGGCATGCGGGAGGCCGGGTGGACGTACCGCCGAATTGCTCAACACGTGGGGCGTGAGGTCTCCACAGTACATCGATGTTGTCGCCAGTGGTCGGCGGAAGGTGCACGTGCCCGTCGACCTGGGACCGGACCGCAGCGACGCATGGATGCACGCCAAGACCGTAGGATCCTACGTAGTGCCGTAGGGGACCGCACCGCCACTTCCCAGCAAATTAGGGACACTGTTGCTCCTGGGGTATCGGCGAGGACCATTCGCAACCGTCTCCATGAAGCTGGGCTACGGTCCCGCACACCGTTAGGCCGTCTTCCGCTCACGCCCCAACATCGTGCAGCCCGCCTCCAGTGGTGTCGCGACAGGCGTGAATGGAGGGACGAATGGAGACGTATCGTCTTCAGCGATGAGAGTCGCTTCTGCCTTGGTGCCAATGATGGTCGTATGCGTGTTTGGCGCCGTGCAGGTGAGCGCCACAATCAGGACTGCATACGACCGAGGCACACAGGGCCAACACCCGGCATCATGGTGTGGGGAGCGATCTCCTACACTGGCCGTACACCACTGGTGATCGTCGAGGGGACACTGAATAGTGCACGGTACATCCAAACCGTCATCGAACCCATCGTTCTACCATTCCTAGACCGGCAAGGGAACTTGCTGTTCCAACAGGACAATGCACGTCCGCATGTATCCCGTGCCACCCAACGTGCTCTAGAAGGTGTAAGTCAACTACCCTGGCCAGCAAGATCTCCGGATCTGTCCCCCATTGAGCATGTTTGGGACTGGATGAAGCGTCGTCTCACGCGGTCTGCACGTCCAGCACGAACGCTGGTCCAACTGAGGCGCCAGGTGGAAATGGCATGGCAAGCCGTTCCACAGGACTACATCCAGCATCTCTACGATCGTCTCCATGGGAGAATAGCAGCCTGCATTGCTGCGAAAGGTGGATATACACTGTACTAGTACCGACATTGTGCATGCTCTGTTGCCTGTGTCTATGTGCCTGTGGTTCTGTCAGTGTGATCATGTGATGTATCTGACCCCAGGAATGTGTCAATAAAGTTTCCCCTTCCTGGGACAATGAATTCACGGTGTTCTTATTTCAGTTTCCAGGAGTGTATTTTAAACAACGTCTTGTCTTCATAATGTAGTATGGACTACCCTTCTTCCATAAAATTTCACATATTCTTCTGAAAATTTCGATGATCTTGCAGTATTGTTCTCCGTTTAAACGCTAATTCTCTGTCGTCAGTTCCAATGAATGTGTCTTGATTTTTCTTAAGTCTTGCTTCCATTATCAAGAACATTAGATTTTTTCTCAGGTGTCTTTACGTTTCGTTAAGCGAAACTGGTCGTCGTTTTAAAGATACTCACTTTTATTTTCTATTCTTCTGCATAATATTGGCGTCAGTATCTTCGACGCATGAGATATTACACGAATTGGGTGATAGTCCCCACACATCCCTGCCGTATCTGTCTTTGGGATTGTGATGATGATATTTTTCCAAAAGTCCCATGACATATCTCTAGACTCGTAGATTTTACAAGCTAACTTGAATCGTTTACTTTCTACTTCCCTAATCATTTTAGGAATTCCGAAAGAATATTTTCTATGCTTTCTACATTATGTGATCTCGAATCCTCTATGGCTCTATTAAACTCTGACTCCAATACTGGATCTCCATGTATTCCATATCGACTTCAACTTCTTCTTACCGAGAGAGATGGGGCCGTGATTAACACACTGGGTTATCCTTATGGAATACGACGATTCAAATGCTCTTCCAGTAAGCCCTGTTAAGTTTTTTCCGTAATTTCTCTAAATCCCTCCACGTAGATGTCGGAATGGTTCCTTTCTAATGGCACAGCCCAATTTTCTTCCCTATTCATGCCACAATCTGAGTTTGTGCTACGTCTCTAATGACACAGTTGTCGACTGGGCCCTAGTCCTCCGCCTAGTTTCCTTCCCACTTCTTCTTTTACAATATAAGTTCCTATTCCTCGTAGCTCCTTTCGGTGTACTCTTTCCACCTACCTATCCTGTCCTTTGCGTTTAGCTGTGGAATTCCTCTTGCACTACGAATATTGATTCCTTTGCTTTTAATTTCGCCTAAGATTGGTTTTACTTCTCTATATGCTAAAACAGTTCTGCGATGGTCTTTTTTTTCTGTTTGTTCATATTTTTCTTGTAGCTATTTCACCATGGTTTCAATGCATTTCCGGTTTATTTCATTCCTATGTGGAAAATATTGTTATAGACCTCTGCTTTCATGAATGTTTTGTTCTTCCTTCCACTGTCGATCGACTGAAGTATTTTTTCTGTTACCAAAGGTCTCGCGACGAACTGTTTTTTCCGCACGCTTTCAAGGTTTGATCCACTAATGTCATCCAGATAGCCCCGCAATGAAGCTGGTACCAGGAAACTGTGGCAGTCTATAGTCCCTCTTTTTGTCGCAGATGTCCACTGCGATGCAACAATTGCAATTACAAACCATTTTAAGCCACAATATAGTTTCTAAATTTTGTGGTTGCAAATTACCGTCATGTGTCGCCAAGTATTGCAGGCGTTTAGCAACAGAATGTAGTACACTTGGTGTTGGGGTAGACAGCGTTCCCCTGTAGTAATAAGCTGGGGGCAACCGCACTGCGCCACTCCAGGGCTCGCGCTGGTTATTGCCACATTCCTCCAACACTCTCTCCCCCTCTCCACCCCCCGTCCCACTCCCCCTGAGGACGCGCACGACGTTGTGGGTGGAAACTTCCAGTGGCGCGAATATCTGATCTGCAAGAGCAACTTCGTCAGTTCACTTTTACTCCATCATGAAAGAAGGTTATGATGTACGACTGACATTTCTCGTCATGTTATGTCCATGCAATATGATTTATTTATTTATGTTCTTACTGACTGTCTGTGCAATTAAATACGTTTAATTCGAAGTTAATGTTCGTCGAAATAATAAAAAATGTTGCTACCAACTCCTTCTCGGTAAGTGTTCACACAATCCATTTTACAGTAAGGTCACTTTTTCTTTCTGTTGATGAGTTTCTGGTGTCCTTTATCGAAAGGAGGTACGTGTCGTACGTAACCTAAGTAGCGTCACCTCTTACCTCTCCTTATCATGGAGAAGCTTCATACTTCGAAAATCTTTTTTTGAAATATTTAAACGACTAAAAGTGTGGTACTGAATTTAATACCACAAATTCCTTACTCATTCTTAAAAGTAATGTGAACGCAGTTACACGAATATGATGTTTTTGGTAAGGTGTTAAGGTGAGTCTGTCCTGTGTGTAAGTTCACCCACTTATTGAGTGCATGGTAGTTTGGTCAACAGTGATTCTGTTCTAGTAATGAATACGCTGTATTTAATAAGAAATTTCTGAAAATAAATTTGGAAATGTGCTCTTGTGGTATTTCAGTGTTCGTAGTTGATTTTGTTCATCATTTACAACCTTTTCACTTGTTCGATTAGCCATGAATGACTTTGACTAAAATACTCGTGGTGAGGCTCATTCCTAGGAAGATCATACACATTTCACCTTATATAATTCCATAAACGAATAAAGCTTCTATAGATACCTGATTAACGCTAACTTTAGAATCAACACTTCATCGTTGAATGATACATCATCGCATAGTCCTTTTGTAGTTTGCTTTCGTAGTTATTGTGGCTTGCAAAACACTATTCGTAACTTTTTCATTACCGCAGTACGCTTGCTGTGATGAAACATTGACAAACAAAATTTCACACCAAACACATTTATTGATTAATTCCGTCTGAATAAAACCTGGGACTATACTTTTTTGGGCTGTATCTTGTGAATATAACCTGTAATGGATTGATGTACGATATCTGTGAATGAATGCTTTCATGGACTATATTTATAAGTACCTTATTTATTACGGAATGTAAAACCGTAAAAATAATGACGATCTAAGACTATAGAAATTATTGTTTTACGTCTGTGAGATCAATCTGGAAGTGAGAGTGATAAAGATGAAGTCTGTGAGGTTTGCGAGACAGACGGAGAGGAACGTTAAAAGAAAAGAAGGGACATATTTGTATTTAGCGGAATTTATAACAGTAGAAAAGGTGGTGTTTAAAGTCATGTTTACTTAAATGAGCAAATAAGGTAGTGAGTAAAGTATTGCGTGTAGTAGAACCAAATACCGAGTTAAAATGCAAGTGCAACTATGTGTAAACACAACGAAACAGAGATGAAAGAATATTACTTTTAGCTACTAGAAAGAAGCAGAAGTGAGTTACTGAATTTCACTATCTGTGTACGCACCAAGAACTTCAATACGTCTTTCTGTTCCGAAAAGAAAACTTCCTGACCACGTACCAAATTGTGACTCTGTCGAACTATTCCTGGTTTTTAGAAGTGCGAAATTCATGTTCTGGAGAAGATTTGTGCCCAGCAGCAAAATGAATGATAACGAGCACTCTCCTATTGTATTTCAGATGGCAAATAACATTCTTCGCCTACTTACCGACTTCGAAAATGAACTATAACAGTTTTATCGCGGGTCTACTACTACAAACCTTCCACAGTTACAGAACATCAAAATACAACACCAAAATGGATGAGGAACAGTAAGCTGACGTTAATCATCCAAAAGATTAGTGGAGATTTGGAATAATTACTAACGTAAATCACGAGTGTATTTGTTGGAAAAGGAAAAAAAGAGGAATGATTTCCAGTTGGCAGTCTCCGTGTCCCACTCTCAGACTATGGAGATACTTGGTTTAAAGGAATAAGTTTCGTAATTCATACGCATTTCCCAAATGAGTGGGGAATGAAACGTATGGTCGTGGTCTAGAGCGTGATCGCCATGGTGGCGGGGTTGTGCTGGGCTGCCGCTATGCCGGGATGTACTGCAGTTCCTGCCGGGGCGGGTCTGCAGTGGTTGTAGTAGTGGCAGGTTGCAAACGGTGGCCGGTGAGAGAAACGCTGATACGAGGCAGTGGCGGCTATTGGCGACAGGCAACAGCAAGCAGTCTCGGCTGCTGGTATAACATATCTTTTAATAAAGACGCAGGGGTGAACTTTTGTACCTGACTGAATAGTCCCAAAGGGACATGATAATGGCGATGTTAACAATAACAAGAAACTTTCTTACTTATGGACCGTCACGTAAAGTTAATATTGTTTCAATTAACGTGTTTGTGAGATTACGCCAGTTACAGTGTATTAATAGTAAAAAGCTAATTCGTTTGTTTGTGCTTACGTACAAGGTAACTGTTGGAAAAATTAACTTCCGCAACCCACTAATGTTTTAATAATCTCTGTTCTTACGAAATTATAATGTAACACGAATTTTTTTCCTTCTTGTTGTGGCATCGGCGTGATACGGATGTAACTAAACTGATATCAACGTTTTGCCAATCATTGTTTGACCATTATATTTCAAACTGGTTTTCATTTTGGAAAATGACAACACTCTTACTTTCCCCATTTCGACTGAGTAATGCAATTGTTTCTTGCCGTCAAATTAAATCAGAAGCGATGTGTTTGGTGACGCAACGATCGAGCACCATAATCGCTCTGTCGTTAGTTATTTTATTATTCTTAAGAAGTCGATCCTGCATCTTAATTCTCATTGCAATTACCAATTTATAAAACTATTTCTTCTCTATGAACATTAACTACGTAGTTGGTCATTCGTCACCAAGCATACCGTTAAGCAACAATGACTTTTTGGCGGGTCGCTCATTTTTATCCGTCCTAGTAAAGTCAGTGATTACAAATGAAGATTCGTCTTGTCTAAAATTTACAAAAATTAGGATATTGACGCCATCTATAGATATAACGATGAACTACATACATATGGAACTAGTTTTGCAAGAACAAGCCCACGTTAAGAAATATAGGTGTTCAAAATAATTACATATCCTACAAAACCAGTCCTTTTACATTCTTTCTCTACAAGAGTGTCCCTTGTATGTATCTGTTTTTGTGAAAATGATGGCTGTCGTGATAAACAACAAGACTGCCTTCGTTTGAAGAGTTATTCAATTCCATTGTTAGGGTTTTCTTACATTATTGTGTTATGAATCGTATGTGCATAAATTCTTTTCAATATGGATAGTGAAACTAATGATGAAAGGAGTGTTAAGATGCGTGCAGAGAATAAAGCAGAAAGTAATACAGATGCGAAAGTAAAGGAATAAAATCATATTAACCACTTTTGGAAGGTGCTGAGAGAAAAAGATGATGACTTAAGGTAACTATTTGTTTTGCATTTCTTTGTCAACAGCATGCAATGTTTGGGTGTAATCTTCACAACTGTGTATAACTTATTATATAACAAAATTTAAATGGCAATTAGTTGTAACTTATTTTCATTGTTTCTGTTAGATGCACCCAATTCAAGTATTTTATAAGAATAGTTGCACAGCAATGTGAAGAAATCTTCTTGGAGTTCTAAAGTTGCCAAGCACAAATCCCCAGGCCTCTTCTTTAGCTGGTTCAATTACGATGGAGCCTGTATAGCGCATGAGAGTATGGAAAGGTAACGAATACGGAAATGGATTCAGTCTCTCGTCTTCTTCTACACGGTACTATTTAATGAAAATGGCACCCCCACAGATGTACCCCTATTCCTTTTTAGCATTTCATGGGATTACAAGGCCACGACTAAGAGACACCCAATCCCCTCTCGTGTTTGGCAATCTATCACCAAAAGGTCAGAGAGGAAAACATTGTAACAGACCACGAAAGTGTCCTGAGGAGATAGAGGACTTGCTCGTTGAAGAAATTACATCATTTAAACCAAGAACATCACAGATAATCCAAATCGAAAATACTTACCAGGAAT
Source organism: Schistocerca nitens (assembly GCF_023898315.1). Classification (NCBI taxonomy): domain Eukaryota; kingdom Metazoa; phylum Arthropoda; class Insecta; order Orthoptera; family Acrididae; genus Schistocerca; species Schistocerca nitens. Next base: position 588,552,661 of record NC_064618.1, read on the forward strand.
ATTAACTATTAATAAATTCATACAATGTTCCTCGAAATGCTTTACATAAATATTCCATTCAAGTTCTATTGGAACTATTTTCTTCTCAAGAGTTTAATATTAAATTGAGAGTAGTTAGATGTGACACACGTCCGTTTTGTGACATACTAAAGATCAAAATTCAGTAGTCACAACTGACAAAGCAACCAGTGAGATGCAGAAGACGTTGCGCCTCCAAAAGCCGAAATGTTTCGGGAAAAGACAAGGAAACTGAAACAGCAAGCTTGAAATGAAGAATGTTTTGTAATTTCGTTTGATTATATGCAGAATTTGCCCGTACCACACCTACGCACAAACCAGACGTTTTATGCTGGACATTTATGGCATTCGGGTTTAGTATACACCATTTCCATGAACATAGCTTATGCCTCTATGTATATCATGAGGGGATCGGGAAGAGAGGTCAAAACGTAGTAACTTCCCATCTTTTCTGTTACATTAGAAATTTGGAAAAGAAGAGAGATTTTCTGGTTTTGGTGTCTTCTGGTGCCCTGGGCAGAATAAGAACAGTCATGATAAAGTTTTAGTGTCTCTTGGTGCACTGTCTGAAAATGCTCGATACGATCACTCACATGTTTCCGATTATGGGGCATTCGTACCTTATCAGTGTCCGTAGCTAACACCAAAAAAAAAAAAAAAAAAAAAAAAAAGCTTGAGAAAATCTTTGAGACTGTAGAAGACAGTGGAATGACGTAATGGCATCATGTCGAAAAGAACCTAGCCCATTTCAGCTTAATTGGTGCACAAGAAAATACATTCAACGTAGAGGAAGCTGTAGCTCCTTACTTTCTGAAAACCCGAAACCCAAACTGAAGAAGCTTACAATGTGCAGGGTGGACTGGAAGCACCCATTTATGGCAGTGCGAGAGACTTACACCGGACTGTGAAGGACGTGCATCATATGAAATAAGGAACAGATCCCTTCAGAACTTCAGTTTTCCCGCTGTATAAACGATCAGTTCCTATCAGTGGTACTGTTACGGCGTAACGTCAGCGCTTGCACGCCAGTTGGGAACGATAGAGACGGCTTTGAGAAGAAGTCAGCCAATCGCGCTCTGACCGACCTCCCTCCAGGTCGACAACGCGACAGCAGCGGCCTCTATGAGAAGAGGACATCAGCGCCGCGCCCGACAGGTGGGGGCACTTCGACAGCAACTTCAACGGTAGCCACTTCGTTAGCAGAGGCATCGTAGCATCTAGCATTAGAAACCTCCATGTGGCACAGACTTGTGTTTCTCTATACTGAAGAAGACTGATTACTTTGTATGTCGCCTTTTGCTTGCTACATATCTGTCAAAGTTAAGTATTGTAATTGTTTTTTTTTTGTAATAAAACTCGTTAACACAAGTTCTTTGGTTGTTTGTCTAGTTAACCGAGTATGTAGGATTCCTAGACACAACATGTACAAACATGAATGACTTACAAAATCCCACATTCGATACCGACAGAGAAGGGACGAATCTTCTCAACTCTTGGAGACGAAGTACCGCAGAGATCATTTATATTAATGGGTCAGAGAATAGGAGAGGTGAAGAGTCAAGCGCCAAAATCTGGAAAAAAGTATAGGGTAGCGTAGGAAACGAAATTAGTTGTTTTGGCCTTGCTCGGTTATGTAATATCTCAAAAATTAACACAAAGAGTACTGTAAAGCAATTCAGTTATTTTTTACCAATATCAGTTAAAAATTAATACAAATAAAACAATTAAATAAAACAACTTCTTCTTTTCTCGCTCAAAAATAATATTTTTTCCACAGTCTTCTTACAAAACAGCCCACGTCCATACATAGTTATTTTTACTACAGAATAAAAATGGTTCAAATGGCTCTGAGCACTATGGGACTCAACTGCTGAGGTCATTAGTCCCCTAGAACTTAGAACTAGTTAAACCTAACTAACCTAAGGACATCACACACATCCATGCCCGAGGCAGGATTCGAACCTGCGACCGTAGCGGTCTCGCGGTTCCAGACTGCAGAGCCAGAACCGCGCGGCCACTTCGGCCGGCTACTACAGAATATGTTCATCATAATCAATCAGGAACAAATCAGTTCATAAGTCAGACTATAGCTTTGACAGTCTAATTAGGGTACAATATGAAACAAGTTACCTATCTGAGAACTGTGAATTGCTAGAAGGTTTTGTGTCCGCTGAAAAATTTCTGACCGTTAACAAGGACTGGTTTGCAAGAAAACATTCAACAAAATTTTAAGTGAAAATAGTCAGCATTTACAACAGTTACAATTACAAACGAGAATAATGGCACTGCTCCTTTTTTATCGCTTTTGGAGTGGACCATTTTGTTTGAAACCTATGATCTAGGAAATTAATCAGTTTGTATGAAAGGAATCACTTAAAATGACGACCGTTTAATGTGGCCTAAATGTAATTTGTTTAACATTAATTGAAACTTCTGGGCTGAATTGCCGTGGTCCATATATAAAACTTCTTCTCCTTCCTGACGTTTCGTTGCCGGCTGCGGGCAACATCTTCTGAGGTGAGTCGGCGACTGGCTGCTAGGCGCTGGTGGTCCCACTTATATAGAGCGCTCAGATGGCGCCACCACTCGTCACGTGCTTTCGACTTTAAAACTATCTCTGGCTATTGCCATCTCTCTCGATTACAGGTAATCGATTGTCACTTCGTTGGTACAAAGTCGACCGCCATATCTTGTATAGTTTTAATCCTTCTTCTTTTATATTAAAATTATTTCCTTGCTTGTAGATCTCTATAGCTTCTCTATACATGCGAGTATAATAATGTGAGGTCCTAGCTATCACGTTTGTCTCACAAAATTTTATTTCGTGATCACCGTCTTTGAAAACGTGTTCTGCTACAGCTGATTTGTCAATCTGTCCCAATCTACAGTTCCTTTTGTGTTCCGTTAGGCGGGTATTAACACTCCTTTTAGTTGTTCCAATATAAACCATACCACAGCTACACGTAATTTTATACACACCTGGGGTAGCTAAGGGGTGTCGTCCGTTTCAAGTGGAGACAATCTTTCGACCTACCAATAAAATTACTGAAAGTTTAAGATCTGTGAAAGACGCACCTCAGAAGATGTTGCCCGCAGCCGACAACGAAACGTCAGGAGGGAGAAGAAGTTTTATATATGGACCATGGCAATTCAGCCCGGAAGTTTTAATTAATGAAGACGTCGGCCGTGAAAGCTTACACGCTATAATTTGATTAAGTTTCCTACATGTAAGAATTTCATCGTTACATAACTACAGCGCGTATTTCTTCTTTTCAATGTTTCACGTACATCTCCAATGAGATAAACTGATGTGAAGAGACGGTTTACATACTTGTATGCAATAAATGTAAAAAGATTAAAGTTAAAAATGCATGAATTTGTCTAAATAAAATATCCAATAAGAATATTTTTACCGGCGGTCTAAAATTCCCTCCACACGTAAGGTATAGAAGTAACTGTTATCCCTCTGCCTACATGTGTTAAAAATTTTTGCCAATAATGGAGATAGTCCACGATCCATGTTTTACTCTGTATGAAATTTAGCTTTGAAATTAATTAATTAAGTTATGCATAAAATTAGTGCTGATAAGGTGTCTGTCTTTGCGCACAGTGTGGATATATGAAAGAGAGCTACCATCTTGTACCTAAAACATACAATTTTGATTGAAAACTCATGCTCTAAGTCAATATTACTTGTATATTGGCGTTTAAAAACAGACAAACAAAATTTATAACGACAATTTCACTCATCTGTGGATTGTTAAAAATAGGTAAAGTTGTACATACGAAATTTATAGGAAACAATAATAATGTACCACATGCCGACGGCAGTGAAAGTATTGATGTGGTAATACATAATGTAGAACTTTCAACTGGTGAGACGGAATCACATGCTGAACGTGACGAGTTTATTCCGCAAACTAGACACACTTTACATCCGTTTCTGGAGGAGTAGAAAAGAAGAAAAGTAATAATGAAGACAAATTTCGATCGCTTATCATTAAAACAGCATACTTTCCGGTCCACTCAGGACTCGTTTCATTTCTCATAGGTTGCCCTAATGTAGAAAGTTTCGGAATTTAAAGGTACTTACAAGGACGTTCCTTGTGGTATAAAAATTAACGGACGAACTGAGTTCAGTTGGAATAGCCCAACATAAAAGGAATTGTTTAGCAGCTCAGTGCAAGAGTAAAGAGATTAGCTACTGAACGAGAGGTATAACTAAAAGAACAATTTAATATATAGATCCAAGGATGCACATATTAATGAAATTGAAATCTGAGCTAAAAGTTGCTCTGCAACACTAGCACTGGAGCATCATTGGAACGAGTTGCTTAAGGGAACTCATTCAGTGAGCGCTGTGTCAAATTAAAACTACACTTTTTAGGGGCCTCCCTGAGTTGCGTAACAATGTTGCCGCACGAGTTAATGATATCAGGAAGGAGTTGTCCGCTGTTAAAGAAACTCCGCATGGTGCGCTACCCCTTGGTTCTAGAGTCGCCTGATGCCTGTAGCATTCCGCATAGTTCGATGGGATATGTAGAGACAATGCAGATCGTAGTAGTTCATAGCCTCACTGTGCATGATACGGGGTGGTGGGAAGCTCCTACTTTATCTGTTCTTCCAGAGGAAAATTTGCTAAAGCGTAAGAGTTCCAAGTCATTTCCCTGATAAAGAAAAAGTACATAGCCAGTCGTTTTCCTGAAATACTTTAAACGAGCTTTATCAAGAAATTGTCTCATTTACAAAAAATGCAATTCACTACAGCATTTATACTGAGCGAAGCAGCAATAAGGGAAACATAAGCTGCTGAGTGCTGTCAGTCGCATGAACAATTTGGAAAGGATTTATTATTCAAATATTTTTCTAACTGTATACAGGAAAGACTCATTAAAGTAGTTTTTAATCCAGACCGTTTTGGAGCTGACAGAGTACTTTACATAAATACTTCGATATATAAATGAACATAAACCGATGCTGGGTGAACTGATCTACAGAAAGACGTTTTGTGGATTCTTAAAGCTAAATCGCCACTGAGTAAGAGAGAAAAGTTAGTAAATGTTCCTGAAACAAACATATTTCCATATTGTTCTTAGCTGACGTGATACGTGATAATTCTGAAATGAATAATGCCACTGGCGCTGAGTAATCCATTCCGATGCGTAAACATTTCAACAAACTAAGAACAAACGTCAGTTGTGTAGCACCACTGTTACTGCCTCTGATACCCGTACGTAAGGAAATCACAGTCCGATGACTGTAAACAGAAGAAGAAGAAATGACAGTAGGTACGATCTTTGGCACTTAATTATCAGTGGAAACCAGTAGCATAACGCAAATCACAATGGATGGAATCGGAATTTAAAAAATCACAGTCAGTCAAATGTAAATTATACATACTAGGGCGTTATCGGTATTACACTGGCTTATCAAAGTGGTACAGGCAGTATCCAGCAATTGGCTGATATGGTGGGGGATGGCCGCTCTGTTATGTATAATTCAGCAAACCAGAAGCGATATCATTATGCCCTGAAATATCACTGGTGGAACGGAGTGAAGGCGACGATGACTGTTGCGACACAGTGACTGAACAGATAATAGAGACGTATTGTTTACTTATCTTAGTATGTGTAATGAGCAACATGAAAACCTAGTTCAGGCTGCTGTCAATGCAGTAGGAGGAAAAGTATCAAGTATGATTGTACTAGATACTAGAGTTCCTACCTTTGTAATGTCAACTAATTTCTTCTATAGAATTGATGAAATTACAAAGACGCCTGTCGTGCTAGATCAGAACTGTAACATTGGTGTGGTCAGCACCAGGGTGCTCAGTGTCAAGGTGCAAACACATGCATCTGTATTCGTAGGAAATGGAACGAAGTTCTATTTGTAGAAGGTTTAATCACGAATTGCGTCTTTGGTATTCAGCTTATAAGAGTTTTGCTCCAAAAACAGCAAAACTCATTTACTACTGTGTGTGTCTCATTTCCTAATATAATTCCCTCAGCATCAAACGATTTAATTAGACTACATTCCATTATCCTCGTTTTGCTTTTGTTGATGTTCACCTTATATCCTTCTTTTAAGACACCGTCCATTCCGTTCATCTCCTCTTCCAGGTCCTTTGCTGTCTCTGACAGAATTACAATGTCATCGGCGAACCCAAAAGTTTTTATTTCTTCACCATGGATTTTAATTCCACTCCGAATTTTTCTTTTGTTTCCTTTACTGCTTCCTCAATATACAGACTGAATAACATCGGGAATACGCTACAGCCCTGTCTCACTCCCTTCCCAATCACTGCTTCTCTTTCATGCCTCTCGACTTGTAACTGCCATCTGGTTTCTATAGCGGTTCTAGGTCCTTCAGTCTGGAACCGCGCTACCGCTACGGTCGCAGGTTCGAATCCTGCCTCGGGCATGGATGTGTGTGATGTCCTTAGGTTAGTTAGGTTTAAGTAGTTCTAAGTTCTAGGGGACTGATGACCTCAGATATTAAGTCCAATAGTGTTCAGAGCCATTTGAACCATTTTGGTTTCCATACAAATTGTAAATAGCCTTTCGCTCCCTATATTTGACCTCTGCAACCTTCAGAATTCGAAAGAGAGTATTCAAGTCAACATTGTCCAAAAGTTTCTCTAAGTCTACAAATGCTAGAAACGTAGGTTTGCCTTTCCTAAATTTCTCTTCTAAGACAAGTCGTAGGGTCAGTATTGCATCACACGTGTTCCAACATTTCCACGGAATCCAAACTGATCTTCACCGTGGTCGGCTTCTGCCAGTTTTTCCATTCACCTGTAAAGAATTCGTGTTAGTATTTTGCAGCCGTGAATTATTAAACTGATAGCTTGGTAAGTATCACATCTGTCTAAACCTGCTTTCTTTGGGATTGGTCACCAGATGGTAGAGTTTTGTCAGGGCTGACTCTCCCAAGGCGATCAGTAGTTCTAATGTAATATTGTCTACTCCCGAGGCCTTGTTTCGACTTAGGTCTTTTAGTGCTCTGTCATATCTCCCATTTCATCTTCATCTACTTGCCCTTCCATTTCCATAATATTGTCCTCAAGTACATCGCCCTTTTATAGACCCTCTATACAGGGTATTACAAAAAGGTACGGCCAAACTGTCAGGAAACATTCCTCACACACAAAGAAAGAAAATATGTTATGTAGACATGTGTCCGGAAACGCTTACTTTCCATGTTAGAGCTCATTTTATTACTTCTATTCAAATCACATTAATCATGGAATGGAAACACACAGCAACAGAACGTACCAGCGTGACTTCAAACACTTTGTTACAGGAAATGTTCAAAATGTCCTCTCTTAGTGAGGATACATGCTTCCACCCTCCGTCGCATGGAATCCCTGATAAGCTGATGCAGCCCTGGAAAATGGCGTATTGTATCACAACCGTCCACAATACGAGTACGAAGAGTCTCTGCATTTGGTACCAGGGTTGCGGAGACAAGAGCTTTCAAATGCCTCCATAAATGAAATTCAAGAGGGTTGAGGTCAGGAGAGCGTAGAGGCCATGGAATTGGTCAGCCTCTACCAATCCATCGGTCACCGAATCTGTTGTTGAGAAACGTACGAACACTTGGACTGAAATGTGCAGGAGCTCCATCGTGCATCAGCCACATGTTGTGTCGTACTTGTAAAGGTACATGTTCTAGCAGCACAGGTAGAGTATCCCGTATGAAATCATGATAACGTGCTCCATTGAGCGTAGGTGGAAGAACATGGGGCCCAATCAAGACATCACCAACAATGCCTGCCCAAACGTTCACAGAATATCTGTGTTGATGACGTGATTGCACAATTGTGTGCGGATTCTCGTCAGCCCACCAATGTTGATTGTGAAAATTTACAATTTGATCACGTTGGAATGAAGCCTCATCCGTAAAGAGAATATTTGCACTGAAATTAGGATTGACACATTGTTGGATGAACCATTCGCAGAAGTGTACCCGTGGAGGCCAATCAGCTGCTCATAGTGCCTGCACACGCTGTACATGGTACGGAAACAACTGGTTCTCCCGTAGCACTCTCCATACAGTGACGTGGTCAACGTTACCTTGTACAGCAGCAACATCTCTAACGCTGACATTAGGGTTATCGTCAACTGCACGAAGAATTGCCTCGTCCATTGCAGGTGTCCTCGTCGTTCTAGGTCTTCCCCAGTCGCGAGTCATAGGCTGAAATGTTCCGTGCTTCCTAAGACGCCGATCAATTGCTTCGAACGTCTTCCTGTCGGGACACCTTCGTTCTGGAAATCTGTCTCGATACAAACGTACCGCGCCACGGCTATTGTCCCGTGGTAATCCATACATCAAATGGGCATCTGCCAACTCCGCATTTGTAAACATTGCACTGACTACAAAACCACGTTCGTGATGAACACCAACCTGTTGATGGTACGTACTGATGTACTTGATGCTAGTACTGTAGAGCAATGAGTCGCATGTCAACACAAGCACCGAAGTCAACATTACCTTCCTTGAATTAGGCCAACTGGCGGTGAATCCAGGAAGTACAGTACTTACTTACGAAACTAAAATGAGCTCTAACATGGTAATCAAACGTTTCCAGACACATGTCCACATAACATCTTTTCTTTATTTGTGTGTGAGGAACGTTTCCTGAAAGTTTGGCCATACCTTTTTGTAACACTCTGTATACTCCTTCCCCCTTTATGCTTTCTCCTCTTTGCTAAGAACTGGTTTTCCATCTGAGCTCTTGATATTCATACAAGTAGTTCTCTTTTCTCCGAAGGCCTCTTTAATTTTCCTGTGCAGTATCTATCTTACCCTTAGTGAGGTATGCCTCTACATCCTTACATTTGTCCTCTAGCCATTCCTCCTTAGCCATTTTGGATTTCCTGTCGATCTCATTTTTGAGACGTTTGTATTCCTTTTTGCCTGCTTCATTTACTGCATTTTTATATTTTCTCCTTTAATCAGTTAAATTCAATATATATTCTGTTACCCAAGGATTTCTACTAGCCCCTCGTCTCTTTACCTACTTCATCCTCTGCTGCCTTCACTATTTCATCCCTCAAAGCTATCCATTCTTCTTCTACTGTATTTCCTTCCCCCATTCTTGTCAATCGTTCCCTAATGATCTCCCTGAAACTCTCAACAACCTCTGGTTATGTCAGTTTATCCAGGTCCCATCTCCTTAAATCCCCAACTGTTTGCAGTTTCTTCAGTGTTAATCTACAGTTAATACTTATTAGATGGTGGTCAGAGTCCACATCTGCCCCTAAAAATGTTTTACAATTTAAAACCTGGTTCCTAAATCTCTGTTACCGTTACATAATCTATCTGAAACCTGTCAGTATCTCCAGGCCTCTTCCATGTATACAACCTTCTTTCATGATTCTTGCACCAAGTGTTAGGTGTGATTAAGTTATGCTGTGTGCAAAATTTTACCAGGTGGCTTTCTGTTTCATTCCTTACCCCCATTCCATATTCACATACTACGTTTCCTTCTCTTTATTTTCCTACTATCGAATTCCACTCACCCATGACTATTAAATTTTCGTTTCCCTTCACTATCTAAATAATTACATTTATCTCATCATACATTTCATCAGTAGCTTCGTCATCTGCGGAGCTAGTGTTGTACAGGCGTGGGCTTCATGTATATCTTGGCCACAAGATTGTCATATGTTATATTGTCATATGTCTTACTTTATTCTGTGATCAAAGTGAGAAGCTGTTTCTAAAGAACGTAAAGTATGTAAAATGCTATGCTGGAAGGTAACTGAGCCATAGTTATCACCGTATTGTATTCCACTACAAGCCATTGCTAAACCTGGTGGTAACGTTTACCTTGTGCCTGATGATAAATAGATTAATAAAATTATAGTTCTTATCCATAATAGGCCTGAGAACCTGGACTAACAAATGCAAAAAATTCATGGTGTAAAATCTCTGGCAAGCATTGATATGAATAACTGCAAATGGAGGTCCTCATAAGAGAGGAATCTCGCAGATACACTGTGTTTATATGTGTAAGTAGCAGTTACCAATTTCGTGTTCTGCCCTTCGGTTATAAACGTCAGTTCGGATGTCTTTATTGCCGCCATAGGCACTGTGCTGGAACCTGAAGTGTTAGAGATAAGGAACCCTGTATGTCAATGATTTACTCATCACAACACCGACGTTAATTTAATAGAAAGAGTATTAAGGGGGTTTATAGAGGCAGAAATTTCTGCAAATCTTCAAAAACCGGAACTTGGTGAGGATGAAATCAAATTTCTTAGACATGTAATTTCACTTACATCCTTAGGGACCCTTTTTTGCTGCACATTGTTCAAAGAAAATTAATGTTTACTGCTACTTTCCTAACATACATACATCTACATCTACGTTATTACTGTTGTATACGCATTAAAGTGCATGGCAAAGGGTTCAAAGAATCATCTTCAGGCTGTCTCTCTACTGTTCCACTCTCGTACGGCGCGCGGGAAAAACGAGCACTTAAATTTTTCTGTGCGAGCCCTTCTTATTTCTCTTATTTTATCGTTATGATCATTTCTATCTGTGTAGCTGGGTGCCAACAGAATGTTTTCCCAATCGGGTGAGACAACTGGTAATTGCCACTCAAATTCAGGTATGATGTCTGTGGCACTATCTCCCCTATTTCGCGATAGTACAAAACGAGCGACCCTTCTTTGAAGTTTTTCTATGTCATCCGTCAGGCCTACCTGATGCGGATCTCACACCGTACAGCAATACTTCAGAACAGGGCGGACAAGTGTGGTGTAAGCAGTCTCTTTAGTAGACCTGTTGCACCTTCTAAGTTTTCTGCCGATGAATCTTAGTCTTTGGTTCGCTCTACCCACAGCGTTATCTATGTGATCGTTCGAATTTAGGTTTTTGTAATTGTAATCCCTAAGTATTTAGTTGAATTTACAGCCCTAAGATTGTGTGACTTATCGCGCAATCGAAATATACCGGATTTGTTTTAGTACTCATGTGAATTGCTTCACACTTTTCTTTATTCAGGGACAATTGCCACTTTTCGCACTATATAGATCTATCTATATCCGAATCCAGCTCCAGCTACTGCCGGGTCTGGGTGCTGATGAGTCCTCTCCATTTGGCTCAGTCCTCCCACCACTTTTCTTCCTCCACTTGCTGCCAGGTCACACCTCTCCTTTCTATAGATATTCTCACTCCCATTTTCCACCGTGTTCTTGGGCGCCCTCTAAGTCTTTACCCATCCATGTTTAGTTCTTCCATAATTTTGGGGAGTCTCTGCCCATGCATCCTCTTAACATGCCCATACCATCTTAATCTCTTTCTTTCAGTTTCTTCTCTCATACTTTCTTGTTTGAGGTCCTTTCTAATCTCTACATTCCTTACTCTGTCCATTCTTGTATTTCCCTTAACTGCTCTGAGAAATTTCAGTTCCCCTGCTTGCAGTCTGCTCCAGTCCCTTTCTGTCATTGTCCATGTTTCTCCACCATAGGTGACAATAGGGATGTAATAATTCTTATACATAAGGAGTTTTGCTCTTTCTGAAACTTCATTATTCCAAATCAGGTGTTTTATTGTTTGGTAGAAAATGCCTCCCTATTAATTTCGTTAGTTATTCTTCCATCCCTAGATATTTCACTCCCTAAATAAGTGAAACTTTCTGCCACTTTGAGGGTAATATTTCCGTTGATTCCTTCCTCTCTTCCAAATACCATTACTTCACTCTCATCTTTATTTATTTTTAATCCATACCTTTTCATTTTTTCCTTCCACGCATCAAGCTGTAACTGTACATCTACCTCTTTATCACCCCATATTACCATATCATCTGCAAAAATCATCTTTTTGTCTTTTTCTTTTACTATATCTTTAACTGCCCTGTTCATTCCCTCCATCACAACATTAAAAAGTGCAGGAGATTATTTCGAAGTATTCAGAGTTCCCCAGTGGTGTTCTAATTCTACAATTGTGTCCTCTGTACATTGTCTTTATAACATTAATGTATCCATCTTCTATATCTGTTTTCTTAATTTCTTCCCAGAGTCTTTCCCTGTCAACTGAGTCATATATCTTTTCTATGTCTATAAAAACCATTATCACCCTTTTGTTATACTCCCAACTTTTTTCCATCAGTTGACAGATAGAAAATATCAGGTCAATCGTGCTTCTTCCTTTCCTAAACCCATGCTGTTCTTCACTCAGCTCCTTTTCTATCTTTTCACTTATTCGATTTAGTAAAATCCTTTCAAAAATCTTGGCTGTATGACTCATAAGGGTTATTCCTCTGTAGTTTTTACAAAGTCTTTTATTGCCTTTCTTGAAGATGGGAACAATGTCTCCTCCAGTCGTCAGGTATTGTACTATTTCTCCACACGCTTGATAGTACTCTATACAGCCACTGCATTCCCACTGGACCTGCTGCTCTTATCATGTCCACTGATACTTCATCAGGTGCTGGGGCTTTCCCACCATTCATCTTCTTCACAGCTTTTTCCATTTCTTTCCGTGTAATTTGTCCTAATTCTGCTTCCTCACTTCTCTCAATTTCTCTATTATTTGTTGTTTCCTCATGTACCTGCTCCTCAGCGTTTAACAGCTTCTTAAAATGTTCTTTCCAGAGATCTTTTATATTCCCTGGATCTTCAATAATGGTACCGTCCTCTGTTTCCATCTTTCCTGGTACTTCAGAAGCCTTCCTTTTATTTTTCATCATTTTATAGAACATTTTCTTATTGCTCTTCACATCTTCATCAAGTTTTTTTGTAAACTCTTCCCATGCCTTTTTCTTTGCTGTTTCCACTATTTCTTTGCACTTCTTCTTTTCTTCTATATATCTTTTATGGTCTTCGTAATTTTTAGTTTTCCACCACTTTCTCCATGCTCCATTTTTTCTTATAACTCCTTGGATTGTGGTATCATCCCACCAACTTCTTTGTTGTATTTATTCGTTTCCAGATGTTCTGCCACATACTTTTTGTGTTGCTTCGACTAAAGTGTCTTTCAATAAACTCAATTCTTTTTCTACATCACAGAAAACTTCTTTTGGAAATTTTTGTGTGATTAATTCTCTGTACTTTTCAGCACATTCACTCTCCTTCAGTTTCCAATCCCGTATCCTCATCACTTTCTTCTGTTTTCTATTTTTCACACACTGGTTCATTTTCCGTTGTCCCACCAGTAATCTATGGTCTCCATCTGCACTCACACTTGGAATTACCTATACATTTGTTACTTTCTCTTCCCATTCCCTATCTACTAGAATATAATCAATTACAATCTTGGTTCTTCCATCCCAACTGTATGTGGTGATAACATGACTTTCTCTCTTCATAAACCAGCTGTTTGCTATTTTCATTCCATTCCTCTGGCACAAATCCAGGAGTCTTTCCCCTTCTTCATTTCTGTCTCCATATCCAAAACATCCCAATACTTGCTCAAATCCCTTTCTGTCTTTGCCTACCTGTGCATTAAAATCTCCCATCACTATATTAGCACTCTCTATATGGTTTTCTAACACATTTTCAAAGTCCATCTCCTCTTCTTCGCTACATTCCACTTGAGGTGCATAAATCTGGATTACTTTAAGTGTTTCTTTTTGGAATCTCAGGTTTAAGATTATGATCCTGTCTGATATATATCTCACATTTTCAATACAGCTTTGTACATTCTTATTCACCATCACTGCCACACCATTTATTCCAGACCTGTTAGTCCAACTCCAGTACAGTTTTCCTCCTCCTCTCAAATTATTCTCACCTTTTCCCTTCCACTTTGTTTCGCTTAATCCCAATATATCTAACTTCCTCTCTGTTAGTACATCTGCCATTTCTCCCATTTTTGCATTGAGGGTTAATATATTAAGGGTGCCAATATTTAGGCTATTTTTTAGCCCAGTTGGTTTCATCTTCTTGAACTGATGAATATCATCTGGTCTCCCACCATTTGCACTAGTAATTGAAGAAGCAGTGGGGTCAAATCCTGAGTGGTTCGTTCTTAGGTTCGTCTGTGTTTTGAAAGCAATATATGAAGACTTTCCTACTGACTTGCTAGGCCTAACGCAAGAAAGGATTTTCTGTTGGGGTGGTCTCCTTTAGCCTTTTGAGTTTCTCCTGCACCACAAGGCAGTGGTTCCCTTCTCATTTAATCCCCAGAAAGGAGGGTTGCCTCATCTGCCAGCTACGCCGTTCCGAAGTCTTCCTTCTCTGCCGTCGCTGCCATTAAGGTCTTCACCCGTAACACTGGGCATGGGTTCCGTGTTATACCCCACGGGATTGGGTCCCTGCCTGAACTCAGCCATCCTAGCACTCCGGTCTACTGAAGTGTAGGATGCCCACCCCCGCGACGTGGACGCGCTAGACAGGAATTACTCCAGTGGAGGAATAGGGAAGGGCACCCTACCTACCTGTAGCCGGGTTAATGATTGTGTATGGTGCCACAATCAAAGGATATATTATCTAAATCATTCTGCAATTAGTTTTGGTCATCTGATGACTTTACAATACAGTAAATGACAGCATCATCAGCAAACAATCTGATAGGGCTCTTCAGATTGTCTGCTTTGCTGTTAATATAGATCAGGAACAATAGAGGGCCTATATCACTTCTTTGGGAAATGCCGGATATTACTTCTGTTTTACTCGATGAATTCCGGCTATTCTGTGAACTGTGACCGTTCTGGCAGGAAATCACGAATCCAGTCGCACAACTGAGGCGATATTCCACAGTCAAGGAGTTTGGTTAGAAGACGCTTATGAGGAACGGTGTCGAGACCCTTTGGAAATCTAAAAATATTGGATTAATCTGACATCCCACATCGATAGCACCCGTTGCATAGACCAGTACAACAACTTTTAAGAACTTGTATGGTCTGTCAGAAGGACAACCATCGAACATGTATCATCAAATGGAACTAAACTGCTTCAGGTCATGTCGTTTGACGTCTCCAGCTACCTGCCTCAGGATCAGGGTGCAATAAAACACTTGGTCACACTTTGCAACATAATTTCCTATAATGTTGGGTTGTACACAATGAACATTACCACAGGAGTAGATATTATTAAAAGCATAACAAATTACTGTGTGCTGTGAACTGGTGAGCCTAACACATTACTGTCAGACAATGCATGTAATTCTATTATTGCAAAGTGGAAAGCACTCGTATGGGAACATCAGATGAAGGAGAGTTTCGTTTCAGGATGTCATTTGGAGGCAAACCCCGTCTCCAGAGTGTTTAGAGAATTTAATCGGATCATTTGTACTCGTGTTGCCATGCAGGAAGCACCCTAGGTTGAGTACTTCAGGCTTTTCGAACAAATAGTCAAAATTTTACTGCACAGCTCTACCAAGTACACACCAGTTGAATTAATGCTTAGGAAATCAGAACGGAACGAGTGGATCGACCCATTTACCCCAATCCGGAGGAAGGAATACTCCTGGGAAGAAAAAATTAACGTTTATTACATAACAGTTAACGCTAGCCAAAGGAAACAGTACAGAGATAGAAAATTGACGCAAACGCAAGAATACCATAAGGGAATAAAACACTTTTGATGACACTCACAAAGCCATCCCATTTAAAGAGGAATAACCAAAAATGGGAACAAATTATTTCACATCCGTTTAACGTTGTGCTATCTATTTGCGTACCCTCAATCAAATAACATTTAGGGATCATGCCCTCACCAGTACTTAAGGAAATATGTACAGTAATATGAAGACTTCACGGGAAGAAGGGCTTAATTCCATTTTATAGATTTTCAGGAGAGCGATTTTAAGGTTGTAAGTGTTACTGTTTTAGTCTTCATTGAAATAAATTTTTGGAAATTATACAGTGCACTCAATAACAGTTCCTTAGTATTCCATAAGAGTATTATAATATTTTCAAAAACTGGGCCTGATATATCTATATGTCTGAATGTGGGTTTTTCTGTTTCTTAGTCTAATCTGCAAATGAAATTACGGAATTCGGCATATGATGTAATACTGAGATCATATTTCACTTATAGCTATCATGAAACTACCAGGAAAAATTTCTGTTCACCTGTGCATCCTGCCATCTTTCATACAATGTGTTCATGAGTAATAGCTTTTTAGGAATAATAATGTTTACAAGTTTTCATTTTTTAGTTTGAATTTACTTGAGTAAACTATCGTCACTAAGAAGTGAATGTGGTAGTTTAGTGTCCCAACTTTTGTATCCTTATTAAATTACCTTGTATGGCACTTCCAATTATCATTAAATTTATGGTTTCAACACGTACAGTAAAAATACAGTTAATGGAAAATTCGTTCAGATATTAAGAATAAACCACAGGTTGAGGTAGTAGTAGAAGTAGTTGGAGGTAGTTGATCTTTTACTGAATCTGTTGTAGGTAGCCCAGGTGAGTTTGACAACCGGAATAAATTAATAGTTGGTACCTACTACCCTTCTATCAACTCCAACTTAGATGATACAGCTGTGGAAAGTTGAAAGTGAACTTCAGGCTCATTTCAAACAGGTACCCCGTAAATACATTTGGTGATGACTTCAATCTACCCTCGATATGTCGACGAAAATTCATGTTTGAAGCCTGTGATGGGCATGAAACTCGTCTCAAACCGTAATAAACGCTTTCTCTGAAGATTAATTTGAGCAGTTTGCTCAGGACACAATTGCCAGTGTAAATGGTTGCGAAAAGAAACTTCACTCATACCAATAAATATTGTTGAGGATATAGGGAGGATCATGAGCGTTGCGGGGATAGTGACCACGAAGTTGTTATACAGAGACTGAAAACCGTAAAACCTGAACTGACCAAAAATACACGCAAAATACATCAATTTAAAAAACAGATAAAAAACCACTTGACGTCTTCCTCACAGTCCCCACTCCTAAACTACGTAAACATAGACGAGTTGTGGATTAAGTTCAAAAAAGTAGTAACGACGGCAACAGAGACACGTATATCAAACCAATTAATAGGAGATGGAAGTCGGCCTTTATGATGCACAAGGGAGGTTAGTACCCTGTTGCAGAAGAAACCAAAAACGCACGCCAAATTTAATAGAACGGAAAATCTCCACGATTGGCGGTGTTTTATACAGGCTCAAAACTTAACGTGGACTTTAGTGCGAGATGCTTCACATGACGAAATTAGATCTCCAGTTCTGCCAGAAAATCCAAAGAGATTCTGATCGTTTGAATGTACGCCAACAGCAAGAAACAATCGGTATCTCCACTGTGCGATAGCAATGGTAACGTTACTGATGACAGTGTATGACAGTACTGCCGATTAATAATAATCAAAACTGGTTTAACCCTGCACAGTATCCTCTGGGAGGATTTTTGAATTTGAACGTGTGTTTCCTAACAGAAAGAGGGTATCGAACACGAAATTAATGAGGGTGGTAGTTGGTAAACAACAGAAAGACTAAAATTTGCTAAGAAATTTCAGTAGCAGATTTAATAAAAATGAAATAATAAAACGGTCGCCAGCTTAATTAGGCATAAGAATGTGTAAACATTATTTTCAACGGATTTGCATATACTCTTGCAGAAGTGACTTTCATAGATTCTTTCTCAGAAAAATCCAATGAACACCTAGAATAACCAGACGAAACTACACAGTGGATAGCAGTAGCACTCAATTGCAAAGACTGGCCTTCGCAGAGACAAAAAAGAGACTTTATCCCTGCTGACTACAATAACTAGTTCAGTCTTTAAATAATTCAGCACAAAAATTGTTCTCAAAGTCTAAAATGAGACTAACTAGCAACTGACCAGCACATAATATCACAAATGCAATAAAATTCACAATACTCACATTTCATATGCATTTCACGTTGAATGTTTCAGGTTCATTCACAGAAACCTACTCTCGGTTTGACTTGTTCTGTTGTTAACTATTATAGTGGAATCCTACAAACTGACCAATCCTTTATCCACAAATAACCACACTTTACAGAAAATCCTTGCATAGTAATAAATGCTGAATTACAACCCCACTTAACATCATTTAGCCCTCAAAGCTTGAAAACAATATACACCAGGAATATTTTTATCTGGATTAGTAAGTTCAAATTAAAGCAAAAATTCAAAAAGTTTTAAGCTTTTGTGTCTCCTTCGTCATTTGTGAAGCAAGTGATTTTAACTGATCACATTTGGATTCATTGGTACTAACCATTTGGCACTATTGAAATATTTCATAGTTAAATTAGAAACTTTTCATCTGATAAATATTATGCGCCCCTTATATTATTCGTGAAGCGAGTGGTTTTCGCTTACAATCTTAATGTTCCTACACATTGAAGAATGACACTTGGAAAGTAGAAACTATTCAGAGTAACTTGGAGCTTTTCATAAATTCAACGGAAAATAAAATGGATTAATATCAGTCTTTCACAAGCAGAATACTCGGACTTTAATACTTTGAGGAAAGGACCCTGCTTGGTTAATTGAAGAGGAAAATTTCATGATTCAAATACCAGATTTTGCAACACTTGAATTATTATTGCAAAATTGAACACACCATCACACTGGTTCATACTGATATACAGTTTTAACCTCCTGAAGTTGTTGGAACAGTGGCGCAATAGCGGTGGCGAGCACGTGGCAGCGACCTGGTCTCTCATCTGGTGGATTATTTCTCTATTTCATTTCTTCTTGACGACGTATATATTAATTTTAGAGCCATTCCCAATGTGAGAGCACCCTTTTATAGCAGTAACCCCATCCGAGGCCGTTCCATCACGGACGAGGGTACCGAACGCCTCACTCAGCAGCTGCGGTGTTGACTCCACAACTGCTGGCCACTGACTCCTCCTGTGCTCTGTCGCTTCCCGCTCGGCCTGAGCGCCAATTCTACCTTTTATCTCGCGCCACACCATTTCCGTAGCGGAGGGGAATCACTATGTCTTTTATATTACATAATACCAAGTCCCTAAGTATGAACCAGTTTTTACATTGCAGTTTCTCATACATAAACAAACGTATTTAATAAAATTCCATTATTTAAACACACTATTACGTTAAACAATTTATACATGATAAAGTAACACCTTCCTCCAATGATCCAAAGAACTTAACTAGTAACGAGTAAAGACTTCTTAAATAAAGTTGCACTGTGTGCTCACAATCGATTGTGATGTTACAAGTGTCACTAATGCAGAGTTACTAAAACAAAACAAAAATTAAATTTCCCAGAATTCGAATAAAGAATAGCTGCCAACATGAGTAACTTAGAAGTAGATATCATCGGTGATGCGAAAAACTAAAATCACTTACTACTGGCGCGTCTTCTGGCCCAAACTGTATACCAGTTACGTTACTTTGGGAGTAATCTGATACAATAGCTCCATGCTTAGCGATCACATACAACCGCTCGCTCCACGAAAGATACGTACATAAAGCCTGGAAAGTAGCACAGGTCAGATCAATAGCCAAGAATGGAAGTCAGAGTAGTAGTTGATTCAACTAAATACCAAGGTTTTACAATTAAGAAGAAATTTAATAGGTACGATCAGATACACTGCACAACAAAATGAAAGGAAAACTTTTTAGAAATCTCGTAAGTGACTCTCGTTCCAACGCATATGTTCGTAATTTGTCTCAAAGGTGCCTACAACTCTTTCTCTGGAATGGGTCAAAAATGTGTCGCTATACGACGCCATCATCGCACTAAACGACGCGAGAAAAGACGTTAATGTGAACTATAAGGTGAGACTGATTATGTCAAATTGGCACCAAATTTCACCAAAACTCTGCCGAGTGCCAATGTGGAAGTGTCACAGGACGGGAAAGTCATCACACCCCCTGTTACACAAATTTCCCCCTCCTTTTGACGCCACTGCGGTGGAGATTAGAAATGCGACGCCCAACGTTGAAATCACGCGGCTTTCTTCCAAGTTGTCGAAGAAAACATTCCAAACCACCAGCACTCAGAATCGCTATGAAAATGCCTCAAGGGGTGTCATAAACAGATTCAGTAAAATGATCCATTCCCTTGGGGCGATGTTTCCCACAACTTTCACCGTCGAAAACTACAGTATGCAGTGCGGTGAGCAACAGGACCACGTTCTTGACAACATCCGACACGGCTGCCACCCCTTGGGCTTTTTCAGCCCTATGATAGGGCTCAGTAGGGCTGGCTGCATACCATTGAACATGATCTGACTGCCTTTGAAGTGTGTACTGAGACTGCAGTTTTTACTCTGGTATACAGGGTGGACCAGCTACTAACCGTTCAAGGTCATTCGACAAAGTTTGAACGTAATGCGAAGCAACAAAGGACGTCTTTTCCACCTCCTCCAGTGGAGTTATCGGTGTGGGAGAGAGGAGAGGGGAGGGGGTACTACTTTATAGTTTTCGACGGGAAGGTAAACTCCAATCTTCTTATTTTTCTCTGGTTCTCTGGACGGTTGAATCTAAAATGAATAAAGTTTTGCTTTTTGAATAATTCAGATTATAATTTGAAATTATAAGAGTATATCTAAACAAAGATGAAAAATATGAAAGTTTGTGTAATATCAGAAGAGGATAATATTGTGCTTTGCGTGGCTCGTGTTCCTGCCATTATATATTTTACACCCTGTTTTTTAGCGTACTTCCATCTCACTACGTTTATTTAAATTACTACTGTCACTGAGTTGCTGCTTTGCCTGACCGTGAGCGGGGTTAGCAGCGCGTATCGATATATCCCCTCTCGTAGTATCTTTGCTCCACTGTTATTACTTCCCGCTCTTTGTTGTAAGTTAGTTGGTCGCAGTTCGGGTGTGTCAGTCAATTGGAACGCATCTGGAGCGCAGCCCAGACCTGCTAGTCGGGGAGTTGCAATGCGGCACTAGTGCTGTCGGGTTGGAGCTGTGAGGTCTGCGTCGACATGGCTCACACGACATTTTGCGTCACGCATCACTTGCGCCGGGCAACGGTCTTTGTGGATCGTCGGTCGGTCGTCCAACCGGACGACGCGTTTTGGCTCGCCTATCGTTCAAGAGTCGGCTGTGTTTGTTTGTGTATCGAGTCCCGATTTGTCTTCATGTTGTCGGCATACTGAGAGGAGTCGGTCTGTTGTTGCGGACGAGGGAAATTCTCCGCGCGGTGCAGTTGGCTGGGGCCACTGGCAGTCCCTGCGCAGTGTCGGAGCGTGTGTGGAGCTACGAGCTTCGTGGTTCGCCGACTCAGAACGTCAACGTTGAGTAGTGGTTTCAACTACCCAAGCCACGTCTATTCTTGTTGTGGTGGTTCGCTTCAGTGGTTTGCTGTTGTGGAGGTTTTCTGGTGAGCAACACCAAGTGGTTCTACTGCTGGGATTTAGTCGCCATGCAGTGTAATTAACTATGTTGGTCGACTACGATTTGAGTGCAGCAGTGGAATTTTGTCTTGTGGCCGTTAGTGTTCAGGTTATCTGTCCTGGGCACTGACGTAAATTCAGCCAGTGTTCTTTTGAGCGAGTTAACTATTACCGTATTTCAAATTCAAGTGTACCAGCGGAGTTTTCTGCCTAGTGGCCGTTAGTGTTCTGGTTACCAGCCCTGGCCACTAACATAACTTCAGGCAACGTCCTTTCCTCACATGTTGTCGCTGTCCAATATGGTGTGTAATTTTGACAGCTAATACGTACTCCATTGTGGATTATCACGTTTGTAACATTGCCAGTTGGTGTTCTCATGTACTGATTGACGGGAAGCAAGTTGTTGTGTCGGTCGGTCCGTGGCTGCCCCCTGGTTGGGTTCTGACCAAGTATAGTTGGGCTCACCACCTGTCTCACGTAAGTGAACGAGGGCAGAGCGACCTCTCTGGAGGCCTTCTGAGTGCCACCATTGTTTAATTGTCTGTTGTCAGCGTTTTCAAATTTTAGGCTTATGGTTATTGTTGTTTCCAAAAATTTTGCAAAATTAATTTTTAAATTTACCTTTCAAGCTTAAACACTGTGGCATTCTGCCTTTAAAGATTGTCGTAATATATTTTGAAATTTTGAAGTTTGATTGTGGCCCTCAGCCATTTGTGTTGCACCTTGTATATGTTGCCTTTTGGGTTTTAAATTATATTATTGCTATCTTAGTTGGATTTTTGAATATTTTAAAAGATTTCTTGTTGGCCTTCTGCCTTTAAAGGTCTATGGTAATAAATTCTAAAAATTTTGAAATTGTGGCCCTCAAACATTTGTATTGCACTTTGCGTATGTTTTTTTTAATTATTTTTTTTTTTTTTTTTGCTATCTTAGTTGGATTTTTATCTTGTTAAGATTTCTTGTTGGAGGCCTTCAGCCGAGGAGGAGTTGATAAATTACAGTAAATGACAATTAGAAGCAGAAACTGACTTCAACCCTTGGCCCTTTCCACAATCCTATTACCTGTTCTGCCCAGAGGGTTCAGCGGGGGTTTCAAACATGAACTGGAAATTCTCTGAGAGAGTGAAAAATGGTTTAAGGAAGGCGTCAGCAGCTGTTCAGTACAACATTCTTATAATTAAGGCAAGACAAGACACTCTTGGTATAGTCTAAGCAGCGGGGAAAAATCCAAGGATGAGTCAGGAACTGCGTTAGCTCACGAATGGATTAAAAAAAATTAACTTCAAAAGTTGGAGTACGGCAGTACTGGCTGATTAAGAATGCAGTTAGTAGGAAATGAAAACAAGGTATACCATAACGAATGAGAGAAACATGTGAATATCTTGATACGGTTGTAGAAAATACAGTGTTCTAGAAAATTAAGAATAGCTTCAGAGAAGTAAAAGTATTAATTTACGAGGTCGAATAATTGTAATAAATACAGAGACAAAGAAGACAGAGAGCGTAAGTACTTTGAAGATCAGTATAACGAAGAGGGACTGTTCCGAAGTGTGACAGAAGAGGAAAAGAAAATATATATGAAAAACGAGGTAATCCAGTAATGCGGACAGTTTAACAGAATACTGAATGATAAGAGCTGAAAGAAAGTCAGCAGTAGCCGAAGATATACTTTGGTGTCCAAAATTAAAACAACAAACGGAAATTTTACAAAGTTGCTTTTATTTAGCTTCGAAGTAAATATTTGACAGTAAAATAGTAACAATGTAACGAATATATAACACAAACAACTGGAACTTGCAAAACGGTACACAAAAATGTTCTTAGTTTTTCCCAACTTACCAAATTTGCACACACATTCCAGCAACTGGTTAATGTGCTCAGTATTGGGTGTGACTACCTCTGGCAGCAATATGGGCGTAAAACGACGGGCAATACTGTGAATGATGTCATCAGTCCCATGTCGATGCAATAATGCCCATTATCTCTACAGAGCTGCTCGTGATTCTAGAAGAGTGGTTGGTAAATGCTGACGTGTTGCAACCCTTAGGGCATCACGACGTGTTCTATGTGATTCAAATCGGGAGCGTGAGCATGCAACGCCATGCGTGCAATAACTTCCATTTACAGGAAAACAACCATCTATGCTCTATGAATACGAGCATTATCGTCCGTCATTATGGAGTCTGGGTCCACAGTACCCAGCAACAACCGCTCTTGAGTTCTCAAGATCACCTCAGGATACTCGACAGCAGTTAAATCTTGCCGAATCACCTGTAGAATTTCAAGAAGACGCGTTAGAATGGTCAATATAATCTCTGTCCACTCTGTTAGGGATACTCCTCGAAATCGGTCTCTTTCCACAATGTTTCGATTCCGAATTCGTATTCTACGTTCCCTCCAGATACGAATCGGAAGAGAATTACCCTCCAGATCAAATCGCTACTCATCTGTGAGAACTTTGGCCTACAGTTCGAACGTCCAGGTGGCATGTTGATGACTGTACTCGAGACATTCCCTTCTGTGAATACGCGTCAGAGCTACGCCTGTAGCAGGTTTCTGATAATAAAGGGTACCCTTCCAAAGCCTTCGGTACGTCATTTGCCTCGATGAAACACGTCCAGTGGATGCTGCGAGGTCAGATGCCAGTGAACGTGCAGTGCTAAGGCGGTACCATCGCGCCCTTCCATCTAAATAACGGTCCCCTGTTTCTGACGTCACGCGTGGTCGGCCCTGCCGTCGTCTTCGGAATGTAGTTTCACTTTTTACAGACTGTCGCCACCGCCTTACTGCACCGTCTGTGGCTGTGTACACGGCGATCACGGATGTGTGGCTACCCGGCAAACCCTACCATTTTTGATCGGTGCCATGACATCATCGTTGGCGTGATTGTCCGTCAACGGGCATCATCTTTGCAGAACGCACATCTGTTGACAGTTTGTATGATTATATCGTAAATAAGACACTGGACGGGGAAACAGCAGTTTGTTGCTTTAATTTTGGACACCACTGGCAGGGGGAGAAGTAGGAATTACGTTATTGGAGTTGATAAAGAAATCTATTTACCAATAGGTTAAAAACAGCTATTATTATCATATTACCAAACAAGGAACGTGCGATTATTGTGAAATCTAGGGGACATTTAGTCGGAATAGTTATCCTAGCGAACAGCTGATGCGAATGAATAAAAAGATAAATTCAAGGCACACTAGATCTTTATTCAAATGAAGTGTTGAGTGCTGTTGACAAGGGATTTCAGATCGATTCCGTACTTCTGCATTTCCGGAAGGCTATTGACACTGTACCACACAAGCGGCTCGTAGTGAAATTGCGTGCTTGTGATATATCGTCTCAGTTATGTGACTGGATTTGTGATTTACTGTCAGAGAGGTCACAGTTCGTAGTAATTGACGGAAAGCAATCGAGTAAAACAGAACTGGCGTTCCCCAAGGTAGTGTTATAGGTCCTTTGCTGTTGCTTATCTATATAAACGATTTGGGAGACAATCTGAGCAGCCATCTTCGGTTGTTTGCAGATGATGCTGTCGTTTATCGACTAATAAAGTCATCAGAAGATCAAAACAAACTGAAAAACGATTTAGAACAGATATCTTAATGGCGAATAAAGTGGCAGTTGACCCTAAATAACGAAAAGTGTGAGGTCATCCATATAGTGCTAAAAGGCACTCGTTAAACTTCGGTTGCATGATAATTCAGTCTTACATAAAAGCCGTAAATTCAACTTAATACCTAGGTATTACAATTACGAACAACTTAAATGGGAAGGAACACACAGAAAATGTTGTGGGGATGGCTAACCAAAGACTGCGTTTTATTGGCAGGACACTCAGAAAATAAAGGATATGGGCTGGACATCATTAAAAGAAAAGCTTTTTCCGTTGCGACGGAATCTTCTCACGAAATTCCAATCACCAACTTTCTCCTCCGAATACGGAGGTATTTTGTTGACACCGACCTAAATAGGGAGGAACGATCACCACGATAAAATAAGGTAAATCAGAGCTCGTACGCAAAAAATATATGTGTTCATTCTTTCCGCGCGCTATAAGAGATTGGAATAATAGAGAAATGTGAAGGTGGTTCTATGAACCCTCTGCCAGGCACTTAAATGTGATTTGCAGGGTACCCATGTAGATGTAGAAAATCATATTGGTTTCAGGAAGAAAAAAGTCATTCTGACACTACGCTAATAACGGCAGGTAGATGAAGTAAAGGAAATGATCTCTGTTTAGCATTCGTGGATCTACACTAATCTTCGACAATGAAATAAGGAATAATATTCTTACAAGCAATAAAAGATTGGAGCTTAAGTACACAGACTTCCAAATATTATACGTCTACAAATGTAGATGTTGAAGAAAGAAAACTTAGCATTAGGAAGGGTGAAAAGTAGATTGTCGACTACCATGATTGTTAACTTGGTACTTAGAAGAAGGAGCGAACGATGTGAAACTAATTTCGGAAAAAGAAGAAGAAAAGTGCAAGAGGAGCAGTTACTGATGCAAAGGTTTGCAGAACATACGTTTATTTTGGCCACGTGCAATACTTGGTAGACGATGAAACTGATGTAGAACATAGCACAGAATGTGGCTCAAGGATAGGCAAATGAAGGGCGAAGGCACTGAAGAGCAGTAGGAAGCAGTAGCAAGCTTAGTAACAAAATGGGGAACAACACAGGAATGGGAAAAAGTGAAGGAATTTTACGTTCTAGGAAGCAAGATTAAGCAGGCGAACCGAAGGAAGGAAAATGTCAGAAACAGATTGTTAAAATGGTGCAAACACGTAATTCTCTCTTGTATAAAAGACTCTACTGCAATCAGATATTCAAATAGGAAGTATAGGAAGCGGGAATAATTTACTTAAAGAGTGCGCCTCCAGTATAACATCGTTTGTGTATGTGAGTGTGAGTGTGTGTGTGTGTGTGTGTGTGTGTGTGTGTGCACGAATTGTGAGGCGATAATGTATTTGAACGGTAGCGTCAACGAAAAATATAATCAATTAAGTAACCTCCTGGCAGATTAAAACTGTGTGTCGGACCGAGACTCGAACTCGGAACTTTTGCCTTTCGCGAGCCTCTACCAACTGAGCTATCCAAGCACGACTCACGTCCCCTCCTCACAGCTTAAAATCTGCCAGTACCCTGTCTCCTACCTTGCAAACTTCACAGAAGCTCTTCTGCGAATGTTGCACAACTAGCTCTCCCGGAAGAAAAGATATTGTGGCTAAGACATGACTCTACATGTCTTAGCCACAGCTTGTGGAATGTTTCCAGAACGCGATTTTCACTCTGCAGCGTAGTTTGCGCTGATATGAAACGTACTGGTAGATTAAAACAGTGCGTGGGACCGACACTCGAACTCGGGACCTTTGCCTCGGTCCAGCGCACACTCCGCTGCAGAGTGAAAACCTCCTTCTGGAATCAATTAAAAAGATAGTTAAACCACGAAATGAGTAAGACCAATAGCAGTCGGAGAGACATATTAGGGAGACAATTGTGACGTCATCAGCACTAGTTGAATTGACTCTGGACGGAAAGCAGAGAGGGGAAACAGTGGAAGCAGGCAAATATTGAAATATCTACAACAGATTATAACTGATGTTGAGTAAGACGAAGAAATTTGGACAAGGGAGGAAACAGGGAAAACATGAAAGCAGTGAAAACACCTGACTTCAAAAGAAAATAAAGTCAATATGTCGAGAGCGAACGACATCGCAATGGTATAACAGCCGATATCATACGTACGCTACATTCAAAAGCTCCTGCCGTAGATAGATGCGACGGAATGGAGCTACTGGATGGTATGCGCTTAGTACTGCTTGATAATTCTGACATATAACCTTAAAACACTTTTAGTTTGTATTCCTGCAATATTCTTGTGACGGTTACGTGAACTTTTCGGACAGTACGTACATAAAAAACGCGTACAGTTGTTATCACTCACGCCTTCCACCGTCATCATTTCAGAACGAATAAAATGTTTCTCAAAGGCATTGATAAGGTGTTCACAAAATGTCTTTTGCAGTTCCGATTGTCTCATCGTAATACACAATCATGTTCTTTTTAATTAGGTATTGTTGAAGGAACTAACAGCCTTGCCGCAGTTGTAACAACGGTTCCCGTCAGATCATCGAACGGCTTTTCCAGCACTTGTATGGGTCACCTTCTGGCACTGCCAAGCACTGTTGCCAGGCGGGGTGCACTCAACCCTTATGAGCTAATAAACTACTTGATTTAGAGGTAGCGGTTCGGTCAGAAAAACTGACAACGGCCGGGAAGTGGAGTGCTGAACACATTCCTCTCCATATCGCATCCAGTGACACTTATTGTCTGAGGATGACACGGAGGTCGGTCGGTTCCACTGGGCCTTCCGAGGCCCGTTCGGGCGGAGATTGACTGTTGAAGAATGCACAGCTTCTTCTAAGGGGCTTTATTTTACTGCCATGACTGGCTTCAGATTATAGTGGCCATCCTTAGATGGCTGTAATTGCATAATGGTGTTCTGTCTCGTTTTGGTTCTTATGCATTTATGGATAACTCTGCAGAGTGTTAAAGTATAAATAACACACACGTATTACGCAATCAGTTATTGCACACAAACATTTCTCAGTACCATTCACGTCAGTTGCTGCTTCACACACGTGTTTTACAAAAACATAATCCTTAGCCCAACGACATCCAGCATTGATGAAATTAAATCGTTTAAAGTTTTTCGCCTGTATTTGAGGATAGTGGTATGGGGTACTGGCAGTCATAATGTGACGTCTCTCCTTTAATTCTGTTGCTAGTCAAGATTTTAACCGCGCGGGGTAGCCGAGCGGTCTAAGGCACTTTGTCACGATCCGCGAGGCTCCCCCCGTCGGAGGTTCGAGTCCTCCCTCGGGCATGGGTGTGTGGTCCTTAGCGTAAGTTAGTTTAAGTTAGATCAAGTAGTGTGTAAGATTAGGGACCGATGACCTCAGCAGTTTCGTCCCATAAGACCTTACCACAAATTTCCAAATTTTTCCAAGATCTTCCAGCTTATGCTGGCACATTTGCTACCAGTGCTATACAGCTATCCTAGAATACATTTGAACGGTGCCGTTATGATGCTTAGTTGCGAAGTCTGAAATTCGTTTTATTTAATGGAAGCTGTCAGTAATTTGCAAATGCGCGTTACTTTGGGAGAGATAATGAAGAGATAAAATCAGAGAACAGCTTTTAGGTTTGAATGGCTTGTCACTGAGCTGCAGATCTTTTGAACGCGCTGTCGCTGTGAATGGGGCCCATCACGCCTCGGCAGCCAGTGTTTTTGGGGCTGAGTTATGACGCGCCAGCCGCTCTCCGGCATGTAAATGGGTGCGTCATATGCGGGCGACATTTGCGCGGTTGTAGCCGGGATGCGGCGACTAATCCATCGCAGCGCGGCGTTAGCGGAATGAGCCATTAAGGTGCCCACTGGAGCGTCGCTAATGCGCCGGCTTTGTCGCGCCTCGGATCGCATCGCTGCCCTCTTAGCTGCATTTTCCCGTCGCATTCCCGCCGCCAAGTATTTGCTCTCATCTGTTAGGAGGCCGAGTTACTCAGTGGAAGTCATCGACGACTGTAGACTGCGTGCCGGTGCGTGATGAGGGAGAGCCGCCAACTTTCTGAAGAGTGGTTGATTAGTTCCTCTTTCTGGTTGTCGTTAGCTGTTATGTGGTCTAAACTAATGAATAGTCAGTTTTTTACGCTGCCTGAAAAAAAAAGGTAATCACCGAGAAGATTCGATCGGATGTCAATGTAAAGTACACGTACACGCCATCGGCTGATGTATGTGTAGATCAGAGCCATAATTTTCATGACAGGTAGAACAGCTACCGGAATCCATCAATGTTGTTCGTGTTAGGTGTTGTAGCCTGGCATGATACGAGGTACAAAGGAGACGAATTGCGTCCCATGTTGAGAGGCGACTGAGAAGCACATGGAAATGGCACGTACTCATATGAGATAGCATTATCAGCACCTGATTGCGTTGGAAAGACACTTCAATTTGCATCTCTAATTGGCTGACTGGTCGAATCGTACGATATCCATATTTGTGTGGGATTTGAATGTGACAGTGGCCCGACGCTGGACTGTTTGGGAATACGTAGACAGCCAAAGTAGTACCCGTGGTCTAGGGCAGCCGGCGCGGTAACTCAGCGTGTTCGGTCAGAGGGCCAGCTGCCCTCTGTAATAAAAGAACTGAGTTAATGGATCAACAACGAACTGAAACGGGTGTCTTTCGACGTCCGCCTAGAGCAGATACAACGAACGAAAACTAACAAAATGAGATTTTTAAAAAAATGGGGTAGCGTCTTTGATTCATAATCAGAACGTCTTCGGTCCCGGGTTCGATCCCCGCCACTGCCTAAATTTTGATAAATAATCAGCATTGGCGGCCGAAGACTTCCGGCATAAGAAGTCAGCCTCATTCTGCCAACGGCCTTGTCAAAGAGGGCGGAGGAGCGGATAGGGGCTCAGGGCACACTCTTGTCCTAGGGGTGGGAAATTGCCCCTAAAGGCGGAAGAATCAGCAAAGATCAACGACATGAGGATGCAGAAGGCAATGGAAACCACTGCATTAAAGACACGTAACGTGTATCCACAGGACATGTGGCCTGTAATTGAAGAAGTATCATGATGATCTCTCCATTGGCAAAAGATTCCGGAATAGTCCCCCATTCGGATATCCGCGAGGGGACTGCCAAGGGGGAGGTTACCATGAGAAAAAAATTGAATAATCAACGAAAGGATAACGTTCTACGAGTCAGGGCGTGGAATGTCAGAAGCTTGAACGTGGTAGAGAAACTAGAAAATCTGAAAAGGGAAATTCAAAGGCTCAATCTAGATATAGTTGGGGTCAGTGAAGTGAAGTGGAAGGAAGACAAGGATTTCTGGTCAGATGAGTATCGGGTAATATCAACAGCAGCAGAAAATGGTATCACAGGTTATGAATAGGAAGGTAGGGCAGAGGGTGTGGTACTGTGAACAGTTCAGTGACCGGGTTGTTCTAATCCGAATCGACAGCAGACCAACACCGACAACGATAGTTCAGGTATACATGCCGACGTCGCAAGCTGAAGATGAACAGATAGAGAAAGTGTATGAGGATATTGAAAGGGTAATGCAATATGTAAAGGGGGACTAAAATCTAATAGTCAGGGGCGACTGGAATGCAGTTGTAGGGGAAGGAGTAGAAGAAAAGGTTACAGGAGAATATGGGCTTGGGACAAGGAATGAAAGAGGAGAAAGACTAATTGAGTTCTGTAACAAGTTTCAGCTAGTAATAGCGAATACCCTGTTCAAGAATCACAAGAGGAGGAGGTATACTTGGAAAAGGCCGGGAGATACGGGAAGATTTCAATTAGATTACATCATGGTCAGACAGAGATTCCGAAATCAGATACTGGATTGTAAGGCGTACCCAGGAGCAGATATAGACTCAGATCACAATATAGTAGTGATGAAGAGTAGGCTGAAGTTCAATACATTAGTCAGGAAGAATCAATAAGCAAAGAAGTGGGATACGGAAGTACTAAGGAATGACGAGATACGTCTGAAGTTCTATAACGCTATGGATACAGCAATAAGGAATAGCGCAGTAGGCAGTACAGTTGAAGAGGAATGTACGTCTCTAAAAAGGTCCATCACAGTTGGGAAGGAAAACATAGGTATAAAGAAGGTAGCTGCGAAGAAACCATGGGTAACAGAAGAAATACTTCAGTTGATTGATGAAAGGAGGAAGTACAAACATGTTCCGGGAACATCAGGAATACAGAAATACAAGTCGCTGAGGAATGAAATAAATAGGAAGTGCAGGGAAGCTAAGACGAAATGGCTGCAGGAAAAATGTGAAGACATCGAAAAAGATATGACTGTCGGAAGGACAGACTCAGCATACAGGAAAGTCAAAACAACCTTTGGTGACATTAAAAGCAACGGTGGTAACATTAAGAGTGCAACGGGAATTCCACTGTTAAATGCAGAGGAGAGAGCAGATAGGTGGAAAGTATACATTGAAATCCTCTATGTGGGTGAAGATTTGTCTGATGTGATAGAAGAAGAAACAGGAGTCGATTTAGAAGAGATAGGGGATCCAGTATTAGAACCGGAATTTAAAATAGCTTTGGAGGACTTACGGTCAAATAAGGCAGAAGGGATAGATAACATTCCATCAGAATTTCTAAAATCATTGGGGGAAGTGGCAACAGAACGACTATTCACGTTGGTGTGTAGAATATATGAGTCTGGCGACATACCATCCGACTTTCGGAAAAGCATCATCCACAAAATTCCGAAGACGGCAAGAGCTGACAAGTGCGAGAATTATCGCACAATCAGCTTAACAGCTCATGCATCGAAGCTGCTTACAAGAATAATATACAGAAGAATGGAAAAGAAAATTGAGAATGCGCTAGGTGACGATCAGTTTGGCTTTAGGAAAAGTAAAGGGACGAGAGAGGCAATTCTGACGTTACGGCTAATAATGGAAGCAAGGACAAAGAAAAATCAAGACACCTTCATAGGATTTGTCGACCTGGAAACGGCGTTCGACAATATAAAATGGTGCAAGCTGTTCGAGATTCTGAAAAAAGTAGGGGTAAGCTATAGGGAGAGACGGGTCATATACAATATGTACAACAACCAAGAGGGAATAATAAGAGTGGACGATCAAGAAAGAAGTGCTCGTATTAAGAAGGGTGTAAGACAAGGCTGTAGCCTTTCGCCCCTACTCTTCAATCTGTACATCGAGGAAGCAATGATGGAAATAAAAGAAAGGTTCAGGAGTGGAATTAAAATACAAGGTGAAAGGATAACAATGATACGATTCGCTGATGATATTGCTATCCTGAGTGAAAGTGAAGAAGAATTAAATGATCTGCTGAACGGAATGAACAGTCTAATGAGTACACAGTATGGGTTGAGAGTAAATCGGAGAAAGACGAAGGTAATGAGAAGTAGTAGAAATGAAAACAGCGAGAAACTTAACATCAGGATTGATGGTCACGAAGTCAATGAAGTTAAGGAATTCTGCTACCTATGCAGTAAAATAACCAATGACGGACGGAGCAAGGAGGACATCGAAAGGAGACTCGCTATGGCAAAAAAGGCATTTCTGGCCAAGAGAAGTCTACTAATATCAAATACCGGCCTTAATTTGAGGAAGAAATTTCTGAGGATGTACGCCTGGAGTACAGCATTGTATGGTAGTGAAACATGGACTGTGGGAGAACCGGAACAGATGAGAATCGAAGCATTGAGATGTGGTGCTATAGACGAATGTTGAAAATAAGGTGGACTGATAAGGTAAGGAATGAGGAGGTTCTACGCAGAATCGGAAAGAAATATGTGGAAAACACTGATAAGGAGAAGGGACAGGATGATAGGACATCTGCTAAGACATAAGGGAATGACTTCCATGGTACTAGAGGGAGCTGTAGAGGGCAAAAACTGTAGAGGAAGACAGAGATTGGAATACGTCAAGCAAATAATTGAGGACGTAGGTTGCAAGTGCTACTCTGAGATGAAGAGGTTAGCACCGGAAAGGAATTCGTAGCAGGCCGCACCAAACCAACCAGTCAGTAGACTGATGACCAAAAAAAAAAAAAAAAAAAAAAAAAACACAGCCAAACTCCTCATGAAGGTTCTGATCGACCGCGTGTGACCAACACAAGGGTGCTTGCATACAGGTGTTAAAATTTCTTAAATGTAAAGTTGATTGAATAGTACAGTAGTCCGCTACATCTGTATTTGTTTATGTAAATTAAAGAAGCACAACCAATTTCACAACTTTTAAGCTACATCGTCTGGTGTGTATCACGCTATGTCATGTGGCATAGGGAGGAGCTACAGAATGACGCAGAATAATAGTTGGCGTGGCTAGACAAAGCTGTTTGCCTTCTTCATTCGGTAAAAACGGGCATTAATGATGAATATCTAGTCTGCGTTACACTCACAATGAATTTTCATCATCTAGCTGAGTAAAATATGTTACAGTGTTCCTATGTTTGATGTAGGCCCACTAGAACGCATTTTAATCGGACAGGTGATGGCAGTTCATATTGATTTTAACACAGACTGGACATTCATCATTGATGACCGTTTTTAGTGACTGACCAAAACTGAGGACTTTGCCTAGCCACACCAACTGTTACTGTGCGCCATTCTGTAATATCTCCCTATATCATATGACATAGCATTATGTACACCAGAAGACACAACTTAAAAGCTGCGATACCGGTTACGTGAGTCTCTAATCGATGCAGCTATCGCGGAATATTGGCCTTTTCATCCAGTTTTATATTCCCATAGATTTAACAGCTGTATTTAAACATATATATCATAGTGTATGAATGATCAATCATGATTAATTTAGTTGTGATTGCCCTAGTTTTAAAATTATCTCTAACACAAAGGAGAATCATATTATGAATATCGTACAACAAACACATCGTAGACCCTTCACATTTGCGCTTGCTATCCGAGAAAAATAAGGGCTCCCTGCACCACTCTGTATCACCGTACACTAGTGGTTGGAGAGTAGCAGCAGCCGATCCAGGGGACTGGAGTCCCATGCACAGGCTCATGTTAACACAATACCTCAAACGGATGCATTTGAAATTGTGTCGCGGCCAGCCTGGACTACTGATGAATGTCGTCGGACTGTGTTCAGCGAGAAGATGCCGTTTTGCACTAGTCCTGATGATCAACGCCGGCGAATATTGCTGTGGCTTGTAAAGGCTTGGAGTAGCGTAGCGCGATTACTGCTAGGGCCAATGTGTGGGGAGCCGTAGGGTACGTCTGCAGGTCACGGTTTGTAGTGATTTTGGGGTCTCTGATGACACATCGGTACGTCACGGACACTCTGAATCCTTATGTGGTACCATTTATCAATAGGACAATTCTTGTCCGCAAACTGAACAAGTCTCTATAAATTGTCTGTATGATGGTGAGTTACTCCGTGGCCAGTAAGATTGCCATGCTTGCTCCCTGGGGAACACGGACGTGTTTCCCTCCGGGTTGCAGTATGCGGGTTATGAGACCAGTTACAAAAGTTGCGGACCATCTTCTCTCAGCAGAGCATACAGAAGTTTTACAACACCCTTCCTAACCGATCAGTACCTACATCAGACTAGAGAGTGTGCAACGTCATACTGATAAATGAGCACATACTGCCAAGTTATTTGTAAATTTGACTCGATTTTATAATTACCGAAATAACATCGCAACCATCTCAAACCATACAATTTCATTTCGGTTGCACCTCCTTCTTTGACTGCTTCAGCGTTTTATGTCATGCAGTGTGTTTATCTAGGCATTTATGCCTAGTAGGTTGGCAGCGTTCTTGAAATATAGACGTGTTTAGATGCGTGCGTTTGGAAATAATAGGCGAAAAATTTTATCCATCTCGAGAATATATACAGTCTATATTTTCACGCTGCGTTTCACTTCCGTCTGACGTTTCAGTGTGATTTAGTTACGTATTGTGGTATACAGAGTGAAATTTAAACGGATTTTTGAAGAAGGAATCATTCGTATCATAAATAACGCGTTTTGCGATTCAGCATTAAACTTTATCAGTTACATTATTTATAGTTCATTTCATTATATGCTTTATAAGGAATGATTGCGTTTGATAGAAACAGATAGGGAAATGAGCAATGTATCCCTATCACCAACATCTGCGTGATGTGTTAAACTATCAGCTGAAAATCGCATTTCTTTGACGTTTATTTTACGATAATTTTATCAGTGTGTTTGTATGTACAAATCTCGTGCAGACAGTAATAATTCAGTTAAGTACGCTGTAGGTAGCAGGTACTAACAAAAAAAGTATTAGCGCACTTACTGACAAATAAACACGATATTTCAGTATTTTCTACATTTAAATCTACATGCTTACTCTGCAATTCACATTTAAGCGAGCAGTAGAGGGTTTACCGAACCACCTTGAAGCTATTTCCGTCCCTCTCCACTCTCGGACGGCGCTCAGGAAAAACCTGCAAGTAAATCTTTCTGTACGAGCTTTGATTTCTCTTACTATGTGATGATGACCATTTCTGCCTATGCAGATGGGCGCCAACAGAAAATTTTCCACAATCAGATGAGAGAGTTTGTGACTGAAATTTAGTGAGAAGATACTGCCGCGACGAATAACGTTTTTGTTTTAATGATTGCCATCCCAGTTCATGTAACATGCCCGTGGCATTTCGTGATAATATGAAATGAACTGCCTTCTTTGAACTTTTTCCCTGTCCTCCATCAGTCCAATCTGATGCGGAATCCACACCACCCAGCAATAGTCCAGAAGAGGGCGGACAAGCGTGGTGCAAGCAGTCTCTTTAGTTGCGTTTCCTACCTGTTCTGACAGTAAATGGCAGTCTTTGGTTTGCTTGTACCCCATTATTTGTGAAAAAGTTTCCAGTTGTTATTTTTAACTGTAATCCGTTAAGTATTTAGTTGAATTTCCAGTCCTTAGATGCGTGTGATATATCGTTTAATCGAAATTTAGCGGCTTTCTTTTAATACTCTTGTGGAAGGCTTCTCGTTTTTTATTATTTAGAATCAACTGGCACTTTTAGCAGCATCATATACCTTCTTTGAATTATCTTCAATTTGTTTTGATCATCTGATGACTGCATCATCTGCAAACAATCTAAGAGGGCTGGCCTATAACACTTTGTTGAGGAACGCCAGATGTTACTTCTGGTTTACTTGATGACCCTCCGTTGCTACAAAGTGTGACCTATCTGACAGGAAATAACGAACCCAGCCATACAACTGAGCCTTCTGAAAGTCTAAAAATATGGAATCAATTTGACATCCCCCGTCGATAGAATTAATTACTTCGTGAAAATAAAGAACTGGATGTGTTTCACAAAAAACGATATTTTCTCAGTCAGTGCTGGCTATTTGTCAATAAATCGTTTTATATTTTTCGAGGTAATTTGTAATTTTCGAACAGAGTATATGTTCCAAAATTCTGCTTCAAATCGACGTTAATGTTATGGGTCTGTAATTCAACGGATTAGTCCTATTCCCTTTCTTCGGTATTGGTATGACTTGTAAAATTTCACAGAATTTAGGAGCGGAACTTCCGAAGGGCAAGTGATTTTATATGATCGTTAAGTATGGAGATATTGTATCAGCATAACCCGAAAGGAGCCTGACTCCTTATAGAATCTGGACCGGAGGCCTCGTCTTTATTAAGTGATTTAAGCTGCTTCGCTACACCGAGAATATCTACTTCTACATTACTGATGATGGCAGTTATCTAGAATACAATTCTGGAGTACCTGCTTCGTCTTCTTTGGTCCAGGAGTTCCGGTTAACCGTGTTTAGTAACTCAGACATAGTTGCACTGTCATCAGTGACTTCACCATTGTTAACGTGCATGAAGGTGTTGACTGCGTCTTGCACATGGGGTACTTCTCATACGACCACAATATTATCGGGTTCTCTGCCAAAGGAAAATGTTTCGTTGTGGAAACTACTTTCTACTTTCATTTAAGCAAGCACGAATTTTTACAAAAAATTAGGAAAACGGAAAAGAACATCTAGAACGAGTGGATGACGAACGTATTCAGAAACAGCTGCTACACTGCATCCCTGAAGGGAGAAGAAACGTTTTTAGACTTAAGATAAGATGGGTGGATGAAGAAGTCGCTACGGAACAACTGACCTAAAGCTTCAGGAAGACGAAGAGGAATAATAATAAGGAATTGTGCTCCGTTTCTCCACCATTTCCCTTTATATAAAACTGATGTAAGTTCCCGATCTCTTCTTTGTCGTCTTCTTCTTGCTGTTCTCGCGTCCTTTCTAGGGAGAATAACACAGAATACCTTTTCGCAGATGAGCACTCGCTTTTAATTAAAGGCTGCCCTCTCCCTTGAGGACTTTCATATATCGTAAAACGGAGGCCTGTCGGACTCATTCGCCTTTATGGCCTACAGATACGAACAAAACTTGGCCGCCCCTGACGCACAAGGTGACCTTTGCCGTGAGGGACAACTTCCGCCAAGTTCCCCGCGTGCTGCGGCTTCTGCCCGCCTACGCAGTTGATACCGCTAATGACGTTCGCCTCCGGCCGATCCCCAGGGCCTGGCCTGTAATAAGCGCGCGAGACACTGCGATCGCAAAGGGCCGACACGCCGCCCCACACTTTATTGCGACAGCCAAGGAGCGCGGCCTAACTTTAATTCACCAGGGGGCCCCTCCCACGTAAGTCGCCTTCTCTCTGTCTGGCCGCGTCCAGTCCTCGCCGCCGTGTCGCTTCGGCACCACCCACCACCCGTCCGACCGGCAAATCAACCGTTAACAGTGGGCGTAAACTTTCCTGCAGCGTCGATCGAAGAGACAGAGGCATGAATTACTTACATGTGTATACCCTCACCACCACTCGCGCAAGTAAACAAACACGTGGAAACATCCTACTTGCGCACTGTCATGTCAGCTTACGCGTAAGTTACGAAAATTAAAAGGCGTTTAACTTTCCAGCAGGAAGTCGGCTCTTCTACTGTCGGCTGATCAAATGCCACTAGGTGGATCTGCTCTCATTCTACTCTCGTTCGACGGACAGTACACGTCCCAGGTTTATGCACGTGAAAGCGTCATGATAAAATATTGCGCTTAATACTTTCTGCTCTACACTGTAGCATTATTTCCGAATAAGGTCCGAGATCCATCGAGCTATTCTACTTGGCAGTGAAGCATCATGCGAAAGTTACATCTTTACGTTCTGACACCAGTTCCATAATCAGTCAATATACAGATTGCCGGCCTTGCTTTAACTCGCGAGAAACAGTTAAAAATTGTAAAGACTCCTAATCAATGTTGTCAGGCTTACCAACTGTCCAGCTTGACACGTCAAACATCTGGATGTAGCGATACAGAGCGATATGAGGTGGAACGACCATGTGAAAACTGTGGTAGGGAAGACAAACGGTCGACTTCGAATTTTAGGAAAGAATGGTTCACTTGTAAAGGAGACTGCAAACAGAACGCTGATGCGACCTGTTCTTGAGTGCTGCTCGAGTGTTTGGGATCCGTACAAGGTCACATTAGAGGAAGACATCGAAGCAATTCAGAGGAGGGCTGCTAGATTTGTATCGGTAGGTTCGAACAAAACTTAAGTGCCACGGAGATGCTTCGGGAACTCAAATGGGAATGCGGAAGTTCGAGTCCTCCCTCGGGCATGGGTGTGTGTGTTTGTCCTTAGGATAATTTACGTTAAGTAGTGTGTAAGCTTAGGGACTGATGACCTTAGCAGTTAAGTCCCATAAGATTTCACACAAATTTGAATTTGAAAAATGGGAATGCCTTGAGGGAAGGCGGTGTTCTTTTCGGGAAACACTATTGAGAAAATTTAGAGAACCGGCATTTGAAGCTGTTGCCGAACGATTCTGCTCCCGCTAGCATACATCGCGCGCAAGAAGCACGAAGATAAGATACGAGAAATTAGGGCTCATGTGGAGGCGTACAGAAAGTCGTTTTTCCCCTCGCTCACTTGGCGAGTGGAATAGGAGGGGAAATGACAAGTAGCGGTATGGGGTATTCTCCGCCACGCACCTTACGGTGGCTTGGGGAGTATTTGTGTAGATGTAGACTGGGTTGGGAAAAGAGCATTGCACCGTCACTGCACCGTCACCGACACATCTGCAGTCTCCGCTATAAATTACATCATGTTCATTCTAAAGTCAAAAGGGTAAGGACGGACAGGAGAAGTACACACCTCTAACTTCCATTGGAGCAAAACCAATTAGCTCATTTTTTATGAATCTCAGCAAGTCCTTTTGATTCATTAAAACACGCCCCCAGCTAGCTAATGACTCCACGCTCTGCTACGCCACCACTTCATACAGAGTGACTGCACGCCGCTAGATGGCAACACTCACCTTGAAAACAAGCAGACTACTATGTCATTAACTATGCTAGCGCACAGCAATGTAACCACGAACAATAAGAGATTTTCCGCACCTGGAGGACACTTCACTGATTCACCAATCACCAACTTCTAAAATACGTTCGGCAACACTATATGCACCACAGAGGACACGAAACCTAGCCTCGTGCACCACACGAAGGCTGCCAGCAGACTCCCCAAATTTTCAAGCCTCCGAAAGGTTCAAGAATTCAGGCATTCTAGCCCATCAGAATCAGAAATGGAGAGTAGACATTTTCATCGCTCACTTCCCTTCGACGCTAATGGATCTTGTGTAAGGTGTTGCTCCCTGGCTTGAATTTTCCAAGTTTCACTGCAACGAACGTTCGAAAGTATTGGATATGGTGAGAAAGCGTTAACCTCAGAGTGAGGTGTGTAGCCTCAGGACACAACTCATTTAGGAAGGTTAGAGAAAGACTATCCCACTGCGTACAGGCCGCGAATACATCCTTGCCCCAGATACTGGCTCAAGTGGAGCCATTTGGCGAGAACCCAACCAGTTCAGTTACGAAGAGATTCCACTAGTTGCTCCAGGTACCCCGTATCCAGCTGAATACCCTCGCTACTAACAGTTAGATCCCTTTCACTGTTACGCTTCAGCCACTGCTCTAAACAGTAGTTACACTTTTACACTTTTTATGCATTTAAGTTCGAGTGATTTACCGAGCCACTCTGTAGGGTGCTTGAATGTTCTACATCTACATTTATACTCCGCAAGCCACCTAACGGTGTGTAGCGGGGGGCACTTTACGTGCCACTGTCATTACCTCCATTTCCTGTTCCAGTTGCGTATGGTTCGGGGTAGGAACGACTGCCGGAAAGCCTCCGTGCTCGCTCGAATCTCTCTGATTTTACATTCGTGTTCCCCTCGGGAGGTATAATTAGGGGGAAGCAATATATTCGATACCTCATCAATAAACGCACCTTCTCGAAACCTGGACAGCAAGCTACACCGCGATGCAGAGCGCCTCTCTTGAAGAGTCTGCCACATGAATTTACTAAACATCTCCGTAACGCTATCACGCTTACCAAATAGCCCTGTGACGAAACGCGCCGATATTATTTGCATCTTCTCTGTCAACCCGACCTAGTACGACTCCCACACTGATGAGCAATACTCAAGTATAGTTCGAACGAGTGTTTTCTAAGCCACCTCCTTTGTTGATGGACTACATTTTCTAAGGACTCTCCCAATGAATCTCAACATGGCACCCGCCTTACCAACAATTAATTTTGTATGGTCATTCCACTTCAAATCCTTCCGTACGCATACGCCCAGATATTTTACAGAAGTAACTTCTAGCAGTGTTTGTTCCGCTATCACATAATCATACAATACAGGATCCTTCTTTCTATGTATTCGCAATACAATACATTTGTCTAGGTTAAGGGTCAGTTGCCACTCCTTGCACCAAGTGCCTATCCGCTGCAGATCTTCCTGCATTTCGCTGCAATTTTCTAATCCTGCAACTTCTCTGTATACTACAGCATCATCCGCGAATAGCCGCATGGAACTTCCGACACTATCCTTTATACATATTGTGAAAAGCAATGGTCCCATAACACTCCCCTGTGGCACGCCAGAGGTTACTTTAACGTCTGCAGACGTCTCTCCATTGAGAACAAAATGCTGTGTTCTGTTTGCTAAAAAGTCTTCAATCGAGCCACACAGCTGATCTGATATTCCGTAGGCTCTTACTCTGTTTATCAGGCGACAGTGCGGAACTGTATCGAACGCTTTCCGGAAGTCAAGGAAAATGGCACCTACCTGGGAGCCTGTATCTAATATTTTCTGGATCTCATGAACAAATAAAGCGAGTTGGGTCTTACGCGATCGCTGTTTTCGGAATCCATATTGATTCCTACAGAGTAGATTCTGGGTTTCCAGAAATGTCATGATACGCGAGCAAAAAACATGTTCAAAAATTCTACAATAGATCGATGTCAGAGATATGGGCCTATAGTTTTGCGCACCTGCTCGACGACCCTTCTTGAAAACTGGAACTACCTGTGCTCTTTTCACAATCATTCGTAACTTTCCGTTCCTCTAGAGACTTGTGGTACACGGCTGTTAGAAAGGGGGGGGGGGCAAGTTCTTTCGCGTACTCTGTGTAGAATGGAATTGGTACCCCGTCAGGTCCAGTGGACTTTCCTCTGTTGAGTGATTTGAGTTGCTTTTCTATTCCTTGGAAACTTGTTTTGATGTCAGAAATTTTTTCGCTGGCGCGAGGATTTAGAGAAGGAACTGCAGTGCGGTCTTCCTCTGTGAAACAGCTTTGGAAAAAGGTGTTTAGTATTTCAGCTTTACGCGTGTCATCCTCTGTGTCAATGCCATTATCATCACAGAGTGTCTAGATTTGCTGTTTCGATCCACTTACTGATTTAATAAGTCACAGCTGCAAAATGCTAACGCGAATTCTTTACAGACGAATGGAAAAACTAATAGAAGCTGACCTTGGGGAAGATCAGTTTGGATTCCATAGAAATGTTGGAACAAGTGAGGCAATACTGACCCTACGACTTATCTTAGAAGAAAGATTCAGGAAAGGCAAACCTACGTTTGTAGCATTTGTAGACTTAGAGAAAGCTTTTGACAATGTTTATTTGAATACTCTCTTTCAAATTCTGAAGGTGGCAGGGATAAAATACAAGCAGCGAAAGGCTATTTACAATTTGTACAGAAAGCAGATGGCAGTCATACGAGTCGAGTGGTATGAAAGGGAAGCAGTGGTTGGGAAGGGAGTGAGACAGGGTTGTAGCCTCTCCCCGATGTTATTCAATCTGTATATTGAGCAAGCGGTAACGGAAACAAAAGAAAACTTCGGAGTAGGTATTAAAATCCATGGAGAAGAAATAAAAACTTTGAGGTTCGTCGATGACATTGTAATTCTGTTGGAGACAGCAAATGACTTGGAATTGGAGTTGAACGGAATGGATAGTGTCTTAAAAGGAGGATATAAGATGAACATCAACAAAAGCAAAACGAGGATAATGGAATGTAGTCGAATTAAGTCGGGTGATGCAGAGGGAATTAGATTAGGAAATGAGACACTTAAAGTAGTAAAGGAGTTTTGCTATTTGGGGAGCAAAATAACTGATAATGGTCGAAGTAGAGAGGATATAAAATGTAGACTGGCAATGGCAAGGAAAGCGTTTCTGAAGAAGAGAAATTTGTTAACATCGAGTATAGATTTAAGTGTCAGGAAGTCGTTTCTGAAAGTATTTGTATGGAGTGTAGCCATGTATGGAAGTGAAACGTGGACAATAAATACTTTAGACAAGAAGAGAATAGAAGCTTTCGAAATGTGGTGCTACAGAAGAATACTGAAGATTAGATGGGTAGATCACATAACTAATGAGGAGGTATTGAATAGAATTGGGGAGAAGAGAAGTTTGTGGCACAACTTGACTAGAAGAAGGGATCGGTTGGTAGGACATGTTCTGAGACATCGAGAGATCACCAATTTAGTATTGGAGGGCAACGTGGAGGGTAAAAATCGTAGAGGGAGACCAAGAGATGAACACACTAAGCAGATTCAGAAGGATGTAGGCTGCAGTAGGTACTGGGAGATGAAGAAGCTTGCACAGGATAGAGTAGCATGGAGAGCTGCATCAAACCAGTCTCAGAACTGAAGACCACATCAACAACAACATACTGATTTAACGTAAGACCAGAACTTCCTAGGATATTCTGTTAAGTCGGTACATAGAACTTTACTTTCGAATTCACTGAACGCTT
Source organism: Schistocerca nitens (assembly GCF_023898315.1). Lineage (NCBI taxonomy): Eukaryota > Metazoa > Arthropoda > Insecta > Orthoptera > Acrididae > Schistocerca > Schistocerca nitens. The sequence goes on from NC_064618.1 coordinate 588,595,631, forward strand.
CAAGCACAGCCCTCCTTACGCTAACTCTGACATCGTTTGGCTTCTGTTTGTCTGAGAGGTTTTGGCTGCGTTTAAATTTGCAGTAGTTTCCTAACTTTGTTGTTGAACCACGGTGGGTTTTTCCTGTCTCTCACAGTTTTACTCAGCACGTACCTGTCTAAAACGCATTTGACGATTGCCTTGAACTTTTTCCATAAACACTCAACATTGTCAGTGTCGGAACAGAAATTTTCGTTTTGCTCTGTTAGGTTTGCTTGAAACTCTGTGAACCCGGCTGTAGTCATCTTGAAAGACGGATGTGTCCACAGCATACTTATCATAAATGCACACATGGTGGATAAAAATATGGAAACACGGAAACATAACATATTACCACAATTTGCATAATTTCATAATGCCTAATACGGTGTAGATAACCCTTCGGATTCAAAACAGCTTCCAGTCGTCCCGGAGTGGATAAATCCCTGTACGGTTTTCAAGCGAATCTCATACCTTTCTCCCAGAAAAATAGTGACAAGTACAGGTAGCGATGACGGAGGTGGACAGCAATCACTCATTCTTCTCTCCAAAGTAGACTCAATAGTATTAAGATCTTGTGACTGTGGTTGCAGGAGAGATGGTGCTGATATAACAAGTCCTGGGCGATGGGAGCTGTGTGGACAGGGGACCTTTCGTCTTGAAACAAAGTATCCCTAGTCGAGAAAAAGTATTGCACCACGGTATGGAACTGATCATCCACAATTGTTGCCATTAATGCGGCCTTGCAAAGTAACCATAGGTCCCAAGGAATACCACGACATTACTGCTAAAATCATCATGGAATGCCCATCATGTGTCACTCAGTTTGACGTAAACTTGACCAGAAGGTGGAAAGAGTGAGAACAAATGAATCTCTTCCATTGCTCTATAGTCCAGGTTTCACAGCTTTGGACCACATCTTTCTGCTATGATCTTCTACATCACGGATGAGTGGTTTTGGAATTCCAACTCGCAGTTCTCTGCTTATGGAGCTGTTAGCTGCCTTAGTGTTGTTTTGGTGCTGGCAGTGTTCGCGAGTGTGACGTCCAGTTCTGAAGTGATTTTTGCAGAAGACGTCCTCCTATTTTTCGTCACACTCCTCTCCATTGACCATCTGCCTAGATAAGTCAACATACACTTTCATTGACTTAATGGCGAATGGCGGTTTTTCGCTTTCGCTGTATGCCGTATAAATCTATGATAAGGTGCCTCTTGAAACAGCAAACACTTTGGCTCCCTTCGTAACTCTCACTGTACGAGCACCAACGAATTTCTCACGTTCTAATTCACTTGGTCAGATACTATTGTAGTCACAACTACACAGGAAAATTTTTCGACTGCGACTGACACTTGAAACGTATTGAGGGCATTCCACAGCTGTCGTTCGTGATCAAATACAACAGCGCAACATGCAGGTTTGTCTAGCATCTGCATTTATTATGTTCAATCACGCGTTTCTCGTGGTTTTCCTACTTTTTTGTCCAATCCCTGTACGTTAAAGTTGAACAGTGATGTTGTGACACACTAATGCCCGTCATGACATTTGCATATAACACAGCAAAGCGAGACACTATAGGTTTCAGCCTGATTTTGCTGTACCACTGTCATGAGGCCAGTATGGCAATGGAAACACTGGACCATACTCAGGATGACTACGTGAATCACTTTACCATCAGGGCCAAAGAAGCGAGGCAACTGGCTCGCATATGACTTTTGTCGCCCGTGAAAAGAACCAAGAGCGTTATAACACGTGGACACACGAAATGATGAAATAAACTTCCTGGTTCATCTTCACGTAACGTGTATGATTGGACCATTTCATGGTATGAACAACACCCACAAAACATCATAGAATTACCCACCGTCCTCACACTTCAGGTTAAGTCACTGTTTGCGTCAGTACGCGCCACGTCTTGTATAATTTGAAAAGAGAGAAACCACACTACCGCCTCCAGTGAGCTACTGTCTAACCTCTGTATCGATTACACTACTAAAAACGTGCAGCCTTACGTACTACAGTGATGTACCACATGCATCCAATGTCATCAGTCAGTTTTGTACATATTTCAGCATTGGACTTCCCATATTTTTTTACCTTCTACAACTCCCTTTACCACCATTGAAGTTGTTACCTGATATCTTAACATATGTCCAATAATCCTGGTCGTTCTTCTTCTCCGAGTTTCTCTTATGTTCCTTTATTCAGCGACTCTGTGGGCAACTTCCTCATTACTTATCATATAGTTTCACATAATTTTCTTCACCCTTCTATAGCATCAAATCTCAAACACATCTGTTCTCTTTATTTCTACTCTTTCCCCATCCACAATTCACCACCATACAATGCTATGCTCCAGATGTACATTCTATTAAATTTCTTCCTAAGGTTTGATACTAGTAGATTGATTTTGTCCATTAATGTCCTCTTTTCCTGTGCTAGTCTTCTTTTTATGTCATCCTTGCTTCACCCGTTGTGCATCATATTCTTTCCAAGTTAGAATAATTCCTTAGCTTAAGCGACTTCTTTTTGATAAGTTTATCTTCAATCTCATTTCTGCTACTCGTCTTTACTCCTGTCTTTTCTCAGTTTACTCAAATACATTACTAATGTTCATTCTGTTCAACAGGAAATTCGTCTTCATTTTCACCGCGAATAGCAACGTCATCAGCGAATCTTATTATTGGTATTCTGTCCACCTGACTTTTAATCCCACTACTGAATCTTTTTTATTTTTATGTCACTGTTGATGTGTTGGCAGAAGAGCCAACACCGTGTTGCTAGAGGAGGCCGAAATGCACGCGTTTAAGCTCACGCAGACTGTCGTGAGGTCTGGAACAGTTAAAGGAGTTATAGTAGCCAAAAATAGTACATAGCTTCTGGAATACTTAACTTTAATCCATAATTGGAGAACATCGCTCTTGATGATACATTAATTACAATCTCAATATAAACTGGTAATGGCGCCTTGCTAGGTCGTAGCAAATGATGTAGGTGTAGGCTATGCTAACTATCGTCTCGGCAAATGAGAGCGTATTTGTCATTGATCCATCTCTGGCAAAGTCTGCTGTACAACTGGGGCGAGTGCTAGGACGTCTCTCTAGACCTGCCGTGTGGCGGCGCTCGGTCTGCAATCACTGACAGTGGCGACACGCGGGTCCGACGTATACTAACGGACCGCGGCCGATTTAAAGGCTACCACCTAGCAAGTGTGGTGTCTGGCGGTGACACCACAACTGTTTCATTGATGGATAGATAGAACAGTAGCGGCGAAAGACCACATTCTTGTCTCAGACCCCTGTATGACGTAGTATCCAACCAAAAGAATGTAGAAAGTAGTACTGTGGTTTACCATTTCCCTGTTTTTGTATGTATGCTTCGACTGATTACAGTACTACTTTCATCAGCAAAAACAACTTTTTTTGCGTATTAGACGGAAGATTGATTACATTTATGGGGATCAATAGTCGACCTAAGACGACTGAGCCTTGGGGAACACCATATGCTGTAAGACTGAGCCTTGGGGAACACCATATGCTGTTTCTGCCCAATCATAATTACATACACATATTATATTGTTTGAATTACTTTGACTGGTTATCTGTGAATGGTCTCTCCCTCAGTTTTAAAGACGCAGCGTATTTAATTCTGCACATACAGTGGTACTACACCAATGTTAAGCGTAACAAATTGTGAGGAAATAATAAATAGGATGGAAACTTGAAGATTGTTAAGTGTCCGTATTCATGGGAATTTAAAACGGAGAGTCCGCAGCTCGTGGTCGTGCGGTAGCGTTCTCGCTTCCCACGCCCGGGTTCCCGGGTTCGATTCCCGGCGGGGTCAGAGATTTTCTCTGCCTCGAGATGACTGGGTGTTGTGTGATGTCGTTAGGTTTGAGTAGTTCTAAGTTCTAGGGGACTGATGACCATAGATGTTAAGTCCCATAGTGCTCAGAGCCATTTGAACCATTTTTTTTTTTTTTAAACGGGGAAAGTGTACGTTTTGGAACTCCTTAAACAACTTATTTCAGCCACATTTGGACTTAGATTGATTGAAAATCTGGGGAGAGGCATCTCATTAAGTTGACGATTTTGCATATTTTCACTCAATAATCACATATGAAATAAAATTCTGGGTAACTCATATTTATAAAAGAAAGTCTTCATTGTTCAAAAAGGTGCTGTAAGAATAGTCATCATCATCTTGTAGACAAATCAAAGGAGTTGGATATTCTGATTATTGCTTTACAATATTTTTATTCCCTCAAGTAGTTTATTGTAAATAGTCCACTACAATTAAAAAGGAAGAATGATGCACATATTTACAACAACAAAAGGAAAAATGGCATACATTACTACACGTTAAGGTTGTATTTAGCACAAGAAGGGGTGTACAATGTTGCAACTAAACTTTTCGATCACTTAACCAGAGATATAAAAGGTCTGAGACTATCGCAAAATAAAATTTGAAAACAAACTGAAAAAGTTTCTCCTTGACAATTCCTATACCGTAGAAGAATTTCTATTATTCTAATTTGTAAGTGATGGTGGATAGGAATTTCTTAACTCGCATCTGGGTATTAAAAAAAAATCTGTCATGTCTCCACGTAGACCGACATTACCGCTCTTATTTCGTACAGTCGACTGAGCCATACACGCTACTTCACTGCTATGCCTTACGTCAGCGGTGGAGGGCAGCATGGTCGTCTGGTGCTATTCTACACCATCTACAACTATGGAAAGAGACCAGTGTGATCTTTAGAGTGCATGACTAATACTTTTTCTGGTGAGCTTTTATAAGTAACAGTACACAAGTATGTTTCGGAGTGTTTGGTTCTATCGTATGGTGTTTTGGTTCTGCATTTGCACTTTCATGTGGTTTTTCACACTGTAACTGTGTAATAGGTATCTGGTCTTGCCACTAACATAGTCAGCGCCCATATTTCACGTTTAGTTTACGATTTTTCATGAGTATGTTTATTGAAAACAACTTTCATTTGCTCAACGTTAGTTTAGAAACCACACGAGAAATAAAATTCGAAATGAAAAGATCGGGTAATAAGTTAGGTTTCTTTAGAGTTGGGAGATGTAAGTAATCTTTTCAAACTGTTACTTGATCATAAAATAGGTAGTTTACACAATGATGTAATGATCCACGTATTTGGGCGAACTGATCGGCCACCCAGGGTTGCTACGAGGTGATGTGTGTTTGACGTACGGTTGAACGCAAGCGGATACAGGGCACAGGGCGCGCCGCTGCCAACCTGGCTAGTTGACCATTTCCGTCCCAGGAGAGTTCAGGTGTAGAGACAGTATGCGCGTCTTAGAAAACGGGTAGATCCCGGAGCTGGGAATTTGGATGGCTAATGTTCGCATTGCCTTTGTGAAGAATAAGCTCCAGGAAATGCCGGTGTGACAGACACACATAAATATGGCCAAGTTACAGTTCTTTGAGATTCGACAATGAATCACATTAAATATTAATGCAAATCTGTATAATAAATTTGGGTTCTCAATAAATGAGTTGCATCCAGTGACGCAAGAACATTTCAATATCTTTGAAACTGTAGAGGTTAGTAATGCAGAATGAATAAACATTTTGACTATGAACCTCTGAATTAACAACTGTTAATCGCTTCATGCGAGTTCAACAAACGCCATCTCAGTTCACAGCATTGCATTGTAGCTATCATCCCTGAAAGCTATGCATCTGCCTCTATTTTATTTCTTGATTAATTATGTCTTTGACGACAGCTGTGGCCGAGCGGTTCAAGGCGCTTCAGTCCGGAACTGCGCTGCTGCTACCGTCGCAGGTTCGAATCTTGCCTTGAGTATGGATGTGTGTGATGTTCTTAGGTTAGTTAGGTTTAAGTAGTTCTAAGTCTATGGGACTAATGACCTCAGATGTTAAGTCTCATAGTGCTTAGAGCCATTTGGACCATTTTTCATTACGGAAATGTTTGTTACAACATCATATTCTCTACATTTACACAGCAAATGAACACAGCACGAATACCTGATATTTTTCATACTTGTGTATTTATTTAAAGAACTGTTTACCATTTTGCCAATAACTTTATTTAATTGTTGAAAATGTTGTCACTTGCCTCGGCTGACACGTCTATTGTAAACCGTGCAAAATGCTTCTGTCAAGCAGGCATAAATAATTGTTTAAACAACAGTTAACAATAATCTGTAGTTATTTAACGTGAGAGCACTTGTGAAAGACCACTGGTTTATTGATTTGTGAACCTACTATTACTTGTATTTATATCGTAAATGATCTGAGTGTAACAGAATGTTTCATTATTTAAAGATTGTTGTAATATGTTACTTTAGTCCGGGAAGCGGTCAAGATGAGTCAGATCATGTCTGTAGCTCGTAAGAACTATGTATTGTTTGTGGCGACGGTCTTCAGGCCAATAACAGTTGGACAGTGGCAAAACACTACTGGACTGAAGTGGAGCATAGGACTTCCCGATTTCCCGAATGAAGTACTCAGGGGAGCAGTCTGGAAAACTTTTACGCTGGTTTTGGACGAAGGCAGACCTGTCTAGAGTAACGTGCCCGATTCAGTGGTTTAAGTGATTGATTCTGGGTGGTGAACGGCCGCTACCTTACTTTAACTTCTGGACGGACTTTATATTTCGAGAGGTTTGAATGCGCTCCAAAGTAGAACTTTAACTTTTGCCGCTTGATTTAAGGAATTGAGAATAGAGTATGAGTTACTGTTCTTTGTATCGCATGTGCTAATTTGTGAGTCACCATGTTTAACCCTTAACTGTTTTGAACTGGAGAATATTTCTTGTATTGGGATCACGAAATGTTTTCGGTGATTCTGGCATTCAGATGAGAATTATGAGATGCCAAAATAGGTGTAGAAGATGGAGCTAGTGGTAGTACCCACCTCCATCCTTTTAATGAATGGCATCAGATTAGAAACACCATACTGCATTTACAATACTCGGTGTATGCTGATGCCTTTGAGGAGCGAATCTCATCCATCAGGATCGTGAATCCAGAGAGTCCTTGCAGGGTTTGTGAAAACGTACCTTCCTGTTCTGGAAACGGAGATCCTCAAGATTGTTAATGATTCGCGGTGTCCCGTCATTAAATACCGCGATTTGTTGTGCACCACACATTCTAGTAGCGCCCGTGACTTCAGATCATGGCGCTGTTACTTAATATCTCAGGGCACACAGACATTAATCTTCATCATAAAACCGCAGTTGGATCAATACTGCTAAAACCGGGAGCCTACGGATCTTCTTGCTCACGTTCGCTTGATACGTGACCGTGCACTACTACCGACCACACACGAGTATCTGTAGGGGCTACACACAACTTCAAAATGTGGTGCAATACACGTAACGACCTCTATTAAGCTTATCGTAACCATATGTTTCCTCTAACAGTACATAATTCAACACTGTGAATAATCGCTCTACTAAAATGCAACAGAGGACTGGATCATCGCCAACTGCTGATAAACGCTGTAGGAAAATACATCTGGAAGTACTCTCAACACGCTGCTTCACCGAGTGAAGCGTTTCAAGTAAACGGGCAAAACCTTTTTGACCACCTGATTAATTACGCCTTTGCCAAACGTTGGAACGCAATACAGCATTGATCTAGCGTGGCGTGGTAGATTTTCGTCGGTACGTTCCACCAGATGTCTAGGTACAGGTCGGGTGGTACAATACTTTTAGGCTGGTAGTTTGTAGGCGCGAAGCTGACACCCGGTAGTGTCCGATGTTTCCCATTGAGCTCAGGTGAGGTTAATTTGATGACCAAGACCAGAACTTGGGATCAGTGTCGTGCTTCTGAAACCGCTGTGGCATCGGTGTGGCCTTCTGAACTGAACAGCTACCCGCAAGCGTTTTCAGGTTGTCTACAGCTATCACGATGCCTTCCATTAGTGGTTAACGTCCCACAGAATCCCAGTTGAATGCCTACATAGAATAATACTGTCTCCATCGACAAGTGTTTGTGCCCCAGTGCATCTTTGGAGCAGCCGTATCTGGAATATCCGGAAATGATCAACGATCTCGTGTATTTAAAAATTTTATTTCATTGCCCAGATGACACGTTTGCTTTGATTCACGGTCCTATCTCGATAACCGCGCGTCCATGGCAATCAAAATTGACGGTATCAAAGGGTCACCATGGGAACACACAGCAATCGCCTGCCGCTGGTCCAGCAGTTACAGTGTGAACTGGACGGTGTGTTCAGAGGCACTTGAGCCTGACCAGCATAGTACTATGTCATTAGATCTGTCACAGATAGTCACCTGTCTTGCATTACAGAGCGAGCGAGCCTCCAACTTCCCCATTCCGTGACAAGGCTGGATGTCCATCATCTCTTAACTTGCTTGTAGTTTCTCTGTTTTTCAAGCTCACAAAAGAATCACACAAACAACCAACCACTATAGTCATTTCCGAGACGCCATGCCACAACAACGGCTATATGTCAAAAACTCTTACATCGTTAGATTTCTCTGCTTGTAACTCATATTGTCGCCAGGATGATTCCCATCTCCGTCCCACTTATATATTTTTCGTACAGATTCATGCGCCTGCACCACCACCAGGCAGCTCTCAATTTCACGTTCACCAGTGGTCCACTAGTGCATATATAACGTAATTACTCGTATAATTAAACTTCCGCTACTTGAGAGGGCTCCTATGACACACGAGTTATCGTAGGACAATGAAATGTGGCTGCCCATAGGCCTGCCGTCAGCAATGCAAAGTCCGTACATAACATCATCTCATTCGTCAGGAAAGGCCAGGGTCAACAGAGTGCGACCTTTTGGCTTCACCGAGCCGCGACGAAGCATACGAAAAGATTGAATAGAGCCTTCTTTATTGTGAGAAAATGTTTTCACGTCGCCACGAGCACTCAGCCCGTCGAGTACGACTGCACTCTTCTGTACGAAGAATGACTCGTGATAAACTTCCGCATCATCTCTGATTTCTTTGATTTTCTCATCGTGGTTATTTCACGAGACAGTAACAGAAGTTGCAAGGAAAAACATAGGTACAGTCGTGGACAAAACGGGCGAGACCCCTCGCCTTTTCGTTATGCTGATCCGCACGGCTATAAAGTCTGCTACACAGCATAACAGGCAAGGCGACGAAGTGCTACCAACATACTATGCACAGGCGTGAAATTTACAAACTATCTGAACTTTTTTAGACTGTTTTCAATAATTTGTAAGACTATATTAATGCTGATAAATGTGTTAAATACAACACGTAAATATAAGACAGAACTGAAATAAGAAACGCTAATTGGTATGAAACTGACCAATAAAAATGAATTTCAACTTATCCAGATAACATAACTGTTTCAGTAAGACAAAGAACCCCAGACCGTTACGAATTAGCAAAATATTATCCGCATTTAGACCAGTCATACTGGATTACAATTGCTGACCTACCATGAAAGTGTCCAAATTTAGCAATGCGTGAAGATTCATAACGAAATTCACTTAAAAATCATTCAGTGCCACACTTAAGTCAATTCCATTATTGACAGAAGCGGAAAAAGGAGGCAGTAAGATGTATGAAATTCTACAAGAGTGTCATATTGACATCCACAGGACGCCAGTACAGAATAAAGGTAGCGATAAAACGTATTGGGGGGCGAGAGAATTTCTTAAAATTGCTTTACTGATATTCTACCTGCCTCCATAGAGATTAGAACCGAAAACAAACCAGACCTTCCTTTCACTATGCTAGCAGACAACCCAGGCAAACAGCCCTCTATTATTACCCCAGACATGAACAAGCCGGCAATTTCGCAATGAAAATCTGCAGTTTCTGTTGCATAGAGCTTTCTGGACTCAAAAACATGAATTTTCTTCCTTTATGTCACCGCTTATGTGACAATCATTCGAGATGTTTATCGAAATAACAAATTACTGTTATTAGAGAGTAAATTTTGTAGGATAATTTTGCACCACCCCAGGAAATAAACGGCTACATAGCTGCCAAACATATTCTACACTGTTTCGAATTCTCCACTAGACTCGCCACAGCCAGAAAACGTTCATTAGCCGAAGTGTTTCTTAAGCTAGCTATCAATGGGAATGTTCGCACTTCTAAAACGCGGTGGCATTAATACTGGGATGTGAATTACCACGTGTATAGGCAAATGGATTCTATTTGCATTCCTGTAAACGTGATTTGGATCTAAAGCGTAGCTACGATTAATATGCTGATGTATCGACTGCAACTAGAACATTTCGAATAAAGAGTAGCGGGTGTTATTTATGCGGCCGTCATCTTCAGTAGCTGTCGTAGCTGATTTCGTTGTTAGGATTTCGTCACCTAAACCGGTAAAAACGGAACCCTACTAGTCTCACTTTCTTGACCGTCTATCGGTCTACCCAACCCTTAAAACCCGTTTACCTCCAGAACGGGTGGACATAATAAGCGAAAATGTATCACACTTCTTGCGGTAACCGGTCCCTTGGTGGTGTAAAAAAGTGAGCTTCTATGTCAACGCAATCTAAAGATACGACCGTTTATGTAAAGACAATTTACGCGAAAGGTCAAAAAATGGCTTCAAGAACTATGCGACCTAACTGCTTAGGTCATCAGCCCCTAGACCTAGAACTACTTAAACCTAGCTAGCCTAAGGGCATCACAGACATCTATGCCCGAGGTAGGATTCCAACCTGCGACTGAAGCAGCCGTGCGGTTCGTGACTGAAGCGCCTGGAACCGCTCGGTCACCCCACCCGGCGAAACCCTATTCACCTCATGTATAATGATAATATATACTGTCTAGTGAGGATAAACTGTATTCGCCAGCAACTCAGATCGTTTGAACTCGGAACTTTTACGAAGCTACATTCAAACTTTGTTAGAAGTCGTTTGCAATATCCATTTATAAACACCCTAGGAACGTCGTATGCGATATCCACTTCTGAAGACAATGGCAGATACTGCAGTACTATAACAAGTAGGTGGGAATTTATTGTTATTGGTCCATGCATGACACTTTATTTCAATATCAATTTAACGCGCCTAGGTGTTCGTATATGGCTGAAACTAATGAACAAAAAGTAAATAAACAGCAAACAACGTCGATGTTCAAATCAAATGAAAGTCACATGTCGTAATTACAACATAATTTCGATGTTACATCTACATGACTACATCAACAGGATTTCTTTGCAATCCGGACTTACGTGCCTGGCAGAAGGTCCAGGTTATTTCTCTACCGTCCCACTCATTAACAGTGTGTGGGAAAAAGGACCATTTAAATCTTTTCTTGCGAGCCTTGAATTACATTATTACTAAGGCTTCTTCCTGTGTAAGTTCCCGAGGAAATACCCTGATCTTGCTGAAACTTCGCTCAGTGAAAGAGGGGTCAAAAGAAGCGAACCCGTGTCTCGGCTTATCTGCTTACACTCTACCGCTTCTGAGAAAACGACGGTCAAAGTGTTCAATGCGTTGTTGCTATAGTGTAGATACCTCTTAGCGGGTAAGGATTCAACCGAAGCGGTGGCTCTGCGGCTACCATAGCGACTTCGGAACTTTGCGCTGCGAGTTCGGAACCCGGTTTTTCCTTTTATCCCCCACTCACTCTCTGAATTATCTACGAATGTTTATTCCAATTTATGTTGAAACACCGTTGTCGTTATTCGTCAGTTAATTTACTGTGTAAAGAAATAAGTTACAAAGGGAACACACAGTGCGTAGTGGGGCGATCACTCTGTTGTTGAAATAATTCAGAAGCCGAGATCGCTTAAACACTGTCTACTGAATAACCGGTTTCAACAAACTAAAGGTGCCATTATCGGATCTGTATGTAGATAAAAATTTATAAACTATTTGGATATAACGATACATGAGGCAGACCAGATGATTTTAGATCAGCTTGTCTCAATCGTTTATTATTTTTTTAATTCATTAATTACACATAAAGTTAACTGGCGAATAATGACAACATTATTTCAACATAAATTAGAAAAAAACATTCGTAGATAATTCTGATAGAGAGGCACGAAAAAAAATAATAAAAAACCCAATATGGTCTCGAACACGGGAATCAAAGTTAAGAAGGAACGACGATGGCCACTGAGCCAACGCTTCAATTGCGTTCTCGGCTGCAGAAGGTATCTACACTAGAGCAACAGCGCGTTGATAATTTTGACCGTCGTTTTCTCGGAAACGGTCGAGTGTCTGGAGATAAGCCGAAACACATGTTCGCTTCTTTTGTCCTCTCCTTCACTGAGCAAAGTTTCCGGACAGTTAGCCTAAGACACCTGGCGAGTTCCCCTCGTTAGTCGAGTCGCTTTTTACGCCCGGCAAGAATGATGTATGCCTCAGGGTAAAGTGCGCCACTTGGAAACACGGCGAGCGGGGATAAACTCGTTTTCCTTCTTGTAATGCAATCTTTTACAGCTAAAATTTACGAAGTGTTCTTCAGGTTGCCTCAGATATTTCAGAAATGTTTCTTGCGTTAGGCCTGCCGCATATGCAAATCGTAAACATTTCATTTCATGTAACATTTATCCGGATAAGACATGACAAGAGTGCACCAGTCCCTTCTGAGAAAAATTACAGATTCTAAGTTGCTCCACTATGGAATGTCACGGGTACGGGCTTGCGATCTCTCGTTTATGCCATCGATTTCCGTGTTACACATACTTGGCCACTGCGTTGTGGCTGCCATCGTGGAGGAGGCAGTCTGTTTCCTGCCATTGCTGTTTCCGCAGCCGATATTAACCGCGACCAATCATTCAGTCAACGCTAAATGGCCCATCTGGCTGAGGCAGACAAGGGCGCTATAATAGAACTCCATACAGAGGGATTTTCAAATGGCTATATAGCAAGAACTATGGGTCTTCACAAGTCGACGGTAGCCAGCTGGGTCAGACGAAAGGAAGAGAGTGGTAACCTGAATGGGAGGCCTCATGGCCGTCGCCGCAAAACAGCAGCAGCTCAGGATCAGCAGATAGGCCGTTTCAGTGAGAACCACCCATTTGTCAACGCACGACAAATTCAGCAAACTTTGGGTCTCAATGTTAGCTTTAAGACCCTCACTCGTCGTGTAAGGGAAGGTGGACTAAGAGCAAGAAGCGCTGCTGTGAAAGAGACATTGACTGTTTCCCAAAGAGAAGCTTGCATTGCTTTTGCTACTGAAAATGGCGACAAACCTCTCCAGTTTTGGGGCACGTGATTTTCACGCACGAAGAAGTTCGGAAAAGAACTTGTTTACCGGCCTAAAGGTGCTAGGTATAATCGAAAATTTATTTACAGTTGCCGAAGGAATGGCAGGTAGTCGGTAACGGTATGGGCATGGATATCGGCCGAAGGGTGTGGGCTCCTGTGGGAAGTGGAAGGAAGATTCGATACGCGCAATTACATATCAATTCTGTAGAACGTGATGTTGGCTGCTGTGGCAGCAAGATTTGGCGATGATCAGATCATGTTCCAACATGATCGCTCGCCTATTCATATGACACGTGTGGTTAAGAGGTGGTTCGACGACCATACTAATATTACTGAAATGGAATGGCCACCTAAAGGAGCTGACATGAATCCCATTGAGAATATTTGGGCAGAAATAGTCAGAGTAATACGAGAAAAGTGGCAGTCACCGTCGACTCGCCGACAACTTTCTGATGTGATTCATGACGCTTGGAATGAGTTACTGGAATCTCCTAGTTATGTGGCTCGAGTTGTGGGCTCAATGCCCAACAGACTTCGAGCTGTTGTGGAAGCCAAAGGAATGTTTTTTCAGCTCTTCACCAATCAGTTGTTTCAAGATTTTTTTTTTCTTTTTTTTTTTTTACTTACAGACGTATATTTCGTATAATTTCAAGCAAACGAAGTAAGTGGAATGTAGACTGATTTTTGAGGCTTCATTTTGTGACGGCTAAACAGTGCTGCATCATGGGACCCGCTATTTGTCCTCATGTGGCTGAACATCAGAGGTGTAAAACATTTTGAGAGGTGCGGAAGTTCTCTGGAAGAGTAACGTGTTTTATACAAGGAGATGATTTTTAGTTCATTTCATTTTAACCATTCACACTATGCTTTGACATCTAATCTTTTATTTCATTTTATTATTATGTATCTTTTCTTCAGTGAAAGTCAACGGTAGTAAGTTTCAAGATATGAAGAACAACTGGATTTTTTAATTTGTGGAATAGCGTATTTAACAGTTAATATTTTCAACAAATCTGTAGCTATAGGACATATTAAGAAGCAAGTCAAAAATGGCATTGTGGAAAGATCAGGTTGGTCTCTAAAGGGTAACGACGGTAAAATAGCAAATACGAAACTATGGGTAACAACTATTGTTGATGGTTAGGAGCCATAATCGATATGCCACTTTTCTGTAATTGTATTTCTGAAGTTTATCAGTCAATCCTACGACTGAAAGCGATACTCTGTTTTACGTAAAGAATACAACCTTCAAAATTTATTTAGCAGCGCAGAATATTAAATCACAGTTTATAGATCAGGAACCTAATCCAACTGCCTTTAATTTTATTCTCACGGATGACATTGAGACAGTAAGTAACAAGAGAAATAACAAAACTCTCAGAATCAATATAGAGAATTCAAATATCAAGTGGATTCAAAAGTTTTCTATAATAGCGAATAATTGCTTTTAGAGACTCCTTCATGCCTACATTTTCTGTCAGACAATGTTTGAAACTGGGACTAACAAGGTAAACAATTTTTCCACAGATTGTCAAATTGGAAGTCTGAGAGCCAGTTACATAAATTACGATGACAACAAACGTTTTTCAAGTAACTGATCACAGGAGGCATCCAACGCATTTATTGTGTGTTACATGCACAGTATGTAAACTGGCAACGGCACCAACACACAATACCACTAACAGGGGAACATCCCTATCGCACCGCCCTCAGATGTAGTTATAAGTTGGCACAGTGGATAGGCCTTGAAAAACTGAACACAGATCAATCGAGAAAACAGGAAGAAGTTGTGTGGAACTATGAAAAAAATAAGCAAAATGTACAAACTGAGTAGTCCATGCACAAGATAGGCAACATCAAGGACAGTGTGCGCTCGGGAGCGCCGTGATCCCGTGCTTAGCGTGAACAGCTCCGGAACGAGAGGCCCTTCATTCAGATCTTCCCTGGAGTGAAAGGTTTAATTTTTTATTTTCAGACAATTATTATCTGTCCGTCCGTCCGTCCGATACGAGGCAACTGCGACGTAGTATGATGACGCTACATCCAAACAAACATCGAAACACATGACGTCAGTCGACTACAGCGCACGGAAGAGAGAGTATTCCTGCTAACGAGGCTCCCTGGCTGGCACTTGACTGTTCGCTACTTTGGACGAGAGTGCATTAAATATGTGAGATGCATTGCGTGGGCAATATGAATCCAGCAAATACAGCTCGTGACTTCAATAACAATGTCAATGAATATTTTCCCAACTGTAAGGTATCGGAAAGTTTCTTAAGGGGTCGAACGATTGTCGAACATTTGTATGATTATTTCCTACATTTGTTGACAAACAGTACGTGTGGTGATGATTGTCAGAAAATAAAAAATCAAACTACTCACTCGAGGGAAGACTTGAACGGAGGACCTCTCGTTCGGCTACTGTTCTCTCTAACCACGCGACCACGGCGCTCCCGAGCGCACACTGTCCTTGATGTTGCTTATCATGCGCATGGACTACTCAGTTTGTATATTTTGCTTATTTGTTTCATAGTTCCACACAACTTCTTCCTGTTTTCTCGATTGATCTATGTTCAGTTTTTCAAGGCCTATCCACTGTGCCAACTTATAACTAAATCTGAGGAGGGTGCGATGGGGAGGTTCCCTTGTTAGTTATGAAACAACTGTAGCAAAACGGAGCATCCTCGTTATCCATGTGATGGATAAGACGACTAATTCGCAACATAAATGTCAATGCAAGCATCAGTTTCTGTTGGAACATGCTTCCTGGAGCAAATAACATACATTTCCTACGTCTTCAATGCGAATCATGTAGCAAATGTAATTTACTAACATAATTATGAACCACTCACAAACATAAATCGATGGTCACATAGTTGTCAAAACTGTTCTACAGTATTGCCATTGTCCACTGGACTAGCAGCAGGATGAAAACGTTCGCTCAGCTGTGCTGAGATATCTTGCACTGACGAAGCTCGCACTTCGAAGACGCCACAGCATCGTCTGCCACCATTTTATGGGAAACGAAATATCTCAAGTGTACAGTCTTAGACATAAAAACTGACCGCCGGCCGGCCGCCACAGAGACTAAGTCCGAGTCGTTCACTTAACGTGGCTAATGAAACTCTAAGTCCGGCCATCTGCACAATCTGGCAACACTGTTAGATGCGAAAGTGTTAGGAGGAATTGTTGTTTACTTCCGAGATGTTCTCGGATTGTGTGAGCCCATGGTCTAGTGGCAGAGCGGTCCCCCTATTTGTGAGCACATTACCCAAACTATGGCACCGCCATCCGGACAGTCTGACGAGTTTGTTAATAGAAGAACTAGCACCACCCTCCCTGTTGCCAACTGTGCCGATACACCACGTCCCCTCCTCGCTCTTCTACATCGGTGTCTTTTACCTCGAACTCAGTTACGTTCGACTTGCCTTACCAGCGACCCAACTGGCGTTGGCAAAGACGGTTTATCGGGTCCTGCAACGTGGACGACCCGATAACGTCGTGGAGAGGAAGCACCCGAACGTCAACTGGCGAGTAGTGTGGAGGACAATTCATCACGTAACGTTGGACACTGACGTCACGGCGATGTGGTATATCACTGTCAACGGTAAGCAGGCGACCAGATCAAGGCTACATGCGATCCACTTGGTAGACTCACCCACGTGCACGAGCTGTGGCGTTCAAGACGACGATGAACACCGTCTTAGCTGTGGTGAGTCGGCGGCAGTGTGGCACTTAGTGAGGCAAATGTCAGCATACTTCCTTCCAGTAACGCCGAATCATATCGGCCCCAAGAGTATCTTATTCACGGATAAGACGTATTACCCACGCACTAAAACTAATTCAATGACGTGGCTTCGTGGACATGCATTGCATTATTTGTTTCAAGACTGCACTAAGGATACTTTAGGCTTTTGGGACTATTTGCAGGAACGACATTGCAAGATCCTTCGTAACCCAAAGTATCGACAATATTATTCCAGTTATTTGTGGAGTGCGTTCCACGACCCTCCACGTAGCTGGAACATCACGGGTAAGAGAAGCTAAAATTACACTACACGGTACAACGTGGGATCTACCTTGGTCATTATGAGAAGTCATACCTGGATGATACAGCAGATGGAGAGTTTCGTCGTGAACCCTCACACTCTGTAGCAGTATTTGCCCCATTTACTCTTTTTGTCGCCGGTGTGATAAAGGTTTTCGCAGTTTTTGTTTCCCATGCAGTGCAAGATGTAGCATTGGTTAATGGTGGCATGGATTGCACCCTTCAGTTTTGTTTCATGGTTTCCTTAGCCACGCACTTTGTTCTCTTTCTTTATGCCTTTTTCTCCAACCATTAGCATGTTTTTAGTATTGTGCGTCCCTAGCTCGACGCAACGAGTGCACTTACTACTTTTCAGTTCCTTACTGTTAAAAAAAAAAGTGGTAATCTTCGTGCATTCTAAACTTATGGTCGCCTGTTCGCGTCCGACTGTCTTTTTTTTTTTTACCACACTTCGGTCTAAAGTTATGAGTCTGATTGAGCATCGAAGATAATTCGCTAAACATTCTACCCACCAGCAATAACAAGTATTCCAGAAACAACTCCGCAGGACAGCTCGTGGATGCGTCGCGATCATAACAGCTTACGCTCGAGCGTTTCCTCGCGCTGCAGCGGCTACCGGCCACCGGCCAGACGCCACCCGCCGACTGAAATCCGGGGCCGCCCATGTGAATGCGGCGCCACGCTTTCAGTGTATGTATCAACTGTCATTTTCGAATTTGAAGTTCTAGTTATCAACTTGCATACTTGACAATCATGAAATACAGTTAAGCATTGTAAAATTGAGTCGCAAGTGGTAGTAGGTGTAGCATCTGCAACACAACGTTTACTTTTGGTATAACAGAGGGGTGAATGCAGAGGAGGCAGCTAGAAAGATTTGAACTGTGTTTGGAGTGAGTGCTTTTGAGAAAAATACGCCAGAAAAAGATATTCGTGTTTTAACAAAGATCGTTCTGGAATGAATGGTGTTCCACATTAAGGAAGTCTCGACTACTGATATATGTGATAGATTACCATTTTACCATCATGCGACATTTGCATTCAACAGGCAAAGTTCAGAAGTCTGGTGTAGGAGTACTGCATGCTCTAATTCGAAACAACAAAAATCAACGGAGTGACTATTATTGAACGTCATCAGGTCACTCATCGAGCATTCCTCTGCAGTACTGTTACTGGTGACGTGTTATGATGCCTTTATCGTTAACTTCCTAAGAAGAAATGAAAGGCTGAGCCCCACCAAAAGACGTAAACTCGAGGAAAGAGTAGGGTGAACATAATATTTTACATCTGGTAAATCCAAAAGTGTGTTTTGGGCTACGAATTCTGCCCCCAAGGTGTGTGCAACACAGCTGGAATTTGTTGCCAACAACTGAGACACCTTTCGCTCACAGTGTAAGAAAATCGAGCACCAAAACTACATCACCTTTGCTACTGCATGATAACGCACTATGTTGATTTGAGAAACAAAACTATCTAGGAGATTGATAGGAAAGTCGTCTCTCAGACACTTGTATTGATAGGGAGGTCCTCTCTTAAGAACTTGTCCCACTCGTCATATATTTGTAAAATTTTACCTTTCCCGCTCTTGATCGATCAACCGTCAAGGCAATTCATTTCTAGACGAAAATACTCTTAAAACTACTCTGGTTTAAAGACATCGTTAGAAACAGTAGGTTTCTACAGGCGTAGAATTTGTAAACAACTTTAGCATTGTCATATCGTTTTAGATATCGTGAAAGAAAATTCTGCAGTTAATTAATTTCTCTACGATAATTACTGTTGCGTTTAGTAAACTAATGGAAAATGCAATTAAAATATTCACTGTACTAATAAAAATTAAATTCAGCTTACTACAGAAACAATACGATGGCAGTCTACCTTAATAAAGCATTAAGTTTCTGTGAGACGATTGAGCCTATTTTGACACGAATTAGTAGGATATTACCGACTTTTGACTTCGAAAAGATCTGTATTTATTTCATTTCCTGTACCAATCGTAAGTATTATGAAAATGTGACATTTCATAGATAAAATTATGTATTCACAACAACAACAAATATGTCGGCAGAAAACAAAAGTGGCACTATGAATCTGGCAGTACCGTAAGGTTTTCACTCTGACACTGTTACTGAAAGTAGCAAGACGAATTTTGCTCGAGCGTTGTCTTACGAGTCCCTTATTGAGTTTCACTGGACTCGTATTCGGGAGGACGACGGTTCAATCCCGCGTCCGGCCATCCTGATTTAGGTTTTCCGTGATTTCCCTAAATCACTCCAGGCAAATGCCGGGATGGGTCCTCTGAAAGGGCACGGCCGACTTCCTTCCCCATCCTTCCTTAATCCGATGAGACCGATGACCACGCTGTCTAATCTCCTTCCCCAAAACCAACCAACCTTATTGAGTTTTTATCTGCCTGCTTGTAGCTGTGCTACAAAAGAATTAAAACTCTGGCTTTCAACAAGTCTCGAAAGGCGAACGAAAGCAGCTTGCACCTGGTAACTAAGCATGTTACCTGGGAACTGGTTTTTTCCTAAAGTGGGAAGACACCCTTTTGTGGTTGAATTGGAAAATGTCAGTCAGACGTGTGCCGTTGGTCTAAGCGTTTCGGTGTGTTTAATTTGTACCAATGATTTTTCTACAGATTTTTTATGTCCCAAACAGAGAGTTGAAGACTCCCATTAGTATTTTCACGTCATCTTGGTGAATTTTGCTCATAGTATTTTCGAGTGTGTTCCAGAATTTTTCGACATTGTTTTTCTTATTTTCGATGTTGGTGGGGACACGTGCATTGATGAGTGTATATTTTTTACTTTGACTCTGGCCATAGTCATAAGTCGCTTGTTGATGGGCCGGCCGCAGTGGCCGAGCGTTTCTAGGCTCTTCAGTCCGGAACCGCGCCACTGCTACGGTCGCAGATTCGAATCCAGCCTCGGGCATGAATTTGTGTGATGTCCTTAGGTTAGTTAGGTATAAGTAGTTCTAAGTTCTAGTGGACTGATGACCTCCGCTGTTAAGTCCCATAGTGCTCAGAGCCATTGGAACCTTTTGATTGTTGATGGGTGTGATTTCTTTGACAGAGTTGATAGATCTGTGTTCGAGAAATGCAATGCCGAAGTTGGTACGCCTTTCGCTACCTTTTCTTGTATTTGCTCTTCAAGATGCAATGGTTTCCCTAATGCAAGGTTTCATTGTCAGTTAGTCGTGGTTCTTGAAGAGCAAGGATGAGATTTTTTGTCGGTCGATTTCTTTTGTGAGATTATTTAGTTTTCGTGTTTAGATCAAGGTATCGATGTTTACTTAAAAATGCATGTATTTTGCTTGCAGGGAAATTTACCAGAGATCTTCGATATTCTCTGTCGTGCTAACCTGGACTCCCCAGAATCCGAAAATCCAACTGCCGCCTGTCGACAGCCGGGTTGTGTACCACCTGGGATAAAGTTGACTTTGCTTGCATAGTTCATGTTTGCTTGTGTTTCATTGGTTGTGCTTGGGTGATACCAGTACCGGACTGGACCGGAGGGTGTTGAAACCTTTGAAAGCAAATATTTTCAGCCAAGCTCATTGAGCTAACAGACGGTGACCAGAGTAGCGGTGATTTTCACTCAGACGTGTCTGGATTTTGGGTTCAACGGATTGAGTAGCCGTTCAGGATTGTGTTAGTATTTGGTTCACCCCTAGTATTTGATTTCCTCGGTACCACCCATATGGGGGAGGGTTTGCCCTATCCGCCACACGCGATTATTATTATTATTATTATTATTGTCATTATGTCTCAGCCACTGAAATAGATGTGTATTGTTCGATTCAGTATTTCCATCACATAAATGTGGGTTATAATTACGTTACATTGCTACTAGTAGACATATTTCTCACTTTTTCTTAGACAGTTGCTACCTGTTACTCCATCATAGGAATTTATGTGCGGAGCATTGTTGCAATACAGACGTTCAAATTATCCGATTTCTGCAATTTCATTTCGATACCAGATCGTTCTAATCGGATTCAGCCAGGTAGTCTTAATGTGGATATCCGACTACGACTCTCATCATATGATAGACTGGGTAAACTACATTCTTAATCGGACTGTTGAATATAGATCACTTATCTATGACAGGGCCTGAATTCTTAAACACTGTGGAAAATAATAATCCAATGTGCTTATTACAAATACGTTATTCAATATAAATATATGAACTAACGAGATAACAGTATATTTACAGGAGCAGAACAAATGTTCAAATGTTCAAATGTGTGTGAAATCGTATGGGACTTAACCGCTAAGGTCAGCAGTACCTAAGGTTACACACTACGTAACCTAAATTATCCTAAGGACAAACACACACATCCATGCTCGAGGGAGGACTCGAACCTCCGCCGGGATCAGCCACGCAGCCCATGACTGCAGCACCCCTGACCGCTCGGCTAATCCCGCGCGGCTACTGTAAGTATACTCGTCCACAAAACCCATGTGGGCAATTATCTGATAATCGGTCAAGCTTTGCTTTGTCGCAGCTCTTTAGGATACAAGCCCATTTACTTTCAGGCTCCTCCTTACAATTCTTGCAATGCAAGGTAATTGAAAAAACTCATCCACTCGACGCCAACTGAGGACTGACTGGTGCATGTGTTGTTCAACACACAATAGTTGTCACCCTCACTGGAATCAATGACTGTGTGCGTGCGTGTGTGTGTGTGTGTGTGTGTGTGTGTGTGTGTGTGAGTGAGTCTTCGTGTTCATGCACAATCAGAATCAATACTACTAACATTAGAGAGACAACCGGCAATAAATATTGCATCAAATATGACTGTAAAGTATGTTAATGCGATGGGAAGTTACAAACTGAATTTTCACCGAACCCACGTCCTGCATATTACGTTAAGTAAGATGTATTAACTCCATAGTATCGTTAGCAGAGACAGGGCGCTCTTGTCGAGGCTCGCGACAAGCGCAGCGATCAGCAGTGCCCACTGCCGCCGCGATTTGTCTATGTTGGCCGAGCGTGGACACTGCAGCGGACGCTTCGCCATAAACAGAAAGAAATCACCTTGGCTCTGACTGCGGTGAGCGGATATCACTGCCTGCGTGTTCTTATAGTAACCAACGTGAGACTCTACTCACAGGTGCCATGGAGCAATTGCAACGGGTATCATGTCATTAGTCATCAGAATATTAACCAGTGATGAAATGTCCACTCTCTTTTAATCCCAAGAATATAGGAACCTTCTCACAGAGGAATGTGAGTTGATATCAAAATTCATCCAACATACAAAAATTAACTGCAGGTCTTTCATGTATGCAGTAGTAGCACACAAAAATGGCTCTGAGCACTATGGGACTCAACTGCTGTGGTCATAAGTCCCCTAGAACTTAGAACTACTTAAACCTAACTAACCTAAGGACAGCACACAACACCCAGCCATCACGAGGCAGAGAAAATCCCTGACCCCGCCGGGAATCGAACCCGGGAACCCGGGCGTGGGAAGCGAGAACGCTACCGCACGACCACGAGATGCGGGCAGTAGCACACAAGGAAATATTATAGAATGAAGTGAGAAAATTAACACGAAAAACTTAAGTTCCTAAGAAGCATATAAGTCATTTCCTCTTCCCATTCATAGCTTTTGTTTTAGTATGAGGTAAAAAAACAAACAGTTTAGGGTTCTGAAACATAATATGACACCAGATTCTTATCGTAGGCGCTATCGGAAACGCAAAAAGCAGGGAGCTGTCCATTATTTTTTCCAAAAGTCTGTTTCTTTTCATGCATTACTCACGCTAGGAGATTCTTATTTAAGGACTTGTGGGCATCAAGTTCTTCAGCAGAAGAAGCCTTATGTTATTGTGCTAATTACAGTATGGAAAAAATGTAACAAATACGAGTTCCCCTAGAGCAGTGATGATATTTGCACATGTCTGTATTCAGCAATGACTGCCAGCTGCCACAACACTTCACATAATACTTGCGGCAGGCAACATAACTGTGCGTTCACTTCAGACTTCATTCAGTAACACGTCAGGAGATGGTTGGAAACGTCAAATTGACGTTGCTTTCCGAGTCGTATTCAATCCAGAATGAGGTGTTATTAAAGTAGTTGAACGTTCTAGCAATTACACTTCTATAATTCCTATATGAGTATTCCGATAGCCAAAAGAACCCGTCAGTATGAAACCATCTGGAACTGCATTAACATCAAACTGCAAGAACTTGAGACAATATGTGGACTCTTCTCTTCGCTAGGTGACCTATTACTGATATTAAGGATTCTCTCCGTCCTAGGCGTAATGGAAATGGAACTTCAGAGGCGCTTTCCGCTATTCTAGACAAACATGAGAAACTTGTAATCACTGCGAGTTACAACTGCGTGATGATATAGGTTCAGGTTCTCAGTAGTTGTGGTGGTGTTATGCTGTAAAACTGCTTACAGCAACGTTAATGGTGGCGCACATAATTTAGCGCTGACTACCTACATAAGTAAAGATAGTGTTGTGGCGTCGTCGCTTGACTTTATTTGGCCTCAGCTTGAGTAATCCGATTTAACGAACATAGTACTACATTCGCGGGCTGCTAATGATACAGTATGACTATAGAGATCATCGTGCGGATATTACATTAATTCTGCAATGAATTGCTTAAACAATATTACCTTCAGCTATGCAGTTGGGATGACTCATTACACAGGTACTATATGTTTCACTTGGTTAAGTGATCAGTTCGCTGCAATCCTGCCTCTACTGTTTGTAAATACTTGTATACTTCAAAAATGGTTCAAATGGCTCTGGGCGCTATGGGACTTAACGTCTGAGGTCATCAGCGCCTAGAACCACTCGGCCACCCTGGCCGGCATACTTATTTACTGACCATTCGTTATTTGACTAAATATGAACTACAACCAAATTCGCATGTATATGACATGGGTTAGCGCCGCCACAAAGGTATGACTAAGGATTGGATGCCGTTGGAGTCCCGTTATTTTGCTGGCAAGACAAGTGTTCGCAAATCACCTCTATCGCCTCAAAAAACAATTGCATCTTAAATATCGAAGGACCGATGTCCACACTGTCACAGCGCGTTTAAATACAGCAACGACGGCAGATGAAAATTTGTGACTGACTGAGCTTCGAACCTAGACCTCCTGCTTACTAGACAGACGTGCTGACCACTGCACTATTCTTTTTTTTTAAGTTTGAGAAAACTTTCAGCACCAGGTAGGCGGAGGCAAAGAGGGCAGGGGTCAAAAATCCGAGGCCAGGCCACAATGCCTCCCCCATACCTGTCACTGAGCAGCTGCATTATTCACATGTATTCCATGTTTGCACTCATATATTGCTTTAAATTGTATAACAAAATTGAAGTAGTAATTAAGGTAAAATAAATTACAGATTGTCGCATCCAATGGTGTGCGTTCCTTGTGGAACATAACTTATAACAGTGAACAGGGTGACGGAAAAATAAATAACAAACATTCATTCAGAAATATATTCACAATTTAAGTTATTATGCACTGGATGCATTTGAGGTCTGTAACGAAGCCTTTTATTTTTCAACAAATGGAAGAAGTTTCGGAGCCGGAGGGGTTATGCCAAATTAGAACAGTTCTGATTTTAGAACCAACGTAAAAGAATATTCCAGGAATGAAAAAAAGTGGAAGAATAGTATTCTGCTTCTGATCAATAAAACTGTCCTCATCTTTGTAGTCCACACAAAGCAATCGACAAAAAAATTTTAAACCATTCCTTTTATTTGTTATTCTTCTTCAGCTTATAATGTTCTTCTGCAATATAAAACATGCACTCTTGTAAGTTCTAAGTTTTGTTTATTCCGACGTAAAACACAAACTGTCCCAGGAGCCACAAATAACTGTTATTCTTTGCGGACGGGTAACATTTTCGGGTTGTAAAGCTTCAGTTATCGGTATATGACTTTCTGCGGTTCTGTTGACAGTGCTTATTTCTTCTTAGTCCAGTTCCAAATTCTGAGTCTATTTTCACATCAGAAGGTGTGCGCTACAGTTTCTACAAGCCCACATTTGTCGCAGTATGGAGATGGTCTCAATTTGATTTTTCATAATCGTTCCGCTGTGGGTATGGTTTCGTTTACAACGTCGCACCATACGGCTCTGACTCTAGTTGGTATAATTTTATTGTTGATATTTTTCCAGACGTTCCTCCAGTTTTTTGTAGGTTAATGTAGACAATGTCTGGCAATATAATCATAGACGGTTCTAGTGTTGGTTTGTGGTGGTGGAAGTCTTATACAGCTCCAATCGCCATAGTACTTTCGGACGTAATCTAGGCTGGCGTGCTACATTAACTGGGGCGTTCCTATCCCCAGGATCTAACGAGAGGAACAGAAGTTTCGTGATGCCTGTCTTAGTGGCGTGTATTACTTTAATAGCATTTCTTTAATTCTAAATCCTCTGTCTTGCCTCTGCAAAGTCGCCGTGTGGAAGGATACTTTGAAGATATTTTGTTTCCAGACATACCAAGAGGCAACAGCAAATATTTTATGTGTAGTGACCTGCAGTATCGGTAAGACTGCTGGGACGTGACAAATTTTGCTAAGTATGTATATACAGGGCTATTACAAATGATTGAAGCGATTTCATAAATTCACGTAGCTCCATTCATTGACATATGGTCACGACACTCTACGGATACGTAGAAAATCTCATAACGTTTTTTTCGGCTGAAGCCGCACTTCAGGTTTCTGCCGCCAGAGCGCTCGAGAGCGCAGTGAGACAAAATGGCGTATGTTGTGGTTGAAATGCACTCACATCAGTCAGTCATAACAGTGCAACGACACTTCAGGACGAAGTTCAACAAAGATCCACCAACTGCTAACTCCATTCGGCGATGGTATGCGCAGTTTAAAGCTTCTGGATGCCTCTGTAGGGGAAATCAACGGGTCGGCCTGCAGTGAGCGAAGAAACGGTTGAACGCGTGCGGGCAAGTTTCACGCGTAGCCCGCGGAAGTCGACGAATAAAGCAAGCAGGGAGCTAAACGTATCACAGCCGACGGTTTGGAAAATCTTACGGAAAAGGCTAAAGCAGAAGCCTTACCGTTTACAATTGCTACAAGCCCTGACACCCGATGACAAAGTCAAACGCTTTGAATTTTCGGCGCGGTTGCATCAGCTCATGGAAGAGGATGCGTTCAGTGCGAAACTTGTTTTCAGTGATGAAGCAACATTTTTTCTTTATGGTGAAGTGAACAGACACAATGTGCGAATGTGGGCGGTAGAGAATCCTCACGCATTCGTGCAACAAATTCGCAATTCACCAAAAGTTAACGTGTTTTGTGCAATCTCAGGTTTAAAGTTTACGGCCCCTTTTTCTTCTGCGAAAAAAACGTTACAGGACACGTGTATCTGGACATGCTGGAAAATTGGCTCATTCCACAACTGGAAACCGACAGAGCCGACTTCATCTTTCAACAGGATGGTGCTCCACCGCACTTCCATCATGATGTTCGGCATTTCTTAAACAGGGGATTGGAAAACCGATGGATCGGTCGTGGTGGAGATCATGATCAGCAATTCATGTCATGGCCTCCACGCTCTCCCGACTTAACCCCATGCGATTTCTTTCTGTGGGATTATGTGAAAGATTCAGTGTTTAAACCTCCTCTACCAAGAAACGTGCCAGAGCTTCGAGCTCGCATCAACGATGCTTTCGAACTCATTGATGGGGACATGCTGCGCCGAGTGTGGGAGGAACTTGATTATCGGCTTGATGTCTGCCGAATCACTAAAGGGGCACATATCGAACATTTGTGAATGCCTAAAAAAACTTTTTGAGTTTTTGTATGTGTGTGCAAAGCATTGTGAAAATATCTCAAATAATAAAGTTATTGTAGAGCTGTGAAATCGCTTCAATCATTTGTAATAACCCTGTATTTATAAACTGAACTTTCTGCAGTCAGTCTAACGATCGCATGTCATGGGCCTTCAACAAGCTTCCGATGACATTAAGTTTCCGCTCCCAATTGTTCGTGGCCAAGCGGTTGGGGTTCGCCCTTAATCACAATCCGAGTTGGAGTGTCTCTTCAGTTACATCTAACCAATGCGCACCTATTGCACTATTGTAAGAACCGAGATGCAGTAATATGGATTTAAAATTTTGTAAATTTGTGATAAGAACTTATGAGAAGGAGCCCCCACACTGTATTCCCGCTTGGGTTCGGACGATATCGTGCGTCTAGCACGGAAAACTTTAGATGAGCCGCCGAGATCCAAATAATTATACAGGATGTTTCAGGAGAAATAGTAAATATTGTAGGAGGTGGTAGTATAGAAAAATTGCAGCAGAAATGCCAGATAACGTGTCCAATTTTTATTTCGTACATACAGCTGGGTTTCAATTCATTTCCGCTTCGTATGTTGGTCCTTACAGGACCCAGTTGTTTACACTTCCTTGAAAATGACTTCCAGCGTTATTGGAAGAGGTTCATTTGGCTACAGGAATGCCTATGTTCCTCCAGCATGACGGGGCTCCTGCAAATTCTAGTCGTCAGGTGACACATTATCCAAACCTAACATTTTCTGGAAGATGGATCATTAAATATGGGCACTTTTCTTGGCCTTCAAGGTCCCTGGACGTTCTCTCTTTGCATTTTTGCCTGCGGGGATGGTTAAAGGCGAAGTCTACTAAGAAAAAGTAAACCCAAGAGCCGATTTGATCGTTCGGATTATGAATAGTGCAGCCCTCATAAAAGAACGCAAAGACGACCTCAGAAGAGCTACACGTGGTGTTATCAAGAGAAGTCAAATGTGCATTGAAGTTGGTGGGGGAATTTTTGAAAATCAACTTTGAACATCCTCATTTGCCTTTGATTTGAGTTTGTTAGGGTTACGTACTAACAGCTGTATCTCTGTCCTCAATAAAAAGTGGACTCATTTATATGGAATTTTTTATGCAATTCGTCTGTACTACCACCTGCTAAAATATCTACTATTCCTCCTGAAACACCCTGTATATGGATATATGTGTGGTATCTGTTCTTTCGGACATGTCCGAAAGAAAATGCTTCATGGCATTCTGCAACGACTTTCGATCTAGTTGTACGGGCTGATGGAGATTTCAGAGCTGCTTGGCTGTCTGAATAAAAGTAGATGCTACGACTTTTGTGGGGTCTACTCTAATTCTCCTCCGTGCACATGCTGGTAGAAGATGCCATGTAATACTGAGCCATCTTCCCTAAAGAGATTCTAGGCAGTACACCAGACCCGGTACTTTCATCTGTTTTCGACCTGTCAGTAAACCACTATATTATGTCTCCTGCACGGTGTAGTGGTTCGTTCTTCCACTGCTCCCTGCTTCCAACTGTTACATGGCAAGGTTTATTGAAACAGCTAGAAGTTATTGTATAGTTAGTCGGCATTTCCCGAGCCATCGCCATATTGATTTGGGATTACGTATATTGTAACTATATCCAGCTATTTCCAATTTTTAGCCTGTATATCCCTGCCGCTGCTTCCATTTTAAGCCACAGGTGTAAGGCGGGCATGTCTAGCGTAACATCTATCCCAAGAGTGGATGTCCTGCTAATTCCATCTGTTTGTCAAAGCAGATCAGTCTCTGCACTTTGCCAGACTCCCTAGCAGCCACCTTCTGTTCGACTTTGTTCATATTATAGGCCTGTAAATTACCAATGGTCTTTTTGCAGAGGTGTATATCCATTAAGTACTGGGTTTAGGCCCCAGTGTACTCTACAGCAGCTTCTAGTGCTTATAAGATTGTCTTTGGCAGTGGAAAACATTCTTTATGTGAGGTGTTCATAATATTTTCCATCCAGGGCTGCCTCTACATACACTACAACCCAGCTATATGTATGTTCAATAAAAATTCGACACATGTTATATGTCACTGTTTCTGCAGTTTGTCTGTACTACCATATCCTCCAATATTAACTATTTCTCCAGAAATATCCTGTATAATTATTTGGGTCTGGACGGGTAATCTAAAGTTTTCAGTGCTAGACGCACGACATCATCCGAACCCTCGCGGGAATACAGTGTGGGCGCAGCGAGTGGAATAATGGCGGGGTGGTGGTGGGGGAGGGGGGTACCGCGCAAGTGGTATGCGGCAAAGATGGTAATTCGCGTCTGATGAGGAGCGTGTGTAGATAGGTGCTGTAGAGAGGATGGTTGCTGTGTCCCGACAGTGCCCAACGTCGGAGCTTCGACTTCTCCCTCCGGCATGGGTGTGTGTGTTGTCCATAGTTTAAGTTAGATTAAGTAGTGTGTAAGCTTAGGGACCGATGACATAAGCAACTTGGTCCCATAAGCTCTTACCACAAATTTACCAAATTTTAAATCCAAAATACTGCATCTCGGTTCCAACAATAGTGCAAAAGGTGCGCACTGGTTAGATGTAACTGAAGAGAGTCTCCAACTCGGATTGTGGTTAAGGGCGAATCCCAACCACATTGCCACGAACAATTGGGAGCGGAAACGTAATGTCATCGGAACCTTGTTGAAGGACCATGACTTGCGATCGTTAGACTGACGGCAGAAAGTTCAGTTTATAAATACATACATACTTAGCAAAATTTATCATGTCGCAGCGGTCGTACCGATACTGCAGATCACTGCACATAAAATATTAGCTTTAGCCTCTTGGTATGTGTGGAAACAAAATATCTTCAAAGTATCCTTCCAAACGGCGACTTTGCAGAGGCAAAACAGAGGACTTGGAATTAAAGACGTGCCTTTAAACTAGTACATGCCACTAAGACAAGCATCACGAAACTTCTGTTCCTCTCGTTAGATCCTGGGGATAGGAACGCTCCGGTTAATGTAGCACGCCAGCCTAGATTACGTCCGAAAGTACTATGGCGATTGGAGCTGTATAAGACTTCCACCACCACAAAGCAACACTAGAACCGTCTATGATTATATTACCAGACATCGTCTATACAAATCAACTCCGGTAAATTAAGCTACAAAAAACTGGAGGAACGTCTGGAAAAATATCAACAGTAAAATTATACCAACTAGAGTCAGTGCCGTATGGTGCGACGTTGTAAACGAAACCATACCCATAGCGGAACGATTATGAAAAATCAAATTGAGACCATCTCCATACTGCTACAAATGTGGGCTTGTAGAAACTGTAGCGCACACCTTCTGATGTGAAAATAGACTCAGAATTTGGAACTGGACTAAGAAGAAATAAGCACTGTCAACAGAACCGCAGAAAGTCATATACCGATAACTGAAGCTTTACAACCCGAAAATGTTACCCGTCCGCAAAGAATAACAGTTATTTGTGGCTCCTGGGACAGTTTGTGTTTTACGTCGGAATAAACAAAACTTAGAACTTACAAGAGTGCATGTTTTATATTGCAGAAGAACATTATAAGCTGAAGAAGAATAACAAATAAAAGGAATGGTTTAAAATTTTTTTGTCGATTGCTTTGTGTGGACTACAAAGATGAGGACAGTTTTATTGATCAGAAGCAGAATACTATTCTTCCACTTTTTTTCATTCCTGGAATATTCTTTTACGTTGGTTCTAAAATCAGAACTGTTCTAATTTGGCATAACCCCTCCGGCTCCGAAACTTCTTCCATTTGTTGAAAAATAAAAGGCTTCGTTACAGACCTCAAATGCATCCAGTGCATAATAACTTAAATTGTGAATATATTTCTGAATGAATGTTTGTTATTTATTTTTCCGTCACCCTGTTCACTGTTATAAGTTATGTTCCACAAGGAACGCACACCATTGGATGCGACAATCTGTAATTTATTTTACCTTAATTACTACTTCAATTTTGTTATACAATTTAAAGCAATATATGAGTGCAAACATGGAATACATGTGAATAATGCAGCTGCTCAGTGACAGGTATGGGGGAGGCATTGTGGCCTGGCCTCGGATTTTTGACCCCTGCCCTCTTTGCCTCCGCCTACCTGGTGCTGAAAGTTTTCTCAAACTTAAAAAAAAGAATAGTGCAGTGGTCAGCACGTCTGTCTAGTAAGCAGGAGGTCTAGGTTCGAAGCTCAGTCAGTCACAAATTTTCATCTGCCGTCGTTGCTGTATTTAAACGCGCTGTGACAGTGTGGACATCGGTCCTTCGATATTTAAGATGCAATTGTTTTTTGAGGCGATAGAGGTGATTTGGGAACACTTGTCTTGCCATCAAAATGACGGGACTCCAACGGCATCCAATCATTAGTCATACCTTTGTGAAGGCGCTAACCCATGTCATATACATGCGAATTAGATTGTAGTTCATATTTAGTCAAATAACGAATGGTCAGTATACAAGTATGCCGGCCAGGGTGGCCGAGTGGTTCTACGCGCTACAGTCTGGAACCGCGCGACAGCTACGGTCTCAGGTTCGACTCCAGTCTCGGGCATGGATGTGTCTGATATCCTTAGGTTAGTTAGGTTTAAGTAGTTCCAAGTTCTAACGGACTGACGACCTCAGACGTTAAGGCCCATAGCGCCCAGAGCCATTTGAACCATTTTGAAGTATACAAGTATTTACAAACAGTAGAAGTAGGATTGCAGCGAACTGATCGCTTAACCAAGTGAAACATATAGTACCTGTGTAGTGAGTCATTCCAGCTGCATAGCTGAGGGTAATATTTTTTAAGCAATTCATTGCAGAATTAATGTAATATCCACACGATGATCTCTATAGTCATACTGTATCATTAGCAGCCCGCGAATGTAGTACTATGTTCGTTAAATCGGATTACTCAAGCTGAGGCCAAATAAAGTCAAGCGACGACGCCACAACACTATCTTTACTTATGTAGGTAGTCAGCGCTAAATTATGTGCGCCACCATTAACGTTGCTGTAAGCAGTTTTACAGCATAACACCACCACAACTACTGACAATCTGAAACATTATCATCTCACGCAGTTGTAACTCGCAGTGATTACAAGTTTCTCATGTTTGTCAAGAATAGCGGAAAGCGCCTCTGAAATTCCATTTCCATTACGCCTAGGACGGAGAGAATCCTAAATATCAGTAATAGGTCACCTAGCGAAGTGAAGAGTCCACGTATTGTATCAAGTTCTTGCAGTTTGATGTTAATGCAGTTCCAGATGGTTTCACACTAGCGGGTTCTTTTGGCTATCGGAATACTCATATGGGAATCATAGAAGTGTAATTGCTAGAACGTTCAACTACTTTAATAACACCTCATTCTGGATTGAATACGACTCGGAAAGGAACGTCAATTTGACGTTTCCAACCATCTCCTGACGTGTTACTGAATGAAGTCTGAAGTGAACGCACAGTTATGTTGCCTGCCGCAAGTATTATGTGAAGTGTTGTGGCAGCTGGCAGTCATTGCTGAATACAGACATGTGCAAATATCATCACTGCTCTAGGGGAACTCGTATTTGTTACATTTTTTCCATACTGTAATTAGCACAATAACATAAGGCTTCTTCTGCTGAAGAACTTGATGCCCACAAGTCCTTAAATAAGAATCTCCTAGCGTGAGTAATGCATGAAAAGAAACAGACTTTTGGAAAAAATAATGGACAGCTCCCTGCTTTTTGCGTTTCCGATAGCGCCTACGATAAGATCTGGTGTCATATTATGTTTCAGAACCCTAAACTGTTTGTTTTTTTACCTCATACTAAAACAAAAGCTATGAATGGGAAGAGGAAATGACTTATATGCTTCTTAGGAACTTAAGTTTTTCGTGTTAATTTTCTCACTTCATTCTATAATATTTCCTTGTGTGCTACTACTGCATACATGAAAGACCTGCAGTTAATTTTTGTATGTTGGATGAATTTTGATATCAACTCACTTTCCTTTGTGAGAAGGTTCCTATATTCTTGGGATTAAAAGAGAGTGGACATTTCATCACTGGTTAATATTCTGATGACAAATGACATGATACCCGTTGCAATTGCTCCATGGCACCTGTGAGCAGAGTCTCACGTTGGTTACTATAAGAACATGCAGGCAGTGATATCCGCTCACCGCAGTCAGAGCCAAGGTGATTTCTTTCTGTTTATGGCGAAGCGTCCGCTGCAGTGTCCACGCTCAGCCAACATAAACAAATCGTGGCGGCAGTGGGCACTGCTGATCGCTGCGCTTGTCGCGAGCCTCGACAAGAGCGCCCTGTCTCTGCTAACGATACTATGGAGTTAATACATCTTACTTAACGTAATATGCAGGACGTGGGTTCGGTGAAAATTCAGTTTGTAACTTCCCATCGCATTAACATACTTTACAGTCATATTTGATGCAATATTTATTGCCGGTTGTCTCTCTAATGTTAGTAGTATTGATTCTGATTGTGCATGAACACGAAGACTCACTCACACACACACACACACACACACACACGCACACAGTCATTGATTCCAGTGAGGGTGACAACTATTGTGTGTTGAACAACACATGCACCAGTCAGTCCTCAGTTGGCGTCGAGTGGATGAGTTTTTTCAATTACCTTGCATTGCAAGAATTGTAAGGAGGAGCCTGAAAGTAAATGGGCTTGTATCCTAAAGAGCTGCAACAAAGCAAAGCTTGACCGATTATCAGATAATTGCCCACATGGGTTTTGTGGACGAGTATACTTACAGTAGCCGCGCGGGATTAGCCGAGCGGTCAGGGGTGCTGCAGTCATGGGCTGCGTGGCTGATCCCGGCGGAGGTTCGAGTCCTCCCTCGAGCATGGATGTGTGTGTTTGTCCTTAGGATAATTTAGGTTACGTAGTGTGTAACCTTAGGTACTGCTGACCTTAGCGGTTAAGTCCCATACGATTTCACACACATTTGAACATTTGAACATTTGTTCTGCTCCTGTAAATATACTGTTATCTCGTTAGTTCATATATTTATATTGAATAACGTATTTGTAATAAGCACATCGGATTATTATTTTCCACAGTGTTTCAGAATTCAGGCCCTGTCATAGATAAGTGATCTATATTCAACAGTCCGATTAAGAATGTAGTTTACCCAGTCTATCATATGATGAGAGTCGTAGTCGGATATCCACATTAAGACTACCTGGCTGAATCCGATTAGAACGATCTGGTATCGAAATGAAATTGCAGAAATCGGATAATTTGAACGTCTGTATTGCAACAATGCTCCGCACATAAATTCCTATGATGGAGTAACAGGTAGCAACTGTCTAAGAAAAAGTGAGAAATATGTCTACTAGTAGCAATGTAACGTAATTATAACCCACATTTATGTGATGGAAATACTGAATCGAACAATACACATCTATTTCAGTGGCTGAGACATAATGACAATAATAATAATAATAATAATAATAATCGCGTGTGGCGGATAGGGCAAACCCTCCCCCATATGGGTGGTACCGAGGAAATCAAATACTAGGGGTGAACCAAATACTAACACAATCCTGAACGGCTACTCAATCCGTTGAACCCAAAATCCAGACACGTCTGAGTGAAAATCACCGCTACTCTGGTCACCGTCTGTTAGCTCAATGAGCTTGGCTGAAAATATTTGCTTTCAAAGGTTTCAACACCCTCCGGTCCAGTCCGGTACTGGTATCACCCAAGCACAACCAATGAAACACAAGCAAACATGAACTATGCAAGCAAAGTCAACTTTATCCCAGGTGGTACACAACCCGGCTGTCGACAGGCGGCAGTTGGATTTTCGGATTCTGGGGAGTCCAGGTTAGCACGACAGAGAATATCGAAGATCTCTGGTAAATTTCCCTACAAGGAAAATACATGCATTTTTAAGTAAACATCGATACCTTGATCTATACACGAAAACTAAATAATCTCACAAAAGAAATCGACCGACAAAAAATTCTCATCCTTGCTCTTCAAGAACCACGACTAAGTGACTATGAAACCTTGCATTAGGGAAACCATTGCATCTTGAAGAGCAAATACAAGAAAAGGTAGCGAAAGGCGTACCAACTTCGGCATTGCATTTCTCGAACACAGATCTATCAACTCTGTCAAAGAAATCACACCCATCAACAATCAAAAGGTTCCAATGGCTCTGAGCACTATGGGACTTAACAGCGGAGGTCATCAGTCCACTAGAACTTAGAACTACTTATACCTAACTAACCTAAGGACATCACACAAATTCATGCCCGAGGCTGGATTCGAATCTGCGACCGTAGCAGTGGCGCGGTTCCGGACTGAAGAGCCTAGAAACGCTCGGCCACTGCGGCCGGCCCATCAACAAGCGACTTATGACTATGGCCAGAGTCAAAGTAAAAAATATACACTCATCAATGCACGTGTCCCCACCAACATCGAAAATAAGAAAAACAATGTCGAAAAATTCTGGAACACACTCGAAAATACTATGAGCAAAATTCACCAAGATGACGTGAAAATACTAATGGGAGTCTTCAACTCTCTGTTTGGGACATAAAAAATCTGTAGAAAAATCATTGGTACAAATTAAACACACCGAAACGCTTAGACCAACGGCACACGTCTGACTGACATTTTCCAATTCAACCACAAAAGGGTGTCTTCCCACTTTAGGAAAAAACCAGTTCCCAGGTAACATGCTTAGTTACCAGGTGCAAGCTGCTTTCGTTCGCCTTTCGAGACTTGTTGAAAGCCAGAGTTTTAATTCTTTTGTAGCACAGCTACAAGCAGGCAGATAAAAACTCAATAAGGTTGGTTGGTTTTGGGGAAGGAGATTAGACAGCGTGGTCATCGGTCTCATCGGATTAAGGAAGGATGGGGAAGGAAGTCGGCCGTGCCCTTTCAGAGGACCCATCCCGGCATTTGCCTGGAGTGATTTAGGGAAATCACGGAAAACCTAAATCAGGATGGCCGGACGCGGGATTGAACCGTCGTCCTCCCGAATACGAGTCCAGTGAAACTCAATAAGGGACTCGTAAGACAACGCTCGAGCAAAATTCGTCTTGCTACTTTCAGTAACAGTGTCAGAGTGAAAACCTTACGGTACTGCCAGATTCATAGTGCCACTTTTGTTTTCTGCCGACATATTTGTTGTTGTTGTGAATACATAATTTTATCTATGAAATGTCACATTTTCATAATACTTACGATTGGTACAGGAAATGAAATAAATACAGATCTTTTCGAAGTCAAAAGTCGGTAATATCCTACTAATTCGTGTCAAAATAGGCTCAATCGTCTCACAGAAACTTAATGCTTTATTAAGATAGACTGCCGTCGTGATGTTTCTGTAGTAAGCTGAATTTAATTCTTATTAGTACAGTGAATATTTTAATTGCATTTTCCATTAGTTTACTAAACGCAACAGTAGTTATCAAAGAGAAATTAAGTAGCAGCAGAATTTTCTTTCACGATATCTAAAACGATATGACAATGCTAAAGTTGTTTACAAATTCTACGCCTGTAGAAACCTACTGGTTCTAACAATGTCATTAAACGAGAGTAGTCTTAAGAGTTTTTTCGTCTAGAAATTGCCTTGACGGTTGATCGATCAAGAGTGGGAGAGGTAAAATTTTAAAAATATTTGACGAGAGGGACAAGTGCTTGAGAGAGGATTTCCCTATCAATACAAGTGCCTGAGAGACGACTTTCCTATCAATCTCCTAGATAGTTTTGTTTCTCAAATCAACATAGCGCGTTATCATGCAGTAGCACAGGTGATGTAGTTTTGTTGCTTGATTTTCTTTCACTGTGACCGAAAGGTGTCTCAGTTGTTTTGCAACAAATTCCAGCTGTGTTGCACACACCTTGGGGGCAGAAATCGTAGGCCAAAACACACTTTTGGATTTACCAGATGTAAAATATTATGTTCACAATACTCTCTCCTCGAGTTTACGTGTTTTGGTGGGGCTCAGCCTTTCATTTCTTCTTACGAACGATAAAGGCATCATAGCACGTCAACAGTAACAGTACTGCATAGGAATGCTCGATGAGTGACCTGATTACGTTCAATAATAGTCACTCCGTTGATTTTTGTTGTTTCGAATTAGAGCATGCAGTACTCCTACACCAGACTTCTGAACATTGCCTGTTGAATGCAAATTCAAGTGGTTCCTAATTATGTTAGTAAATTCACTCGATATTTTTATGTTAGAGTGAACAGTTGCCGAACGTGAGGTCCTTCGTTCAAGTCTTCCCTCGAGTGAGTAGTTTGATTTTTTATTTTCAGACAATCACCACACGTACTGTTTATCAACAAATGTAGGAAATAATCATACAAATATTCGACAATCGTTCGACCCCTTAAGAAACTTTCCGATGCCTTACAGTTGGGAAAATATTCATTGACATTGTTATTGAAGTCACGAGCTATATTTGCTGGATTCATATTGCCCACGCAATGCATCTCACATATTTAATGCACTCTCGTCCAAAGTAGCGAACAGTCAACTGCCAGCCAGGGAGCCTCGTTAGCAGGAATACTCTCTCTTCCGTGCGCTGTAGTACACTGACGTCATGTGTTTCGATGTTTGTTTCGATGTGGCGTCATCATACTACGGCGCAGTTACCTCGTATCGGACGGACGGACGGACAGATAATAATTGTCTGAAAATAAAGAATTAAACCTTTCACTCCAGGGAAGATCTGAATGAAGGGCCTCTCGTTCCGGAGCTGTTCACGCTAAGCACGGGATCACGGCGCTCCTGAGCTCACCCTATCCTTGATGTTGCCTATCTTGTGCATGGACTACTCAGTTTGTATATTTTGATTATTTTTTCATAGTTCCACACAACTTCTTCCTGGTTTCTCGATTGATCTGTGTTCAGTTTTTCAAGGCCTATCCACTGTGCCAACTTATAACTACATCTGAGGGCGGTGCGATAGGGATAATCCCCTGTTAGTGGTATTGTGTGTTGGTGCCGTTGCCAGTTTACATACTGTGCATGTAACACACAATAAATGCGTTGGATGCCTCCTGTGATCAGTTACTTGAAAAACGTTTGTTGTCATCGTAATTTATGTAACTGGCTCTCAGACTTCCAATTTGACAATCTGTGGAAAAATTGTTTACCTTGGTAGTCCTAGTTTCAAACATTGTCTGACAGAAAATGTAGGCATGAAGGAGTCTCTAAAAGCAATTATTCGCTATTATAGCAAACTTTTGAATCCACTTGATATTTGAATTCTCTATATTGATTCTGAGAGTTTTGTTATTTCTCTTGTTACTTACTGTCTCAATGTCATCCGTGAGAATAAAATTAAAGGCAGTTGGATTAGGTTCCTGATCTATAAACTGTGATTTAATATTCTGCGCTGCTAAATAAATTTTGAAGGTTGTATTCTTTACGTAAAACAGAGTATCGGTTTCAGTCGTAGGATTGACTGATAAACTTCAGAAATACAATTACAGAATAATGTCATATCGATTATGACTCCTCACCATCAACAATAGTTGTTACCCATTGTTTCGTATTTGCTATTTTACCGTCGTTACCCTTTAGAGACCAACCTGATCTTTCCACAATCCCATTTTTAACTTGCTTCTTAATATGTCCTATAACTAGAGATTTGTTGAAAATATTAACTTTTAAATACGTTATTCCACAAATTAAAAACTTCCTGTTATTCTTCATATCTTGAAACTTACTTTCACTGAAGAAAAGATACATAATAATAAAATGAAATCAAAGATTAGAATGTCGAAGCATAGTGTGAATGGTTAAAATGAAATGAACTAAAAGTCATCTTCTTGTCTAAAACACGTTACTCTTCCAGAAAACTTCGGCACCTCTCAAAATTTTTTCACCTCTGATGTTTAGCCACATGTGGACAAATAGCGGGTCTCATGATGCAGCACTGTTCAGCCGTCATAAAATAAAGCCTCAAAAATCAGTAAATAAAACTATTCTTCTACTGTTGTTCCGAATCGCATATACCAACCGCCCTTTGCTGCAACAGCGACTCAAAGTCTATTGGGTAATTGATTTTTCTCTGCTTTTTCGGGCCTCCTTACCTCTCCCTCTAACCCAACCTTTGTTCTCCAACTACGTCTTCATCGGCCATCTTCTCCTCAATATTTTTAATTTGTGCTGAACTGTTTTGTACCCTTCTTCCATATACACATGTGTCATGTATTTTATAGAGACTGCATGAATATACACTCCTGGAAATGGAAAAAAGAACACATTGACACCGGTGTGTCAGACCCACCATACTTGCTCCGGACACTGCGAGAGGGCTGTACAAGCAATGATCACACGCACGGCACAGCGGACACACCAGGAACCGCGGTGTTGGCCGTCGAATGGCGCTAGCTGCGCAGCATTTGTGCACCGCCGCCGTCAGTGTCAGCCAGTTTGCCGTGGCATACGGAGCTCCATCGCAGTCTTTAACACTGGTAGCATGCCGCGACAGCGTGGACGTGAACCGTATGTGCAGTTGACGGACTTTGAGCGAGGGCGTATAGTGGGCATGCGGGAGGCCGGGTGGACGTACCGCCGAATTGCTCAACACGTGGGGCGTGAGGTCTCCACAGTACATCGATGTTGTCGCCAGTGGTCGGCGGAAGGTGCACGTGCCCGTCGACCTGGGACCGGACCGCAGCGACGCACGGATGCGCGCCAAGACCGCAGGATCCTACGCAGTGCCGTAGGGGACCGCACCGCCACTTCCCAGCAAATTAGGGACACTGTTGCTCCTGGGGTATCGGCGAGGACCATTCGCAACCGTCTCCATGAGGCTGGGCTACGGTCCCGCACACCGTTAGGCCGTCTTCCGCTCACGCCCCAACATCGTGCAGCCCGCCTCCAGTGGTGTCGCGACAGGCGTGAATGGAGGGACGAATGGAGACGTGTCGTCTTCAGCGATGAGAGTCGCTTCTGCCTTGGTGCCAATGATGGTCGTATGCGTGTTTGGCGCCGTGCAAGTGAGCGCCACAATGAGGACTGCATACGACCGAGGCACACAGGGCCAACACCCGGCATCATGGTGTGGGGAGCGATCTCCTACACTGGCCGTACACCACTGGTGATCGTCGAGGAGACACTGAATAGTGCACGGTACATCCAAACCGTCATCGAACCCATCGTTCTACCATTCCTAGACCGGCAAGGGAACTTGCTGTTCCAACAGGACAATGCACGTCCGCATGTATCCCGTGCCGCCCAACGTGCTCTAGAAGGTGTAAGTCAACTACCCTGGCCAGCAAGATCTCCGGATCTGTCCCCCATTGAGCATGTTTGGGACTGGATGAAGCGTCGTCTCACGCGGTCTGCACGTCCAGCACGAACGCTGGTCCAACTGAGGCGCCAGGTGGAAATGGCATGGCAAGCCGTTCCACAGGACTACATCCAGCATCTCTACGATCGTCTCCATGGGAGAATAGCAGCCTGCATTGCTGCGAAAGGTGGATATACACTGTACTAGTGCCGACACTGTGCATGCTCTGTTGCCTGTGTCTATGTGCCTGTGGTTCTGTCAGTGTGATCATGTGATGTATCTGACCCCAGGAATGTGTCAATAAAGTTTCCCCTTCCTGGGACAATGAATTCACGGTGTTCTTATTTCAATTTCCAGGAGTGTATAAGGTGAGTATTTCTTCTCTTATCAAATTAAATATTACATATCTTGCTGTCAAGATTAATTTGTTTGTCCACATTCAACTTACTGCGTTTCCTTGAAATTATATAAATATAGGTATGTATAAAAAAAACTTGAAACAGCTTTTGCAGCTGATTGGTGAAGGGCTGAAAAAAAAAAACACCTCTGCTGATGCTGTTTAGTATCGCGTATAGCCTCCTTTGGCTTCCACAACAGCTGGAAGTCTGTTGGGCATTGAGCCCACAACTCGAGCCACATAACTAGGAGTATCAAGTAACTCATTCCAAGCGTCATGAATTTGCTGAATTTGTCGTGCGTTGACAAATGGGTGGTTCTCACTGAAACGGCCTATCTGCTGATCCTGAGCTGCTGCTGTTTTGCGGCGACGACCATGAGGCTTTCCATTCAGGTTACCACTCTCTTCCTTTCGTCTGACCCAGCTGGCTACCGTCGACTTGTGAAGACCCATAGTTCTTGCTATATAGCCATTTGAAAATCCCTCTGTATGGAGTTCTATTATAGCGCCCTTGTCCGCCTCAGCCAGATGAGCCATTTAGCGTTGACTGAATGATTGGTCGCGGTTAATATCGGCTGCGGAAACAGCGATGGCAGGAAACATACTGCCTCCTCCACGATGGCAGCCACAACGCAGTGGCCAAGTATGTGTAACACGGAAATCGATGGCATAAACGAGAGATCGCAAGCCCGTACCCGTGTCATTACATAGTGGAGCAACTTAGAATCTGTAATTTTTCTCAGAAGGGACTGGTGCACTCTTGTCATGTCTTATTCTGATAAATGTTACATGAAATGAAATGTTTACGTTTTGCATATGCGGCAGGCCTAACGCAAGAAACATTTCTGAAATATTTGAGGCAACCTGAAGAACACTTCGTGAATTTTATCTGTAGAAGGTTGCCTTATAAGAAGGAAAACGTGTTTATCCCCGCTCGCCGTGTTTCCAAGTGGCGCAGTTTACTCTGAAGCATACATAATTCTCGCCGGGCGTAAGAAGCGAATCGACTAACGAGGGGAACTCGCCAAGTGTCATAGGCTGATTGTCCGGAAACTTTGCTCAGTGAAGGAGAGGACAAATTAAGCGAACATGTGTTTGGGCTTATCTGCAGTCACTCGACCGTTTCCGAGAAAACGACGGTCAAAGTTATCAACGCGCTGTTGCTCTAGTGTAGATACCTTCTGCAGCCGAGAACGCAATTGAAGCGTTGGCTCAGTGGCTACCGTCGTTCCTTCTTAACTTTGATTCCCGTGTTCGAGAACATATTGGGTTTTTTATTATTTTTTTTCGTGCCTCTCTATCAGAATTATCTACGAATGTTTTTTCTAATTTATGTTGAAATAATGTTGTCATTATTCGCCAATTAACTTTATGTGTAATTAATGAATTAAAAAAAATAATAAACGAATGAGGCAAGCTGATCTAAAATCATCTGGTCTGCCTCATGTATCGTTATATCCAAATGGTTTATAAATTTTTATCTACATTCAGATCCGATAATGGCACTTTTAGTGTGTTGAAACCGGTTGTCCAGTAAACAGTATTTAAGCGACCTTTGTTTCTGAATTATTTCTACAACAGTGTGATCGCCCCACTACGCACTGTGTGTTCCCTTTGTAACTTATTTCTTTACACAGTAAATTAACTGACGAATAACGACAACGGTGTTTCAACATAAATTGGAATAAACATTCGTAGATAATTCAGAGAGTGAGTGGGGGAAAAAAGGAAAAACCGGGTTCCGAACTCGCAGCGCAAAGTTCCGAAGTCGCTATGGTAGCCGCAGAGCCACCGCTTCGGTTGAATCCTTACCCGCTAAGAGGTATCTACACTATAGCAACAACGCATTGAACACTTTGACCGTCGTTTTCTCAGAAGCGGTAGAGTGTAAGCAGATAAGCCGAGACACCTGTTCGCTTATTTTGACCCCTCTTTCACTGAGCGAAGTTTCAACAAGATCAGGGTATTTCCTCGGGAACTTACACAGGAAGAAACCTTAGTAATAATGTAATTCAAGGCTCGCAAGAAAAGATTTATATGGTCCTTTTTCCCGCACACTGTTAATGAGTGGGACGGTAGAGAAATAACCTGGACCTTCTGCCAGGCACGTAAGTCCGGATTGCAAAGAAATCCTGCTGATGTAGTCATGTAGATGGAACAACGAAATTATGTTGTAATTACGACATGTGACTTCCATTTGATTTGAACATCGAAGTTGTTTGCTGTTTATTTACTTTTTGTTCATTAGTTCAACCATATACGAACACCTAGGCGCGTTAAATTGATATTGAAATAAAGTGTCATGCATGGACCAATAACAATAAATTCCCACCTACTTGTTATAGTACTGCAGTATCTGCCATTGTCTTCAGAAGTGGATATCGCATACGACGTACCTAGGGTGTTTATAAATGGATATTTCAGACGACTTCGAACAAAGTTTGAATGTAGCTTCGTAAAAGTTCCGAGATCAAACGATCTGAGTTGCTGGCGAATACAGTTTATCCTCACTAGACAGTATATATTATCATTATACATGAGGTGAACAGGGTTTCGCCGGGTGCGGTGACCGAGCGGTTCCAGGCGCTTCAGTCACGAACCGCACGGCTGCTTCAGTCGCAGGTTGGAATCCTACCTCGGGCATAGATGTCTGTGATGCCCTTAGGCTAGCTAGGTTTAAGTAGTTCTAGGTCTAGGGGCTGATGACCTAAGCAGTTAGGTCGCATAGTTCTTGAAGCCATTTTTTGACCTTTCGCGTAAATTGTCTTTACATAAACGGTCGTATCTTTAGATTGCGTTGACATAGAAGCTCACTTTTTTACACCACCAAGGGACCGGTTACCGCAAGAAGTGTGATACATTTTCGCTTATTATGTCCACCCGTTCTGGAGGTAAACGGGTTTTAAGGGTTGGGTAGACCGATAGACGGTCAAGAAAGTGAGACTAGTAGGGTTCCGTTTTTACCGGTTCTGGTGACGAAATCCTAACAACGAAATCAGCTACGACAGCTACTGAAGGTGACGGCCGCATAAATAACACCCGCTACTCTTATTCGAAATGTTCTAGTTGCAGTCGATACATCAGCATATTAATCGTAGCTACGCTTTCGATCCAAATCACGTTTACAGGAATGCAAATAGAATGCATTTGCCTATACACGTGGTAATTCACATCTCAGTATTAATGCCACCGCGTTTTAGAAGTGCGAACATTCCCATTGATAGCTAGCTTAAGAAACACTTCGGCTAATGAACGTTTTCTGGCTGTGGCGAGTCTAGTGGAGAATTCGAAACAGTGTAGAATATGTTTGGCAGCTATGTAGCCGTTTATTTCCTGGGGTGGTGCAAAATTATCCTACAAAATTTACTCTCTAATAACAGTAACTTGTTATTTCGATAAATATCTCGAATGATTGTCACATAAGCGGTGACATAAAGGAAGAAAATTTATGTTTTTGAGTCCAGAAAGCTCTATGCAACAGAAACTGCAGATTTTCATTGCGAAATTGCCGGTTTGTTCATGTTTTGGGTAATAATAGAGGGCTGTTTGCCTGGGTTGTCTGCTAGCATAGTGAAAGGAAGGTCTGGTTTGTTTTCGGTTCTAATCTCTATGGAGGCAGGTAGAATATCAGTAAAGCAATTTTAAGAAATTCTCTCGCCCCCCAATACGTTTTATCGCTACCTTTATTCTGTTCTGGCGTCCTGTGGATGTCAATATGACACTCTTGTAGAATTTCATACATCTTACTGCCTCCTTTTTCCGCTTCTGTCAATAATGGAATTGACTTAAGTGTGGCACTGAATGATTTTTAAGTGAATTTCGTTATGAATCTTCACGCATTGCTAAATTTGGACACTTTCATGGTAGGTCAGCAACGGTAATCCAGTATGACTGGTCTGAATGCGGATAATATTTTGCTAATT
This sequence comes from Schistocerca nitens, assembly GCF_023898315.1. Classification (NCBI taxonomy): domain Eukaryota; kingdom Metazoa; phylum Arthropoda; class Insecta; order Orthoptera; family Acrididae; genus Schistocerca; species Schistocerca nitens. The sequence continues at coordinate 588,640,286 of NC_064618.1, forward strand.
CGTAACGGTCTGGGGTTCTTTGTCTTACTGAAACAGTTATGTTATCTGGATAAGTTGAAATTCATTTTTATTGGTCCGTTTCATACCAATTAGCGTTTCTTATTTCAGTTCTGTCTTATATTTACGTGTTGTATTTAACACACTAATCAGCATTAATATAGTCTTACAAATTATTGAAAACAGTCTAAAAAGTTCAGATAGTTTGTCAATTTCACGCCTGTGCATAGTATGTTGGTAGCACTTCGTCGCCTTGCCTGTTATGCTGTGTAGCAGACTTTATAGCCGTGCGGATCAGCATAACGAAAAGGCGAGGGGTCTAGGTCGTTTTGTCCACGACTGTACAAAGAAGGTAACTGCGAAGAAACCGTGGATAACAGAAGAAATTCTTCAGCTGCTCGATGAAAGTAGGAAATACAAAAATCTTCAAGGAAGTTCAGGAATGCGGAAGAAATACAAAAAGAAATGATTGCTGGAAGGACTGACTCATCATACAGAAAAATCAGAACAATCTTCGATGAAATCAAAATCAGGGATGGTAACATTATGAGTGCGATGGGAATCCCACTGTCAGACGTACAGGAACGAGCGGATAGGTGGAAAGAGCACACTGTAGGCCTCTATGTCGAGGAAGACGTGTCCCATGACATGATAGAAGGAGTCAATTTAGAAGATGTGGGGGATCCAGTACAAGAATCAGAACGTAAAAGAACTTCGGAAGACTTGTGCTCAAATAAGCCGAAAGGGAAACATAACATTCCATCAGAATATCTAAAAAATGCTACTAAACGACTACTCAACTTAGTGTGTAGAGCGTATGAGTCGGGAAATGTACTATCTGACTTCCGGAATAATATCATCCACACAACTCCGAAGACTGCAATAGCTGACGAGTGAAAGAATTATCGCAACAATCAGCTTAAAAACAAAGGTGCTGACAAAAATAATATACGGGTATATGGAAAAGAAAATTTAGGATGTATTAGATGATGATCAGTTTGGCTTTAGGAAACCTAAAGACATCAGAGAGGCAGTTCTGACATTGCTTGTTGATAAGGGAAGCAAAACTAAAGAAAAATCGAGTCACGTTCATAGGATTTGACGACCTTGAAAAAGCGTTAAATGATATTAGATTGTGTAACATGTTCGAAATTCTGAGAAAAATAGGGGTAAGCTCTATGGAGAGACGGATAATTATACGATATGTACAAGATCCAAGAGCGAATAATAAGAGTGGTCGACCAAGAACGAAGCGCTCTGATTAAAAATAGTTTAAGACAGGAATGCAGTCTTTCACCACTACTGTTCAATCTCTATATCGAAGAAGCAATGACGGAAATAAAAGAAAGGTTCACACATGGAATTATCATTGAAGGTGAAAGGATATCAATGATACGATTCGATGATGACATTGCTATCTTGAGTGAAATTGAAGAAGAATTACTTGATCTGCTGAATGGAATGAACAGTCTAATGAGTACAGAATATGAATTGAGAATAAATCGAAGAAAGATGCAAATAACGAAAAGTAGCAGAAATGAGAACAACGGGAAAATTAACATTAGGACTGATGCTCACGAGGTAGATGAATTTAAGGAATAATGCTTCCTAGGCAGCACAATAACCAATGTCGGACGGAGCAAAGAGGACATCAAAAGCAGACTAGCAGCGGCAAAAACGTCATTCATGGCCAATAGAAGTCTACAAGTATCAAACATAGGTCTTAATCTGAGAAAGACGTTTCTGAGAACGTTCGCGTGTAGCACGGCACTGTGTGTTAGTGAAACATGCACTGTGGGAACACTGGATCAAACGAGAATCCAAGCATTTGAGATATGGTGCTACAGACGAATGTTTAAAAGTATTTGGACTGATAAGGTAAGGAATGAGGAAGTTCTGCGTAGAACAGGAGAGGAAAGGAATGTTTGGATAACACCGACAAGGAGAAGGGACAGGATGATAGAACATCTATTAAGACGACAGGGGATGACCTCCATGGTACTAGAGGGAGCTGTAGAGGGTAAAAACTGTAAAGAAAGACAGAGACAGAATACAGCCAACAAATGATAGAGGATGTAGGTTGCAAGTGCTACTCTGAGCTCTGAAATGATGAGATTCACGCAGGAGAGGAATTCATGACGGGCAGCATCAAACCCAAAGACTGATGACTCAAAGAGAATAGGCCTTCTGGTCATTCACATATTAAAATTTTTTTCGTTCAGTGCAGCTACATCTCATTGAATCTCCTAGAAAGGCAGGTGATGAAAGTACATCTATGCATATGATGGAAACCAAGGTATGAAATATCATTAAAAAATATCCTAACTACGATTGTCCTCCTATTTGGAGAAATATCCACGACCGGAACTCGCCTTGCAAGGTGAAAGCAACTTGGTATAATGCAGTCAATAGGAAAATACCAAGGAACTCAAAACTCCATGCAATACATCTCACGTGCGCGTCATGCAACCATCTAGACACTGAGGAACACGGACTTGTCTGTGAAGGAGAAAGAGACATTTGGAAAATAGTCAAGCAGAAGTTAGCGACCGTCAGCAGCACATCTCCCAACACCTTCACCACTGCAGATTTTCTGACTCCAGACACAGTGCCACATCCTAATACGAAACGAAACGCTATTAAGTATCTAAAAGGGCACATGCTGCGTTATGTCTTGATGACAGAAAATAAAAGTCTAGCGGATTACTGGATGTAGCAAACGACTCAGCACCATCACCTCACACGCACCAATTAAAAAAATTGAATAAAGCTCATTCTTCTCAAGTAGTCATTGTATAAATTGCTTCGAAGCACTGTAATAGGAAAAAGATTGATACGCTCTTCATAGACGTTACCCTTCCACGATTACATATAAGGTTGACAAGAATTTCTTAGTTCCTTCCACGAGTCACTGAAGAAAAGAAACCAAGTTCCTGGAAAGAAGTACAGAACTAAATCCTCATGAAGAATGTAGACAAAATTATTACATTTTAATTTTTTACTCACCTGATTTCATGAGAAGTTTTATGCTCTAAAAATTTTAACTTCAAGTGGAATCAAAATTTTACGTCCTCCTAATGAAAATGAGAGTGTTCATGCAAAGTTTATTTTAACATAACTGTTTTTCCATCCTTAAGAGAAAGATTAATTTTCTTTGAATATCATTAGGAAGAAGCATTTATTTTCTTATGTTAACAAGAATTAATGAAAATTTAGCAAAACTAAAAAAAATAATTATAAAGTACTTCTGTGCAAAAATAAAAATCAAACACTACTGAAAAAAGTTGTATAAGGCCCTGAATGTAAGATCTGATTTCCTTAAATAATTAAAAGTGGTCATCACGTCTGGCCACCATGTAGCGGGCCTAGGTTCGATTCCCGGCCGGATTTTCTCCGCTCGCGGGCACGGTGTTGTGTTGTCATCATTTCATAGTCATCGACACGCATGCCCCCAGTTTGGCGTGAACTGAAAAGACTTGCACTCGGCGGCGGAGCTTCCCCAGGTGGGGACTCCTGGCTATCAGTGCCATATGACCACTTCATTTCATTCCATGGTACTAGAGGACGAAAACTATAGGGGAGGAAAGAGACTGGAACATAGCCAAAATTAATTGAAAACCTTGGGTGTAAGTGCTACTCTGAGATGGAGAGGCTGACATTAGAAATATCATTTATAATATCTTTGGTTCCTTTTTTTTAAATTTTGCTATCTCTCAATTTTCGCATTGTCTTTTTAACTGGCATACTGTGCTAAAACTTGCTCTATTCAGTGCCTGAAATAACTGTTATGTAATACCAAGTACCACTCTTTTGCCTGTGACTTCTGGTGAAGACGTACCTTTGTGGAAGTTGAAAAAGTCACAGACATTTAAGCTTAGCATACCCCACTCACGAACCATAGAACCTGCCGATGTGTAATGGCTTACGTGTGACAACAATACAGATAGCCATATCATAGGTTCAACACGAACAGAGCTACATCTGCGGAGACGCTAGAATAAACTACAGAACCTGATGAGGGGCAGCAGCCTTTTCAGTAGTTGCAGAGGTAACAGTGTTAATGATTGACTAGTACGGATATATTATGCAGGCACTGAGAACTAGTACTCATAAAAGCAAGGGAAAACTACAGCTCTTATTCCTCCTGGGAGCATGCAGCTCTAGTGTACGGATAGATGATGATCGTGGTGTGGTAGGAGCTATTAGGGAGTGCAAGGTGCCAGGCTAACATGAATAGAGATGTCCTTTAAAGCAAATTTATTAACAACAATTCTTACTCAACAGTATTTACAAAACGTTGTCACTGAGCCCAAAACAATTATAACATCAATTAAAAGTTTCAGCTCAGGCTCTATAACTATTTGTGATAAAAAGTTTAAAACACCAACGGCTATTTCAAAATGCATGTAGCAACCTTTAAACAAATTTTTAATCTGCCAGGAAGTTTCAAATTTATAATAAACTTACAGCAGTTCAAACCTAAAATAGAGTTCAGGTAAATCCAGTTTAGCCAAAGAACTTTAAATACACAACGAATTACAGCGGGACTTCCTCATCGCATGTTTTCTACACACCTTTTTTGTGCCACAGTTTAAAATTTTCTCATTTACTGTATAGGTACAAACTTCTTCATATGAGAGCGTGAATTACTCAATTGCAAAAGGTAATTACTTAACTCAAGAACAAATCTACAGCACTAGAATTCATCCGCTGCTACCTCAGTGGGACTACAGAGCCGTAATCTTGCATCTTATTTTATTTCAAACGTCAGTTTTGCGCACACTTCCTGACAATACATTACACACATCATTAGATTGGCGTTATAAGACCTGAAACATAAATCGGTTACACTGGTCCCACACATGCATACAAATAATGGACGCCAGCAGTGCAAACTCAGTGACAACCTTGTAACATCAACGGTTGAAACAAACAAGTGACCAGTGGAACTAATGGCACCCCACAAGAGCAGGCTCAATTACAATTTTGCAAGATGAACAACTGAAACACACAAATGGGTAAGTAATCAAAGATAAGTTACTCAGCTTCTCGTGGAGTTGTTCAGTACTCGTGTGTGAATGCAACCAGGGAGTAGCGCAGAATAGTGACGGCTGTACATACCTCCAACCGTTGCTTTAACCTCCAATCTCCTTTGGGCAACACCAGTATTGTGCATCCGGAAGGCTCTTGTATGCAGAAGCGGAGCTCATTTCCAAATGACACCTTCCCATGCAACTGCTCTCAACTACAACTAGGTCACGCTATCCCTGCAGGTGCGGCCGAGACGTTTTCCAGCAGATGCATGGACTGCTCCCAGCACAGAGTCCCCCTCGCCACCATCCTTGTGCCGCTGCCAGCTCAAGACTCCTCCTCTGCCTGATACAGGCCGCCTCGAGCACCACATTCATACCACAAGCCTCTCTGGCAAAGAGATTCTGCAGATCCAGCGACTCCACCAGAGAGGCACAAAGTCGAAAAATACCAAACTCTGCGGAATCATTCGATTTACGGCACAGATGGCACCCTCTGGCCGAAAATATTCCGAAGTAATACAGTATCTTATTTGGGTCTCCTGGCAGGAACAACTCGAGAGAATTTCGTCATCAGATAAAAAAATATAAAAAAAACTGGTGTTCTATGGATCAGAGCATGTAATGCTAGATCTCTTAATGTGTTAGGCTAGAAGATTTAGAAGTAGTAATGCAATGGTAGAAATAGTGAGAATGTGTGAATTTCAGAGGCGGGAAGAAGACTTCACAGTTGAATACAGGGTTGTGCAAACGAAATCCATTACTGGCAATGTACAAATAGGTCTAATTAATGAATAAGAAAAGAGAAATTCGTGTAAGTTACTGTGAACAGCATAATGAACGCATTATTGCAGCCAAGACAGATACAAATCTAACGCCACCACAACAGTACAGTTTTGTATGCCAACTGGCTCCGCAGATGATGGAGTATTATGAAGAATATTCTGTGAGATAAAAGAATTATTGAGATAGTTAGTGGAGACAGGAATTTAACTGTGATGGGTGAACGATATTCGATAGTAAGAAGAGGAACAGAAGAAAGAATATAGAACGTGGACTGGGTAGAAAGGAATGAAAGAAGAAGACATCTCGTAGAATAGTACCATTTTCCGCAGAGCGTAATTTAATCATAGCTGGCATTCGGTTTAAAATTCATCTCAGAAGTCTGCATACATGGAGGAGACCTAAAGAAACTGATCAGTGTCAGATTGGAAGAGTAATTGAACGAAATAAGGTGAACCCTTAAAAAAGTAATACAAGGATTTTGGAATGTAGTTGAAGAAAATCAGGTGATTCTGAAAGGATTATATTAGGAAATGGGTACTAAAAATAGTAGTTGACTTCTGGTATTTGGGCAACAAAATAAGTAAGAATGGATGAAGTAGGGACGATATAACGTCCAAAATGGCAGTAGCAAGAAATGCATTTCCTAAAAAGAGGCATATTTTAACAGCAAATATAAATTTCAATATGTTTGGAGGTCTGTTCCAAAGGTATTTGTCTGAAGTGGAGCCTTGTACAGCAGTGCAACTTGGACAAGAAAAGTATTGAAGATTTTGAAATGTTGTGCTGCAGGAGAATGCTGAAGATTACATGGGTAGATCGTGTAGGTAATAAGGAGGCACATAAGCAAATTAGAGAAAGGAGAAATTAGTGGCACAACTTGACTAAAACAATGAATCAGTCGTAGAACATTTCCTGAGCCGTGAAGGAATCGTCAGTTTGGTGATGGAGGGAAGTGTGGCAAGTAATAATTGTAGATGGAGAACATGGGATGTAAACATTTCTTAGGTTAAAATGGATGTAAATTAAGTAGTTTTCGGAGATGATGAGGCTTGCATAGGATGGACTTGGGCTGAGAGTTATATCAAACCTATCTTTGAACTGAGGAGCACAACAACAACAAAATAGCTAGTGTGCTGTTCTTTAGGGGTTAGTTCAAACTTTCCTGGGAAAATGCTTCCCTTTGAGAAGCAAAAGAATTTTCAGAAGACCCCACGCTACAGCGCGCATGAGCGAGAGGCAACTCGTTCAGCACCTGCCTGGCTTCCGTCACAGTGTGTGAAGATATTGCTTTGGTGGACATACGAATGGAACCGGTCAGATAATAACTATTCAACTCTTTTCACTATTATGCGTAGAGAGAACACTGTGCAAATGGTTAGAAAAACTGGAAGGCATCTTTCCATAGCTCAACGGGTGTCTTTGAAGCCAATGAGATTTCTTTCACTCCACGGCTATGAGTTACCTGGGCAGCAAACAGTAAATTGGTCAACTGATTGGCTCGAACCTATATGTTACTACCGAGGAGGTCACAGGGAACACTAGTTTTGTAAACACTTAGGCTGTATGTTACGGCACTTAATCAATTTCAACCACCTTTTGTAGGAGTAAGCAGTATAGAGAAGTAGAAAAAATTGAGAAATACGTCTTCAAGAGGAAAAGGAACTGTAAGAAACATGGAACGTGATAGAACTCGATCGATGAGAAATGTAGGTGAATTGCGGATAGAAACGCTCTTATGAGTTAACGAGCACTTTGCTCTAATTTAATTATATGGCCGAAAGAGACAGCCTTCCAGCATTTGTGAAACGAGTCCTGTCGTCCAGGACCGTGTGTCACAAAGAGCGCAGATGCGCTACGAGATGGGGAAATTCACAGGCTTCTATTGTGCTGAATGAGGCCAGGCTGATCAGGCCTAAGCGCTGTAGTGTGCAAGTGAGACAAACTAGAACCTACGTCAAAGGGATACCCCATAGGAGCTGTTTGTTCCCAGGGAGGCGTAGCAGTATTAAATATAGGGAAACATTTATGTAAACTATTTAATTCTGTAGTAATTCAGGGAATGAGTCCACAGTAATTTTGATCTACAATCTTTCTTAATGTTTCATGGTGATCCCAATAAAACTGTAATAGTTTAGGATTTACTGTTGAAGTGACATTAACAAATTTTGTAACAAAGACCTTAATGCTAAAATCTGAAAGCTTTGGTCGATCTTAACGATCGACATTTCAAATAAAAGCGCATCATTAAAATGACAGATGTTGTACGTATCAACTTTGTAACTTTATTTGTTTAAAAGGTACAGTAAATTTAAATTATAAGTATTTTCAGTTAAGCATCAGATCATCATTTCCTCCACACAAAACACATTGGACGATCACAGCATGACATGTTATTGAATCATTATGTAATAGACTATTTGTTGTAAAGTTTAGTGCATAATAGTTAATTTGTTCTTTATTTATTTATCATAAAGCACATTGGTGCATGCCTACTGGCTGTGGCATTCAAAGTTAAGAAGGAAATTGTATTGGTTATATGTAAAAGAATTCAACGTTTGTTATGTAATGGATATTATTGTTACTTTATTTAGAACGTGAAAGTGGCCCAGCTTTGATTGTTTAAGTATGTTAAAATGTAAAATAATGTAGAATAAGCTGTAGCCAATCAGATGCACGGCTTCAGGAAAGCGAACTGTAATAGTCAGTTCAGCGACGATGTTCGGCACGCGGGAGACGCGACGGAGACGGGCAGAGGGACAGTGCTGGTGGAGACGTGAAAGCGGACGGTCGGTCTTTAGGTAGCTAGAAAGTGAAACGACTTAGAAAATTTCGCGTTGTCTGGTATCGCGGGACTTAGTCTCTGAGCGGCGAGCAGCTGCGCGCCTGGTTTTAACTAAAAAATGGTTCAAGTGGCTCTGAGCACTATGGGACTTAACATCTGTGGTCATCAGTCCCCTAGAACTTAGAACTACTTAAACCTAACTAACCTAAGAACATCACACACATCCATGCCCGAGGCAGGATTCGAACCTGCGACCGTAGCGGTCACGCGGTTCCAGACTGAAGCGCCTAGAAACGCACGGCCACACCGGCCGGATGGTGTTAACTTTTCGCGTAGATAACGAGGTGGAGTATCTACACCTACATCTACATACATACTCCGCAATCTACCATACGGTGCGTGGCGGAGGGTACCTCGTACCACAACTAGCATCTTCTCTCCCTGTTCCACTCCCAAACAGAACGAGGGAAAAATGACTGCCTATATGCCTCTGTACGAGCCCTAATCTCTCTTATCTTATCTTTGTGGTCTTTCCGCGAAATATAAGTTGGCGGCAGTAAAATTGTACTGCAGTCAGCCTCAAATGCTGGTTCTCTAAATTTCCTCAGTAGCGATTCACGAAAAGAAGGTCTCCTTTCCTCCAGAGGCTCCCACCCGAGTTCCTGAAGCATTTCCGTAACACTCGCGTGATGATCAAACCTACCAGTAACAAATCTAGCAGGCCGCCTCTGAATTGTTTCTATGTCCTCCCTCAATCCGACCTGATAGGGATCCCAAACGCTCGAACAGTACCCAATAATAGGTCGTATTAGTGTTTTATAAGCGGTATCCTTTACAGATGAACCACATCTTCCCAAAATTCTACCAATGAACCGAAGACGACCATCCGCCTTCCCCACAATTGCCATTACATGCTTGTCCCACTTCATATCGCTCTGCAGTGTTACGTGACTGTGTCAAGCGCTACACTACTAATGGAGTATTCAGACATTACGGGATTCTTTTTACTATTCATCTGCATTAATTTACATTTATCTATATTTAGAGTTAGCTTCCATTCTTTACACCAATCACAAATCCTGTCCAAGTCATCTTGTCTCCTCCTACAGTCACTCAACGATGACACCTTCCCGTACACCACAGCATCATCAGCAAACAGCCGCACCGCACATTGCTATCCACCCTATCCAAAAGATCATTTATGTAGATAGAAAACAACAGCGGACCTACCACACTTCCCTGGGGCACTCCAGATGAAACCCTCACCTCCGATGAACACTCACCATCGAGGATAACGTACTGGGTTCTATTACTTAAAAAGTCTTCGAGCCACTCACATATTTTGGAACCAATCCCATATGCTCGTACCTTAGTTAGGAGTCTGCAGTGGGGCACCAAGTCAAACGCTTTCCGGAAGTAAACGAATATGGCATCCGTCTGATACCCTTCATTCATGGTTCGCAAGATATCATGTGAAAAAAGGTCGAGTTGCGTTTCGCAGGAGCGATGCTTTCTAAAGCCGTGCTGATGCATAGACAGCAACTTCTTTGTCTCAAGGAAATTCATTATATTCGAACTGAGAATATGTTCGAGAATCCTGCAACAAACCGATGTTAAGGATATTGGTCTGTAATTTAGAGGATCCTTCCTTCTGCCCTTCTTATATACAGGCGTCACCTGCACTTTTCTCCAGTCGCTCGGGACTTTACTTTGGACTTGTATTTCGGGATGAGATTATGAATGATCGAACTGTGTCAGCTGGGTATGCGCTCTGGTATAACTCATTATACGACCAATTTCGCTATTAATTTGCTTTCTGAATGAACGTTATTCTAACCAAATCGCAACCGTGTGGCCTACATCATTTATGGGTCGTTAATTTAACCTCCGATATTATTATTGTTATTGTTTGTTATATTAACTTTGTATATTTCATACAATTTCGTAAACTTGCCATCAGTCAGACAATTTAACCAAAGGGTCACAAGTATCTAATTTAGAGCGTGTAATGCGACACGTGCAGGTCGACCCCTAGACGAGTTTGAGCCAAGACATTTCGACGAAGAGGAACCGCATGTGAGCCCGAACATCCTTGGGATGTTAGGTCGCACGCTGACAAAAAATATGGAAGGTCACGTGATCATATTGTCTTCCTGTTTGCTCTTTCCCTAAAAAAGATGGCAAGGTTTGTGATCAAAATAGTGTACACGAAATGAAACAGTGAAATATGCTATAAACCTAAAATTGTACTCTCAGTCAGGCACTCTGAAAAAGCGGCAGAAATAAATAAACTGCCGATGCACACATAAAGGCAAATCTGTGTGAAGCTGTTGTCAGCCTAAGAACCATGTTAGGTACCTCAGCAGAGGTATCTCGTGGTCTGCAATACCTTTCAAAGTGGAAGTCTCATCATGTTCCTAGCAGCAAAGTCAGAAAGATTCGCTTTCGTGCCAAGTTTTAGATCCTTTTATCAGCTTGCAGGCAGTCTACTTGTCAACCACTCTCCCTGTCATGTTGCAGCCCTTCTCTCCATGTGGCGCTGTACGTCTGTGCCAATGAAGAGCATCCCTGCTTAATATGCACTGAACCTCATTCTGAGGTAATCATCTGACAGAGGATGGAGCCTCGCACAATCCCACAGTGATAAATACTAAAACATGTTTCGAGGATACTAGTTTCCGGAAGACACAGATAATACGAATTTATTGTCTCCGGTACAGGGAAAGTGGAATGTGGGAGACAGGCATCCATATACAGTTGGCCTAATGTCCTTTCCTCCTACATACGTTGCTGGTGAACTCTTCTCTTGCTTCAGATTATACATGCAGCAGTGCAAAAACGGTCCACCTGGATCAGGGATGTTCTAATCTGGCTTTAATCTGTGGGATATAAATGCTAATCAAAATCTATGAAAAATATGAATAGAAAAAATAAAATTATTATGTAAATTAATAAAATGAAAAAAAATACGGAACTTGGATTAGTGCCACTACTAAGTGAAAACCATTTTCCTCATATTTCATTACAAACGAAGGAAAAATATCTATTCCAGCTCTTTTTCCGAATTCGCCACTTACTCCGGAGATTGTGTCCGTCTCCGGTCCACGACCGTACCTACCTGGGCTGTTCCGGGTCTACGTGACTGTAGCTCCATGACGTTCCAAGAGAGGCCCTCATTGCAGCCAGTCAGAAGCAGTATGTGTCTAGAAGTCCCCGCGAAGTGGTGTCTATGTGTTGGTGTTCCGCAGTAATTTCGCCGGTGCTGTTTCATGTACTGCTAAATATTCCCACTGTGAGCGGTTCCTGCGAAGAGTGTGTCGGAGTTTTAGCTGTGACTGCTCCAACTTCTTTATTCATCTTGTACGTCTAATCCCTACAAGCGTTACTTCGTTAAATATGAGTCGCTGCCTTTTTTCTTTCAGCATTATACAGGGTGTTTAAAAAATGACCGGTATATTTGAAACGGCAATAAAAACTAAACGAGCAGCGATAGAAATACACCGTTTGTTGCAATATGCTTGGGACAACAGTACATTTTCAGGCGGACGAACTTTCGAAATTACAGTAGTTACAATTTTCAACAACAGATGGCGCTGCAAGTGATGTGAAAGATATAGAAGACAACGCAGTCTGTGGGTGCGCGCCGGCCGAAGTGGCCATGCGGTTAAAGGCGCTGCAGTCTGGAACCGCAAGACCGCTACGGTCGCAGGTTCGAATCCTGCCTCGGGCATGGATGTTTGTGATGTCCTTAGGTTAGTTAGGTTTAACTAGTTCTAAGTTCTAGGGGACTAATGACCTCAGCAGTTGAGTCCCATAGTGCTCAGAGCCATTTGAACCATTTTTGTGGGTGCGCCATTCTGTACGTCGTCTTTCTGCTGTAAGCGTGTGCTGTTCACAACGTGCAAGTGTGCTGTAGACAACATGGTTTATTCCTTAGAATAGAGGATTTTTCTGGTGTTGGAATTCCACCACCTAGAACACAGTGTTGTTGCAACAAGACGAAATTTTCAACGGAGGTTTAATGTAACCAAAGGACCGAAAAGCGATACAATAAAGGATCTGTTTGAAAAATTGCAAAGGACTGGGAACGTGACGGATGAACGTGCTGGAAAGGTAGGGCGACCGCGTACGGCAACCACAGAGGGCAACGCGCAGCTAGTGCAGCAGGTGATCCAACAGCGGCCTCGGGTTTCCGTTCGCCGTGTTGCAGCTGCGGTCCAAATGACGCCAACGTCCACGTATCGTCTCATGCGCCAGAATTTACACCTCTATCCATACAAAATTCAAACGCGGCAACCCCTCAGCGCCGCTACCACTGCTGCACGAGAGACATTCGCTAACGATATAGTGCACAGGATTGATGACGGCGATATGCATGTGGGCAGCATTTGGTTTACTGACGAAGCTTATTTTTACCTTGACGGCTTCGTCAATAAACAGAACTGGCGCATATGGGGAACCGAAAAGCCCCATGTTGCAGTCCCATCGTCCCTGCATCCTCAAAAAGTACTGGCCTGGGCCGCCATGTCTTCCAAAGGAATCACTGGCCCATTTTTCAGATCCGAAACGATTACTGCATCACGCTATCTGGACATTCTTCGTGAATTTATGGCGGTACAAACTGCCTTAGACGACACTGCGAACACCTCGTGGTTTATGCAAGATGGTGCCCGGCCACATCGCACAGCCGACGTCTTTAATTTCCTGAATGAATATTTCGATGATCGTGTGATTGCTTTGGGCTATCCGAAACATACAGGAGGCGGCGTGGATTGGCCTCCCTATTCGCCAGACATGAACCCCTGTGACTTCTTTGTGTGGGGACACTTGAAAGACCAGGTGTACCGCCAGAATGAGACTACGCCATATTATTGCTACGCATGGTGGATATGTGGAAAATATCGTACTATAGAGTTTCCCAGACCGCAGCGCCATCTGTTGTTGAAAATTGTAACTACTGTAATTTCGAAAGTTTGTCTGCCTGAAAATGTACTGTTGTCCCAAGCATATTGCAACAAACGGTGTATTTCTATCGCTGCTCGTTTAGTTTTCATTGCCGTTTCAAATATACTGGTCATTTTTGAAACACCCTGTAAATACTACTAGACAACAGAGATCAGTATCTTGGTATCAGTTTATTGTCCGGTTTCGACTTATCACCCATCAGTCGATCCAACGAGTAAAGCGGCGAAACATATAGAGTTAATGTCTACGTGTCGCTGCTGTACTCGATAGATCTGAGGCTCACTTGAAAGCCGAGCGGTCTCCTCCGCATATCCAAGCTGCCTGATTTCGAGAAATTCCTATCATCATACTATCCTACTCATGCACGACACGATCTGCCATTCCTTCGCAACTACCGGCCCATGCGCCGCTACACCTTTGATTCATTCTTTTCCGATATTTCGATTATGTTCTGAGTACTGCCAAGTAGTGGTCATTAACACTGAAAGCTCAAATGGTTCAAATGGCTCTGAGCACTACGGGACTTAACATCTATGGTCATCAGTCACACTGAAAGCGTTGTGTATTTTAATCTGAGACGCATCACGCGGTTAGGATGTTCATAACGTAACCAAATGAAAGACCGGATCGAAGAAGACAAAACGACTGACATTTATTAGCAGTTATTTAATAAAGTGTCACTACATCAGTAATGAAAGAAACAGGAGGAACTTGATTGCCTTCACACAATCTGTGTACGTAGAGAATGCTTGGCAGACGCGAAGGGAGAAGTAATTACGCTGTTATTTGTTAGCGATGAATTTTGTCACGGCGAAAAAATATTCCATACATTTAGCGGTGGTGTAGTGGACCAACACAAGACAAAATCGTCCAGTAAACAGTGATCCTGTAAGGTATACCTTAAGAACTATGAGCACTGGTACATCTTTTCCACTGTGAAACATATATTTTCTACCTCAAGGTCTTTGCTGGTACGAACGACCTACAGAATGCAGTACACAGATGAAGACACATTCCTCTATTTTTCTCCATGGGTACACCATGCACTAAACATCAGTTAGTGCTCTTGCTGAAAACCTTGTCCACCGTCCCGGGCAAATACGTGTGCATAAATTAGTACTAATGCAAAAAGTTTGATAAATTTCACGCTGGATGGGACTGTCAACTTACATACACCACAAGTGATGCGAATATACACACAGGTAAGAAAGCAAGATATCAACCCCGATTTTCAGTTATGTAGGGGGTGGAATTACTTGCGCCAAACTTGCTTTACGTAACACTAAACGATTTGACTTGGGCAAGATGTCGTCACTTCCTATTGCCTGTCCTGTTAGAGGCGGTAACATCCGACAGAAGTGGAGAAGTTGTTCATGCACGACGGAGCCCATTTTCCACTACATGTCCGAGAACACCTATGACAGACATTTAATGGGCAGCCGATTGGTTGGGGAGGTCCAGTACGTTCGTCAGCTCCTTCGCACTGTCTTAATCCCACTGATTATTGATTGTGGGCCACGTGAAATATTTGAGCTGCGTTAATGATTTAAAAACCTAAAGAAGCCCGTCATCAGTGCCTGTCAGCTCACCCATGACAAATTTGCAGTTTTTCAGAGAAACGTCGTTCAGAAGTATGTCTTACTGGCTTACTCTGAATGGACATCGTTTGGAGCACTACATTTAGCTATAGCTCACAAGTGAAGATCGTATGCAACAGAAAGCAGATTACTTGTCGCAACACGAGAATAATGTTTTCTCATTTGTTTATTACACTCTGTGGGTTGCTCGTAACAGCAAAGAGCATGCAGTAGAAGAGATGCGTTTCACGGTAGTGAAGATGAACAAGTGCTCGTAGCCCATAAGGTATGTATCTACCAGCCAGTTATTTTCTATCATTATTTCTTGTTTTGGTCCATATTACCACCTTTCAGAATAGTGAGATTTTATCACCCTGTATTTAAAAAATATTAAATCTCGTACCTAATATTTGAATGAAAGGTAAATGTCCTTGCGAAATCGGCGGGGTTATGATACGAATTAAGGTCCGCCTATTATGCAAACAGTTAGTTTTAAAGTCCAAACGTGTTTGGACATATTGTGACGCCATAAACGGGTAGTTTCAATAAAGTTTGTAAAATGGAAACCATGATTTAAGTAACAATTATTGGAATTAAAAGTAGGCTTAAAAGTTTTCTATCTATTGAAAATTATTACCATATACAGTAGAATGCATGTTTGCGCAACAAATTTACGTCCGTATTTTGAAATATTTGTAGACTCACCAACCAATCGCACAGAAACATCATTTCGTTGTGGATGACAAGATATTTATTAATATAAAATGGTTCCATGGCTCTGAGCACTATGGGACATAACTGCTGAGGTCATCAGTCCCCTAGAACTTAGAACTACTTGAACCTAACTAAGCTAAGGACATCACACACACCCATGCCCGAGGCAAGATTTGAACCTGCTACCGTAGCGGTCACGCGGTTGCAGACTGTAGCGCCTAGAACAGCTCGGCCACCCGGCCCGGCATTAATATAAAGAAATTACCTCATAACCGAACATTCTACAGAACGAGGTGATGATTACAACAGAATTAAAATGTTTAAACCTAATAATCGTTCCCAAATCATTATTTAAACCATGTTTCGCATTTTACAGACCTGAGAAAAGGTGTCCACTGATGAAAGCGCGTATTTGCCGAAACTTGTTTTTTCATTGTAAAGGGTAGTTGTTTACGTAATAGATGGACCTTTATTCACATAATTTAATCTCCAAATGCAACTGCTGTTAAAGCTTCCAAATCAAACGATGTTTACGGGTAGTTTCCTCAGGCTAATAACAAGGGCAGCTTCGTTTATGAATCAGGATGAAAGAGAACACAAGCCGTATCTGAGGGCGACACTGTGGATCGCACGGGTGCTGGGTCGTAAACATTGCAGGCGTCACAGCACACAGCGCCAGGGCATACCGCGCGGGCTGCCGGTAACGAATCCCCGGCAGTGTCCGCGCTGGCGGCGGCCGTAAACAGGCCGGCTGGGGGCACAGGTAGAGAGGCGGGCTACTCGCCTGCAACTGCCCGCCGCTATATCTGGCTGAGCGGCGGTCGATACCGCCGGATTAGGAGCCAACGGCCACCGGTCAGCTGCTAATGCTGTTCCTTCCCGAGTCCGCAGCCAATCCGCATAAGCACTGTACGAGAAACGCCAGCCTTTCAGAAACACACTGCCGAAACTGACACGTGTTACAACGAAACCAACAACAAATACATTTCGTTAAGCAGCGACGTGTCGCAATCGCATACTGATGTTCACTAAATATGCGTAAATAAGCCTGTGTTCAAGAAGATAAACAGGAAGTACCTTCTCCATACATTTTTACATCAAAGATGAGTGGACGTTGAGACATCCTGACGTTCGCATTGAGCTAGTAAACAGCGTGTAGCGTGTACCTGCTTGGCGGTCGTAGTACTACCCGACCACGATATTATTGCACTTGTCCTCCTGTGGCCGTTAATGAAAACATGATGTGACTTTACAGGAAGGATTTACAGTGGTGACTAAGGAAAGCGCATCGTACTGGGGATGATTTCAAGACTGTTGTGCATGAACTGTCGAGTGGTTCAGAGCGTCTGTCTGAAATGTCACGATAAAAACTCACGATAAATCGACCGAATCGCCCTCCCTCCCCAGTGCAATAATACTGTGGTCAGCTAATGAACAACATTGTGGGCTACACATCCATATTATTTACGATGTAACTGAAAGCAATAGTCGAAGAGCTCAGTGAACGTACTGTGAATATTTCTCTGCACGAAGATGGCTGCATTGTGGCAAATTTGTTGCAATCCACTTTCGACTGTGCAATACACATTGATAGTCCCATAGTCCCAATGCACGCAAACCACGGTGCGTAATCGTACCTTTCAGGAAGACGCCTGTTACGATTTGAGAACAGGCCCAAGTCAAGTACAATACACTAGCAGTTGCAGCTGAATTCATTGTACACCATAGTTTAATATGATACATAATGGTTCAAATGGCTCTGAGTACTATTGGATTTAACTACTGAGATCATCAGTCCCCTAGAACTTAGAACTACTTAAACCTAACTAACCTAAGAACGTCACACACATCCATGCCCAAGGCAGGTTTCGAACCTGCGACCGTAGCGGTCACGCGGTTCCAGACTAGCGCCTAGAACCGCTGGGCCGCCCCGGCTGGCAATATGATACATGTTGCCTGAAAATCTGCTTCATCCTTTTAACCCTACGCCAAGCGGTTCTAGGCGCTACAGTCTGGAACCGCGCGACCGCTATGGTCGCAGGTTCGAATCCTGCCTCGGGCATGGATGTGTGTGATTTCCTTAGGTTAGTTAGGTTTAAGTAGCTCTAAGTTCTAGGGGACTGATGACCTCAGAAGTTAAGTCCCATAGTGCTCAGAGCCTTTCTTTAATCCTACCACAATACAGGCTCTTTTACCAGTTGATTATCGCCTTCACTTGAGTTAGTGCGCTGGTTTCTGCAACAGGCTGGCGGAAACCCACAATTTCTTGAAAATTTTGTCTTTACACGGGAAGGCATGTACAGTTGTTACATAATTCGCATGTATGGAAGGACGAGTACTTAGGTACGAGGGTTGTAGGAGTACCTCCTCCATTAGCATTACCAAAACGCTCTTGCAAGAACAGTGTGCATCGAGGAGGCAACATGCAGGACAGAAGAAAGTAGTTTCCCAACATACCAGTCCCCATGTTTATTGTAAATTTTCTCTTATTGTCCCACATACTGTTGTACGATATTTAAATGGAATCCACAATGAAAATCGAATGAAGCTTTGCGCAGATGTGTTGAACAGTGTCTCTAGTATGCCCTTCGATGTTGTCACGTCGCTCTTTTCGGTACTGAGCGGAGAGTGAGAACGTAAAGACGCCTAGAAAATAGTGTCTCCCACCAAGTATGGATGTCTAATGAGATATCATCTGATTTCATGAAACGTAACTGCCATGTATCTCCTTCTTCATGATAATTCTTGGCCGCGCACTGCAGGGGCAACATTTTGGCACAGACAGTGAGCCGCAGACCAGCTAGCGAATTGAAGGAAAGCACAGGCGGCTATGTCGAGGGTAGTGGAAATTTGGTACAAAGGTACAATACTATGTGGAGAAGTAGCGAACGGATGTAAATAAAACATAGTTGATTTTCTCTGTTGATACTATTTCGTGACCGATCGGACTTCACTTTCCGGATAACACTCGTAGAACAGTCACCTGAGATCATCAGAGAAAATGTGCAGTAAACATGTAGACTGGTACCATGGGAGACTGCTTTCTTCTTCACAGCACCTTGACTCCTGTTCTTCAAAGAACATCTGCTAGTGTTCATGGAGGAGGTACTCCCACGTACCAGAGGGACGAATTTGTTCCAGCATGAGGCCTTGGCACACATTGCAGAACTTCTGCTGGATTACGTGCAGATATGTTTAAAGATATTCACCGGAGGCCTGGATGACTTAATGCAAGTGATATTAATATCCGCCGCCCTGATGAAAAAAAGGGATATGGAAATCAAGAAGTAACAGAAATAACTGATGAGATTAGTAGCCAGTTCTTCCCCCATACTACGCTCCGATTGTAATTTAGATACGGCTCGTAGCAAAGGCAACAAGTAATTCTTTCATCAGTACTATTAGACGGCTTTGGCATGTGGCAGGCCCCAGAAGGCATCAGAAAACATGACTGACGTATCCGTAGCCCCTTCGTAAGTTGCGTGGAAGTCCTTTTGTATCTCTTCACAAAAGGCAGCTTGCTTAGTTTGCGTTTACAAAGTCTGTGTGGGAGGACAGACACTATTAATGCCCCAGGTGGCCTCCTGTGAGGTGCCATTGTGGCGTGCACAATCCTGAGACACCGCTTTGTAACTTGTCAGAGTTTGTTTTGCGTTAAATCGGCATAACTGGTACGTGTCACCTTATTACCAAAAATGCTGTTATGAAAAAAGAAAACAGTGGTTTAATAATTGCTTGGGAAATGTACATACATTTATTTTTGTAAAATGTTGTAGAGATTGTCATCTGAAAATATCTGAGAAGCAGAATCCGGTCAAAGTCAGCTGGTTTACTGCTCGCGGACGACTGCAGAATTGCGGCAAAAATAACATCTACGGCTCATTGGACACCGCAAGACTCCAACGACGCCGAAATGGAAAACCAACTATTGTTAAAAGGGAGAATTAACGGACAGTGTTTCATTGTAAATGGTTTTTCGTTTGTCCCATGAGAAATTCAATCAGTCACTGCTGGTCTGCAGCCAGACTCAGGTAAGTCCGAATCGGGGGTTAGACTAGGGTGTGTCTGAGTCAAAAGCTGCACTCGTTTTGGAGAATTCCGTGTGATTGTTATCGGCTTGTTTGAAAGGTATTTACTCCGACCTGTGATAATTTTGCTCTCACTTAGTGGGGAGAAAAACATGAACTGATTGCTTTGTGTTGTAACACAATTTGGTGTGAAATAACATTAGTGGATAAGTTAAATTGTAGTTTAAGACTGTGAATTATTATTTTAAAGAAGAAAGCTTTCTCTGTTTTGTGTGGCGCTATTTAATGGTAACTGAAAAATAAATTTTGATAAGAGGAAGTTAACTGGAGAGCCGTTGGTTAAAAGAAGCAGCCAAATAAAAAAAAAATGATAGGATTAAATTGTCACACAGCAAAGATAAATTTATCACTAAGAAAGAGAAAATTAATAAGTCAAGATTTTGTCTAACGTGCTTTGATGCTGTGGAGTGGACTGGCCGCGCACATCGTTTGTTGTCCATATGCCGATCATTAATATTACGCGTTGTGCACTGAACTGATGCCCGAAAACTGCATTTACACTTAGGCTTAACAAACTTCAGGGAAGCACAGGTGGGTGCTACAAATTCGAACATCATTGATGTTCGGCAGTGGCCAGCAAACGGTATGTCGGCAGTCTCGCAGTTCTCCTAGCTAAAACATAGAAACGTTGACAGGCTCGGTTAATGTCGTTGAAATGAAACTTTGGTAAAAAAATAACAACTATTCGTATGTTGACGATACTTTTGCATACATAAATACTTTACACACCTTGAAAATATCTTTCAAGTAGAACTGCCTGTTACAAAATCATTCGAGAGAGCGGTCATTAAAAAGAGCGCGGTCGACAAGAGCGGAGACATCAATAGAGAGCGAGCCTCAGGAGAGCAGGAGAGAGAGAGAGAGAGAGAGAGAGAGAGAGAGAGAGAGAGAGATCAAGAAACATCCAGACGCCACTCGTGTTCATACACAGGTAGACAACTGAAGGCAACTTTGCCGGCCGCGGTGGCCGTGCGGTTCTGGCGCTGCAGTCCGGAACCGCGGGGCTGCTACGGTTGCCGGTTCGAATCCTGCCTCGGGCATGGGTGTGTGTGATGTCCTTAGGTTGGTTAGGTTTAAGTAGTTCTAAGTTCTAGGGGACTTATGACCTAAGATGTTGAGTCCCATAGTGCTCAGAGCCATTTGAACCATTTGAAGGCAACTTTACTTTCTTTTTTCCCCAGTCGGTTCCTGTTCTGGAAGCCCCTTGCGTGGAAAAGCGGCTGATCCCATAAAATTTGATTGTTGATGCCGCTTGCGCTGCGTCAGATGCTTTATTAGCCGATTAAAAAATACAATTTTCCTCTTCCGCTAATCTGTATGCTCTCTTACTTTTCAGAATTAATTACAATTTTCCATTATAATACAGTTTAAAGACAATACGCGGAGTTAATACAAACATACAGCGTCTCTTACCTAGGTTAAAATACATTATTCTAGTTTTGGAGCTTAAATTTATTTATGCATAAAAAGAAACGTTTATCTCGTGGTTGGTGATTCATGTACGTTATCTTCGTAATTAGGAGAAAGAACATCCTAGGTTTGAATGTGATAAAGTGAGAACCAGTGTAAGCTAGGAAGAGATTTGCATGTGCGATCTCGAATTTAGTAGCTTTTCGTATAAAATCCTAAACGACAAAGGAAGAGCCATTGTCACTGAGGACACGGAAATTGTCTCTCCTATCGGCTGAGAGCTGTTTTATATAATTTCAATAATACTGGGTCTGCGGAAAATCAACACCTGAAGTGGAATTAATTTTGTGTTTATTTTAAAGTCCAGCATTATAAAAGTAGCGGTGACACCTAGACTTTTTGTTTGACTTTTTTATTTTTCTACTTGGAGGGGGTGGTTTGATTGTCCAGCACTCGTAAAATCAAAGCTGACTTCTATCTTTATAGAAACAAACAGGCAATAAAGAAAGAACAGTTTCTGTTTTTAAAATATGAAAGTAGTCACATTTGCTCAGTATTTAATATTCAGTGATATTCTGAAAGTAAAGTTCAATTTTACAGCAAACGAATAATTTTCAAATCTCATAAAGTAAAGTGATAAAAGGAAATCAAACATTAGATAACGAAAAGTCTGCAAGGCTATAAAAAGCGAACATACTAATTGCCAAAGAAATAGGAAGATTAGTTCAGATACGTTAGTTTACAAATAGAGAAACTGTTTCATATTTCTAGAGTACGAAAGGAGAAAAATTATCTCAAGGATTTTATTTAAAGCCAAGGAAAGATAATTTATTTATTTCTGAGAGTGTGAGAATTTTCAAACGAATAAATACTTTGGTATTCAAGTTATGCAACGATAGTGTTGTAACGTGGCTGCTACGTATGAAAGTTATGTCTGATTAATAACGCCAGTTAAACAAGAAAGTAAATTATATGTCTGAAAGTATGACGTTAATATATATTATTTAAAAGTGCCGACAAGGAAACTGCAATTACCTGGTTCTATGTAATCGGGTTGCGGTTTTGAATTCGAAATATATTTAAACGATATTATCGAGTACGACATCTCGCATTTTTTTTATGAAATAGTTGAACGTTTCTGTTACGTCGTTGCTTGACTAGGTGTGTTGTCGTATAGTAGTGTTACAGACTAGAAGATTTTATTTTTTTGCTGTGAATAGTGAGTTCGAGTACCTGATTTTCTTTCCAACGTATACTACAGTGCATATCAATTTTCATTGAAACAGAGATCGTCTTTCGTGGTAGTTATTAGTACGAACATTGTAGACCTTTTGATAGTCAGATGTGCGATCGCAGATGTTCTAACGCAGGGTTGAGATTTCGACCAGGCCGAACGGTAGCGGGATACTGTTATCGGACTACAAAGGACGGGGATGCTGCCTTCAGACCCTGATGTTGGGTAAGCGCTGCTTCTCTGGAAAGGAAGGTGTTCGTACTCCTGAAGCGATTTTGCTGAGACGCGTGATTCATTCAGCTCTGTAGCAATGATTCTGTTAGTTTTCTTGTCAGATTCGTGTGTAGACGTTATCTTAGTGAATCATGTCCATACTTTCTCTGCTAGCATTCACATGACCATGACCGATTAAGATCCCAGTTGCTTTTATATCACTGATTAATGCATATGTTACCGAGATCCTCAGAGCTGTTAACTTTCATTACTGTCTTAGCTGTTTACCTATAGTCTATCCATAAGCATTTAATATATAACAATTGGTTCTCTCCCATGTTCGTTAACGGTTATGTTTCCCTGTCATATGTGAGTAGCCTGTAGATTTCTTGAGAGAGAGAGAGAGAGAGAGAGAGAGAGAGAGAGAGAGCTTAAACTGAGTAAATCCGGATTCATTTTATGTATTCCGTGTCTCTACAATCCCTGTTCTCTATCATTTAAATAATTACTGCAAGACTGGTATCTATGGTTCATTTATGACGGCTTTTCTGCGTTATCCACAGCGCGAGATTTCGATATTATACATTGGGAAGGGGGCGGGGCTTACGCGCACTAATTCCCGAAAGTCCAGATGGTATCACGCATTAGACCGACCAGTCAAGTAGACACCCACGTCAGCTTCTTGTAATGAGTCCTGGAAAACGTCATAAATAGATGTCCTTTTTCATATTAGGTTTTAGACCCATAAAAAGATTTCATAACGATGTCTGATTAGAACCTTAAAAGTTCCAATGTCCTTTTTTTTAACCGAATCCGTTCCAATATATGTTGCCGTCTGAGTTATCGACCGTTTTAGCGAACGATACACAGGCTGTCGATCGCGCTTTGTTATTTATCCACCATTGCAATATGGCGAAGGATATTTTATCTTTGGTTAGGGACCTCTGCTTTCTTTACGGCGCATTTTATGGACCTTCCTTCAAGGGGAAGTCCTTCTTTTTAGCTCTCTAACCTTCGTCCATTGGTCTGAACGTATAGACGCTTTTAACTTCTTTTGCTTATTAGCGTTCTAAGGTTACGACATTCGTGCTTATGACCTCAGTTGCTTTTGTGCTCTAAAACAAAAAACAAAAAAATAGGTTTTACATTATTCCATGCTAATACTAGGGATATTGAATACTGAAGTGTAGGTGCAATTTACCTTGGGCAACGAAAAGATAGAGGGCGTGGATGAACAATCTGTAACCATACTAAATTGTATTATGTTTATACACTGATTTCAAGAACTTAAATGTATCCCACCTCGTAGACACATTACGTACTATAAGCACTCGTGGCAGTTAATCTAACATTCCCATTTTACAACTATGAATTCAACAGACACACAGGAATCACGTCACACTCTCGGCATCTCCAAATGACGACTTACCTTCTGATCTGAAGAGTATGCAAAGAAATAGCCAAAGAATATTGCTGTTGCAATTTTTTGGAAACGCATATACTGATTATAACAGTAGCTCACCAAGACTGGTTTCCCTGCTCAAGGCAAGAAGGCTGTAAAGTCATGTGTAGTAATTCTATGTATGTTGCAAAGTTCACATACTATCGTCACAACAACTTAATCTTTAAACAGCGGCTTAGAATTACATTACAAACCCCATAAACCTTTATTCGAATGATTATTGTTTCATCTAAAGCATAGGAACTCCTGTAATAAAACATAAATTCGTCCATGCGTGAATGTGGTGTAATGAATGACCAAAAAAAAAAAAATGGAGACTGAACAGATGAATTAAAGAAATCTATATGAATTAGAAATTATTGAAAACCTTATGCTAGACGAAGATGTGGTGAATTCAATATCCCTAGTATTAGCATGGAATAATGTAAAACCTATTAATCATCTGAGGTCATAAGCGCATTCGTCGTAACCTTAGAACATCAATAAGTAAAAGAAGTTAAAAGCGACTATACGTTAAGCCCAATGAAGATCTTATCCTTGAAGAAAAGTCCACAATATGCGCCGTAGGGACAGCAGAGGTCCGTCACTAAGGATTAAATGTCCTTCGCCATAGTGGATAAAAAAGAGCCCTCGCATCGTTCGCTAGAACGGCCGATAACTCAGACGGCAATATACACTGGAACGTAAGCGGCCAAAAAAAGGGCATTGGGTCAGAACATGGCGAACCGTCAAATGCTGATGACAATGAGCAGAAGGTGGTGGCGGATCAGTACTTAACAAAAGGGGATGGCTAAAAAAACAGTGCCCAATACGTCTTGCGACGAGAAGGCAGAGAAGAGGTCGGCCAAGCCGTTGAGAGAGGTTTAATTCCCTGGAGCTTGTTCGCGAGAAAAGAAGACCAGTGGTGATGTCAAAGTCACACCATCTGCCGACAGATGGCAACACGGAGATCGTTCGAAAGGGAAGAGTTACCAGGCCGAAGTAGGAGGATTGCAGCCTTGGCAGCAGCGTCACCAGCCTCATTTCCCACCTGACTGACGTGACTAGGAAACCCACATGAACACCACGATGGCTCCCTCAACAGCGAGCAAGTGGAACTTTTCTAGGACCTGTTGCACTGAGGGATGGTTTGTGTACACCGCACAGAGGCTGTGAGAGGCACTGAGAGAATCGGGACATATGACACAATTAAAAAGCCTATGTCGTCAGATGTACCGTGTGGCCTGATAGAGGACGAAGAGCTGTCGTGTAAATACTGTTCCGAAAGCCAATACCGAAAATGATCTGTGCCAAAGACGAAGGCACACCCGATATCACCATCAGTCTTAGAGGTATCAGCGTACACGAAATGCTATCGCTAAGTTGCTTGTGAAGGTCGAGAAAATTACATGCATAGATCGAATCCGGAGTAGTTTTCTTGGGAAGCGAATAAAGTCCGAGAAGGACATGGACCGCCGCCGAAGCCAAGGTGGTGTAGGGTCACACCCATTGGGTATGTGGCAATTAGGGTGAAGTTAATCTGCCGGAGCAGTAGCTGAATGTGAACTCCGGGAGGCAACAGAGAAGTAGGGCGTGCCCCAAACTGGCGGTCAAGGGAGTCATTTAAAAACAGGGCATAGGATGAGGCATAGGATGGGTGACCAGGCATGGCAAGAAAGCGGCATGCGTATCCGCTGAGGAGAAAATCACGCCGATATGACAGTGGTAGTTAAGCATCTTCTGCACAAAGACTCTCAACTAGAATAGCGCTTAGGGTGCTAGTGGCTAAACACATTCCACAATGCTGGATTGTGTTAAGATAGCGTATGATGGACGGATGTGCAGATGAAACACTGGTAGTCTAGTTTCGAACGAACAAAAGACCCTATAAATGGAAGAGGGTGGTCCGATTCCCTACCTAATAAGTACCGTTTAAGGCACGTAGGACATTGACGAACCAGATACAGAGAGCAGGCAGGCAAGACGGGAGGACCAAGAAAGTTTTGTATCAAGCATGAGCCACAGGAATTACGTAGTTTCAGTGAACGGAAGAGTAACAGGCCCAAGATGTAAGAGCGGTGGAAGAAACCTGTTGCACCGCCATACATTCATGGAAACGGTTTTGTCAGTGGAAAAGCGAAAGCCATTGTCGATGCTCCAGGAAATACCACTGAAGACGCCGCTCAAGGAGACAAGTCCTTGGAGAACTGCAATAGATCGCAGAAATACCTGGCGGGAGACAGTCCATGATAGGGTTAGTGGCTATAGCAAAGAGGACGACGCTCAGGGCAGTATCTTGAGGCACCCCGTTCTCCTGGATGAAGTTATCCGACAAGGCCAAATCCATACGCACCTTGAAAACTCGGAAACGGGGCAGCCGGCCTCGGAAGCCCCGCTTTTATAGAGTACGGAGGTTAGTAGTCCTCTAGAATGTGTCTTTACGGCCACAGTCTGATATTTCTGCAGAAAATCGTTCATGACGTGGGTTGACAAAGTGACAAGATGGTCAACTGCACAACGGCGGGCACGAGATCCACATTTTGCAGCAGTTAGTAGATTGCGAGACTCGAGCCATCGCACCAACCGGCAATGAATCACACATTCCCTCGCCTTGCAAACACAGCTGGTAAGAGAAATGGGGCAGAGGCAGAAGGAAGGTGTTTGTCCTTAACTGGCTTAGATATGGGTATGACAATGGGTTCTCGCCAGAGTCTGGGAAATTGGCCGTCTGTCCAAATGCTATTTAACGTACGAAAGAGAAAGTGCTTGCCCGCAAGATAAAGGTGCCCGAACATCTGAACGTGAACGTCATCCGGCCCTGGTGCGGAATGAGGTGAGAACATCATCAAGCTCCATAATAGTAAATGTGACATTGTAGCATTCACGATTCTCAGAGGAAAAGAATACCACCAGAGCCACCTCCACTGGTGTCCGTGGGATGCAGGCGTGGTGATAGTGGATGGAGCTCGAAATCTCCGTAAAATGGCGGACCAAGGTGTTAGAGATAGCACTAGGGTCTACAGTAACATCATCTGCTACGGTCAGGCGGAAATCAGGGAACGAACCTTGGTCCCAGAGAACCGACGGATGTTGCTCCACACGGCGGAAGAGGGTGTGAAACTGTTGGAAGAATTAGTAAAGCAAATGCCGCTAGCTTCTTTGCTATCCTGCACGCAACGAATACAGTTCAGAATGACGGTTAAAACCGCTGAGAGCACGTCTTCTTGCGTAAATCGCTTTGCGGCACGCCTCAGTCCGCCAGCGCGATAAGGTAAAACATTATGCGGCGGTAAGGATAACGTTCGTAAGGTATTCTACATGGTCATTACAACTGGGAAAACGTTGTTTATCAAAGGTCACCAGGGAAGAGTGGATCCTCCAGATGGGTTTACACGCAAGTGAGGTAGGAGTCAGCAAATGGATAGCACTCTAGTACTTGCCAGAGAAAACGAACCACGTGAAAGAAGGGGCAAGATGGGCAGTGTAGAACGAGAGGTCGAAACGGGAATAGATGTGCGTGGAGTCTGAGAGAAACCTAGGTGCTAGAAGGCAGATGAGGTTGAGTTGACTGAGAAGGTCAGTCAAGAAGAAACCTCTCGCACAAGTTCTCAAAGAACCCTGAAGGGGATGTTGGCGTTAAAGAGGCCAACCAACAAAAAGGGGTGATGGAGCTTATCATTAAAGCGGACTAAGTCTGCCACGGTGACAGCGAATGACTAAGGCAGAAAACAACCGATGCTGCAAATCTAAGACCAGCCACAATTCCTGCTTGATGTATCTAATTACACGTAAGTTCCATTGCAGACGTGTCATAACGGGGAATGGGAGGAGAGAACAATTGAAGGGCAGTCACCTCTGTGGCTGCCGAGTGCCAGTCTTCGAAGACTCAATGCTACAGGGCGTAGAGTCTGTGGATCCTGTCTCATGAAACCTACGGAGGCGTCAGTATTCTCCCCGGATCGGCCTGAGAACTCCAGGGAAGAAAAACGGGAGGTGTTGCCCACCTGCGAAATGGAGGTCGGCCAGGTGAGGGCATCGTGCGGCGACACTATTGAAGACGATCTCTGAGTAGGGGAAGGAGAAGACCGTTTGCCTTTCTTCGATTTCTTAGAAGCGTTACTGTTGGCAGACGAAAACTCAGGGGACTGTTGGCTAGAGGGACATACAAAGTCTTCACGGGAGTGTTTTTTGCTCTTTCCAGCGTGCTGGTTGTGTAGCAGGTGATTTTCCCACCGGGGGCAAATTCTGATGGCTTGTTGCGTAGCTGTTGGAGATGGACACGGGGATGCTACTGTGATACTGGGAGATTGCACAACTGTAATATTGAATTGGAGGTTGTAAGTCTGTGTGGCCATTCCTTCATAGAGAGAGGTGTAGCAAGAATGGTACTATAAGTGCCGGACGGTAAAATTCAGGGCTTTAGACTACCCAACAACTTGCGAGCGACTCGATAGTGTCCTTTCTCCTTCAATGGGATCGCCTGGACGGCTCGTTCATCGAAATACACTGCAAACTCACGAGTTGAGGTGGTATGGTTGCCATTACAATGGATACAGCGGGGAGAAGGAGACGAGCAGTTTCGCTGATGAGCATATCTACCACAAGTAATGTATTTTGACAGAACATGCGAGTGTGGTTTTAACGTTGACGCTGGTAGCAAAGCATACGGTCGGACCCAGACGACTCCATAGCCTGCTTTAATCTTCGAGGGAAGCACTACTCGATCAAATGTGAGAAAAAGAGAGTGTGTAGGCACTAAGTTTGCATCAACCTTTATTCATTAGCTAATGGACCGCAGTGAGACCCTCATCAGATAGAACATTTTGGGTTTCGCCATCGGTCAGACCATCAAGCAGCCGAGTGTGAGCAACACCAAGCGAAGAATTCAGCGTACAATGGCCCTCGACACGAACAGGGTAACTATGGAGGAGCGAAGCTGTCAGCAGTCGTTAGACTTGAAAATCACAATTGATCCCATTACGTGAGAGCAGCGTTTCACATGCCCTGCAATTGCATAACATCTTTCTAACAAACGGACTAACTGCTGCAAAAGGCTCATCTTCTTCAGTACTTGACACCTCGAGGAAACAAGGTGTAGCTGGGAGAGTCATTGAATCTTCAGCTACGTTTATTATATGTAAACTGAGGTGAAGATCTGCCTCCGTGAGTGCAAGCGTCTCCGATGGTGCCCTCCTTCCAACTGTGGACCTACTCAGAGGGAGGCTGACCGGCCTTAGGTGACCGTTCACAAGTCCCGAGCTCCAAACAGAGGGACCAGGTGGCAGTTGGGAAGGTTACAGCTCAGGCAGTCACTCCTCCCTGGGTTTGGCGCTGGGAATTACGAGTTAGCTACTCACCTCTTTCGCGTGAAAAGCGTGTTCCGATTTTCAGAAGCAGACAGGGAAGAAGAAGAAACAAATATACCTCAAACGCGGAAGTGGAAGAAGGGGAGGAGGCGGAGAACGAAGTGAGAGGAAAAAAGCAGACGAGGGATTGTTCTGATGCCAGGCTACCAATACTTCAGACCGCATTCTCCGAAATATCCAAGAAACGTCCCCAAAGGGAGGAGGAAATGAATAACAGGATAGACATGCAGCACGGGAAGATGTGCTGCAAAGTGTGGCACGCAGGAACTCTCTAAAGAGTGTTGAGCCCCTGGGAAGGAAACCCGTTCTGTATCATGTCAAAAACTGACCACTTCAATGGACGACTAAGGTAAACCTTTAACAACGATAACTGCACATTAAGGGGAGCCGGAAATGCCTATGCTGCCCATGTTAAAATCACTAAGTTCGAGGAACATTTATTAATAAACTACCAAATAGAAAAATTTGAATTTTTTTTTACATATAGATTGGTTTAGTATTGCAGTTATGACAGAGGGATTTTGGAGTATCTTTTCTAGTTTCCTTCCAATTATTTTTTTTAATAATGACCCAAATTTTTTACAAATAATTGCTTTATAATTAAACTGAAATGAAACTACTGAACATATTGCCAAATGGCTGTGTTACAATGTAAGTTTGAGCACTAGGAGTGCAGTATAAAAATTTCATCTCTCTAGCTTGAGTGAATTTTAAGAAAATGTTCCTTATATTCGAAAAATTCTAATTTACGGGAAATGGTTATCAAAGTTTCTCAATACATTCCTGCTCTATAGGATGGATTATCAGGGTCTTCTTCTTCATCCTCCAAAATCTTCCTCTTCTGTCTTCTTTTCTGGCCTGTTGTTCCATCATACTTCATATGCCTTTCTCTTCTTTCTGTTCCTCTTATCCTTTCTCTGTCAATATTTCTTGGTGCTCGTACAGTGTTCACCCCAGCTGTAAATCCTAATGCCTTCAGAACTTCACACTGTTCCCTTGGTTGTAGGTTGCTATTGCATTATAAAGGCCAAAGTGCAGTGTTTTTATGCTTACAAACACCCTTTTAGGAATCACTTTCCAAATCAAATTGTTTACGCTCTCATTAGGATTCTGCGTCTTTCCGTGTAGACATTTGTGGAACAATTCTGGCTGGACTAAGTGATGAAAAATTGGTTTTATTGTTCCCTCCTGATTCTTGTACATACTGCATATTACCCGCTTTACACAAGAAGTATAATACTACCAACAACAGGCGCAACACTGAACTAATTCGAAACGGTAAACAGCAAAGAGATTTTTTTTCCCTTTATTGTTATTTTAATACCTGAACAATCAGGTAGGCTGTCAGCGGCATGCTACGCCACTCTTCAGCCATAGTGTTGACAATAACAGAATGGAGAATCAGAATGAACATAGTGACGGGCAAAAAAATAGTGGTCATAGATACACAAGAAACACGGAGCCGTTCACACTCGACGATAACGACACTGAAAACACGTTGACACGGCGCACATAACACCGATGAATCCGACGGCACAAGTGAACGTAGAAGCGTGACGGCGGACACTAAAAACATAAAACGACGTCACACACACGAGACACTGATGGCGATGATCTCCGGCGTGCGAAAGTCCACGTAGCGTGTGCGAGTCCAGCAAAGAGACGATGTTCCGCGCTCTTATTCATTGTACTATCGCAACTTGCCGGCCGGAGTAGCCGTGCGGTTCTGGGCGCTACAGTCTGGAGCCGAACGACCGCTACGGTCGCAGGTTCGAATCCTGCCTCGGGCATGGATGTGAGTGATGTCCTTAGGTTAGTTAGGTTTAATTAGTTCTAAGTTCTAGGCGACTGATGACCTCAGAAGTTAAGTCGCATAGTGCTCAGAGCCACTATCGCAACTTGGTATTAGTGTTAATTTTCTTTTCCCTAAGTTCTTCCTCTTCTTATATACACGGTTACTAAAACGTGGCATCGTAACCAGAACAAAAGTGTACGACAATATTAAATGGAGCAAGATTTTCGAAATTCTGAGGAAAATAGGAGTAAGCTGTAAGGAAATATTTGTCACAGGTAATATTTGTCACAGAAAACAATGTAGCCAACCCTTGCACACTCGCTGTATGCGTAACATAAGGCGCTGTATGCGTAACAGGCCGAGAAAATCACAAGCAGTTTGCCAGGAAGTCACGAGAGGCTCCACTTCTAGGGCGAGTAGAACAATAATTCAAAGTTTACATTAAAGAGAAGTGTTCCAATTAATTTTCCGTAGCAAAAAAAGAAAATCGTAATTTTTTGGATTTGACCACCTCCGGCTCCCCTTAAAGACCTGTAAATAATGCGATGGCATGCTGCGTGGGGCTACCAAGAATTCCATCAAACATTTTCAACACGTAATCAGAGAATGAGTAATATGAAACAATTTCAATATAACTTAATAAATTACTCAACCAAGGCAGTGCCACTGCAGCCGGAAAGCGCCAACAGAAGACGCAGACAAGAACAAAATAGGCTCAACTAGCACTGTGACAGTTCTCAGTGAAACACGCGGACACGCTCGTCAAAGCATTACAATGGAATGAGATTTACACTCTGCAGCGGAGTCTCGGTCCTGCACACAGTTTTAATCTGCCAGGATGTTTCATTTCAATGGAGATATTCTTTCTAAGTCCATTAAAGATTGCGATACCTGCAACGATCGAGTGCTTGGTACAGAAGCGTCCTTTCAGTATCTCTGCAGTTTTGCACTACGCGGAAGAAGTAACAGTTCTGAACGTTGTCGCTGTGACTGGCAACTTCCCACACGAAGCATTAAAGTCGTACTTCTTTCAATAAGTGCTTCTAGCGTGATGGATCTCTATATTTCCCTGTGAGATACCCAAACGACACCACGTTTGATTTTTCTCTGGGGTTACTTGAAAACCGAAGCGTATTTTACCTCTATCGTCTCAGAGGAGGAATTAATTGCTAGAATTTTTGCAGCGACTACACGAGTACTGAATTCTCCACATATTTTCTATTGAATGCGGGACGCTCTGCTAGGCTGGCAACGGCCCTACCTTGAAATTAATGGTGCTGAGAACAATACAGAGTTGAAACACATAGAATGTTTTATTCTCAGTCACATCCAGTAACCTCCTGGAAACTCTATACTCAATATGCATTACCGATATATGGTTGCTTAGCGAAATATCTTTAGTGTCCTCCCCATCATGATAGTCTCATTCCAGGTATTAAATTTACGAATCTTGTATGTAGCGTCCTCAAAATACTTACTCCTCCCCCTATTTCGCTGCGGGCGTGAAACAGAGCGGGATGGCGCAGTGGTAGAGTTGTGAAACAAATCTTTTAGTTTGTTTTTAAAACAGTTGGTTGGTTGGTTGGTTGGTGAAGGAGACCAGACAGCGTGGTCATCGGTCTAATCGGATTAGGGAAGGATGGGAAAGGAAGTCGGCCGTACCCTTTCAGAGGAGCCATCCCGGCATTTGCCTGGAGTGATTTAGGGAAATCACGGAAAACCTAAATCAGGATGGCCGGACGCGGGATTGAACCGTCGTCCTCCCGAATGCGAGTCCAGTGTCTAACTTTAAAACAGTTCTCACAGCCTGTCAGTATCATTAATTCCCAAGAGAGGTGATCAAATATTTTTATGGTTTTATCTGGCCAGGAGTACGTTAAGTTGTGGGTAGTGAAAGCAACTTTTATTCCATTGGTACGTTTATGAATGTTACTGTTATTATGAAACAGT
Organism: Schistocerca nitens; assembly: GCF_023898315.1. Taxonomy (NCBI): domain Eukaryota; kingdom Metazoa; phylum Arthropoda; class Insecta; order Orthoptera; family Acrididae; genus Schistocerca; species Schistocerca nitens. The sequence continues at coordinate 588,673,634 of NC_064618.1, forward strand.
GACTGGTTCTTCACGTACGACAGTGAATGTTCTGTAGGGCTGCTGTTAGTATACTAGTTTCTTCAACAAATAACCGCTTGACGTTTGATAGTAAACACTGGATATTAAGCTTACAATACATTTACTCACAAGAATACTTTGTAGCTATGTGCGGAATTAAACTTTAAGGTTATTCCATTTATGAATGAATGGAGATGTGCAACTTTCTGATACATCAGTTACAAAAATCAGCCAATTACACCCAGAGCAAACATTAGTGAACTGAAGCGTTTGAGAAGATCTGTAACATCTGATATCTAGTTCTGACTCTGATCTGTACGCATCTAGTATTTTGAATAGTCTCTTTATGCATTTCCTCTCTGTCATTCCCTATTGTTGTTGAAGATGTCAGGCCAGCGTTTGTACAGAATTGAGAGTTTTGTTTGTTGCAGGTTTACAGATCATTACAGAGAATCACTCAATATCTTTCGTTAATATTTTATTTATTGTTCCTATGTAATTTGCAGATGAACGAGTTTGATTTCCTGACACAACCAGCGTTTCTGCTTTACCACTGTAAGACGAAAGATCATTTGCACATACCAGGAAAAAGAAGTCCCAATATTTATTCAACCTGAACGCTGCTTGTGCCATCTAACATGACGTTTTGTTTATCACTTAAATATGAAGTAAACCACTTAGTCACTGTACCTTCCAGGTCGCAGTCACGGTGATTGTGAAAAATATATTGTGATTTGCACATTCTGTTACCTTAAGTGTTTTACAACTGTTCTCGGTACGTGAAATAGTTTGATTGAAATTTTTTTTTTTCGCTTCGGTGAATGAAAGACACCGTGTTTAGAGAGAAAGTCGCTCTCTCGGCCTGACAGTCCTCGAGCGTAACAGCAGTGCATCGCGTGTGGCCTACGCCACAAGTTGCAGGAGCTATATTGCCGACCATTGAAATTCAGAGCGCAGGCCTCGCCTGCCGGCGGCAGTGGTATCGCTACGAGAGGGCGCAGTCAGCACGAACTTTCTCTCGCAGGCAGGATGAGTAGCTAAAAAATAGGTCTCATCGTATCCTGGCGCCTCAACAGTTTTTTGGGCCGGCGGGCGGCCACAGCACGCCGGTTCTCCACGGATGAGCGCTCTGAGCAACTGCGCTAATTGCTGTCAGTCAGGACCTCTCGTGGAGTCATCCCGCGACCTGTCGTCCGAAGCCACCTATCGCATACCTTCCATCCGTTTCACCACAGCCGGTGCGGGCCACTTCCAAGTCCTTCTGAAAACCAAACTGTGACTGACTCTAATCTCATATTGACAGGTAAACCTAATCATTCTTAAATAGCCTGACTTTTCCAAAACTACTGAAAAAATGTTTGTTATGAAATTCGTCAATAGATATTAATATCTATTATTAATGTGTTTCTTAAGAAATAGTCTAGCAATAGTATGTTTAGTCTGTCTGGAAAGATAGCCTGTGAATGTGGTTGGTTGGTTGTTTTGGGGAAGGAGACCAGACAGCGTGGTCATCGGTCTCATCGGATTAGGGAAGGAAGTCGGCCGTGCCCTTTCAGAGGAACCATCCCGGCATTTGCCTGGAATGATTTAGGGAAATCACGGAAAACCTAAATCAGGATGGCCGGACGCGGGATTGAACCGTCGTCCTCCCGAATGCGAGTCCAGTGTCTAACCACTGCGCCACCTCGCTCGGTTGTGAATGTGATACATTACGTACAGCGACTAGTTTTTGCTATTCCACTTAAATGTTATCAGTTCCATGGGAATGAAGCAAAGGAAGTTAATTATTTTCGTGTACGATTTTAGCGTAGAATCAAAGTGATTGAATGACTTGGGTATTGATTCTCGTGTATGCAGCAATGGTTTTTGTTATCGATAACTTTGGCGAGACTGACTTAAGTGGCAGTCATATCTCCGTCACCTTTCACTCACATTTAATACACGTATTCATACTTATTATAACCAATACTAAAATGTAAACAAGAACTGTGTATTATTTGAGTGGATGACAGTGCTTGGAAATGGCTGGTTCTAATTTTCCCACATATCTTTGTTTAAGATAGATCTATTCTTGACTTGATATTGGCAGAATTTTTAAAATATCGCCATTACTCTGCTTGTGTAGCCAAGATGATGTGAAGTCATATGTTTGAGAACAACATGAAAATCTGGATCTGTACGTCCATTTATTTTCCTTGCCCGCATCTCGTGGTCGTGCGGTACCGTTCTCGCTTCCCACGCCCGGGTTCCCGGGTTCGATTCCCGGCGGGGTCAGGGATTTTCTCTGCCTCGTGATGGCTGGGTGTTGTGTGATGTCCTTAGGTTAGTTAGGTTTAAGTAGTTCTAAGTTCTAGGGGACTGATGACCATAGATGTTAAGTCCCATAGTGCTCAGAGCCATTTGATTTTTTTTTATTTTCCACCCCCGAGGTCAGGCTGGTTTTAACCGTTCGTGTTTCAGTCCCAGGTAACTTACAGTGGAACGAAAACTCACCCTTTGTACAATTTCATTGTCTCCATATACGTGAGACGTATATCGGCGGAAGGAAGAGATTAGTTTCTTGGCATTCGATGGGGCGATGCCTCTCGGAATTTCTCGAGTATCTCTGCAGTCCACAGTGCCTTTCATGGAGAGGAATCCAGTGGAATTTCTGAACTAATTCTGTAGAGATATCGTTCTGAATAAACCAGTCCGTTAGAAGTGTGCGCATCTTTCTCCAGTATTCTGTCTCTTCTGCTGATAGAAAAATGGCTCTGAGCACTATGGGACTTAACTGCTTAGGTCATCAGTCCCCTAGAACGTAGAACTACTTAAACCTAACTAACCTAAGGACATCACACACATCCATGCCCGGGGCAGGATTTGAACCTGCGACCGTAGCAGTCGCGCGGTTCCGGACTGCGCGCCTAGAACCGCTAGACCACCGCAGCCGGCTCTGTTGATAGAAGAAGATAAATCGTAGACCGATAAGATTACTTATGAATGAACTTGAAAGCGATCACTGCCTTTACTGTCTACCGCTTCTTAAGAATTCTATCGAAAAAATAAATAATAAAATAATAAAATCTGCCTCTCAAGTGGATAAATGCATTTGATCACTCCACTTTGAATCGCTGCATATAGAGATATGCCCTGATACTTAACACTTGAGACTGATTTTAGTGAGCGATCACTGATCATGCAGTTAGGAAATACAGCGCACTTTTGTCAGTTTGCTCTCATTTCCATATCATGGGACTACCTAGGCTCTCTGTTCAATAGTTTATGGTATTCTTGGATTTGCTGTCGGATTCTAAAATCAACTTACCGTAAGATCTCAACAGGCTACCTGGCCGCCGTCTACATACAGTAAGCTGCTGCAAAAATTTCCCACCAGTGCTCGCTTGACGATACTAAAAGATAGACCGAAGAAATATTATGGGAAGTTGATTGAAATCTGGTGGCGCAGGACATAGTGGATCAGGTTGTGGGAAGGGGCCAAGATCAAAAATGATTCAAATGGCTCTGAGCACTATGGGACTTAACATCTGAGGTCATCATTCCCATAGAACGTAGAACTACTTAAACCTAACCAACCTAAGGACATCACATACATCCATGCCAGAAGCAGGATTCGAACCTGCGACCGTAGCGGTCGCGCGGTTCCAAACTGAAGCGCCTAGAACAGCTCGACCACCGCGGCCGGCGGGACCAAGAACAGTTACTGTTAGTTACAAAAGAACACACATTTTATTCCTCGAAAACCAATGCAAAGTTTTCTCTTTAAGACAACAAGGATCAATTCGTAGCTGAGGGCCCAACTAAATTCTCAATAATAAAGTATAATAATTCTTTTAAAACACAAGGATTTAAAGAAGCGGCTGAAGGCCTTACTTAAGTAAAATTAAAACATCCTTAAATAATTCCTTTTAAGGCATAAGAATTTAGACAAACGGCTGAAGGCCTTCCTTAAGTAAATTTAAAATATCCCCTCGGCTAAAGGCCCAAATAATATTTCAGATCAGCATAGGAAATTCTTTAAAAGGCTGAAGATCTAATCTTGAAATATTTCACATAAGGTTTGGCTGAAGGCCATATACTGAACTTAGAAAAGACAAAATTGATACATGGCTGAAGGCCTGGCACAGTACTTGCGACAAAAGAAAATCACAATCACAAACAGCAAAACAGTGGTGCTCAGAAGTGTTCCAAGGGTCGGCCTGGGGAGGAAAATGTAACAACAGTTTAGGTGAGATAAGCAGCCAAGCGTAACACTAAATAATCGGTGGCAGCACGACCTAGGGACGGCTGAAGAACCAACCAGCAACCTAATCAATTCCCTTCCACCCGACCAACGGGAGGACAACCAAAACTATCAGTGAGGACGAGGATCACAGCAGGACTGTGTCTTAATAATTGGTGTCTAAACACAGTCAAGTCTCAATAACCACTCAAAGACAAAAAATGAAAAACACCAAAGTTGTCGAACACCCTGTGCCGGATAGCATCAACACGGCGAGGAAAACACACTGCCGGAAATCTACGCTAACGACCAGCGCAGGTAACCGGAAAGACAACGACCACAAGGCAGAAGATACTGCTGTTGCACTTCGCTAATAAATTATAATCATTTCAAAATTTAAACACCATACAAGAAGACGGCTGCAAAATTTTGCCGACTCCAGCACACCATCACATTACTGCTCGCCGGAACAGCCCAGGAAGCAACAACCAGCAATCAACGAAGAGATGTCACAGCATTTGAGGTTTCAGAACAGGTTCACTGATTACGCAACTCCCGTATGCAGGTTCTATGGGCGACGAACTTCGCATCTCTCGCAGCTAGTGCCACACAACTCCGACCGCTCGTTCACGCCGCCAGCGGCCCCGGCCTGCTCTCAGGCCGCGTAGACTTCCTCGCTGTTCCGTCGCAACCGACCAACTCCTCACACACACCACGACACGGAAATGTAGCGGCCACACCAATGAAGGTACAGCGGTACTAGTATCGACAAACGCTGCTGCTGCTGCCACTGATGGAGGCAAGTGCGCAACTAGTTCAGGTAGTAACTGAAGGAGCAATAAGACGCCACTCGCTGGTGACAAAGTGCCAAAAACGGAAAACGGCACCAGCGCGAGCCGGCCACGGCTCACTGACTTTTAGAATTCGCCATAAACGTCCAAGGGAGTGCCTCATCACATGTACGTTGGGAACTATCTGTTAGCTGATCCTGCGGCTTTCAACGTGACTGTTACTCAGCAACCGTATATTAGTTTCGACATACGGTTAAACAGTCAACCGCTTGCACATAAACGATAATTATATTGACCCATGATTTGAGACCTAAAACCTTGCTAAATCGTAAAATAACATTGCTAAAAGAGTTAGTCAGAATATGAAGCAGCTATTCTCAAGTCAAAAGTAATAAAAAACGTTCTAGCCTCTGCCACGCGTGCCCAGCCGGGCACACATGGCAAATGCTAGAACGTTTTATTCTACTTTTGACTTTAGCATAGCTGCTCCAAATTCTGACTATCGGTCTTTAGTAATGTAATTTTACGTTTTATCACCATTCCACTGTAATGAACATCAGACTGATGATGTTGCCAGCTGGGCACACGTGATGTAGGCTAGAATGTTTTATTGTACCTATGACTTGAGCATAGCTACTTCAGATTCTGCCTATTCCTTTTTAGCAACGTAGTTTTACGATTTAGCAAGATTTCATTCTGATGAAGACACCCCTAGTACGTGTCAAAACATATATCAATGTAGCTATCGTTTATGTGCAACCGGTTTGACAGTTTAATCCTATGTAGATCTCAGCTGATCGTTTTATACACATTACAGCGTCGGATGTAAACTGGACAAACGAGCTACAAAGATAATACTTAATTATTTATTTGATTTCTGATACGTTACTTAGTATGTGTTTTGGGGTGTGGAATTCGAATCTATATTTGAAAATGTTCTGGCACGTAATAATTGCATTTTCGAGTGTTTTTATTGTTTATTGTGTAACCTCCCCACAGAAATGTTAAATGAAAAACAAGAAAATGGAGCCAAGTGTAACCTCCCAACAAAAATAATGTTTAATAATAATGCAAAATGGAGCCAAGCTTAAACTCCCCACAAAAATTAAGGAATGACAATTGACCATAAACCAACAACAATATTAATTACATAATGAACCATGAACGAAATGTAACCTCCTAACAGAAATAATAATATCTGGTAAATTTTATAAGGACAGCAGCGCTGACCTTCGGCCCTGTATTCTGAATAACAAAAGCAAAAATTCTTACTTCAATAAAAACTGTAACTATTTCTGCTCTTATTTATCGACGCAGCTTCGTGCAATGCTGGCGTATTTTTTTTTTTTTTTGATTCTTGGAAGCAATGATAATGCATTGGAAAAATTCTTTAAATTGAAATGAATGCTTTTTCTTCAAAAGAGTTACTTTATATTATAAAAATTATTATTGGGGCATTTTTTCTGAACAAATTAAATTACAATTAACATACATTATTAATTATGCGCAAGTCTGCTTCTTTACCTTCTACAACAATACTCATCCTCCAGAGTCCTGACCAGAGTCGCGACCAGAGCACACAGCCGACGCATGCCGACTCCCTACTACCGTATCCGACTGACTACTGACCTCTACTGTCGACTCGCGCAGACTAGCGCAGACTAACAATAAACTACTCTCTGGTCAGAGATTCTGTCATGCCCATCGCCGGCGAAGCATACACCTTACAATTGATTATTCTCCATATTTTACTGTTATTGATCTTCTGTTTAGATGTCTATTGTCTGTTTTTATGTTTTTCTTTGTAAAGCAGGAGTGCTTGGAGGATCTAAAAATCATCACTAGACGGCAATGTACCTGATGGCAAGATAATCCAAAGTGTGAAAGAGACTTTATGATTTAGAACTTGTTGAAACATGTGTAGTGCATTTCTCATGGCTCATACCTTGAGCCACCAGTATACAGCAACCTTTTGTTGCCTCAGTGAGCTTTTGTTGAGAGAGACACTGGAAAGGTGTGGTGTTTAAAACTTATGCTTAGTGGCAACTGGTAAATGTTGTCGTTGCCCAATCGACCCCGATAACTATTGCTATGTGTATCAGAAATTCATCCCAATATCTCAAAAAGAACCAATCACTCATTTAGTTGTAAAGGCACTTAAACTGTACTTTTTGTCCTGTTGGTGATCAAGATAAAAATTTTGCTTGTCACATTCCCTGCATAACCAGTTATACCATTTTAATCTGTTAGATGACCCATGGATAGTCATTCATGCAGAGTGAAATGAGACATCAGGGCCTTAGTAGATTTGTTTCACTAACTTCTTTATTTCAGCTCTTGGCCGTAGTACTTCAGGAAGCGCTTGATGGAGGTGTTCAGTTGCTTCTCAAGCAAAACAATAGATGACTGACATTGCCGACAGCTCAAGAAGAGAGCTGAGCATGGATCACTTGAATGCCGCTTTCATTGACGTCTCCGGCTACGACCCTGATGGCAGCAGTGGCCGCGGTGTCCTCCCCCCAGCGAGGAAGCGGTTCTCTGTCCAGTGGCGGCTTCTTTTGTGACTCAGGGCAGGCCGCACCCCTTTGTCGAAGAGCAGACCACGTACAGCATTCCATGATGTCACTCTAGGTGTCAAAGACTCGTGGTATTTTAGTACAGGAATCGCTGAGTAGTCCCTAACCTTACACGCTACTTAACCTAAATTATCATAAGGACAAACACACACACCCATTCCCCAGGGAGGACTCGAACCTCCGCCGGGACCAGCCGCCGGTCTATGACTGCAGCGCCCAAGACCGCTCGGCTAATACCGCGCGACCGCGATGGCAAGTGAGGAAAAGTTTTCATCTTTCTGCTAGTGTATTGCAGCATTGGCTGTTGTTATACCATGCCCAACTGCTTCTGCTTCGCAACGCCTGTGACCTGTGTTTTGCTTTGCAATACATAACAATTTTGCCTGCCTGCCGCTGACTCTGCTGCAACCTGCTTCCTCCTGGCGTACTTTTCGACGAAACTGGTCAATACACAACAAGCCATATTGCTCTACTTTCTATCAAGACCCTAACCCTCGAGTAGACCAAACTAGATAGCCCCTTTCATACTAGAGATCCTGGCGACTGGCTCTTCTGTCCCTGTTTTGCCTTTTAAGAATTATTCTAACAGTTGGTTTCCTTATTCCTATCATTTAATCTTACACATTTCTACAGGGATCCTTGCCCTGCTCCTTAACTCAAACACTATAGACCTTATTTCGTTACTAGTTTTCTTGCACAACAACTTCTAACTCTCTATTCCAAACTTACCAGCTACAACGAATCACTTATCCTTAATACTGCCCCCTTGTGCATTCATCTTCCTTTCATGATCGTGGTATCGGATCCACAGGAATCTGAATATCTGGGTCTGAACTCAATCTTGTGCTTCGTTTTCTACATAGCAAAACAAGGACTACGCTCAGAAGAACAAGTGTTGCTGCTGTACTTTGCATGACAGTAGTCAATGTTGTCTCTTTCTGGTACTGATTTTCCTGATATAAATTTACATGCTGCATTGAAGTTTCCAGGGAGACTCGTTCCTCCCTCTGGTTAAGAAGCGTGGTTATGGATTGCATTAATGCCGGCCCTAGAGTTTGATTTAAGCTGTTTACATTTCCGGCAGGTAGCCTTTCCATGAGCTCCTCTGGCCACTAAAAACGAGGCTGTAAACATTCAGGTCAATTATCCCTGAAATCGTGGTGGGCAGATACATGCTCTTCCATTTAAAAACAGCCGACTCCCGTTTAATTCTATCCCCACTGCTGACGTAAGCTTTCCCTGCTTGACACAACTAGCCACTAATACCATCTTGTCAAAGATAGAGTACAGCTAATGCTCCTTGACATCCATTACTCGCTCATATGCAGGGTGGTCCATTGATAGTGACCGAGCCAAATATCTCACGAAATAAGCATCAAACGAAAAAACTACAAAGAACGAAACTCGTCTAGCTTGAAGGGGGAAACCAGATGTCGCTATGGTTGGATCGCTATCTGGCGCTGCTGTAGGTCAAACGGATATCAACTGCGTTTTCTAAAATAGGAACCCCCATTTTTATTACATATTCGTGTAGTACGCAAAGAAATATGAATGTTTTAGTTGGACCACTTTTTTCGCTTTGTGATAGATGGCGCTGCAGTAGTCACAAACGTATAAGTACGTGGTATCACGTAACATTCCACCAGTGCGGATGTATTTGCTTCGTGATACATTACCCGTGTTAAAATGGACCGTTTACCAATTTCGGAAAAGGTCAATATCGTGTTGATGTATGGCTATTGTGATCAAAATGCCCAACGGGCGTGTGCTATGTATGCTGCTCGGTATCCTGAACGACTTCATCCAAGTGTCCGGACCGTTCGCCGGATCGCTACGTTATTTAAGGAAATAGGAAGTGTTCAGCCACATGTGAAACGTCAATCACGACCTGCAACAAATGATGATGCCCAAAAAGATGTTTTAGCTGCTGTCGCGCATAATCCGCACATCAGTAGCAGACAAATTGCGTGGGAATCGGGAATCTCAAAAACGTCGGTGTTGAGAATGCTACATCAACATCGATTGCACCCGTACCATATTTCTATGCACCAGGAATTGCTCGGCGACTACTTTGAACGACGTGTACAGTTCTGCCGCTGGGCACAAGAGAAAGTACGGGACGATGACAAATTTTTTGCACGCGTTCTATTTAGCAACGAAGCGTCATTCACCAACAGCGGTAACGTAAACCGCCTTAATATGCACTATTGGGCAACGGAAAATCCACAATGGCTGGGACAAGCGAAACATCAGCGACCTTGGCGGGTTAATGTATGGTGCGTCTTTATGGGAGGAAGGATAATTGTCCCCTATTTTATTGATGGCAATCTGAGTGGTGTAATGTATGCTGATTTCCTACGTAATGTTCTACCGATGTTACTACAAGATGTTTCACTGCATGACAGAATGGCGATGTACTTCCAACATGATGGATGTCCGGCACATAGCTCGCGTGCGATTGAAGCAGTATTGACTAGCATATTTCATGACAGGTGGATTTGTCGTCGAAGCATCATACCATGACCCGCATGTTCACCGGATCTGACGTCCCCGGATTTCTTTCTGTGGGGTAAGTTGAAGGACATTTGCTATCGTGATCCACCGACAACGCCTGACAACATGCGTCAGCACATTGTCAAAGCATGTGCGAACATTACGGGAGGTGAACTACTCGCTGTTGAGAGGAATGTCGTTACACTTATTGCCAAATGCATTGAGGTTGGCGGACTTATTTTGAGCATTTATTGCATTAATGTGGAATTTACAGGTAATTACGCTGTAGGAGCATGCGTTCTCAGAAATGATAAGTTCACAAAGGTACATGTATCGCAATGGAACAACCGAAATAAAATGTTCAAACGTACCTACGTTCTGCATTTTAATTTAAAAAACCTGCCTGTTACCAACTGTTCGTCTAAAATATTGAGCCGTATGTCTGTGACTATTACAGCGCCATCTACCACAAAGCGAAAAAAGTGGTCCAAATAAAACTTTCATATTTCTTTACATACTGCACGAATATGTAATAAAAATGGGGTTTCCTATTTAAAAAGAAACGCAGTTGATATCCGTTTGACCTATGGCACCGACATCTAGCGGGCCGACCATAGCGCCATCTGGTTTCCCACTTCAAGGTAGACAAGTTTCGTCTTTGTTGTTTTTTCGTTTGACGCTTAATTCGTGAGACATTTGGCCCGGTCGCGATCAGTGGACCACCCTGTATATTCATGAGTTTTTGTAGCACAGTATTCCTTACCTTCACTGGTTATACTAACCACGGTCCCAGCTTGGTTTCTCTGCATAGCATAGCATACAAAACAGTGACTGCTTAAAATATTGCTTTCGCTCTTCATCCGCGCTGTAAGTTTGCCATTCCTTATGCACATTACCTCAATGTGTAATACTGCTAATTTTCTACATCAGTCATCTGCCTTTTCATGCTTCTTCTTAGGTTTGTGCGTGACGTCTAAATCAAATTCACTTAGTCTTACTGACCACCAATTTAGCCTGGGAGAAGGTTCCTTTAATCCCAACAACAGTTTTAGAGCGGTATGATCCGTTATTACCCTAAACATTTTACCGTACAGATATTATTTGAAATGTACTATTTCATAAATACGACTTAAAATCTCTACCTCCATTGTGAAATAATTTATTTCTGCAGAATTTAGATATTTTGATGGATAACCTACCGGATGTTCTACGCCTTCTACCTCTTGTGACAACACACAGCCAGGTTCATGGTTTGATGCAGCACATGATAAAACAAATTCTCTACAAGAATTTGGAAATACGAATATCGGACTCGATGCTAAAGCTTCTTTTAGCTCCTTAAAAGCATGCAGCAGTCTTATGACCACAAAGATTTAGTACATTTTTAACAATTGTGTCAACGGTCTTGCAATATCCACAAATCCTATTACGTATTGGCGGTATACTTCGTGACTCATAAGAACAAAGGCAACTGCTTTACAGATTCTGGTACAGTAAATTCACTTGCAGCTCTAATAAATATTGATTCTGTCTTAACCCCATATTTCCTTATTATGTAACACAGGAAAGCTACCTATTCCATCACAAAATTGCACTTCCTGTGCTTAGTGTTAATTTGGCCGCTTTTAGCCTTAGGAATACTTCGTTTAATCATTGCGTATGCTGTTCCATATCACTAACATAGATGATTACGACATAGAGGTAAACTAAGGATTCCCATGGTTTTAAACCTCTCGGTACTCCATCTGACAATTTCCGAAACGTTGTAAGTGCACTTTTTAATATGAGTAGCATTCTTCTGAAATGGTAACGTCCTCAAGGTACCAAAGGCGCTGTTTTGTGTTGCTCCTGAGGTGCAAACTTTATCTCACGACAACCGTTCTTCAACTCCATTGTTTAAATATATTTGCATTGTCCTAAGCGATCTAAAATTTCTGTGGTATTAGGTAAAGGCTAGAGGTCCCTGATGGTTTTCACATTTAGATTACTCAACTTTCAGCTATTGATCGATGCATTCCTCTGAAATTTCCTGCAAGATCCGGACATTCACAGAGAGTGGAATTATTGATAGTTGGGAGTTCCACGTTAGGCGCCTTATGGTGGCCCTAGGTACATGGCTGTCAAGAAGTGGAAGGAAGCCAATGTGCATAACGAGGGGAGTCAATCCAGACGTGGAATAGGTCCTCCCGGATGCCATGAAGAACACTGGGTTCAGCCAGCTGCAGGTGGTGGCTCAAGTCGGTACCAATGATGTGTGTTACTTTGGATCAGAGGAGAGACTCTCTGGTTTCGAGCGGCTAACAGAAGTGGTAAAGGCTGCCTATCTTGCTTGCGAGATGAAAGCAGAGCTGACTATTTGCAGCATAGTCGACAGGGCCGACTGCAGACCTTGGTTCAGAGCCGAGTGGAGGGTCTGACTGCTCTACGATCGTGTAGGCTGCAGATGCCTCGACTTGCACCAAAAGGTGGTTGGGTTTCGGGTTCCGCTGAATATGTCAGGAGACCACTGCGAGCAGGAGGCGGCTACACTGGTGGCAGGGGCTGTGTGTAGTGGACTGGACGGCTTTTTAGGTTAGAGGGTCTCGGGAAAACACAAAAAGGGCTTCAGCCACAAAGGGTGCTGGCTGTACAGAGGAAGAACGTAGATACAGGAACCATCGGTATACCAGTTGTAAATTGTTGTAGCTGTGTTGAGAAAGTACCAGAGCTCGAAGCGCTAATGGAAAGTACTGATGCTCGTACCGTTATAGGCACTGAAAGCTGGCTAAAACCGGAGATACGTTCTGCCGAAATTTTTGCGAAGAACCTATGTTCCGAAAAGATAGGCTAAACGATGTTGGCTGTGGCGTGTTTCATGTTGTTATAAGTAGTTTATTTTGTCACGAAATTGAAGTAGATAGTTCCTGTGAGTTATTGTGGGTAGATGTCATTGTTGCCTACCGGTATAAAATAATAATTGGATGCTTTTACCGACTTCCCAAAAGAGGTGATACAGGTGCTGGAAGTATCAAAGAAAACTTGAGTTTGATTTCAAACACGTACCCGACTCATAGGATTATAGTTGGTGATGACGTTAATTTACCCTCGATATGTTGGCGAAAAATACATGTTCAATTCCGGAGGAACGCATCAACCGAGATTGTGCTAAATGCATTCTCTGATAAATAACCCTTGAAAAATAATCCTGAGTTAATAACGAGCATCAAAACGGATACAGGGATTAGTGAGCATTGCGATGTCGTAGCGAGACTGAATATTGTAACCCGCAAATCCTCCAAAAATAAACGATAACTATACCTATTCAAAAATGCAGATAAAAATTCACTTCACGCCCTCCTGAGAGACAATCTCCATTCCTTTCCTATTAACAGTATAAAGTGACCAGATATGGCTTGAATTCAAAGAAACAGTATCGCCAGCAATTGAGAGATTTATACCAAATAAATTAACAAACGACGGAGCTGATCGTCCTTGGTACACAGAACGGGTCAGAACACTCTTTGCAGAAACAACGAAACGAACACGCGAAATTTACCAAATTTAAACAGACGCCAAATCCCCAAGATTGGCGTTCTGTTACAGGAGCTCGAAATTTAGCGAGATGCTTATAACAGTTTCCACAACGAAACTTTGTCTCGACACCTGGCAGAAAGTCTAAAGAGACTCTGGTCGAGTGTGAAGTATGCTCACCGCAAGACACAAAAAATGCCTTCAATGCGCGATAGCAATGAAGATACTATCGATGACAGTATTGTCAAAGCAGAGCTGTTAAACATAACCTTCCGAAATGCCTTCACAAAAGAAGACAAAGTAAATATTCCAGAATTTGGATCAAAAACAGCTGTCAATATGAGTAACGTAGAAGTAAATATCTTCGGAGTAGTGAAGCAACTTGAATCAATTAATAAAAGCAAGTCTTCGTGACCAGACTGTGTACCAATTACGTTCGTTTCAAAGTACGCTGATGCAATAGCTCCATACTTAACAATCGTATAAAATCCATCGCTCGATGAAGGATCCATACCCAAGGACTGGAAAGTTGCACAGATCACACCAATATTCAAGAAAGGTAGTAGGAGTAATCCACTAAATTACAGGCCAATATCATTAACATCGATATTCAGCAGGATTTTGGAACATACATTGTGTTCGAACACCATGAATTACCTCGAAGAAAACGGTCTATTGAAACACAGTCAACTTGGATTTAGAAAACATCGTTCTTGTGAAACACAACTAGCTCTTTACTCACATCAAGTGTTGAGTTCTATTGACAAGGGATTTAGTTTGATTCCGTCTTCCTGGATTTCCAGAAGGCTTTGGATACTGTACCACACAAGCAGCTTCTAGTGAAATTGTGTGCTTATGGAATATCGTCTCAGTTATGTGATTGAATCCGTGATTTCATGTCAGAGAGGTCACATTTCGTAGTAACTGACGGAAAGTCATTGAATAAAAGAAGAAGTGATCTCTGGCGTTCCTCAAGGTAGTGTTATAGGCCCTTTGCTGATCCTTATCTATATAAACGATTTGAGAGACAATCTGAGCATCCGTTTTAAGTTGTTTTCAGATGACGCTGTCGTTTATCGACTAATAAAGTCATCAGAAGATCAAAACTAATTGCAAAACGATTTATAAATGATATCTGTAAAACGCGAAAATTGGCATTTGACCCTAAATAACGAAAAGTGTGAGGTCATCCACATGAGTTGATGAAAGGAAACCGTTAAACTTCGGTTACACGATAATTCTGTCAAATCTAAAGACCGTAAGTTCAAGTACCTACCTAGGAATTACGATTACGAAAAAAATAGAAAATGTTGTGCGGAAGGCTAGCAAACGACTGCGTTTCATTGCCAGGACGCTTAGGAAATTTAACAGATCTACTAACGAGATTGCCTACACTACTCTTGTCCGCCTTCTATTAGAATACTGCTGCGCGATGTGGGATCCTTAGCAGATAGTATTGACGGACTACATCGAAAACGTTCAAAGAAAAGCAGCACATTTTGTATCATCGCGAAATAGGGGAAAGAGTGTCACTGTAATGGTTCAAATGGCTCTAAGCATTATTGGATTCAACATCTGAGATCATCAATCCCCTAGACTTAGAACTACTTAAACCTAACGACATCACACACATCCATGCCCGAGGCAGGATTCGAACCTGCGACCGTAGCAGCAGTGCGGTTCCGTACTGAAGCGCCTCGAACCGCTCGGCCACAAAGGCCGGCGTCACTGAAATGATACAGGATTTGTGCTGGACATAATTAAGACAAAGGCGTTTCTCGTTGCTGTGAAATTTTCTCACGAAATTCCAATCACCAACTTTCCCCTTCAAATGCTAAGCTATTTTGTTGACACCGACCTACATAGGGAGAAACGATCACATAATAAAATGAGGGAGAACCGAGCTCGTACGGAAAGATATAGGTGTTCGTTTCTTCCACGCGCTTTTCGAGATTGGAGTAATAGAGAATTGTGAAGGTGGTTCGATGAATCCTCTGCCAGACACTTTAATGTGGTTTGCAGAGTATGCATGTAGATGTAGATGATAATTGGCTGCATGCACCTAGGTATTCTGTATGGATTGCAGTAGACTGGTGATTCATTTCCCATCGGTTTCAGTGCTGTGTAATACGCATAGCTGGTAATGGCCCTTATGGAAAAAAATTAATCCTTAAATTCCAAAAGTAATTTTTCCATCCATTTCCTATTGATTTCCTCTAGGTGCTTCACTTTTCGCGTGGCTTATACCCCCCGAGTCCCAGGTCATATCAAATTGGGCGACTACGTTACTATGAGGATTATTCGCAATTATCTCACGTAATCGCTCGGTTTAGTACGACCTGTTCTTACCACGTCCGCACACGGATA
Organism: Schistocerca nitens; assembly: GCF_023898315.1. Taxonomy (NCBI): domain Eukaryota; kingdom Metazoa; phylum Arthropoda; class Insecta; order Orthoptera; family Acrididae; genus Schistocerca; species Schistocerca nitens. The sequence continues at coordinate 588,689,593 of NC_064618.1, forward strand.
GCTCTGACAAGTTCGAAATGCCTGTGAACCCAGGCCCTACCATTTAAGCAGATACCAGACATACCGACGTTTAGACATTAGAATAATAGCTGTTATACATGACCTAAAGCATGTCAGTCATGAAGGGGTGGTCTCTACTTTAGATCAAACAAACGAATTATTACCTGTACTAAATATTTTTAGTATAATAATCACAATACACAGTGGGTTCAGGTTGTGTAGTTGGTGACGAAGGAAAATCCTATGTACTTAGAAACATCAAAAGAAAGTGTTAATGAACCTAACTCCAAGTGAGATAAACACATGAAAATTTACCAAAACACTTCTTACACGAGTGTAATCTCAGGAGAAAAGCAAATACTATCATAACTTCAAGCACAATGAACACAATAAAAATCACCCAAAAGATACGACACTGATGGTGTGAAAATTGACTGTACAGTGACTGCCCTATTGTAGCTGGACAATATCGTGTATCTGCCGAATGCCTTCCTCGAATTATGCCCCAAGAATACAAGTTCAATACGTGGGCTGACATAGACATAAGGGAATGAGAAAATTACGCAGATCAACTCCAATGTAAACTAGATCTGAGGTGAACAAACTCTAGTGACTCTCACACTTCGCGCCTGAGCATCACGGTATTTAGTGTGCAGACCGTGGCGAGAAGGGTGTCCGTGGTCGGCTGTGGCGTGTGTCGGCGGCGGCGGCTGAACGATGGGACACTGTTGCTCTCAAATATTCTGCAGAACTTAACAAGCACAACTCATAGCTTGTAATCTCCAATCCGGAGATGTTACGAGATTGTTAACCCAAATATGGGAGATATCAGTGTCTCTTCTGGAGCCATGACAGAATGGGATGCGCTCTGTCCAGCATTCAGCTCTTCCAGAAAGAGAGTGACCTTCCCGAATTACTCATTCATAATTGCCTATACTATTGCAGCCTTCCTCAACTAATTTGTGCAGTCGCCTCCTGCCACAACTAGTGTCAGCCAATGAGAGCTTTTGCTACAACTTCTATCGTTTCTTTTCCAAGTGAGGTTTAAGAAACGATCTGGGGTGAAAGCAAGTTTCACCAAGTGCAATGAGTGTTCGCCATTCTTTCATTTAGTAATAAGTTCCACCCGAAGAGGAGCTGTCCACGTGAAGATCATGCATCATCCTCATGAGTATCACTTGATTTTCGATTGTTTACCGAATGCTAGTGACTCACATTGTTGTCCTCCTTTGTGTGGCCCAATAGTGGTCTCCCCCGGCATTCCTGAGTCCTTTCTTAAGTTAAAAGGCTTTTGCAGAGCAGTTGTGCGACACATGAATTTTGTTTATGTCAAGCTGACGACGCAGTCTCTGCGTTATTACGTTTCCGCCAAAATGGAAGGATTATTATCTCCTTTGCGACCACCCAGATTAATCCCCTGCTGCGTCAGGATATTTACTTCAGCTCAGGGGTGTCAGAAGACTCGCCCAATGTTGAATTATTGTTGTGCGGTTATCTCTACCCTAAAAGTCAGTTGCGATCGGAAAATCCCATGCCTAACCGATCTCCCGAGGGTAGGGTTCGCTGGTTTATGGCTTTCCTAATTTGAGTTCCCTATTGGCGTCCATGGGTCGGCTGGGAAGGCTAACTTACACTTCAGTCGACTGCTACCGAAATGCTACTTGTCAACATGCTAATTACGTAGATTTTGTTCGTATCTAGCTCATATGAGCCTGCATGACTAAATTACTTTCCATACTTTGCAAATAATTTGATTCCAACCAAATTATGGCTTGTGGGGATTGATGAGTAGAATCGGTTTCCCGATATAAAAATCCTAGCACCTTACACTCTCAGTTTTGCAACTCTCAATAATTCCTTGTCAGACCAACTTTTCATCTCTGCCAGATTTCCATGATCTCCCACAAAGGCATGCACATCCTCAGTTGCCTTACCAGAAAAAGGAGCAATTAAACCTGTGACTTTTCTCGGCCTCGTGATGACTGGGTGTTGTGTGATGTCCTTAGGTTAGTTAGGTTTAAGTAGTTCTAAGTTCTAGGGGACTGATGGCATAGATGTAAAGTCCCATAGTGCTCAGAGCCATTTGAACAATTTTTAAGCCTGTGGCTATCGAATCCACAACCCACTGTGGCGACTGCTGTTCTACCAGCCCACGCAGGTCTGTATTATCGCTCTTCATTGTGTTACCTGTTCTAAAATTATGCGTACTGCTTCCGGCTCTGATACACCTTCGTCTCTGTTTCTGTCAAAGCTTTGTCCTTGGCAGCACTTATTTTGAGAAGCGATACTTACAAGACAAGAAAACAAAATACATTAAGTTAAGCCTTTCTTGTAATCGTAAGCCATCTCGGCACCTGGAGCTGCCTAGCCCACTGCTCCAACGATTACATGTGTAACATTTTACTGGAACCGATTCCATAAATGGCACTTAGTGGCTCTCGAGGTTACACTGTGCACATCTGACAGACACAAACCAACCATGATTTGTATTAACTCTAAAACTAGACAAATCCACCGGTTATCTACTTGCAATAACATGTACTTTACAAAATGCACGACCATCAAACCTTTTCTCCATGACCAAAATAGAATCAAAATTGTGAACTCACCATACTATAGACGGCAGATTCAGACATAACTCTAAAAACGTGACATCAATGATCTGTCACTAGTGTTAGGTGACCCGTGGAATGTCACCCATGGATAGTGAAATGATACCTGAGGACAGCGGTAGATTTGTTTAATTTGTTTAATGAACTTCTTTATTCTGGCCCTTGGTTGTAGTACATGAGGAACAGCTTTTTGGAGGCGTCCAGTTGCCTCTCCTAGCAAGAATAGACATCTGACATTGCTGACAGTGCAAAGATTGGGGCCGAGTGTGGATCACTCGAATGCCAACGTCAGTGATGCCTCTGGCTGTGGCTGTGACGACAGCGTAGCGGTGCAGCTGGCACTTCTGCAGGGGGCGGCCGTCACTTTCCTCCAGCGAGCGGCTGACTCTCTGCTCTGGCGGCAGCTGCCTCTGTGGCTACCCTGTACCGTGGTCGGGGAGCATTCCAGGATGTTGCTCCAGATGTCACAGACTCGTGGTGTAGGCTGTGATGTTGAGATGAGAATATTTTAGCACACAAATGCCTGAGTTTGTACAATCGCCAGACCGTGTTCATTTAGGGATTAGGACACATACTCTAGACATTCCCATGGCGGCAAGGGAGAAGAGGCTTCCGTCCTTTCCCTAGCGTGCTGCAGCATCAATTGTTTCTATACGGCACTCAGCTGACTCTGCTTCGTAATGCCTGTCAGTCGTATTTCGCTTCACAGTGCATAACACTCTTGTCTGCCTGCAGTTGGTTCTGTTGCAATTCCACTCTGATGTACTTTTTGACCAAGTATGGTCGATACGATACAAATTGAGTAATTGAAAGGAAAATGCTGGGCCATGCCATTCACTGTTACAGGGGTGCGGTATGAGCCTAAAGACCACTTTTCAGATGTTTACCTCAGCCTGATAAATACTGCGGAACATTGAAGGGTAACTAGTATCTAAATGTGTCCTCAGTGCTTTTGCCTGTGCTCCAAGACTAAGGGTTACCTGTTCCTGTCTCTGACTTGCAAGTCACTGCTCTGATATACTGCTGTTTTTTGTCTGTGGAACAGCCGTGAATCCAAGTGCACAACTCAGTCTAGGAATGGCCTACTATGAAATCATACGTATCTGGAAAGCGAAATGTGAAATGTATTTGGTTGGCTGAGGCTGATAAGATCATTTTGCCTATTGTTCTTCTCATGTTGAGTCCTATGAAGGATTTTGTAGAAGATGTCGATAAAGGAGAGCAGGCTTTCAGCCATTTCACAGAAACGTTTCCTAAGTTGACTGAGGCAAAGATGAAAGAATTTATGTTTGTAGGACCACAAATAAGACATTTGATGAAAGATTGAACGTGTGATACAAACCCACATACATCAACTCACCTACCTCGTCCACTTTCAAAGTGATAGTGAACGGATTTTGGGCAGCAGAAGAGCTGATAACTATGTTTTCATTGTGAATCTTCTGATAAACAACTAAAAGACCATGGGGTACTGAATTTTGCTTAAAATTCAGTTTTTACCTTCTCGTCTTGTTTTCTTTCGCAAAAATTTGAGAGCCGTAAGTGACGAACAGGGTTCACCCTTTCACCAACACATCCGTATGATGGAACGCGCTATCAAGGTCACAGGAGCACTTCAATAACGGTGAGTGCTGCTGGCGTCTTGTTGGAGGTGTGACGAAATAGCATACGAAGGATGAGCATCATTGTCAAATCTTTTTAGTATCTAAACAGGTTAAAATTGAGCTAATGTTCCGAACTAACGTAGATCTTCTACTGGTTTCATGTCCATATAAACATATTAAATATCATTGAGTTCCAAAATTTTGAATATATTTCTTGTTGTTTTTTTGTCAGTTTGCCAGTACTGTTTTGGTTCTGCTGGGTATATAATAAATGTGACGTGATAATAAAAAAACTGATTTTAGCAGTGAATTCAGCTCCCCAAAATTAGATAAACCCACTCATTTTCAGCCATTTGTTTAGAAATGTAATCTGCTTGATTCCGTGTGTACTCTAGATAGTGATCTGTAAGAATCAAATCACATTTCCTTGATGTACGACGGACGTTTCTTTGTCTTCCGACGAACAGATTATAAAGTACTGAAGGACAGAAAGTAAGTCACGTATCAATTCCGATATTTCGTAATCACGTATTACATCTACTAGGTGAGGGTGCGGCGGTGAAGACTTTCCGTAAAACAAGAAACCGACTTCATCATCGGCTACACTACCTACGGCCTTGTCATTATAGTGAGTAAAGAGATACATAATTAGTCATCCTCCTACTCATCATATTTTTGTAGAATTAGGGGCGAAATTTCAAAACATATCGAAACAAGAATGATCTGCGGTTTCAAAAGTCATGTCTTTATGTTTAATTAATACAAAACGACGCTAAATTGATCGTCGTGAAACATAAGAATGAATTTCCCAGGAAAGGTTTGTGTGTTTTTCACATCTTCTGACTTGACAGTAATACATACAAACAGAACCTACTGCTCATAGGACAGGCAATGATGGTATGTTTTAATTTCATTTAATTTATTAAATGAAATGTTTCATTTGTTCAGTTTCTAGCCACGCACATAGTAGAACAGTATGTGTAAATATGTTTCAGCACCCCGTGATAGCTAACAATGGAGATCACAAACCATTTCTTCACAGAATTCTTCCTGTTTTGTGAAGACACTTTTGGAAAACTCTCTTTTAAAATTAATTGAGCGTCTTAATACGCAAAACATAACATTCAAATATAGTTCATTGCCTGTGATACAGTATTCTACTGAATGTTCCGATGTGGCCACGGTGGCTAACACACGTAACAGCAGGTGTCACACTTGATAATTAGACGGCTTAGCATTTGCATCGGCGAACAGGGAAGCTATTGGCGATTGACGTTTCAGCATTATGTGAACACTGATCATGAAACGTGGGACTTAGGGAAGGCAGGAAAGGTGTGGACGGAACCTAATAAGTTACCGTTGGTTGCACAGAAAACACATACACTTTATTTTTAAAAAAATTCTCAAGAATAATTTCAAAATATTTTACTACACTGGTGGCTGAAGGCCTTATTATGAGGAAATTGAAAATAATTTGTCGGCTGAAGGTCACAAGCAGTGTTACAAACAATTGACGGCTGAAGGCATGATAAAGAAAGGATTTAAAATTATCGGGGCCTGAAGGTCACAAGCAATTTTCAGAACACCCAATGGCTGAAGGCCTGAATTACAAGTAAGGAAGCAGTGGCATGTTAAAACACTAAAACATTTTTAAAACAATATTAACGAACTGTGACAGGCTATAGTGACGTGACGGCTGCAGGCCTCATTAAGAGAAAATTGAAAATAATTTGTCGACTGAAGGCCACAAGCAGTGTTACATACAATTAACGGCTGAAGGCCAGAATTACAATTGGTGAAGGCCATAACACGTTAAAAAATTAGGTTAAATTTTAAACAATTATAACAACTTGTCCAATGAAGACAGAGTGATCCACAGACAGTGCTACAGCTGTGTAAATGGTGAGACAGGCAGCGAAGAGCTGTACTCACATAACCGGAAGGTAACTCACACTAGGCGTAGCCTAAGTGCCGACCGACCGACTAACCAATCGGCCTAACATCCGATCACCGGTACAATGTGGGAGACTTTTAGGCAAGGGCGAAGAGACGGATAGCACCACGTCTTCAGAAACACACCCAAGGCTGAAGGAAACACTAGAACCAAGGTAGACCTCCCAAAAACATATGCACAAGAGGCTGTCAAACTACATGCCATCTCAGACAGCATCAACAAATGTTCAAATGTGTGTGAATTCATAAGGGACCAAACTGCTGTGGTCATCGGTTCCTAGACGTACACACTACTTACACTAACTTGTGCTAAGAACAACACACACACCCATGCCCGAGGGAGGACTCGAACTTACGGCGGGAGGAGCCGCGCAGTTCGTGACATGGCTCCTCTAACCGCACGGCCACTCCACGCGCCCAGCATCAACATCACGAGGAAAGTGACACTGCCGGAAAAGTACGCTTAACCTCCAGGGCAGGTAACTGGGGCGTTAGCTGCCACAAGCCAGAAAATACCGCAGGTTGCACTTCACTAAAAAGAATAATACTAAATCCAAGCTAACATCACGGAGTAGAATGCAGCTAATAGTTTCTGCCACCCTGACAGACTCCACTTGTTGCGGTTGGTCTCACCGACCCTGGGAGCAACAACACGTAAACAAGAGCGAGATCTCAAACAGTGGAGGTTTCAGTACTGGATACGCTTCACTCAACTTGAAACGCCCTGGGTTCGGTCTTCGGCTACTGCCCCTCGGTCCGACAGTGCCTGCACGTCGCCAGCAGTCCCGGCCTGCCCATGCGGTTCGGACCTTCTCGCTGCTCCATCCGAAGCCGAACTGATGTCCATTCGCAACTCCCGACCAAATCAAGTACGCAGACAGCATTAAAATAACTGCTCATTCAAAACCACAAAATACACATGGATCCGGGAAAGCAATTCCACCAACAACTCACAATACTAAATCCAGTCACTGTGAAACAACACGGACGAAGCATAAGTAGGTACAAACACAGAGCAGCCAGAAACCGAAAGACCAAATGCGTCGCCCGCTGCGATGACCGACCGAACGACCAACCAACGGTCGTCCCCATTCAAGTCAGGCGCGGGAAAGATCCCTGTGTAAATCGTCGACTAACAACTTATTGCCTTGAGGTCACTTCGATTTGGAGACACACATACACAGGTGAAAGTCTCACTACTCGAATATCACTGTCCATTCAACTAAAAGTCTCTGAATCCGGTCCTTGACGCGGTCGTGCACTCTCGCGACCACATACTACCGTCGGACAGTGCATGCGTGTCGCCATTGGTCGGGCGAGTAGCGGTTGTCCGGACCTCATTGCTGCTCCGTCCCAACTCCACTCCCTGGACACACAGCGACCTGGAAAAATTAGAGGCCGCTCCAAAGATGGTACCACAGTACGCGACATCAGTAAATGCTGCTCCTGCCACTCACGGACAGACAAAGCGAGCCCACACAGAGGCGACAGTGAACACACTAAGAAAACGAGATGCAAATATCGCTGTTACGAGATGCCAAGCTATGAACGGTATCAACGCGAGCCGTACACTGCTCAGATCACTCTTGTGGTTATGCTGCCTGCGGAAAAAGCTGACAGTGCCGCTTGGTCCCTCACTACCATTCCCGAAAATTGGTGACCATTACAAACTGCATCCACCCATGGTCGACAAATACGCCTACTTGTCTGTCCATAGGAAGCGAATATTGGTTCTCATCCTCTCTGGTTTATAGGTGAAGAGCCCAGAACATCTGCAGAGGAGGAGGTGGACTAACTACGATGGAGAGCATGCCAGACAGACTTTTACTCAGGAATTAATATGAGTCCAATTTGACTTACGGTGTAAGGAATTCCCACCACTAAGTGCATAAGGCCTTCTAAGAGTGGGAATGAGCAGCTATGGCGTACAGTGTGCGATCTATAACAGGCGGCTACAAACAGGATCTGAACAACAATAGGCAACTGAACCAAGCTGGACTATTATGTGTGGCAAGAAGAGATACGTTGCCACACTATCGTTTCCTTAAATTTGAATTGTGTGGAACTATCTGTCAAAGATTCCTGACTGGTAGGATCTGCCTCAAGGCAGAGCAACTATTGATAATGAAGATTGTGTCAATCGAACCTGAGATCACGGTCAGTGACCTCAGCTGTGGACAACCCTATGGAAACTGTTGTCGTTGCCACACGTAGAGCAGCTCAGGATACACTGATCTATGGAACCTACATCGCTCATCGGGGTTTGGTTAATCCCGGCCCTTGTAACATCATGGACTATACGACCCGGAACAAAGCCATGCGTCCCATTTGATGCTAATCGAAAGGAGTAGTTTATGTGAGGACACTCAGTTTCTTCCTTCTCATGTCCATTCATCCATTTTTCATCCACAGTTGCACAGACGCTGTGCACAAGCACACAGGCACATAACCATAGAAAATTCTATATGCAGTATATTGATTCAGTTATTAATTTACTCGCAGCTTCAGGTGCTACACCGCTGCATTCATTTATCGCGATAGGTATCAGTAACAGTGCAGCTGCATGCAAGTCATTTCACAAGAATCCAGAGCAAATCACTACAACCGTTAATAACAAGAGTGCTAGAATATAGTAAGTTTACATGCTGTTTATATCCAGAATAGAGTGATAATACGAATGGATCAATATTAAGCAAAGATAAAATTCAGAATGAGATTTTCACTCTGCAGCAGAGTGTGCTCTGATATGAAACTTCCTGCAGGTTAAAACTGTGTGCCGGAACGAGATTCGAGCTCGGGGCCTTTGCCTTTCGCGGGCAAGTGGTCTACCATCTGAGCTACCCAAACACGACTCACACCCCCTCTTCACCGACGAGGTACTGGCGGAAGTAAAGCTGTGAGGACGGTGCGTGAGTCGTGCTTGGGTAGCTCAGATGGTAGACCTCTTGCCCGCGAAAGGCAAAGGTCCCGAGTTCGAGTCTCGGTCCGGCACACAGTTTTAATCTGCCAGGAAGTATCAAAGATGAAATTGATTAAACTTACGCCAGATTTAATGTAATGGTGTCAATTTAAAATAGTGGGTGACTCTTTGGAAAGTTAATAACTGCTGGTAGTTAATATGCTGACGTGAAGAGATAATACACTCCTGGAAATTGAAATAAGAACACCGTGAATTCATTGTCCCAGGAAGGGGAAACTTTATTGACACATTCCTGGGGTCAGATACATCACATGATCACACTGACAGAACCACAGGCACATAGACACAGGCAACAGAGCATGCACAATGTCGACACTAGTACAGTGTATATCCACCTTTCGCAGCAATGCAGGCTGCTATTCTCCCATGGAGACGATCGTAGAGATGCTGGATGTAGTCCTGTGGAACGGCTTGCCATGCCATTTCCACCTGGCGCCTCAGTTGGACCAGCGTTCGTGCTGGACGTGCAGACCGCGTGAGACGACGCTTCATCCAGTCCCAAACATGCTCAATGGGGGACAGATCCGGAGATCTTGTTGGCCAGGGTAGTTGACTTACACCTTCTAGAGCACGTTGGGTGGCACGGGATACATGCGGACGTGCATTGTCCTGTTGGAACAGCAAGTTCCCTTGCCGGTCTAGGAATGGTAGAACGATGGGTTCGATGACGGTTTGGATGTACCGTGCACTATTCAGTGTCCCCTCGACGATCACCAGTGGTGTACGGCCAGTGTAGGAGATCGCTCCCCACACCATGATGCCGGGTGTTGGCCCTGTGTGCCTCGGTCGTATGCAGTCCTGATTGTGGCGCTCACCTGAACGGCGCCAAACACGCATACGACCATCATTGGCACCAAGGCAGAAGCGACTCTCATCGCTGAAGACGACACGTCTCCATTCGTCCCTCCATTCACGCCTGTCGCGACACCACTGGAGGCGGGCTGCACGATGTTGGGGCGTGAGCGGAAGACGGCCTAACGGTGTGCGGGACCGTAGCCCAGCTTCATGGAGACGGTTGCGAATGGTCCTCGCCGATACCCCAGGAGCAACTGTGTCCCTAATTTGCTGGGAAGTGGCGGTGCGGTCCCCTACGGCACTGCGTAGGATCCTACGGTCTTGGCGTGCATCCGTGCGTCGCTGCGGTCCGGTCCCAGGTCGACGGGCACGTGCACCTTCCGCCGACCACTGGCGACAACATCGATGTACTGTGGAGACCTCACGCCCCACGTGTTGAGAAATTCGGCGGTACGTCCACCCGGCCTCCCGCATGCCCACTATACGCCCTCGCTCAAAGTCCGTCAACTGCACATACGGTTCACGTCCATGCTGTCGCGGCATGCTAGCAGTGTTAAAGACTGCGATGGAGCTCCGTATGCCACGGCAAACTGGCTGACACTGACGGCGGCGATGCACAAATGCTGCGCAGCTAGCGCCATTCGACGGCCAACACCGCGGTTCCTGGTGTGTCCGCTGTGCCGTGCGTGTGATCATTGCTTGTACAGCCCTCTCGCAGTGTCCGGAGCAAGTATGGTGGGTCTGACACACCGGTGTCAATGTGTTCTTTTTTCCATTTCCAGGAGTGTAGTTGTTCATAGAGATGTGAGTTATATGACAGGGGCCGTGTGGTCAGTACGATACGTAAATAAATACCGAAAAAATGTATGCACTTAAATTGAAAACTATGTTTGCGAAGTCCAAGTATGAGATAATATGGATCTTAATGGTACTGTTATGTTCCTAGTGTCACGAGGAAAATAAAAATTAACGTTTTTCAAAGACCTAGACTACTGGCAGTGAACTAAAGTTATATAATTTATGTTATAAAGAACAAGAAGGCAAACGGTTCACTCTTTCGAATCTTAATTTTACTTCTTGCTACATAAAATTTTTTTGAAGAAATCGTCGATACCAATTTGTTGTAATCGAGCTACCCGGTCTTCATACATGATGTAACAAGATGGTATGGCTAAACTTTCAGTAAACATTCTACACAGGCACAGAAAATATGTTATATGAACGCTTTATTTCCATGTTAGAGCCCATTTCCTACAATTGTTCAACCTAATAATCATGGGAAACACATATCAGTACTGTACCAAAAACTTTCATAAATGAAATGTTCAAAATGCCCGCCATTAGCAAGGATACAATGGTCAAGTCGGCTTCTCATTGAATCTCTGATACACTGATAAATCACTGGAGAATAATGTATTGTTTCACAGCCTTCCACAACACAGGCACGATGACTCTCTACGTACTGTACGCGGGTTCCGTACACAAGAGCTTTCACATGTCATCACAAATGCAAGGGCAGCGGGCTTAGGACCGGAGAGCGTGGGGGTCACCTCTACCTGTCCATCTGTTATGGAATCTTTTATTCAGAAGCCTATAAATATTAACAGTGAAATGAGGTGGAGGTCCATCGCGCACGAAGTTATTGTTTTACGTGCTTATTTGGGTTATCTTATTTCTAAATTTGATTTTTCCCATAGTTCATTTTCTTTACATATATTGTGTTTTGTTAGACTTACTGATTTTATATGTTTCGTCACACTCGTAGAAGCACATTTCGTAGAAGAACAGGTAGATTATTCTCTCAGAAAACGTGGTACGTTGCTCCTTTGATGCTGGTGGATAGACTGCACGCCCTAACAGACAAATCGTCAACAATGTCGGCCCAAGCGTTAACAGGAAAGCTTGTTGATGGCACGATGATCAGTTTCGTGAGGATTGTGAAAATTTACAGTCTGACCACGTCGAAACGAAGCCTCATTCGTGAGTAGCACATTTTCACTAGGGTGAGAATTGACACATTCGCACAATTGAACTCGTGCAGGAAAATCTGCTGGTGACAATAATTCAAGTGGCTCTGAGCACTATGGGACTTAACATCGGAGGTCATCAATCCGCTCGGACTTAGAACTACTGAAACCGAACTAAGCAAAGGACATCACATACATCCATGCCTGAAGCAGGATTCGAATCTGCGACCGTAGCAGTCGCGCGGTTCCGGACTGAAGCGCCTAGAGCCGCTCGGTCACCGAGGCCGGCAGCTGGTGACAGTGCCTGCGTACGTGGTATGGGTACAGCATATTTTTATGTGGTGCTCTCCATTTATGTGGTCAGCAGCTAATTGTCTTACACTAACACTAGAGGTGCCATGAACTGTACGAAGAAGTTCCTCCACCACCTGCGGTGGCCCTGTCCTCCTACGCCTCCCACACTCACGATTGGTAGTCCAGAACATCCCATGCTCCCTAAGACGACGATCACTTGCTTCAAATGTTCTCCTGTTGGGGCACAGTCGGCCGTGTGGGATTAGCAGAGCGGTCTGAGGCGCTGCAGTCATGGACTGTGCGGCTGATCCTGGCGGAGGTTCGAGTCCTCCCTCGTGCATGGATGTGTGTGTTTGGCCTTAGGATAATTTAGGTTAAGTAGTGTGTAAGCTTAGGGACTGATGACCTTAGCAGTTAAGTCCCATAAGATTTCACACACATTTGATTTTTTTGGGCACAGTCGCTCTGTAAATCTATCCTGATACAAATGTTGAACGCAACGGCCATTGCCATCTGCTAGTCCGTACAGTAAATGGCCGCCTGTCATCTACGCATTTGAGTGCACTTCCACTGCACTGTACCGGAAATCAAGTCCATGATGAACACTGAACCGTTGATGCTATGTACTGCACAGTCCGTCATAAACACTGAACAGTTGATGGTGCGTGGTTGATGCTATTAGATGCGTTAGTCGCTTGTGAATACACATCATGAATTTAGTCACCTTCCAACACTATGACATTACAAGAAACACTGTCGTTAAGACTAAATAATTACAACTTACTGCACATCATAACCACTCGTAACCATGAAGGTTTTTTGACATTTCAGGTAACAAAATGTTTAATGTAAGGCAGGTACGCTGTGTTGCTGTGTGTTCCCCATGATTAATGTGACTGCGAAAAGGAGTCGAAAATAAGCTTTAACATGGAAATAGAGCGTTTCTTGACCCACGTCCACATATTCCTTTATTTATGAAGAATGAATCCTGAAACGTTGGTAGTATCTTCTTGTTACACAATGTATACGTTTTGACTCACACGAAAACTAATCAACTATACATATATCTAAAACCGTTTAACATATGTCTATAACAAATTTTTTAATGAAATACACCTGATTATAGATATATTTTTTCGTCTCTGATGTTTACATCTGTTTAAAGTACTGTACTGTCTCTGTATTTTAGCAACAAAAACCACTAGATGACACTGCATTATACGTTCTAAGTTTTGTCTATTACCGTTAATTGATGCCAACTGATACGAACTATAGTCATTTTCATCGTTCATAGTGCTAAAAATAAGGAAGTGGTCGGCAGGCACATATCGCCTAATACTTGAGGACGACGTCATTCTAATATAGTATTCCGATAAGTACATTTGGGTAAACTGTAGTGGAAATCAGTGTAGAGGGGTGGATATTTGTAGTAAAATTAATGTTGTCGCTTGGAATAGTTGCTTACAGTGTACATGCGATAGTATGAGATCCAATATACTAATAAATGCAATCAAATGTTATCCCATCTGATGAAAGTTGTACAGCGTATTACTAGACATCAACGGTTCAGGTGGCAGAGGATGGAAATCGGGATAAAGGCGGTCGGCTGTGTTCCGTGTTCGTGTCTGCATATGTGCCTTTCCTGCAGATAGAAAACAGACACCATTAATTTCAGTGCGTATTGTGTAGATAATCCACGATTGTGACACAACAATGCGCAAAACGGTTATTATTCGCTGAAAAAGGAAAAGTCGGCGCGTAGAAGGGAATGGGACTCCCTAATCGTCAAATCGACAAACGTTAAACTGTTTAGGGACAGCGATTTATAATTTCGTAAGATTCTCCGCACGAAATGTACAGAAAGGAAAGCATGTGCAAATCAGAAAATTATCTGAAACTATGAACTGTTAGGTTTTCGCTAACCAATGGCCACAAACCGTTATTATTATCAACTTGTTGCCGTTTTAGAGTTGCCAGTATCTGTTACAGTATACGTCAAATTTTGTCAAATGTAAATACGTTGCATTCAAGAAACTACTACAGCAGCCAGCTGTGACAGGCACACATAGACAGGCTAGATTGGAATTTCCTGAAAAACATATGTTATGGACTTGAGAATAGAATAAAGAGTTGTTCAATGATGAGAAGAAGTTTAATTTGGATTGTCCATATGGACTGCAATACGACTGGCATAATCTGAGAACATAAGCATGTAATTAAGAACAGATACATTTATGGTGGAAGTGTTGTTATTTTTAAACTCTAAGATGAACTCTAATGTGTACACTGAGATGCTAGAATAGATTAGAACGTTTTAGGATCTAGGGGACAAAATTCAAATGTTTCAACGAGATAATGCATCTGTGCAGATTTCTCCACAGCAAAAAAGTGATTTAAAGTTAAAGGTATGGATGTCTTGCCCTGGCCTACACGTAACCTGAATTGTAAGCGAAAAGAGCTACAAGAAAGGGGTGGGCTACAGTTTCACTGCAAGAACTACAAACGCTAACAGAATCAATACCTAAGAGAATATTTGATGTAATTTGAAAGAACGAAGGTTGGACAAAGTACTGACAATACAATAACACAACAGAAAATGAGTGTCTTTATATCATTTTCCAAACAGGAAATGCAGATGACCTTATTTTGTTACTCGTGTAATGAACGAAACTATGCCTTTCCTTCATGATTGTTTAAGTCTACTAATAAATTTGATAGATCTATGCTTCAGACATTGTATAATACTTTCGTACGAACCCTGAGATTATACTGATTTCCATCACTTTATTAGCAGCATTTAGAGTACTATAATCTTGTTTTCTAGCCAAAAATGGGCAGGTAATGGTGGCTCTGCAGCAGTGATGGACGAATGTTGTAAAATCCGCCTCTGTCATCCTTTTCCAGCAAATCTGTGCCGTGTCGTGAAGTTTGCTGTCTTGTCGTTTAGCGATACCCCATTCGGTGAGAGCTGGTAGCGTCGTTTCGCAGTGTACACTTGCTCACAGCGCCGTCAACTAAGCTGCGATACTAGTACTATGAGGTTCCACGCCCATGTGCCAAGAAACTTAGATCAACTTTTCCAATTACAAGTTCACTTTGAAAAGCAAACAGTAGATTCAAGAAAGTATACTTAATTGCCATATTCTGCGTTTCTCTTTAACGCCTCCCGACCCGTCCTCCTTTAACACATACACTTCCGCCTTGAAAAATACCGTTGACCCCTTTTTCTTCGATATTTACGATCGATGAGATGACGTAGCAATTGTTTCACCGAAAGCAGTGTTCCGCAAGGCATGTTGATCGAATAGATTTCTGTAAACGTACGTCTCTGGAAAACTAATGGGATGTGGCTAACGATTTCTCCTGCAAGACGCCAACTGAGTTCTTGATATGCCTTTTGGCTCTCGTAATGATCCACTTCGGTTGGACAGCCCAAAAGTCAGATCCGTTCTGGGTTGACTGTTATCACTGCAAAAACCAGTTTTCTGTTGTACCGGTATATTTCATCTCTAGTTTAACCTGACTGTTAAAAATGCTACAACCAACTGGTTTCTGAAATAACCGATCGTTTGTTACTGTTATTATTTATAGCACATCCATGAAATTTTGACCCTGCCACAGGTGCGCTGAACGTAATTACGCCAACGGGCGCATGCGACTCTCAGTGCCACCTAACATCAAATACCATTTAACTGATAGTTTTTTTAGTTTCCTGGTAGAATTTGTAGAAGGGGTTTTGAGCTCCAAGCAAGATCGTTGTAACCACAGATTTCAGTGCCCTTATAGGGCCTTTATTAAAGCAAGTCTTAGAAAAATGTATATTCAAGAGAAACGGAAATATGGTATGGTCTTAATAAAGAACAAGACATCCAACTAAGAAAAAAATATCGTAAACACACATCAAGAATCACATACTTCGTTCCTCTGGAGAAGCTCTGCAATCATTACAATTAACAGCGTTGTGGCTGTGTTGCTTGCAAACAAATCTTTTACAGTTGCTGCAAGTCACAGTGTGGTGTCACCGCGAGACACCACACTTACTAGGTGGTAACTTAAATCGGCCGCGGTCCTGTAGTACATGTCGGACCCGCGTGTCGCCACTGTGTGATCGCAAACCTAGCGCCACCACATGGCAGGTCTCGAGAGACTGAGGAGACCTCGTCCCAGTTGTACGGACAACATAGCTAGCGATTGGACGTGCTAAGCCTTGCTCTCATTTGCCGAGAGATAGACAGTAGAATAGCCCTCTGCTAAGTTAACTGGCGACCACCTAGCAAGGCGCCATTTGTATCAGTGCCTATAGCTTACTAATATTCAAGAGAGATGTATTCCAAGGACTAATTAAAAGTTAAGTAACAAGCATCTACGTACTTTTCTTCTTATTCATTTATAAGTTCTCATGTTCCAGACTTCACGCCCGTCTGCGTTAGCCTTGCGTGCCCTATCGGCTACAGCATTGTGTCTAGGCTGTATGGTCTAGACACAACATTATTGGCGACGAGAAAAAGAGTTTGTCTTAATTCGTTTGTGTCATGGCTTCGCCACAATCTCCGGATGTACTGTCCGAATTTTTTCGCTTGCAGAATCAGCAGTCGCAGGCGTTATTGGATGCCCTGGGACAGCTCGTCCAGGGTCAACGTGTGCTGCAACACGATGCGGCAGCCGCCGCTTCATCGCTACCGCTGCCACAAAACGCTGTTGCACCGCAATTTAGACCATACGTGGCGGCCGAAGAAACATGGCAAGAATGGTCCCGCCAGTTCCAGTTTCATCTAACAGCCTACAGAATTCAAGGTAACGAGCGGCAGCCGTTTTTGCTTTCTTGTGTCGGTGTGTCTACCTACCGTGTGATAGTGAAATTGTTTCCCCGACGCGACGTAGCAACTCTGACCTACGAAGAAATTTTGTCTGCTTTAGATGCCTATTTCAAGGAAACAGTTAATGTCGTTGCAAAAAGGTATACGTTCTTTCGTACAAAACGTACGGCCGGTCAGACTAATAGGGAGTGGGTTGCAACTTTGCAAGGACTTACTAGGGAGTGTGCCTTTGAATGTGACTGTGGCCTTCCTTATTCAGACACTATGGTGCGTGATGCAATAGCACAGAACGTTTCTGATGTTCGCATACGGGAACAGATTTTGAAACTCGTTAATCCCTCCCTCCAACAAGTGATAGACATATTGGATAGGCAAGACACACTTGACTTTGCTCAGGACTCATTTGAAACTTCGCCAGCAGTGTGTCACATTAACCGGCCCGCCGGGCCCGCTGCACGGGACGCTACGCGGCCCTCGCGCCCGTCACAGCAGCGGCAGCCTACCTTGCAAACACGTGCGCCGCGTAAGCAAGCAACTGTAGTGAAATCATGCCCGCGGTGTGCAACTAGACATTCGCGTGAAAATTGCCCGTCACGCCAAGCTATTTGCTTTTACTGTCAAAAGAAAGGACATGTTCAAAGTGTTTGCCAGAAAAAGCTTAGATCAGACAATCACAATAATTCCAGGCCCTTTGCTTCGCGCCGGAATCGAACCCAGGACAATCAGGCTCGTGGACCTTCGCCCATGGACATTCATGTAGTTCATTCCCACCCATCCAGCGACACTTTAGCTAACGGTGACTGTGTTCGTCCCACAAACAGTGTGCGTCGACGTCGCCGAAAATCCCGTAAAGTCGCAAGTGCTTCTGTACCTGTATCAGTTCAAATTGCACGTGACAGTCGCTCTTGTCGTCAGCAGGACAATAAACTTTTTGTGGACTTAAACTTTGAAGGCAAAGTGATACCATTCCAGCTCGATACCGGAGCTGCAGTTTCATTGCTCAATCACGACACGTACACACAACTGGGCAAACCGCCATTGCGTGCCGCAAATGTTAAGTTACATAGTTACTCTGGACAGCATATACCTGTGTTAGGACAGTACAGCCTTCTTGCCACATACAAGGGACAGACAAAACTTGTATCATTTTACGTTCTTCGTTCTACTTCTGCAGTGAACTTGTTTGGTTTAGATTTATTTCAATTGTTTAATATGTCTATAGTAAATCAGGTCCTATTAGTGAATCAGACTGTGCCTTCCGCCAGTGTTTCTAGTCTTTGTGAAGAATTTGCAGACATTTTTGCACCGGGCCTTGGTTGCGCTAAGAACTATGAAGCGCATTTGGAACTGCAAGAAAACGCGCAACCGAAATTTTTCAGAGCGCGCAATGTTCCCCACGCATTGCGTGATGAGGTCGCCAGAACATTAGCCGATTTAGAATCTCAAGGTGTAATTGAACGTGTGCAGGCTTCTCTCTGGGCCTCACCCTTAGTAATTTTGCCAAAACCTTCCGGTAAACTGAGACTTTGTGTGGACTTCAAGGCAACAGTGAATCCACAACTTGTGACTGCCACTTTTCCTTTGCCCCACCCGGAAGATCTTTTTGACAAACTGTGCCCGGGAAAATATTTTTCCAAATTGGACCTAGCAGATGCGTACTTGCAAATACCTGTGGACGCAGAATCCCAGCGCGTCTTAGTGGTTAACACGCATCTTGACTTGTATCGCTTCAAAAGACTGCCATTCGGGTGTGCATCCGCCCCTGCTTTGTTTCAGCAATATTTACAAACTGTTTGTGCATCGGTCCCTACTGCTGCGAACTATCTGGACGATATTGTGATCTCAGGAAAGACAGAAGCCGAACATTTGCAAAATCTCCGAACATTATTTCAGGTCTTGCGTCAGAATGGTCTTCGCTTGAGGGAGGACAAATGTGTGTTTTTTGCTCGGGACTTACCCTACCTGGGGCATGTCATAAATGCCCAAGGTATACATCCGAGTCCAGAGCACCTCCGTGCCATACAGGAGTTGCCTTCGCCACGGGATGTTAAACAACTACAGAGTGTGCTGGGTAAAATTAATTATTATGCAAAGTTTGTGCGCAATGCTTCTTCCATTTCCGCTCCGCTTCATCGCTTACGCCGTAAAGGTGTTCCGTTCGTCTGGACGACGGAATGCGAACGCGCCTTTCGCCAGTTCAAATCGGCGTTACTTTCAAATACGTGCCTTACGCCATTCGATCCCCAGAAACCCCTTTTGTTGATGGTAGATGCATCGGATTTCGGGATCGGTGCTGTGCTTGCGC
This sequence comes from Schistocerca nitens, assembly GCF_023898315.1. Classification (NCBI taxonomy): domain Eukaryota; kingdom Metazoa; phylum Arthropoda; class Insecta; order Orthoptera; family Acrididae; genus Schistocerca; species Schistocerca nitens. The sequence goes on from NC_064618.1 coordinate 588,708,920, forward strand.
ACAAGGATGGCTCGCATGATCGCCCTATTGCCTTTGCGTCCAAATTGCTCTCATCTGCGCAAAGAAATTATTCACAGATAGAGAAAGAAGCTTTAGCTCTCGTGTTTGGTGTTACAAAGTTTCACGATTTCTTGTATGGTCGTCACTTTACCATCATCACGGACCACAAACCTTTGACATCGCTTTTTCATCCGACCAAGCCTGTACCTCCACGTACAGCGCAGAAATTCATTCGCTGGTCACTTTTTCTCTCGCAGTACCGCTACGATATCTTGTATCGGTCCACTGCTAAGCACGGAAACACTGATGCGTTGTCCCGTTTGCCTGTTGCTGAGGATAAAGCATTCGATTCTTCCGAACTTGCTTGCATGTTCATTGATTCGGAAACCGATGACGTGGTCGAATCGTTTCCGATTGATTTTCGTCGTGTAGCTGCAGCCACAGCTGCTGACCCTGTCCTTGCTACTGTTTTGCGTTTTGTTGCTACGCAATGGCCCTTGTCAAAGTCACGGATCGAGGATCCTTTGGTTCGTCGTTTTTTTGCTCACAAGGAGAGACTTTTTGTCCGACGTGGTGTTTTGTTGTTGCGTTCCGATAATGATCAGTCCAGAGTCGTGGTCCCACGTTCGTTACAGTCCTCTGTCTTAAAGCTTCTTCACCAAGGACATTGGGGTATAGTGCGTACGAAACAACTTGCTCGTCAGCACTGTACTTGGTTCGGAATCGATGCTGCGATTACGAATATGTGCTCCTCTTGCGTGGCGTGTGCCGAACAGCAATCCGCACCGCCGCGGCAATTCTTTGCCTGGCCGAAAGCCACTTCCCCTTGGCAACGCTTGCACATCGATTTTGCTGGTCCATTTTGGAATGCTCGATGGTTGGTTGTGGTCGATGCTTTCAGTAATTTTCCTTTTGTTGTCCGGATGTCTTCCACGACGTCTTCTGCCACAATCCAAGCCTTGTCTGCTATCTTTTGCATTGAAGGTCTTCCGCAGACTATTGTTTCCGACAATGGCCCACAATTCATGTCCGCAGAATTTCAGTCATTCTGCAAGGCCAATGGTATTCCACATCTGACATCCGCGCCGTTTTCGCCTCAGTCAAACGGTGCCGCGGAACGATTGGTCCGGACTTTCAAGTCACAGATGTTGAAGTTGAAAGAGTCGCATTCTCGGGAGGACGCATTGTTGCTCTTTTTGTCTTCGTATCGCTCTCAGCCCCGCGATGGTCGCTCGCCGGCTGAATTGCTCCATGGTCGTTCTCATCGCACCTTGATGTCTTTGCTGCATCCGCCACATCAGGTTCCTGTGCAGCGGCAGACTCCTGTTTGTGCTCCTGGCGACGTTGTCTATTATCGCACCTATCGCGGTTCACAGCGTTGGCTCGCAGGGCGCATTCTTCGCTGCCTCGGCCGCGCGATGTATTTGGTTTTGGGGGCCTCTGGTGAGGTGCGTCGGCATCTCAATCAGCTGCGCCTCTGTCGTCGCCTGGTTTCTGCCGCTCCCCGTCTGCTTTCAGCGACGGAGCCGTCAGGTCAGCGCCCTGGGGACCCATCTACTGGCTCGCCTCATCCCCAGGTGTTACCGACGCTGCCTTCCATTTTGCCCCATGGCGTCGCGCCACCGCCGCAGCCGCCGCAGCTGCCGCCGCAGCCGCCGTCGGCGCCGCCCGCAGCGGACGCTTCGCTGCAGCCGCCACGCGCATCCCAGGGTCACGCGCCGCCGCTCGCTTCCCGTGACCAGCCGTCCTCCGCCATGGACCTCTTGCCCGCTCTGGACCAGATGTCGTCATCGCGCGTCGGATTCCCCGACGCAATGGAGGTCGACCCTTCGGCCCCTCCTGTCTCATTACGTGCGCATACACCGCATGTTGACGTGCACCCTGGACTAGGTTTTCAGGCGTTTCCTAGCTCCCCTCGGACCGAATGGCCGGGTGCGGGTGGCACAGCCTCGCCTGTTGTTAGGCTCCCCACCTCATCGCATACGTCAACATGCGGTCCTCCCCACGGCGGGCGGAAGCCTTATCTCACGACCGTTCGCCGATTTGCGGGGGAGGAATGTGGTGTCACCGCGAGCCACCACACTTACTAGGTGGTAACTTAAATCGGCCGCGGTCCTGTAGTACATGTCGGACCCGCGTGTCGCCACTGTGTGATCGCAAACCTAGCGCCACCACATGGCAGGTCTCGAGAGACTGAGGAGACCTCGTCCCAGTTGTACGGACAACATAGCTAGCGATTGGACGTGCTAAGCCTTGCTCTCATTTGCCGAGAGATAGACAGTAGAATAGCCCTCTGCTAAGTTAATTGGCGACCACCTAGCAAGGCGCCATTTGTATCAGTGCCTATAGCTTACTAATATTCAAGAGAGATGTATTCCAAGGACAAATTAAAAGTTAAGTAACAAGCATCTACGTACTTTTCTTCTTATTCATTTATAAGTTCTCATGTTCCAGACTTCACGCCCGTCTGCGTTAGCCTTGCGTGCCCTATCGGCTACAGCATTGTGTCTAGGCTGTATGGTCTAGACACAACACACAGTAGTTTCGTTACTTTTTTTTTACCACCACAAACATAACATTTTTCACATCTTACAACAATTTCTTAATTGCTTACGGGGATTGATCGATAGGATGACAGAAATCCTTGGAAATCCTTTAGTAAAGTAAAGAGTTGAGCACTTTATTTCAAATGGCTTTCCATTAGAGCCAAGGCCAGTTTTGTGAGGCACGTACTTCTTCTGAATCTTTTATCTGCATTATTTGTGAAGAACAGCACTTGGGAATTAGTTCCTGCAATATCTAAATACCGGAAAAACAAGGACAAGGGCCATCTTCTTTTTGTCCTCTGAGAAGAGTAAATAATTGGAAATTTGCGGTAAGTTCTATGAGACCAAACTGCTGAGCTCATCGGTCCCTAGGCTTACACGCTACTTAATCTAACATAAACTAACTTACACTAAGGACAACACACACGCCTATGCCCAAGGGAGGACTCGAGCCTCTGACGGGGGAAACCGCGCGAACCGTGGCAAGGCGCACCCAGACCGCACGGCTACCCCGTGCAGCTGAGTGGAGTAGGATGTACACATGTAACCAACAATATGTACGCCACCTTTGGTTGCGTTGTATTGCAGATTTACAACAGGCTTTGCTGTAGAAGTGTCTATTGCATCAGTTTCATGCATCGACGGCAGAAAAAAGCACAGCCTTGTTTCCTTTCGTTTGGCACGAAACAAGACAGAAGTCATTTTGAAATCCAAAAAGACAGTTTCCTGTTCCTCGCTACCTTTTTGGCAAAAATTCAGGAGGAATTTTCTTGTTATTCTTTTTAGTGTCACTATGAAGATTAGCCCATTTTTTAGAAGATACTGTCCTGAAGGATAACTGCTATAATAGTTGACCGTGCCAGTGAGTGCCTTTGATTGGTTCAACTAATCTCTTCACAATATCTATGGACTGATTAGACGCAAGATATGGTCCAGTATTCTATCTGACGCAGTGTACAGTCGCGCTCAAAAGTATCCGAACGACTTGAATTGCATTTCGCGTGATTCGAATGCAGCCCACATAGCGCAGCTGTGTAGCAGGTCCTCTAATCGCCCCTCGGTACAGTCGTTTGACTAGTGAAAATGGTTCCAAGAAGTCACCACTAGAAGACACTGCTCTGTATCGCAGTAACTCAAGATGTAAATTAGTACCAAGGTACTACAAATATCAGGGAACATCTTATCACAGACAAGACGGTTCTTCAGGTTTGTAAGTTCACCTTTATTACAATAAATGACATACATGAAATGTTACCACTCTCACGTACGGTACGTACTGTTACGTACTGTTACGTCAGATAGGTAATTCACGTAGTAAGTTCGTCGTATTCATGATTTCCTCTTTAAAATAACATACCGTACTTATTATTTAACACAAAATGACATTAAAAATTTAAGTTATTCACGAGCAGCTAATTGAGAATATGTATGAACTTCAAATGACACGACGAACGGTCTCGTTCTGCATATGTATTCAAACCCATGTCATGCAGACTAAGCAAAGACTTCGTGACTGACGGAAACTAATAGTCATTCCTGATTAGGCACCGAGCGAGGTGGCGCAGTGGTTAGGCACTGGACTCGCATTCGGGAGGACGACGGTTCAATCCCGCGTCCGGCCATCCTGATTTAGGTTTTCCGTGATTTCCCTAAATCACTCCAGGCAAAGACTTCGTGACTGACGGAAACTAATAGTCATTCCTGATTAGGCACCGAGCGAGGTGGCGCAGTGGTTAGGCACTGGACTCGCATTCGGGAGGACGACGGTTCAATCCCGCGTCCGGCCATCCTGATTTAGGTTTTCCGTGATTTCCCTAAATCACTCCAGGCAAATGCCGGGATGGTTCCTCTGAAAGGGCACGGCCGACTTCCTTCCCCATCCTTCCCTAATCCGATGAGACCGATGACCACGCTGTCTGGTCTCCTTCCCCAAACAAACCAACCTGATTAGGCATACAGAGAGTGATATACCTCAATTTTAGACAGTATCAGTTAGCAAATATCAACTTTCAATTACATAACGTAAACATTGTTAACCGACGCGAATTCCTACACAGCATCTATTGTCCTTGTTAACGAACTACGAGTGATGTTCAATATTGCTTCTTCACAAGCAACTTACTTGAAATGCCGTGAGGTAAACCTTTGTGTTGGACAGGGATTCGAACCCAGAACCTAATTGGATTGTCATCGAAGTACAATCATCTGTGACATATCGGATTTTCTCGGCAGTAGCTACATGTTTTAAGTCAAATGACGAGACGAAACATCAATTTTTTCTTGCCCAGGACTCCAACCTGGCACCTATCGCTGTTATATTCTAGAGAAAACGAACGTTAAAAATTGGTTTCTTACACCAGCTGAACTACAAATAAAATGACGAAGAGTTCAGTGCTGAGTGGGAATCGAGCCCCACACATATCGTTGTTGACTGCACACAAAGAGACGTCAGCTACCGAATATTTCTCCACCAGCAGCTCGGAATAACATCCTTGAATTTACAATGATTTCGCAAACAGTTCTGTGTCTCAATGGGACTCAAAAACGTCAAATAAAGTTAGTGTTGACAACGAATGAAAATACATTAAAAACCAAAATTATTACCCACCAGCAGATAGGTGTTCTCGTGCTAGAGCTTGATAATACATAATGAAAGCTTTAGTGCCGGGCCAGGATTCAAACCACTTCACGCGCAATGTGTGGATATGTTGAGGAATCTGCAGTTTTGAACAAACAACAAGTTGCAGTCGAGCTGTATTGTCACAAAGGGAGCAAATTCCGCGTTAAGGGCGGTCTGAGTTGGATTCCCAGATCAGAACCAATTTTATCGACATACAGAAGCTCAAATAAAAGATGGAATAAGTGTCCTGTGACCCTACATTGTGTTTGTTTCTTCACTAGAAATAAATAACTATTATAAGAAAGGTTACTGCTGATAGAGTTTCTACGTGACGCGACTCCTGACTTGATTGTGGTTCAACCTAACGTCTACTTGGTAGAGAAGGAATATCATGTTTAACGTGAATTTCAGACCACAATGCCATTATACCTTCTTCACTTGACGTAGCCAAAAGAGAACAGAATCTGTCTCTCCTTATCAAAAATCATCAGCAGAAGTCAGAATCGAACCCAGACCATAAGTGTATGAACCTACCATCAATCCAAAAGACCACCTAATACTCTTCTAAACCACTCATTATTCTATCATAACAATGTTGCGCCACACTGGATGAGAATTCTGACACACAGACTCCCTGTAGTGGTTTGCAGCATGTTCAGTACATTCATTTACTTGGTTGACCGAATCACCATGAACTAGCTGCTTCGGCTACCCAGTGCATACATTCGACTCTTTTGCAATCACCGAAATAAAATCACGTTAAGTGACATTTACACAGAACTGCCAACAGTGTAGGATGCAGAAATTTAAACAGGAAGTGTTCCTTTCGACTTGAGCTACTCTGATGCGATGTCTGTTTGTTAAAAACGTCGTGTAGTGCAAAAGAAAAGCTGTAACTGTCTGTCTCTCTGAAGTCTAGATCCGGTCATATGCATTATCTCACAGCACTGTGCAATGCGCAAGTTCTGGAGGAATTGTTGTTGAGTTCTGGAGGTGTTGCAGCTATGTGTCAGCTAGTAGCGTAACGGTAAGCGTCGCGCACTGTTGATAAGACGTCGCGAGTTCGGGTACATTCACCGCAACATTTTTGAAAACGCCATACTGCTGTCTGTTGAAGTTATCGATCTAATGGAACTTTCAATATAATTCCTTTCACTTCTCAACCCAAAATAGTCGCATGTGGAAAAAGGGCTAACTTCTGCGACATTTTGTTCTTTTCAGGTTTAATAGATGGCCAGGCTGCAGATGCATCTCGAAACTTTTGTATTATGTATGGGGAGAGCGCATCGTGCCCAAATACGTCAGAAAAGTATTTTCTACATTAGCTGTCATGTGGCAGTGGAATTTTATTCTTCATAAAACCTTTTTTGACAGCTTTTACTCAGAACAAGTTTTCTACATGCATGTAATCAATAAACTGCATGTGCATTGTTAGACTGTTATCTATAACATCACCGAGCGAGGTGGCGCAGTGGTTAAACACTGGACTCGCATTCGTGAGGACGACGGTTCAATCCCGCGTCCGGCCATCCTGATTATGTTTTCCGTGATTTCCCTAAATCGCTCCAGGCAAATGCCGGGATGGTTCCTTTCAAAGGGCACGGCCGACTTCCTTCCCCATCCTTCCCTAATCCAATGAGACCGATGACCTCGCTGTCTGGTCTCCTTCCCCAAACCAACCAACCAACCAATCTATAACATCAGAGAATTCGCATATATCGTTGATGATTGATTTCTCTCTCATGTTAACTAATGTTTTAACGACACTAAAAGAAACCGTACGAAAATTGTGCACTGTATTATAAGAAATAAAATAAAACTACCCGCGATAACCTTACGACGAAAGTCTGTTTCAATAAAACTAAGTATCTGTACATAAGCGTGCCTCTATCGGCACGAATTAGTAAAATACTAATCACTTGGATTTCGATTGGGTCTGTGTTTGATTGGTATGCTGTGTCGTACTCAAGTGGTATGCAAATGTGGCATTTCATAAATAAAGTTATGTATTCCTAGAAACCCAAAATTTGTTTGTCAGCAGCGGAAAGGGGCGTTACCTGTTGTGCAGCATTGTAAGTTTTTCACCATTGCACTATGAGCCGAAAGTATTTTCATGCGATTTCCTTATCGATGTGTGATCTGACTGCTTGTAGCTCTTTCACAGAAGGGATAAAAACGTTACAGTCGGTAAGACTGGAACCGCAAACCACAAACCACAACAGAAGCTTTTTCTCAGGTTAGCACGTTTCCACAGAGCTAGGGGAGAGTCATGCGTCTAGGTCTCCTCTTTCGAGACCAGTAGTGGCTAGAACTCGTAAAACGCTATTTAAAGGACGAGATTAGATGCGATTGTCACGTGCAACGACTTTCCTGGGCTGAAAACCGTAAAGTTACAATCTTTTGTTACAGCTCAAGCATTAATAATAACTCAGATTATTCAATGGAAATGACAGGAAAAATCAAGTGAACTTTGAGGCTTAATTCCGTGCACACCTTAATTCCGTGCTCACCAGGAAGTAACTCGTCGATCACAGAGTTGCCAAATATACCTTGCCTTGCTGCCAAATCTCAGTTACATTACCAGCAGGAAGAAGACGAACCGATGTGATCCTACAGCGGGCTGGGAAGTGACCATAGCTGGCGTCTCAAAGACGCGGCTGCTACGGCCTGAAATACGTAATCCGTCTGATTCACATGTCTGTAACTGGGTTTAGGGACTGGAGCGTAGTTACTAATAATACTCAGAACTGACTGCAAACTGAGCTTCATAAATCCGTAACTCTCATAGTTGTTTTTATATATCTTTCGTAAGTATACTCAAAACTAAGAAAATCATTGACGTTTTCGTGCCTCGTCACAGGACACTTATTCCATCTTTTATCTGAGCTTCTGTATGTCGATAAAATTGGTTATGAACTGAGAATGCAACACAGACCGCCATTAATGCGGAATTTGATCCCTTCGTGACAGTACAGCTCAGCTACAATTTGTTGTTTGTTCAAAACTGCAGATTCCTCAACATCTCCACATATTACGCGTGAATGGGTTCGAATCCTGGCCCGGCACTAAAGATTTCGTTATGTATTATCAAGCTCTAGCACGAGAACACCTATCTGCTGGTGGATAATAATTTAGATTTTTATTGCTTTGTCATTCGTTGTCAACACTAACGATATCTGGCGTTTTTGACTCCCAGTGGGACACAGAGCTATTTTCAAGATTACTGTAAGTTCAAGATGTTATTCTGACCTGCTGGTGGAGAAAAATTCGGTAGCTGAGGTCTCTTTGTGTGTAGTCAACAACGATGTGTGCGGGGCTCTATTCCCAGTGAGCACTGAACTCTTCGACATATTATTTCTAGTTCAAACATGCTCACATGTCGCTGCTGGTGCAACAAACCCATATTTAACGTTCGTTTTCTCTAGAATATAACAGCGATAGGTGCCGGGTTGGAGTCCTAGGAAGGAAAAAAATAATGTTTCGTCTCGTCATTTCAGTTAAAACATCTAGTTACTGCCGAGAAAATCCGATATATCACGGTTGGTTGTGCTTCGATATCAATCTGATTAGGTTCCGGGTTCTAATCCCTGTCCAACACAAAGCTTTGCTTCACGGCCTTTCATACAAGTTACTTATGAAGAAGAAGTATTTAACATCTCTCGTAGTTCGCTAACAGGGACAATAGATGCTGAGTAGGAATTCGCGTCCGTTAAAAATATTTGCGTTATGTAATTTAAAGTTGATATTTGCTAACTGATACTGTATAAAATCGAGGTATATCTCTCTGTATGCCTAATGAGGAATGACTGTTAGTTTGCGTCAGTCATGAAATCATTCCTTAGGCTGCCTGACCTGGGTTTGAATCCATATGCAGAAGGAGACGGTTCGTCGTTTCATTTGAAGTTCATACATATTCTCAACTTACTGATCGTGAATAACTTAAATTTTTAATGTCATTTTGTGTTAAATAATAAGTACTGTATGTTACTTTGAAGAGGAAATCATGAATACGACGAACTTACTACGTGCATTATCTACCTGACGAAATAATGAGAGTGGTAAGATTTCAGGTATGTCATTTATTGTAATAAATGTGAGCTTACAAGCCTTAAGGACAGTCTTCCCTGATATTTGTAGCATCGTGGTATTACTTTATATCTTGAGTTACTGCGATACAGAGCAGTGTTTTCTAGTGGTGACATCTTGGAACCATTTTAAATAGTCAAACGACTGTATCAAGGAGCGATTAGAGGACCTGCTAGACAGCCGCGTTATGCCGGTTGCATGCGAATCAGGCGAAATGCAGTTCAGGTTGTTCGGATACTTTTGAGCAGAACTGTACTTCAAAGTATAAAATCTCTTGCTATTGCACAATGTGTAAAAGTTCAAAACGGACTTGGCAGGCTAATTGGGCATGTATTGCACCAAACCACAACGTCCACGAAAACGAACAAGTATTTCGTCTATGGTTGTGAATTCTCCTGGGCTGTAGTTATTTCTGCAGTTGTTCAAAAATGCATAGTGGAGATCGAGGATGGAAGCAATTTTCTCAATTGCTAGTCGCTCTTTCCTCTTTCGAATATCATCAATCCTCAGTGACCGGAGCAAGAACAGATAGCACTTGTATCTAAATGCTGTCCTGAGAATAATCATTGCTGTGCCGTTTGAAGCCCACGGCTCTACTACCTCTATGCGTCCTTCTTTTTGTACAGCAGTGCGATGCAGAACTCCTCAGAGAGCCATTGTTTCAGAGGCAGAAGTATTTCTGCAGCCTCTGTCCCTCGCGTAATTCACATACGATCCCTTGTTATTTATGTATCTATTGGCGTTCACAACAACACAGTCAATTATCTCACGATCAAAATATTAGAGAAAACTTTCAATTTCAGTTTTAGTTCCTGTAGCATTGCGTTTTGTGATAGGTAACATATTAATTATATTCTTACGTTATGTTTTACCCAGCACCACTAACGGATTATTTATCCACAAAATTTCCTGGTCCTTATCAATATAAAAATGGCACTCAGTACTTAGTAATTCATTTACTTCATTCCCGCCATCGTACGATTTTTGATATTCGCTGGAATAATTTGCAGCCTCGATTAATTCTGATTCATCATCACTGTCAAAGAAATCCGCGGAATCCTCTTCGTCAAATGATTCCAGAAGAAGGCGCTCAATTTCGTCTTGCGTAAATCCTTTTCTTTGTACGAACCTTCAAGATAATAGATAAAGTGTAGGTAAAGTATAATACTAGTCTTCAGTAACTAAGTAATCATTCATTCTAAGTGTTTTTTTTTAAAACATCGCTTCTGATCTTTAAATATACATCGGAGATTACCCCACATTGACGTATATCACAGGGCGCGTGTGGCACGCAGTGCCGCCTCAATGTAGTTATTCACTTCACGAATGAGTCACGACTAATAACAAGGGTCCTGCAACGGGACAATAGTGAGACTTGTCGCCTGACAATGGCATCGAAGCATATTAGCGCCGTTGTTGTGTGCTTCACGCTAACTTAATTACGGAAAAAAACTCAATTCGCCGTACTATAGAGCACAACGCGCCCACAGCAGTGTCAATACTGTACATCAAATTTACCTTCTATTCCAGGGAACATTGTCGATATTTTCTCCTTACATGTCGACGCAAGTTTAATTAAGTGAAAGGTCGGTTCAAATTAACTGCAGTTTATTATGATATTCTCTGCTAGCACATAATTTTCTCAGTTAACAGATAAATCAGCATGAATTAGTGACAAAATGTTATTGAGGTCGAATACGAAAATTAACAATCTCAGAAGTTGAACAAATACAAATTAGTAACTGAATGGCTTGGCAAAGCCCGAGAGGAATAGGTGAAAAGAATGACCGGCATCTCGCAAGTTATCTATCGACATAAAAAATTAGGAGGGCCATACTGTGATTATTATGAGCTAATCAGAGGAACTTATGACAACCACAAGTAGTCAGCATAGCTATCCTGGTCATTAATGAGCCCTAAATAACTTTAGCAAAATATAGAACACGCAGAGCCTAATCAACCCAGCAGCGCTGTAACAAATATGTATGGAAAGACCGTGTGCGGAATCACAGTTTGGAGGGCGGTGGACGGGGTGGTCGGTTCTTAATTGAGCTAGGAATACGGGGTTAAAAGTTTTAGTTTATCCGGGATCGGCGGCCATTTGTACAGCCATTCGAACATCAATCTTACTGTAGCTATGTTGCAGTATATTAAGCAATATTTGAACATTGCCGGTGTCCAGGCAAATTGCGCAAGTCGATTATTTCCATTTACAAAAGATTTACATAAGGCTGAAACTAACGCATTGCTAATGGAGCCATCTGTATGTGCACAGTTCGTATCTTACGTAAAAAACAGTCATTATCGTTCGGATTTACCGTGCAAAAATAGCCACCCTTAAATAACTCTGGACTGGGGCGATACATATGATTCAAATTTGATCAACCGCTGTGTCAGACCTTGCTTTAAGGTACGTTCTAACCGTCCGAAAACAAGATTTTGTTTCGTTTTTATTTTACGTGGAAAAAACATGTTTTTCTGGCAGGCTTTTTAAGCGCGCCACTGCTATAATTTAACCTTGTACGAATCCATTCAAACTTTGCGCGAAAGTAGATAAATTGATAAAGTAAAAAAGGAAATTTTTATCAAAGAATTTTTATTCGTTGTCGAGATACGATTTTTTGAAGTCGAGCTGAATGTGGCATCTAAAACTCGTTCATACGTGAACTGAATGCACGAAAACCGTTTAAATAGAATCAAATAAGTAAAATATGCATTATTACGATTACATTGAAAACCCGCTTTTAAAAATTTGCTTTCATTGGGACTTTACGTGCAAATAAATTTTTTTACCTCTATACTTTTGTGTTTCAAACTTGTCTGAATAGGTTAAATTTTGTTAAAAAGTTGACTGTTTGGTGCAATTAATGGTCGTCCTCTTGTGTGAAAGCTTCGTCCGTTGCCAAGATAGAAGTGTTTAAAGTTGTACATAAAAATATAAAACGCGCGTAAAATTCAGTTTTACACGCATCGCTTGTGTAAAGACGGTTTGATGTGACATTTATGATAATAAAAAAGATATTCTTGCGGTAATTTCGAGAAGTGTTTCCAAAAATCGTTCATCGTTTGGGTTTGACGTGAGATAAATCACCCATTTACACATGAAACTGTGGTTCTCAGAAATGCGTTGCATTTTAAGCGCTGCTGTTGGATATAATTAAGAAAAACTTGTTATTACTGTTGATTATCGTTTCATTGTTTGCAAGTTAAGGATTTTATCACAAAAGGCTAAAAATAACCAAAAAGTTCTTGAACGTGCAAAACAATGCGTGTATAAAACCAGAATTACGTCCAGTCCTGTACGAAATGGTATACTGTTTGACCGAGCATTTGAAGCTTTATCGATGACCACACAGAAAATTAAACTAACCGAAAAAGCACTATAAAAATAATTGTCAAAAAGTGGTCACCTTATTTCTAGTCAACTCAAAATCTTCTATGCTATCTTCTAGAAAATTTATTTTCTTATAACACATGTTTAAGAGGGTTGGGTTGTTTTGGGGAAGGAGACCAGACAGCGAGGTCATCGGTCTCATCGGATTAGGGAAGGATGGGGAAGGAAGTCGGCCGTGCCCTTTGAAAGGAACCATCCCGGCATTTGCCTGGACCGATTTAGGGAAATCACGGAAAACCTAAATCAGGATGGTCGGACGTGGGATTGAACCGTCGTCCTCCCGAATGCGAGTCCAGTGCCTAACCACTGCGCCACCTCGCTCGGTATATGTTTAAGATCGTCAGTTTTCGTAGAGGATAATATTTTGTCATGCATACATTATTTCGCAGTTCCTCTACTTAATTAAGCCAATCATACTCATTCTTAATTTAGATTGAGTGTCGCAATAATCTGCACCAAAATTATTCTCGTGAGTTTTTCTAGCGATGAATTCTTAATTGTCAATTTATGTTACTGCATACTTCAAATAAAAAATAGTAAGCATTTTAAGATAAGAGATAATTAAAAGCTGTGTACTTTTCAACAAATCATTATATGTGGCGCAAATCTCGTAGCTTACAATGTAGTAAGCTTACAGGCAAGTTTATCTACATATTGTAAACTGTTAATATGCATTATCATAAGCTTCGCACATTATTTAATATTTCATTCGATATCGTATTTATTCTGCTGGTATTTTATTTACTCCTTAATTATTTTTATTTTAAAAAATAGGCGTAAAAATAGTAAAATAATAAATCTTATGAAAACTTAAAAAATAAAAAATAAAACAAAAACCTCCAACGGGCCAGTTACTTTGACGTCGTGATGAGTCTTGCGTGCTCTGAGAACACAATAAGCTATACAACTTTTAAAAAAATACCAGGCCGGTAACGGGAGAGGAATTAATGGGAGAGGAATCAGACTAACGATGCCAAAATCAAGCAACGTGGTTCGAAATACAATAAAAAACCTACCGGATCAGTCGCCGCAAGAGTCAGCAAAAATATACATCAGTTGCAAGGTTATGGCTGTCTAATGTACAAATTATGGTAAAATGAAATAGCTTCTTTACTTCCCTAACTCAACACAGGACAAACTCGCCTGTTTGTTCTGTGATAGGAACATTTTTCATTCTGGTGTAATATCTGTTTCAGTTGCTCGTCTAGTTAGTGGTACAACAGTCAGGTAAGTTACAGTAAAGAGAACTCACCAAGTTCCAAATCCCCCATTGCGTGTCCACATACGTATTCATAGATAAGCGCATTTTATTAATTTGGGATCATGACACAAGAAAACTTTGAAATACTGATTATACCTTATTTTTTATTCCAGAGTGTCTGTGCCTAGACCATCGTCTTCATAAGAGATTTGATTTTCTTCCATATACAATGCGAAATTCTTCTCAACATTTTTGGCGTGCTGGCAGTAATTGCTCGTCGAACACCATCCTAAAGTTGGTGAACTGGTAAGGGTCACAGCATCCTTCTATTTAATGAACCCCATAGTGCATTGTCGCAAGATGACACATCAGGAAATCAGGGTAGCCGCTCCAGAGGTGCAGACCAACTGAGAGAACGACGTTCAACCCACGTATCGGGAAATACCTGACTGAGACATTCTCTAACGTGAATAGCATCCAGGGCTGGAACTCCACCTTGATGGAGCCATACAGCACCTAGCAGTCCTCGATCGTGCAGATGTGGAATCAACCAATCACGAAACATGGTGCGACACGCAGTTTGATTGACAATATGGACGTACCAAGTGGGTTGCATATATAGCGACCCAGATCATGACATGTGATGGGTTGTGTTCAAGTTCTTCATAAAAATGTGAGTTTTCTTTATTTCGGAAGTAAATGTGTTTCTATTTTTCTTAGCGATATATTGCTCACTCATCAGAGAAAAGCACTTTCGCCATTGAAAGAAGAGTTGTAGAGACATCGGGCATTCGTCCACGTTCGAACCAAACGGATGCAGTAATTTAACAAACACTCTTGACTATGAGTAGGTAGGTCAGTCGGATTTATGACAGCTACTAAGTTTATTGTCATACAGTTGAAATCTACCTGTAGTTTACAGTAATTTTAGCCCCAAAAAGTAACGCAATTTCTCATATCCACAATTCCGGTTCATTTACTGTAATTATCTTGGAGTCGTTTGTTGTCTACAACTTCATGTCTTGATAAGGTGATTTTGAACACTTTATAAATAAGGAACAAAATTCAGATATATTGATTATTAGTCTTCTTTACATAAACAATTACATGAGATCAATGCAATAAAATATCACGCCCAGTGCGGTGGCCTTCACTCTAGACAAAAACAATCCGTCCTCGAAACATATATACATTAGTGGTTGTCAAAAAGAGCGCTAGCGAGAGTCGTCTATATCGTGTAAAGATTGTGACAACTTCGCTGGTCATCGGGGCTCAATGAGTAGCGGGTCTTATCACAGAAGACAATTTTACTCCAGTTAATGAGTGTCTGGAGAAGCCTGGGACAGCAGTTCGATACCAAAATGCAGGAGTGACAGTTTGGGATGCCATTTCTCTTCGCATCAGAACCCCTTTGGCTGTCTTCAGCGGCACTCTTACAGCTCAGCGATATGTCGGAGATATTCTAAGCCCATTTTGTTGCCCTTCGTGGCAAGCCATTCTGGATATACATTTCAACACAGAATTCCCGCCCGCACTCGGCGAGAGTTTGTACTTTTTGTCTTCGTGCTAACCAAACCCTATCGTGGCCTGCAAGGTCGCCGGGTCTCACCCCAACTGAGAACGTTTGAAGCAGCATCTCGGCTCTTTGACGTCCTGACGCTCCTACTGGATAGAATTTGGCACGATATCCCTCAGGAGGACATCCATCAACTGTATCATTCAGTGCCAGGCGCACATTCCTTGTAGACCTTGTAGAAGGGGCACAGGTGGACCAACGCGTTATTGATTTGCTCAGTTTATAAAACCATTTCTCTTTAATAATGTAGCCAACTTTTCCGAAATAGTAATAATTTGTTTGTTTGTAGGCCTACATGCACATCGCATTCACTGATTTCCGTCCCATCGGGAAATTTCATCGTGGTGCTTCATTTTATGTTGTCTTAGAGTGTACATTGATTGCACCAGGCTGAAAGGGAGTAGGAGGCCCAAAACACCCGATTTTGGAAACTCCACTCATTTAGTCTTGATTAGAGGGTACCAAGCGTTCGGACTGAGCACCGCTCACTGCCTCTCAATGTTTATATGCCGTCTATTTTCTGCAGTAATTAGTTTGCATAGGCAGCCTTCGTTATATTTTGATGTGGAGGTCGGATGACAATATTCTTGTACAATATAATGAAACTTATTCAGTATAATAAAAAACAGACCGACAGAAAGACTATTCAACACGTAATCGGAATCCAACAAACGGATTCAAAGTCTGAAAACGCAGGATGACATGCCTCCTGTATGCAAAGTGAGAATAAACTTCTCTAGAGTGTGAGAGTGATCAAAGAATCCTCTCTTGCACAATGAACCCTTAACGAGCTCGAACTCAGAATGATTCTATGAAAGCGCCTATTTCATAGTTTTGTTCTTCTTCCCTCATTTTCGCCCATCGGAGCGCTGAATCTCTCGACATATCGTCGACTCATTGGTGGGCACAAATTGCAATGTCAGCCAATGCAGGTGTAAAGACTAATTCTACCTACGTATATACGACATTGAAAAGCCAAAGAAACTGGTACATTTCCTACTATCGAGTAGAGCCCCAGAGAGCACGCAGAAGTGCAGCAATAAGCCGTGGCATGGACTCCACTAATGTCTGAAGTATTGCTGGATGGAATTGACACCACGAATCCTGCAGGGGTTTCAATAAATCTGTAAGATTACGAGGGCGTGGATATCTGTTCTGAGCAGGGACGCAGCAAGGCATCACAGATATGCTCAGTAATGTCTGCTGGCCAGCCAGGAAATGTTTAAACTCAGAAGAGTATTCCAGGAGCCAATCTGCAGCAATTCTGGACGTTTGGGGTGTCGTATTGTCCTGCTGGAGTTGCCCAAGTCCGTCGGAATGCACAATGAACATGAATGGATGCTTTTGATCAGACAGGATGCTGACGTACGTGTCATCTCTCAGAGTCGTATCTAGACATATCAGGGGTCCCATATCACTCCAATTGCACACGCCTCACACCAATACAGAGCCTCCACCAGCTTGAACATTTCCCTGCTGACATGCAGGGTCCATGGATTCATGAGGTTTTCTCCATACCCGTACACGTCCATCCACTTGATACCATTTGAAACGAGACTCGTCCAACAAAGCAACATGTTTCCACTCAACAGTCCAATGTCGGTGTTGATGGTCCCAGGTGAGGCGCAAAGCTTTGTATCGTGCAGTCATCAAGGATACACGAGTGGGCCTTCGGCCCCGAAAGCCCTTATCGATGAAGTTTCTTTGAATGGTGCGCACGCTGACACTTGTTGATGGCCCAGCATTAAAATCTGCAGCAATTTGTCGAAGGGTTGCACTTCTGTCACGTTGAACGATTCTCTTCAGTTTTCGTTCTTGAAGGATCTTTTTCCAGCCGCAGCGATGTCGGAGGTTTGATGTTTTATCGGATTCTTGATATTGACGGTATACTCGTGAAATGGTCGTACGGAAAATTCCCCACTTGATCACTACCTCGGAGAATCTATGTCCCATCGCTCGTGTGCCGACTCTAACACCACGTTCAAACTCATTTAAATCTTGATAACCTGCCACTGTAGCAGCAGTAAGCGATCCAAAAACTGCTCCAGACACTTTTTATCTTATACTGTCGTTGCCGACGGCAGCGCCGTATTCTGTCTCTTTACATATATCTGTATTTGAGTACGCATGCCTATAACAGTTTCATTTCCGCTTCAATGTATTTTCTTCTCTTTTTCTTTCTCTTTCACTATAAAGGCTGTACGTACAAGCGCGTTTACATGTCCTTGGTGAATCTGTTGGCCGCTCACGTAACTGGTTACAAGACCTAAAGTAAATAAAGTAATGCTAGGTTTTTATAAATTATCATATTCAGATTTTGCTTAATGTTCTGAAATGTTTTATAAACGAAGTTAATTTGCTAGCAGCCAGCATTACATTACACTGCATTACAATTAATACTTGTTCCGTAGATCGTGAATACGACACTTCGTAATGATGTGCAAATGCGTCAGCTTAACGTAAGTTTCATTTACATGGTGTATGTTTTTTTTTAATTAACCTAACATTTTTGTGGCAGCATTATTTCATAAGTGAATGTATGTTTTGTGAAGTACTGTGAATATCTGGAGTTCCTAAATAAATGCCTGCAAGGTGATCCTGGGTGAGCTCCAGCTATTAATCTGATAACACTCATTTGTCTAAAGAATACTTTTTTGACGAATCATCCAAAATTATGCTGCCGATTGAAATGGTTCAAATGGCTCTGAGCACTATGCGACTTAACTTCTGAGGTTATCAGACGCCTGTAACTTAGAACTAATTGAACCTAACTAACCTAAGGACATCACACACATCCATGCCCAAGGCAGGATTCGAACCTGCGGCCGTAGCGGTCGCTCGGCTCCAGACTGTAGCGCCTAGAACCGCACCGCCACTCCGGCCGGCATGCCGACTGAAATCAGTGAATAAAATAGGAACGGTTGGCTACTTTACTGGCATGTTTATTACCAAAATTTTCAATAATCCTAACAGCATAAATAGCTGAACCTACGCGTTTCAGCAGATCATCAATGTGTTTCTTCTATTTCAGTTTCTCATCAATATACACACCCAGAATTTTTGACTATACTTACTTAGCAACATACTTCTGTTCAAAATCTATATTTATCAACTGTGTTATGTCATTTATTGCACAGAACTGTATACAATGTGTTTACTCAAAAGTTAGTGAGAGTATATTTGCAGAGAACCACTTAATAATTTTCTGAAATACATTATTTATAATTCCCTCAGTTAATTACTGTTTGTTGGATGTGTAGCATTCTTAGAACACCGGTGTGTTGCTCCGTGGACGCAGTGCAGAAGTACTGTGGCTAACGAGGAGTACGAACGGACGTGTGCGGCGCTTTGCTGAGCCTTATGGTAAGCAGCCAATATTAGGGAATTATATTTGTCGATAGTACAACCATACCATCAGTCAACGATTTGCATCGCCGTCAGTCAAATGAGGATTCTTTCATTAGCGAGCCCGGAGGCTCTAGCAACATCTGCAGCTACGGTAACGTGATGAAGAATTATTATTTGTCAGCTGCGCCGCACTTAAACTTGTAACCTGACCACTTCATACGCATTGTAATTGATAATGCAAGGAGGTAAAGTACTTAAAGTGTTTTTTTTGTACGTTGGGATAATTTTTACCTATCTGAAATTCGTTCCTATGTCGTGGATAGGAGTGACAAGTCATAAGCCATTGTTGCTTCTATAATTTACAGTCTGATAAAATAGTCGAAGATACACCACTGTAGTTACTGAATTAAAATGAAGTACTAAAATATTCTATATTGCAACTGACAACTTGTATACTGAAATTCAGATACGTTTTTGCCGCTACACTGCGCTTATGTAAACGGCATGCTTCTAATTATTTACGCAGAATGTAGTGACTGTGACAATGGGAATGCAGTGTGCCTCTGCTGACACGAATGTGAAATTGAATGTGTTTTGCTCTCTTGGTTTTACTGCTATGTTTAATGTGCTGTGATATGGCTGCTTTGTGAATAAATCGGCATTGTAGACCGATGTTGTAAAACCTGTGCTCACTTAAATTACATTTCGTGAAAAGCGTTTTAAATATTTGTTGTCTTTGTTGTTATATGTCTTTGTGTGCAGTGTTTCGGAGGGGGACTGTTTTTATGTTTCGTAGTACGATTATGGAGTAACGGAAGTCTGGCCCACAACAAGTCCAAATACTAACGTTACTGACTGCATTCAATAACCGATAGTTTGGATAACAGTATCTACCAGTAAACCCCCGATTCTGTAAGGAATCGAACTCCCACGCAGAAAACAGCTACAGACTCGTGAATACGTTCATGTATTAAATATTTGATGTTAAACACATAAACGAGGTAAAGTTTACGAAAGGTTCGACATTGTGTTTAAAGTTTGCTGGAAGTTAATAATTTCTCTAATTATCAAACACTGGATGAGTAGGACATGAATAATTTGCGCTTCGTTTTAAGCAAAAGATAGTTTTCACTCAACGTCAATGTATAAAACGTAACTTCTCCTATTACTGTACAATGACATAATTTTTCAGGTCCGTTCAGTGGCTTACTTGGACAGTTTCTACAAAATACGTTGCGAACGTAGTCGGTGGTCAGGAAGTAATATATTAAAACCTCGTGCCTAATGCAGCATTTTTACTGCCTGAACAGCGAAAATGTAAACCGATAAACTTCCTTTCGTCATTCTGTTAGGATTGTCAGCTAGGAAAGGTGTCGTAAACGTTTGAAATGTGTTAAATTTGCTGTAAGTCACTAACTGCACTGTCATTCCCAAATACCGAATGAATGAAACCTGAGCATTTGCGCACGATGAACTACGCTGGTTCAAGACATTTATTCAGTTTCTAACTGTAATAAATATTCAAAAAATAAAAATTCAAAGACAGATCTTCAAATTTGATTCTTACAATCCTTAAATCCACCTAACTGCATTAATAAACAAGCTATATAAATCTTAACCATCTAATAGTTCACTGCAGCATAATCAAGAGACTCATTGTGTTAAGACCTTTAACTTAATACCTGTTAGTGAGAAGATTATGACAGCGTTTTAAAGTTTTATGTTTGCTCGACGATTATATGAAATATTGAAAAACAGTTTTTTATTGCCCTTGGAAGCCGTTAGATAGGTAACATTCAACTTGGACTGTGCATCATGAAACATGGAGTGGGTTAGGCGTTTAGTGATACGTATACTCGGATGTGTGTCGTTGCACTGCAATAACAGTAATTTTCTACACGCAAATAATGGTATTAACTCACGATACTTAATTTTTAGGCAGATTAGCGCTACTTTAACGCTGTTAGTCTTTTATTACGCCAACTGTATGTTTCGGTAGAGATGTCAAAATTGTGTCGTGTAACATTTTACGCATTATTTGGGAGCAGTCCCGCTAAAAAATATATTGTTATATATTGAACAGTGGTGCCGAACTAAAAGCTAAGAAAGGTAGAAAGATGTTTCTGTTGGGCATGTGGTACGGAAAATAAAAGAAAAAGCACTACTGGTCGATTACGCTAATAATCTCAAAATATCAGTGAGTAGTCATCTGTTATGTCTAGAACTGTACTGATAACATTAGTTATGTGAAAAGCATGTGTGAGAATCTGTAAGAAAATTAAATACGTGGCGTAGAAAACACTCTGTCTCATGCAGTACTCGTCAATTTAGAAAACTTAACAGGTTGGATTAACGGAAGACTTACAGAAGATTCGACTATGATGTGCACGTTTCGTCACGGGATCACTTTCTAAGCACGGGAGCGTTACTGTGGTACACAACAAATTCCACTTGCAGATGATACAACACAGGCTCTGCGCATCACAACGAAGTTTGCTACAGAGATTTCGAGAGAGTATGCAAGAAGAGTCGGTCTACAAATTCCTTTCACCCATAAAAGTGTCGCGAAGTGACCACAACGAGAACATCAAGGAAATTAGAGCTTACACGTGGACATGACGGCAATAATTCTTTCGACAGACCATTCGCGAATGAAACAGGCTACAGGAAGAAGTTCTTTTGAGTAACAAAAGATTTTGAAATATTTTTTATGAGCACATGAAGAAGAATTGTAATTCAGAATAATACGAAAGGCTTCCACGATTTTCCCGCACCGCACTCCCCACCATTTCTCTTCCCTCTGTGAGACGGGTTTAACATTTTGAGAACCTCTGTAATACTGTAAACACCCTAAATAACTTGTTTTAGTTAATGAAGTTTTGTCTCTTCTGTTTTTTCCTTATTAATGAATGAAGTTTTGTCTCTTCAGTTTTTCCCTTACACTTTTGCTTCCACTGTTATGTCATTTTTTCATAGGAGACCTAAGAGGTGCTGAACTATCCAGTCTGTGTTGTTTTTTTCTTCGAGGTACTCTTAGCCCATAATTTTTTCAATTCTTACATTATTGGTTCACTCAGTTCTCAAAATTCTTCTAATGTGCCACTTTTGAATTTATAGCATTTTATATCATAACCAACACTGAAATTGCAAGTAAGTGGTTAAATAGGAAAACAGTTGATAATTTCTGACTTGTCTTCATACAACACAGAAACTGTATTCTGACAAATTTATTGTTTTTAAGTATATTAACTTCAAATTAATTTTTCATGCCTGCTGAATGATCCTAACGAGATGTCAATATTCGCGTGTATAATATTAACACGACGTTACGTAATCTCTGTAGGAAGTAGATAAAAATACTTTTTGATTATACAGTTCATAATATGAAGCAAAGTTAGAAAAATTCTGCGGGTTTCTAATCTCGCAATAGGCTCACTGCTCTCTTAGCGGTGAAACGCATTACAAGCGTTATTAATATGCACCTTAAATTGTAAAATACTCTGACTGTTAATTACGCCCAGAGACAGCCGCCAACGATCCGCCAAAGCTCCGTCGCTGCAGCCAAACACGCAACGACCGACGGCCTTTCAAAGTTTGGTCGCGTTCCCGCACGTCAACACGCCAGTGCCGAATAACTTTGCATGCATTAGCGCGCGGATCCAGTTGCTCTAATGAAAATGCAGGCTTTTGGGGACGTGACATTCAGCTTTTGGAACTAGCTCTCTTATCAGCCTCTAAACTTCAATAATACATATCTAGACCTTTTACAGCCCCAAGGTGTCTTCTGCTTGACTACAGTTGAGAAGCTATGATTTGCATGTTATTTAAGGAACTTGTATGCATCAGATTCAAGACTTTTAAAGCTAATTTCAAGAAAGTAAATCACTGTATTACTCTCGTACAAATGATCGTCATTGTTTTTATACAGGAAGAAGCCACAGATTGACCGAAAACCTTTGTAACGTGAAGTACTGACGGGATGAAGGAGCGCTCTCAAGCAATATTTCATTGTTCTTGGAGCCCTACTGCTTACATCGCCCTGTTCTGAGGGTCTAATTAACATTTTCTGAAGATAAACTGTCCTTCACCGTCCCTATTTATATCCTTATTTATATTTTCTTTGCCAACAACTTAAAATGGTAAAACACCTGACTAAATCACATTTATTCCCCCGTTCCATATTTTATACTGTAGTGACAAAGTGTTTCTAAAGTCTTACTACGTTGTTGGAGCTGTGGTCATTTAGCGTACCGTCAAAATTAATCGTATTGTTGGAGTACATTTACTTTCGGCATCATCTCCCACACTGTAAAATCTTTTGAACATCTCTCCTTCTTTGTGAGGATTGTCTGTGTTCAACAGAGGTCACTCATCGTACTTTGTAGGTTCCTGGTAAACTTTATAGACGTAGCGTCAACCTTTTCTATTACCCAACTTTTTATTAATGAAACATCTTGTCTAAGCAGTCATCAGCATGCATATAATGTAGGAAATGCGTAACATAAATGCTGACTTCAACGCAATCTACTTACCGACCGGTTTCAGACCAGAACCATGTCCACGACAGGCAAATATGCAATTATGAAACAAACATTACATATCATACATTTTTCTGAATCCAGGGTACATGATTTACATCAAGCATACCTATTCTGAACACAATCACTTCGTGAAATGCTGGCGCTAATCAGTGTAAATCAAGACATTAAACCGGCTCAAGAAGTCAACAACAATATCACCTACGTGATCTTGAGCCAGTTTAATACCTTTATTTCTATTGATTAGGACCTGCATTTCAGAAGTTACTACATTCGGAGTTGTTCTGCTTGACGTAAATTATGTACTTTGGGTTTCGAAAAATGTATGATTTGTAATGTGACTTTTATAACTGCATATTTGACTATCGTGAATATGGTCCTAGACCAAAACCTGTCAGTACAGTAAATAAATCAATTAAGTATGCTAGGAGAGCGTTTCTGCTAGAAAGAGCAGAGCATTTCTTAGCATCTTACTTGGACAGTGAATTGTTACCACTCAGTTCCAGTAAGATATACGTAGAAGAATTATGGGTAAAGTTTAAGCAGATTGTAAATTGTGGTCTGAGAATTACGTGCGTAGTGAGCGCATTAAGGAAAGAAAAGACAACCACAGTTTAATAACGAAATTCGAAAATTCTGAGGAAGCACAGGCTGTTTCACATTTGGTTCAAAAGAGAGCGAGAAAATGACGACAAGCAAAGTTTAGCAGAGATTTGTGAGTCTGTGAAAGGATATATGCTCGAAGCATACAACTACTACCACCGTCATAACCGTCATACCTTAGCAAAAGATCTGCCAGAGAACCTGAGAAAGTTCTGGTCCCACGTAAAATCACTAAGTATATCTAAGGCTTCCATCCAGTCTGGTGTGGCAGCTGAAGATAGCAAAAAGAAATCCGAAATTTAGAAGTTCATGTTCGAGAAATCGTTCACGCAGGAGAATCGTGCAAACATACCGTCATCTGACCACCGAACCGACTCTCGTATGGACAGCATCGTAATAAGCGTTCCTGGCGTAGAGAAACAACTGGAAGATTTGAAGCCAAATAAATCACCAGGTCTGGATGGAATTCCAGTTCGGTTTTTTACAGAGTACTCTGCAAGATTGACCCCTTACTTAGCTTGCATTTATCGTGAATCTCTCGCCCAGCGGGAAGACCCAAGCGACTGGAAAAATGCGCAGGAGAGTCCCGTGTATAAGAAGAGCAAAAGAAGGGACCTGCAGAGTTACAGACCGATATAACTAACATCGGTTTGCTGCAGAATGCTTGAACATATTCTCAGTTTTTATATCATAATTTTTCTGGAGACCGAGGAGCTTATGTCCACTACTCAGCATGATGTACTGCGAACGATGGATGAAGGACAACAGGCAGATACGATATAGCTAGACTTCCGGAAAGCGCTTGACACGGAGCCCCATTACACGTTGTTAAAGAAGGTAAGAGCACATGGAATAGGTTCACAGACTTGTAAGTGGCTCGAAGACTTCTTAAGTTGTGGAGCTCAGTATGTTGTCCACGATAACGAAAGTTCATCACAGACAAGCATACCGTCAGGAGTGTCCCAGGGAAGTTTGATAGGCCGCTATTATTGTCTATATACGTACATGATTTGGCGGATAGGGTGGGCAGCTATCTGCTGTGTGCTGATGATGCTGTGAATATGGTAAGGTAACGAAGTTGAGTGACTGCAGGAGGATACAAGGTAGACAAAATTTGTAGTTGATCCGATGGACGGCAGCGAGCTCTAAATGTAGAACAACCTAAGTTAATGCGTATGGGAAGGAAAAAAACCAACCCCTAACGCTGTGATAAGCCATTAATAATGTGTGCTTGAATGAACTAGGTCGTTTAAATATCTGGACGTGAAACAGAACGAGCATTTGAGGATCGTAGCAGGAAAGGCGAATGATCAACTTCAGTTTATTGAGACAATTCTAGGAAAGTGTGGTTCATCTGTAAAGGAGACCGGACCGCTTATACGATGCTAGTGCGAACTGTTTTGAGTACTGTTCGAGTGTTTGCCATCCGAACCAGGTCGGGTTAAAGGAAGACATCGAAGAGATTCAGAGGCAGGGTGATAGATTCGTTACTGGTAGGTTCGAACAACAAGGAATTGTTACGGAGGTGTTTCGGGAAGTCAATCGGGAATCCCTGGGTGGAAAGCGACATATTTTCGAGGAACATTGTTGAGAAAATTTAGAGAACCTACTTATGAAGCTCACTGTCGAGTGATTTCGTTGCCTCCAACATATATTGCGCGTAAGGACCACGAAGATAATGTACGAGAATTTAGGGCTCATACCGCGGCATGTAGTCATTCGTTCTTTCCCCGTTCTATTTGCCAGTGAAATAGGAAATGAAATGAGTGGTAGTTGTACGGGGTACACTCCGCCAAGTGCTGTAACGTGGATTGAGGAGTATCGATGTAGATGTAGATGAAAATAAATTGTATTAAAGTCAGCATTTGCGTTATGCATTTCCTACATTTTCTTGAAGTGAATTTTACCACAATTTTTCTGTGATGTATGTCCTGTGATGAAACATTCCGACCACCTAATATTTATAGCGAAATGCAATTTTTTCACTATCGCCAGTTATCTTCGTTTACCAGGCTGATTTCCGCTATTTACATTCATTAATGAATGTCCTTCACTACTGTCTATTCGCCACACCACTGTCGTTCTTGTATCAGCTCAAAAAATGGTTCAAATGGCTCTGAGCACTATGGGACTTAACATCTGTGGTCATCAGTCCCCTAGAACTTTGAACTACTTAAACCTAACTACCCTAAGAACATCACAAACATCCATGCCCGAGGCAGGATTTGAACCTGCGACCGTAGCAGTCGCGCGGTTCCGGACTGAGCGCCTAGAACCGCTAGACCACCGCGGCCGGCACTTGTAGCAGCTGTCCTAAAAAGAAATCATCATTTGGATGCTGAAATGGAAGAACTGGCCAACACTTTCTAGCTAGCATTTACGCCATGCCATTGGCTCTGCAACTGCGAACCAGGCACTGGGTCAATAACCGGTTTCTCGAGACGTTTAGGAGCGCTTATCTGGCTGTGGATGCGAATTAAGCTGCAACAAGACCTGCTACGTCGTCTACAAAAGCTGTTCGTGCGGCTAGCTATAGCTGGGATTTAAATCGGCGTCCGCTGCATGTTGGCTTCCATTGTGCAGCGTTGACCTTCCGCCATAACGACAGGACCTCCAGCCGAGGGTCCAACCAAACCCTTGGTTGTCTGGGGTTCGATCTACTGCTCTCTCCGCTCCGAGCCGCTGGGCTACGAAAGTGCCAGCCACCACCCCCATCCACCGATTCCGGGCCAGATCGTGGGCTACTGCCGACTACCGCCCTGGCCGCACGCTGTTCGTTTCCGACCGCACATACGAGAGCAGGGGCGCCGTCGCCTGACGCAGCACGGGGGCAGTGCGGTGCACTGCTAGCAAGGTCGCTACCGAGCCGTACTGACAGAAAGGCGCTGACTCCGCCGCAGTCTCGCCGGTCCAACTTGCAAGTCAATACATTTTTAGTCGCCTCTGGCTGCCTTCATCTTTTGCACCTGCGCTCCATCTCCACCAGAGAGCCACTCACCCACATCCTATCTACGCATTTGCGCTACATCTAATACTCTCCACTATACATGTCTCTCTTTCTCTCAGTGCTGCAGCATGCCTCTCTGCCACTACGCCTCTCTGCCAGTACGCCTTAGATAAGTTCGTACCGACTAAGGTCCAAAGCGAGGGGAAAGATCCACCGTGGTATAACAATCATGTACGAAAGGTACTACGGAAACAAAGAAAGCTTCATCATAGGTTTAAGAGTAGTCGAATCATAGCTGATAAGGAAAAGCTGAACGAAGCGAAAAAGAGCGTAAAGAGAGCAATGAGAGAAGCATTCAACGAATTCGAACATAAAACATTGGCAAACAATCTAAACAAGAACCCTAAAAAGTTTTGGTCATATGTAAAATCGGTAAGCGGATCTAAATCCCCTATTCAGTCACTCGTTGACCACGATGGCACCGAAACAGAGGACGACCGAAGAAAGGCAGAAATACTGAATTCAGTATTCCGAAACTGTTTCACTGCGGAAAATCGTAACACGGTCCCTGACTTCAGCCGTCGCACGGACGCCAAAATGGAAAATATTGAAATAAACGATATCGGAATTGAAAAACAACTGCTATCACTTAGTAGCGGAAAAGCATCCGGACCAGACGAGATACCCGTAAGATTCTACAGTGATTACGCTAAAGAACTTGCCCCCTTTCTATCAGCAATTTATCGTAGATCTCTGGAAGAACGTAAAGTACCTAGCGACTGGAAGAAAGCGCAGGTCGTTCCCATTTTCAAGAAGGGTCATAAATCAGATGCGAATAATTATAGGCCTATTTCGCTTACGTCAATCTGTTGTAGAATAATGGAACATGTTTTGTGTTCTCGTATTATGACGTTCTTAGATAATACAAATCTCCTTCATCATAACCAACATGGATTCCGCAAACAGAGATCATGTGAAACTCAGCTCGCCCTATTTGTCCAAGAAATTCACAGTGCCGTAGACACTGGCGAGCAGATTGATGCCGTATTCCTGGACTTCAGGAAGGCATTTGATACGGTTCCGCACTTACGTTTAGTGAAAAAAATACGAGCTTACGGAATATCGGACCAGGTTTGTGATTGGATTCAGGATTTCCTAGAAGAAAGAACACAACATGTCATTCTTAACGGTTCAAAATCTGCAGATGTAGAGGTAATTTCGGGAGTACCGCAAGGAAGCGTGATAGGACCTTTATTGTTTACAATATACATAAATGACTTAGTTGACAACATCGGTAGCTCCGTGAGGCTATTTGCAGATGACACGGTTGTCTACAAGAAAGTAGCAACATCAGAAGACTCGTACGTACTCCAGGAAGACCTGCAGAGGATTAATGAATGGTGCGACAGCTGGCCTATTTCGCTTACGTCAATCTGTTGTAGAATAATGGAACATGTTTTGTGTTCTCGTATTATGACGTTCTTAGATAATACAAATCTCCTTCATCATAACCAACATGGATTCCGCAAACAGAGATCATGTGAAACTCAGCTCGCCCTATTTGTCCAAGAAATTCACAGTGCCGTAGACACTGGCGAGCAGATTGATGCCGTATTCCTGGACTTCAGGAAGGCATTTGATACGGTTCCGCACTTACGTTTAGTGAAAAAAATACGAGCTTACGGAATATCGGACCAGGTTTGTGATTGGATTCAGGATTTCCTAGAAGAAAGAACACAACATGTCATTCTTAACGGTTCAAAATCTGCAGATGTAGAGGTAATTTCGGGAGTACCGCAAGGAAGCGTGATAGGACCTTTATTGTTTACAATATACATAAATGACTTAGTTGACAACATCGGTAGCTCCGTGAGGCTATTTGCAGATGACACGGTTGTCTACAAGAAAGTAGCAACATCAGAAGACTCGTACGTACTCCAGGAAGACCTGCAGAGGATTAATGAATGGTGCGACAGCTGGCAGCTTTCCCTAAACGTAGATAAATGTAATATAATGCGTATACATAGGGGCAGAAATCCATTCCAGTACGATTATGCCATAGGTGGTAAATCATTGGAAGCGGTAACGACCGTAAAATACTTAGGAGTTACTATCCGGAGCGATCTGAAGTGGAATGATCACATAAAACAAATAGTGGGAAAAGCAGGCGCCAGGTTGAGATTCATAGGAAGAATTCTAAGAAAATGTGACTCATCGACGAAAGAAGTAGCTTACAAAACGCTTGTTCGTCCGATTCTTGAGTATTGCTCATCAGTATGGGACCCTTACCAGGTTGGATTAATAGAAGAGATAGACATGATCCAGCGAAAAGCAGCGCGATTCGTCATGGGGACATTTAGTCAGCGCGAGAGCGTTACGGAGATGCTGAACAAGCTCCAGTGGCGGACACTTCAAGAAAGGCGTTACGCAATACGGAGAGGTTTATTATCGAAATTACGAGAGAGCACATTCCGGGAAGAGATGGGCAACATATTACTACCGCCCACATATATCTCGCGTAATGATCACAACGAAAAGATCCGAGAAATTAGAGCAAATACGGAGACTTACAAGCAGTCGTTCTTCCCACGCACAATTCGTGAATGGAACAGGGAAGGGGGGATCAGATAGTGGTACAATAAGTACCCTCCGCCACACACCGTAAGGTGGCTCGCGGAGTATAGATGTAGATGTAGATGTAGTAATACTCTCCACTATACATGTCTCTCTTTCTCTCAGTGCTGCAGCATGCCTCTCTGCCACTACTTAGATTATCATCTCTTTCTTGACAAATACCTTTCTTTAAATTCGTAACGTATTACTTCGCTTTAGACAACGTCATCTTGCGAAATTCAAGATTTGTCTAAGGCGACTACAGTTGACTTGATTCATATGCAAGCAGAACAATTGAAAAATTACGTTCCTTGTGGACGCGCTACACAAACACCCATTAATTTACTCTGTCACTTAATTGGTTACAAAAATTCAAAAAATACTGCATAGCAATTCAAATTTTATTTTGATATTGAAATTCACATAGAATATCGCAGCTTACTCTACGATTTTTAGAACTTTAAAGTTACTCTCCCTGTGATTATGCAGGTATGGTCACCAACTCAGGTTTTCAAAAGTATTAACTTTTTACTCTAGTGTGTGCGCTATTAAAGCATTTTACTATTTGCAAAGCACTGGTTTGAGTTCGTTTTAAGCCTTCAACCCGTTAATCATTGCTAATCTGCCACTTTTATGGACAGTTTACTGATACCATTGGGAATCCTGTCCTACGCTCAATTGCTGACCAGGATAACAACCAAGGATGATAAACATATGTTTATGAGGCGCTTATAAGTTTGGTTTAACCTTTAAAATTTTATAGGTTCCAGAGATGCAGTTTTGATCCTTTATTAGCGACTCCTTGAACTGTCAAGGATTAGACGGAGTTCTAACGTAATTTGTTACAAAAATTACCTTTGCCGCCTAGACCGTTGCATATTCTGTTTTTACTAGAGGACTTACTGCTCAGTTGCCAATCACAGTACACGATGCAAGTTTTACTAATGCAACAGGGAGTTCTCCTTGTTTATTACTGTCATCTTGCGAGATTTTGACCTCAAGATTCTTGTAGAATTGCCAGCTAGGCGAAAAAAGTTGTTTTACAATAAAATAATATTTTATGTTTAATCCCCCTTTAGACAGCAGTGGAGGTAAAAGTAAATACTAATCTTGATACATTCATAGACACTGTGGATCTACAGAAATGCTGTGAGTATATTAGATGAAGGAAGACAAGAAAAGAAGTGGTGAAAACGTTGTTTTACAATAAAAAAATATTTTTAGTTTGATCCCACTTTAGACAGCAGCGGAGGCAAAAGTAAATACTAATCCTTATTCATTCATAGACACTGTGGGTCTACAGAAATGCTGCGAGTAAATGAGATGAAGAAAGACAAGAAAATAAGTGGATTGGCATTTAAAATTCCTTTAACGAGGGTATCGTTAGAGATGGAGCCGACGTTCATTGTGGACAAGCATAGGATAGGAAACTGTCCTGGTCGTTTCAAATAAACCATCCCAGCAATTAATTTGGTGATTTAGGTACACTACAGGAAACTGAAATATGGTTTCTGAATACCGATCCACCACAATGTAAACCCAGTATCGAATATTACACAACGTCGACAGGTAAATTGGGTTAAATTTTCGAAATCCTGAGAAGAACACGAATAAAGAAGAGCGGCAGAAGAGGTTTCTCAGATATTTGAGTAGTTTATCCAGCTGTTGTTTTACTTGTATCATGAGGAATAAGTTGAAAGAAAATGAAGTACTAGTTCAACGAGTATCTAGACGACGCTCTGATATGATTATATGTAGCCCTTTGTCCGAAAGTGAGAAATAGTTACAATGGAACAAAACTCAGATCAAAGAGATAAAACCGAATAAAAATGTTTTCTACATATGGAGATGTATCTCTCCTGGTATCCAGTAAGGTAATTTATTGCTCAAACTCACAATTTTGTACGATCGACAGTTTTAGGAAAACCGGGCTAGAGACTACAGTCGCACACATCACTGCAGGAATAATGCCATGTGGCAACCAATTATGAGCGACAAATAGCCATATGTGAGATATTGTTTGAAAGAGAAAGATGAACGTTTCCTCTATACAGTATATATCAAAAGGTGCATTACTTCAGGGTCATATTTTCCAGTACATAAGTTGCTGTGTTGCCGTATGTTCTTGCCTTAGTCGTCATTTCACTGCGCATGTAGAACTTCAATCAAATGACTAGAACACAGCGGAATGGAACAGTATTTATATTTGACAGGGGAAACATGTAGGGAGGCTGCATCATTTTCACTGTGTCCACACCGCATTAGTCCAATATGAAAGTACACATTGATAACGTTATCCAGGTCTTTGCCATAACGTGTACCAGTATACTGCGTTTTGAACTCTTTGCAAACGCCTTTGTCTGTGGAAGTAAATTTAACTGAATCGGATTTAATCATGTATGAGGTGAGACTTAGTGCTGAATTTAATGTATGAAACGGATTTACGAACGCTATAGTTTATTTGGGGCCTAGCCATGAATCTGAAGGTGCTGAATAGAAATAATAATTATCATCGAAGTAGATGATAATAAACTCAAGATTTAAATGCATTCTGTAGTTTATTACAAAAGACGTTTGGAACAGCAAAGCACTGAAAACAATTATGTGATTATAAATGTTACAGTGACGTGTTCTGTTGAAACTTGCAAAGCTAAAACTATGAATTGTTTAAGAATCTCGTAGCTGGCTCTGCGATGTATATTGTAACCTGACTACATGACGAGCACAATGATTGTCTGTCTGTACAACAATCTAACAATCTGAAGAAGCTGAAGAAGCATTGACCAATATGAGACAGTGAAACCTATCTACAAACTCTAGTGTGTCCTAATATACTGGAGCCGTAAGTAGCACTTACCAATGTCTTCTACATAATACATGCAAAGCGGAGACACCAAGCATCTCTGGTATGATCTTGCAGCTGAGGACTGAAGCACTGCGCCCCAGCCTACGTAACCGGTTGAGAGTGCACCCTGCAGATACCCAGCCTGTTCACCTTTAAGATCAATGAATTTCACACGGCCACATCGGCACCATGTCTGCCCTATTACAATGTTCCTGTCGCCAAAAACCGGCTTGCTTCTTTCATCCCATTAACAATATGCGTGCTCCTATCCTTTTAAAAGTTACTACAGCCTGCCAATGGCGCAACTGTTTCTTAGACAAAATAAGCAACCAAGAAAAGGCGAAACATCAACAACCTAATAAATTTGAATGTCCTTTCCTCTTCTCTAGAAAGTTTCCCGCTAAATTCTACATCCTCTTGACATCAATTCTATCACAGCATCAGTGCTCATTCAGGCACCAGACAGTTTCGCATCGCAGGATCTGTGAAATGTTAAAAAAACTGTCCACTCAACTGCAACTTCCGAACCTTAAGAACATCAGAGCTGTTTTGTAAAGTTTCTAGGAAAGGTGGGAGAGTTTATCTCCTTAAGTACCCTACTAGCCAGTAAAATTGCTATACCACGAAGATGACATGCTGCAGACGCGAAATTTAACCGACAGGAAGAAGATGCTGTAATATGGTTCAAATTGCAGTGAGCACTATGGGACTTAACTTCTGAGGTCATCAGGCCATAGAACTTAGAACTAGTTAAACGTAACTAACCTAAGGACATCATGCACATCAATGCCCGAGGGAGGATTCGAACCTGCGACCGTAGCAGTCGCACGGTTCCAGACTGCAGCGCCTAGAACCGCTCGGCCACGCCGGCCGGCCACTATGATATGCAAATAATTAGCTTTTCAGATCATTCACCCAAGTTTGGGGCTGGTGGCGACAGCTACTACGTGCTGACATGAGGAAAGTTTCCAACAGATTTCTCATACACAAACAGCAGTTGACCGGCATTGCCTGGTGAAACGTTGTTGTGGTGCCTTGTGTAAGAAGGCGAATTGCGTACCATCACGTTTCCGACTTTGA
This sequence comes from Schistocerca nitens, assembly GCF_023898315.1. NCBI lineage: Eukaryota > Metazoa > Arthropoda > Insecta > Orthoptera > Acrididae > Schistocerca > Schistocerca nitens. The sequence goes on from NC_064618.1 coordinate 588,742,317, forward strand.
TAAAGGTCGGATTGTAGCCTATCGCGATTGCGGTTTATTGTATAGTGACATTGCTGCTCGCGTTGGTAAAGATCCAATGACTGTTAGCAGAATATGGAATCGATGGGTTCATGAGAGTAAAACGAAACGCATTGCTGGATCCCAACGGCCACGTATCCCTAGCAGTCGAGATGACAGGCATCTTATCCGCATGGCTGTAACGGATCGTGCAGCTACGTCTCGATCTCTGAGTCAACAGATGGGGACGTTTGCAAGACAACAACAATCTGCACGAACAGTTCGACGACGTTTGTAGCAGCATGGACTATCACCTCGGAGACCATGGCTGCGGTTACCCTTGACGTTACATCACAGACAGGAGCGCCTGCGATGGTGTACTCAACGACCAACCTGGGTGCGTGAATGGCAAAACGTAATATTTTCGGATGAATCCAGGTTCTGTTTACAGCATCATGATGGTCACATCCGTGTTTGGCGACATCGCGGTAATCGCACATTGTTAAGTGTGTTTACGTCATCGCCATACTGGCGTATCCCCCGGCGTGATGATATGGGGTGCCATTGGTTACACGTCTCGGTCACCTCTTGTTCGCATTGACGGCACTTTGAACAGCGGACGTTACATTTCAGATGTGTTACGACCCGTGGCTCTACCCTTCATTCGATTCCTGCGAAACCCTACATTTCAGCAGGATAATGCAGGAGCGCATGTTGCAGGTCCTGTACTGACCTTTCTGATACAGAAAACGTTCGACAGCTGCCCTGGCCAGCACATTCTCCAGATCTCTCACCAATTGAAAACGTCTGGTCAGTGGTGGCCGAGCAACAGGCCCGTCACAATACGCCAGTCACTACTCTTGATGAACTGTGGTATCGTGTTGAAGCTGCATGGGCAGCTGTACCTGTTCACGCCATCCAAGCTCTGTTTGACTCAATGCCCAGGCGTATCAAGGCCGTTATACGGCCAGAGGTGGTTGTCCTGATTGCTCAGTATCTATGCACCCAAATTGCGTGAAAATGTAATCACATGTCAGTTCTAGTATTATATATTTGTCCAATGTATACCCGTTTATAATCTGCATTTCTTCCTGGTGTAGCAATTATAATGGCCAATAGTGTATTTCTTTTATCATGCTCTTATGGCCTACCGTCTGTTGACATTTCATCTTGTGGAACGGAAGCTTTTAGCTCGGTTGTCCTACCGACAATGCTATGAACCACACAATAACCTCGCCACCTACTCACTGTTCAGCAAAGCGATCTTCACCCCCCAGCATGGTGAGGCAGCTACACCTGCTCCTCTCCTTTCTACAGATCTGTGAAAGCCTGTGGACTCATGGTTCCCCACGGCTGGTTTCACTGGACTTCACTACAAAATGCCTGTTTCGCATTCACAGCATTCCTCACTTCCAAAGCTCGCCCTTAAAGCATATTGATATACCCAGTATCATGCCAGATTACGGAAGGTTAAGAAGTAGAAATGCAATCAGTTCATGCAATCACTATGATCTCATCACCCATTAAACTAATTCAACTCCACTACAGTTCCATTAAGAAGGATGAATAAATGAAAGAGAGACTAGTTGAAGGGCGTGCCACCTGTGAACTTCACTGAAACTCCACACTTCCATTTCGTTAACGAATACATCTACATTTACATATACAATCCGCTAGCCACCACCTGTTTATGGCGGTGGGCAATATTCGCGCCAAAGTCATATTCCCCCCTCCACTGTTCCACTAGCGGATCGCGAGAGGGAGAGACGACTATCTGAACGCCTCAGTACGAGCTCTAATTTCCCTTATCTTTGAATGCTGATCATTGCGCGATTTGAAAGTTGATCGTAATAATATGTGATCTACATCCTCAGCGATGATCGGATTTTGGAATTTAGTGAGCAGCCCCTTCCGTTTAGAGCGTCGTCTATCTGCAAGGTGTCCCACTTCAAACTTTCTATGAGATTTGTAACGCTCTCGCGATGGCTAAATGTACCAGTCATGAATCTTGCCATTCATCTTTGGACCTTCTCAATCTCTTGAATCAGACCAACTGGTAAGGGTCCCATACGTACGAACAACACTCTAAGACTGCTCGAACTAAAGTATTGTAAGCAATTTCCTCTGTTGAAGGACTGCATAACTTCAGGATTATATCAATAAACCGCAATCTAGAGATCGCCTCACCTGCTACATGTGTCTTCTGATCGTTCCATTTGAGATCATTTCGAATAGTCACACCCAGATACTTGACGGATGTTACCGCTTCCAAAGACTGAGCATTTATTTTGTACTCGTACGTTAATGGTGATTTTCGCATTGTTATACGCAGTAGGTTACACTTACTAATATAGTTAGATAACTGCTAGTCATTACACCATGCATTTATTTTATGTAGATCCTCATTGATTTTTTCACAATTTTTGTGTAATACTACTTTCCTCTAGACTACAGCATCAATGGCAAACTATCTAATGTCGCTGTCAATACCATCAACCAGATAGTTTATGTAAATAGTAAAAAGTTGCGGACCTATTACGCTGCTCTTGGGCGCACCTGATGTTACGCTTGTTTCTGTTGAAGTCTCCCCTTTCAGGACGACACACTGCTCTCTGTTAGAAAACTTTCCGTCCAAACGTTTATGTCATCGAATAGACCGTAAGCGCGCACTTTTTGGAGCAAGCGACAGTGCGGAACTGAGTCGAACGCCTTTCGAAAGTCAAGGAAAATGGCATCAACCTGGCAGCCAGATCTAGAGCCTGTCGTATATCATGCACAAAGAGGGCCAGCTGTGTCTCATATGACCGCTGTTTCCTGGTTTCTGAAAGTGAGCTTATCAGTGTCTAGAAAGGTCATTATGTCTGTACATAAAATATGTTCCATGATTATACAACAAATCGTTCTACCCTTTTTATAGATTGGTATGTCCTGGGCCTTCTTCCAGTCCCGTGGAACTTTCCGCAGTTCCAATGACCTTTGATAGATGATGAATAAGAATGGTGCTATATTTGTAGCATAGTCATCATAAAATCTTACGGGGATGCCGTCAGGGCCAATTGCCTTCCTGGCGTCTAAGGATCTTAGCTGTTTTATAATCCCAGATACACTAAGCACTATGTCAGCCATCCTTGCGTTTGTTCGATAACTGAAAGGGGGAATGGTGCGGCAGTCCTCTACAATAAACGAGTTTTTGAAAGTTAGGTTTAGAATTTCTGCCTTCTGTTTATCATCATCCGTTACATTACCCGTACTGTCAGCAAGAGAAGGTATTGAATTATTTGTAGCCTTCATAGATTTTACGTACGACCGAAATTTTTTGTGGCTATTTTAGAATCTGCAGATAAAATATTGCTTTCAAATTATTTAAAAGAATCTCTCTTTGACAGCTGCTGACATTTCGCATAATTTCTGTTTGTCATCAGGGTAGTGACTACGTTTAAAACGAGTGTGCAAAATTCTCTTCTTTCTCAGCAACTTCCTAATACGAGTATATTTGTTGAACCAAGGTGGATGCTTTCCCTCCCCTACATTTTTACTAAGCACACAGTTCTCTAGCACGTGGTGGACAATACCTTTAAATTCCGACCAAAGATGCTCAATATCTTTGTGTCGCGCGGTGAATGCTTGGATCTGACTATGAAGATATCCATTAACAACACTTTTTTTTTTTTTTTTTTTTTTTTGCAACTTCGACTGACGTAGAGGCCACAACGACATTATGGTCGCTAGTACCTTCTTTTAGATTAACTTCATTAACTTCCTCAAAAGGATCAGGTCTGTTTGTCGCCAAGGTATCTTATATGCTCCCATCTCCAGCTGGTTTTCTAACCAACTGCTCAAGGTTGTATGTTGAGAGTGCTCCTAGAATAACTTCACACGAGTCTTTGCTTCTGCCACCTGTGATAAACGTGTAAATTTCCCAGTCAATGGAAGCCAGATTAAAGTCTCCATCTAGAAGTAATGGATAATTTGGATATATAATTACTATGTACTCAAGACCTTCCCTGAAACGTTCTGCGACGTTTCTTGCAGATGCTGGTGGTCTATAAAAATATCCTAATACAATGGTCACTTCTTGTCTGATTGACAGCTTTATCCAGACTTTCACAGTACGACCCAGTAACGATTTCAACTGCGTTTAAACAGCTTTTAACTGCAATGAACACACCACCTCCCATAGAACCAGTCCTATCCTTCCTAAACATTGTCCAACCACTAGTTCAAAATTTCACTGCTGTTTTTGTCTAGTTTAAACCAGTTTTCGGAACCTAATGCAATACTGGCATTACTACTGTTTATTTCGAAGTGTAACTCGGGGATCTTGCTACAGACACTTCGACACTTTACTAACTTGAGGTTTAGCATATTTAAATCCTTTCGAATGACCTGCTTAGGCGAACTAACAATTTTTCAGTTGGCACACCCACATCAGTGTCATGAACTGGTAATTTTTCAGGCCAACGGTTTGTTTCCCATGGGAAGGAACTTAATCTAAAAAATCCCCATGTGCACGCCACAAGTATCGTGCTACCCATGTAGCTGCTTCCTGTGTGTAGTGCAACCACGATCCATCAAGGGGCGTCCTACAACCTTCCACCCCATAGCACAGGTCGATGAATCTACAACCATTTTCGTCACAGAGTCGACGCAGCCTCCGGTTTAGATTCTCCACTCGACTCCAAACCAGAGGACGATGGTCTACGCTGGGTAAAATTCTGCAAATCGTCAGCTTGGCTTCCACTTCTCGAGAGATGGAGGCCGTCTTCGCCAATTTAGCAAGCCATCGGAAGGACCCAAGGATTTCCTCGGAACCCGAGTGAGTGGTATCGTTGGTGCCGACATGTGCAACAGTCTACAGCTGAATGCACCCCGCACGCTCGATAGCCGCCAGAAGAGCCTCTTCCACATCCCGGACAAGGCCCACCGGCAAGCACACCGATTGAACGCCGTTCTTCCCCGCCCTAGCTGCTAAGTTCCTGAGAGGCTCCATGACCCGCCCAACATTGGAGCTACCGATAACTAACAAACCCCTATCCCCACATGCCTGTCCTGACCTTTCTGAAGAAGCGGCCACTATCCTGGCTCAGCCTCCCCCAGCATCAGATAGCACACTGAATCTATTAGCAAAGTGCATGGGATTTGGCAGGAGCCTGCGTCCCCCACGTAGCCTTCGCCTTGAGGCTCAAGACCTTGACACAGTCCACCACCCACACTGAGGTGAAAGTGAGCCTGCCGGCTCAGTCGCACCTGTGGTCGGCTCAGTGACAGAGAGCTGTGACATCCGCCCCTGCACATCTTGTGCAGCAGAGGCTTCCCCAGGCACTCCATACCCACCGTACCTCAAGGTGGCACTCTGGAGCCTATTGACGTGGCCAACAAAGCCTCCAGCTGCGTTTAGACTGTGGCCAACTCCTCCTGAATCCCCACGCAAGAGACACAGTCCCTATCCATCTAGCTAATACGTGATTTACTACAAGAAACTTACGGCAACCTAATGCCACACAAGGTTAACAGCTACACTCTGGTTGGCATAAATGTAATAAGTATGGTAACGCAGTGATAGCGATGCAGAATCATTAGGGCTGCTCAGCAGAAAGGCTGGTAGTTTTAGAGGTTAAACACCTCAACTCTGATAGCCATGCCTCAGCGGCTGGGAGTAACAGCCTAATGATGCCTGAGACGGCTGCATTTGGATATGTACAACATCAGATTCACATCAAACAGCCCTGCAGCTCACGTGATGACTTCTAAAGTTGAATGTCTCGTTGCAGAAGATAACACTCGGACGTGGATCCGTTTATGAACTGGTTCTGCAACTGTTGTGATAAGAGGAAAGCAGTAGTCTTGTCATAGTACTGTTGCTAACACACAGACTATTACACGTCACTCATGTAAACAGGTACTTGCAAGTCATCACGTTCATGACAGCTTATAATTGTGTAATCAATACCAATGTATTTAATATAAACTCTGAGGAAGATCAACACACTTTTACTGTGCACAAACGCAACTGCTCTCTTCAGCCATCTTCACCAGTCAAATCTTTTTGTAATGCAGTTTGATACAATTCCTTCCTAACAGAATCTTAACAAATCTTGACCTCACCACAGCTCAGCTGCTAATTATCGTGATATGCGCCATTCCAAATATGCGACCGCTCCTGGCTACTGCCAGTACCATACTCCTCCAGCTTCTGCCTCGAACATCTCGACTAATTGTCGCTCAGGAAAATCGACGCTACCTTATAGGGTGAGCCAACGACAGGTGAAGACGCTGTCTCCTGGACTGCGACGCCTTAGCTAATCCCAGGATGCCACAACCTCACAACACATCCGCACAGTAGTTGTTTCTGGCATGTTGTACAACATTACGATTTATTTGGTACCTAATTTCTAGTAATGTCACAAGGTGCAAGTATCTTTCACTAGGAAACAAGACGTTATTAAAAAAGCATAGCATAACTATAGCCACAATATCCTTATACTGAAGAAATGCGTCATATATTACAATACCACAAAAACAAAAAATAAAATTATACTGTGCTCAAGACAAGAATTCATGCACACAAGTAATTTAAAAAAATTTTGCCACTTGCGGATAGGACTTACGCACTGAGGGTTCCGTTCAATCTTAATTATGTATATAGTTCATCCATTATGGAAATCTAGAACACGATAGATTTTTCCTTTTCTTAAAATTTCTACTGGCAAATTATCGGTCATAGGTATTCCAAGATTTTTGAGAATGTTTTAACTTCAGAAATACAAATGTGACATCAAGTCATGCAGGAGACAAGCGACCGTTGTTCTAATAATCAGTAGGTCTCCATTCAAGCTGACTTGGTTAATCAGTAGGTCTCCATTCAAGCTGACTTGATTGTAACGGTAAAAGACAAACATCAAACATATGATGCACGACGGAATTTAGCCATTAACAGATATCCAGGAGCGATTACTGCACGTACATGAGGCTCTTGACATACAACTTAAAATGCTATATCTATATGCAGTAATTGCTCCTGGATCTGATGATGAATACATTGAAACACGTCACATGAGCAATAATGTTATTCCTTGTATGAAGGCTTTCACGACCGGATGACATATCTTCTGGTAAACCTTCCGGGATGGACCACGACCTTACATCCCGGAAGGTTTACCAGAAGAAATGTTATTCCTTGCCTGTTTTTTTACTTTTACCATGTCGAACAAATCGCCCTGATTGCGCAACTCCTGAGTGTTTTAATTTCAAGTTGACGTCGGATGACAAATGACAAAGGACTTCTTTTTAGTGTGATGTAATTACATATTAGCAGTTTACGGAATTTTTCCTTCACTTTTACTGTGAAACCTTGCCTGTTTCCAGATTTTATGATTGTAGGTCAACGGGAAGTACGCCATAGATTTTGAGTGAATTTTCGAGTATCAAACTATGTCATTAATTGCCGTATCTGTTGACTTAGAAGCTTCATTGCATTTACAGCGAAAGGGGACCCATAGATCACAGAATGTGATATAAATTTCAACTTCATACGTCTACTTGTTCCCGTGAAGAAGTGTTTTTAACAGTCAGATAGGCAGACCGACAGACAGACAGACGGACAACAGCGTGATCGCGTAAGGGTTCCGTTCTTACCGATTGAGGTACGGAACTCTAAAAACAGAGAGAATAGAAACAAAAAGACACGCCAGTAACCTGAAAAGGCTATGTTACCCACAATCATTTTAAAATGAAGTAAATGAAGTAATAAGCATACTGATTTAACATATAACACTCTCCACCTCCACAGCTAACTAGTCAGCGCGATAGAAATGCCATTTGAAAGACCCAGGTTCGATTTCCGGCCGGGTCGGATATTTTCTCCGCTCGTTGTATGAGTGTTGTGTTTCCTCAGCGTCATTTCATGCTCTTCGACACGCAAGTAACCGAAGTTTCGTCGACTAAAGTGATTTGCAGCAGGCTACCTTGTTCCCCGCAGTTGCGACTTCCAGTAAGACATGCGCATTATCATTATAACATACAGCACTTTCGGACAGTAAATTCAACTAATTCAGTGCAAGCAATAAGCAGAGAATTCTCAATAAAACGGAAGAGTTTTTATTTGGGCTCCAGCCATAAGAATTCTGCAGGCATCAGGAACAAAACCAATCAGACACTCCCACTACTTGCTATACTCAATACGCTGCCAGCCGCCAAGTGTTCTCCTCGTGCCATTATCCTTCTCTCACTGTCTAGGTGTCCAGCTGGTTTCGCTACTCTCTGAAAGATGCCATTCCCACGCTCCGGCCGCTACCACATTAACACCGGTGGCGCTCATGAACACCTTCAGTGTCTCGGGCGCCTCCTTGTCCGGAGAGAGAAAACTGCCCGCTGATTTTAAAGCCACTTTCTCAGTGAGCCGAGACTGTACATCGCACAACAGCATTTACACACATCAAAAAAAGTTTTGTATCACCTCGGTTCCGAGAGTTCCGGAACCTATACAGAAAACTGGAATATAGATCAACATAAACATAATTTCCGTCCTTTTTAGTGCTCATGAAAACCACACATTGCATGTTGTACGACAATACTTTCAGAGGTGGTGGTCCAGATTGCTGTACACACCGGTAACTCTAATACCCTGTAGCGCGTCTTCTTGCGTTGATGAATGCCTGTATTGGTCATGGTATACTATCCATAAGTTCATGAAGGCACTGTTGATCCAGATTGTCCCACTCCTCAACGGCGATTCGGTGGAGACCCCTCAGAGTAGTTGGTGGGTCACGTCATCCATAAACAGCTCTTTTCAATCTATCCCAGGCATGTCGATAGGGTTCATGTCTGGAAAACATGCTGGACACTCTAGTAGAGCGACGTCGTTATGCTGAAGGAAGTCATTCACAAGTGTGGCAGATATGATACGCGAGTTGGAATGGAAGTCATTAAAGCAAATATGTTTTTCGTGCCGGCGAGATCTATTTACGAAATTTCAGTCACCAACTTTCTCTTCCGAATGCGAAAATATTTTTTTGAGCCAACCTACATAGGTAGGAATGATCATCAAAATAAAATAAGAAAAATCAGAGCTCGAACAGAAAGGTTTAGGTGTTCGTTTTTCCCGCGCGCTGTTCGGGAGTGGAATGGTAGAGAGATAGTATGATTGTGGTTCGATGAACCCTCTGCCAAGCACTTAAATTTGAATTGCAGAGTAATCATATACATGTAGATGTAGATGTAGAACAGCGGTATTGACCGTCTAGGCATGGTTGAACTACATACCAACACGAGCCGTGTACCTCCTCCCTGGTGGAATGACTGGAAATGATCGGCTGTCGGACCCCCTCCGTCTAATAGGCGCTGCTCATGCATGGTTGTTTAAATCTTTGGGCAGCTTTAGTGACATCTCTGAACAGTCAAAGTGACTGTGTCTGTGATACTATATCCACAGTCAACGTCTATCTTCAGGAGTTATGGGGACCGGGGTGATGCAAAACTTTTTTATGATGTGTGTATGTTGGGAAGTCTTTAAGTAATGCAAGCGCTGATACAGAAAGGGGTGAAATACGCAGATATAAAAGTCTTTGACCGTCTACGCAGGGAAATAAAATGTCTGACAGTTAGCAGAAGGGGTTTCAAATGTAGATTAAGGACGTTTCTGCTTGACAACTCCTTCTATACTATAGAGGAATTCTTGAATAGGGATAGTAAATGGTCTGCATGTAGCCATATAAATATTATTTTTTGTTGTGTGTAAGTGTTCTAGTCTTTTGAGAATGTCCTGGTTATAACTGTCCGTTCCAGGTAGGATTTCTTCATCTACTTGTGCTTCTACGCGCTTTATATTTGTTAGCTATCGGACATGGATTCTACATCCGAGTCAGAGCTCTGGAAATACAGGTCCTTGATGAATGGTAAAGTGGACATATCTCCTTATTTTGAAAACATTTTTATTCGGTTTTATGTATATGAACTAGGGTGTTTGCCATCCCAGAAGAATTTTTGATTAGAATGGAAGGTAACCAAAAATAGCGTTACAGATTACAATATATAAAATATTGTATTGAAGAAACTGAGTGTGGTAGATATGTAATTAAAAGGTTAGCAACAGGAGAAACTATCTTGCAGTGGATATTCAAGGATGCAAATCGATCACAGTAAGGAAACATTTTGAAAATGGAGTTTAAACATTGTTTTCTTAATGTGACGCTATTACTGAGTAACGAACTGTAAGCTCGCAATCATCCCGAATTGAACAAAAACCCTGTATAAAACTAGCAAATGCAAAGTGCTTTTCCAATCGACGTATGGCAAAGCTACTTCATAATATTCAGTGCCTTATGATCCTCATCTGCAAATTAATCGATCTTAAACTTGAGTCAGAGAAATATTTTGCTGGAATAACAAACGTAATCGGTAAACAACGGATTATTAAAGAAGTCACGTTTGAGAAACTTGCAACACCACGAAAAATACTTCTAAATGATATGAGTTTCATGTTACACAATAAGGGAATGACGATATGCAAATGATTGTGGTTATACACGCGTTTCAGAGGACATGTTCGAGTGCGCTATCCATCTACATGGTCCATTCTCGGATCCACACATCATCAACAGTGGCTGAAAGAGGACCATGACACAAAATTAGCGTCCCAAACGTATCCCATACATACTAATACGGGCAGGGCAGGTAATAAGTGCGTCTTGTACTTTCTTCGCGACGTGTGGCCGATTATTATCCTGTTCAGTTGTGGTTTTTGTTGTCCGAAGAAGTTACTGTTAAAGTTCTCTGCTGTTGTGTCTGCTGTTCAGTATGCACCCAAACGGGGAGTGTCCACTGCGCCAGTTTTATCCAATAGCGCCCCAGACAAAATGCTTGTCACTGACATACTACGCACGCCATTGAGGCATTTACCATTTCTGTACGAATGATAGATGTGAGATTCGTCTTAAATCTTTGTATTTTTCCACGCCCTACGCCAGTAAAAATCCTTACGTTACTATTGCCGTGTGAAGCGTTTATCATTTCCGTACTGCAAAGGGATGCTGGAATAGCGTGCGTGGCACCAAGCCTGGTCATGTTGAGCGTCGACGTACGAGAAGAAAGATCCACACCCACTTTCACACTCCACGAGTGAGTGTGTACGCTACGCTACGGCTATACAGATAAGATTATATCCATTCTGAGCTGTGGTCACATCGCGTAGCTCAGAATTCATTCCACACTGCGTTCGACTTTCTTGTAGCCACCCCTCACTGTCGTAGCAACGTACGACTGTGCGATGTGAAATGGCTTAGTACGACAGACTCGTTTACTGGTCTTTTTGCGTGTCCGAACGCAACACTTGATGGTTATGCGCTTTTTTAAGTTGGCGAGATGTACTGGTACATTCACAATTCTTCTTGGTTTGACGGCTATTCGGTGAATAACTGTCCTGGTTACGTAAGAAGGGGCTCTGCTGTGCTTCCGGGAATGACATATCTCTGTTGCCTCTGTAGTCACTGCTGATGGACTGCTCTTTGCATCATCCGAGTTTAGGTTCATTCAAGTCATTGTTCATGGTGTTACATATTTAAAACAGTTTGAGTATATGCGAGCATTAAAAACAGTATGACGCAGGAGCAACAGAAGTTGAATACAATGCATGTTACTGGAACAAGTAACTGGCGTTGCAGCCACTCCATGATACCAACTGAAGGTAAAAGTGATTAGTATCGTTGGGTCTACGACTATGCTTTATTGTGGAAAACGACTCAAAGTAATGGACACTGCTGGTGGCTGGCTTCTCACATCTTTTGGGCAGTGTACGAATCCCGCGGCGGAAGAACTGAGCGTCTTCTGAGGAGACCCATGAATCGATCCAATTTTGCACTTTTTCATAAGACCTGAAGTGCTGGTCAGCCAGGCCATGGGTTATTGATCGAAAAAGTGGTAAACAGTGGGAGCAATGTCTGTAGAATACGGCGGGAGGAGTGCAACTTCCCATTACAAATAATCCAAGTAGGTGGAGTCGAGAGTTTTTATGCTGCAAAATAACCTTTTCACGTCTATTGCTGTATTGTGGTCGTTTGTCTTTCAGTGATCGGCTCAAACGCATCAGCTGCTTTCGATAACGGTCTCCTGCGATTGTTTCCATCGGTTTCAGTACCTTCGAAAGTCTTCTCCCTTCCGCCGCCATATGGCCGTTGACGATAAAATCACCGTTATTGGTGCGTTGAACCATTCTCGGCACGTTCTTTCCCTAATAGGTGGCTCACCATTGAACTTAGCCAGCATCTTAGGAGCCTCAGCAGCAGATGTCTTCATGTTAAAGCATAAAATTAAAACTTTCGGCAAATGAGGAGAATTGGCCTCGCAAGTTGACATATTCAATCGAAACTATTTCGATTCCGTTATGTTCATAAAGATTGTCTTACGAAACAATCGAGATCCTACATCACCACTTGCCGCTACTGTAAAACGACGGAAGAAAAGTCGTAGATCTAATAACATCAGAGGATCATTAGAGTTGAGATAGAGCTTTAGACTGTTGTCGTTGCTCATAATTCTCTATTATTACACTGACGGGAAAAACACAGCAGAAAGAAAGAGTTGTGCGACGTAAACTAAAGCTGATAAGGGTTTTTCTGCATCTCGAAGATGATGTCTATTCTGATTTCGCACCAGTTGCTTGAGAGTGGCACTAGTAGCGCCACTATGAGGTTGCAAATCATTTTTCCTTTTAACACACGCTGTAACGGTCGTGAACAGTAGTTGTCTTTGAGATCGGTTGTGGTGAGTGGATGTTAGTCAACAATGCCTTTAAAGTGACAAACACGCCATTATTAACAACTCACTGAATTTGAACGGGGTCGTGTCATTGGCAGGAATGTAGCCACTGTACATGTTTGATGGCAGCAGTGGTCAAGAGAATATGCAGTCGGAAGAAGACCAGGCTCCGGAAAGCTACGTTGCAGTACGAAGAGCCAAGACCATCGTGTTCGGCATATGGCTCTGTGGCATCGTACTGCATCTGCAGCAGCACCACAGAGACACAATGAATTGTTACAAATGGGCACGTCAAGGACAGCCGCTTGATCCAGACGAACTGCCATTCATGAACAGCATTCCAGGCGATGTTTCTCAACAGGTTAACGCTCGCCCACATGCCGCTGTTGTAACCTAACATGCTCTACAGTGTGTCGACATGTTGCCGTACCATTCTCGATCACCAGATCTTTCTCCAGTCCAGCACATATCGGACACCATCGGACGACAACTCTACCGCCATGTACAACCAGCATTCACCGCTCCTGGGTAGACAAACCAAGTGCAACAGTCATGGAACTCCAACCCACCAATTGAGATCCTGCATCCTCACAAGGCAATGCATGCACCTTTGCACGCTTGCATTTCTACATTTTGATGCTTACACAGGTTACTAATGTACCAGAACTTCAGATTTGCAATGGCATACCTCGCGCTTACATTAACCTGTGCATTTGCAACGTTAGTCACTTGCATATGTTATCTACACAAAAGTATTCCCGAAATTTCATTATTCTTCATCAATTCTTTTCTGGTGCCACGATTTTTTCCGTCAGAGTATTAGATCTACAACTTTACTTCCGCCGTTTGTGTTGTAGTGAGTTTTCAGATTAGACCTTTTGAAAGAATGGAACAGTATTTGGCAGGGAAGCTGAGGAGACGTTGTGGTATAAGGCTGGTCATTGCTACACTCCGCACAAATGTCTTCTATTAAATTCCGGACGTTCGCAGTGTCGCGTAAAGTAAGGGGAAGTGTCACAGTTGACGACGAGCTGTTCTTCGTATAGGGACGTTAACCTCGGGAGTCACCATCGTGCTATTCGAGTTGGTTGCGGGCCGGTACCGAGTATCACCTCTCCTCACAACCGTACGAAACAAACGCCACTGTGTACCCACGTCCACTGGAGTCACCGCCAGTAAATACACTAGGTAGGTACACTAAAGACAAAACTATTACACATTGCGACGAAAGCGATCATTGTCCATAAAACCGGCGATTAACGCAGGAACTGTACGTTGGGCATCAACTTTAATAGATGTAGCTGAGGCGAACGGATTTGGTTGTGGAATGGTACGGTGTTGAGTTAGCAAAACTGTATATAGTTCATCAGTAGTTCACTACTAAAAACACTCGAAAAACCTTATAGTTTGCGAAATACACAATTCTGTATTAGAACACTGATGACTAGTAAGTAAGCGTGTAAAACACAAGCCTCGCCGCATCAATAAATTCAGTTCTTAAAGTGAATGTGCGCAAGGTGATAAAAAACAAAATAATCGCCATACTGCAGCGGACTCAAATAAAATATTTCTTTTCTTATCAAAAATAATTTAAAGTACTGAGGGATTCTAACATGTATTACTAATTGTCATACGGCGTTGCGCTTTAACAAGCAAGTGGAGAACTTTCACTGGTCAAATAAGTAATTGCACTTAGCCACTGCACAAACAGCTTAGGCCTAATGACAAATGCGTACCATGGCAGAGACCTTTCAATTAATTAAGTTTTACATACAAATTTCGTTAAAGAAGAAGATACATCCCCCTAGGGACCAACTTAAGGCAACGCTAATCAGTCTTAAGAGAACAAATTTTCACTAGTGAAAAAACTTTTAAAATTTAAGACAGAGTCAACGGAAGGTGTTCTGTCAGGATTATAAACACAGTGAGCCTTGCGGAGCAAACAGCCGAACAAAACACCAGGTGCCAGGTATGAAGTTCGTGAGAGCATCACGGCTAATTGCCTAGGACAGACAATGTTCCGCAGACGGCCGGACCAGTCTTATATCAAAAGCTGATTCTAGACGGTGTTGCTTAGATTTACTTAAGTGGAATTTAGAAGGAATCAATCGCTGTAGATCCTAAGGGAAAATTATAAATATAAAGATACCCTGGCCAATATCATATATAGCAGAAGTATAGAACACCAAAGTGAGGCAAACACATAATCTCAGGGGGCAACCGGCAAGCAAACAACGCCAGTGGCCAATCAAATACACAGAAAGAAATAGCTGAGCCATTGGGCCGAAACGACTAACAAACAATTACAAAATAATCATTCCATTGGTGGCTAGTTCCCGAAACAGCTGGACTTATTAGAATCAGTTGGCCGGCTGGCTTACAAAAATAGATGCAGTTTCCACAGGTATATGAGAATTTTACATAATCAACAATGGTTTTGTGAAACCGCAAGAAAGTACGGTATACATAGTTCACTCTTTCTCGGTTCGCTCTTCAGTTCAGTAAATAAGATATTAAATCATGTGCAATCTGCCCTGTAGCACCCACACATTAGAAGAATTACACACAATTCTAATAAAAAACAAAACACCTGTAAATAAAACAATGCGTGCAACCACTGGGTAGGTTATGTGGCAGACAGGTAGCTTACATAAAAGTTTTAACAGTAAGTGCAGGCTCGTGTAAACAGTCAGTCAAGTCACGTTACCCAGTAACGTGGTAAGCAGGAATGGAAATTCAAATTATAATCCACGTTCGCCACAAATCAAGAATACGCTTCAGAAAATTGGCAAAACAAAGCCTGGTAGAAAAATACAAACAAGTGCCTTAACTCACAACAAAATATACAGGTAATGACCAAAAATACAAGCTAGTTTGTAAATGAACCAGGATGCAGAGGGTCCCACGGCAGTTAAAAACATGATTACTGCCAGTTACAGAAAGGGTTCACCATAAAGTCCTCAATACAGGCACGCAAAGCTTCCCTGAGCAGGCTTATTTCCTCCAGCAGTCGAGTAGCTGACAGGTAGACCCCAACTACTGTGGTGGGGCCAGTAACGATCCACAGGCTAAGCCGCCGCACTGTAGCTATGTTCACCCAACAGAGCACTCACATGCTTTATGTAAAAACAGACCTTGCCACACACGATCCTACATCCCCATCCACCATAGTTTACACACCCTCTTGTGAGCCGGTGTCCCCTAGTTTCCCAGCAATGAGTCAGAGAAACACAAAGGGCAGATACTATCGGTAAATGAAAGTCAAGGATGTTGTGAGTGCACGGCACAGTAGCATACTGAGTATAAACAGGCCAAGAAGTCCATTACTGCTCGATTAAGCTACGTGCGATAAATCACTGGAAACAGCCACAATTGTAGTATACCTAAAAGTGTCCTACTTGAGCGACTTAAACATGAAGCTAGTCACAGCAATAGCAGATACCAAGCTACGAATCATTACAAGAGCCTTAAGATATGTAATTCTACTTTGATAAAAGTGGCTTCCAGTACACACGTTTGAATAATTCTTCATTATTATTCATCAGCGTGTGAACCATACCAAGTTAGACTAACAGAACAGATAGAGAAGTTTCAACGAAAACTGGCACAGTCCGTCACTGGAACGTTTAGTAAGTGTGAGAGTGTTACAGAGACTCTCAACGAACTCCAGTGGCAGACACTGCTAGAGAGGTGTTTTGCATCATGAAGAGCTTTACTGCTGAAATGTCAAACGTTCCAAAGGAGTCCGAGAACGTATTGCTTAATCCCACAAATGTTTCACGAAATAACCACGAAAATAAGAGAAAGTTTACCGAAAGTCGCTCATCCTACTCACTATTTACGATTGATAGTAGGAAGGACGAAAAACATAGTGCTGCCAGAAATACTCTCCTTCCCAGACCATCGTCTTCTGCATCTGCCAGCCAAGAATTCCACACGGCATGCTTCTGTCGGCAATTGTTAAGTAATAAATTGATATATGAACTACGAAGTGAAGATGACTGGAAGCAACGTATAAGGGAGGAAATCTATGTGGCATTCACACCACAAAAAGTACAACTAAGTACAAAATCCAATATGAACTCGAAACTAGAAAAAGCAGTCGGCGAGAGTTCTGTATCTTGGAACATTTCAGGCTTTGCATCCCGCTGGCCCTGTAATAGATGTTTAATATATTTTCTTGTTCTATTTTGAAGTGGTAGCCTTTATTCTATGTGGGCTGCAGTTTTTTCTGAAACTAAAAAATTAAGCCAGAAATGTAATATTCTTACAAACGGGAAAAACTATTCCAATGTACAACTCGGTAATGTAGCTCGGATCAAATATTCTATTCAGACTTAGAAGTGTTGAAATCGACAAAATCTTACCACTACTATATGTAATAGACTATGTATTACATTACACTGAAGTGACGAAAGTCATGGGATAGCGATGCCACGTACACAAGGTATATAAGAGCAGTGAATTGACAGAACTGTCAGGTGATTCAAGTGAAAACTTTACAGAGGAGATTATGGTAGTACGACGGTAATTAACAGATATTGAACGTGGAAGGGCAATTAGTGATAGAAGCAACATGAGACATTCCGTTTCGGAAAACGTTAGGGAATTCAACATTCCGAGATCCAAAGTGTCAAGAGCGTGTCTAGAATACAAGATTTCGGGCATTACCTCTCACCACAGACAACGCAATGACCGCCGGCCTTCACTTAACGTCCCAGAGAGTAGCAGCGACTTCATGGAGTTGTCATTGCTAACAAACAAGCAACACTGTGTGAAATAACCACAGAAATCACTATGGGACATACGACAAACGTATCCGTTAGGATAGTATGGTGAAATCTGGCGTTATGGGGCTATGACAGCAAACTACAGATGCCAGTGCCTTTGCAAAGAACACGATATAGCCTGTAATATCTCTCCAGGACTCGTGACAATATAGTTGGGACTGGAAAACCTTGTCATGGTCAGATGAATCCCAATTTCAGCTGCTAACAGCGGGCCAGACGAAGCCAAGGACACAAGTTGTGAACCAGTGTCTAAACTAGTAGTTATTCCATAATGGAGTGTCTACAAGGAATGGGCCAGGTACAATTGAACCCAATATTTACTGGAATTGGCTGTATTCGGCTACTTGGAGACCACTTCAATGCATTCATGAATTCGTGTTCCCAAACAACATTGTTCAGTCATCAGGACACAGTTGTTCACAACTGGTTTGAAGAACATTCTGGACAATTCAACCGAATAGTTTGGCCACCCCGACAGCCTGAGGCAATCACATAGACTATTCATGGAATATAACTGATAGGTCAGTTCATGCACAAAATCCTGCACCAGAAACACTTCTGCAATTATGGAAAGCTATAGAGGCAGCATGGCTCAGTATTTGGGCCAGGGGTTTTAAGCGACTTGTTGAGTCCATAGCAAGCCGAGTTGCTCCATCACACAGAAATAAGAGGTCCGACATGATATTGGGTTGTATCCTATGACTTTTGTGACCTCAGTTTCTTACTCCACTACACATCAATAATCGGTAATTATATGAGTGAATGATGCCCGTTTTATCAGGGGAGGGTGGCGGATGGAAAGGTAAGGAACTAATGATATCAACTGCAGTGTGACTTTATGTATGATCAGCAGCAATAAGCAAAAATGTATGTTGGGTCAGGATTGTAAACTGGACTCTCCTGGTTACTAGGCAGCTGAGCTGAGTTAACCAGTGTGCCACCCCTACACAGATTTAATGCAGTTGTGCGGATTATCTTGAAAAACCTCCTGGACAATCCATATTCCCACCCTGTGCCACCAATCTGCAGTTTCCATCCATGTACTCCTTGCTCGCAAAGTATATATAAAATGGAGGTTTGGGGCTCATGGACTAGGCCCTGCCTTCCGCCAGGATCGACCCAAGTTACCCAGAACCTACATTTTATATCTACCATAGTAGACAAGGTCAAAACCATGCATTTTCATTTAAAGATATTTCTGTTGTATATTAGGTTGCTTATAAAATTCAGAAAAGTTAATATTTTTTGTTATCACATTCATTTATTATAAGTTAATTATTTTTTCTCACAAAAGGTGAGTGTAAGAAAATAAAATAAATACTTTTTTATAAACGGTAAATGCAAGAAAATAAATAAAATGAATTATGGTGAATGTAACAGAGTAAATATATTCATTATCCGAAAATCTAAAACTTTCACATTGTGGATTCCAGATCATGAAATTCATTATTTTTATTTTTAAGTTTCTTCACTCCTTTATATTTCAATTTCATCTGTTATTTTTCAGTTAATTGTAAATGATAATGAGTAATTAAATTATAATATCTATCTGGTAAAATAATCATAAATTCATTATTAAGCTCCATACGAATTTATCTCTCCATATTTAATATTTTATTATTCATATCCAGTGATATTATATAAACATTATTATAATGCACTTAGTTTTTTAACCTCTTTTGAGGCATTTGCATTGAGGAGCTTCTAGCTTAGAGTCTCCATTTATATAGAAAATTTTTTATTAGATTATTTTTATAATTTGTAAGGCGTATGTGGTAATGTATCTATCTCATTTTCCAAAACGTATCTGTTGTCATCATGAGGACTCAGTACTTTCTTGTTTATTTCAATAGTGTATATTTTGTGTTTTTAACTTTGAAACATATTAATTTTTCTGTACTACTCTCTCTTTTAAACAAACAATCGTTATAATCTTCCAAGCTTATTCTATTTTTAACAGTACATTTCTTAACCCCCTTAGATATTTCTCTATTTTATTACCAACTTTCCAAGCATACATTTATGATCGCAAACCAAAAAATTCTTCCATTGTTTTTTCATTGCATTCAGCTTTAATTTATTTTAAAACTTTCTAGCTTACTTCTGAAATACCATTAATATTATTTCCAGGATGATCAGTAGTATTAAATTAATCATTTATCACTTTTTTGTCATCATAGAAATATTCAGTTTTTATGTTGTTGATATAACAGTCTGTATCTAGATAACACAACTCAATATTTTCTCCATATTTCAGTTTCATTATTCTGTAGAGAAAAATCATAATCAGTTCCTTAGATAAATCATGTATACTCATATGAACATAGATGGGCTTATTAAACAGTTTTCTTTATTCATATGGATAACAATAAAATTTTCATTAAATATAGCTCTTTCTTTAAAGCTTGGTTTAGCTATAAATTTATCTTGTTTATCTTCATCTGATACTAATTTTATATCAACCTTACTTCTAATATTTTACATTCTCTTAGCAAATACTGAATTATTCATCAAGTTCTAGAAATCTTTTTCTATATCATTTTTGGCTTTAGTTCTCATATGAATCCATACACTTCTTTGACCAATCTGAGTGTTTAAATTTTAAAACTCTGTGTATTTCTGTTAATTTCATTCCTAATGATAAATACTATTACGGATTTTTATAATGAACTACATATTTATTTTTATCATTCATAGTAATTAACATTTTGCTGACTTTAGTTCTAGTACAATTTTATTTTCAGGTGCTATTGCTATATCCTTAAGTACATCATGTAATTCTTTCAGATATTCTAAATCTATATATCCAATTTTAGCAGTATCTAATATTTCACTTATTTTTGTACAATCAAAGCTATTTGGTTCATCCCATTCAGATGCATCATACTCATACCGTAACCATATAAATTATTCACATCTAAATATGCTAGATAATTTTATATCTTTTTAATATCAAAATCTTTCATATATTTATTGGTTGCTTTAACATACCATATACAATACAATAATATTCCTCCTCTTATTCCCTTTCAACCATTAGAATCATATCATAATAATGTAACAAACAAAGTGGTTGTTTAGCCATTTCCAACATAGCATCCCAAGGCAGATCTAAATCATATGCTTTTATACAAGTTTTTCTAAAATCTTCAAATACATGAAACAATAACAATAAATCCGTTTTAAGATATTTTATATTAAATGTTTTTCAAACTATTATTGCATGTTTATATTCTTCATCACTTATTTCACAGTCATTCGGTTTATTATAGCATTCTTTTGCTGGTAACTGTGACTCTTCAAATTTTATCAAAAAACCCATTTAATTACTTGGATACAGAGCTTTTCTGTCCACTAAATTAAATAATTATAGAAAAATCTTCTAATATTTTCATTTGATGAAAGTTAAGTAAATGAATAAGTCATAATTTAACTGTGTCGATAAATCTCATTTTTAAACATTCTGTTCCCTTACCAAAACTAATAATCAATTTTTGTTGTTTGGTATTATATCTATTTCTTTTTCATCATCTACAAGTATTTTCACAAACAGATACAAATCATATCATGATAAATTATGTACAGTATGTAAAATTTTTAACTTTAAATTATAATTAAATACATAATGGATTTATAGTTTCCAGTCAAGTGATCATGACATCCAAAGTTTTTATTTTTCAGTGAGTAATGATATTTAAACTTTGTACAAACTTCACATTTTTTCGTTTTGATTGTTTTTCCAGAGATGATCTCATTTCTTCAGTCTGATAAGTGTTCCAGTTCCTTCAACTCCTTTTTTAATCCATTCAATAAATTTCAAATGATAATTTGGTACTCTATAAACAACAGGATCTTTATAGTGTTCATTTATATATTTTATATAATACCAGAATCCGATGGGTTTATGTCTTTGATATTGCATTCTATATGAATTTTCTGGCTTCAGTTGGCAGTTGTTCATCTTCAATAGCCAATTTTCAAAATTGCATAACAAATGCAACTTTTGTGTGTGTTGAAAATATTTAAAACAAACGTATGAACTTTGAACACAGCTGCTAAGGTTCAGTGACCGGGTCAGAATTATATTGTAACAAATAAGCCCTCAGTCACA
Organism: Schistocerca nitens; assembly: GCF_023898315.1. NCBI lineage: Eukaryota > Metazoa > Arthropoda > Insecta > Orthoptera > Acrididae > Schistocerca > Schistocerca nitens. Next base: position 588,763,965 of record NC_064618.1, read on the forward strand.
AATATTAAGTCAAAATTGACCTGGTTTCGACGCTAATATGAGCGTCGTCTTCACAATTAGACTAACTGTAGTAAAATATTAGGTATATACCACATTAATAAAATTGGGGTTTGTACTGACTCGAAAAGATACAGTACTTACAAGTCACATATTGAAAAAGATCTAAGCCAGAAAGGCGCCGTCATGAACACTTGTGAGATGGCGAGCCGGTAAGGGCTGCTCGTACTGTGAACAAGGGTTGCAACAAGACTGAGGTGCCCACTTTAGAAAGTGTAGGCAAGTAAACATGGTGTTGCTACGACCGCCATCTAGTAGCCGCAGAAACAACTAGGCTACTGTACATTCAAAATTATACACATGAAATTGTGATGCAGTTGATTCAGGCATAACGTAAGAATTAATAATAACAGGATGAAGTTACACATTTATGTGCTTTAAATAGAGATACATTTTGTAACCTTAAAACGTTAGCTATGACATACAAGGAAACAGCAAAGATGTGACAGGAAAACAACATTTCGGTAAAGTGCATGAGGAAACCTGAATCAAAGATCAAGCAATGGCTTTATACAGTCAAAAAAGTTTTTATTTCGCAGCTGCAGCTGTTCGCTGAGAATGAGGCCATCATGACGAGTGAGATGTTTGAAAATCTCCAATTCCTCTAAGACATCTAACCTACACCCCTTCTTTTCGGTATGCAGAATATTGTTATTGCCTATGGCTTTAGGCATGTGCCCAGTAATTAAGAGATGATCAGCAAAGGATGAATTTAGGGGACTGGTGCCGTTCTTTCTCAAAAGATGTTCTTTATATCTGATGGTGAAAGCACGTCCGGTTTGCCCTATATAATAGGAGGAGCAGATATCGCAGATGATCTTATAAACGCCAGAACTTTCTGTAGGGGAGCGAATGGATTTCAAATTATGAATGAAGTTTCTCTTTAGATTATTATTAGCAGAGAAGGCAACATTGCAATTGTATTTGTTGCGAAGCATGCGCTGAATCTGATAGGAAATGGGTTCTATGAAAGGAATAGAAATTCAGTGCATGAGGTGTTGAGCGTGGTAGTTCTTGCAGTTTTGTTTTTTAGTATATCGTCCACTATGTTAGGCGTATATTCATTATTGACTGCTATGGTTTTAAGTAAATTAATCTCCTCATTAAACTTTTCTATTGAAAGTGGTATGGGGGTGGCTCGGTGGACGGCAGAGTGAAAAAGGGCCATTTTTTGAGACTGTGGATGAAAAGAGGAAGCAGGCACGATTTGGTCAGTATACGTTTCTTTTCGAAACATATTGAAAGTGGTGTTATTGTCTTCTATTGTAAGCGTCAAGTCTAAATAATTTAATTGGCGGTTATCGTTTTCGAGTTCAATAGTGAAAGAAATCTTTTCTTGGAGGTCGTTAAAAAGTTTAAATATATGATCAATTCTATCGGCGGGTCCGTTATAGATGACTAGAATATCATCAACGTATCCTGTGTAAGAAAGGATACCTAGTGAAGCGGCTGAGACAAGGTTAAACAGCTTTTTTTCCAAGGAATTGATGAAGATGTTGGCGACGATGCCGGCTAAAGGGTTGCCCATAGCGAGCCCATCAGACTGCTGGTACAGTTGTTCGTTGAATTCAAAGTAGTTGTACTTCACAACGACATTAATGAGATTCTTAAAATCAGTAATCTGTTCATCTGATAGATCTTTTTTAAATTGACGGAAGTTTTCTTCCACAACGATGAGCGTCTCATGTACCGGGACATTGGTATAAAGATTTTTAATATCTAAGGAAAAAAGCCTGGTGGTTGAACTGCATACTAAGTTTTTAATATTTTGGACCACAACGTGGATGTTAGGAAGGGAATAATTATTTTCGAAAACGAAGGATTTTTTCAAAGTTTCGTGTAGAAATTGGGCCAAATCGTGATATGCGGTATTCATGCTATTGGAGATTGGACGTATTGGATGATTAGGTTTACGAATTTTGAACTGGGACCGAAGCTTAGGGGGCTCAGGGTTCATATTGATGAGTAGTTTCTTTTGGAAAGGTTTTATAAAAAAATTTTGCATTGTTAATGGCTGACCTTACTTCTTTCTGTAATTTAGGAGTCGGATCATCATGCAGCTCTGACATTTTGTTTTCACTGAAGAAATTTTCAGTTTTAGAAATATACTCACAAATATAAGCAATGACTAGACAACGACCTTTATCGGATTTAGTTATTAGAGCACTTGCTGTTTTAAGTTTATTATTAATGGAAGTCGCTAAAATTCTGTCGTTATGTGTAGCATTAAACAAAGTAGCTGCATTTTTCTCTAGCATGCGTGCTATATCATATGCAATTCTGGCTTGAGAAACATTATCTATCTTATTCTTCATGGCTGCTTTTTCCAAAGTGTGAACTGATTCTTTCTATTTTGTTTAGATTTTTTAACAACATCTGGATCTAATTTTGTAAGTATTTATCAGAGATGAAACAACTTTAATTAGTCATTTTAATAGTATTGTTTAAGTTAAACATTCTTGTTAAACATTTTTATTTGAAGTTTATGTTGTTATGAAATTTTGATCTTTATTTCTGAACATACCTTCATTTGGTTTTCTAGTCATATCTGTGTAAGAAATCCAAATAAATTATTCCAACTTTTATTAAACATTTCTTCTCAGATTTTAAATCACCACCAACAACCTCATGGTAAATATGCGTTAAATTTGTCTCACCTTTTCTGAAAATTTCAAAAAAATTATCACTGACTAATTGTTTTTGTATTTTGGAATATGTTTTAGCTAGTTAAAAACGCTCTATTTCTTAATTCCTTCCTCCAGCAAAATATTCTCTAAGTATATCTTGATTTTGAAGAATGAAGTCATCAGTTACTACAACTGAATGATCTAGACATTGACCTAATGGATTAATCTGATCATTATTCTCAGTAGCGACTTTTCATTTTGCTTGTCTTCGATTTTTATCTAGCTGATGGAATATTTATCAAACATACTGATCATTTTCATAGGGAAACTAACATTATTCCTTCATATGAACCAAATGTTGAATTTGGAAGACCGATAATTTATGAACCACATTATCTATTTTTGATCCTATTCAAGATCTAGAAGCTACTATACCCTATGAAAATGACATAGGTACCCATGGTCTAGGGGTAACGTCTTTGATTCATAACCAAAACGTCTTCGGTCCCAGGTTCGATCCCCTCCCCTGCCTAAATTTTGATAAATATGCAGCATTGGCGGCCGAAGACTTCCGGCATAAGAAGTCAGCCTCATTCTGCCAGCGGCCTTGTCAAAGAGGGCGGAGGAGCGGATAGAGGTTCATGGCACTCTCTTGTCCTAGGGGTGGGAAATTGCCCCTAAAGGCGGAAGAATCAGCAATGATCAACGACATGAGGATGCAGAAGGCAATGTAAACCACCGCATTAAAGACACGTAACGTGTATCCACAGGACATGTGGCCTGTAACTGAAGAAGTGTCATGATGATCTCTCCATTGGCAAAAGATTCCGGAATAGTCCCCCATTCGGATCTCCGGGAGGGGACTGCCAAGGGGGAGGTTACCATGAGAAAAAGATTGAATAATCAACGAAAGGATAACGTTCTACGAGTCGGGGCGTGGAATGTCAGAAGCTTGAACGTGGTAGGGAAACTAGAAAATCTGAAAAGGGAAATGCAAAGGCTCAATCTAGATATAGTAGGGGTCAGTGAAGTGAAGTGGAAGGAAGAAAAGGATTTCTGGTCAGATTAGTATCAGGTAATATCAACAGCAGCAGAAAATGGTATAACAGGTGTAGGATTCGTTATGAATAGGAAAGTAGGGCAGAGGGTGCGTTACTGTGAACAGTTCAGTGACCGGGTTGTTCTAATCAGAATCGACAGCAGGCCAACACCGACAACGATAGTTCAGGTATACATGCCGACGTCGCAAGCTGAAGATGAACAGATAGAGAAAGTGTATGAGGATATTGAAAGGGTAATGCAGTATGTAAAGGGGGACGAAAATCTAATAGTCATGGGCGACTGGAATGCAGTTGTAGGAGAAGGAATAGAAGAAAAGGTTACAGGAGACTATGGGCTTTGGACAAGGAATGAAAGAGGAGAAAGACTAATTGAGTTTTGTAACAAGTTTCAGCTAGTAATAGCGAATACCCTGTTCAAGAATCACAAGAGGAGGAGGTATACTTGGAAAAGGCCAGGAGATACGGGAAGATTTCAATTAGATTACATCATGGTCAGACAGGGATTCTGAAATCAGGAGCAGATATAGACTCAGATCACAATATAGTAGTGATGAAGAGTAGGCTGAAGTTCAAGACATTAGTCAGGAAGAATCAATACGCAAAGAAGTGAGATACGGAAGTACTAAGGAATGACGAGACACGTTTGACATTCTCTAACGCTATAGATACAGCAATAAGGAATAGCGCAGTAGGCAGTACAGTTGAAGTGGAATGGACATCTCTAAAAAGGGCCATCACAGAAGTTGGGAAGGAAAACATAGGTATAAAGAAGGTAGCTGCGAAGGAACCATGGGTAACAGAAGAAATACTTCAGTTGATTGATGAAAGGAGGAAGTACAAACATGTTCCGGGAAAATCAGGAATACAAAAGTACAAGTCTCTGAGGAATGAAATAAATAGGAGGTGCACGAAAGCTAAGACGAAATGGCTACAGGAAAACTGTGAAGACATCGAAAAAGATATGATTGTCGGAAGGACAGACTCGGCATACAGGAAAGTCAAAACAGCCTTTGGTGACATTAAAAGCAACGGTGGTAACATTAAGAGTGCAAGGGGAATTCCACTGTTAAATGCAGAGGAGAGAGCAGATAGGTGGAAAGAATATATTGAAAGCCTCTATGAGGGTGAAGATTTGTCTGATGTGATAGAAGAAGAAACAGGAGTCGATTTAGAAGAGATAGGGGATCCAGTATTAGAATCGGAATTTAAAAGAGCTTTGGAGGATTTACGGTCAAATAAGGCAGAAGGGATAGATAACATTCCATCAGAATTTCTAAAATCATTGGGGGAAGTGGCAACAAAACGACTATTCACGTTGGTGTGTAGAATATGTGAGTCTGGCGATATACCATCTGACTTTCGGAAAAGCATCATCCACACAATTCCGAAGACGGCAAGAGCTGACAAGTGCGAGAGTTATAGCACAATCAGCTTAACAGCTCGTGCATCGAAGCTGCTTACAAGAATAATATACAGAAGAATGGAAAAGAAAATTGACAATGCGCTAGGTGACGATCAGTTTGGCTTTAGGAAAAGTAAAGGGACGAGAGAGGCAATTCTGACGTTACTGCTAATAATGGAAGCAAGGCTAAAGAAAAATCAAGACACTTACATAGGATTTGTCGAACATGGTGCAAGCTGTTCGAGATTCTGAAAAAAGTAGGGGTAAGCTATAGGGAGAGACAGGTCATATACAATATGCTCAACAACGAAGAGCGAATAATAATAGTGGACGATCAAGAACGAAGTGCTCGTATTAAGAAGGGTGTAAGACTATGCTGTAGCCTTTCGCCCCTACTCTTAAATCTGTACATCGAGGAAGCAATGATGGAAATAAAAGAAAGGTTCAGGAGTGGAATTAAAATACAAGGTGAAAGGATATCAATGATACGATTCGCTGATGACATTGCTATCCTGAGTGAAAGTGAAGAAGAATTAAATGATCTGCTGAACGGAATGAACAGTCTAATGAGTACACAGTATCGTTTGAGAGTAAATCGGAGAAAGACGAAGGTAATGAGAAGTAGCAGAAATGAGAACAGCGAGAAACTTAACATCAGGTTTGATGGCCACGAAGTCAATGAAGTTAAGGAATTCTGCTACCTAGGCAGTAAAATAACCAATGACGGACGGAGCAAGGAGGACATCAAAAGCAGACTCGCTATTGCAAAAAAGGCATTTCTAGCCAAGAGAAGTCTACTAATATCAAATACCGGCCCTGAGGAAGAAATTTCTGAGGATGTACGTCTGGAGTACAGCATTGTATGGTAGTGAAACATGGACTGTGGGAAAACCGGAACAGAAGAGAATCGAAGCATTTGAGATGTGGTGCTATAGACGAATGTTGAAAATTAGGTGGACTGATAAGGTAAGGAATGAGGAGGTTCTACGCAGAATCGGAGAGGAAAGGAATATGTGGAAAACACTGATAAGTAGAAGGGACAGAATGATAGGACATCTGCTAAGACATGAGGGAATGACTTCCGTGGTACTAGAGGGAGCTGTAGAGGTCAAAAACTGTAGAGGAAGACAGAGATTGGAATACGTCAGGCAATAGTTGAGGACATAGGTTGAAGGTGCTACTCTGAGATGAAGAGGTTAGCACAGGAAAGGAATTCGCGGCGGGCCGCATCAAACCAGTCAGTAGACTGATGACAAAAAAAAAAAAAAAAAAAAAAACGAAAATGACAGTCTCATTAACTGTAGTGGAACTTGTGTAACGTTTGATCTAAAAAAATCTTTATAAATTTTACCCTGATTAAATATGAACAAAATCGAGAGTTATCAGTTTTATGCATTCCCTATGAATGAGAAAACTAAAAGTAATTTAAACGTATCCTACAAGGAAACAGAGATTGAAGTAAATATTGGTGATATAAGGCTTCATCCGCATGACTCATAATTGTACATGAACTTTTGAATTGTTATAGCTAATCGTGATGGATCAGAATCAAGTGAAAAATTGAATAAAACATAAATCGACAGTTATGAGTCGAAACTGTCTGATTTTTATCACCATAAAGAAAGGAAATAATATTTTATCTAGACTCTAACATCCTTTTCTTGATAAACAGCTTTGTTATATTGGACTTCATCTCTTCTGTAGAAGGACATATAATTAATAATGGAAAAATAAGGAGTAAGAAAAATGAGGTAGTTTGTCCACTAGGACTACTTGGAGGAATTTTCTAAAGATTATAGAAAATTTGTGTGGGAAGGAGATTTAACAATAATTTTTACTAGGTCTTCTAATTTGGATATTCACTTCTTAGATGGCCAGATTATAATGGCACTGGAGTTGAAATTAAAGATACACCTATTAAGGAAGAAAAAATTGTGTACTAATTGTTAAATGTAACCAAATTACGAATTAGAACAACACGAAAATATCCTGAAAAGTCCAAAAGTTCGGTTATCTTTTCATGGACTACAAACTATATAAGTTGAAGCATTGATTCGTAAGACAAATTTCGAACTATATATCACAAATTATCATTATTCTGCAGAATTTGTTATGCTATGACTTGAATTAGTTACATTTCAGACAAATCGTAAATATCATCAGTTACATGACTCTTTATTATTCAGCCTACTACTGAATATATACTTGAGAAATGGAAGAAACGAAATTTTTCTTCAGGAGATGTGGAATATTAAACCTTCAAATAATTTTCTCAATGTATAGCACACATTTCTCAACTTTAAACGAGTTACAGTTTGCGGCACGGCACGTTACTTTTTGCCGCCCTACCACTACCCAGCAATGTTCATTTGTCTAGCTAAAAGCTGTAGCAGAAAATACTAGACCACTACTGTGTATTGCAGGTCGCAACATACTTAGAATTGTGCGGTAAATGGGATGTGGCTATCTACCGAAATAAAATTTTTAACTTGGCAATGTAAATTTTCAGCTGTATTTTTCCTATAAAGATCACAGTTAATGCTGCCAAGTCCGTACTAAATGGCAACACAAAGTAAAGTTGACACGCACACCACAATCACACACGTAGCCAGTTTATGGTATTTACACCCGTTATTGAAGTTAATAGAGTACACCGGATTGTTTAGTTATGAAAATGCTCGCTCAAATGTTGTGAACTCAGCTCTACACGTAATAACGGTTCCAGTCTTAGATCGCACAACACGCCATGCGGTTTTAACTATCAGTCAAAAGCAATAATTTTGATATTCCGTCCGAAATTCCACATGACTTCCACCCTACCGTTCACTTAAATACACTTTGTACTGCTTCGCGAACTCGTAATTAGCATTTTTCCGTGATTTTACAGTACTTTCGTCGGAGCTGCTTTCAATGAGATGTTACTAGTTCGAACCCTCAGTCCCGACCCCCCTAGATCACACCAATGGCTTTGTTCCCAGCATAGATTCGCGCGAGCCTGCATTTTTCTGATTGGCTGATATCCCAAACAGCAAATCAGGTAGCAGTATTATCCCGCACTAATTCACGCTTTACTTCAAAGACCAATCATAGTAAAACATTTCTTTCTATGGCAATTGCTAAATAAATAAATTTAGAAAAGTATCAAATATAAAATTACTCCTTCTGAAATTACCGATTAATTTGTGTTCTACTCACGATTTATAAGTACCATAAACAGACTGCACATTTAATTATAGTAAATCCCCTGTATAGTTTATCTGGTACTTCGTGAATAAACAAAACAATTTTTATTTACTTCTGTTCTTCTTCACTCATACAACACTCACACTGCTAATTACTACACATATAAAACAATTATAATTATGCAAATACATTAAATATTAATCAAACATCAACTATACATCATTGTTTTGACTACGACTGCTAGCACTGTCTATCAACTGCTGACCTCTCTCGCCTACTAGTAAAAATACGTGCAGCTCTGTAACTCAGGTCCATGTCAGCTAGTGACACCTGTCAATGACTCATGCCTATGACGATATCATCCTAACAAGTGACAGGAGCAATGCGAAGGCGCTACGCCTCAACTTCTGAAATCAGACACTGACATAACTCCATATAATTTCATTTAAAATAATCCAATCTATGTGATTAACATGACCATAGCAACAATGTTGTAACTGAACAGAAAACGACTATGAGACTTTGTGGAACTTCTAATGAAAAAAATCCATCAGATACTTTAGCGTATGTAACATCTACATCTACATTTATACTCCGCAAGCCGCCCAACGGTGTGTGGCGGAGGGCACTTTTATGTGCCACTGTCATTAACCCCCTTTCCTGTCCAGTCGCGTATGGATCGCGGGAAGAACGACTGCCGGAAATCCTCCGTGCGCGCTAGAATCTCTCTAATTTTACATTCGTGATCTCCTCGGGAGGTATAAGTAGGAGGAAGCAATATATCCGATACCTCATCCAGAAACGCACCCTCTCGAAACCTGGACAGCAAGCTACACCGCGATGCAGAGCGCCTCTCTTGCAGAGTCTGCCCCTTGAGTTTGCTAGACATCTTCGTAACGCTATCACGCTTACCAAATAACCCTGTGACGAAACATGCCGCTCTTCTTTGGATCTTCTCTGCCTCATCTGTCAACCCGACCTGGTACTGATCCCACACTGATGAGCAATACTCAAGTATAGGTCGAACGAGTGTTTTGTAAGCCACCTCCTTTGTTGATGGACTACATTTTCTAAGGACTCTCGCAATGAATCTCAACCTGGCACCCGCCTTACCAACAATTAATTAATTTTATATGATCATTCCACTTCAAATCGTTCTGTACGCATACTCCCAGATATTTTACAGAAGTAACTGCTACCAGTGTTTGTTCCGCTATCATATAATCATACAATAAAGGATCCTTCTTTCTATGTATTCGCAATACGTTACATTTGTGTATGTTAAGGGTCAGTAGCACCAAGTGCCCATCCGCTGCAGAGAGGTGGCGCAGTGGTTAGCACACTGGACTCGCATTCGGGAGGACGACGGTTCAATCCCGTCCCCGGCCATCCTGATTTAGGTTTTCCGTGATTTCCCTAAATCGTTTCAGGCAAATGCCGGGATGGTTCCTTTGAAAGGGCACGGCCGATTTCCTTCCCAATGCTTCCCTAACCCGAGCTTGCGCTCCGTCTCTAATGACCTCGTTGTCGACGGGACGTTAAACACTAACCACCACCACCATCCGCTGCAGATCTTCCAGCATTTCGCTGCAATTTTCTAATGCTGTAACTTCTCTGTATACTATAGCATTATCCGCGAAAAGCCGCATGGAGCTTCCGACACTATCTACTCGGTCATTTATATATATTGTGAAACTCAGTGGTCCCATAACACTCCCCTGTGGCACGCCAGAGGCTACGTTAACGTCTGTAGACGTCTTTCCATTGAGAACAACATGCTGTATTCTGTTTGCTAAAAACTCTTCAATCCAGCCACACACCTGCTCTGATATTTCGAAGGCTCTTACTTTGTTTATCAGGCGGCAGTGTGGAACTGTATCGAACGCCTTCCGGAAGTCAAGGAAAACGACATCTACCTGGGAGCCTGTATCTAATATTTATTGGGTGTCATGAACTAATAAAACGAGTTAGGTCTCACACGATCGCTGTTTCCGGAATCCATGTTGCTTCCCACAGAGTAGATTCTGGGTTTCCAGAAATGACATGATACGCGAGCAAAAAACATATTCTAAAATTCTACAACAGATCGATGTCAGAGATATAGGCCTATAGTTTCGCGCATCTGCTGGACGATTCGTCTTGAAAACTGGAACTACCTGTGCTCTTTTCCAATCATTTAGAACCTTCCGTTCCTCTACAGACTTGCGGTACACGGCTGTTAGAAGGGTGCGGGGGGGGGGGGGGGGCAAGTTCTTCCGCGTACTCTGTGTAGAATCGAATTGGTATCCCGTCAGGTCCAGTGGATTTTCCTCTGTTGAGTGATTCCAGTTGCTTTTCTATTCCTTGGACACTTATTTCGATGTCAGCCATTTTTTCGTTTGTGCGAGAATTTAGAGAAGGAAATGCAGTGCGGTCTTCCTCTGTGAAACAGCTTTGGAAAAAAGTTTTCAGTATTTCAGCTTTACGCGTGTCATCCTCTGTTTTAATGCCATCATCATCCGGGAGTGTCTGGATATGCTGTTTTGATCTGCTTACTGATTTAACGTAAGACCAGAACTTCTTAGGATTTTCTGTCAAGTCGGTACATAGAATTTTACTTTCGAATTCACTGAACGCTTCATGCATAGCCCTCCTTACGCTAACTTTGACATAGATTAGCTTCTGTTTGTCTTATAGGTTTTGGCTGCGTTTAAACTTGGAGTGAAGCTCTCTTTGCTTTCGCAGTAGTTTCCTAATTTTGTTGTTGAACCATGATGGGTTTTTCCCGTCCCTCACAGTTTTACTCGGCACGTACCTGTCTAAAACGCCTTTCACGATTGCCTTGAACTTTTTCCATAAACATTCAACATTGTCGGTGTCGGAACAGAAATTTTCGTTTTGATCTGTTAGGAAGTCTGAAATCTGCCTTCTATTACTCTTGCTAAACAGATAAACCTTCCACCCATTTTTTATAATCCTATTTACTTCCATATTCAGGGATGCAGCATTGGCTTTATGATCACTGATTCCCTCTTCTGTGCTTACAGAGTCGAAAAGTTCGTTTCTGTTTGTTATCAGTAGGTCCAAGAAGTTATCTCCACGAGTCGGTTGTCTGTTTAATTGCTCGAGGTAATTTTCGGGTAGTGCACTCAGTATAATGTCACTCGATGCTCTGTCCCTACCACCCGTCCTAAACATCTGAGTGTCCCAGTCTATATATGGTAAATTGAAATCTCACCTATGACTATAACATGCTGAGGAAATTTATGTAAGGTAAGAAAATTTAACTTACGAAGAACAGCAGAGAGTACTTATCGAAATTTTTTACCTGTATAAATGAATAAAAGATTAGAAAAAGTTATAGAAGTCTTAAATTCATGGTTACACTCCTTCTGAAGTATTTTCAGAAAGATAGAGAAAACAGAAAATGAATAAATTTTGTATATCAATTAAAATATATTTCCATGTTTGAATTTTCAAAATCGTTTAATGTTTGCATGAGATCGATCCTTGTTCCCCCACACAGCCATACAAAACAACACAGGTCTTGCCTGTCTAAGCCTTCGCAGGCAAACAACAGCTCTGATAGTTTACAGCTAGTATGTATTTGGAAGCATGTGGTTTCTAGATAAGATAATACTGATCCAGTGCAACACTTTGGTCAGTGCTCGCATCAGAGATGAGGCCACATGCTGACTGACTCAGTTTCATCTCAAATACACATTCTCTTGCACTGTTATCTAAGCAGTTCATTATGTTATTCAGAGATGCCGCTAAAGTAGTCAATTTACATCCGAAATAAAGTAATGAAAATAGTATTTTTAGAATGTACTTTGTCAAAGCAATATGGGAATATACTTCGATTTCAATATATAATATTCTTTTTAAATCTTATTTTGAGTGTTGTAAAGGAACATTACATGATATTGACATTTCATCTCTTCAAATAAAATGCGAAAATGTGAAGAAAATAATTTACTTACGTATGAAATAAACTAGTAAAAATAGCATTTTTAAAATGTACTTGGTCACTCGAATGCCGATTATATATACAAGCTGTGATCGAAAACATTTGCTTCTGGAATGCCCCATGCCAGGAACGGCCTGGCTGGTGATGATTGGACATCGAGACGCAGCTGAAGAATCTCTGCCCTCTATTACAAACGATGACTGACAGATGCAGAAGAAGATCAGCTGTTAGGAGGTTGCTGAAAAGGACTTAGAAAAAAAAACTCTGGAGGATGATAAGGTAAGAAAAATAGAGAAGTAGAAAAACTCCATCTGCGGTTATCCTTCATATGTGCCAAAGGTCTTTAGACTTTTTGATAATGAATTTATTTATTTGTTTCCTTTTTTACATCCACCATAATTCATTTTATTTATTTTCTTACGTTCTCCATTTATAAACAATACATTAAATTTTATTTTGTACGTTCATCTTTTGTTAGTGAAAATAATTAATTTATAATAATTGAATGTAACAATTTTTTATCAATTTTCTAAGTAATTTAGTATAAAATAGACGCTTTTTAAACGAAAATGCGATGATTTTGACCTAGAATTGCGGAATACAGTAGATATAAAACGTAGGTTCTGGGTAACTTGGGTCAGTCGTGCTGTGAGCCAAGGCTGAGCCAAGTGAGCCAGAACCTACAGTTTAAATTTGCTTCGCTACTTTGAAATTCCTGCATGTCGGCAAACGTAATTGTTAATCCGCATTGAAGGTGGTTGATTCATTGTCTATCGTCGCGAATCAGTTACATGACTGCATGTTGTCTGTTCTTTCCGACATCCGCCTTCAGTTTACATAATAATTGGTAAGTGAAATCATATTAAGAAAAAATATCATCGAAAACCAGTGTACATCTTTAAAAAACTGATGTAGATGCTTTTGGCTCCTAACACAAATTTACCTTCTGAAGACATGGAAAATTGTTGACACAATAAAGTAACTTAATTCCTTTGCAAATATCATGTGTTCTATGAAAAAAAAACCTTTCGTTTCAAGATACAATATGGTGAACGGCTAACGAAGTATGGCTCAACCGTTCACATGTTGTAGAAATTCTTTTCATAATACCCAGAATATACATAATTTTACTCCCATGAACCTCTGTAACTGAATAATTGTGCAGCATTTGAATGTGTAGAACTAGTAATATTTGCAAACCATGCGTAAACGTATTCCAATACCAGAAACGGTAGAAAACACTAGAAACTGCTTATGGCGCTCTCTTGCGAACGGTCCTTCATGCGATTACAAAATCAGTCACTAGTCTGAGAAACAGGGCAGGAGACATCATAGCTGTATGTTCCAAAGTACATTTTCCTTCAGGTATAACACCCTCCCCTACAAGAAAACGTAATGGCAACAGACAAAGACGAACATGTGCAAAGCAGATTGTCGTTGGGAAAATGTGGAGCACTACCCCAGATTTGCCCAAAGACTGCCGACTAACAAATATTTATATATAACTGGTGTCTCTCCTATGGGTCGTCGGGGGCATTTTCTATGCTGATTGGGCAGGCATTAATTTTTGCAAGTTGGAGTCAGCCCAAACAGTTTCTGATTATCACGCCTTTCAAACGACGCGCAGCATCGTCAGAAAAGATCTGTTTGTTTCCCATTCGGGCGACACCTGTCGACAGAACGGTCGCATTTCATACATTTTATCGATCCGTATTAGGAGGAGCAGCGAAACATGGCGAATAATTAGTACTCCAGCAGCGGCCGAGCAGCGCTTCTGCATGGCGACAGCAGCCAGTGCGGGACAGGGCGGTGGTGTCGCTTCTGGAGTGTTGACATTCTTCTCATTTTACAGTTCTTATCACTAGATATCGATAAAACGAATAACACACTAGTCTAAATTGGGGCCTCGCTATCGGATGTTGCAAGTAAAATTACGGCCTAAAAACCGTTATATTTGTAACAGGAAACAAACCAACTCTTGCCATCCACTCTGCGCGTCGCATGAAATACCTGATGACCAGTATTTGTCTTGGCTTGAAACGTCCCCTTAGAAAAATTATACACGACTGTCCTTATCCTGACACACAATATTTTTAGCGCAACGCAATCTGACTTTCAAAAAATCCCTAAGAAAGAATGGCCCTAACTAACATTAACCTATACCTTTTACAAATCACTTACCTCACAAAAATCTTCGTTACTGGAACTACTGCAATACAGCGAGCGCCACTACTGCCAGCTAAATAAAAGATTCAAACTACGGAAGGCACTAACTACTGATAGGCATAGTTAGCAAATGAAAGATTTTAATAGAGAACAAACAATGTATTTACCTTAATAGTGTTGAAAAATCATAATATACATAGGAGTTCATGACATCCAGTCTTAAAAATTTCCAAACTCCGCCATTTCTCTCCCCACATCCACCACTGCTGGCGGCTCACCTCCAACTGCGCAACGCTATGCGCTGTTCACATCCAGCTGCCGCTGCCCAACACTACAATGGCAGACAACAATGCAAACTAGCCACAGACTGCACACAGCACAGCCAGTGATTTTCATACAGAGCGCTACGTAACGTTGCCAATAAGAAAACATAAACAGCCTACTTACAGGCTGACTCCAGGTACACACTGCAAATACCTGCCGAAACATAAGAGATAATGCCCCTGGCGGTTATTAGGAGAAATACAGTGTATGTACGTTCAAATTAAAAGAGATGCGCTACATATGAAGAGATGGAAGATAAGAGACTGATGACGTAAATAATATCGAAGGAACTTCATAGCATCAAAAAGATGTAACCATCTTTAAAAATACAATGATGGATGAGACAGAGAAGCCAGTGAACACGTAAATCTTGCATTAAGAATGTGTAGCAAACAGAAACAGTCATAGCTCACAGAAATTGCTCTCAAGTTCGAGCACGATAGCTAACATTAGAATATGTTTAACAACAAGAAGGATGAAATAGATTTTCCAGCAGTGTTACAACACTAACAGGATGAAGTATGTAAATTTTCCTAAATCAGTCAAAATAACAAACTCAGTCGATCGAACTTCGTAGAGCAGTGTGAGTCGCAATAATTGCAGCTTAGAAAGTGTAGTTCTATGTTTCTATAGAAACAAACGTGAATGTGTGTGAAAATACTACTAGAGAGTGGTATGTTATATCAGCATATAATGTGTTACCTCGAAGAGCACCAATGAAAGAGGCTGTTTCTACGGACGTACCACGTTAATCAGCATCACTTACATCATCAGGAGTATCATAGAATTTAATGAAAACCACCGAAAGTAAAACTCATCAGGCAAATTCTAGTGAGGAGGATTTCGGCTATTGCCGGGACGAACTAGTGTCCGATAGAAGAAGAACCCTCCTGGATCACAGATCGTGGCCCCGAAATCGAATGATGAGAACTTATTATTATTTTTGGAGCCCTAGCCACAACTCTGTTAATATCCCTGCAGAGTATTTTCGAAAATCTTGAAGAATACTTCCTTCAAGACTGGAATCCGAATCGAGTTCACTCGCAGTGTCTGGCGATTTCATTAACGCCACTTGTCTCTGGCGTTCTCTGGGAGGAACGGTTGGAACTCAAGAATTCCGAAAGGCAAGGTCTGCTGGCTTTGCACTTCGGAGGACTTCTGTCCTATTCGGACAAAGAACGTGCTTAATTTCCCGAGTATTCTTTACGCTAAGTGAGCGGAGCAGCGAAGGCCGTTCGGAGCAGGGAGATTTCTTTTTTCAATTAGTTTAAAACCCCGTACTTCCGAGCGGTGCCATTATTGCACATTTTCTCGATATTGGATGTACATAGCGTAAAAATAAGAAGAAAAAAGTTGTTTGAGGAAGCGAGAGGGAGAGAGGGAAGCGGAAGGAGGAAAAACAGAGGGAAAAAGGCGAAGGGGAGAGAGAAACGATGTAAAGGGAGCGTTGATTGCGAACGCATCAACAGCCAATCGAGAGGCCTACACAAAAATGTTCATCATCAGAGGATGCAGACAACATGCTTTTTTCCCGACATCGTCCCTATCATCAGAGTCCGAAGAGAGCAGCTTAGGCCTCTAAGCAGCTTACGTTACCGGGCAGGTCATTACGGCTCTGCTCGCTTCATTTGCTGTATTTCCCATTAGTTAGATACCCTCCTGCCTTCTGGTACGCTCGCAGTGTATTTTGTACAATAAAGGCTCGGTACTCGCGTTGGAGGCGTGTGCAGTGCGAGCAGTAGGTCGAACTACTGAGTGGACACAGGAAGGTACTTGCGCTGATGCTAAGTAACCATTTGTGATACTGATAAACGGGTAGCACTTTAGAATTTGTCAATTTCGAGTAATATTTTTGGTGGTACGTTTAATGAGCCCTTAACAGTGAAATAATTTAAAATAATTCAACACAAAAATGAGAAACACGTCGTCCAAGGCCTTTTTGCTATCCAGTTGGCACATGTTGGAGGGATGAGACACATACATGACAGCTAACTCGCATTTAGATAGCACACCAGTGTGTCTCCTAACCTCTCCAGATGCAACACACAAAGTAAGGTATTTACCGTCTACGATAAGTTTGTAGTATCAGCTCTAGAACTCTACCTATGTGGGCAATCCTCCTTTGTAATCGAATACAATCTTTCGCTAATTGTTTCCGAAGTGCAAGGTCTGCTGATCAGTTAGCAAAATGCCATACAATAATTTTCTGGACTGTGTACAAATCTTTCGAATTTGTGGTTCACAGTTTTTGTGACTGACTTTCAACTGACCGAATGTTTTCAAACATAATTTCCCAAGGTGAAATTGAGCTTTCACTTCATTATCAGCACCAAATACAAGCGTTAGAAAATGATAGAAGCTTCCAAAAGTTCCTTTGCAGTATATATTGTTTCAACATCATTTCGATGGTTGGAAGTAAAGTAATTGCCCTACCAGGCTATTCGGTACTCTCTATGGGCTTTTCCAAGAAATTGAATAGAAGAGGGATTCAGGACGAGAGGAGAAGGGGAGATTTGTGGTTTAGGAAGGATGCTTCTATGTGAGGAATCCACATGAATAGCGTACATCTACGTCACAGGCAGAAGCATGCAGCTGGCAATTCAGTCTCTCGGTATCACACGGTGCTGACTCAGCAATCGATGGACAACAGCCCTGTGCCACTGCGTCGTAGGTGAGGAACATGGATTCTGCGACACAATGTAGCGGCATAATGTGCCTGCAAGCTTTCATGTGCATTTATAATTAGAATTACCCTTTAGCTGCCGATTTCCCCTGTTTCCTGTGAGGAAGGTGTGTGCTGTATACCTGAGATTCACTGTTACCACAGTATAACGAAAATTAAAGAGAGAACCGAATTCTGAATATTAGTGAAGGTAATTGATTTACTTATGGAACTGTAGATTTCCTTGAAATAATAGCTGACGAATTAATGCTCGCTTTCAGTCAGGTGCTAAAATCACACTGACATTTAGACATATTTTAACAAAACAGATTAAAATGTTTACGTTGAGGAATGTTACAATAGACTATAATTGACAGTTTTGTTTATAATTAAGAAAAAACTAAATCAGACTACTCTGTAATCTTTTGTGCGTATTCTGAGGAAACGAAGTAGTTGGACTCGTTACCTTTGATAATATGAATAGAACCAGAAAGGTACTTTCAAGTGTAGTGCTGAAAAGGGGTGGGTAATATTAAAATACATTTCTATCAGGATATTTATTCAAATAAGTGGATCATTCAGACAAATTTCTTCGCCTATAAATTACCTGTAAATTAAATAACGAGTGTCACAGTATTTTCTTTGGTTACTTCTTGTACAGAATTAGTATTGGTTCTCTTGGCTCCGTGCATTTTCTGTTTAATTAGTAACTTACTAACGCGACATCTTCGCATATCTGAAAATTTAATGCGTCCTTGTGGAGGAAGGAGTTTTACAAAATAGGCGGTTTGTAGAATGCACTTTGCGCATTTTGGCAGGTAATTGTAGAACGGAGAATTTTTCATCGCTTAGTGGATGTTCGAGAAAAATTTGCAGTTACCATAATAAACGTGTTTTACAAAGTAATGTGTCACAAAGAGATGGCTATAAAGCTGAAGACGTACTCTACGTGCCTCCAGACCTGAAAATTCCCCCGGATTCTGTAAACTATCGAAAGCTATCATGAAATGTGTTTCAGGAGTCAAGTGAGGTCTAGCTGCTTCGGCAACTGCAGACAGACTGAAAGCAGCCACATGCGATTTCACTAGGCAGGTTGCTTACAACTGGCGGTACGTAGCCACGAAGTCAGAGAGGTCGAATGCGCGGGTTGCAGTGCAGGTCGTTGTTTTATTGGATGCTGCAGAAGGCCTTCCTAGTGCGTTACAGCTCTTACGTGACCAGCTAGGTCCCCTTCAATGGTCACTGATCCTATGAATACGTCTCCCCTCCCGCAGGTAACATGGCGCATAACCTAAGCAGCCAAAGATGAGAACGTAGCCGACAAAAACTCTCAATCTTCAACACTTTTCTTGGATTACTAACACTATCGGATATCACGTTTCCTTGATGTAATTACCCAATTTACAGTTGTAGCGCTATGGAATGAGTGAACCAAGCAAGAACTCAATGATTCCTAACGATTAACGTCACAAGACTTTTAATTTAATGCCTCCTAAAACATTTGTGCAATACTGCTTGACGTAAAAGGTCAACCACAGTGTTTCAGGATCAGTCCCGAGGATTGTTGCTGTTACAATAATAAATAGTTTTTCAATCCGACATATGTCTAGGCAGTTACGCAAAGCTTTGAGATTCAATAAGTTCGGAAGAGACACTGGGTTCTAATATGTAAAAGAGTTCGTAATATCGCAGCAAACTTGCAACTTGTCCCATGTGGAAGACTGCTGGCAGACATTTTTCGCCTTTCCATGCCAACTGCAATTATTGTAGAAAAGTCTCACCCAAATTTAAAACCAAGTAGTTCACCTCTATTGCTGTTCATGACCAAGGGAGGCTGGCAGCAAACTTGAGACACATAACAGGTAAAGAAATGTCAAAGAAATCGAGTCACGAGTTTAGAATGACATTATGGCGTAAAAAGAAGATTTGGTTTGGAATGAGATTTGAGACATGAAGTTAAAGTGGAATCACAACGAATTATTTTCCAAAAACTACAGCAGAATTGATGATTTCTCAATTTTTGCTGAAGAAGATTGTGAGCTGAAAGTCATACATCGAAGTCATGATTAAAGACGAATTCAGGATTGCACTGCATGTGTAGAACGTATTACCTTTAGTATTACAATGGTAAATCTCTGTAAATCAACAACAGTTGCTCATCAGTTGTTCCAAAAAGAGAGCTGTTCAGGAAACTAATTTAAAGTTATTCAATACAGCCCTGTACAGTGTAGCAAACAAAATCAACAAAAGAGCAACATAATGGGATTTTCACTCAGCAGCGGAGTGTGCGCTGATATGAAACTTCCTGGCAGATTAAAACTGTATGCCGGACCGAAACTCGAACTCGGAACCTTTGCTTTTCGCTGGCAAGTGCTCTACCAACTTTTTTTTCTTTTTTCGTTGTTGATCGTTGTGTTTGGTCGTTGCGGACGTCACTTGACATCCGTTCAAGTTCGTTGTTGATCCTTTCACTCAGTTTTTTTTATTACAGAGGCTAACCAACTCTGACCGAACACGCTGAACTACCGTGCCGGCACCAACTGAGCTAACCAAGAACGACTCAGCCCCCCTTCTCACAGCTTTACTTCTGCCAGTACCTCGTCTCCTAGGTTCTAAACTTTACAGAAGCTCTCCTGCGAACCTCGCAGAACCAGCACTCCTGAAAGAAAGGATATTGCGGAGACTAGGCTTAGCCACAGCCTGGGGGATGTTTCGAGAATGAGATTTTCATTCTGCAGCGGAGTGTGCGCTGATATGAAACTTCCTGGCAGATTAAAGCTGTTTGCCAGACCGAGGCTCGAACTAGGGACCTTTGCCTTTTGTGGGCAAGTGCTCTAGTGGCAGAGCACTTGGCTGCGAAAGGCAAAGGTCCCGAGTTCGAGTCTCGGTCCGGCACACAGTTTTAATCTGCCAGGAAGTTTCAAAAGAACTACATATTTATGAATGCTAACCAGATATGTCCATACGCTGATCACATTGCTGTACTAGGGAGTAGTATCAATTCACTGCAAGAAACATACTGGCCAATGGAAACAGAAGCATCAAAAACTGATCACATACTACATGAAAATGAAACTAAATATATGGTCACATCACAATCTGAGGACAGAAGAACCCCTAAAGACCTAAACATCAATTGGAAATACTTTAAAGTAGTGGCCTCTTTTAATTACTTGGGACCCCCAAAACAAATGATAATATCATTGTGAAGGTTATAAGGGAAAAAATACAAACAGGAAACAGAGCTTACTTTTCAAATATGCAACTTTTCAGAAATATCCTTATTACAAGAAAGTAAAAACTACTAGCATATAACTCCTTAGTCCAAATCACATACAGATCAGAGGTATGGACGTTGACAGAACATGAAAAACATACCCTGAGAACCTTTTAGCGGAAAAGACTAGGCAAAATCTTTGGCCCAAAAAGACAGGAAGAAGGCTAGAGAATACGCTACAAAGGCGAATAACGAGTATTGATGCAAGTTAGGGATGTAGTAAAATTTGTGAAATCACGGGGAATACGATGAATAGGACACGTGGACAGAATGGCAGACAATAGAATTTTAAAGGAAATGATGAAAGCAGTGATCCACTCAGCTAGGCGAAGAGGGAGACCTAGAAGAAGATGAACTGACGATGTAATAGTGGATCTCACAAGCATGACAGTCCAGGGCTGGAAACGAGCAGCAAAGAACTGAGAAATTTGGAGGAAAATCGTTTAAGAAGTCAAGGCTCGCCAAGGGCTGTAGCGCTACCAAAGAAGAAGAAGGAGAAGACGAAGAGGAAGAAGAATTTAAAAGGAACGAAAAGTACATTCATTTAAAAAATGACAAAGAATTGGAACAATAAATGCAACTAGACTTAAAATTTATCTATTATTCTTAACACATTTTGTTCACAGACGACGAATAAGCGTTTTTATTGACGTGAGTGAATAACGTTTCAAGTAATATTTTTTGTTCGTGAATAATGAATAGTAATTTACATCTGTCTCAATCAATGGCCATTCGCATAAATTTCGCGCAAATCTGGTGCCAAGCGAAGCGCACTGTGCATGCACAACCTATGTCAAAGTGAGTGCAGGTACGAGAAATCCGCGTGGCTGCGGACAAATCCTCTCGCGTCTATCCAGCCGTGTAGTCGGTGTATATGCACTCACGCGGCTGTTATTAGGAGCGGTAAGCTTTTGACAACTTCCGCCAGCGTTGGCGAGGAGTGTACGCTCTCTCACTCGCACACGTGGAGAGGTCACGTGGTTGCAGGGCTCAATTAGGAGGTGGGAGAGAGAAGGGAGGGGAAGGCTGTGATAGGTAATAGGAGGAGGGCAAGGGTTAAGCTCATCTGAATGCTGATTTGCTGTTCCGTTGTAGCCTGTTTGGGGAAACATTCATCTCAAGACGGGAAATATGAGGAGTTACGGAGATTAGAGGCGAGTGGTGTTAGATTCCTCGATTCCTTTTTGTGATGCTTCTTCCGGTATCAGGAAAAAGTAGACTCTTTTCGGGTCTTAGAATGAGACACCTACTTGGAAACATGTAATTTAAGTATTTGTGGGACAATATATTCGTGGCGAATTTTATTTCATCAGAAAACTAAACACCGTAAAACTGTAATTCGTTGAAAAACTAGAGCCCTTTTTACGAATATGCCACAATTGATTTTAACTTTAGTCATATTAAGGGGCTCCGGAATGGCTCAAAATCATGAAAAGTTCAATTTTTACTTTTTTGCGTTTTCTGAATCTGCAGACTATTACCTTTTAATAGATATATAATTTATTCAATTCCGAAGACTGCAACTATTTTTAAATTTTTTTTGAAATGTGTTCTACATGGGCGTGACCCACTGTGGCGCTGTTAAACTGCTGTCAAATGGTGTTATTATTAACGTCCGTGTTCATCAGGTACATTTTAGTGATGTGAGATAAAGTATGTGTTGTGGCTAACCTGTGATGGTTCAATATATATCGCTGGTGTGATTGTCGATTGTTTCATGTTTATTTACTCTGTCGTTATCTCGAAAATATTCGTAATTAATTCTGTTTCTTGAGTCTCTGTTTCGTTGAAGTATAATAATGAGTAAAAGTAAAGTTATTAGAAATCCTCTGAAGGCTTTTAAGAAAAGGAGAAATGTTGGAAATTACTGTAAACAATAAAGACGATGAAAATCCGCAACATAGCTTGTGTCCCAAAGAAGAAGACAGTTGGTGTAAATATAACAAAGGATTGCTAACTGGTGAAGTGTACACTCATAAGCATAGTCTGCCTCATGCAATAATGGAGGTGATAAAACCTATTTTCAGAGACTTAGCAGCACCTGAACTGTTGAAAAAGTGTATTCACGGAAAAACTCAAAACCCCAATGAAAGTGTAAATAGTGTTATATGGTCGAGAATCCCCAAGACTGTATTTGTTGGAATAGAAACACTTCACTTTGGTGTGTATGATGCTGTTGCGACTTTCAATGATGGCAACATTGTAAGGTACAAGGTATTTAGAAATATGGGAATGAAGATAGGTTCTAACATGGTACGAGCGATGCTTGCTTTAGAAAAGGAACGCCTTCGGGCTGCAGACAGGGCTGTAAAGAGTCTAGAAATACAAGCAAGAGTAAACAGGAGGAGGAACAAGAGGAAGCTGGAGGAGGAGTTTGCAGAGGATGAAGATAATCCATCCTATTAACCTGGAATGCACTAGAAAGTTAATCCAATCTTTGTCGCTCGATTCCCAAAACTTTTATTTTCTCATAGTAATTACATGTTTTCTAAGGATCTTCCAAACATATTTGTTTCAAACTTTCAGTAAATGTTACACAGTACCTTCTGCATAATTTAACACAGCCTTTCTCCAAAAAACTGTATATTTTTGAATATATAAATAAAAAATAGCAAAAAAATGTTGTGAATTTTCATTACAATTGAAAAAAACTCATCTTTAATAACTGAACTAAAATTTTGTAAAATCCCTGTGTTAAGTTGTAGCCCATATTCCAATAAATAATCTGTAAAAAGTTCAACTTCCTACCTCAAATACTTTGTGAGGAAAGATGTAATTTATAAGCGTTATTTTAACATTGCAAGTATAGGGCGTTCCGGAGCCCCTTAAGTATTACCATGTCATATTCCATGCGGAAATTAACTCATAACTTGTCTTTGAAACACTCCTTTTTCAACTTGGATCTCGGAATACATCTTCTGGAGAAAGGAGGGTATCACGTTGACACTTTTAAACTGTTGGAGATAAATTGTTGTTATAAAAGTCCCAAAACACATAATTTTTATATGATTTACAAGATGATTCAGTGGATATGACACGAAGTTTCTGGGATGATGCGGAAAGCCAAATGTAACGATCTGAGAAAAGAACTCTAGTTCAGAAGCCACCAAGCTGAAAATTGTGACAGAAATAAGGAACTTTCAAATTCACCGGTGGCTTCACTACCAATAAAACTCATAGACACATGTTTGTAATAATTTTATTCACTCGCTCAGCTTGCACACGATACATGCATTCACAAGAGTAGTTCAAAATATCGTCCCCCACCTTCTCTGCAGGTGGAACACGACGTTCTCTCATACCCATCTCAACAAGCCTAGTGCGAAACATGTGATGAGCAGTATTTGTTAGGGCCGACACCATCTACACATTGCAAAAACTAAACTGCGAATACCTACACCATCACCAGAGAAAATGTGCCTCACGACTATCATGGGACTCATCCTTTCTTAAATTGTACTAGCAATGATTTGGGCTCCCGTATTCCAGTGGATGAGCTATTCTATAACACATTTGGCTTCTTAATATTAAATACAATCGTTTGTCCACAAAGGTTACATACCTCAAATAGATATATGCCTATTTGTATCATCCTTGAAAATCTGTATGCAGCCCGGAATATACCGACAAAGTTGAAGTTCATTTTACGTTGCGGAGAACTGTATAAAAACGCAAGGCAGTACTGACCCTGCCACGTATGTTAGGAAAGAGGCTTAAGAGAGTCAGACTTACGTTGAAGCATTTGCAAATTTTGAAGGGGATTGTCTTGAGGAACAGGTTCAGAATAGGAGCCTATGTCATCCAATGAGGCTACAGAAGGCCAAAGTTGGGGGGGGGGGGGGGCGGGGGCACGCCTGACACTGGTACTGCGCCACTGATTGAGCGATAAATTTGAACCTGCACTCTACAGCGCTGTTAAGACAAACGTGAACGCTTCAATGCCATGTTACCTTATAAATACCGTAACCCGTAGTATGGATATGCGAAGGCGCTCTTACAACATACAAACTCCCATTGGCAGCTGAAAGGGTATTATAGCAACAGGTCATTATACCTATAGCTTCGACGCTTTGTAGACTTGTTTTGTGGGACTTACTCGGTTCCGACCCTCAATTTTTTCCTAAAGACACCACCTACAATCCTTCAGATATTGTTTTCGTATTCTTGTGTAGTAAATTCCTGATGCATTCCAGAATAAAAGCTCATACGAATGAAAAGCACTTACAAAATTAGAAACCTGTGATTAAATAGAGACATTCTGTTATATCCCCCCCTTCCGCCCCCCACCCCCCAGCCGCCATTCCAATTCCCTCCATTACAAAACTGAAAGAGGCTTAAAAATAATCCCTACATCAGCTAAACGCCTTTTTACATCTCTAACAATGTTACTGATGCTAGGTTTTTATATAACAACTGTTGATGTTGTTCAGCTGAATGCAATGGTAACGCTTGCGATGGACTCTTCCTGTTTTCTGTAGTTATTATTCAGTGTGTTGTCCTGACAACCCGAAATGTTGTGTGGTTTTCTGCCGTTGATATCCCACGTAACTTTGACTGTACCATCGGAATGCTCTAGCTCAAGGAAGAAAGGAAAGTTCGACTTCAGCGATCTGTTATCATCAAGATATTACAAATGGACCGCTAATTCAAGTCGTATATGGAGTGGAACCCCCCCATGAACCATGGACCTTGCCGTTGGTGGGGAGGCTTGCGTACCTCAGCGATACAGATAGCCGTACCGTAGGTACAACCACAACGGAGGGGTATCTGTTGAGAGGCCAGACAAACGTGTGGTTCCTGAAGAGGGGCAGCAGCCTTTTCAGTAGTTGCAAGGGCAACAGTCTGGATGATTGACTGATCTGGCCTTGTAACAATAACCAAAACGGCCTTGCTGTGCTGGTACTGCGAACGGCTGAAAGCAAGGGGAAACTACGGCCGTAATTTTTCCCGAGGGCATGCAGCTTTACTGTATGATTAAATGGTGATGGCGTCCTCTTGGGTAAAATATTCCGGAGGTAAAATAGTCCCCCATTCGGATCTCCGGGCGGGGACTACTCAAGAGGATGTCGTTATCGGGAGAAAGAAAACTGGCGTTCTACGGATCGGAGCGTGGAATGTCAGGTCCCTTAATCGGGCAGGTAGGTTAGAAAATTTGAAAAGGGAAATGGATAGGATAAAGTTAGATATAGTGGGAATTAGTGAAGTTCGGTGGCAGGAGGAACAAGACTTCTGGTCAGGTGACTACAGGGTTATAAACACAAAGTCAAATAGGGGTAATGCAGGAGTAGGTTTAACAATGAATAGGAAAATAGGAACGCGGGTAAGCTACTAAAAACAGCTTAGTGAACGCAATATTGTGGCCAAGATAGATACGAAGCCCACACCTACTACAGTAGTACAAGTTTATAAGCCAACTAGCTCTGCAGATGACGAAGAAACTGAAGAAATGTATGATGAAATAAAAGAAATTATTCAGATAGTGAAGGGAGACGAAAATTTAATGGTCATGGGTGACTGGAATTCGAGTGTAGGAAAAGGGAGAGAAGGAAACGTAGTAGGAGAATATGGATTGGGGCTAAGAAATGAAAGAGGAAGCCGCCTGGTAGAATTTTGCACAGAGCACAACTTAATCATAGCTAACACTTGGTTTAAGAATCATGATAGAAGGTTGTATACATGGAAGAACCCTGGAGATACTAAAAGGTATCAGATAGATTATATAATGCTAAGACAGAGATTTAGGAACCAGGTTTTAAATTGTAAGACATTTCCAGGGGCAGATGTGGACTCGGACCACAATATATTGGTTATGACCTGTAGATTAAAACTGAAGAAACTGCAAAAGGGTGGGAATTTAAGGAGATGGGACCTGGATAAACTGAAAGAACCAGAGGTTGTACAGAGTTTCAGGGCGAGCATAAGGGAACAATTGACAGGAATGGGGGAAAGAAATACAGTATAAGAAGAATGGGTAGCTCTGAGGGATGAAGTAGTGAAGGCAGCAGAGGATCAAGTAGGTAAAAAGACGAGAGCTAGTAGAAATCCTTGGGTAACAGAAGAAATATTGAATTTAATTGATGAAAGGAGAAAATATAAAAATGCAGTAAATGAAGCAGGCAAAAAGGAATACAAACGTCTCAAAAATGAGATCGACAGGAAGTGCAAAATGGCTAAGCAGGGATGGCTAGAGGACAAATGTAAGGATGTAGAGGCTTGTCTCACTAGGGGTAAGATAGATACTGCCTACAGGAAAATTAAAGAGACCTTTGGAGAGAATAGAACCACTTGTATGAATATCAAGAGCTCAGATGGCAACCCAGTTCTAAGCAAAGAAGGGAAGGCAGAAAGGTGGAAGGAGTATATAGAGGGTTTATACAAGGGCGATATACTTGAGGACAATATTATGGAAATGGAAGAGGATGTAGATGAAGATTAAATGGGAGATAAGATACTGCGTGAAGAGTTTGACAGAGCACTGAAAGACCTGAGTCGAAACAAGGCCCCCGGAGTAGACAACATTCCATTGGAACTACTGACGGCCTTGGGAGAGCCAGTCCTGAGAAAACTCTACCATCTGGTGAGCAAGATGTATGAAACAGGCGAAATACCCTCAGACTTCAAGACGAATATAGTAATTCCAATCCCAAAGAAATCAGGTGTTGACAGATGTGAGAATTACCGAACAATCAGTTTAATAAGCCACAGCTGCAAAATACTAACACGAATTCTTTACAGACGAATGGAAAAACTAGTAGAAGCCGACCTCGGGGAGGATCAGTTTGGATTCCGTAGAAATACTGGAACACGTGAGTCAATACTGACCTTACGACTTATCTTAGAAGAAAGATTAAGGAAAGGCAAACCTACGTTTCTATCATTTGTAGACTTAGAGAAAGCTTTTGACAATGTTGACTGGAATACTCTCTTTCAAATTCTAAAGGTGGCAGGGGTAAAATACAGGGAGCGAAAGGCTATCTACAATTTGTACAGAAACCAGATGGCAGTTATAAGAGTCGAGGGACATGGAAGCAGTGGTTGGGAAGGGAGTAAGTCAGGGTTGTAGCCTCTCCCCGATGTTATTCAATCTGTATATTGAGCAAGCAGTAAAGGAAACAAAAGAAAAATTCGGAGTAGGTATTAAAATCCATAGAGAAGAAATAAAAACTTAGAGGTTCGCCGATGACATTGTAATTCTGTCAGAGACAGCAAAGGACTTGGAAGAGCAGTTGAACGGAATGGATGGTGTCTTGAAGGGAGGATATAAGATGAACATCAACAAAAGCGAAACGAGGATAATGGAACGTAGTCGAATTAAGTCGGGTGATGCTGAGGGTATTAGACTAGGAAATGAGACACTTAAAGTAGTAAAGGAGTTTTGCTATTTGGGGAGCAAAATAACTGATGATGGTCGAAGTAGAGAGGATATAAAATGTAGACTGGCAATGGCAAGGAAAGCATTTCTGAAGAAGAGAAATTTATTAACATCGAGTATAGATTTAAGTGTCAGGAAGTCTTTTCTGAAAGTATTTGTATGGAGTGTAGCCATGTATGGAAGTGAAACATGGACGGTAAATAGTTTGGACAAGAAGAGAATAGAAGCTTTCGAAATGTGTTGCTACAGAAGAATGCTGAAGATTAGATGGGTAGATCACATAACTAATGAGGAGGTACTGAATAGGATTGGGGAGAAGAGGAGTTTGTGGCACAACTTGACCAGAAGAAGGGATCGGTTGGTATGACATGTTCTGAGGCATCAAGGGGTCACCAATTTAGTATTGGAGGGCAGCGTGGAGGGTAAAAATCGTAGAGGGAGACCAAGAGATGAATACACTAAGCAGATTCAGAATGATGTAGGTTGCAGTAGGTACTGGGAGATGAAGAAGCTTGCACAGGATAGAGTAGCATGGAGAGCTGCAATAAACCAGTCTCAGGACTGAAGACCACAACAACAACAACATGGAGTGGAAATGAAAACGGCTGTACCATTACTGAAGGAATCACTCAGAAGTTCGCCTCAAATGATTTAAATGCGCCATCTGACATGACTGCAGAGTGACTTTGTTCAGTTGTGGGTCACTATCTGATTTTCGATAAATGGTTTATTCTTTGTGTTTGCTCTTTCTGATATATGAATCCATTCTGATAGTGGCCTTTTTATATAAATCATTAATAATTTGTCACCAAATAGTTTTAAACGTAATAGGTTTTCCGGTCATACGAGAAGGTACTTAATCTTAAAATTTTTGTCATATATCTTGTTATAAAACACTGGTATATATGTTTTACAAGAAAAACTGAAGTTCCGGAAAATATTGGAAGTCGTGTATGAGTTCTAGCCACAAAACGACCAATAATAATTGCTGTCTTAATTCTAATTGTGTTAATGTCAATGAATCTAAGGAAACACTGCACTCGTATAACGTTAAAATAGGATGGTTGTCGTTGTTGTGGTCTTGAGAGTGAAGAATGCTTTCATGCACAACCTCATGCTAATTTATTCTGTGTAAGCCTTGATCCTCCAGCAAAATTTCAACCCCCCCCCACCCCCCCAGCTCACTCCGCTCCATTACAAAAATGACAATGACAATTCCTTGATGCCTCAGGATGTGTTCTACGTAGCAATCCGTTCTTCTGGGCAGGTTGTGCCACAAATGTCTTTTCTCCCCTGTTCCATCACTCTCTCTGTGCTGGATGCACAGACATCCTCTTCCTCTACAGTTTTTACGCTCTACATTTCCCTCTAGTACCATGGAATTTATTCCCTGGTGTCAACAGATGTCCTTTCATCCTGTCCCTTATCCTTGTCAGTGTTCTCCACATGTTCCTTTCCTCTCCGATTCTGCACATACCTTCTAGGCGCTACAGTCTGGAACCGCGCGACCGCTACGGTCCCAGGTTCGAGTCCTGCCTCGGGCATGGATGTGTGAGATGTCCTTACGTTAGTAAGGTTTAAGTAGTTCTAAGTTCTAGGGGACTGATGACCTCAGAAGTTAAGTCCCATAGTGCTCAGAGCCATTGGAACCATTTTTTTTCTGCACATACCGCCTCAGTCCTTACCTTATTTTCAACATTCGTCTGTAGCACCACATCTCAAATGTTTTGATTCTTTTTTGTTCAGGTTTTCCCACAATCCATGTCTCACTACCACACAATGCTGTTCTACAGACGTATATTCTCAGAAATGGCCAGGAATGCCGTTTTTGCCACTGTTAATCCGCTTTTGATATCCTCCTTGCTCCGTCGCCATTGGTTATTTTGCCGCCTAGGTGGTAAAATTCCTTAACTTCATCTACTTCGTGACCATCAATCCTTTTGTTAAGTTTCAACTACTTCTCGTTATTTTCGTCTTTCTCCGATTTGCTCTCAATCCATATTCTGTACTCATAAGACAGTTCGATTCATTCAGCATATTATGTAATTCTTCTTCACTTTCATTCAGGATAGCAATGTTATCGTATCGTTGATATCCTATCACTTTGACATTTAATCCCAGTATGGAACCTTTCTTTCAATTCCATCATTGCTTTTCGGTGTAGAGATTGAACAGTAGGGTGGAAGGACTACATCTCTGTCTTACACCCTTTTTAATCCCAGGGCTTCGTTCTTGGCCGTCCGCTCTTATTATTCCCTCTCGGCTCTTGTACTTATTGTATATAACCCGTCTCTCCTTATAGTTTAACTCTATTTTCTCCAGAATATCGGACATCTTGCATAATTTTATATTGTCGAACGCTTTTTCCGGGTCGACAATTCCTAAGAATGTGTCTTGATTTTTCTTCCGTCTGCTTCCATTATCAACCGCAACGTCACAGTTGCCTCTCTGCTGCCTCTTTCTTTTCTAAAACCAAACTGATCGTCATCTAACACATTCTCAATTCTCTTTTCCATTCTCCTGTGTATTATTCTTGTTATCAATTTAGATGCATAAGCTGTTAATCTGATTGTGCGATAACTGTCGCACTTATTATCTCTTGCAGTCTTCAGATTTGTATGGATTATATTTTATAAGCTGTTAATCTGATTGTGCGATAACTGTCGCACTTATTAGCTCTTGCAGTCTTCAGATTTGTATGGATTATATTTTATCCTAAAGTGAGATGGTATGTCGACAGACTCATACATCCTACACACGAACGTGAATAGTCGTTTTGTTGCCACTTCACTCAATGAATTTAGAAATTCTGATGGAATGTTGTCTATACCTTCTGCCTTATTTGATTCTAAGTCCTCAAAAACCCTCTTAAATTTTGATTCTAATACCGGTTCCCCTATGTCTTCTAAATCGACTCCTGTTTCTTCTTCTATTACGTCAAATAAATCTTCTCCTTCACAGAGGCCTTCAATGTACTCTTTCCACCTATCCGTGATCTCCTCTGAATTTAAAAGTGGAATTCCCGTTGCACTCCTAATGTTAAGACCCTTGCTTTTAATGTCATCAAAGGTTATTTTGACT
Source organism: Schistocerca nitens (assembly GCF_023898315.1). Lineage (NCBI taxonomy): Eukaryota > Metazoa > Arthropoda > Insecta > Orthoptera > Acrididae > Schistocerca > Schistocerca nitens. Next base: position 588,795,126 of record NC_064618.1, read on the forward strand.
TTCTGTGCGCGTACTCAGTCCTTCCTAGAATCATTTTATACGCAGTTATTTGGTCTCAGCTTTCCTGCACTTCCTGTTTATTTAATTACTCATCAACGTGTTTTTCTATGTTCCTGTATTTCCCTGGACATTTTTGTACTTCCTTCTTTTGTCGATCAACTGAACTATTTCTCCTGCTACCCATGGTTTCGCCGCAGTTACCTTCTTTGTTCCTATGTTTTCTTTCCAACTTCTACGATTGTCCTTTTTAGAAAAATCCATTCCTCTCCAATTGCACTGTTGTATCTATAGCCTCAGAGAACTTCAAACGTATTTCGTCATTCTTAATCACTGATTTGCGTATTGATTCTTCTTTACTAATCTCTTGATCGTCAACCTACTCTTCATTACTATTACATCGTGATCAGAGTCTGCTCCTGGGTACTCCTTACAATCCAGTATCTGATTTCAGAAACTCTGTTTGACCATGATATAACCTGACCGAAATCTCTCCGCATCACCTTGTCTTTTCCAAGTATACTTCCTCCTCTTATGATGCTTAAACAGCGTATTAGCTATGACTAGCTGACATTTATTACAGAACTCAATTTGTCTTTCTCCTCTCTCATTCCTTTCCAAAGCCCATATTATCCTGTAACTGCTTCTTCTACTCCTTCCACTACAACTACATTCTAGTGCCCCATGAGCGTTAGATTTTCATCTCCCTTTATGTACTATACTACCCTTTCAATATCCTCATATACTTTCTGCATCTCTTCATGTTCAGCTTCTGACGTCGGCATATATACCTGAACTAGTGTTGTCGGTGTTGGTTTGCTGTCAATTCTGACAACCCTATCACTGAACTGTTCACAGTAACACACTCTTTGCCCTACTTTTCTATTCAATGTGAATCCTACTCCCGTTACAGTATTTTCTGCTGCTGTTGATATTACCCTGTACTCATCTGACCAGTTATCACTGTCTTCTTTCCGTTTCACTTTACTGACCCCTATTATATCTAGACTGAGTCTTTGCGTTCCTCTTTTCAGATTTTATAGCTTCCCTGCCACAATCAAGCTTCTGAAATTCCACGCCCCGACACGTAGAACGTTATCCTTTCGTTGATCATTCGATCTTTTTCTCACAGTCACCTCCCCTTGAGCAGTTCCCTCCCGGAGACCCGATTGGGGACTATTCCGGAATGTTTTGCCATGACACTTTTTCATTTACTGGCTACATGTCCTGTGGATATACGTTGTGTGTCTTTAATGCGGTGGTTTCCATTGCCCTCTGCATTCTCATGCCGTTGACCATTGCTGATTCTTCCTTCTTTATGGGCAGATTACCACACCACAGACAAGAGAGTGCGTTGAACCTCAGTCTGCTCTACCGCCCTCTTTGAAAAGGGCCGTTGGCTGAATGTGAGTGATTTCTTATGACGAAAGTCTTTGGCCGCCGATGCTGATTGTTATTCAAAATTGAAGTGGTGGCGAGTTTCGAACAGGACACCGAGAACATTTTGATTACCAATCGAAGACGATAGCCGTAGAGCACGGATTTTACCCACCATCTGTAAATCATCAGTATGTACATTCGTTCAGAGCATAGTCCCGACAAATACCTAGATAAAGTCTTCCTAATATTAAAATTATATCCTACGTTAGCAATTTTCTCTGTTTTAGAAATTCTTTCCTACTATTACCAAACCTCTCTACTTTGTCCTTGACCACATATTTTTTTTACCCAAACAGCAAAACTTCTGTACTACTTTTAGTGTCTCTTCTCCTTTTGAAGACATTAATCACTGATTTCTACTGCTTTTTCGCGTCCTTGGGCGTCTCTGGTAGAATTATTGTGATAAGCAAACCTCAGTGTGTTAATAAGTTCTCCCTGAACTTTTATTCTCTTCCACAACTTCTCCTCGGTTTCCTTTACTGCTTGCTCATTGTTAATACTGAATAACATCTCGGATGTTCTACAAACCTGTTTCACGCCGTTCTCAATTACTGATTCCCTTTCATGTCCTTCACACGTTGTCTGGTTTCTGCACAAGCTGTTGGGACCATTCTCTGTTATCTTTATGATTTCAAAGAAAGTAATCCAGTCAAGAGCGGCTTGCGCTTTCTTTAAATTTACAAGTGCTGTATGTACGTAGACTTGCCCCTCTACAACCAAAATTCTAAGATAAATCACAACATGAGTGTTGCCTTAGACTTGCCCCCTTCAGCCAAAATTCTAAGATAAATCTTAACATAAGTATTGCCTTGTGATCCCTATATTTCTCTGCGACCAAAAATCAGTTTCGCCATATTAAACTAAAGGATTGAAATACAATAGAAATACTGATACAATGCTCTTATTTCAGTCAAATGCAATATTGCATTTGAATCTAAATGGTGGAAAGAAGCCATATACAGCAACTGAACATCAAATTGGTTTCCAAACTGGTAGGCGCACTGGCTGAATAGACAGATAGTGCGGTATATACGAAGAAAGCTTGTAACATTCTTTCAGTTTGCTTGTGGTGCTCAGTACATCGGTCTGTCAGATATGTTGCAAAATATGACAGTGAGAAATGGCTGTTACCTGGTGGGTTACTCGCGTAGTTGCTATGAGACCTGGCATCGCTGTATTACAGCATGCTATTGACGTTTCAGTTCCCGGTGACAGCCATCGAACTGTACATGATAAACTGATGTAAAAGTATAAGAACAAATTAGCACAGCCACAGTGTGTATTGTTCGGCAATACTCAAACTCTGTTTACATACATTCCTGCTCTGTCATTAGTGCGTTCTGTGACACACAGCCTGATTGGTAATCACCTGTGTTGACTGAAGCTGAAAATTACTATTGTAAAATACGAATAGTTTGCTATTTCAAATGGAAGTCGACAGTACGTAGCCTCCATTCAGCAAATTCATGGATCTTATGAGTTTTTTTTTATATATACAGTATATTTGATCTAGTCATGATGAGGGCAGGGTGTGCTATTCTAAGAATGAGTATTTTTTTCATGCAAATCACAAAATCAGAGAGTGAGACGAAACAGTTCCAAAGTCAGAATATTTCAAAAAGATTTGTATTCCTGGTATTCACTTGAAATTTAGTGGAATTCTACATAAACCATTGTCCTTAACTGGAGAGAGAATCTATTTCTGTTTTGTTTGTAGCTCGATTTCGCACACTGTCCTAGAGTAAATTTAAAATATTAAATTTTACGGACGCTGTATTCCACGTCGAAAAATTTTCTGTTATTTCGCATTTCATCCCAGTGACCTGAGAGCAAGGCACCCAGTTCCCATTTGGAAATATTTGGTAGATTGTTGTTTCTTGCGTCTTTCAAATCCTCCTTACGAAATCAGGGTGGACTGTTGCAGAACTTTTTTTAGCCAAATACCCCAGTGAGGTGGGAGAGAGGCAGAAAGGTCCTCAATTGCAAATATTTGGGAGGCGATTTCCTGTTGCGGCAATTGCCTTATCTTCTTCTTCTTCCTTTATCAAATGGGTCAACAAGGTCCAGCCATATCTTCCCTTATCTTCCCCCCTGTCTTCTCCGTGTCAGCTTGTAATAAAGAACTTGTTTTGCAAGTCTATTTTCAGGCATTTTGTCTACACGTTCCCACGATATGTTTCTGCTTGGATTTATTCTAATATCTTCATTTCTGAAGCGATCTTCTTTGGTGTATACCTTAACAACACGGAGAAATCTGATTTCTGCAGTTTGGATCCTGCTCATGGCAGTTTGCATATGAAGCTATGTTTCATTTCCATGGGGCACAGTAGGTACTACCATGATTTAGTCAAACTTAATCTGCGTCTCTTTCGGGGCTTCTTTTTCTAACATATTTCTAATTGTTCCATATATTGTTTTCAGTCTTAGGGTCTTATCAGCATCACTGTCGAAATTTCATCTTATATCATCCTAGATACTGAAAGTGGGTAATCTGTTTCAGTATTAGATAACTTATTACAATTTTAGATTTTGTACGTGATTTCCCCTTCAATCTCATAAGTTTTATTTGTTGAGATTTCCATGTTATACTTTGAAGGGATGAAATTAAGGTGAAAAACTGCTGATTGAAGATTATCTTCACTTTCTTGAATTATTATTTGATCGTCTGTGCGTAGTAACGTTTCTCTATGTAGATCTCTTTGACACTGGCGTTATATAGCTTCCAAACACTGACTAGGTCATGTATCCTGATGTTGGACGTAGACGACATCCTTGTCTAACTCTCTATGTTGTTTTTAGTTGTTTAGGCAAGTTATCTTCATTTTCGATAATAGTTTATATCTCTTTGTAAAGAGCTTTCATAGTGTTAATTAGATGCGGTGGGAAGCCTGTTTTTATAGAATGTAGCACAGTAGGTGTTCACTATGTCAAAAGTTTTTTCATAATTTACAAATGCTTTGCGCATCTCTAAGCTAAATTGTATTCATTTCTCTGCCAGATTTTTGATAAAAATTCTATCACTGCAGGATTGTCATTTTTTAAAAGCTTTTTTTTCTAATAAAATTGTGGCAGAGACAGGAAGCAGGCTGTAACTTAAGTTAGTGCTATAGCTTTGATGGCATTTGTTAACAAGGCTGTTTCCTTCAAAACTGTTTGGGATGCTTGTCAATTGCCTGATAACCAAGGAAACCTCCAGGGAAACTTGTGATGGAACTGAAAGATTATTGAAATATTTCCCCCTTCTTTTGCCTTCTCCAGACAATTACAGAGATATTTCGTGTTTTGCGATGCAAGGCGTGGTGCTGAGGATGGAATAAAACTGAATCTTTGGCATTACTCATCATACGAAGTGGAGCTGACAGCTATAACTGAAATCATTCACTGATTTTATCTGTTGCGTCACTTGTTACTGTAGTATGTTTGTAGCTCTATAATTAACATAATATCTGGCAAATATGGCGCGAATCGAGTACGAGACATTGCATTTATTATTTTTTCTGCGAATGCTTTTTACAAGCACCAGAATTAAATTTTCTTGAGCATTTCCCCTATTTTACTAAAACCTGTGTAATATATCTCACCACTTTCAACACAAAAGTCAGTGTTATAAAAGTATGTAGTTGTCAGACGACTCCTCCAAATTAAGTTATTTATACTCTTATAAGAAGTGAACTAATGTTTAATGAATCATGTTCGGGTTTTTCACCAAATAATAATTTACATTTTATGTTGTTTAGTTAATGCAGTACTGTGAAACACTATGAAGTTATGAAAAAGTTAGCTATTAAGAAAACTGTTGTTGGGAGTCAGAAAACGTTAACAATAAGCTACGTACGCGGTATTAGAGAAGAATAGTAACGGTATTACCTGGTAAAGTGTGACTGAGAAGCGAATTTCTAGTGCCTGAAAAATTTTACTTCTAGCCCAGGTGCTACAACGTTTAGCAGATTCCACAGGTTAGCAGCAATGAACAAAAAAGAAAACTTAAAGAAAGGTAGAGAACTGTGATGGTGATAATAATAGCAGTAGCTTTATCAGTGTCTGTGACGCAAGGAAACATGTGTTATGTAATGTTGGTCAAATTTTCTACACCGATTCTAGACAAAAGTTAACAACGTGTTCAACTAACATCTGAAAATAAACACACTTCATTCTGCTACGGACGATTTCCTGTCAGTATAGTGAGAATTAACACATGTTGACACCAATCCTTTTTCAGCGACATTATTTATAATGTTTTGAACACTGTTTTACATAAACTCAACGCAACATCAGCTAAGTGATGTACCAAATGGAATGAAACATGGTGTTTACGTGATTGAAATTGTAAGCTACTAATTACTTTAGAGTATTATCGCAAAAGAGCAAATGAAATTCATTTATACTTAACACTTAGGTGCAGATGACATTTATTGTGTATTTTTTCGAATTGGTAGTTAGCTCTTTTTATCCTGATGTGCTAAATCCGTAGACTATTGAAATGTAGTCACACGGCATTTGACTTCAGTTTCCTTTCTGTATCAAATGTCAAACTAGTCTGATGAAAAAAGTTTGCTGCATAGCGTTATGTGGTCACACGTCTTAATTTTTTTCTTTCCAAGCGTAAGATCCAAACATTCCCTGGTGCTTCATCGGCAGGAAAACTGTTTACCGTTCTGAAACTATGTAGCAAGAACATTTGTAACATGAACAGGAACAAGAAATACAATCCAAGAAATGCTTTATAAGTTTCTGAATATATTTTAATGAGACAGATATATAATGTTGTGTCGAAAGATTACAAAGAAATTGATTGAAGAAACAGTGAACCATAAACAAGTAAAAGATAAGATTCATGGAAAATTGCAATCATGGCAAATATAGTGGTATTCGTATGTGTTCCAAAATAAGTAACTAAAACAAGACCAGCGTCTCAAGGAAATGGGGCAGATAGCATGTAGACGTGCGTTTTAAGAAAGGTTAAGGTAATGCTGATCGCTACGGAAAGCGGTAAGTGCCAGAGTACAAAACCGAGTGTCACGGTCATATTGCTCAGTAGGACTTGAGATTTCATTGTTTCATTCAATACTTCTTTCACATATGACAAATATGAAAGTGAAAAATTAGGAGTTTCTCGAGCTTCAGAGTCCACTTTAAACATTAATAAAACTTGTTCAAAGAAATGAGAAAGGACAATCATACAGTAAGAAGTTTTAAGCTTGAAGTAATTGTTCGCATCGTTAATATGAAATAAAAGAGAAGAGCTTTGAGATCTCAGAGTGCGCAATAAATCGTAACAAAGGAAGTGAGCTGGTCATGTTTCTGGGATCAGACTGACGTCATAGGCACTGCTCAATACTCCCAGTATCGTTGAAATAGCATTTGTGTAAAACATTCCTTGCCGAGTTTCCGTAGTCTCTTAAAATACGGTCGCATTAACAGTTTATTTATCACGTGACCGCAGCTAGTTTGTCAATGGACTACCATACAAACAAATGGAGCTGATCCTCCTTCGTACATAAAACGGGTCAAAAAACTGTTGCAGAAACAACGAAAACAACATGCCAAATTTAAAAAGAGGCAAAATCTCGAAGATTGGCGATATTTTACAGAAGCTCGAAATTTAGCGCTGACTTCAATGCGATATGCTTATAATAGTCTCCATAACGAAACTTTGTCTCAAAATCTGGCAGAAAATCCAGAGACTCTGTCGCATCTGAAGTATGCTACCGGCAAGACGTAATGAATGCGTTCTCTGCGTGATAGCAATGGAGATTCTATCGAAGACAGAGCTGCCAAAGCAAAGTTACTAAACACAGCATTCCGAAATGCCTTCGAAAAGAAGACGAACTAAATATTCTAGAATTCGTTTCAAGAACAGCTGCCAACATGAGTAACGAAGTAGATTGTTCGGAGTAGTGAAGCAACTTAAATCACTTAATAAAAGCAAGTGTTCTGGCCCAGACTGTACACCAAATAGCTTCCTTTCAGAGTATGCTGATGCAATAGCTTTATACTTAATAATCATACACAACCGTTCGCTCGACGAAAGATCAGTACCCAAAGTCAGGAAAGTTGGACAGGTCACACCAATATTTAAGAAACGTAGTAGGAGTAATCCACTAAATTACAGTCCCATATCATTAACATCGTTATGCAGCAGGATTTTGGAACATATATTGTGTTCGAACATTATGAATTACCTCGAAGAAAACGGTCATTGACACACAGCCAACACGGATTTAGAAAATTGCGTTCTTGTGAAACACAACCAGCTCTTTACTCTCTTGAAGTGTTGAGTGCTATCGACAAGCGATAGAGTAAAACAGAAGTGATTTCTGACGTTCCACAAGGTAGTGTTTATGCCCTTTGCTGTTGATTACCTATATAAATGATTTGGGAGACAATCTGAACAGCCGCCTTAGGTTGTTTGCGGATGACGCTGTCGTTCATCGACTAGTAAAGTCATCAGAACATCAAAATAAATTGCAAAACGGCTCAAGAAAGAAATCGAAATGGTGTGAAAATTGGCAGTTGCCTCTAAATAATGAAAAGTGTGAGGTCATCCATCCACATCAGTGCTAAAATGAATCGTTAAATTCGGTTACACGATAAATCAGTCAAATCTAAACATTGCAAATTCAACTAAATACAGGGTGGCGCACGAAATATGTTACCATTTTGTTTTTGAATATAAACTTCATTGTCAATACAATCTGAAAGTAATAGCCGGCCGAAGTGGCCGCGCGGTTCTGGCGCTGCAGTCTGGAACCGCGAGACCGCTACGGTCGCAGGTTCGAATCCTGCCTCGGGCATGGATGTGTGTGATGTCCTTAGGTTAGTTAGGTTTAACTAGTTCTAAGTTCTAGGGGACTAATAACCTCAGCAGTTGAGTCCCATAGTGCTCAGAGCCATTTGAAAGTAATATATACTACAATGAAGAGCCGTCCATGGAGATTTGTTCTAACTCAGGACATATTCAATATGTCCACCATTTAGTTTCCTAACTTCTTTCAAACGAACACTGAAGTTAGTGATTACCCTACGGCACATGTCTTCCGTAATTTCACTGCAAGCTTGAAGAATAAGTCTTCTGAGCTCCATTAAATCACGTGGAAGTTTCGGGAAAAAGTCACATGGATTGAGGTCTGGACTATTGGGGGGCAAATTTTGCCCGTCATTGAAGCGACCTGGATACCTGAGTGAAATGATCCGCATGTCGAAATGCTCGTGTAAAAACTCCAACACAGTGTTTGCAGTATGTGGCCTTGCTCCATCTTGCATGAACCACTTCGTGTTGAAGGGCAAGGCAGTAGCAAGAACCTGTGAAATGAAGCTATTGCGGAGCATGCTCAAATAACGCTCGCTGTTCACAGTTTTTTTCACAGAAAAAGGGTCCAATAAGTCCGTGACTGGAAATTGCTGCCCACGCTGTAATCCTCGGAGCATAATGTTGTCGTTCATGAAGCAATTGTTGGTTTTCAGTGGCCAAAAAGCGTGGATTTTGTTTGTTAACCACACCATCTAAATGAAAATGCGTCTCGTCTGAAAACCAAACGTTGTTGAGAGTTTCTTCCCTATCCTCCGCCCACTGAGCAAACGGTAGTCTCTGCTGCTTGTGTTCTTCAGTGAGCTTTTGTGTACAGGTCATATTTTATGGGTACATATCGAGGTCACTTTTAAGAATGCGTTGAACGAAGAGTCTGGATATTCGCAGTTGCACTGCTGCCTTTCTACACGCTTTCCCGGGACTTCTCTGTACAGCAACTCGTACCGCTTCAATATTCTCCGGCGAACAAACAGGCTTAGGCTGAGGTCGCTTCGCTTCCAATACTGTTCCTTCCTGTACAAATTTATCGTACAACCTGTGGATAGTCTTCTTGCAAGGAACCCATAGTGTGCTAAACTGTTGTCGAAAACGCCACTGAGTTACAACAAGGCTTTTCGTCTCATGGAAAAGTAACAGAATTGCCGATCGTTGCTGTGTCGTCAGTCTTCCATTGTCAGCCATTGCTGCTTACTAGTCTCCTAGCGGCAGTATCGTGAATTACACGTCATTCCGTAACTCATTTGTTTTTCCAAGCTCTGCTGGAACTGCTGTAGAGATCCCAGAGGGATATCTAATGTGCGTCGTAAATTGTGAAAGAAACAATTGGTAACACATTTCGTGCGCCACCCTGTACATAGGAATTACAATTGCGAACGTCTTAAATTGGAAGGAACACACAGATAATGTTGTGGGACGGCTAACCAAAGACTGCATTTTATTGGCAGGACACTCAGAAAATGTAACAGATTTGCTAAGGAGACCGCCTACACTACGCTTGTCCGTTCTCTTTTAGAATACTACTGCGCGATGAACGATCCTTAGCAGACAAGATTGACGGATTACATTGAAAAAATTCGCAGAAGGGTAGCACGTTTCGCATAGTCGCGAAATAGGAGAGAGAGTGAGAGTGTGACTGAAATGATACAGGATTTGGGGCGGACATACTTAAAACAAAGGCGTGTTTCGCTGCCCGATCTCTTCGCGAAATTCCAATCACCAGCTTTCTCCTCCGAATGTGAAAATATTCTGTTGGCGCCGAACTACATTGGGAGAAACAATCACTACGATAAAATAAGAGAAATCAGAGCTATTGGAATAATAGATAATTGTGAAGGTGGTTCGATGAACCATCTGCCAGGCACTTAAATGTGATTGACAGAGTATCGATGTAGATGTAAGGTAAACATCCAATTCTTAAATACGACTCAGTTTTGCAGTGTGTGTCTGTCTTCAAAAAGCACTGGTGCCATCGAAATCATGAAATACGGAAATAACTACGAAAGGCTCGACATACCACTGAATTCGTGGGTGGTAGTTAGTGAAAATAAAAATTCCCAACGCCAGAGTGCTTTTCGGCAAAGGCAAGAACTCCTCAGTGCAGGAAAATTTAGCGTTTGCTTACCCTGAAATTTCTCGGAATTCTCCTGCTCTCTTGAGTTTTCTATTCGCGGACAACCGAATCCTTCCCCCACCCTCCTCGTTTTTCATCCTTGCACCGGACGAGGTGGCTGGCTGCAGCAGCACGCTTACATGGACGTACTGTGTGGAGACTTGCTAGTCCAGAGTTTCGCTTTCTGCTCTCTCTCTCTCTCTCTCTCTCTCTATCTCCCTCTCCCGCCCTCCTGCGCTCGGGCAGAATAGGGTTAAGCGAGTCTTTTTCGGTCCACGGACTTGGCTAGCAGCTTCGTATGTCAGAGGGCTACGGTAACAGCCCCTGACTTCTCTGTGTAACTTTCTCCCCACGCGGGACCCTTTTTTCCCTACTGCTCTGGAATCGGAGCCATTGACTTCTTGCTTTTGCACATCATAAAAAGACGCGGAAAATTTTGTGTAACGATTGTCCTACAACTCCTTCCAATATCATAAAATTCTAAACTTCCGAAACAGCTTATCGGATTTCGGTCCGCTAACAGAACATTTATAATATCTAGAGATTGTCAATACAAGCAATAAAGCATCACATGCTAACCACTGTGGACGCAGCCCATTCCCTACATACAAGTTCTCACCACCTGCATACTTAAAGGAAGGTTGCAGACAACAGTAATACCAAGCTGAATGCTATTTATAAAGAATTGAGGAAGTAAGGGAAGATGTATGAAGTATTCTTCAAAAATCTGAATCGCCCCATAACTATATATCAGCGAAGGAAAGGAAAGATGGTAATGATCTCAAGAGGAACAAACGCACCGTAGCCACCAGTTGTTGTGGATAAAGTGCAATACCACAAGAAGATACAACAGCTGTCGGCTATTCATGTATCCTAAGAGGAAACAATATTCATGTGGACATAATCGAAAAGGAAATTGAATAATTTGTTTTCAGACTCCAGTTTGCTTCTACATCTTCATCAAAATCTATACTCATCAAACCACTGTAAACTGCTTGGCAGAGAGTGCTTCCCATTCTGACAGATACAGTATAAGGTTTTCTTAAAATTTCATTAGCATATGAAACTCCGAAAGAATGACTGTTTAAAGCCTTACCAATCGACATGAGCATTAGATACCGTGCTGCAATGTACTATACGAAGATGAGCTTCAGGCACAAAAAAGGAACAATCGCAGAAGAAGACGTGACCCATAACTTAAAGAATCGGCTGAATACGTGGTAAAACGAATGAGACGCATGCGGCAAGGGCTGGAAAGTCTGAGTTCTTCCAGGACGTAAGGGAAAGACTAAGAATAAAACACGGCAGCCCAAGCTGTGCAATAATTCATTTCGTAACTGTGTGTGACCCGCATCAAACACCCTTACAACGGATGAACATCCGTCTGAGCCATGATTGCGCATCTTGGGAAACTGGAAATCCCGAACACGTAACACAACACTGCACCTCAGTACAGAGGCCAGACGACAAAGAATGACTGACGACAACATATACAAGTCTCTCAGGAATCCAGACCAACTTGCAGACCTAGAGAGAACACACGACATTATTTACGGATATTAGGAGAACGGGTTAGGGAACGGCCTATACAGAGGGTCCCAAAAAAAGTTAGTGTAATAGTTTGTAGTTGCGGCAATCGCCTCACAAACATTGTATTGCGTTGTTTTGTTTTGTCAGATGACAGTCGCCAGATAGTCAGTGTATTGTTCTTAGTGGGACTTAGTTACTCGAGTAAATATGGCTGGCGCAAGGCTTACATTCGATGAAAGGAAGTCAGTTTTGAAGTGGTATTTTGAGTACGAAAAAATTAATGAGGTTCAACGACAATGGCGATATGAGTATCAAACAGAGCCACCGACACGTTTAACGATTCGTCGCATTCCAGACAAATTTTAAGCCGAAGGCTGTGTTAAAGATGTACACAAACAACGATCTGGACGACCTGTAACAGTAACAAGTCCGGATAACTCCCGTCGTGTGTTACAACAATTCACTCGCTCACCAGAGAAGTCTGCGAGACAGTGTGCCCGTGAAACTGGAGTGAGTCGTTCAAGTATTCGGCGAATTTGGAAGACAGCAAAGTGGAAATGCTACATCCCACGATTGCAACACGCAGTGAACGAGGACGACCAAGATCGTAGAATGGAGTACAACGATTGCTACGCGCAATGAACGAGGACGACCAAGATAGTAGAATGGAGTACTGCGAGTGGTTTACCAACATGGTGCGCAACGATGAAGAGTTTTCAGAGATGATTGTGTGGTCTGATGAGGCACAGTTCAAACTCAATGGTACAGTAAATCGCCACAATTGCATCGAATAGGCCGTCGAAACTCCGAACGTCCATGTAGACAAAGCCGTGAATTTGCCAGTAGTAAATGTGTGGTGTGGGTTGTCCTACCGGGGCTTGATTGGGCCATTCTTCTTTGACGGCACAGTTACCGGTGAGGTGTACCTTCACAAGCTTCAGACATCCATTTTACCTGCAATCCGAGACTCATATGGAGACGGAAGAGTTTACTTTCAACAAGATGGTGCCCCATCCCACTACCAAAATCGTGTTAAGGCGTATGTCGACGAAAATCTACCAGGGAGCTGGATAGGCCGTAGAGGTGCTGCGGAGTATCCACCACTTTCCCCAGACCTAACTCCTCTGGACTTATACCTGTGGGGAGCACTAAAGGACGTCGTTTATCAACAAAATCCACGCACATTGGATGAACTTCGAGAATCCATCGTACATTCATGTGCAAATATCCAACTGAACACGTTGCAGTCAGTAGTTCGTGCTGCAGTTCGGCGGCATCGTTTCTGTGTGGACGTTAATGGTGACCATTTCGAACACCTACAGTGATATTTTTAAGCTGGACTTTAAGCTACACTTTCACCAAAAATGAGACAACTCCGTCAATTAGTTTGCAAGTTATGGACTTTTAAACAGTGGATACATTTTTAGGACCACTCTGTAGATACGCACCGAGGCCAAACATAACCGTTACACTAAATGACAGCAGTCAGAAAATGAAATATCATTAATTGATAGAGGAACAGAAGATGAGGCAGATACACACTCAGACAAGGTAACATGTAACACGAACTTATCCACAAAAGTAAGTAAATACATAGAATAGTATTACAAACAGGAATACATTGTGAATAAATCTACAAAAGAACTGCATAAATAAAGAAAATGTTAGTAAGTAATGCATAACGCATGATCTCATTTCGAGATCTGCCTTCCTCACAAGCCCTGTAAAGAAATATCAGTAAGAAACACTCTAGTAACTGTCTTTGAAGTGCGTTTAACAATAGTCTGTAAACCGGCCTGAGTGGCCGTGCGGTTCTAGGCGCTACAGTCTGGAACCGAGCGACCGCTACTGTCGCGGGTTCGAATCCTGCCTCGGCCATGGATGTGTGTGATGTCCTTAGGTTTGTTAGGTTTCAAAAATGGTTCAAATGGCTCTGAGCACTTTGGGACTCAACTGCTGAGGTCATTAGTCCCCTAGAACTTAGAACTAGTTAAACCTAACTAACCTAAGGACAGCACACACATCCATGCCCGAGGCAGGATTCGAACCTGCGACCGTAGCGGTCTCGCGGTTCCAGACTGCAGCGCCAGAACCGCGCGGCCACTTCGGCCGGCCTTTGTTAGGTTTAATTAGTTCTAAGTCATAGGCGACTGATGACCTCAGAAGTTAAGTCGCGTAGTGCTCAGAGCCATTTTTTGAATAGTCTGTAAAGACTGACCGACTACTATTGCCTGACTAATGGCCTCAGAAGTTAAGTCGCATAGTGCTCAGAGCCATTTGAACTATTGCCTATGGGTGACTTACAAAGAGTAATTTTGGTAATTAACCCTTAATACAAAGTCATATAATATATAAAACTTCTGATCTCAAGAGGCTCGATGCCATTCCGAAGCATTCCCTTTTGATCACTGACGGTGGCGGAGAACCATACATGCCTTCTTATCCCTCTTTTATCGACTTCTAAATTACTAACAAATTTATTAACACCTTCCGTTTCCTTTAAGAAATTTCCAATTCCTATTGTGTTTAATTTTCTTTGTAGCTCGTTATTATTATTTTGATTTATTTGTTGAAGACAACATATCCTAGTATAACAGAAAAATTAATGTTACTACATAATGAACACTGTAAAATATACGACCTGTCTTAAAATACAAGGTAACAGGTTTGAGCATTGATTTTCGGTGGAGTTTTACCTGGAGTAGGGGTTGCGCACGATTGGGCTTACTTCGGCAAACAATTTTATTAAGCACAAAAGTATCTTTCCTGGCAATTACCAAAATACACTACTGGTCATTATATTGCTAAACCAAGAAGAAATGCAGACGATAAACGGGTATTCATTGGACAGATATATTATACTAGAACTGACATGTGATTACATTTTCACGCAATTTGGGTGCATAGATCCTGAGAAATCTGTACCCAGAACAACCATCTCTGGCCATAATAACGGCCTTGATACGCCTGGGCATTGAGTCAAACAGAGCTTGGATGGCGTGTACAGGTACAGCTGACCATGCAGCTTCAACACGATACCACAGTTCATCAAGAGTAGTGACTGGCGTATTGTGACGGGCCTGTTGCTCGGCCATCACTAACCAGACGTTTTCAATTGGTGAGAGATCTGGAGAATGTGCTGGCCAGGGCAGCTGTCGAATGTTTTCTGTATCCAGAAAGGTCAGTACAGGACCTGCAACATGCGGTCTTGCATTATCCTGCTGAAATGTAGGGTTTCGCAGGAATCGAATGAAGGGTAGAGCCACGGGTCGTAACACATCTGAAATGTAACGTCCACTGTTCAAAGTGCCGTCAATGCGAACAAGAGGTGACCGAGATGTGTAACCAATGGCACCCCATACCATCACGCCGGGTGATACGCCAGTATGGCAATGACGAATACACGCTTCCAATGTGCGTTCACCGCGATGTCGCCAAACACGGATGCGACCATCATGATGGTGTACCACCATCGCAGGCGCTCCTGTATGTGATGCAGCGTCAAGGGTAACCGCAGCCATGGTCTCCCAGCTGATAGTCCATGCTGCTGCAAACGTCGTCGAACTGTTCAGGCAGATGGTTGTTGTCTTGCAAACGTCCCTAACTGTTGACTGAAGGATCGAGACGTGGCTGCACGATCCGTTACAGTTATCCGGATAAGATGCCTGTCATCTCGACTGCTAGTGATACGAGGCCGTTGGGATCCAGCACGGCGTTCCGTATTACCCTCCTGAACCCACCGATTCCATATTCTGCTAACGGTCATAGGATGTCGACCAATGCGAGCAGCAATGTCGCGATACGTTAAACCGCAATCGCGATAGTCTACAATCCGAGTCGGAAACGTGATGGTACGCATTTCTCCTCCTTACACGGGGCATCACAACAACGTTTCACCAGACAACGCCGGTCAACTGCTGTTTGTGTATGAGAAATCGGTTGGAAACTTTCCTCATGTCAGCACGTTTTAGGTGTCACCACCGCCGCCAAGCTTGTGTGAATGCTCTGAAAAACTAATCATTTCCATATCTCAGCATCTTCTTCCTGTCGGTTAAATTTCGCGTCTGTAGCACGTCATCTTCGTGGTGTAGCAATTTTAATGGCCAGTAGTGCAGTAATATAACAACGGAAATTACTATATACACCAGTTGTAGTGCATGAAGCCAGGCAGAAGGATAAAACAAAAAAAAAAAAAAATCAAAGGTCCTTCAGTATTATGAAAACATAATCAAAATGAAAGAAGAATTAATATTCCTTCAGCACAGTGATATCAGAATGTAAAAGAAACACATCCATAGAAAAGACTAGAATCTGACCAATCACATCAACATAATATATCACCATATACTGCGTTAGGCTATAAATGTAATAAACACAAATGAGGAAAGCACGCTACACAAGCCGATTCATAAAAGTACTAAACTGAAAATCTGCCCTCCGACTTGTACGTATGTGTGTATATATTGAACTGGGGACATAGGAACGACGGAGAGGCTTCGTCCCCGCCGTAGCCCTTAGTGGTACACAACACAACAGGCTACAGCAGCCCACTCACTTCACCGCCGTCCACACCGAACCTAGGGTTATTGTGCGGCTCGGTCCCCAGCGCCACCCCCCTCCCCCCCGCTCCCCCTCGCGGTAACGTCTCATCCAGTCGAGTGCAAACTCAATGGACAGTATTAGCGCAGCAATCACCGACATAGTGTAACTGAGGCGGAATATGGGAACCAGCCCGCATTCGCCGAGGCAGATGGAAAACCGCTTAAAAACCATCCAGAAACTGGCCGGCACACCGCACCTCGACACTAATCCGCCGGGCGGATTCGTGCGGAGAACCGGTACTCCTTCCCGCTCGGGAAACAATGCTTTAGACCGCACGGCAAGCCGGGCGGGCTCCCCTATGACTTAGGCGGGGTTTCATATATTTACATTCAAACTAAATCTAGATCTACTAACCACTCCCTTCACCAGCTACTCGTTTTTAGAAACACAACAATCAACCCACTAAAATACTACGTACGCCAACGTAGCAATTATAATTCCTTGTGTAGTGGAGTGTACAATTTCGGTTGGCTCCCAGCCTAATGATAACAACGTGGTGAAGAAACAACCGCACACCCCCTGCGCCAACAAAGACAGTAGCCTCAACACACGACGTTGTACATGCTGTCTTTCCGTGTGAAATATGACTGACATCTTGTTACACTCGCTCTGTCCTTCACTGTACACTACCTTGCATCACTCAGCCGACCAGTATAGTACTTGCGGTCGCTCAATCACACTGTTAGTGCTTCCCTTGTAATCTGGAACCACTGTTTGCGTCTTCACTACAGTAGCTGTCTTCTTGTACGCGAAAGGACGCCAAAACCCTTTCTGGCTTGTTTGCCTCTACACTCAGACGCCAAGCTACAACAAATAAAATTTTGTCCTGTCCAGGGACTCAATATTTTAGAGTCTTTGGAATTATTACCTTGTTCTTCTGTATAAAGCAAAGGAGACTCTTCTAGAATCCTTTTTCCTAACCACTTTTTCTTCTGCGTCTATAAACGTAAGATCGCCAGTTTTGCAGCTGTAAGTTAATTCTCAATAATAATGTTAGTATTGCCAATGACGTGTTTTTTGAAGTGCACATCTCTACATTTGTGAACATTTAAAAATTGCTGCTAATCTCTGTGCGACGTTGAAAGCTCTGACGGAATACTGATGCAACCCATTTCAGACAGTGCGCCGTTACAGAAAACTACGTCATCTGCAAGTCTGAAGTTACTACTAATATTCCCTTCCATATCGTTTACGTACAACATAAACAGCAAGGGTCGCAACGCATTTTCCTGTTATACCTTAGGTGACTTCTTCATATGTTTTAGACTCTCAATCCAAGATAACATGATTGTCGCCTCTCCGAAAAAAAATTTCGATCCAGTCACCAACTTCATTTGATGTATTGTATGATCGACTTTTCGTTAATACGCTTTAGAGTGGTTATGTGTCAAAGGCATTTCTGAAGTCTCGAAATACTTCCATGATCATGGTTCTCAAAATGCCATATGAGAAAAATGCCAGTATGGCTCACAAAATCCATGTTTTCCGAATTCGTGCTGGTTGCTATGTTTGAGGTCATTCTGTTCGAGATACCGCATTACGTTTGAACTCAGATCATGTTCTAATGTTCCATAAAGGCTGGCTGTCAGGATTGAACGGTACTTTCGTGGATCACTTCCGTTAGCCTATTTGCAGGTGGCTGTGGGATTTGCTTCCTTGCATCTACTAGGTAGGGTCGTTTGTTCTAGGGCTCTATGCTATGTTACGATTAAAAGATACGTCAATTCATATGCAGATGCTTACTGAAATCTAAAAACCATCGGCTCTTGAGGCTTGTCCTGTGACAGTGATTTAACCTGTTTTTCAATGTCACTGACACTAATATATTTGCCATTCAAATTTTCAGGTGTGAAAATTTCATTGCTCGTGGCAGCACTCCTGCTTTTCTACTGTCAATTTCAGTTCGTGCGAGAGCCATCAGGGAAATTCTGGTGCCACTGACAGGCTCTACATATCACAAGCGGATATTCCGCTATTCTACTGAATTTCAGCCGCCGTTTCTATACATATTTTTGCTCAGCACTAAATGTGTGAAATCCATTATTGAGATATGACATTGCTGTGGCTTTTATCTTGTTTGATGAACGTGTAAGTCCTACTTGTTTATCTGTCCATTATCGTTTGGTGATCATTTCTTGGAACACTGCTTTGTGGCCAGCGATACCAGTATGATCATAGGTAGCCTCGAAGAAGTCAAGTCTATTTACTGTCCTTAAGTCAAACTTATTTCCAACACGAGTAGGCTACCGATCTATCTGCTATAGATAGTTTTCAGGAGAAGTGTTGTTTTTGTGGTCTTAACACTATCAACAGTTGCAAAACAGACATTTTCCCAGGTAACAGTTTTATGATTAAGTCTGCTTCCACAATGGTTAATTTCAAGGTCACTCTGGTCCTCAACAAAAAGATAAAACTGTAATTCAATGTCCACTTTCGATATCGAGTCTTGCCCAAACTATTTCTCATTGCTGCTTCAATTTCAGTCTCCCGGTGTTTGGGTTGATTTTCCATTACGACGAATACGTCACCTCCATTTCCTATACGATTGCTATTTCTATATACACTTAGATTCACCTCAAAAATCTTACTGTTGTCGATTTCCGGTTTCAGGAATTTTTTTTGTATGTGGCATTATGTGAGTTCCATTGTATTTTAGGAACGTTTCCAGATCTGGTGATATATTGCAGTTACTTCGGCAACTGATTGTCTCATCTATGAGAACACATTTCTAACGATCTTGCACTAATACTTCAGCATCTCGTACAACTTTGATTTACTTGGTGGAAAAACCATTGTGTGCACTTCTCACGGAGTCAGCCACCTGGGTAACAGTCTGTTGCGTATAGTGTATGCCTGGCCGTTTATGTGGACCTTACAATTCTCAAACCTAATGTGTAAGTTACAGCCTACCTTGTCATAGAATCTTCGAATTATCTTTCGAATTCTCTTTTGCTGACCTTGCATTCGTCTCAGAACCAGGAGACCACGAATGGTTCTGCCGAAAATGCTGCATATTGCAAGTTTCGTTGACATTTTATGAGAGGCCGGTTTTCTCCACCCTCTCTCGTAGTCGCTGAAGAATTCCAGTACGAGCTTGGGTATCATTCGTTCCAACATGCGCCACAGCTTCCAGGTAGTTACATCCTGTTGCCCCAAACAGGCTCTTCAAGGATTGTAATTAGGCCGCCAGGCACGCTCTAGGTGGAGAAGTTGGTTCTTCCCATTCTTTGCTGTCATTTTACAGATTTGTTCTCCTTTTCTTGCTGCCGATGATTAATAGATCCCCAACGCTTCTAGGAATACTTTCCCCTGACACGGGACGAAACAGGCTTTCCAGCATGTGATGTGTTTCTTATTAGGACATTTTCAGTTTCAGTGGGACGCAGTATCTAAAACATGTTCTTAGGGGGAATGGGTTTAACGCCCCCAGTTCTCCCTGGTCCCCGGTTCACCCCTGTAGAAAGCCCGGAGACCTAACGCTTGCATGCCACTCAGTCATGTGTATGAATACATCCTGCATTTCCTGTAGAGGCAACTCTATCCAGCCGGCCGGGGTGGCCAAGCAGTTCTAGGCGCTACAGTCTGGAAGCGCCCGACCGCTACGGTCGCAGGTTCGAATCCTGCCTCGGGCATGGATGTGTGTGATGTCCTTAGGTTAGTTAGGTTTAAGTAGTTCTAAGTTCTAGGGGACTGATGACCTCAGATGTTAAGTCCCATAGTGCTCAGAGCCATTTGTTCCGTGAAATTTACGGCAATGGGGAAAGTGGTGCATATTCGTTTCATCAGATGTGGAAGTGGCTATTAAATTGAATTGTGTGCTCTGCATCCTATATCTACAGAGAACTACGCATAAAATTAACTACAGTTTATCTGTTCATTTGTTCGAGGTTTATGGCCCCTCATCAGTCTATCTCGATCCAACGTCGGTCGGCAGGCTCAGCCAAAAAACTTGATTTCTTCAACTATTTCACGGTACGAATATTATTCAATTCCCATATTCGACTTTTACACACGATCACCCAAGAATTTGTCATGCACCTATTAATTCACAAGCTTCGAACTACTCCAACTCAGGATTGTATACACTTTTGTTTCACAAAATTACTTAACATAAATATTCGATCACGAACACTAATTGATGATTCTTCTGTCACTGTCAAACTTATTAGACTTCAGCTTATTCCGCACTTCTTGTCCGCTGCTGTCATCTTTGATCCATAGCCACCGACTCACTCACTCCAGCGTCTCTAAAGTGCACAAAGTTTACCCTCAACCATTGGCACATAAACGCAACTTCCAGTTCCTTCTAGAACATCTGTGATACTACTGCCACTGGGAAAAGGCAGCAAATACCGATCATAAGCCCCTTACAAGTTCCTGGTAACCTCTTTCGTAGTCTCACCGGCCACTATATTAGTCACCCGCTTAAGAAAGCGCGCTACACTTTCTTTTATACGTTCATGAGGAATATGGTACAAGCACTCTTGTTTTCCTATAAGACAACCGCTGTGTTAACATAGCTCCAAGCAAATGTTCTTGATTTGACGGACGCACAAGGACATTATCACACCTCTCTTAGCCAGATAAATGATCTGATACTAATCCCATAGAAAATTATGTGACTCTTTGAATCAATGGGCGAAATGTAGCTGTAAACATCCTACCAGTTTGGTACTTACACAGATCATCAATGTGTAAGATTGCACTGTGAATTTGACCAAGTATTTTGATGCCCAATATTATCATTTCATATCTGCCGATTCTGCAAGAGTAAAGAATAATGAACTACCTGTTAGTATTGCATCTTCGAAGTCCAGCCGCACTGTCTCCACCAGTGAATACTTACCTGCACATACCTCTCTCTACTGCAGTGATCGTCGCGCTGCACTTCAACAGATCAGTTGTGTCTGCCATCTCTTTACACACAACCACACCTGGAAAATTCATACGACACTACCACTAAAGAGAAACTATCTCTGGTATAAGTGAACTACACACAGAGGTGACGAAAGTCACAGGATACCTCCTAATATCTATACTGCAGCAGCGCCACCTGGCATGGATTCCCCAAGTCACAGGAAGCCCCCTACGGAAATACTGATCCACGCTGCCTCTATAGCCATCCATACTCGCGACATCATTACATGTGCAGGATTTTGTTCACGTAATAACATTTCGATTATGTCCGACGTCTGGCGATCTGAGTGGCCGAACCATTCGCTCGAACTGTGCAGAATGTTCTTCAAACCAGTTGCAAAGAGCTGTGACCGGATGACATGATGCATTGTCATCCATAAAAATTCCATATCTGTTGAGAAACATTAAATATATTAATGGCTGCAAATCATCTGCAAGCAGCCAAATATAGCAACTTCCAGTCAATCGCCGATTGAGTTTGACGAGAGGATCCGGTCAACAGAGCCCACACCATTATGGAGCCACCACCAGCTTACACAGTGCCTTTTTTGTTAACAACCTGGGTCCATGTCTTCATGGGATCTGCGCGACACTCGAACGCCACCATCAGCTCTTACCATCAGGCCACGATTCTCCAGACGTCTAGGATCCAACTTATAGGGTCACAAGCCCAGCAGAGGCACTTCAAAATGACTCTGAGCACTATGGGACTTAACATCTGTCGTCATCAGTCCCCTAGAACTTAGAACTACTTAAACCTAACTAACCTAAGGACATCACACACATCCATGCCCGAGGCAGGATTCGAACCTGCGACCGTAGCAGTCGTGCGGTTCCGGACTGAACGCCTGAACCGCTAGACGGAGAGGCACTGAAGGCGATATTTTGCTTTTGGCAAACGGATACGTCGGTCGTACATATCTCATTGATTTCTGTGTTTATTTCATCCAGTGTTGATTGTCTAATGGCTCTGAGCACTATGGGACTCAACATCTTAGGTCATAAGTCCCCTAGAACTTAGAACTACTTAAACCTAACTAACCTAAGGACATCACACACCCATGCCCGAGGCCGGATTCGAACCTGCGACCGTAGCAGTCCCGCGGTTCCGGACTGCAGCGCCAGAACCGCTAGACCACCGCGGCCGGCTGTTGATTGTCTGGTAGCACTTACACCACTACGCAAAGGCCACTACTCAGTCATCAAGTGAAGGGCGTCGGCCGCTGCGTTGCCCGTGGTGAGAAATATTACCTGAAATCTGGTATCCTCGTCACACTCTTGACACTGTGAATCTGGGAGTATTGAATTCCTAAACACTTTCCTAAATGCAATGTCTCATGTGCAAAACCTGTTAATATGCATCTTGTGTTCATAATCACGTCGGACACGTTTTCACATTAATAATCTAAGTATAAATGACAGTTCGACAATGTACTACCTTTTTATACTTTGTGTACGCTGTAATATCGTCATCTATATATTTGCAGATCGCTATCACATGATGTTTGCTACCGCATTGAACTATGCAGGCCCAGTGTCCTCAAAATAAGTGGTTGTACAGTCCTCATCACACCGGAACAAATCCAAAGATGACGTCCTTTATAACTGACAGAGCTTATTCAAAAGCGATTGTGCAGTTACCAGTGGCACAAAGGCCAAGCACGAATATGTATTCACATAAGGGTTTATGAGCCATAAACCTCACAACACAGGTAATCTGTGCTGAGAAGATGCCATTTAAGTTTATTTTTTCCACGCAGGATCCATCACATCTCGCCAGGATAGTCAGGGATGCCATAAATACCCAATCTGCTAGTCTACAAGTCAACACATGTTACAAACTGGGAGTCGCGACTAAAGGGTCATCGGTGACTATAATACAAAAACAACTGAGTAGCCGCAGCTCTCTAGTAGGTCGCAGTTACCTATCTTCATACAAGGGACTAATAATTCACACACGCCATATGCTTTGTCCTTGAACTATTCACGTCTAAGTCTCAGCCATTTGTCACTAGCAGAATAAGCATTACAACAGATAATTAAAGTGCACTGCCTTCCCGACTTTACTTCTGTGACGTTGTTAGCACGATATGTGCTCAAACAAAGCTTATTGTGAGACTAAGATGGAGAGACACTTGGCGCACGTTCGTCCTGTCCAACCTCGGAGCGGCGTCTCTCTAACAATGGCCTCCCCCCACCGCTCGCGAGTCTTGGTGGCAGTGACGTTAGGCTTCATCGTTTAACGAATATTCACTCTACTTGTAATTATCTGTTTTTCCGCGACTACTCTGAACATTGCGTAATTCAATTTTGTGACTCCGCTACATGACGTTTTCATAAGATGTACGGTGGACTCTTTTGCTTCCAGCTGCGTCCGCTTACGGACCGTCCTCCTGAACCAAATGGAAGGGGTGTCCGCCCCCGAGAACTGCACCTTAACTTTTACGTCGTGTCCCTTCTCTGTATCCCAACACCTGCTTTTACCCCTTTCAGCCGCCACTGGCCCTGTCGGCCACGCTGACTGGCGATAATCAGAGGCCACTATCCGTGTCTGCCCCTACTGTGCTAACTGGCATCTTCGCTTTCTAGCTACCTGTGTATCAGTTACGATAGGCTTCTATTAATTAATTGTTATCTCCACTCTAGGTACTTGATCAGTATGGTGGTTTCACCATTATTCTTATAACGAAATTCTGCATCATTTATCAGGACTTATTGTTATTTACGTTTCTGAATTCTTGTGCTTCAGTGCACAAGTTTTTAATCATCAGCTTGAATTTGCGCAGTGTTATCGCAGTACACTGCCATATCTCAAATGTAGCATACCTGAATAAACTTGGGGATGCTCTTCCAAAAGGACTATATCTCCCAGGGTAGACAAATCTTTTGTTCAGTGTTCCTACTTCCTGAAATTTCATATAATGTCTCCTTATTACCTTTCTTACACTCCTTGGATGAAAATTGTAGAGAGACGGGTTTAGTTGCGGGATTTAAGCCTATGAGCCTTTGGCGCATGAACACTGTGTGCCACACAGGGACTGACGCTTGGTAATTTCCGTTTAACGTGTAAGGATTCAGAAGACACAATATTTTAGTAAGATTCCTAGATGGTCCTCTGTGAAGCTTGGATGAACTGATGTATTAGCTGACTAACGCCTTAGCTCGGTTCCTGCTCGACTATCACTGAGTGTTGAAGATTTTCATAACGCTAGTGATGGATTAAGAATTATTCCTTTATACTGTGAGAAATGGAAACATAAATACAGAATAAAAATGACAGGAATGTGTAAGTACTTAGAACACTATCTGGTACGTCAATTTAAAACTAATTTATACATCTACATCAAATTTCTGTTTGTATTTGTGTTTCCAGACGTTACTTCTGTTATCTATACGCTAAGATACATTTTTTGCTACTTTATGGACGGGACATATCGCGAAACAGCTGCAAAGTGGGTAGCGAGGTGGCTTGTTAGTCGTCACATAGAGACCAATACTCACGAGGACTGAAAGAATTTAGCAATATTTGGTCTAAGTGACGTGGTTTTTGACGTCAGAACAGGTAATAATTGTGTAAACATTTTTAGTCTCCGGTATCAATATCTTGTCTTCAAGAATTTATTTATTATTTGATGTATTAAAAACAAATTTCTCGGTTTTAGCTACTTTCCAACGGTAAAGCGTAATTTTCTCACTTTGATATGGACTTGAAGAATCCAGCAAGCAATAGAAGTACGTATGAAACTCTCATATAATACTACTTACCGTACTGAAACTGTGCTCTCTCCAGTGGCAGATCATGGGTGCTATCATGAGTGTTGAAACTGAAATTTACTGACACCGAACCAAACGAAAATGGTAACCTATATGGAAATTTCCTCCAAGTACTCAACGTGCTGCCTTGAATTAGTTATATGCCATTAGCTCTCGGGAAAAAGTGCATCAGAAAATTACTTACCACTCCTTCTTTCATTGCAATATTCAATGATGCCTTGTAACTGATCGTTGTCAAACCTACTGAGATGGACTTGTTGACGTCAGTATATATATATATGAAATCTATTTATGAACTAAACATTCACAGAAGCTTCAAAACTGTCAATTGTAGTGTGAAATCGTGTGCATTTGAAGAGTTTGAAAAGTGCAGTGGGCGATTAAGAATCATATTTTATCTCGGTGATTGTCCATTTACATTTTATCTGATAAACTGAAACATGAATACACAGCAAAGATCATAGGAATGTGTAAGGAGTTAAAAGAGACGTTGTCACGCATCTTTAAAATGAATTTGTGATCGTAGTTGTGCCGAGAGCCATTACCCCTGTTATGTGTACAATAAACGGATCATATTTTCAAATAAACTCGCAGTTTGTAGCGATCGGATCGTGTAGTCATCCTACAGGGGCCAAATGAGTCTCACGAGGACCAGAGGATTCAGCATTATTTGCTCTCAGTAAAGTGGAGTTTCGATTTCAGAATAGGTGTACCTGTATAAAGATTTTTGGTCAGCGTTGTTAATTCCTTGCCTTCAAAAATTCAATGTAATGAAGCGAAGTTTCACTGGTTTTAGTAATTGTACAGTACTAAACATCAAAGCAATTTCGCTTCAATATGGACTCTGAGAAAAAACCCAACAGCAGGAGTAAACAGGCGCAAGGCTTCTTCGGTCTGCAGCTAAGGCACTCTGCTGCGTACATTACTGAAACTTTATTCTCTTCAGTGACGGATGATGAAGGATGACGTGACGACTGAGTGTTGAGAAGGAAGTTAACTGAAACTGAACCATGTGAAAATGGTAAATCGATACGAATATCTTCTCAAAGAAGAATATTGTAATGGTTTCACCTCGGCTGTTTTTACACGCATTTTGTTTATTTAATTTAGCTCGATTGACCAATACCTGCCTTAGAAGCCATTCTAGAGTCCTGAAAGTGCCAACATGTAATATATACTGTTAATTAGCAGCGGACACGACAGTTCTGAAGGCGAGCACATACATATTCAAGTGTGAAATTTAGGTAGAATGCTTACTGAAAACAGTTTTTAGACATCATAGAAACTATTGTCACGTTCTGAGACACTGCATGTGCTAACTTTCGTAGTCGGTTTTTAAGTGTGTCTGCTACAGAGTGAGTATAGAGCGGTAGAGTCTTACAGGGTGGTGAGCCGTTGCGGCACCAGTTCACTTTATCTCTGTCTTTCCAGTACCTTCTTTGACTGACGCTCCGATAGGCGGCGTGAATTTATTTTCAGCTTTCGTAGATGGTCACTGGCTCAGAGAGTTGGAATAAGGCCGGCAGTGGGTTGTGAGGTGAGAGCGGGCAGAAACGGCGCAGCTTAAGGGTAGCAAGTGTCTGTTATCTTGCGCAAAGGTTCCTTCGGCCGTTAGTCTCTTAGGGCCGAGATGGACTTGTCAATCTTTGGGTAGTGGCAATCACACTGTTGTATCGACGGTGTCCTCCTCCGGCCTTCAGTGTATTTGCACTTGCCTGTTTATCCATGCAGTGCGGAGGTGAACGCTTACAGTTTTCACCTCATCGTTTTCGAGTATCCAAAGACCATTTCTGGAAAATTTTGTGGTCGGTATTGCTCGCGTCTGATATCTGTGGTTCTGCTGTTTGTGGCTTATGGATCACTGGAACATTTTAATTTATTGTGATTAATCATGCCCTCAATCATGTTGAACCTTCGCATTTATTTTACTAGTGGAAATTTTGGGTGTGAATTGATGACTGTCCCTACGTTGGCAATAAAATGTACCACAGACCTTTACTTTCTTTGGATAACCAACGCCATAAGCCGTGCAACACTTTGAAATTCAGTGGTTTCCTATTGAAGTGAAATTTGTAACTCTACCTTTAGGGGAATACCCCCTATTAATACGTGTCTTTTGAGCCGGCCGGAGTGGCCGAGCGGTTAAAGGCGCTACAGTCTGGAACCGCACGACCGCTACGGTCGCAGGTTCGAATCCTGCCTCGGGCATGGATGTGTGTGATGTCCTTAGGTTAGTTAGGTTTAAGTAGTTCTAAGTTCTAGGGGACTTATGACCACCGCAGTTGAGTCCCATAGTGCTCAGAGCCATTTGAACCATTTGTCTTTTGAAGCTAAGTTCTAGATGGTCGTCAAGCCTGAGGACTCATTCAAGGAGACACTGTTTGTAACGCGTTGTTACTAAGTATTCCTTTGGAGGGGTAAGCTTAGTCATTTATTTGTTGTATATGTTTGAATGTTCAAATGTGTGTGAATTGCCGGCCGCGGTGGTCTCGCGGTTCTAGGCGCGCAGTCCGGAACCGTGCGACTGCTACGGTCGCAGGTTCGAATCCTGCCTCGGGCATGGATGTGTGTAATGTCCTTAGGTTGGTTAGGTTTAAGTAGTTCTAAGTTCTAGGGGACTGATAACCACAGCAGTTGAGTCCCATAGTGCTCAGAGCCATTTGAACCATTTTGTGTGTGAATTCCTATCGGACCAAACTGCTGAGGTCATCGGTCCCTAGACTTACACTCTACTTAAGCTAACTTGTGCTAAGAACAACACGCACACCCATGCCCCAGGGAGGACTCGAACCTCCGGAGGGAGTGGTCGCGCAGTCAGTGACAAGGTGCCTCTAACCGCACGGCCACTCCTTGCGGCGTACATGTTTGATTCAAATAGCCACATGGTCATGCAGTTTGGGTATAAAGCTTACCTGCATTGTTTGGGGAGACGTTAATTATTATATTTTTATAATTCCTTACCAGTGATTTAAGATCAGTTTCCTTTGGGCAGTTTTTTGGGAGTAATATTTACTACCTTTTTCAGGACAGGCTTTTTATGCTTATAGCCGTGATCTCTAAGATGGTGGAGATTGTGGTTCATGTAATTTGTATTTCTATAGCCTATCTCTCACCTGTGTGGTATTCATTATTTGTGAAGCGCCAGCCCGACATCTCGGCGGATGCCGGTAGCGAGGGCCTGTTGCTGTTGCGCCCCTGCACGTGCCATTCGGCTGTGTTTGGAGCGTGTCCATTACTGCTAAAAGTTTCGCCTTTCCCTTCTCAAGGCCCTGATGTACTTGCTTTAACTTGTAAATATTCTGCATAAAGGCCTACACGTGAGCGATTTTGTAATTAAATTTTGAGGTAGTTCCTTTGCCTCTCAGATATTTGCGAATATACTTGGTGTTCTGAGGAAACTTTTAATGTAATTTCCGTTCTGATTGCCACTTCTTAGATTCTGTTTTTAATTATAACTCACTATTCTCTGCTTGAGCGTAATTTGTCATTGTGTCCGTTTATGGATGTAAGAAAATTGTGAGATCTGACATGTTTGGATGTTTATTCTAAAGTGATAGTTCTTAATAACTGTGACTGTTTATGAAGACCGTGCAAGACTTGTGTTTTACTTACTTTCTGTTTAAAAGAGGTTTTATTATGATTTATTTTTTTTTTACTTGTTGCTGGCACTGATTCCTTGAGAGTTAAGTTATGTTAGTCTGTGGTTAAAATTTAAAAAGACTTATTTTCATTTACCAATCTCTTATGATCAGAGATATTTGGTTGTTATTATATTTTATGTTTCTGCTATCGTGTGCACAGTAAATAAATGTGGTTATTTAAAGGGCAAATAATGCAAGAATTGTGGATCACCCTTACATATGATTCTTTTCTTATCTCAAACTGCACCTTGCGGTTACAGGTGGGTCAGATGTAATCTGAAGCATTAATATCATTTTTATGAAGGTCAGCTTGCAATTTCACTAAGTTTTCATGGTGTATTCCGAATACTTTTTGTGCAGGTGAAATAATATTAAGGTAGAATGGATTAGTGGATTTATTAATATTTTCGTAGTAACTAAGTTACTTGGATTCTCGGACTGAGTTACTGTGGTTACATGAGGCAATTTATTTCAGTATGGGAAGATTGTTTGATATATTGAACCAATGTGGAGTGTATATTAACCGAATTCTTGCTTGAGTTTCTGTTATATTCTTTTGTGGTGGTATACAGATATTCATGTGAGACGATGAGCCATTATTTCTTCATTGTCTCTGATTTCACTCTTAATTATTACATTTCGTGTGAAACAGTAAGGCAGTAGTGAATAATATTTCTTAGTACCTTATAGCATGGATAATTTATATTTATTACGTTGTTTTATGAAATTTAATTCAGGATTTATTGTAAGAGCATACCACTTATTTACAATAGGAATGGATACAGATACATGAGCATACTTCACGTCAGCAATGATAATTTTTGCTGTACGAACAGGGATTAAGGTGTGTAGATGATTAGCAACTTCATGAGGAACAAAGTTCAAGTTTTACACCACTGTATGACGATTTATGCATGATACTGAGGTTGTTTATGGCAACACAGGAAGTTAGCATCTCTGATACAAAATAGTAAATGAAAGCTGATACTATTGAACTAATAGAGCTGATGAAGGCTCTTAAAAATAATTAAAAGACCAAGTGAGGACTACTACTAAACAGATGAAGACTAACTACGCAATATAAGGATAAAAATTTAAATAGATGGGCACTCTTCTTAAGGAATCGATAGAAGGTATAGGCAAGCAAACAAAGAATAAAACTTGAATAAAAAGACCAGAAACGAGATAGAACATAAGATCACAGTTGTTCAAGGTCATATGGCTGAACCTGCAGAGTTCGCAGCACAAGTAGACCAAGAAAGTTGAAAGGACAGTGTGAGTCAGGTTTCTCTACAGTAAATGAACAAATTAAAGTGACTGGAAAGGAACAGAATTTGTCAGTGAGAGAAACTGAATTAACAAGAAGTAAGAAAGAGGTGAAGAAAATGGTAGACGGATTTGGAGCTATTGTACTTAATTTATCTGAAAGTAAGAAAGGTAATTCGAAATGTGCAGCAGCTGCCAAGCATGGAACGTGAAAAAATGTCAGGTCATTAATGATGGTTAAGGAAAGCGTATCTCCGATCACTAATAAATGCAAAACAATAATTGATTCTTTTTCGTCTGATAATGTCGACAAATGTGGTAGTGTGGTACTTGTGCGACTTTATGACTTGAAGGCGACTGATTTTCCTGAAGTTCTACTCAATGACCCGTAAAAAATAATTCTGAATGAGGGTGTAAACAATTTGGATGTTTGAAGTCAAAGGTACACTAGTCTCCAAATTAAATCAACAAACGGAAATTTTGCAAGGTTGCTTTTATTTTGCCACAAAACAGTATAAACAGGTGACGGTAAAGCAGAAACTGTGAAGAATATAGTAATAATCAAGTGCAACATGCATAAAGGTAGACTAAAATGTTCTTCGTTTTTCCCCACTTAACGGGTTTGCACCCACTTTCTGACAACTTGTTAATGTGCTCAGTATGGGGTGTGATCATCTGTGGCACAGATGCAAGCCTGACATCGACGGGAAATCCTGTGAATGATGTCACTAATCTCATGTTGGGGCAATAACGCCCATTCTCCCTGCAGAGCTGCTCACAAGTCTTGGACAGTGGTTGGTGGATGCTGACGTGATAATTCGTCTCTCTAGTGCATCCCGGACATGCCATATGGGGTTCAAATCGGGAGAGCGAACCAACCGCACCATGCGTACAACATATTCCATTTCCAAAAAAACATCAACCACCCGTGCTCTAGGAGGTCGAGCTTTATCGTCCATCAGTATGAAGTCTTGGCTCACAGCACCTCGCAACAACCATTCATAAGATCCCAAGATCTCCTCACGGTTGCTGACAGCAATTAAATCTTGCTGATTCACCTGTACAGTTTCATGAAGAGGTGTTCGAGATGTCAACATAATCCCTGCCCACGCCGTAAAAAATCTTCCTCGATATGCGTCTCTGTCCACAACGTTTGGTTCCCAAAAACGTGTTCCACGTGGTCTCCAGATGTGAATCTGTCGAGAATAACTCTCTAGTCAAAATCAGGACTCATTTGTGAAAATAACACTGTCCCACCATCCGACTGTCCCGGTGGCATGTTGATACCTCCACTCTAGACGTGTAGGCACGCCAAAGGTAAAAAGAAAACAAGTCTCCAACAATAAAGGCCACTCATTCTGTTGAAGTCCTCTGTACACCGTTTGACTCAATACAACACGTCCAGGACATGTTCCACATCCACGAGGATCTCCTCAGCACGGATCTATGGAACGAAAAACTAATCTAGTCTAATCTAATCTAATCTAATGCTCCGAGGTCGGATGCCTGTTGCAGTGCAGTACAAAGGTGGTACCATCGTGCCCTTAACAGTCAAATAACGGTCCACTCTTACTGATACACACGTCGTCAGTCCTGTCTTGGTCTCCAGGATACAATTTTGGTCTCTATAAACTGTCGCCTCATCCGAGAAACAACAAAACGTTTCACATTAAGCCAGCGGGTCACGTCAATTTACGACTCTCCTGCTTCCATTCCTCCTATGGCCCTCCACAGCAGAGAGTCTGTAGGCGTCTTCTCTGTGCCATACCACACCACCTGTGACTGTGTACACGGCGATTGTGGATGTGGGACTACCCTGCAAACACTACCGCGCTTGATAGGTGCCCGACGTCATTGATGGCGTGGTTACCTGTTGATCGGAATGCCATCCTCCGTGCAGAACGCGGTCGTACTGACATCTGTTAACAGTTTGTATGATTATATCGTGAATCACACACAGGACGGGGAAATAGCAGTTTGTTGCTTTCATTTTGGACAACAGTGTAGATGACTTTCCACAGTTACTACTACTTGATTTACTTGATATGTTGTCATAATTGCACGGTACAGAGCCCAACTGGAAAAAATTTAGGCATAAATTTGATGCCTTTTGCAACAAGGTAAGTGAAAATTTCATTGTGAGAGTGAGGTATCACCTCATTTTCTGGTACGACTCTGTCTTGTGTGGAGTATTCAGTGTTTATGTTTGTGTAATAGCTGACAGTTTTTCATGTGGCCAGACAGCGCCCATATGTTCTCTTTTGTATATCTTCTTTTGGATTGTTGATAGGTCATGTGTCATGTGTTTTTAACAAGTTTTCCTCTTTGTGAAAGGTACATGTTAGATGAGAATTGTTTACTTTTATATTCATAACTTTTTATGTTGGTGTAGCAATTTTCATATTTTTGTGTGTTCCTGGCTAGATGCATAAATAGATGAGGCAGTAGTTTGAAGGAGACAAGGACTCAATATCTGTATGTTGACTAAAGTGTTCTTTAGAAGAAGACTGATACGTCTTTGAACAAATCTTGTAGAGCAGAAATTGAAACTTCCTTTGATGTCATATAGTAGTTCGAGCTGCGCAGTCTTTCACGAGAATGGAGAAGTATCCAAAAATGAAATACTAGAAGAAAAACTGAACTGGATTAACTTAAATGAATTATTTGGCGAAGACAGGAAGGATGCACGTAAGGAACTTTTCCACAGTATGTCAGCTAACAATAATATAATATATGCGATACGTGATATACTCTTATTTAAGGAAGTACTCAGAACTCTCCTTGCACCTTTGATAAGTTCTACTAGAAAAGTAAATATTTGATTACTTACATATAAAAGACCAGCATATGGCTAACACATATCGCATTTATGGGTGCGTAATTAGTTACTTAACAGTTTGAGACGTTTTCTCCTCGTACACTGTTTTAAGAACTGAAGTAATGCTTTTTCTTTAATTGTTTCATTGACGTACACTTAAAACAACAGTGGCAAAAAGCTGCGAACCATTATTACTACTCTGTAAAACGAAATTGAATTTTCGATTTTTCCATCACTTTTGTGGACTACAGCTCTTTAAGTTTGTTGTAATCTGCTTTCTTCCCCGATTTCATAGATTATTATTCCCTTTGACAGAGGAGTAAGATTTCAGTTAGGCTGCAAATGTCACTAAACGGTTTGTTCTTTTTTTTCCCTTCTTCCTTACTTCGCACAGCGCCATTTAGAATCTATTCTCTGGTATTAACAGTTTATATGGAATAGACTCTAATGAGCAAAACTTAGGGATGAAAGTAACTTTCGCATGACGTGTCACAGCCACACTGCTCGGTGAAACTTGGACCATTCATAGAAAGAACTTTTACATGTATACTATAGAAGGTAATGCAGGAAATACGCAATTATTCAAAGACAATAATTACCCTGAAGTTATCGCGATTTATGATGGTCACCTGGACATTACACAAGGAGAGACATCGTTTATAGTAGCGTGTGTGATCATCACGGACGGCAGAGCATGCTATGCTGCGAGCTCCCTTGCTGGCAAGAAGAATCGTAAGGAGTGCTTGTCGGAGGGCGTTCCATTCTCCCACCAGCACGGCTGACCACTGCTGGATGGTCGTTGTTGCACGTGGACGTGCTGAAATATGTCCCACCAACATATCCCACACGTGATCGATGGGATTTAATCATGGGGAACGAAGAGGTTAGTCCATTGCCCAAAAACCTTCTCGTTCCAAGAGACCCTCCATTTGCGCTGTGTGATGTGGTCGCCCAAATCATCAATAAAAGTTAAGCAGGGACCCAGTGCATCCCAGAAATGACGCAGCTGGGGATGTAGTACAGTGTCACAATAACATTGACCGGTGAGGTACCGGTTTGAAGATTTGGAGGTCAGCAGGCTCAAACAGCATTGTGACACCGCACACCATAAGACCTTCGCGTAGTCATTCGGGAAAATGCGAGACTTGGCAGTGAAATGGTTGGGAATTTGTAAGGGCGCCGATAACCACGCCGTTGAGCTCCCCACAAACCACAATCTTCATCATTATTGCCATAAGAAGTGGACTATGAAAGCGATCATGTTTGACAATGATGGATATCCATCCACAACAGGAGCGGTAGGAACACGCAATGCACCCAGGAAGATTGTCGATCGTGGTCATTTTGGTGGTCCAGATGCTATCGTGTGGAAAAGCGTGTTCGTCTTTTTCATTTCTATTGGTGGCAATTAGAGACCGCATCGAACAGCGCAGGTGAAGCAGCTCATGGAACAAGATGATATTCTGCAAAAGGACGGCCTGCCCTTCCCGTTTCCACGATTTAAATCCTTGGGATGCGTTGAGGAGACGTATCGCAGCACGTCCACATGCACCAACGACCATCTAGCAATTGTCAACCACGATGGTGGAGGAATGGAACGCCTTACCACAAGAACTTCTTACCAACCTTGCGACCAGTATGGGAGCACTTTGCAGAGCATACATTGCCGTCCGAGGTCATCACACGCCCTACTCAGTGACTTTAATGCGCATCATCCCTTTGGGGTTCTCCCATGACCTGTCAGAGAGGTGTCCTCTTGGCTGACCGTCTTAACTAACTTAACCTCTTCTGCCTTAGCAACAGAGCACCCTTTGTGACCCTTCCCACACCTTTCTCATTGGCACCTATCCCTCAAATGTTCAAATGTGTGTGAGTTCTTAAGGGACCAAACTGCTGTGGTCATCGGTCCCTAGACTTACACACTACTTAAACTAACTTAAACTAACCTATGCTAAGGAAAACACAGACACCCATGCCCGAGGGAGGACCCGTACCTCCGGCGGAGGGGCCACGCAGTCAGTGACATGGCGCCTCTGAGCCCGCGGCCACTCTTCGCGGCGGACCTATCCCCGTGCACTACGCAGCTTGCCCCTCGTGTTGAGTGGACCGTTCTTTCTGACACCTAATCGAGCGTCCATTTCCCGTGTGCTATCCGTTTGCTGACTCCTACCCCATCTGCGTGCACGCCCAAATGGCAGCTTCCTAAGGCTGACTGGCAGCTCTACTCCTCCCTGGCGACCTCTGAAGACCAAGATTTCCCCAGTTGTAATGACCAGGTGAAATATTTCACAAATGTTATCCTTACTGCTGAAGAACGATCCATGCCCCACACTTCCTCCGTACCACGTTGTGCCCCAGTCCCTTGGTGGACTCAGGCATGCCGCGATGCAATTCGCGCACGGAGACGTACTCTCCGCGTTTTTAACCGCCATTCTACGATGGAAAACTGCATTCATTATAAACACAAGCGCGCAAAATGTCGTCGCGTTCTTCGGGATAGCAAAAGAGCTAGCTGGATTTCATTCACTACTTCTTTTAACAGTTCCACCCCTTCATCTGTCGTGTGGGCCAACTTCCGACGGCTCTCTGGGACCAAGATCCATTCCCCATTTTCCGGCCGACAGCATCTGACGATGTCATCGTGGATCCTGTTGCTCTCTCCAACACCTCGGGCCGCTATTTTGCGGACGTTTCGAGCTCTTCCTGCTATCATCCTGCCTTCCTCCATCGGAGACGAGCAGAGGAGGTTCGGGCGATACCCTTCTCTTCTTCGAATCGTGAGTACTACAATGCCACCTTTATTATGAGGGAGCTAGATCATGCTCTCAGTTCATCGCAATTGTCCGCCCCCAGGACCAGACGGCGTCCACATTCAGATGTTCCAGCACCTGTCTCTTGCGGGCAAGTACTTTCTGCTTAACACGTACAACAGCATCTGGGCTGAGAGCACATATCCCGGACGTTGGCGTGAAGCCGCGCATACCCATACGTAAGCCCGGTAAGGACGAAAACCATCCTTCTAGCTACCGCCCCACCACTCTTACCACCTGAGTTTGCAAGGTGATGGAACGTATGGATCATGGCCGTCTAGTATGGTGGGTCGAGTCTCGCAATTTACTGGCGAATGCACTGTGAGGATTTCGAGCGCCGCGTTCCGCAGTTGACCATCTCGTTACTTTGTCCATTCATGTCATGAATGGTTTTCTGCGAAAATCACAGACTGTGGCCGTGTTTTCGATTTGGAGAAGGCCTACGACACCTGCTGGAGAACTGGTATCGTCCGTACTCTTTACACGTGGGGCTTCCGTGGCCGCCTGCCTTGTTCCCTTCACGCATTTTTAAAAGATTGAGTTTTCGCAGTTCGTGTGAGTTTTGCCTTGTCGGACACCTTTATCCAGGAAAACGATGTGCCTCAGAGTTCCGTTCTGAGCTTCGTGCTATTTGCTATCCCCATTAACCATATAATGGCCTGTCTCCTGCCGGGCATCTCCTGCTCCCTTTTTGTCGATGATTTTGCCATCTGTTGCAGTTCTCCACGGACCTGTCTCACTGAGCGGCGTCTTCAGCGAAGTCTTGACAGTCTTTACTCCCGGAGCATCGACAATGGCTTTCGTTTTTTCACTGACAAAACCGTCTCTATGAATCACTGGCAGCGCAAATGGTTTCTGCTGTCATCTTTACATCTTGGGCCTCTTGCCCTTTCGTTCATTGAAACCACGAAATTCCTGGAACTCATACTCGATAGGGAACTCTCTTGGTCCTCCCATGTCTTTCCTGGCAGCCCGCTGTACTGCCGAGTGTCCTACGTGTCCTCAATGGTACTTCCTGGTGTGCTAATCGAATCACCCTCCTCCGTCTGCACCGGTTCCTTGTCCGTTCGAAACTCAATTATGGGTACTTTGTTTATGCGTCTGCACGACAATCCCTCTCACGTCATCTCAACACAATCCACCATCGTCTCATCCTTTTGGCCATGGGCGCCTTTTACAGTAGCCTAGTTGAGAGTCTGTGTGCTGAAGCTGCTGAACTACCACTGTCCTACTGCCGTGGCTTTCTCCTCAGCAGGTATGTTTGCCGTTTGTCTGTCGTGCGTGGCCGCTCATCCTATGCCTCCTTCTTCGAAGATTCCTTTGATCGTCAGTACGGGGCGCGTCCCTCTTTTCTGTTACCTCCAGGAGTCCGCTTTCAGCTCTTGCTACGGCTGCTTAACTTCACACTACCTGCAGCTTCCTCAGTAGGTGGAACCCTTCACCACCTTGGCTTCGTGAAGCGGCCCGTGTTAATTTTGCCCTTCATTCGCTTCCTAAGGACACTACTCCAGCCTCGGTTTATTGCCTTCAGTGTCACGACCTATGCATGGAACTTTGCGATACTACCTTTGCATACGCTGATGGCTATCGGACTGACGGTGGGGTCGGGTGTGCGTTCGTCATTGGCACCCGTGTCTTCCTATATCGAATTCCGACAAACTGCTCAGTATTAATAGCCGAGCTCTTCGCCCATTATCAGGCCACGGAATACATCCGGCGACACACTCTATTCAGTTCGGTCCTCTGCTTAGACTCACTCATTGCCCTTCAAAGTGTAAGTACGCTATATACCAACCATCCCTTAGTGTAGCTGGTCCAGGAAAACTATCACTTACTGACTCTTGGTGGAGCCAATGTGATGCTTCTGTGGGTTCCTTGTAATGTCGTTCTGCCACGAAACGAGGCTGCTGACGCTGCTGCCAAGGCTGCAGTCCTCGTACCTTAGCCCGAGAGTTCGTATGTTCCATCCGATGATGTCTGCCAGGAAGTGTTGTCCCTTTGGCATCGCCAATGATCCTCCCTTTACGGGAATTATCTCAGGATTATTAAGCCTCTCCCAGCGGCTTGGACGACCTCCTCTCGGCCCTCCTGCCGCGAGGAGGTCATTTTAACTAGGCTGCGTATTGGCACTGCCTTTTTAGCCATCGTCATTTGATAAGTGGCGCTGCCCCACCAATCTGTACACATTGTGCCCAAGTTTTAAATGTCCGCCACTTCCTCATGGAATGTCCGTGTTTTAACCGTTTACGTTCCCCCTTGGGTTTGCCGTCTGAGTTACCGGCCGTTTTAGCACATGACGCACGGCCTGTTTTTAGCTGTATTCTATTATGTTAATAGGGACTGACGTATAGCTGTTTTTTCACTCCTCTCTGTATTCGTGTTCTGTAGTTTTGACTTGGGCGCGTATGACTGCAGTTTTTTTGCGCCCTAAAGCAAAACAAAACCAAACCAACAAACCCTATTAAGGACCATGTACTGCCTTCTGTAGCGTTCTTGGAACCATTATCGATCACTGAAACTTCAGTGTCATAATTGTCTGTGAATGAAAGGATCATTTCTGTTTGTTTTATTGTGTCTTTCTTTCATTTACCTTCTGCATTGTACTGTACTACACTGTAGCAGTTTGTGATATGTAGGATCCAAGTTCCGTCCAGCTATGTTACTTTACAGTGTCACATCATGCGAAAGTTACTTCTGTCCTCAAGTTTTCTACTCCAGTGTACACTGAAGGGCCAAAATGTTTTTACCACCACCCATCGCGAGTCTGAGTGCCGCTTGCTACGTTACAGCCCCGACACGTGTGAAGGAAGGTGCACACGTGGAGCAACGATTGGCGCACCAAACGGAGAAATACACTGACATAAGCGGCACTGAGAAATAATGGGTTATGGTGGTCCGTCGTCTGGGAG
This sequence comes from Schistocerca nitens, assembly GCF_023898315.1. Taxonomy (NCBI): domain Eukaryota; kingdom Metazoa; phylum Arthropoda; class Insecta; order Orthoptera; family Acrididae; genus Schistocerca; species Schistocerca nitens. Next base: position 588,833,748 of record NC_064618.1, read on the forward strand.
CGAGTATCTCGGAAATGGCGAAACTGGTCGTGAGCATCAATAGAGAATGGTTGTAGGTGTTTACCAAAAGTAGGCGATAAGTTCCTGGAAGTCGAAGCCTCATCAAAGTGAACGATGGAGGCTTGCTGTCTCTGTGAAGGAGGATAGGAGACGATATGTGGCAGATTTGAGCTCAGAGTACAACGCTGGTGCCGATATTAGTATTTTGGAGCACACCGTTCAACACGTATTTTTGAACTTGACTGCGTAGCAGACTACGCGTACGTTTTGCCATGTTGGCGCAACAACTTTGTCAATTACGGTTTCAGTAGGCACCGAATCACGAAGACTGGCTGTGGATCACTGGAAACGCGTCACGAAAACGTAAAATTTACCATTCTTCTTATAGAAGATTGACCAAGAATTATACTGGAAATACCATGTAACTAATCTCTCGCAGAAACTCTGTTGTGTATGTTTTGCTCTGACCAAAATTTAAACTGGACCACGTAAATAATCTCTCCCAGAAACTCAGTACTGCATGTTTTGCTCTGAGAATTATTTGGAATTTTTGCTCTCCAGATGTTGGTAGAGAGACTAATTTTGGTTATCTCTCGTCCCTTGTAGCTTATGAAATAGTTTTCTGGAATAAAATTAGTAGTCGATTAAACGACATTTTTACAGTACAGATGAGGGCTATTCGAATCTAGTCATATAGCTCGACTGTGGCTCTTTGCAAGTCCCTATTTGAAAAATTATTTTTGCTTTCTATTCCCTGTTTGTACGTACAGAAATGTGTGTTGATGACAAGAGCTAGACTTATGACCTGGTAACCAACTCTGATTACCACACCTACAATACTCAGAACCATAGCTTACTCAACATAGAACAAGTCAGAACAATCCGCACTCAAAGACAAGTGAGCCATTTTGTGCCATTCTTTATAATGCGCTCCTAACAAACATAAAGAGGTTGGAGATGGAAACAGCATTTAGATCAGAATTAAAATCATTTCTTGTTGGGAAGTGTTTCTACAGACTAAGTGATTATATGAGCTCATGGGATCAACGGGCCTTGAAATATCGCCGCGCGGGATTAGCCGAGCGGTCTAAGGGGCTGCAGTCATGGACTGTGCTGCTGATCCCGGCGGAGGTTCGAGTCCTGCCTCGGGCATGGGTGTTTGTGTTTGTCCTTAGGATAATTTAGGTTAAGCACTGTGGAACACGTTAGGCAATACTAACCTTACGACTTATCTTAGAAGCTAGATTAAGAAAAGGCAAACCTAGGTTTCTAGCATTTGTAGACTTAGAGAAAGCTTTTGACAATGTTAACTGGAATACTCTCCTTCAAATTCTGAAGGTGGCAGGGGTAAAATACAGGGAGCGGAAGGCTATTTACAATTTGTACAGAAACCAGATGGCAGTTATAAGAGTCGAGGGGCATGAAAGGGAAGCAGTGGTTGGGAAAGGAGTGAGACAGGGTTGTAGCCTCTCCCCGATGTTATTCAATCTGTATATTGAGCAAGCAGTAAAGGAAACAAAAGAAAAATTCGGAGTAGGTATTAAAATTCATGGAGAAGAAGTAAAAACTTGGAGGTTTGCCGATGACATTGTAATTCTATCAGAGACAGCAATGGACTTGGAAGAGCAGTTGAACGGAATGGACAGTGTCTTGAAAGGAGGATATAAGATGAACATCAACAAAAGCAAAACGAGGATAATGGAATGTAGTCAAATTAAATCTGGTGATGCTGAGGGAATTAGATTAGGAAATGAGACACTTAAAGTAGTAAAGGAGTTTTGCTATTTAGGGAGTAAAATAACTGATGATGGTCGAAGTAGAGAGGATATAAAATGTAGACTGGCAATGGCAAGGAAATCGTTTCTGAAGAAGAGAAATTTGTTAACATCGAGTATAGATTTAAGTGGCAGGAAGTCGTTTCTGAAAGTATTTGTATGGAGTGTAGCCACGTATGGAAGTGAAACATGGACGATAACTAGTTTGGACAAGAAGAGAATAGAAGCTTTCGAAATGTGGTGCAACAGAAGAATGCTGAAGATAATGTGGGTAGATCACGTAACTAATGAGGAGGTACTGAATAGGATTGGGGAGAAGAGAAGTTTGTGGCACAACTTGACTAGAAGAAGGGATCGGTTGGTAGGACATGTTTTGAGGCATCAAGGGATCACACATTTAGCATTGGAGGGCAGCGTGGAGGGTAAAAATCGTAGAGGGAGACCAAGAGATGAATACACTAAGCAGATTCAGAAGGATGTAGGTTGCAGTAGGTACTGGGAGATGAAGAAGCTTGCACAGGATAGAGTAGCATGGACAGCTGCATCAAACCAGTCTCAGGACTGAAGACCACAACAACAACAAGCAGTGTGTAAGCTTAGGGACTGATGACCTTAGCAGTTAAGTCTTATAAGATTTCACACACATTTTAACATTTTTTGAGTTATCGTTGGATTCTTTTCATTCTGTTAACTGATGTACCATCAATGCGGTGTTTATCTCTGCAAAGAATATTTCTGCTCTTGGTCTTCTGTTACCTGTGTTCCGGATACAATGTGTCACACCTTTGCTGAGGAAGGATTTGATGACAACCTAATTGTGATGATTCTAGTATCGGCGGGTTTTGTGTACTTGTGAGAACCTTTTAACAGTACTATATAATGTGATCTTGTGTTCTATTTTTAGGGGTATTTTAAATCAGAGTTCCATGTTTTTTATACGTCATTCATTGTCATATTGTGCATTTTGTACTTGAATGCACTGTCATGTAATTTGTTTGTGTGTTTTTGCTCTTTCAATAGTGTTTTTGTTTTCAAAACATATTTTGTTTTGTTTACTTATTATGAATGTTGTTCTCACAATATAAACGACGTATTTTGTTATTCCTCTTCCAATCATGTACCGAGTGAGGTGTCTCCTCTAGCCTTACTGTACTGGACTCGCATTCGAGAGGACTAGGATTTGTTCCCCGTCCAACCATCCTGACTTCCATTCTCTATGATTTCCCCTTGTCGCAAAAGCTAATGTTGAGATGGTTCGTTTGTTTAGGCCAAGGATGATGTCCTTCCCTATCCTCACCTTATCCTGTTCTGTTTTGTAGTGTTTTATATGTATATGTGCATTCTACTTGTTTCTGACATGTCAGATACTATTCTACCCTCTCGTTTATGGACGGATAAATAAGTAGATACGCCATCATCCAGATGAACGGGTGCTAGAAACGTTCACTGTGCCACCAACAAAGGCCGGCGGAGGTAGTGCTATGCTATAAGAGGCATTAGTGTGGCAGCCATGTAACCTGTGACATGTGGTAGTAATTACAGCTGTGAACTACGGGAGCATTATGCGAACGACTTGCATCCTTTTATGCTTTATGTCTTCCCCGGCAGGATAACTGGCCGTGTCACAGTGTTTCAACAGTGCTTACAGTGGTTTGAGTAGAACGATAGTGAAGCCTTGTTGATCCCTTGACTACAAAGTTAGCCTGATATGAACCCATTGCAACACATACATTGCGCTACCGGGCGCCACCTCTGCTCCCATAAATCACTGGTCCGTGATTTAGTGGAATTGCCTGAGCGTAGATATGTCGTAGCTTATACCTACGTGAACCTTTATAAGTACTTGTCGAAACCACAGCCCGCAGAATCGCTGCCATATTGCGATCCCAAGGCTTCGCGACACCCTGTTAAGCAGCTGGTCATAATGTTTCATCTCATCAGCGTATCTGATCTGCGTCCTGTATCACTGAAATTTTACCCTTCCAATCAGTTTAGAAGCGCGACATGTCAAAGTGGTTGTTCCAAAGTTCGCACGTTTGTGTGGTCGCGCAGTCTTCGGTAATTTGGCTAAAGCTGAGCAAGTTACCTGTTAAATATTTCCGTTTCATACGTGTTGAAAATATGCTACTTACCATACCAACCACTAATTTTTATTTTATACACTGTTCCACCAGACTCTGACATGGGAATGGAACCCCTCTTTCTTTCAAATTGATATGTATCACATTGTCATCCAGCTATCACCTACTCGAGTAACCACCTTTTCTGCTGCCTTAAATAATGATATTCCACACACATGTCACACATTGATACAATTACGTTCGATGTATATGACATTACTTTTACCTTTTAGTGTTCCTATGTTTGTGATCCAAATTCTTGACTTCTCTATGTCATCCGCTGCAATGTTGTGCTTTACTGTCCCCGTGGCCTCATTCTCTAGTGAGAACTAGTTTAAAGACAAATTCATCGAGGGCAGTAAAAACACTTAATTTCATGGCACAGGAAAACATTATTGTCATTAAAGTGATAATATGCAAAAGAAGAATTAAATTTTATCCGGCAACAGACTTTTATTCAACAAAATGTCGAACATCAATAACTCTGGTAACTCTTGAAACGTGATATAAAACATTTGAAAATACAAAAATTGCAGTATTTATGAACAAGTGATTATAGAGCCGTTTCAGTTGTAACATAAAATTAGTAGAACATTGCATGTTTTCAAAAAATGCTCCAGCGAATTCCATTATTTAACGTGTTATAACTACTAAGACTTGTATGGCAAGGTAATGTCTATAAATTTACATGCATCTCCAGAGGCCTATAGATAAACTGTAGACTTTCCACAGTTACTCCACATCCCATTTTTTCCAATTTATTTTTTGTGCGCATCGATAATATTGGTAATCTCTGTTACAACATCTTCTCACTCAATGTCTTTAAGCTTCTCCAACGTTTTTTAACGTAAATGACATTGAAATTGTTGTAGTATATACACAGAAATATTATGAATGCTTTTCTTTCCAGAAACTACATTATTTCATGAATTACGACAGAGATCCTCATAGTAAGCTGCTCTTTAGGTACTGAAATGTTTTTTGAAGTATAGACACAAAATATTTATTTTATAGAAGCCAAGTAAATTTCCTTTTATCTGAGACACTCAGTTCCCTTTTGTTGTTTTTTCGGATTACACTTCTTTGACCATTTAATGTTTGGGTTTGCGGACGGGCAATAAATGCAATGCGAAAATGATATGACAGTTTTGAACGGAGAACGAACTTACTGAAAAGCTACAAAAGCAGACAGGAAACTAAGAAAACGAAGGTTAATGCAATGATGCAAGAAGAATTAATGTACCCCACAGTGGGCTGCATTAGGTCTCGGCACAATTTACAATGGTATTTGGCGACAGTTGATGGTGGGTTACCTTACGAATGAGGAAGTCGTGTTTCAAACCACCCCTTTCATTCCAAGACATATATCATCAACACAGCGATAATCAAAGGGAGAGTAAATTCAAGAATGTAAACTTTCTATTACTAATGGGATCCACTCAAAATAAACTACATTGTTTATGTGATAGTAAAAACAAAGGTCTTTTACTTGTCAGACACCGGTAATACAACAGGCAATGAGAAGCAAATTTTATAATATCTGTAAAATCATTTTACGAACTCGATACATCCATTTTACTAAATTTTATGATCGCGTCGATTTCGTAAAATAAAAGAGCAGTTTCTTTAGAAGCACACGTTTAAATTTGCTACCACATCTCCCAGTAAAAACGGATATAAGCTGTAGGAAAGTCTGTAACGAATGAATCAGAGATTTCAACGTGTAGAAAAAAGGAGTGTTAATGAGTTTATTTTTCTTTGAGTCCAAACCTGACGAATTTGTGAATGCGAATTCTCTGCTCTCAGTCAGAGAGCGTAATTAGGAAAAAAAACTACGTTTCTGAGCGTATACTTTCCCCTCAACAACAACACAAAATATGTAACATCACATGAAGAGTTTAGTTGAAACCAGGTGCGATTCCACGGCAGCCGCTCTCGGAGCGTCGATGCGGGCAGACAGGTGGAGACAGGAAGTGACGCAGCAAGGCACGGGCTGGCCCGGCGGCGACCGCGCTACGAGAGGCTGGGCCTGCGCCGCAGCTCGCCGCCGGCCGCGTCGTGACGTCATATCCGGTAGAGCTGGTGCTGGTGGCGGCCCACGGAGGAGTAGCCGACGCTCGAGTGCGCCAGCATAACCGCCGTGTTGCCCAGGAACTGCAACAGAGGGGTCCACACGTGTCGGCCTTGCGAGAAAGCACATTAAACGAGGATCCATCACTGTGCATTTCAGACATATCAGCAACCCCTCAAGATAATGTAAAGCACCTCTCGTACATATATACAAAGACACTCCTGACCGCACGGTGTTTCGGTGACAAGATGATTAGAGACAGAGCATTGTACACATTGTCTGTGGTACAAAATGCTTTCTTTGGCATGTGATTGATGACAATGTATTACCCTCTTCAGCTGATACCATTTCGACAGCTTACGTATGAGGTACCTCAAGTGGAAATATTCAGTGTCTGAGCTGAGTGTTTTTAGTGTACTGGCTGTTATCTGCAGCTGCGTTTGCATACCAGTAGTTTTCGTATCGCAAGTGATAGTGAGTCTGCCTGTGTGGGGGGAAAAAAGCTTGCGACGTGTATCCTCTCCTCAGTCAAGTGCCCAAACACGTAACGTGGAAAATGCAGGGTGGGTACCGACCGGTACTTATGGCGGATAATGAGCATATCGTGCATCTATACATCATGTTACTGAAGTAACTATACATTATAAAACGTGTATATTAAGCAACAAATTTACACTAGTGAAAATAAACCATGTGAAAAAATTTTCCATTCCTTGCTTCATCTTGTTAGGGGTCGAATTCTTTTTCTTACTTTCTGAAGTTGCCTATGTTCTTCCTCAGGGTTTAACCTATCTCTGTAACAAATTTCAGTAGATTATTCATGAAAACCTTACAGAGTAATTTTCGCATTTATAAGACAATATAAAGTATGGATTACGTACTCTGAAGATTTTACAAGACTGTATTCATTACGCTGACTCGTATTATGTACAGCTTATCAGCTAATCAAAGCATTTACGCAAAAGATGTAAGGAAAAGTCAGAGACTACACAGCTTTTGTCAAAGGGTAAATATGTTCTGTAATTCGTTTGTCTTATTCAAATAATTAACGTCAGAAATAACACACTTTGTAAAGTGGCCTAAGTCCTTCCTCAGTATCCATGCTATCTCCATACCAAAGTTCATCACAGAAATGTTTCAACTGGCCTATTAACATTTCCTCTGTTGTGGTTTTCAGATTGAAGACTGTTTTCATTGCCACTCTCCACTCTGTTCTATCTTGTGCAAACCTCTTCAGCTCTGAATAACTCTGTAAGATACATACTTCCGAACACTCTTACTGCACTGATCTCTTGGTCTCCCTCTACAATTTTTACCTCCCTAACTTCACTCCCCCATTAAACTGGTGATCCTCTGGCGTCTCAAAATGTGTCCTATCTACGATCCCTTCCTCTAGTCACTTTGTGCCGTGAATTTGTTTTCTCCCTAGTTCTGTTCAGTACCTCTCCCTTATTACTTGATGTACCATTTCAATCTCCAGCATTACTCAATATCCCTGTTTTTCAAAAGCTTCTAGTATCTTCTTGCCTCAGCTCTTAATCGTTCACGTTTCACTTCCATACACAGCTACACTTCAGAGAAACACATTCAGAAAAGTCTTCGTAACACTTAAATCTATATTCGAGTTAGTAAATGTCTCTCCTTTAGAAATTTTTTTCTTGCCGTTGCCATTGTATATTTCATATCCTCTGTTTCGGCCATCAGTTATTTAAATGCCAAATAACTCATCAACTAGTTTTAATCTCTCGGTTCCTAGTCTAATTCCCTCAACATGGGCTGATTCAATTCGACTACATTCTATTACCCTTGTTTTATTTTTGTTCAAGGCACTTCAGTCTGGAACCGCGCGACGGCTACGGTCGCAGGTTCGATTCCTGCCTCGGGCATGGATGTGTGTGATGCCCTTAGGTTAGTTAGGTTTAAGTAGTTCCGAGTTCTACGGGACTGGTGACTTTATAAGTAAAGTCCCGTAGTGCTCAGAGCAATTTGAACCATTTTTTTAAATTTTTTTTATGTTCATCTTATATCCTGCTTTTAAGAGACTGACCATTCAGTTTAATTGCTCATTCATGTCCTTTGCTGTTTCTGACAGAATTACGATATGACTGGCAAACATCAAAATTTTGATTTCTTCTCCCTGAAGTCTTATCCATTTTCCAAATTTTTCTTTCATTTCGTGTACAGCTTGCTCAATATGCAGACTGAATAAAATCAGGGATAGGCTACACAACCCTATCTCACTGCTTTCTCAAGTACTACTTTCCTATCATGCCCCTCGACTCTTTAAAATGCCATCTAGTTTCTAAAGAAGCTGTAGATAACCTTCCGCTTCCTGCATTTTGCCCCTACTGACTTCAGAGTTTCAGAGAGTGTATTCCAGCCAACATAGTGAAACACTTTCTTTAAATCTACAAATGCTACAAACCTGATTTTAGCTTTACTTAATCCATTTTCTAAGCGAAATCGTAGGGTCACTACTGCCTCGTGTGTTCCTTCATTACTCCAGAATCCAAATTGGCCTCATTCGAAGTCGGCTTTCAAAAATACCATGACTTATTAAACTGATAGTTTGGTAATATTCGTACCTTTCAGTGTCTGCTTTCTTTGGAGTTGGAATTATTACATTCTTCTTCAAATCTGAAGACATTTAGCCTGTCTCTGACATCTTGCATACCACGTAGAATAGTTTTGTTATGGCTAGTTCTCCTAATGATATCAATACCTCAAACGGAATATCGTGTGCCATATAGGCCTTGTCTCTGCTTAGCTCTTTCAGCACTCTTTCAACTTCTTCTCGTAGTATCGTAGCCACCTTCTTATTTTCATATACGTCCTTTTCGATAAAATTGCTTTTATTTCTCTTGTGTGGCTCCTACGTCTACTTCTTCCACCTTTCAAAATCCCCTCTTTACTTAGGGCAGGGTTTCCATTTGAGCTCTTAACATTCGTACAATTTCTTATTTTTTTCTCCAAAGGCCTATTTAATTTTCCTGTAGGCGGTATCTATCTTACCTCTTGTGATGTATCCTTACATTTGTCCTCTAGCTTTCCTGCTTAACCATCTTACAGTTCCTGTCAGTCTCATCTTTTAGACGTTTGTATCCTTTTTTGCCTGCTTCATTCTCTGCATTTCTCGTATTTTCTCCTTTCATCAGTTATAATTTCAGTCTCTTCTGCCTTCAGCACATCATCTCTCAAAATTACCCATTCGTCTTCCACTGTACGCCTTTCACTTGTTGTAGTCAATGGTTGCCTAATAGTCCCTCCGAAATTTTCAACAACCTCTGCTTCTTTCAGCTTACCTTGGGTGCACCTCCTTAGTATCATACTTTTTCGTAATTTCTTCGTTTTTGATCTACAGTTCATAATCAACAAATAGTTACCGGAGTCCACCTCTGCCCTTGGAAATATGCTACAATTTCGTATCTCGTACCAAAAACCGTGTCATACCATCATACAATCACGATATTGCAGTGTCTGTGTTATTCTGGTTACGATGCAAAGTTCCTTTGGACATGTATGCTCACTGCGGCCACCACACCCGGTACGGCACAAAATGTCATTGCCGTCATTCCATCCTACAGCTGTTGGTAGTCCTTGTTCGCGACTGGGAATTCATTAGATGTGTTTCGTAATATTTGTGGTCGCCGCAGTGCCTGTTTCTTTGGACATGCATTCGGGTCCAAACGAACTTCGCATCGTAATCAGAATAACAAAGGCACTGCAATATCGTATTTATCTGACGATACTGGGCACGCGACTTTCAAGCGCAACGTCTGACTTGTACGGGAATATACATGATGGATGTACGAGTACGGGTCTTGGATGCATGGTTGACGACATACGGAAGTTAGGGTCTGCGCGGGAATCGTGCACAGACAGCCAAACTGTATGGCGACCGCTCGCGATGAGCGGGAAATTCGGGTTTGAGGCCCGGTCCGGTATAAATTTTCACTGTCCTCATTCCATTCTACAGCTAATGGTAGTCCTTACTCGCAATTGCGAATTCATGTGTTTCATTTGATTATACAATCGTCTGAAACCCTCTGGTGTCTCCAGCTCACTTCTACGAGTACAACCGTCTTTCATTATTCTTAAACCCAGTACTAGCGATGATTAAATTATGGTATGTGCAAAATTCTACCAGGTGCCTTTTTTTCATTCCTTACCCAAGGTCCGGCCGGACGGTGTGGCCGAGCGTTTCTAGGCACTACAGTCTGGAACTGCGCGGCCGCTACGGTCGCAGGTTCAAATCCTGCCTCGGGCATAGATGTGTGTGATGTCCTTATGTTACTTAGGTTTAAGTAGTTCTAAGTTCTAAGGGACTGATGACCTGAGCAGTTACGTCCCATAGTGCTCAGAGCCATTTTTTTTACCCACGGTCCATAGATTCCGGCAAAACTGCCTTATGGTAGACAACCAGGGACAGCGCTGCTCCTTCTACAGTCGGATGGTAACCAACCATCACGTCAATGAATAAGATCCAATCCATGCTCAGAGTCATGGATGTCAACCATATCATCACGTTTTATCAAGCTCCAAAACACAGGAACATCCGCTGTACCAACAGAGGGCCGCGGTAATGTTTCAGCGACATACCAACTAAGCATCATGGAAGAGTTGTCACGCCTGACGACACATCACTGCTAGCAACAGTACGACAACCACCACCAGCACGAACTGGCACAGAATGCAGGACGTCAGCATCAGAACTGTACCAGTTATTCACCGAAATGACAAACGTAGTGAGGTCCATCACCATCCCTTGTACAAGCTGGTACAGTACTTGCACTATTGGAAATCAGAAGCCCGCAGCAATCCCAGCAGTGACACCTGTAGCAGCACCTGCCTCAGGCCACGTAAATCATATGCAGGAGGGCGATGGGTGCACCGATCATACCTGTAGTCTTTGGGAAAGAGCAGCCTTATATATTGTTCAGTCTAATTAATGTGGTCACATATCAAAGGCCTGTATCAAATGCCTGTATAATCACTTTTTTCTGCAGGGACCTCTGCGAGACGTTCAAAAAGATTCAGTGAGGCTCTCGAAGGTGCAGAAAGGGATGTGGAACCATACCGATAGCAGGGCCTTGGCCAAACGAGCTAAGTCTGTCGTTTGAGGATCCTTGGGACGCGAGGTTGTCGATTGAGTTTAAGGCCAAGGAAGAAGGGCAAACTCTTCTTCGAATCACGTACATACACTGTCAAATACTGCGTTCTCTTGTTGGTAGATGCCATCGTGCGGAGGAAAACCTAACTGCATGTAGGGGTGGGCATAGTCCCCAAAAATAAACGCGCACTTGTGTTGATCCACTGTACTTTCCAGAAAGACTACGCAGGGAATACCACTGAAACATTCTCCACACCACAAGGCAACTAGGTATTTGATTTTTTCAGACGTTTCACGCCGTACATGCCAACGGCCACGTATCCGATGGGCCATGAGAGGCGACTTTCCTGAAAGGTCACCTGTCGCCACTCAGTGGACGTCCAGCCGTGGTACTGGTGTGCAAATTCCAGCTTAAGTTGCCGATGGACAGCAGTCAGCATGAGTGCATAAACGTGGCTCCGGCTGTTGAGCCCTTACAAACCAACGTTAGCTGAACGGTCGTTAGGAAGATGCTGTTGGTAGCTCATCTGGGTGTCAGTTGCTCATCAGTTGCCCGTCTATACGCCCGTGTACTTTCCGCAACCGTCGTTCATCCTCGCTATATAAGTCCCGCGGTTAACCACAGTTGCCTCGTTGCCTCAGTGCCGGTTTAGATAGAGCCATTTTTCCACGCACGATCTGCTTTAACAATGTCAACGCGAACTGTTTACAAATTTAGCCCTTTCGGAAATACCAATGCCAATGGTCATTCCCTTTCGGATGTCAGATAAATTGCTCCGTTTCCGCATTACGACAATGACTGCACTTTTTTCCACGTCCCCATGACAACGCTGTGTATACCCTCCACTATTAATGCTGTCACCTGCCTGCTGTGAGCGGTCATTACACGTTGACGTCGAAGGGAGGCAGTGATCACATTGATATTACTGGACCGTGTATACTTGTCATCGGTGGAAACGGCAGAAACCATTATCATCACAGGTTTAGCGGCTCCGTCATTACACCAACATAATCACTGCTATGCAAGGTCGGCGACTTGCGAAACTTCGAAAAACGCAATGTAACCGGCTGCAGGGCAAGCCGAAATCATTTCACTTTTGATAAGCACTCAGACTGATTATCACGAATTACGCTAAACCACTGTTGTGTCATCGCCTTTGTTCTGGATCGTTTCGCTCCGATATACCCTGCCGATTACGTCTTTTCGCCCTGCTATACTGCCACGGGATCCTCTCTCTGAAATCAGCGCTCGACTGCAAGTGATAGACACGGGAACGTCTGCATTGAATATCTCGGCTACCGTGATCTACGTCTTGTGGTACACTCTGAATTTGCTCACATTCTGTTAAATGTCTCTGATTTCATCTTTTGACAGACGTCTAATTAATTGAATAGTTTCAAGTGTCATTTCGTTCTACGTCGTATGTTTTCTTGAAGACTTTTATTTTCTCCACATATAAGGATACGGCGAATACAGTCATCGGCAACATAAATGAGTGGCAGAAAATGCGTTTTACAGCCACTAGTGGGGCCTTGATAAATATTTTTCCCGGATTGGTGCTCCACGCACTATCCTGTTTCTCATTGTTCTGGCATGTGGGACGGACCCAAGAGATGAGCCAGTGACACCAGTTGCGTACACATAACATAAAATCTACTTGATCATATGGCCCCTGCACTGTGTCACATTGTGGTACGTTGGGTGTGCGGAAGCAAGCGGCGTTTCTTCAGGCAATGCAGGAAAAGTACATGGTTGGGACGAGGAAGGCCATGGGTGGCAGGGAAGTCTGTCAGTGTAGATCGTAGGCAATTGTTGACATAGTTTATACTAAATAAAGAAATAATAATTTAGTGTATATAGTATCTCTGTACCAAGTGGAGTGCTACATTTATATGACTTTTGGTCCGTGTTTTGTCTTTTAGTTACTGGGATCAGCTGTGCATGTATAGGTTGTAACTAAATTACCTCTACAGATGTTGAAGATTTGTGGTGGGGACCTGCACGTTTAAGTTTAGCAAGTTTTGCATAGAAATTAATGGAAAATATACCGTTTTTCCGCTATACGCAAAATAACAAAACACATGTTCAAGTTTCCCGCGTTTTCTGAACCACTGACTAGTGTATTGCGTATATTCTCCCGGCTTGCACCCGACAGACTGCAGTCTGTATTGTCGCATGAAAAGCTTGATTTACGAGAACCCTGCCGCGTGCGTTGTCGCTGCAGCGGGTGCTAAAATACTAGGGGTGATGATCGTGTGTACCGGGACATTTTTCGAGGTACTGTATCTGTGTTGATGCCGGTGGTCGTCACATGGAGCCGTACTTGTAACTGGACCCAGACGACAAGCAGCAGAAAACATAGACCAACGTGTGTGGTGTACGCTGCTGGCCTCGACGTTGAGCGCCCATAAGCCCCAATACACACACACGTGTGTTGTGGAACCTCACGTGTAGTGGGGAAATGGTACGTTTCTGGCCATGAGTTCCTACTTTAAACTTAACTGTCTTGGTTCCCAATACAGCTCCTCAAAGCCTGTAGAGTGAATTTAGTTACAGTCTGTATATTATAGGTATGTCTGTTTTTGTGATGCACATATGCGAGATGCATATAAACTAACGATACAGACGTTTTGTTTAGGAAATAGGGTAAAGGTACTTGAGCCGTGCGCACGAATGTTTCCTGTTGTACACATCGAATATAGATAGCTGCGGCCCTGCTGTCCATGTCTTTGGCCGTTGCCTAGAAACGAGGACAGCTCGTCCCGCGAGGTGACGGAGCAGTGGACGGGTGCGCTCCGATTTATGTATGTGCGCTGGGTGGTTTGGGGAGGCAGTTGAATTGAGTGATTGGAGACACTTGGAGCCGTTGGTGAGTAGCGTTGGCCGCGGCTTGTTTTCCCTGTCTGTTTTTAGTTTTTATTATGATTAGATAACCGATTTCCTCAAGTGTTTCATCTTAGGTTCTAATGCTTTATTGGACCAAAGAGACGGATGTCGGAAGTGCGAGATCGGGGCTGCAGGGTGGATGAGGAAGAACAGTCCAGTGTAGTTTTGTGAGCTCTTCTCTGGTGTGGAGGCTTGTTTGAGGCCTTGCATTGCCATGGAGAGGAGAAGTTTGTTTGCATTTTTGTAGCAACAAACACAGATGTTTCTTCTTCCATTTAGGCTAGCGTAATACATTTCAGAGTTGATCGTCTGAACCACCACTGAGGACATCAAACAGAATAACCCCTTCAGAGCCCCAGAAGACTGTCGCCATGACTTTATCGGCTGAATGTGCGGCTTTGAACTTTTTCTTAGAAGGAGAGTCTGTGTAGCGCCACTCCGTGGTTTGCCACTTTGTTTCCAGTTCGAACTCATGAACCCATGTTCGACAAAATATTGTCACTATCAGCCTAGTAACGCGCAAGCAATTAGGCAAAAATGATCCTTCGTTCGGGCCGGTCGGAGTGGCCGAGCCGTTCTAGGCGCTACAGTCTGGAACCACGTGACTGCAACGGTCGCAGGTTCGAATGCTGCCTCGGGCATGGATGTGTGTGGTGTCCTTAGGTTAGTTAGGTTTAAGTAGTTGTAAGTTCTAGGGGACTGATGACCTCAGAAGTTAAGTCCTATAGTGCTCAGAGCCATTTGAACCATTTTTTGATCCTTCATTCGGCTCTTTATGGTCTTCTCTTAGGCGGCGAATGTGTCAGCACTACCAACAGAGAGTTCAGCTCTGCAGCGAGGCGTTCGATTGTGATCCGTCGATTAACTCAAATGAGAGCGTCCGCACGTTCAAAAATGTAAGGAGTCGCAGTTTGGTGTGGCCGGCTTGCACGCAGATGGGACAGATTTGCGCAGCCTTGCTGTAATGATGACAGAGGCCTCGCCCAATGACTGACCGTGCGTTTGTTCACTGCCAGGTCTCCGTAGACATTCTGCAAGCGCCTATAAACAAATGTGATGCTCTGGTTTTCCGCCGAAGGAAACTCAATGATAGTTCACTGAGTGGAACACACCTCCGTTACAGACACCATTTTGACATATAGCGACGCCACCTGTCACAGTTTGATGAAAGTATAGGGGCTAAAGTGGGAATTTTCTGCGATGCCCTACAACAAATTCTGTATTTTCTGAACCGAAACTATCCGGAAAATAAATGGGTCTCATTGCTTTCTGTACGCCACTCATAATAAAGAGTTTACATGCTCGTCCTCTGTCTTGCTTCAGCCACCTTCTAACCACGCCGGCCTCGCTTTGCCATTGCCAACTGATCGGATTTACAACGACCAGGGGGAGGGAGGCACCTCCATCTTAAAAGCTAGAAGAATGTCTCCTCCACCTCCATAGCTGTCACTGCACACCATACCTTTCAATGTAAGACGAAGACCTACAGAACAATGTCTTTTAATTCTATTTAATTTGATGAACGCCGCCATTGTGTTTGCAGACTTATCAATATTTTAACCTCAAGAGCTGAGTTGCGCAACATTGTGATGAGAGCATTCCCTCTAGATAAGCATTGTTGAACTGTATGTAGGACCGAAATTGGTTGTATGCTGGCTGTTATTATGGTATAAATATAACAACTGAGACTTCAAATCCTTAAAATGGATGAATTAGCCACATGCTTTCGACGAGAAGATTAAAATTTAAAAGTATTCGCAGTGGAATGAAAGACATTAATCACAACGATAATGAAACCTTTGCCTAAGGTTATTATCATAAATATTATTGTGTGAAAAGTAACTCATTCGTCACTTGTTTTTATGAAAATGGCCAAAGATCACGTAAGAAAGAATACTGTGTACCTTTTAGTAAAGAGTTATGTTACTTGGATGATAGTAACATTATTCTTTAAAAATTTGACACTTTATTTTTGTTAGGAAGAGCGAGACTATAAGCGAATTTTACTATGAGTGACGTAATTTTAAATGCTGGTATGTGCAGTTCCTGCCATGCCTCAAATAATTTTTATTTCAAATTATGTTAAACTTGAAGTTTATATTGTAGATGCGAATACATTATTTATTCTCTAGTTGCATTTATTTAAAAACTATTACTTACGAAAGATAAATGTAAACTTCTTGCAAAAAAGGGCGTTCAGTTAATAACCTAAATTTGATTGGTCTGCTTAATCTACTCAAAAATGTGAGACAATTTTAGCTATTTTCGTAATTAATATTTGGGAAAGTTGGTTTGTTTAAAACTCGACAAACCAATTAATCAATCACAAAGGATATGAAACATAATAAAACTATCAATTCCGCAGGAAAAATGTATTTTATTTTTCAGAAATTTGAGAAAATTATGTGAGCTGTGAAAGTAAGTGTTTATCCAACTGTGGGGTCATGTGGGGTTAAATAACGCCAAGTTTTGAAGACAGCGATGAATAATAAGTGGAAGAAATGCAACTGGCAGTATTTTGACAAAGTTATACTCAAAGTTAATGATTTGAAAACTTACTAAAGTGACTGTAGTAGAGAAAATTTTTCAAACAAATCCATCTGAGAACGCACTGTATAGCACATCTACAGACCCCTCAGTCACCATGTGTCAAACACGTATTTGTTCACCTGTGCCAGTCTTCCAGCAAAAAGAGTGACAAGTAATATAATGAAATAATCAGCGAGGTTTCAGGCACTTAGGACCCTTCTTGAGGTTAAGGAAATAAAATTTCTTTTACGTAACTGGAAGCTGATTAATTCCATCAATACAGCTTCAGCTGTTGAACATGGATAACATACTAAACTTAACGTCAAGCCAGAAACAAAGAATCATGTACCTACCCAAGGAAAACAAACTAGAGACTCTCAAGATATCCAACCTCATTCATTTTAATAAGGAATGGAGATTTGCTCCTCAAGTTGGTCCTACGGAAATGGACATGTAAATAAATAAAGCACAAATAAGGACCACAGTAAAACGCGTCTTATTGTTGACAATAGCAAAAAATAAGATACTTACAATCTTCTGTAGAAAGGCACTAAGTGCCTGAAACCGGTTAAGGAAATAAAA
This sequence comes from Schistocerca nitens, assembly GCF_023898315.1. Lineage (NCBI taxonomy): Eukaryota > Metazoa > Arthropoda > Insecta > Orthoptera > Acrididae > Schistocerca > Schistocerca nitens. The sequence goes on from NC_064618.1 coordinate 588,850,822, forward strand.
CTTCCCTTCTGCTACTGGTTGATGATTATTTAGAAGTGTAGAACTACAGTTGCCGAAGCTGGATCAAATGCTAGACAATTAATAATAGATAATCTGTCCATCTAGTTACAGAAGCGGGACCCTTTCCCACTGACCAACCCATGGATGCTTTCGTCTTGAAGCTATTAACTCTGTTTCGAGCTGCTTCTTACTTCAATTGCAGACTGACCGTGAATCAAAATTAGAACAAACAGGTACCCGAGGTACTGAGAAAATGAAATTTGAAATCAGATTTCAGACGCAGTAATTCAGAGAAAAGTTGATAATTTGCTCAAAATTACAGCATCTGTTAGAAAGTACGTAAAATTTTAAACAGTTTCCACTTCTTCCTCTTGAAGGCTTAAGGAGGCAATGAGGACTGATTTGCGATGGTTGTAATAGCGGCAGGATGTGAAACGCTGTCTACCAAAGACGTTGTCAGCTGTCCGTGTCAAAACAGATGGTATTTGCCTCGTGGTTGGCGACTGGCATATTTTTTGGGATCAGAAGGTGACTGAAGTGCAGCAGCGCATCCGAGGCCATAGAAGTCTGAAGGGCATGCGCGGCCGCCACTACCCTCACTACCGCATCCACTCGCTTGCATCTAAATCTTCTGACATGAGAGGACGGCGACATGTTGATGCTTTGCTCTAGACATTTTTCACTTTGCAGCTAGTCACAGCTAGCCTGTTCGTTACCATGATATGAACTTAATTTACTCTTCTAATGAACGGATTACGTAACACGCTGGTAATATTTTGAGAAAATTATATTCAGTGACTGTAGTGGAAAACATGACTGCAACTTCTTTACTTTCTTGGTTGTAAAGAGACGGATAGAGTTGTCAGCTGCTGTGTCAACTTTGTAGAACTCATGATGCGTGCGTGGTATCTACATCTACATCTACATCCATACTCCGCAAGCCACCTGACGGTGTGTGGCGGAGGGTACCTTGAGTACCTCTATCGGTTCTCCCTTCTATTCCAGTCTCGTATTGTTCGTGGAAAGAAGGATTGTCGGTATGCTTCTGTGTGGGCTCTAATCGCTCTGATTTTATCCTCATGGTCTCCTCGCGAGATATACGTAGGAGGGAGCAATACACTGCTATGTATGTTGTAGAACTGTTCTCGAAACTTTAACAAAAGCCCGTACCGAGATACTGAGCATCTCTCCTGCAGAGTCTTCCACTGGAGTTCATCTATCATCTCCGTAACGCTTTCACGATTACTAAATGATCCTGTAACGAAGCCCGCTGCTCTCCGTTGGATCTTCTCTATCTCCTCTATCAACCCTATCTGGTACGGATCCCACACTGCTGAGCAGTATTCAAGCAGTGGGCGAACAAGCGTACTGTATCCTACTTCCTTTGTTTTCGGATTGCATTTCCCTAGGATTCTTCCAATGAATCTCAGTCTGGCATCTGCTTTACCGACGATCAACTTTATATGATCACTCCATTTTAAATCACTCCTAATGCGTACTCCCAGATAATTTATGGAATTAACTGCTTCCAGTTGCTGACCTGCTATTTTGTAGCTAAATGATAAGGGATCTGTCTTTCTATGTATTCGCAGCACATTACACTTGTCTACATTGAGATTCAATTGCCATTCCCAGCACCATGCGTCAATTCGCTGCAGATCCTCCTGCATTTCAGTACAATTTTCCATTGTTAACAACCTCTCGATATACCACAGCATCATCTGCAAAAAGCCTCAGTGAACTTCCGATGTCATCCACAAGGTCATTTATGTACATTGTGAATAGCAACGGTCCTGTGACACTCCGCTGCGGCACACCTGAAATGACTCTTACTTCGGAAGACATCTCTCCATTGAGAATGACATGCTGCGTTCTGTTATCTAGGAACTCTTCAATTCAATCATACAATTGGTCTGATAGTCCATATGCTCTTACTTTGTTCATTAAACGACTGTGGGGAACTGTATCGAACGCCTTGCGGAAGTCAAGAAACACGGCATCTACCTGGGAACCCGTGTCTATGGCCCTCTGAGTCTCGTGGACGAATAGCGCGAGCTGGGTTTCACACGACCGTCTTTTTCGAAACCCATGCTGATTCCTACAGAGTAGATTTCTAGTCTCCAGAAACGTCATTATACTCGAACATAATACGTGTTCCAAAATTCTGCAACTGACCGATGTTAGAGACATAGGTCTATAGTTCTGAATATCTGTTCGACGTCCCTTCTTGAAAACGGGAATGACGTGTGCCCTTTTCCAATCCTTTGAAACGCTACGCTCTTCTAGAGACCTACGGTACGCCGCTGCAAAAAGGGAGGCAAGTCCTTCGCGTACTCTGTGTAAAATTGAACTGGTATCCCATCAGGTCCAGCGGCCTTTCCTCTTTTGAGAGATTTTAATTGTTTCTCTACCCCTCTGTCGTCTATTTCGATATCTACCATTTTGTCATCTGTGCGACAATCTAGAGAAGGAACTACAGTGCAGTCTTCCTCTGTGAAACAGCTTTGGAAAAAGACATTTAGTATTTCGTCCTTTAGTCTGTCATCCTCTGTTTCAGTACCATTTTGGTCACAGAGTGTCTGGACATTTTGTTTTGATCCACCTACTTGGTGGGAGCAATATACTGCTTGACTCTTCGGTGAAGGTATGTTCTCGAAACTTTAATAAAAGCCCGTACCGAGCTACTGAGCATCTCTCCTGCAGAGTCTTCCACTGGAGTTTATCTATCATGTCCGTAACGCTTTCACGATTACTAAATTCATGACGTAAGACCAAAATTTCTTGGGATTTTCTGCCGAGTCAGTACATAGAACTTTACTTTCGAATTCATTGAGCGCCTCTCGCATAGCCTTCCTCACACTACATTTCGCTTCGCGTAATTTTTGTTTGTCTGCAAGACTTTGGCTATGTTTATGTTTGCTGTGTAGTTCCCTTTGCTTCCGCAGCAGTTTTCTAACTCGGTTGTTGTACCACGGTGGCTCTTTTCCATCTCTAACGATCTTGCTTGGCACATACTCATCTAACGCATATTGTACGATGGTTTTGAACTTTGTCCACAGATATACAGATGACAGATGTGCTGAAGTCTAGTGAAGGCTCTGGTAGTGCTTATTGGGTGCCACGAAGCAAACAAGGCCTACACAAGTTAGATCCGCACTCCACTATTATGGCAGCCGAGTTGATTACCATTTTGGAAGCCCTGTTATTCGTTCAGACGTCTATAGTAGACGCAGTAGTCACCATCTCTGATATTATTACAACATTATAACTGTTTAGCAACAATCATAATAGTTTCACCATCCCCATAGTTGCAAAAATTGTTCACGCTATGTTTCGGGTGTGGAGGTACTGACGCAACTACGTGACGTTATGGATGATAAGTGACTCTGGGATATCGGGAAATGAACAAGTAGATCTCCTGGCAAAGCAGGCGTCTGTGCAGGAGCTATTAAATATGATGAAGTCTCTCTCGCAGACATGACATACATGCTCGGAGAACGGTTGTCCTCAGACTGGCGAGATGAATGGTAGCATCTGAAATTGAAGACAGTCACTGTGTACTGGTTCATCCCTCGAATCCAAGAGTACCGTGGTATAATAAGGCTCAAACATCAAGGATATTTACGAAATTTAACTATCCTATGTTCAATAAACACATCTGTCGGCACAACTGAGCACCACCCCTCTATGTGTTTACAGAGAGGAAGAAGACCCAAACCATATATTCTACAATGTCCTCTGAACAAATATCACTAAACGTTCTTGCAGGTAATCTTCCGGCTCTTGGTCATCCGTTCCCAAGCAGCCTCCAAACATTGTTAGCATCCAACGGTATACAAACGGCTAAGTTACCTTCATTAGAGTGCACTCAACGACTGTGATATGACTTTCAACTGATAGAGCTCAGCAATCAATTGTCATTTGCTTTCAGGTTTTAATAGGCAAATCTAGATTTCGGCTAGTGCCTATCCATTATCAATGTACTATTTCATAGTATCAAAGCATGTCCTAGTACGTCAGTCCATTGTTGTTCGGGCTTCTGTCACAGTTAATTCAAGAGTACTATGGCAGCCCTGTAACTGTTTATAAACAATCATAATAGTTTCAAAAATTGTCCACGCAGTAGACAGCAGCACGAACAACGGGGGACTGACGCACTAAGAGATGCATTAACACTATGAAATTGTACATTAATAATTGCTAGGCACTAGCCGAAATCTAGATTTGCCTGAAAGTAAAGGACAATTGATTGCTGTGCTCAATCATTAGAACGCATAAGCTTCTATACGAGTTCGTCAACAATGCCAACATTAATATATAGCTCCCTGCGCTGCTAATCTAATGCTCCAGGTACTTAGAATACCAAGGGAGGATCAAAGCTGATTATATCCCTAAGTGCTACTCTGCAGGTTATGCAACGCTCATCCTCTGACTGTATGTCACTATGTGCTTTTTTTTGCGTGCCTGTCTGTGAATACTGGTGTAAGTTCATGTGTGACATACACAACTCTGGTTCTTGTAAATTGTTCTCCTACTGCATCTAGATGGTACTTACAGAGTCGCACAAATATTCACTTCTCTATCAGCAGCTTTTGAAACAATTCTCACAGTATATATAAACAACACTTTATTGTTAATTTGGATGTATAGTCATTAATGTAGACTAAAGTGGGAATATCCCAAATGTGTACCAACAGCGACATATCATTTCTTGTTATTTAATCAGTAGGATTTTTATACTACACTATCACTGTGAATCCAGAGTTTCATTTTCGTCTTGTTTACTCGCTTTCGTATACCCTGATTGTAAATCTTGTTTCATGCCGAATGATTTTCTTGTTAATCCTATGTTACGACTCAACATAATGTCTACACTGAATTGTCAAAAAAAAATTGTAACTTAACATTTTATGAGTTGGGATGGCTGTATGAACACGTTTCAAAAGGCGACAAAATTAAAGCAAAATAGTAAAATAAAACTTTGTATTACTGTTCATAGCTCAAAGGCAACCACTTTCGCTGGAATAGAAAGGCATCTGGAGAAATTCCATAACGTGTTCAGGAAACTCATATTGGTAGGAAGACACACATATTCAGCAGAGTATTTTCAAAATTTTAGACACAAGAGGTCGACTGTCTCCGTCTCCACGTATCCAAAAGTCATTAGAATTTGCAACAAGGTGACACAGAGTAACAGAAATACTATCATATGAAACATTTCACCAAATGGGTGTCTGGATGTATTACAACATTAGTAATAGAAGTAGAAACTCTGACAGGTGTTACGAACATGTATCACTACAGCAGCAGAATTCTGGAACGTCAACCGCCACTGTTATCCCATGGAGAAGAAGTACATCGTAAGTGAACTCTAAGGAAATTTAGAATAATACAAAAATTCAGACTGTAGTTGAAGGTAATGTCCACAAACATGCGAAGACATCTTGCGGTAATCGATACGCATCTGGAGTTAAACCTATGGGTTAAATAAGACGGGTGACTTCAAAAGCATTAAGGAATGGGATAAACACATAAAATGAGTTTTAAAAAGGGCAAACAAAGCTCTTCAGCTTATTATGAGAGAGTTGTAGCAGACTGTCGCAAGTTTTCAAAGAAAACTTTCATGTGGCGTAAAAATCAGTAATCAGTAAATCGTTAAATATGTAGGTCATCAACAAGTAGGACCGAAGAAGACATGTTAAAATTCATTGGATTGTTACTGCTGCTGGTAAACACAATTTAAAACAGTAAGATAATCTACATGGTAGTAGCTGAAAGAAAGAGCACCAGAATTAAGGATTAGATATAACATGTTCCTACTGATTCCATATGACGCAGAAATTAAAATATTACACATACATACAGTAGTTATCACCGCACTGCATTCATGCGAAAAGAAAGTTGAAGGAACCTGTAAAAGAATATCGGACTTGAATGAAACGAAAGCTATAAAATATATCATTTAGTTCCTGTCTGAAGAAGAAATTGCCGTGTAATTCTTTCATTATCTACTATTGGCTTTTCAGGCAATCGTGTAAGATTTGTAGGTTCTTCAAACATAATTTTTTCAGCAATGTGTTGCCGTAGTGTATTGATATTTATTTCTGAAACATTGAAAAATGAAGATATGTATTGCATAGAGAGACCTCTACGAATGCCAAATCGTAGAATAAAATACGGTGGTATACATTGACTTACATCTTCAGTAAATCCCTGTAGAATAGAAAAATATTTCATCATTAACGGAATTAGTAAATATTTAAATATCTGAAGATAAGAAAGCTAATATTATTTATATCAGGTCCGGAATGGCTCATTTTGAACATGAATATTAAGAGAAATTAACTGTGAGTTTGTTACTTTAACAGAAATTATTTAAAAACTGAAATAAAGAGATGTGTGGTTCTACCTATCTCTAAAACGCCTGGAACATTTTGAATCAAATGTAATGCAAATGTGGTTATTAACAAGTGAAACTTCTTTCGTTGCTGTTAAGACAGACGTACCAACACCAGAGATGGAGGGTGATGACAGTTACAAATGGCCATAACGCAGGAGCGCTGGAAACAAACTTTGTACACTTGCGTTTTACAAAATGGTGAAAAGATATCGTGAAAGTATGAGGCGGGTAGGACGGCACGCGGATGATATAAAAAATAGCCGGAAAATAACGACACCAGTACAAAATCCATTGTTTCAGGATCTCTGGATTACTTGGTGGGAAACCTGATAATATTTCACCCATAGCGGTGAAAATGTATATCCCACGGATACGACCCGTCCCAGCAGGTCTCTAGGAGACTTACACTCTAAACAAGTCTCAGGAGCTGTGTGTTAACAACTCCTGAATTGATTTAAGATCGCCTTTTTCTCGCAAGAGGCAACTTTATATTGCTTGCTAAAGGGAGATTACACCCCAGATATTAGGACCATGTTAAATTTACCTTTGGAGTGGAACCTAAAAATTTTGTTTATAATCATTGTAATCAATTTTTCTCTTAAATCACTATGACAATGAATAAATAAACGAACGTTACCATGTACTGCATTTAGACGTAGTATTTTTTTCTTTGCGGTTAAAAAGTGGAAGTAACTGGTTGCTGGAGTTCCGTGTTTCAGATCTAGTCCAAGCAGAAAACCAGTATAAGGATGTCTGAACCCAAGTGTCAGGAAGAATAGCATATTACGAAATTTTACTTACTGCGATTATACCGTCCAGTAGGAAGAAAACAGGGTGTTGTTTGAGGGTGTACTGGGTAAGACATTCAGTACACACATAGGGATGGCACCTTCGGCAGCAACAACTGTTCCATCCGGAATGCGCATTGAGTCGTACTGAGCTGGGATAGCAGGTAGAAAATGATACGTAATTTCATGCTGCTCAACTTGCCGTGTCAGAAGAAGTAAAGTGTGAGACACACTTTCCCGATTAAACCTCACTTAGTAAGCAAACAAAATGATTTATATGTTACTTTTTTTCTTGTTTTTAGCATAGGAACTGATTACTGAAATGTTGTTTTCTGTTTCATGTTAACCGAGACTGCAGCGGAGTGACATCCATCCAGAGCGAAATGCAGCCAAAATATAGTGGAATGGTACAGTATTATATTGCATATTTTGGTCCTTCTGTGTATGCAATACCATCTCTGTATTACACAACCTGCTCGAAATCTTATCATACATTACTGTGTAAACTCTGTCGTTTTTACGAGACATTTAACTGAATGAGCATTTTTACATTAACTACGCTGACATTACATTAATTAAAATTAAAGACTGTTTTCTACCGTTCCTCAGAAGTATGTGAATGTTACATGCATAAAGCAATGTCGTAATACTGAAGATTGAATCAAGACAGGGTCGATTTTTCGACAGAATGAAGGAATCAAAATCTACAGTGCGTGTAAGGTAACAAACTGTGTGCCAGAAACCATCAGTCGTAGTGTCCGTCCATCGCCAATCAATGACCAAATGTTTTTATTGGTGCTTGTCAGGGCTACACAAGAACACATTTTAGATTCAGATTCAGAACGTTTGACAATATTTTGACGATTTCAAATTGGAGTAACGGGCGCTATAAACAAAATACTACAACGGTGGCGTCGTATACCAGTAGTATGGCGTGTCAAGTTTCGTCTCAACTAGAGATCAGTAATCATGGCATACTGGTCGAAGCCAATTCGCGCGCTTTTGCGGTGGAGGGCTGTTTTCGCCACGGTGAACGTCTAGTGCGCGTGCAACGCGCACTTTGTAAGCATTTCAAGATTCAGCCGCTTTATCCAATATCTGCTCATGGAACAATATTGAACTTGCCAATATCTGCTCATGGAACAATATTGAACTTGGTAAGATTATTCCATACGACTGGACTGACACTGCATCGAATCGAAAGTCAACCGGTCCTCAAAAACCGTCCAAATTCCGAGACCATGGAGCGTGTGCGTATTAGTTTACAGGCAGATCGTCATTCGTTACGAGAACTTGCTTCCAACAAGTCGTCGCAATATGACACACATCCAATAGTTTCCAAACGCACTTGTGTCGAATGGCCGCCTCGCTCGTCTGATTTAACAGTGCCAGATTTTCACCTATGGGGCTATTTGAAGGCGAGAGTGCACTCCGACCGCTCGAGAAGCTTACAGCTGTTAAAAAGTCGAATTCACAATGAAATTTCAAGTATTCCTCCAGCAGCTACGATAGATGTGGGCAAAACTGGGTGGAACACCTCGAGTGTTGTGTAGCCCCGAATAGTCGTCGTTTGTACGACGTAGTATTTCACAATTAAACTGGAATTAATGTTGTACCTTGTGTCGTAAAATGTTCAACTATGTTTCGCGATGCTTTTGTGTTTTATTCAAATTTGAAATCATCAGAACTTCGTGAAATACCCTGTAAGCATAGACAGAAAACAACAATCGGTCTTGCGTTATCTTGTTGAAAGAGAACATTACCGAGACTAGGAAGGTGGGGCATAGCTGCAGGCCTTCACAGGTCAGAAATGTAAGGCCTGTTGTTCAAATTCAAATGGCTCTGAGCACTATGGGACTTAACATCTATGGTCATCAGTCCCCTAGAACTTAGAACTGCTTAAGCCTAACTAACCTAAGGACAGCACACAACACCCAGTCATCACGAGGCAGAGAAAATCCCTGACCCCGCCGGGAATCGAACCCGGGAACCCGGGCGTGGGAAGCGAGACGCTAGCGCACGACCACGAGATGCGGACGTTGTTCAAATTACCGGTTGTTGCACCAGTACATGCTTCAAATTGCGCCATGTTGTAGGCCCATATGATGATGGCAACATTTTTTCTCGCATAGAAATGCTCATTTAGCTGCTGTATGCGGGTACGTGAGTCGTCTGTTTCACTGCGCGCCCCTCTGTCGACGCATCCCTTTTTGCTTCCGCGTTAAGGGGGCAGGAAGAAGGGCCACCGTGCTCACAATCTATAGTGCTCCAGACGCAGTCTTGCTATGTACAAGTCCATTTCCTGACTCAAGGTGCGTGACGCAGTTGTACGATGCAGCGTGCCCGAGCGAACAATATGATTTCTTCTCGACCTCTAGTCGCAAGGGGGCCCCCAAAATCCTGAATGGCATTGGAAATGGCCTTGCTGAACCCATTGATTCCATATTTCCAGATAAAGGATTCCTAACAACGCCAGCAACAATACGGAGAAACAATAAGTCGCAGTCTGATCAGCTCACGGTTCGGCCACTGTCGAATTTCTTCTTCTTACACGAGCCATGACACCATCCTCACACAGACATTTATAGATGACGGACCCACTGAGTAATCATTCCTAACATACATAGTGTTCATGTCATAATTCTGCCTGCTTTACATGGTTGCACTGAAACATTAGTTACCTGCGTAACACTGAACGAGGTGGCGCAGTGGTTAGCACACTGGACTCGCATTTGGGAGGATGACGGTTCAATCCCGCTTCCGGCCATCCTGATTTAGGTTTTCCGTGATTTCCCTAAATCGCTGTAGGCAAATGCCGGGATGGTTCCTTTGAAAGGGCACGACCGACTTCCTTCCCCGTCCTTCCCTAATCCGAAGAGACCGACGACCTCGCTGTCTGGTCTCCTCCATCGAAACAAACCAACTCAACTTGCATAACCAAGCACACTACGTTCACATCAGTTTAATATTTGTTGAAAGTCTCCTTCATGGTATACGAATGATCAGCACTATAGCTGAAAATTCGTCTCATTCTCGATCACCGACCAGCTAAGAAACCACGTCGAAGATCTTATTGGACAACCTGATCCCGTCCTTTCTTTTAGGGTGACCGTAAAATCGTACAAATCTTTTGCGTATTGCATCTGTCATTTTCTCTATTTAACCAAAGACTTCATCATTCGGTCTCTTTTGGTTGATGTCATTCATATGATATCTGCAAGCCACTTTTTTCATCGGTTTCCTGTAAGAGCTCAATTGGAATCCTAGCAGTTTCTCCGTCGTTGGAGAGAATGGTCATATCATTGGCAAAAGGTAGACAGACTGCCATGATTCCCTTGGTCTTGGTCCTAATTCTCATCCGGCTACGTCGGTTCCCATCATTTCTTTAATACACTCTTCACGGTCCATAATAGTTATTAGATAAAATATTGTACGAGAAACCCTTTCATATTTCCTTTGAAGATGAATTCCTTGGAGACGTTAGAGTATCTTGTGGGGGACGGACGTGCCGCTCCCACGAGGGCGTCTGGAGAGTTTAATAGTGGAGAGAGCAGCTGCACGTAGCGCGGCCAGCCACCATTTGTTACGGCGCGGCTGCAAGGAGCGCGTGCTTGGCCGAGATACCCGGCGAACTTGGTCCTTACGTGGGATTTGAGTTATCGACTGCCGTCGAGGGGGCCGTAGTCTGGCTTTGCTCGGAGCAGCTACGCGCCGGAGAGAGCCGCGGAGAAGGCTCCGTGACGAAATGGCGGTCGGGGAAAACGAAACCCACCGACCGAGTGCCCGTCTGTGTGCCACATATCCCTAGCTACAGAGTGCACCGTGTCCACACCAAACACTCGTACTATTGTCACCACCAAATCAGACGTATGCTAGCGATCACAGGTTGCTTAACTTTTCTGCCCGACTTGCTACATTTTTTGTCAGTACAATTCGTGCGAGGCAATAATGACACTATGGCTTATCTTAGAAAAGGTGAATAAATGCTATCCCATATTTCTAGGATCTGTGGAGTTAGAGAGATGTTTTGACATTATTAACACGGTTACAACTGCTGAAATTCTAAAGGTAGTGAGGACAAATTACAAGGGGCAAAAGAGGCCCTATATTGTTCTGTATACACGCTAAGGAATCTGAGGCGGACAAAAAATAAAAATTTGGAAAACAGAACGAAGTCCAGGGAGAATAAATGGAAACTTATAGACTTGACGATGACTCTGACAATCTGTCAAAGACGGCAAATATGAGCACATTAATGGAATGGTTAGTGATTTGGAAAGAAGATAATCAGTAGTGGAATGTAGTCGAACTAAATCAGACGACTTTGGTGGAAAAAGTTTAGGATTTGAGTCATTCAAAGCAGTAGATGACCTTTGTTGCTTAGACAGAAAAATAACTGATGATGATCGAAGTAGAGAGGATGTAATCGCAATAGCAAGAAAATCTCTTCTGAGAAACGTAACTTTGTTAACACTGAATACAAATGTAAGCCTTAGGAAGATTTTCTGTAAGTATTCGTATGGAGTGGAGCCTTGTAAGGTAGTGAAAGTAGAAAACAAGCGTAAGTATTCGTATGGAGTGGAGCCTTGTAAGGTAATGAAAGTAGAAAACAAGCGGTTCAAAAAAGTTCAGAACAGAAGCTTTTGAAATGTCATGTTATGGAAGGGTGCAGAATATTCCATGGGTAAATCGGGTAACTAGTGTGGAGGTACTGAATGAATTGGAACTTGACTAAAATCAACCATCTGTTGACAGGATATACCTTGAGTCACCAAATAATCGTCTAACTGGTAATGAAGTGTGGGAGGTAAGAATTTTAGAGGGAGACCGACACTTCAGTAAGCACGTTGAAGCGGTTCATCTGCTGATACCTTTAAGTGATTTTTGAGTAATCAAGAATTTGCTAGTGAAAATTCTCTCAACAAACTAGAAAAGATGATAGGAACTGTGATTCTTTATTCACTTTAAAATAAGAAATTACGCAAAGAGTTTATGGCAAATAGTAAAATATTTTGGTAAAAGGCGGTACCCGTATTACTATCAAGTTAATACACCAAGTTGATATCACGGTCCATTGTAGGGCTGAAAGAAGAAAGACAGGAGTGCTGTCATAGTGCCATAAATTTCAAAGGTCTCCGATTTAGTAAAATTTATACATGCTGAAAGTCAGCAATGTTGCCATGAGCAACAGCCTAACTCTTGCAGCTTGCACGTTCAGGAACCTGAAAAGTGACAGGTAAATCCGCTTTACGCGGAACTGAGAAATCAATCTGTTTCTATACAGAAATATATTTGGCGGTAAACTTGTATTTCCTAACAAAACTGCCCACATGCTCAAGCGTTAATTTAAGAGCCTTGCATACCGAGGTATTTGATTAACATCTTCTTCATATTTAGCTAACAGTCCAGTGCATCTTTTGCTCGTTTTTATTTTCCGATTCACTCCCCAATTCTCTTAATTTTCGGATGACATTTAACTTGTTTATGTTACATTATTTCAATAAATGCATAGTCGTATCCAATGGATGATGTACCTGTTGTTTTGTATGCCATACTTGCGAAGGTTTATTTAACATAGAGAGACATCTCAAGTAAAGTGTGGCTGTTACATTTTGAACTATAGCGACGAGTTGAATTAGAAATGATTTTATTGTGGTTTTTCCAAAGGCATACAGGTGGTTGCTCACAAGAGTTAATATCTCACGGAATACTGTATTAGGACAGGTTCGAGAGAAAGGTGATTGGAAACAGAGTATAAATTCGAACAGGGAAGGAAGACTATGGGAAGAATTCTGCTATGTTCTTTTCAAAGTATCCTACGCTTTGCCCTAAGTGTTATAGAAAAACCACAAAAAATCTAAATATGAAGTATCGCAGTTGACCTTAGATCCACAGTCCACACTTATAACCACTGGGCCACTTCGCTCACTGAGTATTTGGAATTATAATTTAATATGTTAACGAAACAAACATCGTCTGCATCACAACTTTTATTTTTCAGTGAATCAGTATCAGTCTGTGATGGACATCATCTTCAGGTCTAGGTTGTAACTGGAAAAAACAATAATGGTTTAACAGGACTGTAATATTACGAACACCTGTCTCATGGACGGTAGAAATAACAACAATATATTATGAAGTCAAACTGTACATGGCGCCGCAAAATGCAGTTTGTCAACGTTGTTGAAGATAACGCAAGAAACAAGGACGTGACGGAGAGAAAAATTGTCTTATTGTCACATGACATCTGCGTAAGTCACAGATGAGTACATTAAAACAGTGTAAAACTACATCTCAGTACGTAATTAAATAAGAATTTAATAAAAATTGAGACTTAAAGGACACGTTAATGTAAATACAGATGTAAACGTAGTGACCAGACACCGCCCTGTGCTTTTGTTTTTTGCCTACTATTGTGTAACGCACTATTCAAGCTGAAATGTGTCGTTTAAGTCCTATTCTTTATGAAATTTTTCTTTAATTATGTGCGGAGAGGTGGCCTATGACTTTCGCACATGTCACGTGATTACATGAAAATTTTTCTTTCCATAACATGCTTGTTTTTTATGTTCACGAGACGTTGACAGATTGCGGCGTCATGTATGTATGTGCAAGTTCATAGTACTTTCTATCCATGAGACAAGTGTTTCCAACAACAAACTTCTTTAAAACATTCAGTGTTGCTACCTCTTTGTTTCAATCTAGACCTGAAGTCGATCCTCATCGCAGGTTGAACCCGGTGGTAGGTAAGTAAAATGTTGTACAGACTGTGTTGATTTATTTATTATAACACAAGGGCCAAGGTTCCTAAGACAAGGCACCTTTATGAAGTGATGTATTAATGAGAGTGTGATGTACTTTCACTCTGCCACATGTTCTCTTCTTAATGAGTTTAATTATGCTTACCACTGGGATACGCTCTAACTAGCACGGGATTTCAGGCGTTATTCTACTGTTATGTCGCTCGTGAGATACACATCTACTTCCTCATTTAAGCTGTAATTATGTTTCACATGTCAGGGGCTACCTAAAACTATTCGTAGAACAAACGTCCTTGTTGACGCCATCATTCTTCAAATACTCCTAATTCGTGATGCGCAGAAGTGAAACTAGAAAAACAATTCAAGAGATTTAAGTGGGTGAACATAATTTAAACATTTATGGTACTACCGGGTTTTGCCTGTGGCATGCAAACAGTCCATTATCTGATATGTATTTGTATATGATAAATTTCCACTATCATTTCTTTCAGTACACACTATTTAATGAACACATTTGTTTTAGGCTACCGAAATTAGATTTCTCCTCTGCAGGAACCTGTAACAGACACAACAAATAGCATGTGCTGATTTACATGCAATATCGCAGCAGAGTTGATGAGCGATGGTAGTAGAGAATTAGGGTAACATGTTACTAAAATTCTGGGAGTGTGTGCATTCATTTATATATGTAGAAGGATACAATAATGTACAACAATGAAAATCTCGCTGGGCGGAAGCACTGCAACACTGACATTCAGAAAAAAACAACCTACTTCTTAATACGTGAGATTCTTTAGTTACTTCAGAAATCTGGTATTTCTGGAAACAGAAATATCATATTTCTCTGGAGGATCTGCATCTGGAAAGCGTCAGTTATTCATGTAAAGTTAAGTATTCCTAGAGAAGAGTGGAAATATCCATCGTGTGCGCCATGCAACATTCACATTTATACATTGATGCAGTAGCAGTCCCTTTTGCAGTAACACCTTCGTGCGTTGCCAACACATATGTTAAACAGGCGTGAGTTCCTTTCATTTTCCAGGAAGCGCTGTGAGAGTTGTGCACAGCATTTCATTCATAAACCATATAACTGAAAACGAAAAAATAACTTCAGAGGGCTTCCGTTCTTGACAGAGGTCATGCAGTGAGTTTCGACGAGAGGAGGGTCGTGAATAGAAGGATCATGCACAGGCAACGTTTCCCAAACGTCATCGTACATGAAAAATAAATCTGATGCACTCACGCGTGACAAATTCTTATTGTTTCTTGCTTCTTACTGATCACTCTTGACTGATAATTTTACGATGGAATCATTAAAAAGCGCTTGTGAAGTAGTTGAAAAGTTTCCTTCTACATTTTTTTTATTTGCCTAAACGAAATCATTGTTTCTTGATTGTAATATTACGTTTAATAGCAACTTCGACACTGCGACGAAACAGAGATTAGGAAATGTTGCCCATAAGCATCTGGAGAGAGAAGAGGACAAGGGGTTGGGTACACAGACATTCACATTCTTCCACCTATACACAAAAACGTTTGGGTAACAAGTACATGCAGGATACGTGCGACACTAAAAAAAAAAACAAATACCAATAATGGAACGAAAGTGAAGCAAGGGATTTGTAGCATTGTAGCATGAATCATGAACACATATCGTGTTCTTTGCTAAAGAACTGGAGTATATATTTTATATGTGATTTTTATGAGTGTTTATGGAATGTAATCTTGACTTTGTTTTTATGTTCTTCTGTGCTGCACAACCGAAATTAATATATTTTGATGATGCTCATTTCTCGTTACATGTTACGCAATATGATAAATTCCTATATTACAATTTTATGTTTACAGCATTTCATTCGGCTTGTAAACATGCGTGAAAGTCTTCAGTGGTAGACATAATTGTCTACATCAGTACTAATGCCAACAAGCCTATAACTCTATTATTAGAATTTACACACTATCAATACTCACGCGGCCTTTTATTTATTGTATTACAGATCATCAACGAGATGTGAGGTAGTCTCATCCAAATTCACTTAAGGTATTCACTCCTGTGATAGGCTGCAGTGCTTTACACCAATTAATTAATTTCGGTTTATGAGTACAACCAATTTTTCAGTCACATCCAGTCAACATATTAAATCTGCTAAGAAGTCGACAGTCAATATGCCTGTTTTTTCAGCTTGTATGTGGTGCTTCTATTTTTACGTAGAGCTACGAAGCTTTTTTCCTTACTTTCTGAGTGTGCCACATATACAAATATTGGTTCAATGCTATTGAAATATCTTGACAGAAATTAATTCCCTGGTATAAAACATCTTGAAACTTCCTGGCAGATTAAAACTGTGTGCCCGACCGAGACTCGAACTCGGGAACTTTGCCTTCACGGGCAAGTGCTCTACCAACTGAGCTACCGAAGCATGACTCATGCCCGGTACTCACAGCTTTACTTCTGCCAGTACCTCGTCTCCTACCTTCCAAACTTTACAGAAGCTCTCCTGCGAAACTTGCAGAACTACCACTCCTGAAAGAAAGGATATTGCGGAGACATGGCTTAGCCACAGCCTGGGGGATGTTTCCAGAATGAGATTTTCACTCTGCAGTGGAGTGTGCGCTGATATGAAACTTCCTGGCAGATTAAAACTGTGTGCACGACCGAGACTCGAACTCAGGACCTTTGCCTTCGCAGGCAAGTGCTCTACCAACTGAGCTACCGAAGCACGACTCACGCCCGGTACTCACAGGTTTACTTCTGCCAGTACCTCGTCTCCTACCTTCCAAACTTTACAGAAGATCTCCTGCGAAACTTGCAGAACTACCACTCCTGAAAGAAAGGATATTGCGGAGACATGGCTTAGCCACAGCCGGGGGATGTTTCCAGAATGAGATTTTCACTCTGCAGTGGAGTGTGCGCTGATATGAAACTTCCTGGCAGATTAAAACTGTGTGCACGACCGAGACTCGAACTCGGGACCTTTGCTTTCGCGGGCAAGTGCTCTACTAACTGAGCTACCGAAGCACGACTCACGCCCGGTGCTCACAGCTTTACTTCTGCCAGTACCTCGTCTCCTACCTTCCAAACTTTACAGAAGCTTTCAGGAGTGCTAGTTCTGCAAGTTTCGCAGGAGAGCTTCTGTAAAGTTTGGAAGGTAGGAGACGAGGTACTGGCAGAAGTAAAGCTGTGAGTACCGTGCCTGAGTCGTGATTCGGTAGCTCAGTTGGTAGAGCACTTGCCCGCGAAGGCAAAGGTCCCGAGTTCGAGTCTCGGTCGGGCACACAGTTTTAATCTGTCAGGAAGTTTCATATCAGCGCACACTCCGCTGCAGAGTGAAAATCTCATTCATAAAACATATTGGTCTGTAACTCGAATAAAGATACTGACTAATATTCCATTTATTTCGTGTTTCTGTAAATATGCTTACGTTTTTTTTCTATTCTGCCGATTTGAATCATTTTTTTTTTCATTTCAGAGGTCGGTGTGATTCTTGTGGTGCTTAGCGATGTGCTCTGGTGTAAGCAATTCTTGGTGATGGTGGTGGGTGTTCCTGAACGGAGGTTAGTCTAGAAGACAGGCAACAGAAAAACATGACGGATGAGCTGTGTGTTTGTGTGTGTGTCTGTGTGTGTGTGTGTGTGTGTGTGTGTGTGTGTGTGTGTAGTTACAGTAAGTTCGGTGTTTCTTTCAGAACTATCAGTACTATTCATTTTGTGATATTTTATATGAATCGAGCATTTGCGCCATGATAATTATCATTTGATAATTCACTTGTTTATGGCAATGAAAAGTGCATATTATGTTTGCTCCACCAGGAGTATCAAAAAATTTCTTGTCTTTACTTCGGTATTAATTTGTATGCGCTTTTAGAATCATGTGATGGTGTCAGAATGTGACATTCGTGGCATAATCAGTAACTAAATATTGTACTCTGTTAGATGTATTTGACGGTTTTGTCGTCACGCTTTTTATCAGTGGTGTATTTTATGTATGTGTGTGTGTGTGTGTGTGTGTGTGTGTGTTTGTATAAACATTTACAGCAACTGAACACTGTCTTTGACTTAGTATTTGATTACAGCGACGTAGTGTGTAGAGGGAAAAAAGAAGTAGAACACACAATGTGAGGCAAAACAGTGAACGCAGGGCTGCGGATGAAACCAGGTTGGCATCCACTTCTTGAGAAAACATGCACAACACGTGCAGGCCACGTGGGCACACCACACAGTGGAGGACACAGACAGGCTCCGTGGCGTACCTTGGGGCGAGCTTACACTAGAGCCAAGCGGACTGGCGTTAGATATAAGTTTGCTCGCAGGAGTCCTCCCTGCTCGGCCGATGGTGATGGTGGTGGTGATGGTGGTGATTGTGCTGACGGAATGAATAATACTTTCCAGCTCCCATCTTCTGCAAACATAAAAAGTGCACCAAAATGAAACACATCAATACAACAACTACAGCCACTCCGTTGGTAACACTCGTGTGTAACTTAACCATATGGTAATCTACATGATGTAACGTTATAACTAAAAATTACGCTTAGATTAAAAGTATCGTATAACCCTAAGATCCTCAATGTGGCATCCACGTCATTTGTCTAGCCTCATTACTTGGCTGTTTAGCTGTTGGCCGTAAATTACGAAGATGCTGAGTGATCTATGAGTAGATGTCGTGATTAATAAAAATTTTTACTCAGTACATACCTAGAAATACACTGAAGTGCCAAACTTATGAAGCAAAGTAACTGTCACATTATGTGTCACTGCCAAGTAACACAGCTCCGATGAAACGTGGACCACACACAGAAGTCTCTGTTACACTGTAGGTAACTGATGGAAATATGTAATGAGACGTACAGAAATGACGCTTTTATTGAAACCCAACAAGTAAAGTGAAGTCACCGGGTTTTATGATGGTCCCCTGGACGTTGGAAGAGGTAGGAAATGCTTCTTAATGGGGTGTGTGATCACCACAAACAGCAGTGCATAATCTGCGACGTGATCCTAAGCTGACCACAAGATTCGTAAGAGACTCTTATGGGAGGGCGTTTCAACGCGGTTGCCAATTGACATGCTCTGGTGCATGTGGACGCGCTCAAATACGTCTCCCAAACCGATCCCACACGTACTCGGTGGGATGTATGTCGACAGAACGGGCTGGCCAGTCGGTTGGCCGAATATCCTCTCGTTCCAAGAGCTCCTCCATCCGCGTTTCTCGAAGCCATCACTCATTGTGATCCTTAAAAATGAAGTCAAGGGTGAACGCACTCCTGATGACGCAATGGGGAAGGAGCACGGTGTCACAGTAACGTTGTTTGTGAGTGTAACGCGTTCAAACATCTGGAGATCAGTACGCCCACGCAGCATTATGCCTCCCCACACGGTAGCACTTGACCATCAAAATAACCAAGTTCGACAATGTCCATGGACGCATTTGGACACATTACGTGTTCGCACCGCTAGTAGCGTTATGGGTGAACTTCCGGCACGGTCGAACTCGAACGTTTCGGTGGCCCAGGTACTGTGGGGAGGCATTATATTGCTTGAGCATACTGACCTCACAAATCTTTGAATACTGTGTACTCACCGGTCAGCGTTATTGTCACACTTTACTTCTTGCCCATTTGCGACTTTCCAGGGTTGCCTTTGGTCATAGCTTCAATTTTATGGATGACTGCGAGCGACCGCATCGAATAGCACTCCTGGAAAGGCTCTCGAAACGAGAGGGTTTCAGCGAATGGACTGGCATGCCTGTTCCGCGAAATTAAATTACACCTGGTACATGTGAGGTGCTTTGGGGAGGCGCCTGCAAGCACCTACGTCCAACCAGCAGTTGTGAACCGAGCTGGTGGTGAAAGTAACCCGCTCCCACGAGACGTCCTTACAAACCTGTTGTCCAGCACGAGAGCACGCTGCAGAGCAGGCATCGCTCTTCGTAGAGATCACACACCTTGTTAAGTATCATTCGTCGTCTTTTGTAATGCCAAGGAGACCGTCATAAACCGTCATTTCAGTGTGATAATAGCTTTCTGTCCGTTTTATTTTGTGTTTCTACATATACTTGGATATTCCGCAAATCACACTTAAATGTTTGGCAGAGGGCTCATCGAACAACCTTTACAATTATTCTCTATTATTCCACTCTGGAACAGCGCTCAGGAAAAATGAACACCTATATCTTTCAGTGCGAGCTCTGATTTCCCTTATTTTATTATGATGATCGTTTCTCCTTATGTAGGTCGCCGTCGATAAGATTGTTTCACATTCGGAAGAGAAAGTTGGTGATTCAAATTTCGTGAGAAGGTTCCGCCGCCACGAAGAACGCCTTTGCTTTACTCGGGTCCATCCCAAAACCTGTATCATGTCCGTGACACGCTCTCCCCTCTTTCGCGATAATACAAAACGTACTGTTCTTATTTATACTTTCTCGATGTTCTCGTTTAATCGTATGTAGTAAGAATCCCAGATCGCGCAGCAGTACTCCAAAAGACCACGAACAAGTGTACGCACTCTCTTTAGTAGTTCTGATACATTTGCTAAGTGTTCTGCCAATAAAACGCCGTTTTTGGTTTGCCTTACCAACAACATTTTACGTGTGTTCTTTCCAGTTTAAATCCTTAGTAATTATAATTCCTGGATATTTAGTTGAATTTACCGCCTTCATATTTGACTGATTTATCGTGAAACCGAAATTCATCGGTTTCCTTTAAGCACTCATGTGAATGACCTCACTCTTCTCATTATTTAGGGTTTACTGCCAATTTTCCCACCATTTAGATATCTTTTCTAAATCATTCTTCAATTTGTTTTGTCCTTCTAATGACCTTACCAGACGGTAAACGATAGCATCATCTGCAAATAAACCAAGACAGCTGCTCAGATTGTCTCCTAAATCGTTTATATAGATAAGGAACAGCAGAGGGCCTGTAACACTTTTTTGAGGAACGCCAGAAATCACATCAGTTTCACTCGATGACTCTCCGTCGGTTACTTCAAACTGTGACCTCTCTTATAGGAAATCACGAATCCAGTCACATAACTGAGACAATATTCCATTACAACGCAATATCACTTCAATCCCCTTCTGTGGTACAGTATCAATGACCTTTTGGAAATGTAGAAATACGGAATCAGTTTGAAATCCCTTGTCAGTTGCACTCAACAATTAGTGTGAGTAAAGAGCTAGTTGTGTTTCACAAGAACGATGTTTTCTAAATCCGTGTTGACTGAGTGTCAATAGACCGCTCTCTTCGAGGTCATTCATATTGTTCGAACACAAATAATGTTTCAAAATCATTCTGCACATCTAAGTTAATCATATGGTCCTGTAATTTAGTGAATTGTACCATTCTTGAACATTGGTGTGGACTGTGCAACTTTTCGGTCTGTGGATAAGGATCTTTCGGCGAGCGAGAGTTTCGATAAGATTGTTAAATATGGAGCTACTGCATCAGCATACTCTGAAAGGAACCTAATTGGTAAATAGTATGGACCAGAAGACTTGCTTTTATTAAGTGATTGAAGTTGCTTCACTACTCCGTGGATATCTACTCCTAGGCTACTCTTGTTGGCAGCTGTTCTTGGTTCGAGCTACGGAATATTTCTTTCGTCTCTCTTTGGTGAAGGAATTTCGAACGGCTGTGGTTAGTAACTCTGTTTTCGCAGTACTGTCGTAGATAGTATTTTCATTGCTATCTCGCAGAGAAGGCACTGTCTGTATCCTACCGCTAGCATACTTTCTTCTACGAGTGGTCCAAGTTTCATCGAGCTATGTTACTTGGCAGTGATATATCATGCGAAATTTAATTCCGTCTCTGACATTTGGGCGCTAGTGTACTTAACATTCATTACGTGTATGTCTAACCTTATTAACTTAATTGTAGAAATGAAATTATTTTTACTAGTGATGGGAAATACTGAGCTTATAAATAAAATTAAGACTGTGTGTCTCTCCAAGACAAGAACATGATGCCCGGCACGCATGCGTTGTACAACTATTTTTCTATCCGAAGCTGTATAACGCTTCGACTCTCAGCTTCGTGTTGTTCTGTTTCGCCTAGCGTCTATCTCTTTGTACCGTCCCGCTGTGTTCATGATCCCACAGATTAAAGTAATTTTTAGCCTTGCGTCCGGATAGCTTTGCGATGGGGTACCCTTCGAGTCAGTGAACATAAGGAAGGGAAATCCTTTGCTCTATTTGTCTATGAAACGTGCAAACTTTATTCTGTGGTTTATCCTACGTTAGCTGTTTGAGTATCATTTTTTGCTAAGGCGGAGATTGTGAACCAGCCGTAGAGAAGGTGAAGAACCACCGAAAAACAACCATCTGGTCGTCTGGCATTCCAGACCAGCGAACGTTAATCCGCCGCGTAGGCTCGAGCGGCTCAACTGATTTCTATGTTACTACGTGTGATTTAAAATTGAAATAATTACTGAATCAAACAAGTTTTTCTTATTTTTAAAATTTTTTAACCTTCAAAATAAATAAGGTGTTCCATAAAAGTACAAGGGTTCCCAAAGTCTTCCATCAGAGGAAAAGTTTGGGAACACCTGGCTTAGACAATGAAAAGAAAAGATTAGAACTTCTGAACGAAATATCTGAGGAGACAGGCGTAGAAATATCATTTTAAGCGTAGTGGATTATCAAGAATTTAAAGCAATGAAATATAGCAACATCATTGAAATAGACAGACTTAAATATCAGGGTGGAAATAGAAACATAGAAGTGAAAAACAAGCAATTAAAATCTGAAATGTAAAAATGACGAGCATACATAAAAGAAAGAAATCTGTACAATACAAACTATTTCTCTAAAGTGTTAAATTTTGGCATGTAACACATCGTAAAAATATGGATTACAAACATAACTTTTATCTGAATGCAAAATGATATTGTAACATTAAGAAAATACAAATGAGTTTTGCAAAAAATGTTTGGTCCAGTGAAGAACAGAGATGGCAATTTGATTTTGTAACCAAATAAGTAAATTAGTCATCCCGTCCTAAAATAACGTACGAGATCAGGAAAAGGTGTGTAACACTCCACGGAGATCTAAGAAGGAATAAAGGAGAACAAGTTAAAAAAGAACCACACATTTTCCAAAACAGGAAAGCAGACAAATAAAATGGGTCGGACAGCAAGACAAAAGAGGACATAGAGGAAATGGAGATTGAACAGGGGACATTTCTTAACAAAGACAAATTGGCACTAGAAGTCAAGCAATTCAAAGATTTAATGGAAGATAAAAGAAACAGAGAATGAACTGGAGTCAAATGGAAGGGAAAAGAACTCACCATGAGGAAATGATTGTTGGGTAAGGACGAAAGAAAAGAGACCTAAATGATTATTTTGATAGTCTTCTCAGTTGGTCTGAAACGAAATTTTTTAAAAAAAAAGAAGAATGATAGCAGGTGTTAATACTTTCCACATTCCATTTTTCCAAAGTCATTTTAGGAAAGTAGTCTTCGGAGAAGGTGCAACCATAACAATTTCCTGCATAAGTATTGGGACAGTCATCGTCGTATACACTAATATCTTACAGCCTACGATAATTTTGTACCTCGTTTCTTGCGTCTAGTGATAGCAACACTGAGATACGAAGAGCTGTACCTGGCTGGGTTTGGACCGAAGCGCCGGCTGGTACTTCCGGCGCATCCGCCTGGGACAGCACACGCACAGTATCCTCACGAATGCCCTGAAAAGAAGGAGAAACATGTTTGACAGACCTGGACTGCATGCAATAATTTAAATTTGTGCCATTGCTAATTTCATTAGAATCAAGACCATCAACTGGATTTGTCCACAAAGCACTAGATCTAATTATTATCATGTAAGGGGCTTGCAATTAACAAAAATTGAAAACGGAGACGTTAAAGAACAACTGAGAAATGTGACAAGGATGTAGCCTTTCTTAGAATTATATTTATATTATTTTATTACGAAGATGGAACTCATTAATAATGCTCTTTCCAGACAACTAAATAATTACTCAAAAGACAGATAACTACCTTCAGTCCTCGAAATGAAATACGAAGGAGCTAAGAGATATCCTCTCAAAATTTCAACAGGAAGCCGCAATTTCCTGAACGTTGATAAAACAGGTATCATATAATAAGCTGAGATATCTGTGCACATAAAAAAGCCAATACTAATAAAGTAAGCGTCAAGTAATGTGGCTCAATAACCTGAACCAAGCATGGCAATCGAAGGAAAACAAGAATAAAATTTTGTAAAGCCACGGTTACTCCAAGAATGGAAATGCCTCCTGCACATTGACCAATAATGACAAGTAGGCAATAAAATTATCTACTAAAGGGAAATACACGTAATGAGATCCGAAATAAGAATTGTATATTCAGAGATCAAATGAGCTACGACAAACTTAATGTCCACTTTTCACTTAATGAGAGTAAAGACATGACACTATTCAGTCAGAGATAAAATGCGCTTAAAGAACTTAATATTCACTTTATGAACCGAGCATAAAATTGAAACGACATACAAACAGAATGGGGACAACAGAATAGTTAAAATCTAATGAAATATAAACGAATAGGAAGGAGAGATACAGGCTGACCGAGATAAAGGTGGCTTTACTAAAGATGTAAAGGGCTGTAAGCCCACTCTATGAAGTGAAAAAAGTTTTTCATTGTCAGTATTCAATGACCATCAGAGTCAAAACATACAGAAAACTAGGCAGATCCAAGACGGTACTTTACAATCAACATGCAGAACCTTTCTTCTCACGCATATAGCAGAACTTGTGATGCTTTCACCAGTTGCGGGACACGAACCCACAGTATGATTCTATGCCTCAGAATTTTCGTCAGTGCGCTCATAAGGTAGTTTGATCCCATTAGTGAGAGTTGGAATTCTTCGATATTTGCTAATTTACGTATTTCACAACGGCATATGATTGTAGATAAAACTACATTCTTGGTGCAGCTCCTGTGCAACATGCCAGCCAAGCCGCGAAGTTTTTCATAGGACGGTTAATAACTTGTCTTAGGTGTGCAGCGCCGCAAGTACTTCTTTTCACAGTGAAGCAAATCAGTTATCATTCCGTTCGACTACTGGAACACGCAGCATATGGACTGACCGTATTGATTTTAGAATCATAATGAATGTGGGGGTCGTTATTACAGCGAGTAGCCGGCAATGTCATAAACAAACACGTTTCGTTTCCCGTTAACGGAGAGCTACTAGCTGATATTTAATCTAATGCCAGCAGCGTTTTGAGCCTTGAGACAACTGTCGTGCGATGTCTGGGCAGACAGATACAGGCAGTATTCTTCTGAGCGTTTCCCTAGGCATTTCTTCCCCAGTCGAACGACAGAATATTTCAGTCTGCCTTTAACACTGCCTTCACCTCACGGTGATCTTTAGATTCACCAGGAATCAAACGCCGTTCGGATTTCACGTTAAACCATACGTCACCTGCCCGCGGTAGGATTATTGGGATATTTTAGGGGCATAGAAGTCTTCACCTTGCCATTCTAGACTCGCACCAGTTTACATATAGTGCAAACATGGTATTTTCATTTCTGTTTATTTCTATTTATCTGGATCATAATTTAGGAACAAACACAGACGATAATATCAGCTAAGACCATTGTTATCAAGCTATCATATAGTTAGATACTCAAAAACAATTTCTACATCTGCTTTTCATCAGTGTTATCTTTTACTAGTAGTCTCATTTAAAGATATAACATATTTTACTGTTATCGCCTTTGAGTCTACCGTGACATTAAATTCCATTAATCTTCCGACAGACCCCAGAATAGGTGTCTCTGCGATATGAAAAGGTGTGAAATATATATATTTAATTTAAGTGCAATACAATAAAACAATTCCACAATATGAAATATTAGAGCAATAAGTGTTAATTTTGATTATAAAATAACTTAAAACCTTATTTTAAGAATTAATGCGATGATGCTTGTGACTGTACGTCACATAATTGGACATTTGGAGAAAGGGAAAGGAGGTTTTTGTTATGAGACGTGTGAATTATAAATTATTTCAAGACTGTGATAGTGTGTGCGATGTTTAAGAAATAGTAAAGAACGTAAGTTATTATTATCAGAAAACAAATATCGATGTAATTAACAAAACACAGGTTTTTGGTATAATCTCTGTGTAACATAGGTCATGAAGATCAGAAACAATGCTTTGATTGAACTCACTCTCCTGATTTGTTTCAGCTAACGGTAGGCCGCCATTGTAGTGCTGTCTGATAATTAACGTAAGTTTTATCTGTATTTTTGAAAAATATAATAGAAACTGTTATTAGAAAGTGTGTATTATTGACTTAGTTGTCACCTCTCATGATTGAAACCATTAATTATAATTAACAAAGTTTTTACAGGACTTCATTGTGCAGGGAGCTCATCTCCCCTAGCAGGATTTATCCAGCCATTACGCTGACGACTCATGTTATTAAATGTAAATGCGAGAGACTTCGCAATTTTGATCTTTCATTAATTTCGAAGTTAAAATTAATTTCAGTTGCCAAAATTCACAGCATTGAATGAGTTCAGTATGTTTCATTTTGGCCGCCTAAGGGCAGACGAGCTTCTCTCCAGTTTTGTCTTGCAAATAATGAACAAGAAATATTGAAAATCATTACATTCCGCAATATCTCAGTTAATGTTTATGTAATTTGGTACATAAATAACCAGTAGCCCATGAGACCCATATTAATAATTACAGTTTGCGTAAGAATACGCATATTTTCTTTTCTAAATAGCAGCGCTCACGCAAACTATTTATTACAAGGCGGTGAGTCGCGCGCTGTGTTTAAGAAATATTATATCGTACGTACTTCGGGGCAGCCGATGTCTGTACGAGTGTTATCGCGGTATAAGTTAATTAAAAGTCTCATGCTAGCCCACAGTATTTAAAGCCACCCCAAAACAAAAACATAAAATATATAATTATAAAAATAAAAATATACATCTATACCGTGATATGCTCTCCAGTGGAATAGAAGGAATCACACAAGACAAAGTTCTTTAACTCAATCGTAAATTCCGTTCCATTACTTAAAAGTATATTTCATATATTATTGAATGAAAATGTAGCCACGTATCTCTCCCTTATGTACTAAAGTTCACTCCTTGACGTATCCATTGTGTACACCATCTTTCAAGAAAATAAAAATATACGTGAGATCGTTCTCATAACATTCTTGTGTGATCTGGAAATACTCTTACAGTTCCATTCCCCCAAAAACTGTTTCTGCAACTCATTATTGAATGTAAAATGTAGAATGCGTTAATTTCTTCCCTTTTGAATACTGCTGAGTGTAAGTTTTTCGGTGAAAATTGTGATTTATATATAGTCGCAAAAAGTAATAATATCACCTCCTTGTATTTAATTGTTTCAATGGACTATTTTTGTTGTTTTGGAGAATACTAATTGAAGTACTGAATTTTATGCACTTAATCTTGGCAAAATGTAATGATAGTGAGATGTCTTGACGCCATTGCTAATGTTTTTAGGTATCTTATTAGTTGTGTTTTCAAAAATAGGGTTCATATTACTTCTTGTTGTTATATTTTTTTATTAAATGCGGTTAGGACAAAATCTGTATCTTCTGAGAATGGATTTAAATATCTCAGTGCCTGATGAGGACTCAGAAGAGAATCTTGTGGTACATGGTAAGAAATAGTGATATAAAGGTGATATAACAACTATGACTTCACTTATTCTAGTGTTCTACAATGTTTTACCTTTTGTCCACACAAACGAAAAATTTTGCGCCTCTCCACATGAACCGTGCACCTTGCCGTTAGGGGGAGGCTTGCGTGCCTCAGCGATACTGACAGCCGTACCGTAGGTGCAACCACAATGGAGGGGTATCTGTTGAGAGGCCAGACAAACGTGTGGTTCCTGAAGAGGGGCAGCAGCCTTTTCAGTAGTTGCAGGGACAACAGTCTCGGTGATTGACTGATCTGGCCTTGTAACACTAACCAAAACAGCCTTGCTGTGCTGGTACTGCGAACGGCTGAAAGGAAGGGGAAACCACAAACGTAATTTTTCCCGAGGGCATGCAGCTTTACTGTGTGGTTAAATGATGATGGCGTCCTCTCGGGTACAATATTCCGGAGGTAAAATAGTCCCCCATTCGGATCTCCGTGCGGGGACTACTCAAGAGGACGTCGTTATCAGGAGAAAGAAACCTGGCGTTCTACGGATCGGAGCGTGGAATGTCAGATCCCTTAATCGGGCAGGTAGGTTAGAAAATTTAAAAGGGGAAATGGATAAGTTAAAGTTAGATACAGTGAAGTTCGGTGGCAGGAGGAAAAAGACTTTTGGTCAGGTGAATACAGGGTTATAAATACAAAATCAAATAGGGATAATGCAGGAGTAGGTTTAATAATGAACAAAAAAGTGGAGCGCTGGTAAGCTACTACGAACAGCATTATTGTAGCCAAGATAGACACGAAGGCCATACCTACTACAATAGTACAAGTTTATATGCCAATTAGCTCCGCAGATGACGAAGAGGTGGAAGAAATGTATGATGAGATAAAAGAAATTATTCAGATAGTCAAGGGAGACGAAAATTTAATCGTCATGGGGGACTGGAATTCGACAGCAGGAAAAGAAAGAGAAGGAAAAGTAGTAAATGAATATGGACTGAAGTTAAGGAATGAAAGAGAGAGCCTTCTATAGAATTTTGTGCAGAGCATAATTTAATCATAGTTAATATTTGGTTTAAGAATCACGAAAGAAGGTTGTATTCGTGGAAGAGGCCGTGAGATACTGGAAGGTTTCAGATAGATTATGTAATGGTAAGACAGAGATTAAGGAACCAGATTTTAAATCTGCGTCGGCTGCATGTGTCTACCTCCACGATGCTGTGCTTTTAAGTTTGAAAGTTGTTTATGTAGCCCCATTTAAAATTTCGACATTGTTGCACAGCATTTATTTTACTATGCGATCTTGTTTTGAAGACTTTTTCTGTTTTTATCCATTTTACTCAGTTTTTACTTTTGTAAAACCCAAGTGGGTTTCAAAAGATTACCCTGGTTCAGAAAATTAAGAGCCGGACACACGTTTGAGACCTACGCTGAAATTACTGCTTGCAAGAGTATGACTGACGGAAAAGGTTTGAGATCTTAACTGTGGATCCTAAAACTGATATTTGCATGACGTTAAATATGACATTAACTGGCGGTTGAGGTCTTGACATAAACAAGTTTTAATTGAACACATTAATTTATTCAATTAAAAACACAAACATAAAACGCATCTGAATATGAAAGAACTTCAGTTGTTATTACAAATCTGTCCTCCATGAAATACATCAGGTAATCCTGCTGGTTCTCACAGTTCGTCGAAGATAAATGCAAACGTACCCTTTAGACAAAACTGACGTTCAGAAAATAACTCACAAGCTTCTAATAAAATAAATGTATTGCCTGTTGGCTGACAGATGGAGAAATGCATGCATCTACTAAAGCAACGCTGAATCTGAGACAGGTAACAGCAATTATTTGACTAAATACAGGCCAATGACTGTCCTATGATGTTGGCGCTGTTAATAATACTCACCGTTAATAATCAGCAACATATATGCAGAATGCTGCCGGAATGCCTCTGTCTCTGAATCACAGGTTGAGGATCGTGCTTCTGGCAATACGAAAACTGGACCTCCATCAGCTGCTAACATGGGCACCAGATGTGCACAACTGTCTGTCTCCGAATGAACTTTTCTATCCGCCCTCGTCTCCATCACCAGGCGAATTCCTAGATCCACCCTCATCTACATCTCTGGATGAACTCTCCGACACGTCTGCGCCTCCGTCTCCCACAAAATGCTCAGATATGCCCATTTTTCATCTGTGAACGAAGTCCTAGAACCGGCGTTATATCTCCAGACGAACTCTAAATTCTTTTAGCTGAATTATGCAGCCTCCTCTTCCCTTTCTGCCAAACGAGACATGAACACCAATCACTGAATAGGAACATTCAGGTGGGCAATGGAAGCTTGAATTCTTATCTGCTGAAGGCAATCTGCGGAACAAATAAGGACACTGGCCACCCGCTGTTAAAATCCCTCCCCATCGCCACTGCTCGGCCAATAGGATGGAGGCGAGTCCTAAATGCACAGTTGCATCAGCCCCCCCCCCCCCCCCCCGGAAAGGCTACCACCACGAAGAAAAACCTCTTGCTACTTGCCTGGCTGACTCGGACTTGGTTCTTTGGTTACGTTGGGCCCTGCCTTCACTGTCTTGCCTGCTACAGATCTAGTTAGCGCCCTGTTCCCACACACTCCCAGAAAGCAAAAAGAAAAAGAAGACTTGCACCATGTTAAATGTAGTTAAGATATGAAGTTAGTTACAAGTCAATATGAACAGTCACTGCAGTCCATTTTGCTTTTATAAAACGTTATCATCTTTTTCCTCCTCCCCTCCCCCATTATCTAAGAAGAGTGCAGGTCTCATATTAAATGAAAAACGGCGTGCCACATGGCTTGCCACTTTTCTCCCTTTGTTTTCCATTTTTATGTGCCTCTAATCTTGCAAAGAGTTCATAAAGGCCTTGGTGACCGAAAGCAGACTTGCTGTTAGAATTAAAATTTCAATTGGTGCTGAAATTTCGTTACAGTTAATCAGCACAGTTGGCAGCATCTTAAGCCATCATGTTGAACATGTTGCCAAAAATCTCTGAGAAAATCGAATACATCAAAACAGACATTAATGTTCAGTTCTAATTCAGCATTTAGTAATAAAATCGTATGATAGCACAGTGATAAATGACATTCGGTTTTGTTACGGTTCCTCAAAACAGTGAGGTAATTAATAGGTAATTACTTTATGCTATGTAAGATGCCCAAAGTGGTTTTTTGGAAGTGCCAAAAAAACCTTTGAGCCGCTTATACTGGAAATGAGCAGAATTTTAATTTTAATTTTCAGCCTCCAATTTGAAAATTGGGGAGAAAGTGAATTCCACGACGTCAGCAGAAAGCGCGCTTCCGAGCGGTGTAATCAGCTGGTAGCCGGCTTTGGCGCACTGCAACTAGCTGCACGCTGCCGTGGTTGGTGGATTAACAAGCAAATAGGGACGGATACGCGGCGGGGCTATTAGCTGGAAGCGCGCTCGTAACGAAGAGGCAGTCCTCGCCGGCCCGGCAGCCTTTGTCGGACGGAGCCAGGGCTGCGCGGCGCGGGCGGACCTCGGCGAACCAACCGGCACAGCCTGCCGTCCCGTGCCGTCACGGCGACCACCCGGCTCCCCGGCTTCTGAATATTAATGAAGGCCGGCCGAGGCTTGTTTTGTGCACCCCGGCAATTTGTCGCCCCTCTTTGAACCGTGAAGAAATGGAGGGAAAAAGGAAGCTAATTGAGTTCGACCTTTGCGACTCCCTTTGTTCGCCTGTTTAATTTTTGTTACTCGAGGAACTGTTAGTTCATTCCGGCACCAATCTTCTAGTTAAGGCTTTGCTGCGAGCTACGTGAGCGAGGTTATTTAATATTCCCAAAGGAAGCTATCCCTCTTTCGTAGCAGTTGGAGAGCTGGCGCCACACCTTAGACACTGTAAACTTCGGTCGTTCTGCAAGTGATTTCGAAACTTTCTTAAGTTCCTAGAAGAGCGGTTTTTCTCTCAGCTTATATTCTTGATCTTCAAGTAGCTTCAAATTTATGAACTCAATATTTTATGAAATCGAAGAATTTCGCCATATTAAAAATAGTCACTCCTCAAAAGAGCAGACTGGCGGTCTCTTTGGACGCCCAGTATATGGTGCATAACTGGTAACAAGCGGTCATCTGATACTCCACCAGAGACGTATGGCGTGACAATGCCAGTCGATTCTACGGTATCAGCTTAGTACGAGTAAGAGGTGTCAACGTGAAAAACCTGAAAGTGTGGCAATAATGAACTTGAACGTTCCAATGACCACACCATGAAAGAACCAGGTGATCAAAAAGTCAGTATAAATTTGGAAACTTATAAACCGCGGAATAATGTAGATAGAGAGGTAATAATTGGCACACATGCTTCGAATGACATGGGGTTTTATTAGAACAAAAAAAAAACGAAGTTCACAAAATGTCCGACAGATGGCGCTGGACAGCAAAACTTCAGTAACTGCTACCGTGACGGGTGAGAGGTACGCCGATATGTTACAGAATCGCATCATCCCCAGCCTGGCTGATAAACACCTGCTGGAACGTACGATGTTTATGTAGGATGGCGCTCCACCCCATATTGCTAGACGCGTGAAAGATCTCTTGGCTTCCCAGGTCCCCAGACCTCAGTCCGTGCGATTATTGGCTTTGAGGTTACCTGGAGTCGCAAGTGTATCGTGATCGACCGACGTCTCTAGGGATGCTGAATGACAACATCCGACGCCAATCCCTCACCATAACTCCGGACATGCTTTACAATGCTGTTCACAACATTATTCCTCGACTACAGCTATTATTGATGAATGATGGTGGACATATTGTGCATTTCCTGTAAAGAACATCATCTTTGCTTTGTCGTACTTTGTTATGCTAATTATTGCTATTCTGATCAGATGAAGCGCCATCTGTCGGACATTTTTTGAACTTCGGTTCTAATAAAACCCCATGTCATTCCAAGGACGTGTGTCAATTTGTACATCTGTATCTACATTATTCCGTGATTTATTTAGTTTTCAAATTTATACTGACATTTTGATCACCCGGTAGTAGTGCGAGTTATTGAGGTATCAGCACGGACAGTTCAACTTGTCTGCAAGTAGTAATCTAGCACTCTAAGGCATTTAATCAGGCTCGTAAAAGTGGTCTAGGGTACTGCCTTTCATTAGCAATCAAAATGTTCGAAACCCGCGACCGCTTAAATATTGAGTAATAACCAGCATTGGCAGCCGAAGACTTCCGGCATAGGAAGTCATCCTCATTCTGCCAACGGTCTCGTCAAAGAGGGTGGAGGCACGGACAGACGTTCAGGGCATTCTCTTGTCCTAGGGGTGGTAATTTCCCGTAAAGGCGGAAAAATCATCAATGATCAACGGTATGAAGATGCAGGAGGCAATGAAAATAACTGCATTAAAGACACATTACGCTTATCTACAGGACATGTGGCCTGTAATCGAAAAATTGTGATGCGATCTCTCCATTGGCAAATGATTCCGGAAAAGTATCCCATTCAAATCTACGGGAGGGGCTGCGAAGGGGGAGGTGACCATAAGAAAAAGATTGAACAATCAACGAAACGATAACGTTCTACGAGTCTGGACGTGAAATTTCAGAAGCTTGAACGCGATAGGGAAGCTAGTAAGTCCGAAAAGGGAAATCAAAGGCTCAGTCTTAGCTATACTGGGGGTAAGTGAAGTGAAAGGGAAAAGAGACAAGGGCTCCGGTCAGACGAGTACACGGTAATATCAACAGCAGCAGAAAATGATATAATGGGAGTAGGATTGGTTATGAATAGGAAGAAAGGGCAGAGAATGTGTTACTGTGAACAGTTGAACAGGTCAGTGATGAGATTGTTCTTATCGGAATCGACGGCAAACCAACTACGACATCGATATATATATATATATATATATATATATATATATATATATATATATATATGCCGACGTCACTATCTGACGATGAAGAGACAGAGAAAGCATATGAGAATACTGGAAGCGTAAAATGGTACGTAAATGCAGATGAAAATCTAATAGTAATGGGAGACTGGTATGCAGTTGTAGGGGAAGGAGGAAAAGAAACAGTTACAGGAGAATATGGGCTTAGGACAAGGAAAGAGAGAAGAGAAAGACTAATTGAGTTCTGTAATAAATATCAGAGAATAATAGCGAATACTCTGTTCAAAAATCACAAGAGCAAGAGGTATATTTGTGAAAGGGCGGATGATATGGGAAGATTTTAGTTAGATTACACTATGGTCAGACAGAGATTCCGAAACCAGGTACTGGATTGTAAGGTGTATCCAGGAGCAAATGTAGACTCAGATCATAATCTATTACTCATCAAGAGTAGGATGAAGTTTAAGAGATTACTCAGCAAAAATCAATAGGCAAAGAAGTGGAATAAGAAAGTACTAAGGAATGATGAGGCACATTTGAACTACTCTAGAGCTATAGATACAATAATAAGGAATATCTCAGTAGCCAGTACAATAGAAGAGGAATGGACATCTCTAGAAAGAGCGATCACAGATGTTGAAAGAAAAACATAGGTACAAAGAAGGTAACTGCGAAGAAACCGTGGATAACAGAAGAAATACTTGGGTTGATCGATGAAAGAAGGGAATACAAAAATGTTGAAGGAAATACAGAAATACAAGTCGTGGAGGAATGAAGTATATAGGAAGTTTTGGAAAGTTAAGAGGAAATGGCCGCATGAAAAATGTGAAGGAATCGAAAAAGAAGTAACTGTCGGAATGACTGACTCAGCATACAGGAAAGTCAAAACTGTCTTCGGTGAAATTAAAAGCAATGTCGGTAATACTAAGAGTGCAACGGTAATTCTACTTTACATAAAGAAGAGCGATCGGATAGGAGGAAAGAGTACAATGAAGTCCTCTATGAGGGGGAAGATTTCTCTAATGTGATGGAAGAAGAAACAGCTGTCAATTTAAAAGAGCTAGGGACTTCACTATTAGAATCTGTAGTTAAGAGAGCTTTGGAGGACTTAAGATAAAATAAAGCAGAAGGAATAGATAGCATTGCATCAGAATTTCTAAAAATCATTGGGGAAGTGGAAAAAAAAAGGCTATTCACCTTGATGTGTAGAATGTATTGGTCTAACGACATACCATCTGACTTTTGGAAAAATATCATCAACGCAATTCCGAAGCCTGCGAGACCTTACAAGAGCGAGAATTACCACAAAAACAGCTTAACAGCTCATGAATTCAAGTTTCTGACGAGAATAATTTGCAGAAGAATAGAAAAGAAAATTTAGGACATGTTAGATGATCAGTTTGGATTTAGAAACGGTAAAGGCACCAGAGAGGCAATTCTGACGTTACGGTTGATAATGGAAGCAAGACTAAGGAAAAACCAAGACTCGACAATGTAAAATTGTGCAAGATGTTCGAAATTATGAGAACAATAGGGGTAAGCTAAAGGGAGAGACGGGTAATATACACGAACAATACGTGCAAGTGCCAAGACGGAATAATAAGAGAGGACGACCAAGAAGGAAGTGCTCGGATCAAAGTGGGTGTAAGACAGGGACGTAGCCTTTCGCCCCTACTGTTCAATTTGTACATAGAAGAAGCAATTTGTACATTCAAGAAATAAAAGGAAGGTTCTGGTGTGGAACTGAAATTTATGATGAAACGGTGTCATGATACGTTTCGCTGATGACATTGCTGTCCTGAGTGAAAGTAAAGAAGAATTACATGATCTGCTGATTGGAATGAACAGTATAGTGAGTACAGAATATGGACTGCAAGTGAATCAAAGAAAGACGAACCTAACGAGAAATAGCAGAAATGAGAACAGCGAGAAACTTAACTTCAGGACTGATGGTAGCGAAGGAGATGGAGTTAAGGAATTCTACCACCTAGGGAGCAAAATAATCAATGACAGACGGAGCTAAGAGGACGTCAAAAGCAGACTGGCACTGGCAAAAAAGGCATTCCTGGCCAAAACAACTCTACTTCTATCAAACATAGACATTGATTTGAGGAAGAATTTCTGGTTTTTGGAGCACAGCATTGTATGATAGTGCAAGATGGACTGTGCGACAGCCGGAAGAGAAGAGAGTAGAAGCAGTTGAGATGAGGTGTTAGAGGCGACTGTTGAAAATTAGGTGGGCTGATAAGCTAAGGAAAGAGGAGGTTCTCTGCAGAATCGGAGAGGAAAAGAGTTCTGCGCAGAATCGGGGATGAAAGGGATATGTGGACAACACTGACAAGGAGAAGTTACAGGATGGTAGGACATATGTTAAGACGTCAGCAAATGACTTCCTTGGCACTCTAGGGGGTTGTAGAGAGCAAAAACTGTAGAGGAAGACAGAGATTGGAATATATCCAGCAAATTATTGAGGACGTATCCAGAATAAGATTTTCACTCTGCAGCGGATTGTTTGCTGATATGAAACTTCCTGGCACGTTAAAACTGCGTGCCGGCCGCGCGTGGTAAGCCGAGCGGTCTAAGGCGCTGCAGTCATAGACTGTGCGGCTGGTCCCGGCGGAGGTTCGAGTCCTCTCTCAGGCATGAGTGTGTGTGTTTGTACTTAGGATAATTTAGGCTAAATAGCGTGTAAGCTTAGGGACTGATGACCTTAGCAGCTAAGTCCCATAAGATTTCACACGATTTTGAACATTTAAAACTATGTGCCGGTCCGGGACTCTAGCTCGGGACCTTTGCCTTTCGCGGGCAAGTGGTCTAGCAACTCTTTTCCTTTCTTTTCCTGTTATCTAATTTTGCTCTAAATTGTTCGTTGAATTTGTTCGGGGTGGGCGTCCGATGACACCCGTTTAGGTTCTTCGTTGGTCCGTTCACTCATTTCTTTTCTACAGAGAGTAGCTAACTCACTGACCGAACACGCTGAGCTACCGTTCCGGCAGCCAACTGAGCTGCCAAAGCACGGCTCACGACTCGTCCTCACAGCTTCAATTCTGCCAGTGCCTCGTCCCCTACCTTCCAAAGTACACCTTCGCAGAAGAGCTTCTGTACAGTTTGGAAGGTAGGAGACAAGGAACTGACAGAATTGAAGCTGCGAGGACGGGTCGTGAGCCGTGCTTGGGTATCTCAGTTGGTAGAGCACTTGCCCGCGAAAGGCAAAGGTTCCGCGTTCGAGTCCCGGTCCGGTACATAGTTTTAAACTGTCAGAAAATTTCGTTGAGGACATAGGTTGCAAGTGCTACTCTGAGATAAAGAGGTCGGCAGAGGAGACTAATTAGTGGTGGGCCACGTCAAACCAGTCAGAAGACTGACTGTTGCATCAAAAAAAAGGAAAGTTTCCTAGACGGAAGGGCCGGAGATGAATGTCACACGGAGCTTAGCTAGCTTAGCAAGATAGCTGTTGCCAAAAAACGAGAGAATGTGATGCTTCACTGATGAGGTCCCTGATGTTCTAAGTGTATATGAAACTCTTAGGAAGGTATGTATCAGTCAAGTGACATAACTTTAAAAAATAAAAAAAAACTGTAGTTATGTAAGCTTTTCCCTGTGGGCCTCCTGATCTCCAGGGCCATATATCTAGCTACTACACATGCCTGTCATAACATGAGGGTTGGGTTGTTTGGTGGGAGAGACCAAACAGCGAGGTCATCGGTCCATAACATGATGTTCGCAACTGATGACATACTTCGTATTTCATATTACATGTTTCCTCTCAGCAGCAGGAGTATCTGTTAAGTGAATACCTTAAGAAAGCCTCAGATATTTATTTCGGTTTAAGCCCGAAGGAAGTTATAAAATTTGCTTTTCAATATGCAACCAGAAATGAAGTTAACGTACCACTGTTTCGGGATGAAAAGAAATTGGCAGAAATGATTGATACACGTATTTTCTGAAGAGATATCAGAGTTTATCCATCCGAACACTTGAAGCCCAGAGTCTAGCCGGGGTCACCAGTTTTAATGAAGTAAATGTGAACAATTTCTTCAGTTTGCTTGAAAACGTTTTGGACAGATTAAAGTTGTAAGTTCAAGATATATGGAATATGGATGAAACGGGGATCACAACAGTACAGAAACCAGACAGAGTGGTAGTACGGAAAGATTTGAAACAAATTGGAAGGATAACCTCTGCTTAAAGAGGCAGCCTCTTAACCATAGCAACATGTGTATCCGCTGAAGGTAATGCTATCCCTCCATTCTTCATATTTCCTAGAGCAAAATGCAAACCACATTTTGTTCTAGACGCTCCGGTTGGCTCTGTCGGTGATGCCAATAATTCAGATTGGATGGTAGAAACAAATTTTATTAAGTTCTTCAAGCGCTTTCCTCGTTATTCTAGAAGTCTGAAGGATCGCCCAACACTTCTAATGCTTGGCAACAACGACTCTCATTCGTGTATTGAAGCACTTGATTTATTGAAAGGAAGTGGGCTGGTTATCCTATCGTTTCCCCCACACTGCAGTCATAAATTGCAGGCCCTGGACCAGAGTGTGTTTCGGCCACTTAAAAAATATGTCATTACTGCTTGTGATGATCCGATGAAATAAAATTGCCCCAGTTACTAACTTGCGTTTATTCCTCACAACCTGTTAACCACGCCAACTTAGCCCAACATGTGTGCCAACTTAACCTACATGTGACGTAATATGGCATAGATGCAACGTTTTAATAGACTTTTTTACGAATTCAGCATGTAGTTCTAAGTGATACTTTCATCATTAATTAATAACAAAGGGATACCAATATCTCCAGCATCGATCATATAAGCAGAAAGTAGTACAGCAAAAAATAGAAAAATCGTAAAGTAAAAACTATGCCAACTAGCCCCGGTATCCCCTACTTTTAACGTTGCTAATGATCTAAAACTTTCGAAACTAATCACCATTTACCCCTTCCGTCAGTGTAATTGCGAAACTAAAACGAAGAATTAACAAAATTTGATATAGTTATTGATCCATATGTCGACGTAATTTTGAACTACATGAACGTTATTCGATGGAGAAAGAGGGTAAAAACAAACGTTTCGATTGGTCATTTCAAGGCATCCCCCTTTTAAACCAACGTACCATATCTCATAAAGGCATATACGCTGTCTTACACTGATGGTGTAAATTGGAAACCTGTAACAAGTGCTTTTTTCTTTCAATAAAATAAGCCAACCAAAACTGTGGATGACTGCTGCTGTATGCTGTGATCGTTCTGCACAAAAGTTCACCAGTCTTATCCTATTACTCACATTTTTTTTTCGCTCGGTTTCTTAATTTACTACAAGTCGTACCCTGTATTATTAATGTTTTCTTTAAATTTACATCTCAACAATGGAACGTGACGACAACACAACACCAAGTACCGAGAGAGGAAAATATCTAACCCCAATGGGAACTGAACCCGCGTAGCTTTGGTTAGCAACCTGCCACGCTGACCGTGCAGATACAGAGGCGTCCCGATATAACTATTATACTCCCTGTATTTTAGTTTCTCCGCTCCCTGCGTTGTGTCACTGGAATCACACCTTTGAATACTGTATTGTTTTAATGCATCAGTAAAAATATCTTTATTTAGCAATTTTGCCATCTCTTGTCGTCGCAGTTAGGCTAAAGTGCGATGTACTTGCCTCTGGTACTCACACCTGTTGCGCATGTTATGCTATGGACAGCGATGTGTGGCTTGAAACACGGCTTGTGTATGTCCCTGTAAGTAAAGGTGGAACTGAGAAAACTTGGTTTTAGGCTAGGGATGGGGATTGTCGCCGAAAGAACCGGTTACCGGTGATAACGATTTTTTTTTTCACCCAAGTTTTAACTGAATGTTGACACCGCTCAGAACAACTAGTTCCTGAAATATTCGGTTTTAGGTTTTTTATTCCTATGATTTCTGGTAACAGAAGTACAAATCGAAGAAAGACTGAAAAAAGTTTGACCATCTCAATTTCAAGATACATAGACTCAAAATATTAAATTAAATATGCAAATGAAAAAAAGTTAGTCCTCCCACCTTTTGTCGCTTTTCTCGAAAAGTATTAAGTGGCTGAATACTACAAAAGTCACCATTATTCTGCCATTGATTGTAATTTTTTGAAACTCTGCTGAAAAATCATGTTATAAAAGACGGTAATACCACTATTTGGGCATTAATAATGGTCAGTGCTGAAGGATGAAAACTAAGGCTGAAACTCGTGTTACTTTGTATGTTTTCAAGGACTACAGGGAGATAAAGGCATATTATGTAGAGAGGAAGCAGACCAGCAGCTACTTTCTATTTATATTGTACTCTATGAATGAATTGTTGTTAAACTTATTACTGTTACCATGATGTCCTTTCTCTTTTTTTATTATTTCATAGAAACGGAAGACAAATCATTAACCTTTTAAAGCAACTGAAAGATTGTACTTTATTCCCTCATCACTTCATAAAATTACTTCCACACCAGGGTTGGTACCGTTATACAATAGAACAGATATCGGCGACGATGGCGAAAAACTACGGTAGGGATCAGGTGTGGCTAAGTCTTTCACACTGCACGTACAAGCGTACCTCACGCAACGAAACACGACAACAAGGACATTGTCTCTGTAATATTGCACCAATTCTTATACATTGCGTTTGTTGCTCTTTTCTGTTGGCATCGTTAGTGATATACATTTTCCCATTTTTACATGTAAAACCAATGAAAAAAATTACGAATAAAATTACTACCTTTGAAAAAAAAAGTGTTTTTAAATAGGAAAAATTTCAGCACTTCTGCTATGGGTAATTGATATTTCGGTTTTTTAGTC
Source organism: Schistocerca nitens (assembly GCF_023898315.1). Lineage (NCBI taxonomy): Eukaryota > Metazoa > Arthropoda > Insecta > Orthoptera > Acrididae > Schistocerca > Schistocerca nitens. The sequence goes on from NC_064618.1 coordinate 588,891,129, forward strand.
GGTTGTTAGCAAAAAATTAAAAAAAGCACCGAAAAATACAGGTCATTCAACACTGAAATACCAGTATTTGTTTTAACCGGTCACTTGTTGCCATCCCTATTTTAGACTAGTCTACATAGAAAAAACCGCGTACACATCTGGAGGGTGTGAAACACAACTTGTACGACTAACACTAACTTGCCAAAGCCGAGGCAACACATCACCCCGCACCAGAGCCTCTAGCATGTAGCTGCACGGCGATGAGGAAGCAGTCCACCGGCTGCCCCAGTGGATTACGCCGTTAACCTCTCACCCCCACACCAGACATGCCACCACCCGATCGCCAGTCGCTGCCCGCCAGTGACGCGATAGCCCTCCAGTTACAGCGAGTCGCGTGGAGTGCCCCGCGGAGTGCTCTGTCGATCCATATCGTCGAAACTCGCCTCGCTAAGCCGCTCGTTATTTACAAATACACCAAGGTTGGGGGTGGGGGTCGGGGAGGAGGACTTAAAGCAGCGCATCCTCGAAGCAAGACTATAGTTTAACGTCTCGTCTGAGAATAAGTCTAGAGTACGAACCTCGCACCTCCACTGCATCAGTTCACGTCCTTATCCTCGTTACGTTCACGTCAAATCAGAACAGCTCCAGCCATCTAAATTTTGAGTTTTATTTTGTTTGTACAACTACTTTCAGAGTTAGACTACGCCATCTTCGGCAAATGATGATCGAAGGATCGCTGAGTTCAAATGGCTCTGAGCACTATGCGACGTAACTTCTGAGGTCATCAGTCACCTAGAACTTAGAACTAATTAGACCTAACTAACCTAAGAACATCACACAAAGCCATGCCCGAGGCCGGATTCGAACCTGCGAGCGTAGCAGTCGCTCGGTTCCACACTGTAGCGCCTAGAACCGCACGGCCACTCTGGCCGGCCGATCGCTGAGTTAAGAAGAAATCTACGAATATAAGTAAATGAATGGTGGCCCCTATTTTGACAGTTTAGGAGGTGGGTTTCTTCCTACACGTTGGTCAGTGGGCCTGAAGATGGCATAATGTAACACTGAAACTGGTTCCCAAATAAAACAGTACTGGAAATTTAGACGGCGGAGGGTGTTTCAATTTGACATTTACAGTGAACAGCTGAGGACTCGCAACCATCTTAAGTAAGGATGGACTTACAGATACTCGCAATCTTAGGGTTTAGATGTTTAAGGGTTCTCCGAACAGTTAGCTGAAAGCACGCACCAAATGGGACTACGCCCCTCACATGGCATTTCATAATCCATTGCTGCACTGGTAATAGAAGGAATGAAGTCTGGTTTTAATGACCCATCGACAATGACATCAGAACCAGAGTATATGGTTAGACTGGGGAGGATGGCGAAGGAAATGAGATGTGCCCTGCGAAAGTATCCATCCCCACATTCACCTTAAGTGAATTATGGAAATAACGGAAAATTAAATATGTGTGGCTGGTTGGGGCTTGAGCCGCCGTCCTTCCGAACACGAGTGAGGTGCGGCAGCATTAATGATCATGTTTCTCTTAAATGCGAGTGATGTGGTAACAGGAACAGACACTGTACTAATATTCAGGATGTCAAATCAAACAAAACTTATTTTATTTGCCAACCAGTTACGGCGGTTTACTACTCCATCTTCAGACCCCTGACCGACGTGTAGGAAGATTCCACCACGGTTCTGGTCAAAACAGGGGCTAGAATTACTGGTATTAGGAGATTTCTGCTTGCTACAGATATCTCTTCAACCATTATCTGACTACCAGAACCGAGGTAAAATCTTCCTGCACGTCGGTCAGCGGCCTGAAGATAGAGTAGTAAACCACCGAAACTGGTAGCCAAACAAAAGAAGTTTGATTTGACATCTTGCAAACGAACAGGACTTGTGTTCTAAAGGTTGCCGGCACGGCAAAAAAAAACTGAGTGAATGGATCAATAACGAACTTCAACGGGGGTCAGGGGGTGTCCGCCACAAACAATTGCAACGAAATATAACGAACAAAACGAGATAACAAAAAAAGGGTAGCATATTTGTTTCATAATCAAAACGTCTTAGGTCCCGGTTTCGAGTCCCGCCACTGCATAAATTTTCTATTAATAATCAGCATTGGCGTCCGAAGACTTCCGTTATAATAAGTCACCCTCATACTGCCAACGGCTTTATCGAAGAGGGCGGAGGAGCGGACACAGGTTCAGGACACCTTCTTGTCCTAGGCGTGGAAAACTGCACCTAAAAGGCGGAAGAATCAGCATTGATGAAGGGCATGAGGATGCAGAAGGCAATGGAAACCACTTCATTAAAGATACGTAACGTGTATCCACAGGACATGGACATATGGCCTGTAATTTAAGAAGTGTCATGATGATCTCTCCATTGGCAAAAGATTCCGGAAAATTCCCACATTCAGATCGCTGGGAGAGGACTAACAAGGCCATGAGACAAAAAAAAAAAACCTGAATAATCAAGGGAAGGATAACGTTCTACTAGTCGGAGCCTGGAATGTCAGAAGCTTGAACGTGGTAGAGAACTAGAAAATCTGAAAAGGGAAATGCAAAGGCTCAATCTAGATATAGTATAGGTCAGTGAAGTGAAGTGGAAAGAAGACAAGGATTTCTGGTCAGATGAATATAGGGTAATATCAACAGCAGCAGAAAATGGTGTAACAGGAGTAGGATTCTTTAAGAATAGGAAGGCAGGGCAGAGAGTGTGTTTGTGTGAACAGTTTAGTGACAGGGTCGTTCTTATCAGAATCGACAGCAAACCAACACCGACAACGATAATTCAGGTATACATGTCGACGTCACAAGCTGTAGATGAAGAGATGAGGAAAGTGTATGAGGTTATTGAAAGGGTAATAGAGTATGTAACGGGGGATGAAAATCTAATGGTCATTGGGGATTGGAATGCAGTTGTAGGTGAAGGAGAGAAAGAAAATGTTACAGGAGAATGTGGGCTTGGGACAAGGAATGAGGGGGGAGAAAGACTAATTGTGTTCTGTAACAAGTTGTAAGGCGTCAGGCAAATCCTACACCTTCCATGAAAACCCTGACAACATAGCAAATCCGACAGTATGTCACATAGTTCCGAATAAATACTGACATTAAATTAACAAAAGTAATACGATACACGAGTGAGCAAATGGAATACCACAGACTAACACAAGAACGCTTGAATGCATGTCATACCTCCCCATTGTGAAACAGACACAATTCCGAGGGGAGAAATGAGAACAGAAGCCGAGAGCAGAACCGTGTTAAGCTAGAAGGCCCCACGATAAGGGACAGACACCCACGTCTCCATCCGACCGCCAAGACCACCCCCAGCCAATGTTAAAAGATGGAGCCCTCCAGAAAAACAGTATAGATTTTACGATAACACTAAAAGGGCCACACCAGCTGAAAGTTTTAGCGTGAGACTATACGCGTCTCTGTTACGTTGCCCCACCACGAAAAGTATAACGTTTCTCATTGGATAGACAGAGGTTTTGTAGGCAGAGCTTAAGGTTAACATTAAGACCCTGATTGGTCAGTTGAAAACACAGCCAGATAGCTTTTCTAAAACCAACTTCGGTAAATTGTAGTAAAGAGAAATTCGAGAGAGTGGCTTCCGAGGAGATAGCGAGGTGTGCGGAGCTGCACCGCCCGCCGCCCCCTGACGTTGCCTAACCAATGACAAGGTAATGAACGCACACGATACCACATAAGGGCGCATAAAGCTTCATTCAGAACCGCAGAAGTCTCATCTCTTACACCCCCTTTTTACGTAATACTAGCGTCGATCGTCAATTAAACCTCGTGGTATTTACATTTGCTATTAGCAGTTAAAAATCTGAAACACGATGATTTTTCTGTTAAATAATTATTGAGAAGCCACATCAGCCACTGTGATTTACGACAAGTTAAAGAAATAATTAAAGATAATTGACAGTCTCTGTAGACCATTTTGATAGTTTTCTCTTTTATGAAATTTAATTTAAACGTAGATTATAGATGTGATATGGCATAGGCCATCCTTCGATCCATTGTAGAACTAGGAAACCCATTCAGGGAATATTCGTTCACATCTTTGTTGAACGCAGTTGGTTTTTATCATCCTATATTAAAATATTTCCTTTTATCTATAGCGCAATTTATAATCAATGTTTAGTGGGTCGAATAAAAATTCCTATGGTAAACTTAACTGCTTTTTCGACGTTATTTTACCAGCTAACTAAATATAGGAAGGTCTTAAACCCCTTCCACTAAATTTAGTTAGTATTAAGATTCTTTTTACAGGGAGTGCAGTGGAGCTGACGCTGAAATCATTAAGTATTTGATTATATCATCACTAGTCTCACTGAACTCTTCTGAACTCTACATGTCATGTGTGGTCTGGCGTCTCCTTACCAGCGACAGGTCCCAGATTCAAACTAGTCAATTCCCTAAAAATACGCTCAGAGCGTCGTTGCGCGAAAGTGATAGGGAGACACGACTTAGAACAAACAGACACCATGCAGAATGTCAGAGAACGGCGACCCTGCCAGGATGGTAAAATGCTATGATTGAAGGTCGACCACATACCTAACTAGGTCAGAAAAATATCCTGTTGAAAAATTTTCGTAAAAAAACTTTCTGTTTGAAAGGCATAAATAGTCGAAAACAGTAGTTGCAGCGATAGATAGTAAGATAGTATTCAATAGAAAGTGAGACATTCTAGCAGAGAGAATAGCATAATTAAGTTATGAATTTTAATATTGTTAGAATTAAGTTTTCTCTCCAATGCAAGCGCACAGGTGGCGGATACATCGTTACAAGTTGATTATGACCCAACAAATAAGTGAATGGATTGTCAGTCTTGAGTATAATAAGTGTCAAGTCGTGTGAGAAAAATTTTTATGAATCGCGTGAGATCGTATGGGCGCACGTTAACGTGAAGTAGGGCGCGTGAATTGCTTTTAAAACAGAAAATAAGGGAATCGGAAAGATTAGCCATGGCAGATCGAGACCTTGACCGAATTGAGGTAGAGACCCAGCAGGAAGACACAGAGAATAGAGGACAGTACAACAGACGATGCAGTATCTCGAGAAGTAGGACAGATAACGCACCATAACGAGGATAATGTACGCCAAGGTACAGAAAACATAGGTCAGCATACGACAGAGGAGCAGGAAAGTAGAGAGACAGCCGATGAGGATTCTAACTTGCGTCTAGAATATGTAGAAACCATAGTACAAGTAATCAGAGCTCCCTCACCACAGAGTACAAGGAATTCGAGCAGAAACGTGTCACTGCACAGTTCAATGCAATTGGTTGCGAACCAACACTTGCGCGAAAACACAGAGCGTAGGACGTCGGAAGAAAACGCAATGGGACCCACCAATCTGGCAGAATTATTACAACAAATGACGGAAACCATGACAAGGCAAAATAAAGAAATTGCGAACCAAATTAAAATTCAGAATGCAGAAACGATGAAACAAATTGCAGAAACCACGAGACTAATGCGTGAGATTAAAGCACAAAACAAAAAAATTCAGTTACACCTAAGTCATATTGAAGACGAGGCAAAGGAATCTCGAGAAGTGATAGGAAACTTTACAACAGGTCACAATCAATTGAGAACAGACACTGACAAGGTACAAGTAGACGTACAAACATTGCGTAATGACATTGAGGACGAGATCAAAACATTATGTAACAACACCCAGAGAGAAGTCAAGAAACCAGAGAAACAGATAAACGAAATTACTAGACAAGCAGAAGGTACAGCGCGTGAAATTGTTGAAAACAGTGTGTTACACAATCACAAAAGCAGCGCTGAAAAGATGTGATAATCGCATAGTCAAAATAGAAGCGGAAACGAAGCAACAATTCCAGAAATTGCGAACAGAGTTGTTGCAAACCATTGAAGAGCGTAGTGAGCAGGATCGAACAAGCACTGAGTCTGCAACCACATCCGTATCTGTAACAGCACCGGAAAAACAAGCAATTAACGAAGATATCATGCATTTGCGATGCCAATCACAGGCGGAAAGTAACATACGTGAATTCAGACAGCCTGCACAGCAACAAACACGTTTCGAAATTCTTGATGAACAAACGGCACCACAAACAAATGCGGAACCACAAATGTATGTTTCAAGACAGTTTGGATCGTGCAGTGAAGCGGCAAGGTTAGCCAGGCAAGATACCGAACAAATACGTGACAATTGAAAACCAGGTCGCGAAGAGTACAGTGCCATGCATTCAGCTACACGTTCACAACCGATGGAAGAAAATTATTGCGTACCACTCCAACGATACTACGCAAGGGTAGGCGAAAGGTACAGTGGACAATATCCAATGGATCTACCACAACCGGAAAGAACGACGGGAGAAATGATCAGAAACAAAAGTGGCGAAGAATCGCGAATTTCATATGGAACCATGACGAAGTACGACAACGATCATTTCCTCACCGTCAGAAAATTTCAACACTTTCTAGAAGGAAACTCATTACATCCACGAACTTTTATTGATAAATTCCGAGTAGGATTACCAGAACACTGGACGCTAGCACACAAATTAGACTTTATATGTGCACACATGTCAGGAACAGTCGCAGAAACCATGCAGAATGTTGCAGCGACATGCCGATCGTACGAAGATTTCAGAGAGAAGTTTCTCTCACGATATTGGTCCAGCGAAGCACAGAACAGAGGGAAGTACGAATTGTTACAGAACCCATATTTTGAAAATTGAGGAGAGAAGAGTCCCGTGATATTTTTCGAACTAATGGCAAAGAAAAATCAATGCTTAGATGTACCATACAGTGACGGAGAGTTGATTAAATTATGCGCGATGAAGTTACCATTGAAATACCAGCAATCATTAGTAGGTCGCGGTGGCAATGACGTCGAAGCATTTAAAGTAATTCTAAGGGAACTAGAGTTTATATTTTCGGAAGATGACACAAGAAAATGACGAAGCGCACGTGAAAACCAAAGCAAAAAGCAGTGAAATCCACAAGACACAGTACGAAGAAACAATAATTACGAACCACGTTATAACTTCGCACTAAGAAACGACAACAGATTTCAACAAAGAAACGGTTATGGATTTAGAAGAGAATACAGCAATAACTATAATTCACCCAGGAACGGCAACAACTATTACAGAGGGAGTAATGACAACCGGAACGAGTATTGGAGAACCAACAGACCGACAAATTATCAACAAAGTAACCAATATCAACAAGCTGAACAAGAAAAGATAATACAGATAGAAGAGGTGGAGGTAAGACCACCAAACCCCGAAAAACGTTCGAATTGACAGCTAAGCGCCCATGTCAAAGAGAATGACGCACCGACCCAGGATAGCTGCAGTACCTTGAACAGAGAAGTAAATACCTTATCAAGAGAAGAGAAGAGAAGAAGGAACAAACAAAACCGCAGGGACCAGATGAAACCGAAGACAGGAAAATAACAATATCGTGTTGGGACGAAATTAATTGGGCGATTACTGACGAGGAAGATGAATTACCAGAGGCATGCACAACGAATGCAGGAGGAAAGGACGAAGTAATGATTATTGCAAAGCTATGTGAGATGGAAACCAGGGAAAGCGAATTCAATGAGGATAATGCGCATTCCCCGGAAGTTGAAAATGAGTTACTAGTGGGCACACAAGCCAACGTATATAATGAAGGAAGTTATGAAACGATAATTAGAGCATTTAGATGCGATTATGTGGAAGTAGCGACGAAGATGGAGAAGATAGACGAAGATAAGGAAAAAGTAGAGGATGTTGTAGAAAGCGCAAATGAAGGAAGAAATAGAGAAGAGGAAATAAAATAGAGAGAATTAGCAGTCGAAGCTTATCCTACAGAAAGTTCGAATTCACAGGGGAAAGTCCTGAAAAGACTCATGTATGATTCAGTGGAAGATTCGTTGAAGCAAGAAGAAGAAGAACAGAACCTACCCTTTCAAATTCAACCAATTGTGGAGGCCATGGTAAAACATATCCCAGTCAATATTGTAACTGATAGCGGAAGTGAACTGACGGCGATCTCAGAACATTTATTCATGCAGTGTAATGCCAATGGGGAATTGCCAGTTCTGAAAACACGTAAGATTAAAGTAAGAGGTCCTATTAGAAACAATGCTGCGGAAGTTACGAGACAAACAAGGTTAACTATTTCGTGCCAAGGTCAAAATATCGAAGTCAACTTCGTGATTATACCTAAACTAACTCTAGGTTTGTTTATAGGTGCAGATTTTTTAAATGAGAGACGAGCGATAATAGATATGGGGAAAGGTAGCGTAACATTCGGGAATGTCACACTTCTCTGTGAGCAAAAGCTAAAAGTAGAAGAAATACCACTTATAAACAAACAATTAAGAATGATGTGAGATAAAGAGGATGAAGAATTAGAATGGTATGCACAAAAGGGGGAATCGCCTCAACTCATGTTAGAAGTCCATAAAGAAATTGACGAAAAATTTCAAGAAGTTCAAGTAAATAATTAGCAAAATATTTCAACTTTATGTAGGAGATAAGATCGTCAGGAGAAAGAAGAATGAAGAGAGAGGTAGGTGGGAAAAAAAAGTAGTTTCAATAAACACAAAAACAAAAATAACACCAATAGAAGCATAGATTAAGGTGAAGGGATAAAGCGTAGATAGTCTAACGGCATGAAATACTAAAATGCTATACACCACGACGCTACACAAAAATAAAATAAAAAACGAATTTGAGGATTCTTGTAGAAGTTAAGACTCAAAATATCTTAGAATTGTAACATGAAAAGGGTGTCGAAATTTGTAAAGCTTTTTAAGAAGCCGTAAAACAATGTAGGTACTAGATATATGTTAGATGATTATAAGTAAAACTTTTTGTAAGAACCATTGTAAAAAAACTCCACCAAAAAACCAGATGCAACGACCCACAAGCTGCAACGAGACCGCTACCCCCTGACGCTGCCTAACCAACGACAAGGTAATGAACGCACGCAATGCCGTATAAGTTTCGCATAAAGCTTCACTCAGAACTGCAGAAGTCTCATCTGTTACACCCCCCTTTTACGTAATACTAGTGTCGATTGTCAATTAAACCTCGTGGTATTCACATTTGCTATTAGCAGTTAAAAATCTGAAACACGTTAATTTTTCTGTTACATAATTATCGAGAAGCCACATCAGCCACTGTAATTTATGACAAGTTAGATAAATAATTAAAGATAATTGACAGTCTTTGTAGACCATTTTGATAGTTTTCTCTTTTATGAAATTTAATTTAATCGTAGATTGTAGATGTGATATGGCATAGGTCATCCTTCGATCCATTGTAGAACTTGGAAACCCATTCAGGGAATATTCGTTCACATTTTTGTTGGACGCAGTTGGTTTTTATCATCCTGTATTAAAATATTTCCTTTTATCAATAGTGCAATTTATAATCAATGTTTAGTAAGTAGACTAAAAATGCCAATGTAAACTTAACTGCTTTTTCGACGTTATTTTACCAGCTAACTAAATATAGGAAAGCCTTGAACCCCTTCCACTAAATTTAGTTAGTATTAAGATTCTTTTTACAGGGAGTGCAGTGGAGCTGACGCTGAAATCATTAAGTATTTGATTATATCATCGCTAGTCTCACTGAACTCTTCTGAACTCTACATGTCATGTGTGGTATGGCGTCTCCCTACCAGCAACAGGTCCCAGGTTCAAACTAGTCAGTTCCCTAAAAATACGCTCAGAGCGTCGTTGCGCGAAAGTGGTAGGGAGACACGACTTAGAACAAACAGACACCACGCAGAATGTTAGAAAGTTTCAGCTAGTAATAGCGAATACCCTGTTCAAGAATAACAAGAGGAGGAGGTGTACTTGGAAAAGGCCAGGTGATATGGAAAGATTTCAGTTAGTTTACATCATGGTCAGACCGAGATCCCGAAATCAAATAGTGGATTTTAAGGCGTTCCCAGAAGCAGATATAGACTCATATCACAAAATAGATTAGGTTGAAACTTAGGACGAAATCAGGAACAATCAATACGCAAAGAAGTGGGATACGGAAGTACTACGGAATGGCGACTTATGGTTGAAGTTCTCTAAGGCAATAGCCACAGCTATAAGGAATAACTTAGTAGGCAGTATAGTTGAAGAGGAATTGATATCTCTAAAAAGGGCCATCACAGAAGTTGGGAAGGAAAATATAGATACAAAGAAGGTAACTGCAAAGAAACCATGGGTAACAAGAAATACTTCAGTTGTTGGGTGAAAGGAGAAAGTGCAAAAATGTTGTGGGAAACTCAGGAATTCAGAAATACAAGTCGCTGAGGAATGAAATAAATAGGGAGCGCAGGGAAACTAAGAGGAAATGGCTGCAGGAAAAATGTGAAGACATCAAAAATGAAATGAATGTCGGAAGGAGAGACTCAGCATGTAGGAAAATAAAAACAACTTTTGGGGATATCAAAAGCAAGGGTGGTAACAATAAGAGTGTAACAGGAATTCCACTGTTAAACGCAGAGGAGAGAGCGGATAGATTTGAAAGAATACATTGAAAGTCTCTATGAGGGGGAAGATTTGTCTGATGTGATGTAAGAAGAAACAGGTCCCGATTAAAAGAGATAGGGGATCCAGTATGAGAATCAGAATTTAAAAAAGCTTTGGAGGACTTAAGGTCAATTACGGCAGAAGGTATGGATAACATTCCATCAGAATTACTAAAAACATTGGGGGAAGTGGCAATAAAACGACTATTCACGTTGGTATGTAAAATGAACGAGTCTAGAAACATACTATCTGACTTTCGGAAAACCATCATCCACACAATTTCGAAGACGGCAAGAGTCGACAAGTGCTAGAATTATCGCACAGTCTGCTTAACAGCTCATGCACTAAAGCTGCTTTCAAGAATAATATACAGAAGAATGGGAAAGGAAATTGAGAATGCTCTAGATGACGATGAGTTTGGCTTTACGAAAAGTAAAGGCACAAGAGGGGCAATTCTGACGCTGCAGTTAATAATGGAAGCAAGACTATAGAAAAATGAAGACACGTCCATAGGATTTGTCGACCGGGAAAAAGCGTTCGACTATGTAAAATGATGCAAGATGTTCGAAATTGTGAAAAAAGTAGGGGTACGCTATAGGGAGAGACTGGTTAAGTACAACATGTACCACACCAAAGAGGGAATAATAAGAGTGGACGAAGTGCTAGTATTAAAAAGGGTGTAAGACAAGGATGTAGCCTTTCGCCACTACAGTTCAATCTGAACATCGAGGAAGCAGTGATGGAAATAAAAGAAAGGTTCAGGTGTGGAATTAAAATTCAACGTGAAAGGATATCAATGAAACAATTCGCTGAAAACATTGCTATCCTTTCTGAAAGTGAAGAAGAAGTACATGACCTACTGAACGAAATGAACATCTAATGTGTACACTGTATGGACTGAGAGTAAATTGAAGGAAGATGAAAGTAATGAGACGTAGTAGAAATGAGAACAGCGAGAATCTTAACATCAGGACTGATGGTCACGAAGTAGATACTACCTAGGCAGTAAAATAACCAATGACAGAGGAAGAAGGACATCCAAAGTAGATTATCTATGACAAAAAAGGCATTCCTATCCAAGAGGAGTCTAATAATATCAAATATCGTCCTTAATTTGAGGAAGAATATAAGAGAGGACGAGCAAGAAGGATGTGCTCGGATCAAAGTGGGTGTAAGAAAGGGATGTAGCCTTTCGCCCGTACTCTTCAATTTGTACATGGACGAAGCAATTTGTACATTGAAGAAATAAAAGAAAGGTTCAGGTGTGGAACTGAAATTCATGGTAATGGGTATCATGGCACATTTCGCTGATGACATTGCTGTCCTGAGTGGAAGTAAAGAAGAATTACATGATCTGCTGAATTGAATGAACAGTATAATGAGTACAGAACATTGACTGCAAGTAAATTGAAGAAAGACGAAAGTAGAGAGAAATAGATGGACATACAGCGACTCGTATTCTTCTTATTCGTGAGATGTAATGTTCAAATTATTGTGTTGGCAAACTGATTTATACCTTTTGTAGATGTCCTAAAGCAAACGAGGCTGGCACTGGAAAGGCTCTTTGATTTACGATTATTCCTGTAGTAGTACAAGAATATAGTTTCTGGAGCAGTGCCATCCTTTAATTCAGGTTGCAACTCGTCATTCCCTCTTTAGGACAGGTCTTAAAATCCACCCAGACATTGGCGATGAGTCGTTCAGAAGCGATGACAGATAATGTTTTGCCACATAGCTAGCTCTCTCCACAAATAACTCATATAAACTCCATGAGGTAATGGCTACCACTCTACACATAACAGATATATGACTCCAGTCAACTATTCGTACATTTATCAGAGTACAGTGGACTTCATCTTGTATATGTAGTTGGTATTCAAGAAAGAAAGTAGATCAAATCTACTCATTTTCAACAGTTTATTTTGAATCCAAATACGTTATTTCCATTGCATTATTTCGTTACTTGAAGAGACGAAATGTGAACAACTTGTCAATATCAATGTGAATACTCAAATGAAGAACAAACAAGAATATTAAATATGAAAAACGAAGTATATTCCTGTAATGGTGTCAATGAGGACATGTCTGAAGGAAATTAAAACGCTTCCTCCTGTGTGAGAACCATACAGAGAGAGACAGACAATGAAATGAGATGGAGCAAAAACAGGATGTTGAGGTTTTGATAGCTATAGGCAGCGTGCAGAGGCACTATATCAGTGCACACTTGCTCATTCAGTCAGTTGAATTACAGGGCTTGTAGAAGCAAGAACTATACTTTTTTGTTCAGCTAAGCGCCACACAGAACACAACGTATCTTTTCACTCACTTCATTTTCTGGTACTTTTTTGCCTTTTAAAGCACTTCAGAAGCAAATATGAACATCCTGTTAATGTACTAATAACCTATTCATATTTTTCATTCATTTATTTACTGATAAACTTTGAATAAAATATTATACAATAAATCATGCAGTTTCGAAAATCAGTTTTGATGGATCTACCTGATCTACTTGAATCCAGTCAACCTGCCTCTTGTCAAAATTGTACACAGTGATATAGTGATGAAAAAAAGGTTACAATTGTTATCCTTATAAACAACCTCCAAATAACAACCAAATATCTCAATATTTTCATATTCATATACTTAATTTGTGTGCAAATATTACTGAATGAGTGCATACATTTATGTTCAAGCCTTATGAAATGGAGCATACTGAAGAGTCGAGTTACAAAGGCAAAGCTTTACCATACAAATATTTTATTGTAAAGATAGCAGAGTTGTTAAATATTTGTCTGAAATGAAGGTATGTAATATGAAGTGTAATATTAGTTAATGGCAACAATTTTTATGCATCCCTTCAATATAATTAAAAAGCAAAACAAAATTGATGCATACATGGAAACTCAGTTTTTCAACTTGTATTCTATGTTGTGCATCATACAATAGAGTTTTCCTTCCATACATAAGTATGTAACCACATGCATCATCCAGTATTTTCTCTCATTAAAAGTAGCGGGTAATTTCATTGCTCTTTTTTGTGTCGCTAATACATTTTTATATGTCATATAAATCACATATATGGGATAATTCGTTATAAAATCATATGGATAATAAAACATCTCCTTCCAACTGTGTAACACCTCGACATTCATGAAATGCACCATAAGCTTTCACATAACCGAACAGTGGACCTAAATTCCACATTCAGTCAAGGAAATACTTCATTTCATCCATATTTCAAATATAATGTACAGAGCATTACATGATCATCCAAAGATGAATCAATCAACTAACTATTTTTTCGATTAGTCTCAAACACAACAAATATAAAGTAAGGCATACCAAACTCCATTAAATTATAATAGTTCATGATATGTAGCTCAAAATCTTTCTTAACACTCAGTCCAGCTTCCTCTGTAGTTTGTAATTCATAAAAAGATGTCGGAATTTTTTGAGTTTTCAGTATGTTTTCTCTTTGCTATAGTTCATAATTATGTTCATATTTAATAACTGATACACAAATTTTCATATTTACTACACAAATTTTACCTTTATTTGGTAGTGTATCTTTTACTTCAAATCTAGTATCATTGCAATCAGCCCATCTTTGCATATCATCTCCAGCACTGGAACTCCACATAAAAATTGCAGCAATATCCCTTTCCCAAATTATGTTATTATAATGTTTGAAAAATGCACCTAATATTTCCAGTGGATACAGAACTTCATTATTCTTCTTTCTTATTTTACCATTGTTTAGTATATATTCATACATATACATATTTTAACCACTAACAGATATTGTTAAATTCAATAAAACTGATTATGAAACAAAATAATGTTCAATTCCCAATAAGACATTACTTCACCTTTTTATAGCTATAAAAGCTCTGCTTCATCGCCTTTTTATTTAATTTTGCATCATACATTGGATAATATGTAGCATCATCTTGTACAGTCCTAATGTTCATGTAAAGTCGGAACTGATTTCCATGTATCCATCCATCCATCACCAATATGTATGACACTTTCTTATGCTTGCTAGAACTATTTTTTTCTCATTCATAGGCAATAAATAAAACTGATAGCTTTCAATCTTGTTCATTTATAAAGAATAAAATCAGCATTTAATTCCTAAATAACTGTTACATTAGCACCACTGATATCGTTTGTAGTATCTATTTCACCAGTTTATTATCACTAAATCCTGAATTCTCTCATGAATTGGAATATATAAAGGATGATCTGGTTCACAAGTTATTTACACTCTAAATTCAGCATTAGGTTTAAATGATTCCACAGTGAAGATAATCATGCTTTATGAAAATTGATCGCCTCAATTACAATTTATGTTAATTAAATCAAATGGAATCATTTTAAAAACATCAATAACAAGTGTATTTATTAGCTTCAATAGTTAGATTAAATACAAACACACTTCCATTACTATCCTTTATAAATACATACAGCATAATATCTCTCTCAAATATAACTCCATTTAAATAGTCATTTGCTGTAATTTGAATATTAGCCATTTACGTGTGAAAAAATTTCTCCAAACGTCATTAGGTATTTGGCCAGTTGGAATTATTATTGTTTGATTATCATAGTACAACTTATTGTTTTCTGATGTAATATTTGGAGTTAAAATGTGGTATAAAAGCAAATCAATGCTACACTTTTAAAAGTGTCTCTTATAGGGACATTTCATTTTTTTGAGCACTGATGAATTGCCACTCATTTATATTATTTTCTCATTTATTATTAATTTAATGAACATGGGTTGGGATTAAAAAATTAATAATTCCTGAAAATAAGAAAAAAGTAAACATAGTAAATTATTACCTAACTCTGTTAGATTTGCGATTATTGGATCAAATGGACGCAATAAAACAACATTAATGGTCGATAATTGAGTTTTAGCATCAGTATGGTTAAAATGAGATAATATTAATTGTCTGAAATATGGAGAACTTATTAGAAATGTAAAAAGGTTCCATATAATTTAGATACTGAAATAGCTACATTTATTAGTATTAATGTGAAATTATACAATTACATGATTGTACAGATAATTCAATTTAATGTTTGTTGATTTCATAATTGAAAATCAAAATATTGTAAGAGAATTTTTCCTAGCAGTCAACATAGAGGAGCTGATTGCTTTTATTTAATTCAAATGTAATCAAAATAACAAAATAATTAGTCAGAAATAATCTCAAATTTTAAAAAAAAGTTATAGACAAGATGATACAAATCTACATCATGTTCATTTTGAATTTGCTGATGGTGATTTAAGATATTATGAATTCAGGAATGTGTGCAATGATTGACAGAATAATGATTTTGTATCTATATCTGTAGACAGGACCTGTAAATCAATTTATGGAAAATACAGAGCCCAAATTAAAACTTCTGTAATGTATACATAAACTTAAATGCCAAATGTAAATGTCTTTATGTTATATAAATGTTTACAAAATACGATCCACAGCTTGTTTCAGAAGCTAAACGAAATAGAAAAAAATTGACGAATTACAGAAAGGATTCAGAAACTGGAAAAAACAACCAAAAACAGAATATGAAAAATATACAAAGAATTTCGGTCCTTTATTGACACAAAAGAACTAGTAAAACAAGGAATTGAAGGATTAGGTGATGATGTATTGAAAGACACTGAAGAAAGCAGAGAGCTTGAAAAAAAGTGGTACTATTTCGCAAAGAAAATTATGATGACATGTTTCCTATTTCATCAACACCATCAGAATCGTCATTTGAGAGAAGTTTATTTCGTAAAGATGATGGTATTGAAAGTCCCTCATCTCAAAGACGAAAACAACTTGAAGGAATGCTGTAAAAGGTAGAAGAGGAAAAACAAAAAAATTAGTGTAGAAGAATGGTTGTACCTCTAACAACTTATCTTGGTTGAACAATAAGAAATTATATTGATGGTGTCAATGATAAATATTTTGGCTTACATTTTGAAAGTTGTTAATAGATATTGGGGATCCTGAAGCGAAATTCAACACTAGCCACATCGTAATAATGAAAACCATCATAAAGCAACCAATGATTTAATGAACTCTTGTCTAAAGACAATTTTCATCCTGGTGGACATGATGAAAAAGCTAAGAACAGCTATGAAGATATTTTAATATCAACAAATGCCGTATTTCAAAATAATGGCACTAATTTTATTAATCTTTTTCTGTTGTTGAATGATTTAACAGAACATTAAGAAACAAAAATATTTAAAGAATTTTATATTCAAGCCACTTATAAGTAGATGTATATTTCAAAATTAGTTGATGAATACAATAACACATTGTGTCGAAACACAGAAATGAAATCAAATGATCTAAATAAAGTGAAAGAAACCCATGTTTTGTTGGTTGGCTTTTTTGGTGGGGAGGAGACCAGACAGCAAGGTCATCGTTCTCATCGGATTTGGGAAGGAAGAGGAAGGAAGTCGGCTGTGCCCTTTCAAAGGAACCATCCCAGCATTTGCCTAGAGTGATTTAGGGAAATCATGGAAAACCTAAATGAGGATGGCTGGAGGCGGGATTGAACTGTCATCCTCCTGAATGTGAGACCAGTGTGCTAGCCACTGCGCTACCTCGCTCAGTACACCATGTTTTAAAAATAGTTATTCCCAGAAAATTACTCCTGTTAGCAACAAATATTATATTGGTGATCAAGTGAGAAAAGCAAATTGAAAGGGCTATTTGGAGAAAGATATATTGCTAGTTTAACTAAAAAATTATTTGAAATAGAAGATGCAATATTTTCAGGTGCTATCACAATCTAACTGAAAGAAATTGAAGGAAATTTTTGTAGCACAAACTACAGGAAACAGAATATCCAGATGTGCAGGTTATTGAAAAGGTGTTAAGAAAAAAAGCTGATGAAGTATACATTAAATGATTAGCATTAGATAATTCTCATAAAAGTTGGCTTAGAAAAATAGTGTGAATTAATAACATAAGCACGTAATCATTAATACATTTTCCTATATAACTGGCACCTCTAAATGCAATGGCAAGATAACTAGGAAATTAGGGATATTACAAACTTGTTAAAAAAACTCATTGATGTTATTAGTAGTAATAGGTAATTTATGTTCCTTAGTATTCTTCTAAATCCAAAATTTAGAACAATCATATGAATCGTATTTCAAATTCGTTACTGTCGTTGTTGATTATATTAAAAAAGACAATCCATTTACTGAAGAACAGTGGAGAAATATGTCAATTTATCAAGAACTGTATGAAGATTTTGTTACAGAATTTAACGACATATTTCATTGGGAAGGTACATAATGGTATCATGAATTATCTGAGGAGTTTATGTGAGAATATCAGGACAAATTAGACTAGAATAACATATCAGGTGAACAAGGACTATTGGACGACTTTATTAGAGAATTTAAGGATGAAGTTAACTGGTTAAATACTTCATTGAATGAAAAATTTACTGAAATGGTATTGGAGAATTTCAAGATAAAGTGGAGAAGTATGTTACATTATCAAGAAATATCTGAGAATTTAATAACAGAATTTCAAGATAAATTAGATTAGTAAATTGTGAGAATTTTTAGATGATAACTCAGAATGCAATCATTTTTTGTATTTATAAGTTTATAGTTCAGTTTTTTCTGTCTGTTTAATATCCTGATGATAATGTATCTCTACTTATAAATCAATTGATTGTTGAGTCTGTGAATAATGTTTATGTAATGAATGGTGAAGTATACATTCTTTATGAATATTTAAAGAAACATATCTGCATACTCAAAGTTTTTCTGTGTTAATTTATGCTAATGTATTCTTTAGTACAATCAGCATATTTCTCTTTTCTCTAATTTTATATTATTTAGATTCAAGAAGTTCTTCTAGAGCTTGTCCAACCACTTTTAGTTTATCAGGATCTTCATACATCAGTTATAATGTCAGTTAGCTCATGTCAACGCAAATCCCTTATCACAATCGCTTTTAACTTTTGTCTTTGTTTCCAATATTCAGGTATGTCACAACTTTCTATTTGATAACAACTGGATCAAACTCTATTGGTACATTACAATGTTTTCTACTTCGATGAGAAAATATTTGTGGGTATCTTCACAGAAATGCCTGATATAGTGTGATGGATCATTTAGTGAATTGATACAATTTTTCTATTTATTGTGTTTATGTACAACAAAATGTTTTTCATCTATACTTTCTGCAAATTTATAGTTGTAACATTCTTCGAATGAAATATAATATAATTGGCCACTATCTAATCTGTGACAACAACATAAAGGAAATCTACCTTAAATGTAACTTAAATTGAACACCACCAACATAAAAAAGTTTTTGTTGGCAATGTCCCAATGTAGCAATGTAAATAATTTGTTCTTCCTTCATTTATAATACATTATATACTTCATGTATGAAATTTACAGCATTATAGTAATATAGCAGATTGTTGAGATTTATGTACAAGCAAATAATATATTCATGCCTGTTTGCATTGCTTTGCGTTGATGTCATCACTGATTCTATGAAATCATCTACTTTCAGTGTAAGATATAGCATTATTTTTAAGAAATTCAAATTAATGTCATTTATTTTTTCTTATAATTCCAGGAGTCAAATCTTTGGCAACTATACTATCATATAAAGAGGACATAATAACATTTGTCATTAACACATTTTTCTTCAAACAATGAGCCCAAATGTCATTCAACAAATTCCCTAAATTTAGTTGATAGTTGTTATTCTGAATAAGTTAAGATATATTCATGATAGATACTCATGACCTATGGCAATATCTGAGGTACTTGGAAACGGTTCCATTTATATATGAAAAAATTTTTGAGGTGGGTGACCAAACGAAGCTGTGTTCAACACTAATAATATTTGGTGCTTTTCGTAGACAACAATCTTGAAGAACTTTTGTGTACATAAATTTAGAGTCTAAAAGTAAGAGGAAAACAACTATGAGAAAAGGTTATTCTCATCTGAGGAAACAACAACTTATTGATCTTATCTGAAATGGTAGTAGTTAAAAAATGAAGGGCAGAAATGTACTCTAAGAGATCTAAAAAACAAAGTAAGAAAACGAGCAGTTAAATGACATTTTAAGTTGGAAAAGGAAAAATTTTTGTTTTCGATTAATTGTAATTTGAGAATATACATTTTAAGGAAATATATAAATTGTATTCAACAACTGAAACATATGCAAATAAAAATGTTGTTTATATTAAAATAATATCCCTATTGTGAGTTTGGATGGAAATATGCAGCAGGACATTATGCATTTTCCATAGATTTTATGAGAGAATTTCAACATGATTTAGAGTGGAATGTAATATCATATAGAAACTTGACCAAAAATTTTATGAAAGATTTTCAAGATAAAGCATATAGACATATTTTATAATACAAAAAAATATAACTAGAGTACAAATGAGACAATTTCGAAGTATAATTAAATATTATATCTCAACACAAACTGACAAAAAATTTCAGTTGAGAATTTCAAGATAAAATAAATTAGGAAGATATATGAACGAATCAAATATTATCTGAAGCCTTTACAAGAGTGTTTCAAGAAAAAATAGTTTGAATTAAATATCAAGAAGTCAACCATTTTAAGCTTTCATAAGAGAGTTTCAAGATAAATTCAGTTGGAGGATAAATTACATATTCAAGAATGATCTAAAGATTTTATATGAGAATTCCAAGATAGATTAAATTGGAATTATATATCAGTTGATCAAGGATTGTCTGAAGAGCGAGTTTCATCACAAATTAGACTGGGACACTATAACATGGGAACAATGTTTGTCTGAACATTTTATATGCGAATTTTGGGATTCAGTTGGGATATTATATCACAAAAACACAAATTGTCTGACAATTTAATTATTGAAATAAAAGATGAATTTAAATGGAATAACATCTTAAAATATCAAGAAAAATCTGAATCATTCATACAAAAAGCAAGAAGAGCTTATGAAATAAGAAGTTCTTCAGAAGTAGATTGGTCTATATTCTTAGTCAACCAAGGCCTTCAATTTGCAAAACAAATATGGTCATATACTTTATAGAGTATGTGCTGATGAATGGTTAGTAGAGTAGTCTTCTTGTCCAATGTCTAGAACTGTTATTAACAGTATCTGAAGGGCAAGTATCATTAACCTGTTGTTCTTGTGTGTTCACATCGAAAACATTTGAAGTTTCTTTCTTTCTTCGAATAGGGATTATACACAACGATTTTTGTTATTAATAAATGAGATTGATAAATGTGATATCCAAACTTCAAGAGTATAACATACATTTTTATTTACATAATAACCACAGAGTTGGTTTATAAAACCTGAAAAAAATGTTGTATAGAATTTTCAAAATCATTGTTTATACCGATACTGAAAAGATATTTCTGTATTTTAAAGAATGACTATGGTAGTTGGGAATTTGCTTCATTGTTAGATAATCATATTATGGATTTGGATGTCAGTGACGCGAATGAGTACATGAAGATTGTATTCTATTCAACAACTTAAAACATATATTTCATGTTCGTTTTATCAGTACAAGTTAGGACTGCCTTGTAAACAGGACTGAAAATACCTTAATATTTTAATTTGTCATCAATATATCTATCTCTGCTAATCCATTATCTTCATCAACATTATATTTTGATACTTTTTATATTACACATAATAATAGATATATCTAACGACCTCTTCAACATGTAATGCCCCAATGGTAAAGTATCTGTACCATCTTTCATAACGAATTGTTTATCATCATTTGAGTTTACTACTTTCTTGTTGACTGCAACTGTTTTTATCTTTAATTAAATTGATTGTTCTCTATTCTTCTTTGCTGTTGAACAAATATTTTTTACAGTTGTCCAATGATTTTCTGTTCTTTACTATATATTCCTTCACTGCTTTACATTTCTTCTCCTTCTTTTCATCAATTTTGTTTGCATACATTTTGGGCCTCAGTCCACAAATTCTTATACTTTCATTTTTCCTAAAACTTTCTTGTTTATTTGTGGCATATTGTATGTATTATCTGTTGGACAGCCATATGTATCAAGGTGATCATTCATCGATTTCATATGTTTATAAACGTTTATACATTATATATGTGACTGTCAGAACCTACTTTAACAGTTCAACATAATAACCATATTTTGGTTTCATAATATTATAGTGGAAATCATTCATCAACTCTTTAGATGTTTTGCAATATAAATTGGCTTATTGAATTCGAATTTTGTCTTATTCATATGAATAGTGGCAAAATTTTTATTGAATATTGTTTGACCTTTTAAATTCGGCTTAACAATTAATTTACCACAAAATTTTCCATCAGCTAATAATTTTATACCCGGTCTGTTTCTAATATTTTCCATTCACTTATCAAATATGGAATTATTCATCAGCTTATAGAAATCTTTTTCAAAATCATTAATTGCTTTCATTGTCATTTCTGTGCTCAAACTATGTATTTTGTCAACCAATCAGATTGCTCAAATTTTAAATCTATGTATTTTTGTTAATTTCATTCCTAGTGACAGATACTGTTTAATTTGGTATAATGAACTACAAAATTATTATTATTGGTCATACTAGTCATCTACATACTCTCCTTAGTTCCAGGGACAATATTATTTTTGGGGGCTAATGTGAATGATGCAGTTCTTTTAGATACACTAAATCTAGTTCGAAAATATATCTTACTTTAGCAGTATATTTCGCTTATCCGTTTATAATCAGAAGATTCTGACTTGTCCAATTGAAACCCACTGTAAGGTAAATATTGACTCTCAGCCCATCTGTATAAATTGTTGGATCCAAGAATACTACATAATTCGTTATCTCTTTATATCATCTTTTTTCATGTAAGTATTATTTTCTTATACTTTTTTTTAGAACATTGTGTTGTACCACATTTTATTCCTTTTTTAACCATTAAAATCACCTCATAATTATGTAGTAATTCAAATTTCTTTGTAGTCATTTTAATCATTGTTGCAAACACTAAAACACATGCAGTGTAATACCAAGTGGGATCTAATGATTTTATACGAGTTTTTCTAAATTTCAAAGACATCATCTAACAATACATCAGATTTAATGGGCACATTCCTGAAACAGCTGCATTTTTAGCATTACCTTCACCCTCATAGTAAGCTGATCTATAAATGAGAGATAGCTCAAAATTCTTACAAACAATTTCGGTCATTACTCAAAACATTTCCCAAAAAGTCATTTAGATATTTATTATATTCTGGTACTCATATCTGTATTTATAATGGTATAAAAACAGAACACTTTATGAATGTGCTACCATTCTCTTTGTAACCACTGACTGCACAGCTCAGAAAAAGAGTTAGAGTACAGACAACATTCACATAAGTGTTTTATGTCTCCATTTCCTTCCCTGATGATGGTCTGTGAATAGAAGTAGTAGATTTTACTACAACAAAAGTATTTAAAAATGTAACTTAAATATCACTACCATCGTCATCATGTTATAAATTTTTCAGAAAATAGTAGGCACGGTAGGTAGAGCAGGTCATTCTAAAGAACTGTACCAATTTTTTCTCATTTAGCAGAAAAGTATACCTAAATGATAAAAATTCAAGTTTTTCATAAATCACAAAAGAAGATTTACAGATTTATTAAGTTACCATTATTCTCGTTTAGGACATTCCACCTGCATACTCCTATTGTCCTCCTGTTTCCTTATACTCCATACTCTTTCTCTTCATTCTTTTATCCATCCTTGACTCCTTGGTAGCACCTTTGTAGCTGTCTCTGCCTTGGTTACCCGCCTCTTATTAATAGCCATTAGAGCTAAAGCTATATTCCTTCCTGTTTGGATGTTTAACTTCTTCATAACATTGATCCTTGAAATTGCACCTTCATTGAATGTTATTATTGCGTCCATTATAATAATCTTCAGCACTGTGAGACCAAAAAATACAGCTCTGGGTATTCTCTCCCATATACAGCTGTTAAAGCTTTCATCCGCATTCTGAGAAAGACCATGCATACATTTACTAAATAGATTTTTATTTGCAAGATCCCTATATATAGGCCTAATTGCATCCATTACAAGCAATTGGTAAGGAGAGCTTGTGGGTATATTGTATTCCTGTAGCACTGCTCAACCAGTACTTGCACCACGAATCTCCCCTTTTGCACACAAACCATGCTGTGGGGTTTCATTTGTTGACACTCTGTGAAACTTTGTTCCCAAACAGCTAATATCATGTTCTCTAAATCTCCTACGTTTCACCTTATTGCTAGTCCGTAATATTGAGTCAAAGAATTAATTTACTTTTTCGTAAGACGACCTGAACCATCTGTGTGTTTTCCATCTGGTAGTTTTTACCACTGAAGTATTTACATAATTTTCTCAGCCGAACTGCTATTCTGTTTTGTACAACACCCAACACATTCTAGCTTTTCTATCACAGCGTCCCCATATGGTCTGTCATTAATAACAGTAGTGTGTCCTTTGCAGTCTCCATCCCCAAGGTATCCTACATGTCTCACAACATGACTGACCTCTGACCTTCTAAATGTGTTTAGAACAGCTTTTGTCTCCATGTTTCCACTTAGGCTATCAAAGTTCTTTACACAAACATGGGTGCCAATAAATATACTTGAACAACTCTCTCAGTGCTTTGTTAGACATTCATAACCTAGTATCTTATCAGTTTCAATAAATGTGTCAGTAATAACCCCATTCAGAGAAGTATGACCTCTCTTCTGCTATGATCCATCAAATTCTGTTACAATGTCAGTATTCTCAGACAAGGCTACTGCTTCTTCCACTGCTCTTTTCATTGAATGTCCACTTACACCACATAAAGCATTATGTATTCATTTATTGCATCTGTCAAACCTCAGTGGAGGTGGAGGCTAATCCACCACTGCACAAAACGTCTGGGCAGCTCTCCTTCCCCTTCCAATACATCACATTGCATAAGGAAGCTGAATATTTACACTGTAATGTCGACTAAGCCTTCTTTGCTGAAATGTCCTCAGAAACGTCAATACTATCTTCACAACTGCAGTGAAAACATTTCACAGCACTCTTCAAAAATCTTGACAGCATATTTAAGTTCAAAATAACATTTCCGTCTTTTATTGCTGCTCTCAGTACTACTAGGCTTGTTCTTATTCCATTCAGAATGCCAAAGTTTATGTCTAGAAGTTCTGCCTGTAGACACAGTTTCTGAAGAGTACTTTTGAAGCAGCTGATGAGTATTATTCGGTTGTGTTTGGAACTGGTTGCCGCACAACTTTTGTTTAGGGCTAAATTTCTTTACTCTTGACATTTGTAGCACAGGAAAAACACACAAAGAAAGAAAACAAAACAAAATAACTACAAAACCGCATGCACACGAAATTCTAAAATCATGTATTCTCAGATCTTCGTTTACATTCAGAGCATAGCCTTCTAGAGATGACTGTACTTTGGTTCCAGGAATCAGTGCCTTCTAGAATACACCTGTCTTAATGATCCATAACTAACGAGGGAAAAAATGGGAGGACAAAATAATGCATCAGATATTCTGACACAATTCAAACTGACAGATAGGCATGGATCCTGTGCAACGTTGCGTTCCACATCAATTTTAGAACAAATGGAAAATGATAATGCCTATAAATTATACTTTTTTTAAAATCAGGACGAAATGCTCTTTTCTATGAGACTAGGAAAATATTTTTTAACTTTTGGTCATTTTCACGAGGAGACCCCCTTAAGATATAAATCATAATATTTGTGAAGATTCTTGATATTAAATTCATTCCAAATTTCGCAAAAAATTCTTCCTTTGATAGAAGCTGTTCTGTCTCAGTTCTTTCACAATCATCCGTATATATATATATATATATATATATATATATATATATATATATATATATATATATATATATATATATATATATAAAGTCATATGGGCAAACGCCTTCCTTAGTCACTAGACTGAATTGTTCTTCTGGGAAAAACTTTCAAATGTTGGTCATTTGATCTCTTTTCAAATTTGATAAAAGCTTGTCAAGTGAATCATGAATCTGAATGTTTCTGAGTTGTGGTATTAAATCTATCACTTTATCATCATATCCAAGTTCTTTTAGAAGTAAATGTAGATCAAAACCACTCAAACTATGTAAGTATACTAGTACAAATGTTGAAATTAGCAGTTGAAGATCACATTTATTACAGAATAGTGCAATAAATTTTCAGTAAGATGATCCACCTTTATGTTTTATATTGTGCAATGATGCCTACACAGTTAGCAAATTTTTGATCTTGCATGTCTTGATTGACCTTCTGGTGTTAATTTTTCATCAGTTCTATTTATGAATTTGTTACAATAATCTCATAAACGTGTTGTTCAACTGCTTCAGTGAAATTTTCAACTGTATCCAAACCTCTATATTCAAAAGGATTTTTTAAACGACCATTGATATATTTCATGTAATAATAGAAGCAAGACAGTTCATATTCTTGATATTTCACTGTATATGATTCATCTGGATTAGGTTGACATGTATTTGTTTTCAATGTTATGGTCCTAAAATCACCATAGATCACAAATTAAACTTTCATTACATGTTGAAACTTTTTTATGTGTTCTCCTTTCTCTGATAAAATTATTTTAACTGGCTCATTGTTGGAATTATGTTTTTCGCGAATTTTCAGTCCATTTTCTCAAGAATAATGTTGTATGCACATTTCACACACTGAAATTTCCTTTTCATATTTAGTTTTCGAGCTAACAATCAATCTGCCCAAATATTTTATCGAATTAGTGTCAGACTTATTTTCATTTCTAATATTCAATAAATTTACATGTTTTTCTTTCATATCTCTAGTTATATGAAGGGGTAAACTACATATTTTTCATCATACCGAGATTTTAAGGTTATTTTCAGTTTCATTTGTAACATTGCTCTTAATTGGGAACTCAATTTCATTTAGTATTTTATCAGTTTCAACACCAAGTTTTATTTATCTTTTGTTACTTGTTGTTGAGCCTTAGTTACAGGATTCATTTCTTTCAATATTAAATCTCTTGCATATCTTCTTGTTATCATTTACTATATATAAAATCTCTCTTCTCATTTCTAGAATTCAAATGTATTATACTGTAGCCAAGATACTGAATAGTTTAATTTATACATTAGAAAATAAATTCTGCACATGAGTTTCATGTGAACTGTATATTTTAATCATACCATTATACTTAATTTTCATTCCAAAAATGAAGCTGTTGTCTTTCCAAATGTGAACTTTAGTTTGCTTGCTGGCAGAATGATTTTGACCTGATTATCTTTCCAACTGAGTACTTCAGAATATTTGTTTGGTGGAATGATTGTGACATGATCATCAAGCTCTAAAAATGTTTCATAAACATATTTTATATTCACATTTTCTATGTATTTAATTTCTTGAGTATGATTTGTATTAGTCTTACTTAACTCTATGAACAAAATACGTTTAATGATGCTACTGAGCTGCAAGATGGTTTCTCTCCATTTATGTTTTAATAAATTTGTGTCTAATTGATCACCACTTGATATTGTAAGAGGTATGCGCTGTATGCACTGCCTGCAACAGGCAAGACTTAGGAGAGGCCCTGACCAGAGAGCAGTATGTAGTTAGTTGTTGCTGGTCGCTAGTCGGCATTAGTCTGTGCTAGTAGTTGGCAGTAGTCTGCGTGAGTTGGCAGTAGTCAACAGTAGTCGGCGCGTGTCTGCGCTTGTGTTCAGTCTGCTCTGGTCGGGACTCTGGAGGATGAGTATTATTGTAGAAGGTAAAGAAGCAGCCTTGTGGATATCTAATAATGTATGTCAACTGTCTTTCTATTTCTTTTAAAAATACCCCAATAATAATTTTTATAATATAAAGTAATTTTTTTTTTAAAAAAAGCATTCATTTCAATTTAAAGATATTATTCAATGGATTATCTTTCCTTTCATGAATCACAAAGCATAGGCCAGCATTGCACGGAGCTGTGCCGAAATTTTTTTATGTAAGAGCAGATATATTTGCAGTTTTTACTGAGGTAAGAATTTTTGTTTTTTTTATTCCGAGTACAGGGCCGTGGTGCAGCGCTGCTGTCGTCATAAAATTTACCAGGTTACTGAACTTTTTTATTATTTTGGTGTTTAGGAATTTTTTATGTTTCAACTTAACATTAAATGAGAAAAGAACTTTGTGGTTACATTAAATGTGAATGTATTTCTGCATGGAGAATATAAATGGGAACCAATTTTGTTCAAAGGTTACAATATTTAAGATTCATTTAATTGATAATTTTGTGCTGAGGTTACATCTGGTTCATATCATTTTAAATATTTCCGTGGGGAGTTTACATCTGGTACATATCATTTTAAATATTTCCGTGGGGAGGTTACACATGGTTCATATTATATATTTTTTTAAATAGTTTTGTGGGGAGGTTACACTTGGCGACATCCGGCCAGGATCGTATTTCTTTGTGAATCTTCTAATAAGTAGTCATATATCTGCTCTTATTTACTTAAATGTAGTTTGCATCTGGCGCAACGCATTTACTAATTTGTCACTCTTTCTTTCACAGATCATCGGCAATTTGTTGTTCTTTGTTGTAATTGTGTTTGTTGCATTTTTGCATTGCCCTTGTTTCGTTTGTGCTTAGTTTTGATTAGAGAAAATGCCACGAAAAACTGTTAACAGTACATCGCGATGTGCAATGAGGGAAATAGCTGACTCGAATAATGTGACCGGAAATATTTGCGACACTCAGTGTAATGATGACAATCCTCCATTTATAGACAATCAGTGCCTACCAACCACTAGTAATGATTTTGATCCTAACGATGAACAAAAAAATTCAATTGTGTCCTCTGTTAATTTAACGACAATTGATGACGCGGGACGTTCTGTTACAACGAACGGTGCCCAGTTCGACATGCCCGATTTGCAAAGTTTGAATTGTGAACAGATGAATTTTTCTAACGAAAATGAACAGTGTACTCAAAGTACGACAGATTTATTTGATTCCGTGGTAGTGACTAACAGTGCACATCCGATTGGGAAACGTTTTCGAGAATCAAGAATGACCAAATGGTTACAGAAAACGTGACAAATGCAGATACACCAGCACACAGCATAGAAAACAGAGTCGCTAATTTTGGCTTGGATCAAATTATGGCAGTATTGCTACAGTTTAAGAAAGAAAATGACAACAATTACAAACAACAGTATGAAAAACTAGACAACAATTACAAACAGTTGAATGAAAAATTAGACAACAATTCCAGACAGCTTAGTGAACAGATTACAGCCGTTGCCGCTCAATGTCATGATATTATGGAACAATTACGTGAGGAAATTAAGGCTTGTGCTAGGAAAAGTAGTGAAGAAATTAGATCTGTTGCTCAAGAATTAAGGAATACGCAAGAAGCTACAACAGAATCACTTAGAGACGAAATTAGTGCAGTCGGTAAACAATGCTCTGAAAACGCAACACAGTTACGCGACGAGTTTAAATTAATGTCAGCAGAACTTTCGCGCACACTGGATGCAAAAGTAGACGCGAAATTCAACCAACAGAACAGTGAAATTGACGAACGTTTTAATCACCACCTACAAAACAGTGAAATGCGTTACCGTAAATTTATACAGGAACAAAATAAAGTAAAACGACAAGTCATGGAAACAATTACCGCACAGAGACAGGAAGATAAACGTAAATTGTTTACGAAAGCAAAAACATACGTAGACAACAATATTGCTACAGTATCAGACGAAATTAATACTATCAAACAGTTGAACACCGAATTGCGCGATGAAATTTCCGATCTTAAATCAAAAACAGATACACACACAGTAGATTTTAGACAGTGACCGACAGACTCGAACAATTAGAACTAATACAGGATTCCGATGTCATCAAAGCAGACGTTAAAAAATAGAACGAAACCACACGTAAAATACAAAAACAAATTAATGCTTGTGACACTAAAAACGATGATCAGGTAAAAATACTGACTGAAAAATATGATGAATTGTCCAGTCGTATTGACGTTGTTGAAAGTAATAATGACAGCAAATCAGACGATACTTCACCGATTTCGTTTAATCAAACACCTGAATTCCAAAATTTACAGCAGACGATCAGTGAGAGTGATTCGTCCAATAATACATTACGTAGAAAATTGTCAACTTTACAGCAAGAAGTGACAGATGAAAAATGTTTCTGTCAATAACACTTCACAGCATACGGCACATTCCGAACATTTGTCACACTCACACAGCCAGTATAATTAGGTAATTTACAGAGAGTACGTGACTTAGATTGCGAACAATCACAGACAAATAGATTCTCATACAATCCTGAACCTGTTGAGACACACAGAGACGATAATTTTGATTACAAACATTTTCTATCAGTGAGAAAATTTAAAGTATTTAAAAATGACAGAACACAGATTCACCCATTGGATTGGATACAACAATTTAGCTTTGCTTTTCCACCGACTTGGCCCGTAACACATAAACTTGAATTTATTTGCAGTTTTTTGTTAAGCTAACCGGCAACTCGTATGAGACCGATCGCGAGACAATGCTACTCGGTAGAAGAATTTCATAATGCTTTTCTGCCAGCGTATTGGTCGAAGACGACACAGCGCGGAATCAAGGATCAATTAATTAGTTTACCGAATTATGATAAATCAAATTTTTCCACTGTCACGCAATTTTTTGAACACATGGTCCAAAAAAACCAGTACCTAAGTGAACCATATAGTGAATCTGCACTTATTCAATTATGTATTTCTAAATTACCACGATCATTAAGAGTGTCACATTTAACGGGTCAGCAGAAAGAAAATATTTCGGCATTCAGAGACCTGTTACAGCTTTTGGAAGTGCAGCAACCGGATTATTCTTTTATAAACAAAAATTTTTCATATAATAACCAAGGTCAACAAACATACAGCAATTACGATCAGCCACGCAATTTCAATAGCAAAGGGAATAGACGCTTCAGAAACGACAACCACCAGAACTTTAATAACAGACAAAATTTTAATTATCAGTATCGTCAAAATTATCAGCAACAGTAACCACATTTTGGTAACAATGGAGGTTTTTCTCCGCAACAGCAACAAAACTAGCCGGTTAGTATACCTAACCAACAATGTAATGTACAAGGTTAACCAAGCTTTAATGTTTCGCCATGTGCACGTATAGCATCAGCTCCAACAAATAGTAACGCACAGCAACAAGGAAATAACTACATACAGAAAACACACCATTTCAACTCATATCGCAATGCGCTGTATAGAAATGACTATCATGACAGATGTAAAAATAATGAGCACAATTTTCAGTGTACGTTTAATAACAGTCGGTCTTACCAACAGCAGAATCATCCGCAACAACATATTATCATGGATGAACCAGACAGTAGGTATCTTCCCAAACGCAATACGTCAGGAAGAGATAACAGAACAGTACAAATTGTTGAAATGCCACAGCATCCTCCCGAAAATAGTAGCACATCAGATAGAATTTGTCTAAATACAGTACAGGTTGCATCTTCCAGTAACGCAAGCAATACTTTTGACACACAGAATCTTGTTCACGAGAATGTTTTTGAAATATGCTTTGTTGAATGCACCACTTTTATCGCACCCAGATCTTACTAGAAATTTTTACATTGCCACCGATAGTTCTAACACCACTTTAGGTGTACACATTTTTCAGGAAGTTGAAGAAGATGGCACTACAGTAATTAAAAACATAGCCTTAGCGAGTCGCATTCTGTCACCTGCTGAACGTAATAATTCTGTTACAGAACTTGAAACATGATGTGTTGTATGGGCATGTACGAGTTTTCGGCATTTTTTTTTGGAAGACATACCACCGCTTACACAGATCATAGAGCGATTCAGTTTTTACTTTCCGCCAAATTTACACACGACAGATTAAGTAGATGGAAACTTTATTTGCAGGAATTTAATTTTACAATTGTTCACATTCCCGCTACACAAAATATTGTAGCAGACGCACTATCCCGTTCTCTCAGCAACAATCAACAAGACATCGCAACCAACTTCTGCAAAGCAAATTTCAGCGTCGTGTACATTCAACAAGTTGCATTTGAAAATTTCATTTCGTCGTCATTACAAGACATAGTACAAGAGCAGAGTAAAGACAACGTATGGAAAGAAATGAAACACCTTTGGCAAGATAGGAATAATGTTACCATTAGAAACCATTATGCTGTACGCAATGACATTCTGTTTCGCCGCTCTCACCCTGACAGCAACAATTGGTTATTATGCATTCCTGACGATCTTGTTAACAAATTAATCTGGTATATTCATTTAAGTTACGCACATTACGGAGCCAGAAACTGTTTTCTTATACTGAGACAGAACTGTTATTTTACCAACATGGAGAAATGTATTCGACGAGTTTTAGCGTCATGTAAAATCTGCCAGAAAGCTAAGTCAGATACGACTTCACATATTCCTCCATTACATCCCATTGTACCCGTTAAATTGAGACACATGGCCGCTGTAGACATTTTTGGTCCGATTACCAGAACTAATAGAGGTTTTTGCTACATCTTTGTCGCTGTTGAACTCACTTCAAAATTTGTTACCTTCACTCCGTTACGCAGAGCTACTGCTAAAACTGTTTCGAAAGCATTTGTAAAACATTTTCTATTTCATGTAGGGCATGTATTGAAAGTAATTTCCGACAATGAATCACAGTTTCGATCTGCTATATGGAGACGTATGTTACGAGCTAGAAACATTTCTCCGAACTATATATATCCAGGTACCATGCTTCTTCGAAACCTTGTGAACGATTAATGAAAGAAATTGGTAAACTGTGTAGAATATACTGCCATAAAAAACATATTGATTGGGACGCACACATACTCTCATTCCAGGATGTAATTAATTCCATACCAAGTGAATCTACTATGCTATCTCCGTCTGTTATACTGAAAAATGTTGAACCACCTAACAAAATTAAAGAATTAGTAACCTTTCCAACATCTCGTCGACTACGACACCATGAAATAATTGACATTGCGCTGAACAATATCAAACGTGCCGCAGAGCGCCGGAGAAGACTGCAAAAACAGGTTTGTACATGCCGTGACTTTCACATTGGACTGAAGATATTAATACGCACACATTATTTGTCTAATAGAGGAAAAAGTAGATGTAGTAAATTTGAGCTTCTATATGCAGGTCCATATCGAATTCGCAGCATTCCTCACCCCAGTGTAGTACACGTCGAAACTTTGAAAACCAGAAAAACCAAAGGGAATCACCACTTCTCTATCATCAAACCTTTTACTGAATGAACATACTTTACGATTTATCACACTGTAATGCCATTTCCTGATTTTTTTATGACGACTTATGCAATTATATTCACATGAACACTTACTTATGATTATCGTATTTTTTCTTGGCAAGTGCCCGGCAAGGTAAGGTTAGTAGTCGCTTTTCTTGTCGTTACACATCAGACTGTGCACATTTTTCCAGATGAACTTACACATTTTATGACCACTTATGCAATTATATTTATGTGAGTACTTACTTATGATTATCGTATTTTTTCTTGGCAAGTGCCTGGCAAGGTAAGGTTAGCAGGTCGCTTTACTTGTTGTTACACATCAGACAGTGCACATTTTCCATTTTTTATGTATGATTGTTTTACTGTTTTGTTTGTATGAACTATGAAATATTTAAGATATAACAAACACCAGTTGACTTTTACATTTTGCCTTATGATATCTCAACATCGTGACTTTTTTTTACATTTTTTTCGCTGCTACATTGTGATACTCTGTGTACATTTTTGCATCTGAACACTGTCTATGTTTTTTGACATATTACGTTTTCTATCATGCCATGCTGTATGCTCAATTATATCACTAGGAACCAGCTTTTATTGAATGGGTATATGATTTGAACGCAAGACATTAATCATTGTTCATCATGTTCAGAGAGCAATGACGTGTAAAAGAAATAAATTAAACAAACCACAGTGGATTATTATGAAATGGGAATTTCACCTTCGGAATGAACGAAAGAAGATGCAATACCTCGTCACGAAGAGTAAATGGATCAGAATTAACAAGCATTAACAAGAATTTACTATACACATCGTATGATAGCAGTCTTAAGTAATTTTTTCTTTCAGAATACGAGGCGATTGATGCAGGCTGTCAGACAGAACTACACATCTTAGTTTTAGTGATGAAATATGCTAGCAATAAGGAACTCTATACTATGAATGTTGTATAATGAATAATGAAGTGACTTTTTTGCAGATGATAATGAATGGTGATGAATAATGATGCAGGATATGCTAATATGGATAATGAAGTTTCTCTTTACAGGCGATGACAATAATGGAATTATGATGATATGGATAATGAAGTTTTTCTTTGCAAAGGATGATAGTAATGATAATGAAGTTTTCCTTTACAGATGAGGATAATATTGAAGTTTATGTATTTATGCTATGTAGTTATTTAAGTATTTGTTGCAGTTCATTTTGACAGTATGTCTTATGTCGCATGGTATGATGACTGAAGGTTTTGGAAGAGACACCTACAGAACATATATATTTACTACACATTTCATTACCTGTTAATTCGAAGTTCATTACTTTTCAGCATAATATGCGTTTCTTCTTTCAGTTTAATAATCCATTTTGTATTTTTTGCAGGAGAAATTATTCATGAAATTAATGTGCTATAAGCAGTTGGTCATTAAACCTGTGTTATTCATGAATGTGATCACATATACTCTATTTGTCTGATAACCTTGCTACAGCTGACTCATGATGAATGACGTTACACATCTTCATTTGCAGCAATAAGTCAAAAGCAAATATTGTTATGCCCCAGCAATTAATTATCGATCCCAACGCAATGCATTGCTAGCATACAAAAAATATATATGTATTACCAATCCCAAATAATGCTACCAATTTAAAAGAGTTATGAGCAATACTCAATGACGTTTTCTAATCACAGACTTTGAGTAATAGTTGCAGAGTGTTACATTTTATTTATGTCTTATGTGACTTAAATGATGAGTTCTGAGTAATAGTGAATGATATTTTGTAATAATGCATGCATGCCCTACACTCTTTAACTCCTGTTTTGACTGATGACTTCTGATGTTTTGCAACTGGCCAATGACTGCCATTAATTATTTTTAAATATGTCATATGCCACTTGAATGATGAAAAATGTTATGTAATATTCAATACTTGCTGACCAATGAATGCCACTGTTTCTTATACTTTAAATTTGTATTATGCCACTTTTATGCTATATACATGAATACCAGTGGCTTGATGCTACACTCTTTAACTCCTGTTTTGACTGATGACTTCTGATGTTTTATAACTAGCCAATGAGTGCCAATAAATCAATTTTAAATATGTCATATGTCACTTGAATGATGAAAAATGTTTTGTAATTTTCAATACTCGGTGACCAACGAATGCCACTGTTTCTTATACTTTAAATTAATATCATGTCACTTTCATGCTATAAATACGAATACCAGTAGCTTGATGCTACACTCATTAGCTCCTGTTTTGCATGACGACTTCTGATGGTTCTAACTGGTCAATGAGTGCCAATGTTCTCTGTAAACAGATAACTTATGAACATTATTCTGTAATACTTCATACATGGTACAGAAATGTTCAGTAACTGGGCGATAAGTGCCACTAATTAATCAACTCAGTTGATAGACTAGTAATTATCAATGATGACTGGCATAAGACTTAATGTCCTTCACCTTCTGATCTAATTACCAAAAATTACTGTAATATCCGTTGGTCCTGTCTATCCTCATGGTCATGGAGCACTATATTTGGTTTTTGCACTAATTCTACGTTGGTGTACCTTACTAGAACGTGGTGTTGACATGACATGCTGTCCACCACCTTGAGCGATGGAGATGTTATTATGGTCCCACTGTTTGGTGTACCTAATGTACTACCAAAATGATAACATGGAATATTACTACGACATTTCAGTGTCTTGGCTACACTGATTAATACTTCAGGGAAAAGAACTTCAGAGTGTCTCACTTGGTGTTGTGCTTCTGTAGAAAGATATGGACTTTCAGTGCAGCTGCGTGCAACCTAATGTGCTACAACCATGATGCAATCCTTCCCTTTCCTATCCTAGTTCTTGTAAAATAGTAAAAAAAAAGAAAAACTACAGTGTGTGTGCACTTTTGTCATTTGTTAATATGATTTGTACTCATTGGCTATACATTTTGTGATTTCCTGATATTCTGTACTACAGTGCGTGTGCACTTTCGTCATTTGTTAATGTTTTGTACTCATTGCCTATACATTTTGTGATTTCCTGATATGTTCTGTACTACAGTGCGTGTACACTTTTGCCATTTGTTAATATGTTTTGTACTCATTGTGTATACATTTTGTCTTTTCTTGATATGTTCTGTGCTCAGTGCATGTGCACTATATTTTATTTCATGTTCTGCACTTATATATATGTATATATTCTGTGATTGTAAACTTAGTTAATTAGGAAAAATTTGTTGCTCATGGCAAGTCCAATTGACTCACCATCGCTGCCAAATTTTTGCCCCCCCCCCCCAGTGGAGGGTTATATGTAAGAGGTATGCGCTATATGCGCTGCCTGCAACAGGCAAGACTTAGTAGCGTCTCTGACCAGAGAGCAGTATGTATTTAGTTGTTGCTTGTCGCTAGTCGGCATTAGTCTGTGCTAGTACTCGGCAGTAGTCTGCGTGAGTCGGCAGTAGTCGACAATAGTCGGCACGTGTCTGCGCTTATGTGCAGTCTGCTCTGGTTGGGACTCTGGAGGATGAGTATTATTGTAGAAGGTAAAGAAGCAGCCTTGTGCATATCTAATAATGTATGTCAACTGTCATTCTATTTCTTTTAGAAAATGCCCCAATAATAATTTTTATAATATAAAGTAATTTTTTTTAAAAAAAAGCATTCAATTCAATTTAAAGCTTTTATTCAATGGATTATCTTTCCTTTTATGAATCACAAAGCATAGGCCAGCATTGCACGGAGCTGTGCCGAAATTTTTTTATGTAAGAGCAGATATACTTGCAGTTTTTATTGAGGTAAGAATTTTTTTTTTTTTTTTTCAGAATATAGGGCCATGGCGCAGCACTGCTGTCGTCATAAAATTTACCAGGTTACTGAACTTTTTTTATTATTTTGGTGTTTAAGAAGTTTTCTGTTTCGAACTTAACACTGAATGAGAAAAGAATTTTGTGGTTACATTAAATGTGAATGTATTTCTGCATGGAGACTATAAATGGGAACCAATTTTGTTCAGAAGTAACAATATTTAAAAATTCATTTTCATTTTTTTATATTTTTTGTGGGGAAATTACAATATCTATACAAAAAATAGAATTTAATTAACCCTGAATCTGGTCTAATGGTTTCATATTTAGAAAGTGTTCGCGTAAGTTAACATTTTTTCATATTTTTGATTCTTATACTATGGTCAATAATCAAATAATCTGATATTTTTGTTATTAAATAATTGTATGGTACAGCTTCTCATTTGTAATTCCTGCTAACAATGAAAAGAAATTTATTTTCTATCCTTTTCTGGAGCAGTCAACGTAAATACAACTGGTCAGCTACAATCATTAATTTATTTAGCTTATCAATAAAATATTTTCTCGATATCTGTAATTGTTGTATAGTTTAATTCTCTCTGGTGGTTATTCATAGCATTGATTAGCATCACTACACAACATTTTACAATTCAGACCAAATACACATTGATTATATTCAGGTAGATCAGTCAGATCAGTGATTTCACCTATTTTCAGTTGTTGATTTAATGTGTCCTTTTTATGTGTAGCAGTTTGCATTTCATTGCTCATATTATTCTGTGTGTTACTGTTTTTGTTCAAATAATATTTGTTTCCACACTCCTTTTTCATGTTGACCCATGTTGTCTATGACATTCTTAGTATCTGTTTTATCAGGATAATATCTGCTTTTTCGATCTTGATTTATACACACCATACAAATGACTCTGGGTTTATCCAGTTTCATTCCAAATTCAGTTTTGACCTATAAGGTGCTGCATTTAGTGCGTTTCTTTACTACATTGTCTGAGATGCTATCCATTTATTATACAAAAAAGGTAGAAATTTGCTGTCCATTTTAGTTATCTATCACTTGCAAGTCACTGTTTTTTAAATGCAAGAGTGTCTCTTTTGATTAATCAAATTTGTATTGAAAAATGAGCTAACTTGTAATGGGTTACCTAACTTCTTCCCATACTGTTATGCTTTTCTCCATCTCACACTTATGCACTTGTTTAATATCTGACCCATGTTGTCTATGACATTCTTAGTATCTGTTTTATCAGGATAATAACTGCTTTTTCGATCTTGATTTATACACACCATACAAGACACTCTGGGTTTATCTAGTTTCATTCCAAATTCAGTTATATCCTGTAAGGTACTGCATTTAGTACGTTTGTTTACTACGTTGTCTGAGATGCTATCCATTTATTATACAAACAAGTTAGAAATTTGCTGTCCATTTTAGTTATCTATCACTTGCAAGTCACTGTTTTTTAAATGCAAGAGTGTCTCTTTTGATTAATGAAATTTGTATTGTAAAATGAGCTAACTTGTAAAATTGACAAAGAATGTCTCAAAGGTGAGTCATTTTGTATCTAAAAATGATCAGTATTATGCATTGCGCCAGAACCTACGTATATTCTCATACTACTTGCCCTGATGGAGTTCGTAATCGAGAAAGTATCAGAACACCAATATTCATTAAAATTTTACACTGGTGAAATCTGTTATTTGTCTCACAGACTGGTCTAAACTGTAGACAAATTACAAGTCTTATACTTAGAAGAAAATATTTGAAGAATAACATTTGGTGACATATTCCAAAGATATGGGTGAACAGAATAATCTTGCCTTTAATAGGTACTAAATTACAAACAGAAAGGTATGATAGTGATATTAAGTAGTGGAGTGAAGTAGCTCACATTATACAAGGTAAAATTTTTCACCACAACAAGAAAAATTATAGTAAGTGAGGTAATGGAAAATGGAGTAAGTGAATAAGAGACTTAATATACAACATGACCTGGATGGGGTTATGAGTAATATCTGCAGTTATAATTGGCGAATAAGGGAAGTAAGCTTGATTAGATCGACTTATGTTTATTAAATTCTGTTCTTTCAAGACAGTTTGTCTTCCATTCTTTTTGGTTGTGACATGAAACTTCATGTTGCGCTTTGTAATTGTGACTTACTTTAAGTAGGTTGTCTGCAAAAGTAGAGTCCCCTTTTACAAGTTTCCAGATTCTGTGGTGTTCCATCAAACAGGTACATATTGCTCTGCCAGACAGACCTATACAGAAATTGCCACTACTGCAACTAGTTTTATGCACTCAATTATTTTCCATAGCTGGAGTGCTCTCTGAACCACTGGGAAAAATGTGGCCAACTGTGTTGTGCACATACCACAACGTTTTTAAGTTCCTGGATTTAAGGTTTCTAACTACATGCAGTGAGACTTTTCCTAAATGTGGAATTGTGCACTATTAATTGAGTTCTGCAGGAGATGAGTCAAAAGCAGGGTAAAGGAGAGAGCAGTCCTGGTGTTTTTGCATTATGGAAACCACTAAGGTATGAAGGTAGCCATTGTTTCATACTGTTTGTCTGATTGTATTTAATTCAAGTTCATAATGCAGAAAAAGCAGAAACAACAACTCTATTTTTTTACCCTGTTTTCGACACACCGTCTCAAGAAAGCAATAAATGGTGCATAATTCCGTATTTAGGAAAAGTCTCATTGGATGTAGCCAGAAAGGTTAAATCCAGGAAGTTGAAAAGACCATTTTATGTGCAGAGCACTGCTGGACACTTCTTGCTTACTGATTGAGACAGGACTCCATTTTTGGGAAAGAGTAGAGTATATAAAATTATTTGTAATTGTAGCAAATTCTACACAGGCAATATGCACCTGTTTGAAGAAACACCACAGAATTGGAAAACTTGGAAAAGAAGACACTACTTTTGTAGACCAACTGCGTAAAGAAGGCCATAATTACAAAGTGCAACATGAAGTTGCAAACCAAAAAAGGATTATTTTGTTCAGCCACATCTTTGGAATACGTCACAAAAGTTTGTTGTTTAAATATTATCTTCTACATATAAGTGTTGTAATTTGTCAACAGTTCATCAGTTAATGTGTCACATATTTTATCTTAGTTAAATTATCTTAGATCGCATTTACATTGAAATAATTCCTCTTCTTTTATTCCTAATTCTAACATTGACATTTTTGGTCTCTGGAAGTAGATATACCATGTAGATCCACTGGTTTAAAATCTTTGATCTGACAAAATTTCACTGGACCACTTATGTTTCTTTGTATCTGATGATGGCGTCAGTGCCGATATATGGCTCATGTGACAAATAATAAATATTGCAGCATATTACACGAGTGGTTGTGTGTGTTTCGTTCACAATGTATAAAATATTCTACCAACCGATGGAACAGTTAGTGAATGCATCTAAAATATAACTTACCTTTTCTTTTTCATTCTTCGTAAAAGAAAGACCATCCTATGAATTTGTGTGCTGTATCAATATTTGATTCATCAGTTTTTCTGGGAGTTGGAAAAAAAACTACACGCCTGCGCTATGCGAACTGAAAGAAATTGAAGACGGTCGGATCACGTAATTGAAAGTACGCCATTTGTCGGATTGTTTTAATTAAACTGATGGTCTTGCGATTGCTGCAGTGTGAGCTGTATACATCGCAGGATGCCGATACAACGTAGTTATGTACATAAATCGGTGGGCTCGCGAAATATGCTGGTAAAATAATAGCTCCACTTTCGGGCACCAGGTAGAAATATGGCCCCATCAGCGGTCAGAATGTGAAATGTTTCCTCTTTTGAAGTTAGTATGCTGTTTGTTGCTTAACAAGGAGTGCTGATTTCGCTTGGGAGGTGACTGGTGGTGTAAAAGGTTAAGAAGGTCGACGTTTTCCGCATGTTCCTCGGTGGCTATTAGGAAAAAAAGTCTGAGAGCTGCTGGTAGAGTTTTTCATCAGAATATCAGCAGTAACAACTATGTATTGCGTGGATATCGCCAACATAAACGGCTGCAAAGAGGTCCATTTCAGTAAATGGGCTACGTAACATGACAAGAAAGCTGTAGAAACACTTGAATTAGGTGCTAACAGAAAGCTCATCTTATGGATAGTGTAGAGGTTGGCGGCATATTGCCATGGCTTCTGTTGATGAAGTTTCTGTATCTATAGCCAACCACGCAGCACGTACTGTGTATTCTGCATCCAGTGCTCGAGCTGTGTCACTGGAACGGTCTCTTACCTGGTCTACAGTACAAACAATTTTGTGGCCCAATTTACACTGGTATTCCTACAAGATACATAATGTGCACGAGATAAAGCCTGAACTTAGCTAGAGCGCCGTGGCTTTGCCTTTCGTTTCTTGGCTCACTTGGAAATGAATAACTTGTGGCCAGGAAATAGTCTTTGGACGGACGAGATGTATTTTACTCTGCAAGTGCAGGGAAAGCACAGTAATGTCGCGTATGGCGTTCTATTCCGCTATATGTTGTGCACTAGGATCCACCGCTCTCAGTTAGTGTGACAGTGTGGTGTAATTCTCGGTCGATTTTTCTTCCATGAGATGACACCTGGCGGGCCTGTACAGTGGTATCTGCACATTATAGGGGCCTCCTTCTGCAACAATTATTACAGCTTCGCAGGCACTCAGCTGTGCCCACACCTTTATTTTAATGCAAGATAGAGCGACACCACATGTGTGAGATGAGAGATCCGCTTCCAGAAACCTTCGGTAACGGCCACATCATCTATAGGTGATTTCAAAAAATGCTTTCTTCCAGATCACCGGACGTAAATTCATATACTTCTGGTTGTGGAAACACCTGAATGATCGCGACTATCGGGATGTGCCCGAACTCTTCCTGATAAGGATAACACTCGACGACGTACCGCTCTGATTACACCGGCTGTGCTGCGAGAAGTTGTCGAGTATGCCGGTATACGGATGCAGCATGTCGCTGATGTGCGAGACCACACTGAACACATGTTGTAACTTGAGATCATGTCCTAATAAACGTGCCGGAACCACCGTTATCATGTGTTCGATCTTTCCTTCACTTTTGTTGTACCCACACCACATTCTGAGTGCCTACAACGCCATATTTTCAGCTGGTGGCAGACAGTGGAAGTATCAGCTTACCTCGTAGGCGCACAGGTTAATGAACACACCTACGGTATTTCAGCGTTCTGCAATATATACTGGCCTTATTGTAAAACTCGGGACAAGTATTACTACCCAGTACAACTAGAACAGAATTGTAGCGAAAATTCTAATTAGCCAGGTAAGATAAATCGAGATACTTCTTATGCCTGGACCACTGGAATTAGAGTTCTTCCCGTCCTTCTTCGTCTTTTTCCCGGCCTTATCCCGTATCTTCAGAGGTCGGTATGTTAATCTGCATTTGGCAATATTAATGACAAGGGGTGGCTGGGTACCCTTCCTGTCGCCCCACCACATCCGCTTTCGTCGGAGAGGTGTATGAAAGGGAGCTAATAAAAAAGAATGTTTTTGTTGAGTAAGCATTCTTGACTCTGCGTTCGAGGTAGTACTGAAGATTCCATCCCATAGCTTCCGCACACGACACTCTGAAATCAGGGACGGCCATTCCCGAACACCGGCGTGACCCAGACGTAATAACGTTCAATTGAAAAGCGAATTACATTACAAACATTTGACAATACGAAATATGCGACGCACCTGGTATGACCTCATTCGACTTCGCAATTTTGTGTAAATGCTTCAAAAAAACTAGCTTCAGTAGTTACGACAGAAAACTATCACTTAGGGCACATATTAAGAACATGGTAAACTGTGTTTCGTCAAAATGTGGTAATGTCGTCCTGATTGGTCTCCACATTTTTGGTCAATGAAGACAAATTACCATTTTCGACTTTTGCAGACAAAAATAGAGGCAAAGTGTAGGGCTACTGTCAACGCACCGGTTTATTGAAAGAGTTACAGTCTTTTACAAGACTGTAATATTCACGGATGTGGACGAAGGTAAAGAGATGCCTTGGGGTGCAGAAACGTTTCTGTTATCTACGTCGATCTCTAACTGTAACTCATCTATCACCATATTCTTGTGTGATATAGTGTCATCGCCCACAAAAATCACTGAGGAAGGTAGAGCATCGGATTCCCATTCGGTACAAGTGAATTTCATGTCCCCTTATGACAATCCTCACTTAGGTTTCCTTTGGTTTCTCTACACCAAAAAGAAAAACCCCGATCGTTCTTTTTGCAAGAAGACAGCCAATATTCTTCTCTGTACTTGTCCAAAAGAAGAATAGATTGCTAGCGAATGAGATTATTGTGTTAAACATTTAAAAGTAAGTGCACTAATTAGATATTCCACAGAATATAAAACGAAAGGAGCGTGTGGAAAATAATGTGAGGTCAGCATAATAGAACATTTGCTAAGATACCAGTAAATAGCTTCCATGGGTCTAAAGGGACCTGTAGCGGGTAGAAATATTAGGGGAAGGGAGAGGTAGGAATATATATGATACTGTGGGGTTGTCTGTTCTCGTATTTAATTAGTGATATTCACCTTGAAAACGATTTTAAATAGCATTTCCAGTTTACATTTACACGTAATGTTACTTCAAATAGAAAAAATTGTGAACTTTTGAATGATATTTTGACCATTTGTCTGTGCAAGCTTCTTTATTTTATAGGCCTGTTAACGTTATGATTTTAGCCTTAAGACATTGTCAAGTACAACACTGGTAAAATATTTACACCAATGCACTGAAAGTGAGAAACATCAAAGTAAACATAATTATGCCATTCCAGTGTCAGATAAAAAATGATAGAATCAATACTACTAACACGTTGGTATAATTTTACTTTTTAAATGAAGTCATCGTGAAGACCTATTAAACTGTCGGTCCCAGTGTGTAGATAAGTACAAAATCACAAATATGTATGGCAGCCAAGTAGCAAACATGTTTTCTGTCGTAGATCCATTGAGGCACAGAATAAACATCAGTACAGTAGTTACATGTGCTGTGGACATGGTCTGAAAATGTACTATAGAAGTTACTGGTTGATTGGTGTTCAAAGAGGAATAGTGTAGGTTGTAAGCACTGATGTCTATACCGCCTGGTTGTAAATCTCTGACCTTACTGCATGAAACTTCAGTATACCTGCAAATTCCTGTAATCTGCATAATCTAACAGGTTGCAGTTAGGCGAAAATATTTCTACC
The DNA here is from genome assembly GCF_023898315.1 of Schistocerca nitens. Classification (NCBI taxonomy): domain Eukaryota; kingdom Metazoa; phylum Arthropoda; class Insecta; order Orthoptera; family Acrididae; genus Schistocerca; species Schistocerca nitens. Next base: position 588,935,082 of record NC_064618.1, read on the forward strand.
AGATTGTGCGTGATAAAGAAGTCTTTACTTGTTTCTGGCCTTAATATTTATATGAATATGCGGTTTAACAGGACGATACGGGAGCAGAAGCGAAAGGATTTTCATTTTGTATTCTCGCAACATCTCGTGGAAGCCATGTTGTAATTAGACAACAAATGAAAAACACAGCTGGAGTTCGACATCCGGATAATATAGAGGTTATTGGCCGTGAGTCCATGTTGTACATTCCATATTACGCTAAGATCATAGGTACATAAAACTGAAACACATTCAAACATCGCTGGAAAGATAGCGTTGTCTGTGAATACATTTGTGAAAGACCAGTGTTATATGTGAATATTAAATGCAAATTCTTACAGGGCTGCCATCCTACGTCAACGTCATGTGCTTCACGAAACCAGAACTGACATAACGGTCATAGGGATCCCTGATTCCTTTTGTTGTTATGAGAGTCACTTCCGAATCCCTTTATGCACCAGGATTAGTCTCTTTGGCCATTCCAACATAAAAAAGAAATCAAACACAAGGCTAATTGAAATAACAAAGCATTTTGGTAGTGATTACAGCGCAACTGTTTGCTGCGTTTGGCAGTGATAGCTCAGGCCGGACATCTATCGATATCTTACGCTACCCTCCTAAAACAGCCATGATACAGTGTTCGTGTAACACCTTCAGCTTTTCACAGGATGTATTCCATATTTGTCACATATTCACCTATATGAAAAACTGTGCCACGTCAAGTAATTAAACACGTGTTTTTGCAACTTAATTGATCAACAAGATATAAGTATTAACTTTGTTTTCCTTAAACGAAACAGTGGAATTTTTGACACTGGAGTAGCAGAATTTTACGACACAAATTTACTGTTTTGTAGGAAGCACTATAAATAGTTACAGAATAAATGCCCTGAACTTGGGGATTTTTGGACTATTGTTGCGGCGTTTTTAGTGGCACGCCATCCGGAAGTTGACTTCACTCTCCATTCTTGGTCGAGAATGACGTAAACATCAATGTTGCTTGCCTATATTTCGTATGGAAGGAGTCGCAAAGTTCTGGACAGACGGCATACCATTCACACGGTCAGAACAGCACAAAAATCAAAAAAATCACTTTATTTCTTGTGGATAGCTTCTTCTCAGATCTGTAACAATGTTCCATCACTTAATTTGTGTCATAAAGATCTTCTATAAGGGTGCCAATAAATCTTACTGTTCAGTTTAAAAAAGCCTATTTTGATAACAGGTTCTCGATAAATAAAAACGACATGGAAAGCGAGGTTATTGTTTCATATAACAATGCAAACTATTCGTCTGACTGAAAAGGTACTACAGTTTCACTTAACGAGAAGAAAGTTATTTGCGGCTGGTATCTTTGGTGCTTGCAGCTATGTACCGGAACAGGTAATAAGGAGGCTGCAGAACTGAGCTCTTTGGACTATTCATGAAAATTACCTTATGTTCAGTGTGTTGACACTATGTCTTGACTGAAATCATGTGTACATTGGAAAATTATTTATTGATTTTGATTTATGAAGCATAGCTTGGGAAAGCCTTAAATAAGTCCAGTAACAAGTATAGTACATACCAGGTCTCGTAGATTGCGTGTCATATAACCTTGCGAAAGTTTCTCGCTTGGAGCTACACGTAATAACATCGACACGAATTTATCGGTGTTTCATATTTCATGTACGTATACCTTCCCTGCGCAATGCAATTTCTGTTCACATGCATGATAGATGTCCAGCGTGACATCCCTCTTCCATACTCCACGGGGAATTGCTGCTGGCAATATTCACTCAGGCATGGTATACAATTAACAACTAAATCGTGTTAAAGTTCATGTGGAATATGAAACCAGTTGTTACAGCGATATATCTCAGTTGTTTCTCCCCATCCTACTGCAATATTTACCCTGCGTATTTTAAAAACTTTATATTTTGTTACGCACGGTTGCAGGAGAATGAATATAAAAACATAACTGCGGTTCATTCATCTGTTTTATAGATTAATCGGGCCCCTTTGTACCTACGAATAATTGAAGTATTATTTGAGCTCACTGAACGACCGAAATGAGTGAGAAACAGCATATTATGAGAGAGTTATTTCACTGAATTATAGAAGTTAAACCGCATCGTAAAACTCTGTATACTTCAAAATTTTCTAGGTAGTTTTCCTTCAGATCCTTTGTTTATTCATATGCTAAAATGACAGTGAAATCATAATGTGGCATCGTCAATCACTGGCTATACAGATATGGTAAATTTTGTTGACAGTTGTTGACGTAGCTTAGGAGCGGCAACAGAATCAGAAAATAATCCACACAATGCTTTAAGACTGAAAGAACTTAAACCATCTGTTTCATCAGGTGTTTGAAGCAGAAGTGAATCTGCTAACATTTTAACAACAACAAAAAAGAAAATGACTTTTACATGACTTTCGCTACTGTACTTCGGTTGTCCACACACAAGATAATTTGCTTAAGTTGAGGCATCAAAATAGCTCGAGTATAATGTATCCAACTAGAAAGCTGTGAAGACCAAATTCGTATAAGACCGAAACTGACAGGATGCTGCAGTCCACAACACCATTGTTTAGAAGCTAAAGAATCCCTATTTTTAAGTACATATTTGCGTACTGCAAGTAGATATATCTATAATGAAGTATTTCCCAAATGTTTACATTTACTTCAGAATAACTCCAAGGAATCACAGCATTAAGTATTAATGCTTGGTACATTTATTTCACGTAAATAATTCGTGACAACGCAATAGCATTTCTTGGTTACCGAGTATTCAGGCATATGTAATACAGTTATTCGTATTAACACTTGTTTATAGCACTTCCAACAGTATGAAATTCCAGAGAAAGAGATCCGAATTGTAATACTTCGTAAGCTAACATGGATTTTCAAACTGAGGGATCGCTTTGTAAACTACTGAGCAGCCATTAGGCTGGTACCACGTAATTCTGCGTGCTGTGCTGCGCCTTTAAGAAGTAGTAATATTTTCCCCTTCACAAAACGTTGCACACATTTATCCGTACAAAATAGCCCCGAAACAATACTTGTAAAACAGTTTGTTAGATGTTTCGTGACCAGACACACGGGCGTCCATCATGCAAGCTTTGCGTGTCTCCCGGGCACCAGTAGTGCATGGTGTTTCAATTGACGTCATCATCACTCGTTAAGAATCAGTCATCTGAGAACAACATACACTGTTTTTGTATCATTATAAGCGCATGAAGATCATGAAATTCATCACCATAAAGTTCGTGATACAATGAAATAAGGCCAAATTTTTTTACGCTGTAGTATCCTGAGCGCAGAAAACAACAATATTCCAGTGATATTAGGAACGTCTCTTCAATTTACATGAGGATTTACACCATAGGTACCTGACTCTGTTATCTAATCACTGTTCACCATTACTGTTATTCTACGTGTAGTTTTTTTGGGTTGTACATTTCCAAAAGTTGTTAACTCTTTCAAAATGCTGTAAAACGATATGGTACTCTCAGCGGAAAACGTATTGCATACAGTGCGATCAACTTAAGTTGAATTCGTTTCAGTTCCCCTTCATTACATATACCTCAACATCCACATACATACTCCGAAAGCCACCGTAGGGTGCGTGACGGAGACTACCCTATATCACTACCATTCATTTTCTTCCTTGTTCCACCTGCATATACAGCGTGGAAAACTGACTGTCTATACGCCTCCGTACGACGCCTGACGTCTCGTATCTCATCTTCATGGTCCTTATGCGAAACCTGTGTCGGCGAGAACAGAATCGTTCTGCAGTCAGTTTCAAATGCCGGTTCTCTAAATTTTCTGAATCGGGTTGTTCGGAAAGAATATCGTCTTCCCCCCAGGGACGCTCATTGAGCTTGCTAAGGATCACTGTAATATTTGCGCGCTAATCGTACCTACCGGTAACAAAAATAGCAGACCGCCTCCGAATTGCTACGACGTCCTTATTTAATCTGACCTGGTGCTGATTCCAGAAACTAGAGCAGTATTCAAGAATAGGCCGCCAATATGCAGTCTCCTTCACAGATGAACAATACTTCCCTAACATTCTCCCAATAAACGTTTCCTACCACAATTCTTACCTTCTCGTTCCACTTTCTATCGCTTTGCATCATTCCGCTCAGATATTTAACCGATAGGACTGCATCAAACAGTACACAACTAACGCTGTACCAGAGTAATTACCTTATATTTATCCTACATTAGGAGGTAGCTGCCACCCACCACACCAACTACAATTTTTGTGCGTCTTGCTTAGGCAATGATCAACAGCACGCACAAATTTTAAAAATACCATAAAACTTTGATGTCTGTAATAATGTTACACTACTGTCCATTAAAATTGCTACACCAGGAAGAAATGCTGGTGATAAACAGATATTCATTGAACAATTATATTATACTAAATCTGACATGTGATTACATTTTCACGCTATTTGGGTGTATAGATCCTGAGAAATTACCCAGAACAACCACCTCTGGCCACAATAACGGCCTTGATACGCCTGGGCATTCAGTCAAACAGAGTTTGGATGGCGTGTACAGGTACAGCTGCCCATGCAGCTTCAACACGATACCACAGTTCATCAAGAGTAGTGACTGGCGTATTGTGAGCCACTTGCTTGGCCACCATTGACCAGACGTTTTCAATTGGTGAGAGATCTGGAGAATGTGCTGGCCAGGGCAGCAGTCGAACATTTTCTGTATCCAGAAAGGCTGTACAGGACCTGCAACATGCGGTCGTGCATTATCCTGCTGAGATGTAGGGTTTCGCAGGGATCGAATGAAGGGTAGAGCCACGGGTCGTAACACATCTGAAATGTAGCGTCCACTGTTCAAAGTGCCGCCAATGTGAACAAGAGGTGACCGAGACGTGTAACCAATGGCACCCCATACCATCACGCTGGGCGATACGCCAGTATGGCGATGACGAGTACATGCTTCCAATGTGCATTCACCGCGATGTCGCCAAACACGGATGCGACCATCATGATACGGTAAACAGAACCTGGATTCATCCGAAAAAGTGACGTTTTGCCATTCGTGCACCTAGGTTCGTCGTTGAGTACACCATCGCAGGCGTTCCTGTCTGTGATGCAGCGTCAAGGGTAACAGCAGCCATGGTCTCCGAGCTGATAGCCACGCTGCTGCAAACGTCGTCGAGCTGTTCGTGCAGATGGTTGTTGTCCTGCAAACGTCCCCATCTGTTGACTCAGGGATCAAGACGTGGCTGCACGATTCGTTACAGCCATGCGGATAAGATGCCTGTCATCTCAACTGCTAGTGGTACGAGGCCGTTGGGATCCAGCACGGCGTTCCGTATTACCATCCTGAACCCAACGATTCCACATTCTGCTAACAGCCATTGGATCTCGACCAACGCTAGCAGCAATGCCGCGATACGATAAACCGCAATCGCGATAGGCTACAATCCGACCTTTATCAAAGTCGGAAAAGTAATGGTAAGCATTTCTCCTCCTTACACGAGGCATCACAACAACGTTTCACCATGCAACGCCGGTCAACTGCTGTTCGTGTATGAGAAATCGGCTGGAAACTTTCCTCATGTCAGCACGTTGTAGGTGTCGCCACCGGCGCCAACATTGTGTGAATGCTCTTATAAGCTACTCATTTGCATATCAAAGCATCTTCTTCCTGTCGGTTAAATTTCGCTTTTGTAGCTCGTCACCTTCTTGATGTAGCAATTTTAATGGCCAGTAGCGTATGTAAGGCAATACATAAGCGCGAACTAACGACATTTATGAGTTTCAGATGTGCAAATGCAGAAGCTGTTGTCATGACACAGAGCATCTGTGCAGACGAATTGGAGCGGGTTTCAGACCACTTTGGCATCGGTTGGCATTGCCACCAGAAGTAGTAATAACAGGAGAAGAATATGTAGCATAGTCATAATCTAAGAGTCGAGAGGGCATAGAAAGGAAGTTGACAAGCGTTGGGTAAATAAATAGGGTAGACTAAGTGTTGTGTGGAACAAGCATGTTGAGTGATGAGTGGATGTCGTGCCATCCTATCATAGGGGTAGGCGTGATGGAAAATGGAACTACGACAACTCTCTCACACAGACCGGAGACACTTCACACCATATTTTTAAGACAATGGTAACTATTCAGGATGTCATGTTTAGTGAATACGATAACACTTATTTCTTCCTTTCATTTTTATGATGATCGCTCAAGAAAACATATAAGCGTTCACACTGTATTTATTCAAAGAGCTTATCTTTGTGTTGTTGTTCTATTCATAAGAAACTAAAATTCGATGTAAAATCTTGGTAGATCTTGTGAACTGTCAGACTCACTACTGGTGCTTCCTTTGGACGTCACAAATCAACACCCCGTGGCTGGCGACTATTACCACGCGGCAGCTTGAAGAACGCCATTGGCGCGGGTGGTCCAGAAACCTGCCGAGTGGGGGGGGGGGGGGCTGGTGAGCAGCGCTGAATGAATACTGGCACAGATAGGGATTGTCCACCTGCATTCAGAGCCTAACGAGATTGAAAGGGGAGGGGGAACTGCTCCACGCACCGTAGCAGCCATAAACAAGACTACCCTGAATGACTATGAATGGAGGTATCTTCCTGGAAAGGGGTGGCCCACTACTGATGTCACATCACTCCCTCATCAGCCTGTCGAACGACCTCACGCCGAGTAGCTGCTGACAGCCAATGGGACCTGATGGACAGGAGGATCGTCCCTGACATCACGCCAGCCCTCGAATGACCTGCAGGCAAGCCGGCACCGCCCGACAACTCCTGGAAGAATCCTCCAAGTTGACACACTCCTCTACAGAGCCGGATGGTCACGAACCATATGAGTTGCTCCTGCAGTCATGCACCATGATGCCGAGGGCACTGGCGACTGTTGGGACATCACCTGTTACATACAGGCACGATGAGAGACAATAAATCGTCAGTAGGAGACGGGTTGTGCACCAGATGCAGCGCTATCTCACCACACAATTCAAGCATGGACTGTCTTTTTCAGATCCCAGGTCGAGAGACAAAGTCGAGGCACAGTCGTCACTTCCTGAATTGGAGATGTTGGGCACTGTAAATCAACACTAGTGCCTTATTTCCTCCCACCAGATGTCTTGTCTGTCACACCTGACAGCATGCCAGACTGCCAATTACTGCAAGGTCGAGATGATGCCAACAACCCAGTTGCCGCACTGATGCTGCCATGGAGAAGATGGGGGACCAGACACATCTGCTGCTGGTCTTTATACCAAGTGCTAAGTGGAGGGCAACCCTCACTCTGCCACAACCTCGCTGCATCATGATGCTTCCGCCTGTCCAGAGACTATATTTGTGTGGTGAGTGTGTTTAGCGCGATGTTCTATCTGTGTGACTTTCTAAATGTAGATTCCCTCTTCCAGGGACCCTTGCGGAGGGAACGATAGGATGTTTTGTGGCAATTATTCTCATGTAACTCTGTATATTTTCTTAACGAAACTGATTTAACTTTTGATGCAGCTACTCTAGTGAAGATAATCTCTCAACCATTTATGTAAATATTATTTGGAAAGTGTGATATGCAAATGTTTCGTAGTTCGTAGAAACAATATTACATTGCCCAAGGAAGTAAGCACAAAAGATGATAAATGTTAGTTGCTTGTTTAGATTTTCAGAATGAATGTGATTCTTACATTGTAATTATTGTCTGTTTAAGTAATATGGATGACTCAAACCTGATGGTTGACTGCGCAGGGATAAATCGCTGAGGCACAGAACGGTAGGAAATCCATGGAATTGTAATACAAATAGGGACATTAGTCGTCTCTGACCACATAAATTGTATGAGTGAGTAAAAATACTGCTGCAAGATCTTTTTAATATATATTTTTTTATTTTACACATATAATTACATAGGTCCAAATTGAGGACCAAGTGTCCAAGGTCATGGGACATGTCAGTACATGAAATTACAACGTAAACGTAATAACAAATAAAATAAAATGTTTATGAACCCAAAAAAGACGAGCCATATGTTTATGTAAACGCAGTCTACTATATGACACAGGAATCAGCTTAAATTTTCAAGGAACTCCTCGACAGAATAGAAGGAGTGACCAATGAGGAAATTTTTCAGTTTCAATTTGAAAGCGCGTAGATTACTGCTAAGGTTTTGAATTCTTGTGGGAGTTTATTGAAAATTGATGCAGCAGTATGCTGCACACCTTTCTGCACAAGAGTCCAGGAAGTGCGATCCAAATGCAACTTGGATATCTGCCCAGTATTAACTGAGTGCAAATTCTTGGGAATAGGCTTATATTATTAACAAGAAATGATAGTAAAGAACATATACATTGAGAGGCCAATGTCAGAATACGCAATTTAACCAATAGGGGTTGACAAGAGGTTTGCGAACTTGCACCACTTATTGACTGAACCGACCATTTCTGAGCCAAAATTATCCTTTGAGAATGGGAAGAGGTACCGCAAAATATAATACCAAAGTGAAAATAAGCAAGGTAGGCTACTTTTGCTGTCGAAGTATCGCTTACTTAAGATACCGTTCGAACAGTAAGAGTGGCAGCATTAAGTCTTCGAACAAGATCGTGAATGTGGGTCTTCCTCGACAGCTTACTATCTATCTGACCACCTAGAAATTTGAATTCAGTTTCATTAATCGTATGCCCATTCCGTGAAGTATAAATGTCGGGTTTGTTGAATTGTGTGTTAGAAACTGTAAAAACTGAGTCTTACTATAATTTAGCATTAGTTTATTTTCTATAAGTCATGAACTTATGTCATGAACTGCACAATTTGAAACAGTGCCAGTGTTACACACAACATCCTTTAATACCACGCTAGTGTCTTCAGCAACCTGTAATAATTTAGAATCACTTGTAATACTTGGGGGGAAAGGGGGGAATATCATTTATACAAATAATGAACAGGAGCGGCCCCAGCACTGATCCCTGTGGCACCCCTCATTTGACAGTGCCCCACGCAGACCCCACATTATAGCCATACTAAACACTGTGGATAATGACTCCTTGCAGTCTGTTGTTAAGGTAAGAGGTGAACCAACTGTGAGGTAATGCCCGTATTACATAATGGTCCATATCCTGGATCAATATTTTGTGATCAACACAATCAAACGCCTTAGTTAAATAAAAAAAATGCTTATCGTTATAAACCATTTGTTTAATCTATGGAGTAACTCACAGAGAAAAGAGAATACAGCATTTTCAGTTGTTAAGCCACTTCTAAAACCGAACTGCACATTTGACAGCAAATTATGTGAAATAAAATGATGGATTATCCTAACATACACATGAGTTCAGCAAACACTGATGGCACAGAAATAGGTCTAAAATTGTCTGCATTATCCCTTTCTCCCATTTTATAAAGTACCTTGAAAGGTCTCTGTTGGATTCCTTTCATGTTTAATTTCTTAAATCTGTTGTCATTTACGGCATAAATTCCTCTTCTAAATTTACTGTGGCGTTTCTGACTATCTGGGAGGAGACTGAGTAGTGGAACGTGTTACTTTTACACATAAACAAGAACGATCTGCCACACTACTACACTTTAAAACACAGTTTATATGTAATTCATGTCACACAGTCTCATACGGAACCTACATCCGCTTTCTTTTATATACTGTATATGATAAGATACTGTCATCCCCCTTCCCTTCTGTGTGAGAGGAAGAATGAGCAAACGTATTTCTAGTTGCATGCTTGAGGGTAGCAGACAAGGCTGTCTGCTAGAGAACAGTAGGACCAACATCGGAACAGGTAGCTACGCTTTCTAAAAGCAAAGAGGTTTCTATCCTTAATATGGTCCTGTCCGTCCGTTGTCATGTTGGTATAGGAAGCTGCCCCTCTGGCCACTTCCGTTTGTATTTGTGAGCCACCCTCAGGAAGCACGCTCGGTAGTAGCGCAGGTCAGTTGGTCTGTGGCGAGCGTCTGAAGTGGTAAGATCTCCGGCTAAGCGCGTGTCTGCTAAGTCCGTAGGGCAATGGATTTGTTAAGTTCAGCCTAACTGAAAATTTAATCACCTTTATTTCAGGTTTAGCTCTAAAATATCTAATGTTATCTTAAATTGCAGCGCAGTATAATTCTCGTGTGAAGTTCAGATTATTTTCCGGTAGTTGCTTTGTCACTACTTTGTGAGTAAAGTGGAACCACGTGTTGATCAGTAACTCTAACTAAGATCAATCTTAAATGCGAATGCTTGTGTGATTATAACGTCTCGTCTTGACAATATTTTCAATATAGCAACTTTTCTTTATGTTCAACCCACGTGGGGTGTACTTTGCGAGACCAGTACCACGTGCTTATATAACTGTTTGACCCGTCAGGTTAACAGTAAGACGTTAATAACCAGTTCGAGGTTTTTCTTTTGGAAATTGCTTTTGATCTAATTTATTTTAATTATCAAAATTATTGTGGAGTTATACGCTTTGTGTAAACCAAGTTGACCACGTGAAGCATGTGGTGTAATCATCAAAGTAGCCCTCAGCTATTCTTTTTGGGAAGATTTCACAGAGAGTTAGTATGAATTTAGTATACCAGTGTGTGTTAATTACATGACGGACAGGATTGTGCTACGAACGTAATTTGTTTGGGTGAAAATTTGAATCTGTTTGTAGTGGTTAACTTTCTCTTGCATGCGTTTCAACGTTCTTTGTGTGTTGTTTTATGAATGCAGTGTTGTATGCAGTCTCCCAATCTTGGCTCCATATTTGATGTGTTCCATAAGATTGCAATCTCACATTTTCACAATCCTAAATAAGGCACCAGTTTAGTTAGGAATCATGTGTAATATGCTGAAATTTCAATGATCAATCTTAAAATAAATTTCCAAATATAAACTGATTTCTTTCTTTTTATTTAAATTCTCTTTATATATATATATATATATATATATATATATATATATATTACCGGTTGTTGTATGACTATTAAAAGATTATAATTAATGTTAGTCTGTTTGGGAATTTGGTAAACCTAGACTAGATACCTGATGAAACAGTTGCTTAGTAATGCAAGATTAACTTCCCCAGACAGCTCACAGCTTTTAACCCGCTTTTATTGGCTAGCAGTAACGCTAACATAGAAAAATCAAAGTAACAAACTTACACATGGCGACCCTGTTCTGTGATTCCGCTAGAGTCTGGAATCTCTGAAACGTTAGATTGCGAGTGTTGTATAATCTTAATTGTTTTCCCTGCAGCGCTCAAACAACTTCTGCGTTGTCCTGAGCAGACTTTCTAAAGATTCACGGCGTTGTTGAGCGGCGTTGAGTTGTTTGTCTTGTTTTGTTTTCTATATTTGTGTGTTTTATATGTGTGTGTGTTTTTTTTCTCGCTTGTAAATTCCACTGTTTCGATCAAAGATAAAAATTTGTTTTGCGTGTGAAAAGTGTGTACTAGGTTGGGTATCTCTCGTGTGACTGTCGTAATTTTTGGGGGGAGACATTTATTTTGATTAGTGTGTCGCGTACCGGGTATAAATTGCTCTGATGCAGACACGTAACCAAGCTAAAAGTAAGCGGTCTGACAACTTAAGCAACATGGACCATGGGGATAATTTGATTTCGAATATTAACACGCCGGACGGTTCCGAAAATGCAATGGGCAATACTTCAGAGGAAATGCAAAACAGGACGAACGGGCTCACATCAGAGCCAGAAATTAATTTGCCTCCAACTAACCAAATTGATTTGGCAGAACTCATGAAAGCCTTATTGCAACAAAATAAAGAAAACGCAGAAAAATCAGAAAAATCGTTCCGAGAACAAAGAGAATCATCCGCAAAATCTATCTGAGAGCTAGGCGAACAAATGACGCAGAAATCTGAAAAATCGATCTGCGAGCTAGGCGAACAAATGACGCAGAAATCAGAAAAATCGATCCGAGGGCTAGGCGAACAAATAGACGAAAAATTAATCCAGCAGACAAATAAAGTTGACAAGTCGATGCAGAGAGTGTCCGATGACATCTCACAAAGAATAAACAATCTTGCAAGTGAAATAAAAAGTGATATTATGAAAGAATTAGGCCGTACATTTGAACAAATCGATGATCGTCTGCAAACCTTAGAACAGGGCGAGCGGATTCGCGATACGGAATCGAAAGAGAGCGAAGAACAGCTACTTAGGAATTTCCAAGCGCTGAGAGAAGAATGCCAAAGAGAACACCAGCAGGTACTCTCGATGGTCCAAGAGGCGGAAACGCATTGTCCCATGTCCGTTAGCAACACAATAGCGGACAACAGTCTAGCGATCCACGCGTTGGAACAGCAAGTAGAACAATTGAAACAGACTGGGGCGGAGGACAAGAGACAAATACATGATAAGATTGCGGCATTAGCGGACATTGTAGGCACGATGAAGCTGACGGAAAGCGAGAACAATACTACACCGGTAGCAGCCGCAGAGACCGAAGAAGTGCGTTCGCTTCTTAGATTTCAGAAGGGACAGTTCGAAGTGAACAGGCAGCACAAAGCTGTAACAGGCGAATTACAAGAACGCATGGCGCATCTGGAAAACCGCATGGCGTGTGATTCCGAACTCGCCAATAGCACTAAAAATAGCCGTACGAACAGTGCAGAGAGGGACTCCGGCCACGAGGGAGATTTTGACGACAGGGAAGAATGCAATTTGAGGGGCAGACATGAGAAAAATAGAAACATTCAAGGGCCTCGCCAGGAGGAAATGCGGGGATTTGATTTCAAACATTTCCTTACGGTGAGAAAGTTTGAGATATTTCGAAATTCGCAAAAAGGAATACATCCACGAGCATGGCTCGAGCAATTTGAGTTTTGTCTTCCCCCCGACTGGGCAAGTTCACATAAGATAGAATATATGTGTGGCGATTCGCATGAGGTCTGCAGCGCGTCACTGCAACTCCACTCGGGAGTTTCGACAAGCCTTTCTCTCCGCCTATTGGTCGGAAGTGGCACAAGATAGGGTCGAGCATGGCATAATTATGCTGCCAAATTTGAACCAGTCTGGTTTCGGCAGTCCTGCACGCCTATTCGACCACATGCTGCAGGCAAATCAATTTTTATACGACCCATACGGGCCTGCGGAACTAATTAGGATATGCATCACCAAATTGCCGATGCACTTGCGTCACGTCATTCTTGCGGGACGATGCAAAGAGGACGTGGAAACGTTTAAGACATTTCTCCAAGAGTTGGAATACAATACAGCAGAATGCCCGCCTAATCAGGCACAAAGTTATTACGGGGCACAGCAGCGCGACCGCAGTCGTGGCCGTATTACTAATCAACGGCGTGACTGGTCGTCGCGACGCGAACGGAACAATAATCGGGACCGGCCGTATAGAAACTGGGGTAACAGTCGCGAACACAGGTGGAACAACGGAATAGATCGAGGACGTGGACAAGATCGTGAACGCAACAGGTACGGCAACCAGAATCGATACTACGATGAACACGGTGGAAATAGGATTGTAGGCGGAGCACCACATGATGTTGAAATTCGGCCAGCCAACCCTAGACATAATCCAGTAAATGGAAATGAACGAAACCGGCAATGACAAACGATCAGCGCAGAAGGCGCCCAATCGGAACAAATGAGCGACATGGCAAATGAGTACATAGGGTTTATAGAGAGGAGAATGAATTGATTAGTTTACATTTGTGACACATGTATTTTGAATAATATGTTGGTAAAAATAATGATAAAGATGTTTCTATGTGATTGATTGAAGTGATGTTTTAATTTTTTATCTTTCCTTGTGCAATTAGGATTCAGTTTGACTCAAACGTGAAGATAAAAGGTTTCTTTGTGAACGAGTCAAATGCTGTTTATGTTTTTTTGTGTCAACTGAAAAGAGTCGCTCCTAAGGGAAGCAAGATCTGTGTTGAATTAATGCAAAACTCAGGGGAATATCCGATCTGTGGGTATTATGGGTCTGGCAAACCCAGGTCCCCAGCTGTTAGTAGCCTTGTTTCCGATTTTCTGCTTTCAGTGCTACTATCTATCTATTACTATTCTATATCTGTCAGTATACATGAGGATCTCTTACTATAGTATGCGTGCTGTATGAATATTTTAAGATAGGAGAACTCGGAGAAAGGAATGAGTAAATCTGGAATCTTGAAAACAGGATGCGATAATACGATTGTTTAACCATTGGCTTCCCAATATGCGATGATATGTTAATATTGATGATATATGTCTTTTTTGTTCTTTATAGCTGAGTACGTAAAGTGCTGTCTGTGGATTTCGTAAGTAGATTGATTCCCTTCAAGGTGAAAGAATGATATATGTCTTTTTTGTTCTTTATAGCTGAGTACGTAAAGTGCTGTCTGTGGATTTCGTAAGTAGATTGATTCCCTTCAAGGTGAAAGAAGAATTGTGGTTTGTGTAATTTACGTCGCCCTGAAATATTATTGTGGCAGTCAAATACGAGCAGTTTTCCAGCAAATGGAGAATGGAACGGAAATGTGGATCCTTTTTGTAGTCTTCACTGACGTTGAGTCAGAGCCTGAAAAATTATTCTGCGTTAATACTTGTCCTAGAAAAGCGACGTTTATGTGTTTTGCTGATGCTGTGAGCATTACAGCTTACTGTTTTCGCTGGTGCGGGATGCACTGCAGCCTATATGATTTGTACTGAGGAAATTTCCCTCTTGAAGGTAGAGGAAGATTAAATAATTTTGATTATGGGACCGAAGGAAAGCTTGGTTTAAGGTAATAAGGATGAAGCAAAACATTTGTCATTTAAACTACAGGAGGATTCGAATCTTTTGTGTCTGTTGTAAGTTCAATATGTTGAGATGAAACTGTTTTACAGAATAGAGGTGACCACAATTTTGCCATTCATGAGAAATGAATCCAGAATAACCACCACAGGCGCCATAACTGATTTGGAAGCGAAAGGTAACTTAAAGAAGGAACGAAATCGCAGCAAAATGGGTAAGAAAATGTAGTATAACATGTATAATGCAGATATTTTTAACCTTCTCAGAGTCATCTGCGTGATTAACACTTGTGATAACGTAATTTTAGATGAAATTGTCTTACTGTTTATACATAAAACATATGAGTATGATTAATGTATAATTGCGAGTCTCTTATCAGGAGTGTCAACTGGTATAAATGTTTTGGCATGTAAATAACCATTGTTCTTTTTACTTGTATGTTTAAGGAAAGTTCTCTATATTTATCATGTGACAAGAAATATGCCACGAGTGTTAAGAAGAGGACGAATTAGAACAATGTTGTAGTGGTGTAAAAACTTTGTTGAAGTAGCATTGAAGTAGCTTGTTGGATTAACTAGTAGTGGATACAAGTAGAATTTTGAGTAATGCATGTTTATGGGTACTTAGTTTGTAGAATAGACAACAGGTGTGCATGTGTGTGTGTAAATAACATGTGAACCCTATGCTGCCCTGACCTATTGACCTATACTTGCACAAGGCATAATCCTATTCATTTTAGTGAATTAATAAATAGCATTTGATTTATTAAAACGTAAGTGAACCACATTAGTGATGTGGATTTAAATATCATATTGTCAGTTCATTTAATTTTTATTTTTTTTACATTGTCAAGTCATTTCACTTTTTTTTTACATTGTCAAGTCATTTAAATTTTATTTTATATTGTCGATAAATCTAATTTTTTTATTTAAAAAAATTAAGTCTCACTTTGTTCTTAAAAATTGTGAAAGACAATACTAAGTGGTATTATGTATGACATTGTGTAATCACATAACTATGATAAAAAAAATTCCTGTGAATGCAGTTGAGAACATGAAAGCGAACCAGCTAAACTCTTACGAGACAGCGGGAGCAGCCGGACTAGTTGTAAACTGGCGGGTTTCCCAGCAGGACACGCTGTCAACCGGGCCACTTCGGGAGCGCGGTCGACAAAAAAGAAGGGCACACGACAAACACTTTCCCTTGCACCTGGAGCTAATGGGCGGCTGCCCCGTGCGACCCTTCCTGAAGGCGATGACCTGAGATGGGCGAGCGGTCCACCGCGCTGAAATCCATCTGCTGGGAACGCACCACACGCACGCGACCGTGACGAGACGGCCACGGTGAAACGACAAAAGACAGGGGATAAAAGGGTGTGGAGCCTTTTGACAGGTACTGTCCAGAGAAACTTGCAGACGTTAACGACGCCTATCGACATTTCCTGACGGATGCCTACTGTCAAGCGACATTAAATCATGGTTCAATGTTCTCTGGTCGCTAAGGGTGGCACAAAAGAAGAGCCATTAAGTGTCATCCTTGCCCAGTAACATCAACCTGGTGCGTCAATCGAGGATACCGCACGAATTTCACAACACAAACATGGAACCAAATCGAGATGTACGTGACACGGGCCACCAAGAGAAACTTCATGAGAGGGCAGAGACGGCGGGATCGCACGCAACAGATGGACAAAAAATCCCTACTGACAGCTGGGGCGACGAACCCCCCTCCCCCACCCCTTATATTGTGCCTCGGAACAGTGGAACTAGTGAGTGTATCAGTGAACAGTGATTATACGGTTCTTAGTTCAATGCATATACTTGTCTTTCGGTCACAGAAGCTTTGACTCGTGTGTTTTGCAGGGATTCGATTTATTGGTGTTTATTAGACTGACTCTTGTATTTTGCAGGTGTTCTATTTTGTTTTTTTTTAAAACTTTGACTCTTGTATTTTGCAGGTGTTCTATTTATTGTTTTTTTAGACTTTGACTCTTGTATTTTGCAGGTGTTTTATTTATTGGTGTTTTTTTTAGATGTTGACTATTGTACTGTTTTATTGATCAATGTTTGTTCTTGTGTGATGTATTAGATTTGTGATATTTTGTTTCGTAAATTCATTCCTTTGGCATTGCTTCGTTTATCAGATAGCTATTCATTCTCATTGGACTGTGATCGATTAGCTTTTGCATGGGGCATATTTATAGTGAGGAACCTCATAAGGGTAACAATCACATAATTAATTGTATTTTCAGTATAATGACACAATGCTCATTGTTTGCTAACTAACTGAAATATAGTAGAGTGATTAAATTAGTGCCACAAAGTTATTTTAATTCTACAAATTATTAGTTTTATAAGATATAGAATTTTTTTGCGATAACCACTTTGTAAAACATGTTCTTTTTTCTTATCATTTTTTTTGCTTTTGCGGATTGTGCATTGTAATGTTCTGCTTTATAATACTGATGTTATTTCATGTTCTTTTTTAATTGCTGTGGCACATTTGCTATTTTCATAAATTTTGCTTGTTAATAAACAGTCATAAATTTTCCTGTGATCAGTTGGCTCTTGCAATGAGCAAATACTGGTGAACTCCATAACGGTAACAACCAGAAATTGTTTTCATATTAATGACACAGGAACCATTGTTTTTACTTGCTGACCGGATTAGGTCTACACTATCTTTTAAATAGGTGTCACAGATTGTGTTCCTTTTCTTTCTGTTTGAAATTAGTAGATTTTAAAGATTTGTTGAAATTATTGTGTTTTAGCAAGTAGCTGGTGACCTTTTGCCTTTTCTTTACACTTTTGGTTTAAGTAGGGTGTGAGAAGCCTGCTTGGGAATGTCTTAGCATGGCCAGAAAATTCCCTGCACAGTCTTTTCCCGGAGCGTTGGGGTTATGAAAGGTCTCTGTTGGATTCCTTTCATGTTTAATTTCTTAAATCTGTTGTCATTTACGGCATAAATTCCTCTTCTAAATTTACTGTGGCGTTTCTGACTATCTGGGAGGAGACTGAGTAGTGGAACGTGTTACTTTTACACATAAACAAGAACGATCTGCCACACTACTACACTTTAAAACACAGTTTATATGTAATTCATGTCACACAGTCTCATACGGAACCTACATCCGCTTTCTTTTATATACTGTATATGATAAGATACTGTCATCCCCCTTCCCTTCTGTGTGAGAGGAAGAATGAGCAAACGTATTTCTAGTTGCATGCTTGAGGGTAGCAGACAAGGCTGTCTGCTAGAGAACAGTAGGACCAACATCGGAACAGGTAGCTACGCTTTCTAAAAGCAAAGAGGTTTCTATCCTTAATATGGTCCTGTCCGTCCGTTGTCATGTTGGTATAGGAAGCTGCCCCTCTGGCCACTTCCGTTTGTATTTGTGAGCCACCCTCAGGAAGCACGCTCGGTAGTAGCGCAGGTCAGTTGGTCTGTGGCGAGCGTCTGAAGTGGTAAGATCTCCGGCTAAGCGCGTGTCTGCTAAGTCTGTAGGACATTGGATTTGTTAAGTTCAGCCTAACTGAAAATTTAATCACCTTTATTTCAGGTTTAGTTCTAAAATATCTAATGTTATCTTAAATTGCAGCGCAGTATAATTCTCGTGTGAAGTTCAGATTATTTTCCGGTAGTTGCTTTGTCACTACTTTGTGAGTAAAGTGGAACCACGTGTTGATCAGTAACTCTAACTAAGATCAATCTTAAATGCGAATGCTTGTGTGATTATAACGTCTCGTCTTGACAATATTTTCAATATAGCAACTTTTCTTTATGTTCAACCCACGTGGGGTGTACTTTGCGAGACCAGTACCACGTGCTTATATAACTGTTTGACCCGTCAGGTTAACAGTAAGACGTTAATAACCAGTTCGAGGTTTTTCTTTTGGAAATTGCTTTTGATCTAATTTATTTTAATTATCAAAATTATTGTGGAGTTATACGCTTTGTGTAAACCAAGTTGACCACGTGAAGCATGTGGTGTAATCATCAAAGTAGCCCTCAGCTATTCTTTTTGGGAAGATTTCACAGAGAGTTAGTATGAATTTAGTATACCAGTGTGTGGTAATTACATGACGGACAGGATTGTGCTACGAACGTAATTTCTTTGAGTGAAATTTGAATCTGTTTGTAGTGGTTAACTTTCTCTTGCATGCGTTTCAACGTTCTTTGTGTGTTGTTTTATGAATGCAGTGTTGTATGCAGTCTCCCAATCTTGGCTCCATATTTGATGTGTTCCGTAAGATTGCAATCTCACATTTTCACAAACCTAAATAAGGCACCAGTTTAGTTAGGAATCATGTGTAATATGCTGAAATTTCAATGATCAATCTTAAAATAAATTTCCAAATATGAACTGATTTCTTTCTTTTTATTTAAATTCTCTTTTTATATATATATATATTACCGGTTGTTGTATGACTATTAAAAGATTATAATTAATGTTAGTCTGTTTGGGAATTTGGTAAACCTAGACTAGATACCTGATGAAACAGTTGCTTAGTAATGCAAGATTAACTTCCCCAGACAGCTCACAGCTTTTAACCCACTTTTATTGGCTAGCAATAACGCTAACATAGAAAAATCAAAGTAACAAACTTACAACCTTTACTACTGAGTACTTCAGTTGTTCAGGCAACTGACCAGTCTTAAAGGACAAATCAGAAATATAGCTAAGTACAGGGCTAATATGTGCTGCACAGTACTTTAATATTATGATAGGCACTCCATCATACCATGAGAGTCCTTAGCCTTCAGTGATTTAGTTACTGACTCAGTCTCCCCCTTGTCAGTATCACAGAGGAGTATTTCAGACATCAATCTCGGAAAGGCATGTTCCAAGAAAGTTTTACGATTCCCTGTGGAAACTAAGTTTTCATTTAATTCACCAGAAATGCTCAGAAGATGATTGTTTAATATTGTACATATGTCTGACTTGTCAGAAAAAAAGTAGTATTTTTGCTACGAACTGACTTTATATTATAGACCTTTTGCTGTTGACCAGACAGTTCCTTCACTACTGGCCATACAATTTTAACTTTTTCTCAGATTTAGCTACTCTATTTGCGTAACACATACTCTTTGCCTGCCTAATAGCACTTTTAAGCACCTTACAATACTGTTTGTAACGGACCACTGTGGCTTGATTGTGACTACTTCTAACATTTTGATGTAATTATCACTTCGTTCTACATGATATTCATACTAGTCATACATCCAGGCTGTCTTTTACTGCCAGTATCCTGTTGAGAACGTTCTAATGAAAAGAAAATTTCAAAGATCATGAGAAATGTGTCAAGGGAAGCATTATATTTGTCATATATGTTATCGGCACTATCAACATCCTGCCACTGTTATTCCTTTACGAGGTTGAAAAAACTCTGTTGCCATTAGATTAACTTCTCTACATAGTTTCTAATTATACATAACATTTTTTGGGTACAAAAACCTTTTAGTGTTAAAATTTGTGCATCATGGTCTGAAAGGCCCTTCACCCTTTCACTAACAGAATGGCCATATAGTAATGAAGAATGAATAAAACCTTGTTGGGATAAATATGAACTGCGTCAGATGTTATGAAAGTAGGATATCTTACAACACCCTTTTACTTGCACTATCATATGTAAAATTAATATTGAAGTTAGCACATATAATTTTGGCACTTCTTATAAAGTGAACCAAGAACCCTGTTTAGCTTCAGCAGAAATGCTCTGACGTCAGAGTTAGGGGACCTATAAAAGACGACAATTAGAAGTTTAGTTTCACTAAATTCAACTGTCCCTACACAATATTCAAATATCTGTTCAGTGCCGCGCGGGTTAGCCGTGCGGTCTAGGGCATCTTGCCATGCTTCGTGCGGCTCTCCCCGTCGGAGATTCGAGTCCACCCTTGGGTGTATAGGTTGTCCTTAGCGTACGTTAGCTTAACTTAGGTTAAGCAGTGTGTAAGCCTAGGAACCGATGGCCTCAGCAGTTTGGTCCCATAGAACTTACCACAAATTTCCAAATATCTGTTCAGTGAAATGCCATGATACATCTATGGACTCAAATGGAATACTGTTTATCACGTACTCCACTCCGAAAAGACTTCGTTGCAAACCAGCCAGGAAATCTGTATCCTCGTAAGGGAAGCCTCTGAATTGTCAAATTATTTAATTGGGGCTCTGATATACCAATAATGTCAGAGTCGACATCTATAAGCAGTTCACTAACTTTATCTATAATACCTCTTATATTTTTTATGAAATATGCTAGTTCCTTTTGTACTTGAATACCTGACCTCCTCTAAAGGTGATTCCTTTGCTGGAGGGACCGCCTTTAAGAAAGTGTACCCATCAGCTGACCTCAATCTAAAAAAGATGTTGCTCTAAAAGCAACTACTACAGTAATTTTTTACTCAGTATTGACATGCAGGCCATTCCTAGTGAAACCCGATCTATCGATAGACTCAACTGGAACCACTGCAATGTGAGCCACACCCTCCGCCATCAGTGCATTCTTCAGCCCCATGGTATCATGCCTAACAGCAGCATTAAGATGAGGCCGATCATGGTGCTGAAACGGTTGCAGGATGTGCCTGTTAGTGCCACCAATCTGAGTAGCAATCTTTACCAAGTCACCACCTACATCAAACTCCCCGTCGCTATCAAGACTGTTCCCAGCTCAATCCACTATCACTACCTGATCCTCTTTCGTAAAATCCCTAAATAAATCCTCTACGTTAACAGTCGCCTAAGCCAACCCTGCACTAGGCTTCACAATGCTAGTGACCTGGTACTCACTCCCCACCACTTCTTGCAACTGCAGGCCCACACCTCTGCCTTGTGAACTACCGAGCAGCAGAACCTTCTTCCTTCTATTAGAATTTGCAACTGACTTAGGCTCCCTAGCTGCTGAGGACTGCTGCATGTTTCCTACACCTACAGTTACAACAGGCTTCCCTCCAATGAACCTTGACAGTTGGTTAAATCTATTGGTTATATGCAAAATACAACCGTCTCAATATCTCCTCCTCCTATCTGCCTTCTTATAATCTGCCAGTTCCCATTCCCCAGCGCCCTTCACACTCCTTAACCTATCTAGTTCCTCCTTTGCATCTTGTAACTTCACAGGATGGGCACAGATCTTACGCACCTGCTCCTCTGTCAACCTATTTCTGCTATAAATTCTACATTTCCTGGAGAGGATCTCTCTAGAGTGCCCATTGGCTTCCTCACTGCATTTCCCCCAATGAAATTACTTCGAACAAATCTCACACCGTAAATCGCTACTCACAAACCTGCGACAAAACCAAATCTTCTCACTCACAGTAAAATTTTAACAGTTACTGAAAAAAACTAAATGTCTACGTTACGTAAAGTCAGTTTATTTAAAGAACTAACAACAGCTATCTTGAATTTCACTCTCTACTAAGAAAGCAATTACTTTTGTCAATAGTACTAAATCACAAATAACACAAATATCAAAAACATGTCACAGAATTTGGTATCTGAAACAAAAACTTTAAGCGGCATCTGGATCAATAACGAGGTTAAACGCAGTAAACGAATGTTTTACTGAAATACTTCACTATAAACAACAAGAAACGTCAGCTGAAAACTAAGGTACTAAATTTAATAAATGACTTCAATGCAAAAACAACTCAAAGAAACGCAGTGTGCGAAAATTTCCGAAAGTTATTTCGCCAGAAACAGAACGAGATGGAGTAGAAAACTACTAAATTTAATGACTGTATAATAGTGCACAAACGACTTCGTCAGAACTTAACTAAAGAGTCACTACAGCTGCAAGTACACGCCGCGAAATGTAAAGACACGGCTAATATTTGGCTGAACAACTGAAAACTACTAAATTTAATATTCGAATACAGTGTACAAACAATTTTGTCAGTACTTAGCTTAGGAAGTGCTACAGCTGCAACCACACGTTGCGAAATGTAAACAACTGCTGAGATTTCGACAAATGACGGAAGCACACTCCCGAATAAAGGACCACTCTAATCAGTAACACAAAACAAAGATCGAGGTGAATGAATATCCGCTAATAAGTTGCTTTTAAAGCAAATATTAACATCAATAATCTTTAAAATAGGTATCTGAAGTCTAATACCTTATAAAATATTGGCGAGCGATTTGAACAGCCGTCCAGCATATGTGACGTCACACCAATTACTTATCTGAAGGCTGTGGTGTAGCAACGACATTAGGGTCCACATGAATCATACTACACTCAGCAATGTTCATACAGCCTTGTGTGAGTGTGTGACCCCGTGCCGAATGAGGTCAAATTAGGATGATTCATTCAGGTGCAGTCATCGTTGGTAAAGTGTCTATCAACACTTATATTGTTATTGCGAGATCCCAATATTATCTGATGATTTCCTCTGTTTCATCTCATATTATAGGACTCTGATGTGAGACTACCCATGTGGAAATCAACTGTAGGTCGGGGCAGAGAGAGGGACAAGTCACTTGTTCAGTTGTTTTCATATTCAAGGCTACTCTTTAATGTATATACACTCCTGGAAATGGAAAAAAGAACACATTGACACCGGTGTGTCAGACCCACCATACTTGCTCCGGACACTGCGAGAGGGCTGTACAAGCAATGATCACACGCACGGCACAGCGGACACACCAGGAACCGCGGTGTTGGCCGTCGAATGGCGCTAGCTGCGCAGCATTTGTGCACCGCCGCCGTCAGTGTCAGCCAGTTTGCCGTGGCATACGGAGCTCCATCGCAGTCTTTAACACTGGTAGCATGCCGCGACAGCGTGGACGTGAACCGTATGTGCAGTTGACGGACTTTGAGCGAGGGCGTATAGTGGGCATGCGGGAGGCCGGGTGGACGTACCGCCGAATTGCTCAACACGTGGCGCGTGAGGTCTCCACAGTACATCGATGTTGTCGCCAGTGGTCGGCGGAAGGTGCACGTGCCCGTCGACCTGGGACCGGACCGCAGCGACGCACGGATGCACGCCAAGACCGTAGGATCCTACGCAGTGCCGTAGGGGACCGCACCGCCACTTCCCAGCAAATTAGGGACACTGTTGCTCCTGGGGTATCGGCGAGGACCATTCGCAACCGTCTCCATGAAGCTGGGCTACGGTCCCGCACACCGTTAGGCCGTCTTCCGCTCACGCCCCAACATCGTGCAGCCTGCCTCCAGTGGTGTCGCGACAGGCGTGAATGGAGGAACGAATGGAGACGTGTCGTCTTCAGCGATGAGAGTCGCTTCTGCCTTGGTGCCAATGATGGTCGTATGCGTGTTTGGCGCCGTGCAGGTGAGCGCCACAATCAGGACTACATACGACCGAGGCACACAGGGCCAACACCCGGCATCATGGTGTGGGGAGCGATCTCCTACACTGGCCGTACACCACTGGTGATAGTCGAGGGGACACTGAATAGTGCACGGTACATCCAAACCGTCATCGAACCCATCGTTCTACCATTCCTAGACCGGCAAGGGAACTTGCTGTTCCAACAGGACAATGCACGTCCGCATGTATCCCGTGCCACCCAACGTGCTCTAGAAGGTGTAAGTCAACTACCCTGGCCAGCAAGATCTCCGGATCTGTCCCCCATTGAGCATGTTTGGGACTGGATGAAGCGTCGTCTCACGCGGTCTGCACGTCCAGCACGAACGCTGGTCCAACTGAGGCGCCAGGTGGAAATGGCATGGCAAGCCGTTCCACAGGACAACATCCAGCATCTCTACGATCGTCTCCATGGGAGGATAGCAGCCTGCATTGCTGCGAAAGGTGGATATACACTGTACTAGTGCCGACATTGTGCATGCTCTGTTGCCTGTGTCTGTGTGCCTGTGGTTCTGTCAGTGTGATCATGTGATGTATCTGACCCCAGGAATGTGTCAATAAAGTTTCCCCTTCCTGGGACAATGAATTCACGGTGTTCTTATTTCAATTTCCAGGAGTGTATGTTTTTATTACGCACTAGACGTCATTTTTGTGAGCCGACTGGAAGTTATCATGATGGGCTGGCACTGATGGGAGCATGCAGGATCATTATGGAGGCTCTCATCTGAATAGTACTTTCTGGAGTTGACAATAAGGAGGCAGTTTAGTCATTTAACAGTAAATTTTGCAGTGGAAACTTTGGGCCTGGAAGCCAAGTGCATATATTAGGGAGAGGAACATTTCGAAGTATTAACCAGTGACAGAACACTGGTCCGAAGAATTCCTCGCACTGGTGTGCAGACGATGCTTTTGGCTGAAGAGACAAAAAAACTGCCTACCTGGATCTACCTGTTAGTCGCCTGTGGCAAGTCAGGGACAGGATCACTGGAGAGAAGTTGGTCGTCCGGCCTAGGCGTTTGGACAGTGTCGCAAATTCCCATTGTGTAAAGGGATGGCGGCCATAAAAATTCGTGATTTTATATGTTATCTAGGTTTGGACAGTATCGAGGGAGCAATCACGTGGTGTCATCCCTCTACTTGCCAAGTTTTTTGGGAAGCCTCAGGGCTTCAGAAGAATTTTAGAATGGAAACAACATTTATGGCGGCTCTCAAATGCTCTATATAGGATCACAAAACCACTTCGCTGTGATAAATAAACGTGTTTTTCACTATAGGCCTGAATGGGAACTCAAAACAGGCTGCCTTAAGTGGCCATAGGAAAAAGAGTTCTGGAGCGTAAGGTCTTCTCCTAGCGCGCAGGAATTTTCGAATTAGGGATTGGCTGCTTCTCCAGCAGAGAAAAAATGTTATTAACTTTGGTTGGGATTGGTCATAGGGTAGAGCAGATGAATTAGAGGGGAGAGACAGAGCTCGTGGAGTCTTGTGATTAGCACAAAACCCATGTGGGGGGCAGTTGCATGAGATCTTGCTTGTTTTGGTGTTTACCGAGGTTTGATAGGCAGGGCGGAGCGGAGAAACGTTGTCGTCTGATTCATACTCTGGTCTGGAGAGGAGGTTCTGGTCTTGACTCTGGCAGTTAGGGGTTGCTCTTTGCACTCTCGTCCTGAGCATGACTTTGCACTGTCATTGATCTTCATGGGGAGCCTGTGGTGGGGTCTCAGCTATACTGACAGTTCAGGTCTCAGTCATCTGGAGAGGAGGTTCTGGTCTTGACTCTGGCAGCTAGGGGTTGCTCTTTGGACTCTCGTCCTGAGCATGACTTTGCACTGGCATTGATCTTCATGGGGAGCCTGTGGTGGGGTCTCAGCTATACTGACAGTTCAGGTCTCAGTCATTTCGGACAACCCGTTGTACCAAAGGTGACCTTATTCATATCAGTCTGCCACCTTGACGTTTGATCTATTTGTGTGCACTGCCACATGAGTGAGTCAAACTGGCCCCCGGTGTGATGGTGGAATCTGCTGAGATTTGATGGCTCCATCAGAAAGTAATTGAGATCCGTCTAACGGACAGCCAAACCGCGACTTTTCATATTTCGTGGCGGCGATAGCGAATACAGGCGCTGCACAAACTACTCTGCATATGCTTGCACCACGACCATACCCTGAGACGCAACGCATCGTGAAAGAGGTATAGTATTTCTCTGCAGGTTGTGAGGGCAAAGAGAATCCCAGTCTCGCCAGGTGTTTTCAGCTGCACCAACGTCGAATAAGTGATGTGGAGAATAAATTATCGAATTCTATGCAAGCATTACATAATTTCAGATTGCGTTATCCATGTTTTAGGGCCGGAGTAAATAGATTAATCGGACAAACCTTAGTCTTTGCTAACCAATCGCCACCCAATACAGTGCTAACTTTCCCTTGTTTCTATTTTTGTCACCAACAGTTCATTATTTATTTTTCATCTCGCTTGATTTGTGTTCTTTGTTTTATTTTATGATCGATAAACTTTTGCTATAATTTTATATAAAAGATTAATCCTGCGTTGACATACTAATCGTCTACAAATAGTTGACTACAATAATGACCGGGCCACCACTTCGTTAAATCGTTTCAGCATTTAAGTTTCATTTAAATTCTGATAAAAGTGATAGCCTCCAGTGCAGGCTAGCAAAAGCAACCACTGTCGGAGGGCAGAATCAGTTTTTCAGATGCATGACTAGGTAGAAAGTGGAAAAGTTACTAGTTAAAGTGGCTGCTGTCAGGGCATAAACTTACAGTCGCCTGTAGCCTTTCAAATCAATCCGCATGACCAGTGTAGTCTTGCAGATGAGAATCCAACTTCTCTGTGATTGTTGATATTATATACGATTTCGAAATACAGTCTTCGAAAATCGTTCTCTCGTCATTTGTAATTGAGCTGTCCTCCTTTTATTGGCGTAAGTTCTTCATCTCGAGTTTCATTAAAAATAGATGACCATAAATAAATATGGTTCTCTCTTTCCTTTTGCAGCTGTTTCTGAGACACATCTATTTAGCTACCACTATATAAAATGTCAACACTTTTGGGCTGGAGTGCGCTGAACACATTGAAAATGTCAGCAAGTTTGACAACACTCCTATTAAAAGTATATGTTTGAAATCCCTCAAAAAGCATGCAAATCCCCTAGCTGTCATTTTAGTCAAGTTATCGAAATCTCACCAATCACAAAAATGTTGAAAAACATTATCACTGCTTTTCAGTTATTGCGTACTGTATGGACAAGTCTCGGAACAAAAGTCGTCGGGTATGAGCTATTCATGGAAGCTTTGTGGACATGAAGAACGCGAAAGTTCATGCAGTCTTTTAGGAGAATGAGAGAAAAAAAGATGGTAGAGATTTAAGACCACTGAAGGAGATTTTGTTGGATACTGGAAACTATTGCAGTACCATAGTAATAACATGAGTGAAGAGGGCTTTAGGGTACTATTCTAAGACTTCCGTTTGAAGACCATTACTTTGGCCACTCATCAGTGACGCACCATCGCATGTCTGGGCAATTAATTTATTGTCTCCATGATTGTGTTTAAGTGAATAAATAGGACTTCTGCAGCTGTATTGGTACTTACGTCAACAAAACCAACGACTGTTTCAACGACTTTTTGTTTATACAGGGAAAAGTGTAGCAACACGATTAAGAGCTGAGACTTGTTGCTCACATCTGATGTCTCATCAAGTATGATGTCCCCAAAATCAGTTTTCTGAATTTCATCG
The DNA here is from genome assembly GCF_023898315.1 of Schistocerca nitens. Lineage (NCBI taxonomy): Eukaryota > Metazoa > Arthropoda > Insecta > Orthoptera > Acrididae > Schistocerca > Schistocerca nitens. Next base: position 588,962,902 of record NC_064618.1, read on the forward strand.
CGTATCTGATCTCTCTGTACTTCAGCAACTGAAGTTAGTAACTCATTGCGAATACTTCCCGTGCTTACGTGAAGGACGCTAGAAGCTCATAAATATTCTTTCAGTGTAGAATCAAACTCAGCACTTGTAGTAAGAAATTCCATATTATTCTCCCTACTGAAGGACTCTCTATTTTCATTGTGACCTCTGAGTGGCATTTCCTGTTTCACTAAATAGCATACACCGCAATAAGCCCTCCTTAATATTGTTCTCTCTCGCCTTTTTTTGTGCAGACCGATTTCAGTCCTTCGTTGGCAATATAACAAAATATCAGTTCTAGTAGGAGACGAAATGAGTCTGTTAAATACAAAAAAAAAAAACCCTACAAAAATAAATTTCGGACTCACTGCTTTCTTTTGATGCAGTATTCCGATTCATCAGATCCTCGTATCCTGGGTGATTCCATAGAGTTCTTTTCTTTGTACGAAAACCGCAAACATGTCCAACAGTAAAATTTGCAGTAAAATTTTCTCTCTGCCTCACAATCGAAATTCCACACCACAACATCATGCAATTCTCTACGAAAATGGTTTTCTAACTCTCCTCTATCAACTTGCACTAGTGTTGACATCTTACCGAGCAAGGTGACACAGCTGTTAGCACAATGGACACGTATTCCGGAGGACGAATGTACAAACTCACGTCAGGACATCAAGATTTAGGTTTTCCTTGTTTTCCCTAAATCCTTCCAGGCAAATGCTGGGATGGTTGCTTCGAAAGTTCACGGCCGATTTTGTTTCACATCCTTGACACAAGCCGAGCTAATGCTCCGTCTCTAGTGGCAGCGGTGTTGACGGGACATTAAACCCAATCTTCCTTTTCTCTGTTTTATTGACATTTGAGAGCTGGGCATGGTCAGGCAATATCAGTCACTTGTTTCTTTTTAGTGTAAGAAAGTAATGAAAAACTGGTGTTTAATTAGTGTCTCACTATGCTTTCACTGCCCATATTAAGTACAATGAGGTGACAGAAGGTGGCATAAGCCGTGGGATACCACCTCATATAGTATCGGACTTTGCCCGGCGTAGTGCAGCAACTCCAAGTAGCATGGCCTCAACAACTTGTTGGAAGCCATGCTCTCATGCTGCCATGCAGCCTCTATAGTCGTCCATAATTGCGGAACAGTTGCTGGAGCAGGATTTTGTGCACGAACTGACCCCTAGATTACGTCTCGTAACCGTTCAATGCGATTCACATCAGGTGATCTGGATGATAATTCCTACGCTCCACTTGTCCAGAATGTTCTTCAAATCAATGGCGAACAGCTGCGGCTTGGTGAGATGGCGCTGTCTCACCCACAAATATACCATCGGTGTTTGGGAACATGAAGTCTATGAAAGGTTGCTAATGGTCTCCAAGTAGCCGAACATAAACATTTGCAGTCAGTGAACGGTTCAGTTGGACCAGAGGACCCATGCTACTTCATGCATACACGGCCCACACCATTGTGGAGCCAGCATAAGCTTGCACAGTGCCGTGTTGACAACTTGAGTCCATGGTTTCGTGGGGCCTGCCCTTCCATCAGCTCATACCAACTGAAATCGTGATTCATCTGACCAGGCCACGGTTTTCCAGTTATCTAGGGTGCGACCGACATGGTCACGAGCCCAGAACAGGTGCTGCAGTTGATGTGTCGTGCGCCCATAATCATGTAGGATAACTTTTCACATGAATCGCCTGAGTACAAATGACAGCTTCGCCAATGCACTGCGCTTTTATACTTTGTGTGCGCTGTATTACCGCCATATGTATAAGGGCATATCACTCTCCCATCACTTTTCTCGCCACAACTCGAAAACGACAATGAACACAAAGCGTAGAAAACCGATCGAACGACCCTCCTCGTGATGGCTTCTATATTGTGCTGCCAGCCTAATAGCCTTCTGGTAACTGCCGCAGTTGTCAGAGGGCCACACAGCAGATTTCAAGCAAAGCACGTATTCCAGATGTCCCACTCCATTTTTTCTCTCCCCTATCGCCTGCGACACTGATAAAGTATATTCGTTACCAAAGTAATAATCATAGCAATTGATTTCTCTCTGTTTGTCAAAAATTAGATTCGTATCTTACTTACGAGTCCTCGAAAACGCTAAGAAATCGTCCCTTTTTACCACTGTGTAAGATGTCTAAAGTCTGATCGGTATTCGTGTTGGAGTTGCCACTGGGTTCCACCTGTTGTTTTGTTTTAAGAGCATGTGTACTCTACGAGTGGATTCTGGAAACTTGTAGCCACAAGCTGCATGTAATCTTTACTGCATTCATTGCGCTTGATTCCATACACCCCTGAATCCTGAGAAGTGTTCCTAAAAATAAGGCTAAGGGTCTCTAATATTGTCCCTACTCCTAATTTCGTCCGCCTAGGAATTTCCCGTTTGCACAGTTGGTAAGAAATTTTTAACTGTGCATTCACGAGTGAACTGGGTTCATAGTTTTGTTGAGAGAGTCTGCTGTGTACTCGTTTAGTTTCCGCGTACGAGGGAATTTATCTTCTTGCACTCAGGTGAGTTAGTGCAGCAGTTAAAATAACAGCCTGCTATTCCTCGTGTGAGCATGGTTTGTGTTCAAATATGGAACTTTATTGCTGTCGCTTGTTTTAGTTTATGGTGTGTAACATCTATTGTCAACGGTTTGGCCTATGTTGCTTCAGCGGGATGTTCGTAATTTCGTCTCCTTTGCAGGTTCTTTTTTCATCCCGCAGCGAAATTTGGAACTATTAGTATAAATTTATTTTATTTCCTGTTCAATGAGAAGATTTTACTTTTTCCTACTGAAAAAATGCAATCAGAGAGAAATGAATTTGTTGCACAGAATGCTTACTTTTTATCTCGAAACGTGCTCTTCCTCTACTCACACATATCAATTCAGATGCTTAAAAGGCGGAAAAACCTTCAAAATTCGTGGCCTTCAAGTGATGGAAAAATTATTTAAATTAATTGTATTTTTGAGAATTATTGTGGGGGATGAAATTGCGAATATCTTTTTTGTATTTCTGTTTTTACAGCGTTAACTTTTATTTCAGATACTAATTTCGTTATGTTATAACAATCTAAATGTAAATTGCCTAAAAGTGGAGAATACATTCAGGACTATATGTACCAAACTGTAGCCTTTCCCATAACCTTTCAGGCCCTATACAGGTAGGATTTCTCAATTACATCCAACGCTGGGGTCCAATCCAATACCGGAGAGACTCAGCAATAGTGACTATTTAAGAAGAATAAAATAAGCTGAAGAAGTGAATTGAAGTTTGTGTTGGCGAGGGCATTGGATAAGTGTAGTCCGTGCAGCTATGCTACCTATGCTGCTATATGAGACCTAGGTTCAAATCATGGCAATGCACCAATTTTTATTAAATTTCTTCAGATTCTGTCATTATTGTAGATTCGTTTTTTGTTAACACCTAATTTACGTCCGGTCGATAGCTCACATCGGTCTGTTTCCTGTAAAGGAACCCTACGAGCACGTGTGAGATGGATGGCTGTGCGTTAATAACAGTGTAGTCACCTTGCCTGTTATACTGTGGCACAGCCATTGAAGCGTTGGACCTGTGCATCTGAATACATGATGTCTACCTCTGCTTGTCGGTGCAGTCTAAGAAGTTTATACACTAGCCTTCCTAAAATTTATTTCACAATTTAGTCCGTATTTGCAGAGAACTTATTTTTTGTGCTGAGTTTCCCGTCTCGCTTTTATTCCCCTTACACAATATAATCAAATTAGCTAGATACGTTTTGTAAAGTAAGATTTTCTCTTTTATGTCAATGTTTTCGTCATTTAATTTTTTCCCACTTATTATATACAATACAGCCCAAGGTACAAACCAAGCTATTAACCCTTACCAAACTATCCTCCTGTAGATAATTTTTTCAATAAAATTTGAAGTAATTGAAAGACAGCTCTAATGCCAACATTTCCACTACTTGTATCACTTCTGCTAAAGGTAGTTTATTTTTATATGAGGGGAGTATTTTTGATTATTTCCAGCGTTTCTTTCGTGCTGATACATGTATATAAACTGGTAATATCTAATGACGCTAATGCTGCAACCTCAGGTGTTACAATATCTTAATTTCCTCAGAAAACATATAACTTTTCTTAACATGAAAAGATAAACGATATGTAAATGCTCATGTTATTGCTCGAATTTTTATTTAAGGTGGGTGTCTTTCACAAGTGGACATATAAATTTATCCTCCTTTGCAGCTTTATTTGAGAGCTTAATTAGGAGATGCCATCCATCTGATTGAGGCTACAGCAGTGCAAAGGTTGTGGCAATACCTACTTATCTGAGTGCGCCTTTGTTTGACGCCATGTGTTGTGAGCGCGACTAATGATACAAATGTCAGTGTCATTGTGAACCAGTAACCATGTAAGGGTTGGAGTTCAGAACAACAACTGTGTAATTTGCAAATAACTTCGGTTTAATGTTGCAATCTTATCACAGAAATAAACGCATTTATTTAGTTTACAATGTGACAATGTTACGACAGTTGTCAAACGAACGCATCTCGTCCTCAGAAAGTGAAATAATCCTAAACCCCAAAATGGTAAATTTTAACAGGAAGTTTCATTACAAAATTATTCTTACGACTACATCATGATATTGGCCAGTACTACGATAAATTATCCAATTCCGGTTCAAAGTTCGGTAGTATTTAGGATGACAATCAAGTCTACGGAGGTGGGTTAGTTTTATGACAAGTTTAGCAAAAGATAACCCAAGATCGCTCGAGTTTACAGTGGACACAAGCTGGTGAACCAACAGGTTTACGCCTCTGCGCGTGGTATGTACCTTAGCTACGATGAACTGTCGTCTGCATTGCTGCTCTCATCCTGTGAAATTTCTATGAACGCTAATTAAGCCTTTACTGATTTTTCCAGCAGAAACTCTCCAAATGTTTCTAGTTATGCGAGAAAACACGCGCTCATCCCTAGACTTGGAATATGGAGATATGCACGCGCATGGCTGGAGGTGCGTACTTATTAAAATGCGCTCTCAGTCCTCACAAGAACAATTAACTAATAGGCCGGTTCGTTTCTCCATAATGGGTGTTCAACGACGTTTCAGCTAATATCTAGCTGAATGTCAGCAGCAGTGAACGCAGTGTTCACACAAACTTCTCCTCTGCGTGGTACAGAGCGTTATGCACCCCACTGTGCACATGACGCCAGTTCAGAGAAGGGTCCCCAAAAATATCCCTCTAGTCTCTCTCGTAGCCGAACTCTCTCACCACATGAGTTCTTTCGTTCTCCACGTCACGGCTTTTTTCGACCAATAGGAGCGTTCCTCTTATTTTGTGGAAATTCTCCCAGCCAATCACAAGGGCCCTGCCACTGAACTGCATCTAACTCTCTGCACTTTACTCTTTCCTAGTTCGTTTCCGCCAATCGCATGTTTCATGCCCTCTCACATTTGTACCATTCGCTGTTCACGTGATGAACTGCGTCACTAGTTTTCTTCATATCCATTTAGAATTCCGAAACGCAGATTTGTAAAGCTTCTTTCTGTCCTACTTTTGGTGGCCCGTTACTTGCTCTGCAGTATGCGTCACCTGTCCGGTCACTGACTCCCGTCGCGGTAGCCCCCTAAGAACGTTTGTGGTGCCTCCCGTGGTGCGGCCTCTGCGTCTGCCTGTGCTGGCTTCCACACAAGACGATTCCTCTCGCTGCTTGTTTCACCTTCTGCTCATTGACATGCGTTATATAGGAGCGGTGTGTTAATACCGTCAACTGAGTGTCATCTCTTTTGCATTACACACTTATAGACAAATCTGCTCATTACCGCCAAAGTAAGTTAGGTGTCATATTCATCATCTCATTACGATTTATAAAACTCTTATGTAAGGTGGAAAATTGACCTTAATTTATTGTACCACCTTACAACCACAAATAACGACACGTACTGGGATAAGCTACTGAGTGCCTCCCGTGGCTTAGCAAATGGGAAAATGCAATTTAACGTCCACACAAAGAGAAAAACAAGAACTTATTCCATTATATGATTAGTTGTGAAGATCTGGAGCATGTAAGATGGCGTAGATACACAAATCAAAAAATATTTTTCGTTACCCCCAACATGTCGTGCAAGTGTGTTTGCATTGGAACTGTTCCTGTACTGATTACAAGGTGATCTGCGGCATTGTAAACATACACACAGTTCCTATGAGCATTACCTATGGGCAGTGTTTTAGTTGATGTAAAGCATCAGTAGAGTGAACATCCACCATGCCACGAAGGACAATCGCGACCAGCGATCGGATCTCAGTCATCACACACGGAGGGCTTATCAACAAGGAAAGTGGCTCGACGTGTGCAGCCGGGTCGGAGTAATAATATATGCGGACGTGGGATCCGTTCCATTAGGCAGCTAATGTTGAGGACTTAGCGACACCACACAGTCTGTCCACATTCGACAGGTGCACAGGGTCGTCAATATCTACGAGTTTTGATTACCGACGACCATGGCGAGCACTTCGTGTTATGCCACAACACCACGTACTCATTTTCAGATGGGAAAGAAACCATGTGAACGGTCGCCTCAGGATTAGCGTCTGGTGTTGTTCACAGACGGAACGTTTTGTCCACTGATAATTTTGGATGCCGTGTTTGGAGATTACAGCGTAATATTGAACGTGTCCATCACTGTGTCCCACATGAGCAACAAGATGTGGAGGAGTGATGTTCTGGGGTGTTCACTCGGATCCACATCATACTTGCCACGCTTTTAGTGGACATTCTCACTGCTTTAAGGTGTAGGGACAAGATTATACAACCAATAGTGAGACCATGTCATCAACATTTTGGTGACAAATGGTGGATGATAACACGCTTGTTCATAGTGAAGTTCACGTAAAATGTACCTTCAACATGCTTGGATCACCAGGATGGTGCGGTACGCATGTCCTCTGGACATAAACTGAATCGAACATTAGTGAGTTACATTGAAACGAGCTATTTTTGGAAGTAGACAACGCCTCTGTGCGTCTTACTCAGAATCTCTGCTGAAGAGTGGGACTCTTTGGTCCAGACCACCACATCGATGGTATAACATGACAGATGCATCGGAGCAAGGGGATGTTCCACCAGGTATTAACATTGCTCAGGAGTGCTGTGAAAAACTCTCGTCAGGAAACAGACGATTCTTTAGTTTCACAGGTGTTTGTTTCTGTGATTTGGTGATCTGGGAAGATATACGCAAGCCGCAGAGTTAGTTTTCTCTTTGATAAATTGTGACATAAAGGGGTGAGGCAAAACTTATGTCGATGTTTGTACTAAGAAGAGACAGAAAGAAGGACCAACACGTAAAACCATTATTAGGAAAATGTAGTGGAAAATTTTGACTTGATGGACTGGTTCTCGGAAGGAGCAGACCATTTATCAAGGACATACAACATTAGGCGCCACTGTTCACGGACACTTCATACAGTATGCATGACGACTAATATTGAAGTAGTAGGCTCACAGTTAGGGTCGTTATAGCGCAGTGTAGCCCCAATAACTTCACAAAGATGCACTAATAGCTTATGAGGGAATAAAACGAACGTAGCTCTCGCGAAATTAAATTTACATTGTGCCACGATGGTTATACTATCGTTATCGTGCGAGCGCCCTACAATAAATAATGGAGCACAATGTTCGTAAGTGTTAGAACTTGGCGGCCATATCAACCAACGTTCCTTTTACACGTACTATTTTTCTACACATTCCCCATCAAAACTTTAGGCCAGTGATGTGTAGGAGTATTTATTTTCTGCTGGTAAAAGCTCTTGTCGTTTGTTCCTAGCCACGTTTTACTGCACGTAACAGGACGTTTTGTAGCTGCATTAACGGCTGTAAGAGATGCATCATTATTGATCCACCCTCGTATATTTCATGTAAGGACCATCAGAGTTACAAGACAGATTAGGGCGCGTATAGGGACGCTACGTTTTGTAGCTGCATTAAAGGCTGTAACAGATGCATCATTATTGATCCACCCTCGTATATTTCACGTAAGGGCCATTCGAGTTATAAGACAGATTAGGGCCCGTATAGAGACGCACAGACAGTGATTTTCCATCACTTAGAACATGAATGGAATAGAACAAAGTACCCAGCATCATTCACCTTACACTGCTGTTAATAGGTTGGTGCATACGTCCATAGCATTTTTAATAAACACAACAGATACACGTAACAGATTTTTACCATCAATAATACACACTTTTTCACTACTTACAACAGTCCGCAAACGATGGGATAACTTTCAGATTCAGCTACTGTAGAATCACATGCTTTTGGGGAGGACAATTCGTGGAGCACATTTTCATCCGAAAAGGAAGTTACTGGAAGATTGTTCGATAGAGAGCGGAGAGCGTGGAAATCTGAAGGTGCAAGATGATTTGAATAACAAGGACGCGAAATAGTATCCCAACGCAGCTCCTGCATAGCGTTTACTGTCAGTCTAGCAGGAACCGGGTGGGCACTGTCGAGGAGTGACATCATTTCACACCCCGGTCGTTGTTCTTGGACTGCGTGTGCAAGATGTCTCAGTTGTTGTGTCAGAAGTGATGGCTACACCACGGGGAAGCATTTCGCAGTACAACGCACCGTCGATATTCCACTCGATGCATAACATTATCCTTTGTGGGTGGGCTCAGGGCTTCGCACGGGGAGTTGCTGTTTTGTTGGGGATCAAGAATTCCTTTCTTTTCCCTATGTTAGCATAAAGACACCGTCTTTCGTCACCAGTAGCGATGCAGAATAGGAATTGTAGATTTCATTCACGAGACATTTGATGACGAGCAAGCAAGAAGTTTGGTTGGTTGGTTAACCGATTCCGGGGGAGGGGACCAAACAGTGAGGTCATTGGTCGCATCGGATTAGGGAAGGATGGGGAAGGAAGACGGCGGTGACCTTTTGCAGGAACAATTCCAACATTTACACGAGGCGATTTACGGAAATCACGGAAAACCTAAATAAGGATGGCCGAACGCGTGTTTGAACCGTCGACCTCCCGATTGCGAGTTCAGTGTGCATTCCGGAGGGACGTATAAAACAATACCCAAAATTGTGCTACGCGCTTTCTCTGAAAATTATTTCGAGCAGTTATTTCGTAAGTCCACGCGAATAGTAAACGCTTGCGAAAACACATTTGACCTCTTAGCAACAAATACTCCTGAGCTAATTACGAGTAGAAAAACGGATTCAAGGATTAGTGAACACAGGGTTATCGTTGAGAAAAATATACCTACTCAAAAAAGCAGATAAAAATTCATTAGCGCCTTCCTGAGAGACTACATCCACTCCCTCCAAATGAATAATGTAGGTGTAGGACAGATGTGGCTTGAATTCAAGGAAATAGTATCGGCAGCGATTTATACCAAATAAATTAGCAAACGACGGAACTGATCATTCTTGGGACACAAAACGGGTCAGGACAGTATTGCAGAAACAACGAAAAAAGCATCCCAAATTTGAACGGGCACAAAATCTCCAAGATTGCGGATCACTTACAGAAGCTCGAGATTTAGCGCGACTTCAATGCGAGATGACTACAAAAACTTCCACAACGAAACTTTGTCTCCAAAATTGGCAGAAAACCCAAAGAGATTCTGGTCGTGCGTGAAGTATGCTTGCCGAGGGAGACAATCAATGCTTTCTCAATGTGATAGCAATGGAAACACTGTCGAAAGCGGTGCTGCCAAAACAGAGTTACTAAACACAGCCTTTCGAAATTCCTGCACCAAAGAAGACGAAGTAAATATTCCAAAATTAGAATCAAAAACAGCTGTCAACTTGAGTAACGTAGTGAAGCAAATTAAATCACTTAACAAAATCAAGTCTTCCGGTCTAGACTGAATACGACTTAGGTTCATTTCAGTGTATACTGATACAGTAGCTCCTTCACAATCATATACAATCGTGGCTCGACGAAAGATCCGTACCCAAAGACAGGGAAGCTTCACAGGTCACACCAATTTTCAAGAAAGGTAGTAGGAGTAATCCCTCCAATTACAGGCCTATGTCATTAACGTCGATACGCAGCAGGAGTTTAGAACATGTATTATGTTCGAACGTTATGAATTACCTCGAATAAAATGGTCTATTGATACACAGTCACCACAGATTTAAAAAACATCGTTCTTGTGAAACACAACTAGCTTTTTACTCACACGAAGTGTTGAGTGCTATTGACAAGGAATTTCAAATTGATTGCGTATTTCTGGATTTCCGGAAGGCGCTGTACCACATAAGCAGCTTGTAGCGAAATTGTGTGCTTATGGAATATCGTCTCACTTGCGCGACTGGATTCGTGATTTCCTGTCAGAGAGGTCACAGTTCGTAGTAAGTGACGGAAACTCGTGAAGTAAAACGCAAGTGAATTCTGGTGTTCTCCAAGATAGCGTTATTGGCCCTTTGCTGATTATTATCTACAGGGTGGTCCAAAAGTCCGGAAACACCCTGATAAAATCCAAATGGAGTAGCAAACAAGGAAACATAGTCCATACACACGAGGAACGGGAAGGGGGAAACTTTATAGGCTATGCCACCAACATGGCGGCCATCTTGAAAGCCGCCATCTTGGATTCAACTCCAAAATTTCAAATGGGAATGTGGTCATGTGACATATCAAACAGATAGAGAATTTCACCAGAAAAACAATTCCGTTGTTATTTTAAACATAGCTTTATTCATTCTTGGGTTATAGCCAATTACTTGCGGCAGCAGTGGGACGCTCGGCAGCGTGAGTATTACGCACTGAGAAGTCATAAAATGGAGTCTGAAACATTGCAAAGTGACTATCCCATGCCTGATATGTTACATGTGTTTAACTGTTAGGTATCTTTTACTCATGCTAACGTTTTAGTCATTGTTTCCTTATTTACAGGTTACAAAATGTCATTAACTTATGAAGAATGCATTGAAATCATCTTGATATCAGGAGATAGATGCACACGGGTCATTGCTGAGGATTTCAACAGTCGTCACCCAACCAGACAGCCCATCATTCACAGCGCAGTTGCCAAGCTTTTGGCCAAATTCCGAGCAACAGGATCTGTTGAAGAGAAACATAAGGCTGGAAGACCAAAATCCGCCACCAATGAAGCAACAACAGTGAGCGTGTAGGCATCATTTAGCAGAAGTCCGCAACGGAGTACTCGTCGCCGGTCACAAGAATGTGGGGTTAGCCGTACCTCCATACTGCGAATTTTATCGCAGTACAAATGGCACCCGTACAAAATTCAGCTGCTCCAGCACCTGAACGAGGATGAACCAGACCGTCGGGTACAGTTCGCAGAATGGGTGACACAGTAGCTGCAGATACACCCACGTTTCCCCCATCAGGTGCTGATCAGTGATGAAGCCATTTGGTTTATCAATGGTGAAGTGAAAAATCAGAATCACAGATACTGGTCCGACAAAAATTGGCACTGGATTGATTCTTGCAAAACGGTCGACTCACAAAAAGTGATGGTCTGGTGTGGTGTGTGGGGTACCAGAGTCGTTGGACCATTTTTTTTATTGATGGTACGTTAACAGCCAACGGTTATCTGAGGTTATTGTATGAAGAAATGTTTCCCTCATTGTTAACGGAGGACGGGACATTTTCGGAATGCTTCCACCATGAAGGAGCCCCACCACATTATGGGCACAATTTGCGAGCATACCTGGATGTGCAGTTCCCTCAAAAGTGGATTGGTCGTAGGGGTGCTGTGGAGTGGCCACCACGTTGGTGGTCTCTCGGGACTGTGTAACATCAGCGTAATGTCTCTTCGGCACATAACACACATGCTGCCGAGCGCCCAACCGCTGCCACACGTAACTGGCTATAACCCGAGAATGAATAAAGCTATGTTTAAAATAACAACGGCATTGTTTTTCTGGTGAAATTCTCTATCTGTTTGATATGTCACATGACCACATTTCCATTTGAAATTTTGGAGTTGAATCCAAGATGGCGGCTTTCAAGATGGCCGCCATGTTTGTGGATTAGCCTATAAAGTTTCCCCCTTCCCGTTCCTCGTGTGTAGGGACTCTGTTTCCTTGTTTGCTACTCCATTTGGATTTTATGAGGGTGTTTCCGGACTTTTGGACCACCCTGTATATACACCACTTGGGAGACATGCTGAGCAGCAATTTTAGGTTGTTTGCAAATGACCTGTCGTTTATCGACTAATAAAGTCATCAGAAGATCAAAACAATTTGCAAAAGATTTAGAAAAGATATCGGTATGGTGCGAAAATTGGCAACTCGCCATAAATAACAAAAAATGTAAGGTCATCCACACGAGTGCTAAAAGGAATACGTTAAATTTCGGTTACACGAGAATCAGTCAAATATAAAGAATTACAATTATGAACAATTCAAATTGCAAGGAACACATAGAAAATGTTGTGGGGAAGGCTGCTAACCAAAGTCTGCGTTTTACTGGTAGGACACAAGAAATTAACAGATCTACTAACGAGACTGCCTACACTCCGCTTGCCCGTCCTCTTTTAGAATACAGCTGTGCGGTGTGGGATGCTTATGACATAGGACTGACGAAGTACATCGAGAAAGGTCAGAGCAGGCAGCACGTTTTGTATTATCGTGAAATAGGGGAGAGTCACTGAAATGATACATCATTACTTGGGATGGACGTCATTAAAACAAAAGCGTTTAACGTTGACGCAGAATCTTCTCACGAAATTTCAGTTACCAACTTTCCCATCCGAATGTGAATATTTTGTTGACGCCGACCTAGATATGGAGAAATCATCACCATAATTAAATAACGAAAATCAGAGCTCGCGAAGAAAGATATAGGCTTTCGTTTTCGTCCGCGCGCTCTACGAGATTGGAATAATAGAGAATTACTGTGAAGGTGGTTCGATGAGCCCTCTGCCAGGCATTTAAATGTGATTGACAGAGTATACATGTAGATGCAGATGTATAACCAGTGCACCACGTCGCGAGGTCGAGCAAGCAGTGATGCACATATCGCCACCAGCAAATTTTTGTGATTTTTGCTTGTAGTATGCCGTATACATATACTCGGTTTTCGAGACTTCACCATTCCACGAAAATGACGCACGGTGGTGGAATGATCGCAGTTCATCACATATGCCAATTCTCAAGTACACTGACATGCATCATTCTGAATTAACGAGTTTAAAAGATTTTCACCGAACCCTGAAGGTTTTCCTGAATGTGGAGAGTCACTAATGTCAAAACGATCCTTCTTAAAAGAAGAAAACCATTTTCTTGCCGCCCTCCGGCCTATAGCACCATTCTCATACACAGCGCAAAAGTTTCTGGCTGCCTCTAGTGCTGTCACCCCTCTACTGAACTCATACACCAGACTATGCCGAAAATGTTCCGATTTCTTCATTTGGCACGCCATGGTCTAGCGTCCACAGCTCCACTCACTGTCTTCAAATGACATTATGTAAGCTCAGATAGCAACAGTGAACAACAAATAAAAAATGAGAATCTGTAAATAAACCCGTAGCAACCGGAATACCAACACACAACACGAAAACGTATGCACCAACTTAATATTATGAAACAGGAGTGTTGGCTGCCAGCTCCTCCTTACCACTCTTAGTCGGAGTGTATTAATAAAATTAAAAAAAAAAAACACACACACACGCTCAGAAAGAAACATAACACCTTGAACGACTAGAGACGGGGCTTTCATATTCAGGGGATATGTACATTAACATGTTCTGCAGAAATGATAAGCATTTCAGTGACCACAGTTCAGTATGTGTCGTGTTTAGTAGTAGGTACAGCGTCCTCCTGGGGTGTTGTGCAGAAAAGGTATCTTTATGGGTCACAAGATGTCATTCACGTAGGTCACACCGGTCACAGTGACCTGGACACACATCACCCCACACCGTAAGGCCTTGATTTGGCGCTGTATATCTTGTGGGAATGCAGTCTCTGTGATGCCGCTCCACCTGTCTGTAAAAATGCAGCCATCATTTTCAAACAAACAGAGCTTGGATTGATCCGGAAACACTATCTGATGCCATGCATGTCCCCAGTGACGTCATTCCATACACATTGCTGTATAGCATGTTTCTGCACATTTTTCGAAGGTAGGAGGGGTAGTGGACGATACACACGTAACCCATGTCGTAATAGACGGCGACGAACTGTCACACCTGATAATATACGCGGTGTTACACTGTTCGGCTGTTGCGCCAGTGCCGAGGAGGACGCGAATCTGTCCTGCAATGTCATTAGGATGAGGTGTCGATCCTGTCGGGTGGTGCTCTGGGTGGTGAGACTTGACCCAAATTGTTTAAATGGCTCTGAGCACTATGGGACTTAACATCTGAGGTCATCAGTCCCCTAGAACTTAGAACTACTTAAGCCTAACTAACCTAGGGACATGACACACCCCCATGCCCGAGGCAGGATTCGAACCTGTGACCGTAGCGGTCGCGTGGTTCCAGACTGAAGCGCCTAGAACCACTCGGTCACATCGTCCGGCCGACTTGACCCATCTCTTGGTGTTCTAAGGCCTTCCGTGAATTATTCGATACACACCCGTTGCACTGCCGAAACACTTCGTCCCACACGAGTAGCAGTTCCCCGAATGCATGTATCACATGCGTCCTGGTTTAAACTCGCTGACTTGACGTTACGGATCGCGCACACGTCTGCAAGGCATCCTGCACAATGATCCATTACCTTCGGTTTATAGCGACAATGAGAGCCGCTGGCACATTTTACCGGTTGGTGTTGTTGGGCTGCGATATCGATGTTAACCTCGCATCCGAGGGGCGACATGGTTCAAATGATTATCATTTTTGTAGAGCATATTAATGTCCATGTCCTGTGAATATGAACGTCACGTCTCTAGTCGTTCAACGTGTTCTGCTTTTTTTTCTGAATATCGATGAAGTTATTAAGTAATTAAATCTACAAAACAGGAGCTTGGACATTGATTTATAAGAAGAGCTTCATGTAAATGGAGCGCTTCAGTGTACTTAAGTTGCAGCAAAGGAGCAGTAGACGAAGAAGGTGACCAGATGGAGAGTGTTTCGGAAGGGACGTGTGACAAAAGATTTGGCGAGGACTACAAACCAATTATTCGGAAAACGTGGAGGTGACTTGGTGGGAAGGGGTGGGATGGCTGCCTGACGTTTGGAGGATGCTGTTAAGGGTAGGACCATGGGTAGATCTCCAGACTGATTTCGTAATCAGGCAGGGAGAAGCTGTTAATTTTGTTAAGATATGAGGTGGATAGTGTGTAGGTGTAGCTTATGGAGAATGTGTTGGTAGGGGTGGATGATTTTAAGGGTAGAGGCCTATGTAGATCTCTAGACGGATTACGTAAACAGGTAGGGAGTGGTGCTTAGTTTCGCTAGGATAGAACGTGGAGAGAGTATAGGTATAGTATTTGAAGGATTTGTTGGTAGAAGCTTAGTGGGTACTAAGTTTTCGGTGTGTGTTGGGAATGCGAAGGTATCAGTGTAGGAGAGCGTAAATTAATAACTTTCGACAGGATCATCTTGTGGGATGGTAGGCGGGCGGTCTGTATTGCATTCAAGAATTTGGAGGGAGAGATACGGGTTTTGTGGATCTAAATCCAGGCGTTGGCATGTGTGAGTATAGATCGGGATTTTACCTGTGTGGCTGGTCTATTGCCAGTTCATCATAGGCAGTTATCGCTCACTTGAAGAATTTCCGCTGGATAGGTATTGGATTTGGCTTGGTTCTTGCTTGTTAACATAAAGGCTGTCATTCATAATGCGTGGATCATATTTTTGTGTCAATGGAACCGTTATTGTTACGATATCCACCGGAAAAGAATACACTACCTCGAGGGAATGCTCCTTTGTAGATCATTGGTCTGTAGGTTAACCAGTGGTCTTATGTCGTTTTTCAAATACAGCTACAGATCGGAAATAGGCGATAGCACAGGACTAGTATCTCGTTCAATTCATCCGTAGTAGCAAAGCGTCTGGAGGTGAACCTGTCCACTTTAGAAATACGTAGCGTACAGATCTGCCACAGTGAAACTCAGCAGGGTATACCGGAGTTGCAACATATGGCGACTGCAGACTTTGAATTTCGCAGCAACTGCAAGGAAAACATTATACAAAACTTTCATTTCATGTAGATTGCTTAATGCAGTCAATGTGTAATATGCGTAGCGACATTCATCTGCGATACACAGTTTTTCATTCACGAAAGTGGGGTTAGCTCGGATAGGTCTATTGTAGAACGGGAAAAGTAAACAACCAAAGAAACGTAATGGATCATAGAACAGTGTGATGTCAAGGACGTAATAATGTGCACAATGAAGGCTAAATGAAAATGAATAGCAAATCTACCCCATGAATTTGTTGTAAGAAGTTCTTGCATTTACGAGAAAATTGAAATGTGAGTAAATGGCTTCGACACGCAGAAACTACATGGATGCCTGTAGCTGAAATGATAATGAGCAAAAACTGTAGAAGAGAAAAAATGGCTCTGAGCACTATGGGACTCAACTGCTGTGGTCATAAGTCCCCTAGAACTTAGAACTACTTAAACCTAACTAACCTAAGGACAGCACACAACACCCAGCCATCACGAGGCAGAGAAAATCCCTGACCCCGCCGGGAATCGAACCCGGGAACCCGGGCGTGGGAAGCGAGAACGCTACCGCACGACCTGTAGAAGAGACTTTTGCCTCCAGTGAATATCAAATTGCTGATGACAACAATTTAGGAGACGACATACATGTTAATTATACTATGAAAAACAGTGGCATCCAGAACCAGTCTGGCTTAATACACTACCGGACATTAAAATTGCTACACCACGAAGATGACGTGCTACATACGCGAAATTTAACCGACAGGAAGAAGATGCTGTGATATGTATATGATTAGCTTTACAGAGCATTCACACAAGGCTGGCCCCGGTGGCGACACCTACAACGTGCTGACATGAGCAAAGTTTCCAACCGATTTCTCGTACACAAACAGCAGTTGACCCGCGTTGCCTGGTGAAACGTTGTTGTGATGCCTCGTGTAAGGAGGAGAAATGCGTACCATCACATTTCCGACTTTGATAAAGGTCGGATTGTAGCATATCGCCATTGCGGTTTATCGTATCGCGACACTGCTGCTCGCGTTGGTCGAGATCCAATGACTGTTAGCAGAATATGGAATCGGTGGGTTGATGAGAGTAATACCGAACGACGTGCTGGATCCCAACGGCCTCGTATCACTAGCAGTGGAGATGACAGGCATCTTATCCGCATGGCTGTAACGGATCGTGCAGCCACTTCTCAATCCCTGAGTCAACAGATGGGGACGTTTGCAAGATAACAACCATCTGCACGAACAGTTCGACGACGTTTGCAGCAGCCAGCCGCGGTGGTCTCGCGGTTCGAGGCGCACAGTCCGGAACCGTGCGACTGCTACGGTCGCAGGTTCGAATCCTGCCTCGGGCATGGATGTGTGTGATGTCCTTAGGTTAGTTAGGTTTAAGTAGTTCTAAGTTCTAGGGGACTGATGACCACAGCAGTTGAGTCCCATAGTGCTCAGAGCCATTTGAACAATTTGACGTTTACAGCAGCATGGACTATCAGCTCCGAGACCATGGCTGTGGTTACCCTTGACGCTGCATCACAGAGAGGAGCGCCTGCGATAGTGTACTCAACGACGATCCTGGGTGCACGAATGGCAAAACGTCATTTTTTCGGATGAATCCAGGTTCTGTTTACAGCTTCATGATGTTCACATCCGTGTTCGGCGACATCACGGTGAACGCACATTGGAAGCATATATTCGTCATCGCCATACTGGCGTGTCACCCGGCGTGATGGTATGGGGTGCCACTGGTTACACGTCCCGGTCACATCTTGTTCGCATTGACGGTACTCTGAACAGTGGACGTTACATTTCAGATGTGTTACGACCCGTGGTTCTACCCTTCATTCGATCCCTGCGAAACCATAAATTTCAGCAGGATAATGCACCACCGCACACCGCAGGTCCTGTACGGGCCTTTATGGATACAGAAAATGTTCGACTGCTGCCATGGCCAGTACATTCTCCAGATCTCTCAGCAATTGAAAATGTCTGGTCAATGGTGGCCGAGCAACTGGCTCGTCACAATACGCCAGTCACTACTCTTGAGGAACTGTGGTATCGGTTGAAGATGCATGGGCAGTTGTACTTGTACACGCCATCCAAGCTCTGTTTGAGTCAATGCCCAGGCGTATCAAGGTCGTTATTACGGCCAGAGGTGGTTGTTCTCGGTACTGATTTCTTAGGATGTAGGCACCCAAATTTCGTGAAAATGTAATCACATGTTAGTTCTAGTATAATATGTTTGGTCAATGAAAACCCTTTTATCATCTGCATTTCTTCTTGGTGTAGCAATTTTAATGGCCAGTAGTGTAATGTTAGGTTGGTGCTTAAGTTCGTAGATTTTTCCGTAAGTTCAATAAACGCTACAGATATACATTACAGAGACTTCAGTCATCAATATATTATTCTCATTTAGTATTTACAACAATCTGCCAACGCTTGGGTAGCTTTTCAATCCCGCAACTGGAGAAATCACATGGTTTTGAGGCGAAGAACTCGTCGAGCCATAGTCGTAGCCCATTTGCATCCGGAAAGGATGTTCCTTGAGAGGTGCTCGATAGAGAGCGGAAAAGGTGAAAATCTGAGGGCGCAAGATGATATGAATGAGGTGGGTGCGAAATGACTTTCCAACGCAACTCCTGTATAGAACGCGGATGGGCGTTATCGTGGAGTTGCATCACTTCACACAGTCTTTCTTCTTGTTGTCTTTGGACTGCATCTGCAAGGTGTCTCAGTTGTTGGCAGTAAACGTCATCAGTTATGGTTACAATTCGGGGAAGCAATTCATAGTAGTTCCACCAGATGCATAAATTATATTTTGTGGAACTGCGCATTTGTTTGCACGGGGAGTACCTGCTTTGGTTTGGTTCAGCAATTTCTTTCTTTTCCTGATTTTAGCATAAGCACGCCATTTGTCGGTACCAGTAAAGATACAGGAGAGGAATGGTCAGTATTGTTCACGAGCCAATTGATGATGAGCAAGCGGAGACGCACATATGGCCACCCACTGATATTTGTGATTTTGGCTTAGAGCAGATGGTGCTCATAAACCCGATTTTTGAACCTTCCACGATGCATGCATATGTCCCACTGTGGCGGGATGAGCATATTGCATCACATTTGACAGTTCTCTAGTAGAGTGACGTGGTTCATTAAGGATTAATGCCTTTAAACGATCTTCATCCAATCCTGGAAGTCTTCCTGAACGTGGGAAGCCACTAATGTCGAAACGATCCTCCTTAAGACGAGAAACCCGTTTTCCTGTGTACTCTGTGTAATGTTATTACCTCCATAAACGGTGCAAATCTTTCTGGCTGCCTCCACTGCTGCGACCCCTCTACTGAACTCGAACAGAAGAATATGTCGGAAATATTCCGCTTTCTCCACTTTACGCTCCATTTTCTAGCATCCACAGCTCCACCCACTGTCTTCAAAAATGGCTCTGAGCACTATGGGACTCAACTGCTGTGGTCATAAGTCCCCTAGAACTTAGAACTACTTAAACCTAACTAACCTAAGGACAGCACACAACACCCAGCCATCACGAGGCAGAGAAAATCCCTGACCCCGCCGGGAATCGAACCCGGGAACCCGGGCGTGGGAAGCGAGAACGCTACCGCACGACCACGAGATGCGGGCCCCACTGTCTTCAGATAACAAAATAAATGACAACATTTTACCTCAAATGGCAACAGTGAACTACAAATTAAAAATGACAATCTGTAAATAAACCCATAGCAATCGGAATACCGACATGTAAAACAAAAACGCAACGAATTTATGCACCAACCTAATAATTTAGAGCCGCTATTATTTTCGGGTGTTACTGCTGAAACTAGCAGTTCTGCTACTACAATGGAAGGAGCCATAGGCAGCCGTCGGGTGCTAACGTGTCAGCATGCCGGTTGCAGCAACACGGCTGTTTATACATCAGGAGATGTACTAGGTCAAGCATCGCAGTCCTGCCAGCGCAGCGGTAATGCAGGGCCTTTGTAGGAAGACTCAAGCAGGTTTTCAGCAACGTGCCGCGGATGTCCCGCTCAGAGCACGATTGGAAGCAGTGCATTGGTACAATAAATGGGCTGCTAGCCCGTCAGAATCGCCGTTTAGCAGAGGCATCAGAAATCCGGTGCCGCCTACCATGGCGAGAGGGTACGCGAGGTGCCAGAGAGCCATGAGTCGGCAAGCAGGCTGACAAGTTAAGCCTCCAGCGCAGCATCACCTTGTAGCACCGAGTCATCCTTCCTGGACTCGGTGCCACCTCCAGACTCATGCTGTGGAGCGAGACCGTGGGGTACAGCGGTACGTTGTTTTTCAGCGATCAGGACACCGCGCGCCAACATTGCACGGCTGAAATCAGTCTCCGCAGCCTGTCATCCGCTCCAAGTATTCTGGCAGCCTTCTGCTCCATCGGCACCGCCCACGAGCAGAAGTGCTGTGCCTTATTCGGATGCTCGATACCGAGCAAGATTCTGCTGTCAGCATTCCTGCGCGCAGACGTAAAAGCCCACTGGCTGTTAGCTAGCCGCCACCGCGCACCTCCGATATCTTCACCACGTGCTGAGAGGAGGCGCGACCGCCGCACATGCATGTGCAGCTTGTGTGGAAATTTGTTAAATTTATCTCACAAAAAACTTATGTTCTATTGATGATAAGGTCTTTACCTTTCTAAAAACACTGTCGTCTTCAGGTCTTTGTTGTGAAACGTGTTCGTTTTACGTTGGATATAACAGCAAGTTGTCATATAGATAAAAATTAGCACATTGTAAAGGATCTGTCATAACTAAAAGCGAACCTTTTAGCATGTACTGAGTTTTATCCATATGAAAGCTTCGCCTTGGCCTGCACAACAAAGTAGTTTTTAATATCTGAAAATGATAGCAAAGGCTCTCGGAACTGTTTGTGTTAAATAAAAAAATACTTATGCAGCCTAGGTTGTTAAATGTTTATACAAAGGTAAAGGCCTTGTCGGAAGTAGAGAATAAGTTTTTTTTAGATAGATGTTAGGAATTTCGAGACAAGCGGCACGTGCATGTACGACGGCCACACGTATAGCTAACAGTCAGTGTGCTTTCGCGTCTGCGCCCAGGAATGCTGACACCAGAATCTTGCTCTGAGGCATGCATCCGAGTTACACAATATTTCTGCTCGTTGATGGTGCCCATGAAGCAGAAGAATGTTTTTAGCAATTAAAAGTGATTGTCCCTTCAGTATTCCCTAATGAGAAAATTCTATCAAATAATGCCCGCCATGCTTCATCTTTATTACTATCTATCAGTCTCTCATTTTCGTCAGTTTCAGTGAGTCATAGCAGCGCAAACCTGTTGAAGTTCTCTTTCCAATCGTTCTGCTTGCAGTAATCAGCCAGCACACCATTTTACCAACAAGTCCATCTCGATACACTGGCACAACCGCTTGGTCTATGACCAGTGGTATTACTGAAACCCAGGACACCTCGGTAGCACTGTGACAGTGGAGTACCTGTACCTGGGGCGTCTGATCATCAATGAGCCCAGGCTCACCCCAACACCGCCCATGCGATAGCTTGAAAGATGGGCGGGGGGGATTCCAAAAGGGTGAGCGTATGAGATGCGCTAGGGTCTAAAATTAAAGCAACAAGCAGAAATTTTGAAAGGTTTCGTGTATTTTGCGACAAAACGCTATAACCAGGTGATAATAAAGAAGAAAAAATGTAAAGAACGTAAACAATGCTAGACAAAAAGGGTTCTTCGTTTTTTTCCAACTTACCGGATTAGCACACGTTCCGACAACTGGTAAATGTGTTCGGTACGGGATGTGACCACCTCTGGCAGCAATGTAGACGTGATAACGACGGGGGCATACCGTGAATGAGTGAAATGTCATCAGTCCAAGTCGAGACAATAACGCCCATTCTCCCTGCAGTGTTCCTCGCAAGTCTTGGAGAGTGGTTGGTGGATGCTGCCGTGATGCAACCAGTCCCTGGTGCACCCCAGACATGCTTTATGGGATTCATATCGGGAGAGAAAGTACGGCACTCATGTGTGCAGTATCTTCCGTTTCCCAGAAAGCTGTTTCTATGAACTGTTGCCATGTCCGAGAAACAACAGAACAGTTCACATTAAGCTATCGGGCCACCTCAGTCTAAGATTGTTCCATTCTTCCTATGGGCCTCCACCACACAGAGGCTTGTAGGTGTCTCCTCTGTGCCATTTTGCACCGTCTGTCACACTGTGTACGCCGATTATGGGTGCAGGACTATACGGCAAACAGTATCCCGTTTGATAGGTGCCCTGACAACATCGTTGGTGTGGTTGTCCGTTGACCGGAATAGCATCTTCCGTGTATAACACGGTCGTACGGACATCTGTTGACAGTTTGTATTATTATATCATGAAATAGAGATACGACTGGGAAATAACGGTTCGTTGCTTTAATTTTGTGAACCAGTATATTTTTAATATATTGGAAGACGAAAGGGGACTTGTAAGTAGCTTTAATAAAGTTCCAGTCCCAACCCTGTTAAAAAAACTCATAATACTGACTTTCAAATCCTCTTTCTGAAAGAAAAACACCTGACTATACTCTATTCCTTCCGTTCTCTGAGAGCTAGAAGGGAGGCCGCTCCCCCCTCTTACCCGACTATATTCCTTCCGTTCTCTGAGAGCTAGAAGGGAGGCCGCGCCCCCCTCTTACCCACGTGTGTGGGAGCCCTTGCGTCACGCGCATTAATACAGGCTGTCCATCGTCGAACACCACCATGAGGCTGTAACTGCCTATCCTCCATCTTTTTCATCCTACAGGACCGCCTGCATTGGGGTGCACCTGCAGCACTGATTGCCCAAGAGTCGAAATGAGGCCTGGTCTCAGCAAACTGCAAATTTTTTATCGATCGCTTATTAGAGAATCACCAATGTATCTTTGTTAGATTTTCAGTCGCCTTTTTTCTTGTAAGACAAATGAACATACATTCGAGTCCTTTAGACTCGACCTTCTGGCTGTCATAAATGCAGGACATTTGAACCGACACTCTTTAGTTAAATCCTAATAATTACCATAAACTTGGTAGATTATGAACTTTTTTTTTCCTTTATTGTTATTGTAATACCTGAACAATCAGATAGGCTGTCAGCGGCATGCTACGCCGCTCTTCAGCCATAGTGGTAACAATAGCAGGACACAGAATGGAGAATTAGAAAAGACAAACTGACAGGCAAAAAATAGTGGTCACAGATACACAAAAAACACGGAGCCGTTCACACTCGACGATAACGACACTGAAAACACGTTGACACAACGCACATAACACTGATGAATCCGACGGCACAAGTGAACGTAGAAGCGTGACGGCGGACACTAAAAACACAAAACCACGTCACACACACGAGACACGGATGGCGATGATCTCCGGCGCGCGAAAGTCCACGTAGCGTGCGCAAGTCCGGCGACCTACCAAGAGGGGAAGAAGGGTGAGGGGGGGTGGAGAGGGGAGAACAAAGATGCCAATGGCTGATGAGATGGGAGGAGGAGTAGAGGGACAGGGGAGGGGAGGCCCAGGGGAGGAGTGGTGAGAAAGGGAGGAGGGAGGGAGGATGGAGGGAGGGTGCCCAAAGGAACAGACACAGGAAGAGGGAGGGAGGATCAAAGTTGGTAGGAGGGGTAGATGGAGGAGGACATCATCAGGGAGGGGGAACTGGCGGAAGCCACCTTGGGAGAGGGTAAGGAGAGTGGAGAGATGGCGACTGGGTGGGACGTGGGAATATAGGCACGGCAGTGGGCGGGGATGGGAGAGGATGGGTGATACAAGCGGATGAGGAGGATCGAGTTTGCGGGAGGTGTACAGGTGTACAGGATCCGTATCCTTTCAAGGAAAAGGAGGAGGTGGGGGAAGGGAATGAGATCATACAGGATCCGCGTGGGGGAGGGGAGACGGCTGCGATAGGCGAGGCGGAGAGCATGGTGTTCAAGGATTTGTAGGAATTTATAAAAGGTAGGGGGGGGGCGGAGATCCAGGCCGGATGGGCGTAACAAAGGATAGGGCGGATGAGGGATTTATAGGTGTGGAGGATGGTGGAGGGGTCCAGACCCCACGTACGGCCGGAAAGGTGCTTGAGGAGACGGAGTCGGGAGCGTGCCTTGGTTTGGATTGTCCGGAGATGGGGAGTCCAGGACAGGCGACGGTCGAGGGTGACGCCAAGGTACTTAAGCGTGGGAGTGAGGGCGATAGGACGGCCATAGATGGTGAGATAGAAATCAAGGAGCCGGAAGGAAGGGGTGGTTTTGCCTACAATAATCGCCTGGGTTTTGGAACGATTGACCTTGAGCAACCACTGGTTGCACCAAGCGGTGAACCGGTCAAGATGGGATTGGAGAAGGTGTTGGGAGCACTGCAGGGGGGGGGGGGGGGGGGGCAATGGCAAGGAAGGCGGTGTCATCGGCAAACTGGAGAAGGTGGACGGGGGTTGACGGCGGCGGCATGTCCGCCGTATACAAAAGGTACAGAAGGGGGGAGAGGACGGAGCATTGGGGCACACCGGCGGAGGGGAAAAAGGTGTAGGAATCCGTGTTATGG
This sequence comes from Schistocerca nitens, assembly GCF_023898315.1. Taxonomy (NCBI): domain Eukaryota; kingdom Metazoa; phylum Arthropoda; class Insecta; order Orthoptera; family Acrididae; genus Schistocerca; species Schistocerca nitens. Next base: position 588,987,556 of record NC_064618.1, read on the forward strand.
ATGGTGACGTAGGAGTACATTATGAACTCTTATTCATTTCATTTATCTGTCCTGTACCCACAACTTTTGGTTTGCGATTACCGTCTATGTTACACCTTTACTCTTCCGGTGTGAAGCATAACCTCGCTTCTGTGATGACTCCGCGGCAAACGTACGCTATTACTACATGATTCACTTATTTTATTTTAGAGACTGCACTCTGATCAGCATGAACTTCGATATATGATTTGAATTTCTGTGCGCCACGGCGTACAGTGAGGTGACACAAGTCATGTGGTAGCTATATCGACACATACAGATGGCGACAGCATCGCATGCACTAGGTATAAAAGGACAATGCACTAACGAAGCTGTAGTTTGTACTCAGGCGATTAATGTGAAAAGGTTTCCGACGGGACTACGACTGGAATTAACAGACTTTGAGTGCGGAACATTAGTTAGAGATTGGGACATTACATTTTTGAAATCGTTAGGGAATTCAGTATCCCGAGATCCTCAATGTTGAGAGTGTGCCGAGAATACCACTCTCACCACGAACAAGACTGTGTCTGACGGCCCTCACTTAACGACCGGGAGTAGCGGCGTTTGCGGCGAGTTGCCAGTGCTAATACGCAAGCAACTGCGTGAAACAATCGCAGAAATCAATGTGGGACGTACGACGAACGTATGCGTTACGACAGTGAGGCTAAATGTGGCGTTAATGGGCTGTGGAGCAGACGACCGACGCTCTTCCCGTTGTTAACTTCAAGTCGTCTCCTGTGGCCCCTCTCCTGGGACCGTGAACTTATCGGCTGGAGCCTGGACAACTAAAAATCCGTGGCCTGATAAGTTCCAGTTTCACCTGATAAGAGCTGATGGTAGGGTTCGAGTATGACGCAGACCCCACGGAACCATGGACGCAGGTTGTCAACGAGGCACTATGCGAGCTAGTGGTAGCCGGCCGAAGTGGCCGTGCGGTTAAAGGCGCTGCAGTCTGGAACCGCAAGACCGCTACGGTCGCAGGTTCGAATCCTGCCTCGGGCATGGATGTTTGTGATGTCCTTAGGTTAGTTAGGTTTAACTAGTTCTAAGTTCTAGGGGACTAATGACCTCAGCAGTTGAGTCCCATAGTGCTCAGAGCCATTTGAACCATTTTTGAGCTAGTGGTGGTTCCGTAATGGTGTGCACTAGGTTTACATGGAATGGATTCGATCCTCTAGCCTATCTGAACCGCTCATTGGCTGTAAATGGTAATGTTTGGCTACTTGGATGTGATTAACAGGCATTCATGGACTTAATGTTGCCAAAAAACAGTTCGTATGGATAAAAATGTGCCATTCACCAGGCCACAGTCGTTTACGATTGGTCTGAAAAACATTCTGGACAATCCGAATGATTGAGCTGGCCACCCAGATCGGTCGACATGAATCCCATCGTTTACGGGCCACAGTAGAGAGGTCAGTTCGTGCACGAAATCCCGCACCGGCAATACTTCCGCAATTATGGACGGGTATAGAGGCAGCATGACGCAGTATTTATGCAGGGGACTTACAAAGACTTGTTGAGTCTCTGTCTGTTCAATTGTTGAATGTCGCCGGGCAAGAAGAGGTCCGATAACATATTAGGATGCATTCCATGGCATTTGTCTCCTCACTGTATTCCGTAACAGAATACTGCAGTTCTACATGCTCGATTATCACCCAGTTTATTGCTAACCTGCAGCAAATTCTGCGTTTGCCTCTTCAACACAACGACGAAAGAAACTGTAACACAACCAGAATGAACTACAGTGGGGAATTTTATAGTATCAAATCTCATTTTAAAAATATTCGACATCATTTCTTTCCCGCTATACGTCTTGTGACATATCGAGTCAGTGGGGAGCTTAAAAAAATACCGTTACTAGATAATTTAACCTGACTTACCGGATAAATTACATCTCCCACAGATCAAGGCGTCCGCCGACATCAGATGCCTCCATTCGAGCATCAAGGACCTGTTTCCATACCCCGAATGTCTATGCTTTCGTCACTCAACAGAGCTTGGCAGGCCTCCGACCCACTTGCTAGCAACTGATTAGTGCCAGACAGTCGTGGCAGAGTCTGAATACAGCCTGGTGCCCAGCATGGAAAGCATACAATGCAAGATCGCTCCGCTCCAGAGCCGCATTGGGCACATGGTCTTTGCGACTATGCATTAGGCAAAAACAATATTTGTTTACGGTTCATTTCAATTTTCATAATTTTTTTTCTTTAAAATTTCCGCATATTGGTAGTAAATTTTCTGTATATGTAAAGTGAAGTGTGCTGTACTGGAGATTAAAGTTCTTTGTATTGTATGTGAGTATTATGTGAAACATACTATGCGAATTGTTTATTATGTTAAATAATTTTCTGATGACCATCTGATTTAAAAATACGTGTCGCCTGGTGACAGGATCTGCTACAGCAGCTAAGAGTTCACAAGTAGTTAAGCACCGTTGTACATTTTACCGATAGATAGGATTCTTTTTGAAGAAGTATATAGATCTCAGGGGCACTAATTTGTTAAAGCAGTTAAGAGAAAGGTACAATAAATTATTATATATGTGGCTTAAACAATTATTAAAAATAAATAAGGATAAGTACACGCAGTATAGAGAAGTAAAGCAGGATGATAAGAATGATGACACGTCGGTAAACGCCGGCAGCGATGGCCGAGCGGTTCTAGGCGCTTCAGTCCGGAACCGCGCTACTGCTACGGTCGTAGGTTCGAATCCTGCGTCGGGCATGGGTGTGCGTCATGTCTTTAGGTTAGTTAGGTTTAAGTAGTTCTACGTTCTAGGGGACTGATGACCTCAGATGTTAAGTCCCATAGTGCTCAGAGTCACTTGAACCATTTTTGAACTTCGGTAAACACTGATCATCACCATAACAAAGAGGAATGGATCTTATTGATGGAAAACCATGTAGAAAATATTCATTTGGGGAGTGAAACTCCTTGCTGTTAAGCCCATTTCACATTAAGAAAGAAGTAGATTCAGAGGAGGATGACAAGGGGGTAGTCAATTATCAACAAAATGAACAACAACCGATTGATTTGTATGCATTACTACACAGTACGCATACACAGCGGATAGCACAAAACAAGAACACTACAATTTTGAGCGAAGAAATTGTGAGGTAACAGGCGAGTTGTGGCGCCCTGGAAGTATTATATGTCCGGAGTTGGGGCGGCCGCACAGGACGCTCGTCAAAGCCGGGGCGTGGCAGCAAACACTTGGTTCCCAACGTTAGCTGAGCATGAGGGGAGCACCAACGCGTGGTCCATCGAGCACGTGGCTGGGATATTCCTTGGCGAAGCTGTGCGCCGGGAGGGCCAAAGATGGTGGACTTGGTGAAACCTTAATGGCAAACATTTCACAGTTTGTATGGAAATTAATAGTTGCCAGATTAATCGTAACATCTCAAAAAGAAACATGTACATTAGCATTATTTGCACGACGCTTCTGACGGTGTAATTAGAATTTCAATATTTTTATTAGTTTAAAGTTTAGTATCTGACTGTAAATTATACAAGTAACACGCAGCTACGAATTTCCAAAATATAAACGCTTCATCCGATTTTTTCTTTCACCATGTATTTAGAAAGCTATTAGTGTAAACCTAAATTGGTATGAGTTACAGGCGTGTAACTTGAACAGTACATGAGTTATTGGAGGTCAAAGTGGACGATGACTATCGATCGCGTCAGGCCATAAGTACTCCAAAGTTACACGGAAAAACGGTAGCAGCATGCCTGTAAATATATTTATTCGTGTATGTCCTTGTTTATATCTGATATATACTATTCATGAAGAAATAGGTTAAATTTTACTGTGTGTTAGAAAGCACAGACACATTAGGCTCATCACCTACCTTTTGTTCTATTCCATTGATATATGTTTATTTAATTGGCTTATGTATCTAATAATGTGTATTAGAGCGTATATATGGTCCAGCAGTAGGAATATTTATTTAAATTCAGGTATTTAAATGTAAATCCAGTATTTCGAATCTGTTTCAAAATGTTTATGAGTGCTTGGAGAGATGGAGGGAGCGCCATAGCCAATCACAGCGCTCCTTACTAAGTGACACATATGGAGTTTGTGGAGAAGGATCGTTTCGAGTGGGGACACGAGAGGCAGTTCTGGGAATGCGGCAGTTCTGGACAATACGGGACGGGACACGGAATGTGTTATTCAACTTAAATTTCAATTAATTGCTGGACCATCGACACCAATAAGTGTTTTGCAGAAATATACCGCATTCTCAAAAGTACTTCTTCTATGGTACTCATCATTTAAAGTCATTAAGATGGTACCTGCAGAATTTATTTAATTGCAATCTTTCATTTATAATTTTATATGTTACTTTCATAATTCGCAATTGCCGAGTGGTAGAAACCTTCGACCATTCGATTCATGTGTGTATTCTTATCGTGTACTGTAGACTCAGCAGTATTTGGCCTCTAGTGCGGCAACTACGTCTCCGAACCCCTACACAACGAAACCAGCCAAACCTTTTAATATTTCAACGTTGAGTCGGAGGGTTCAAAAATGGTTAAAATGGCTCTGAGCACTATGGGACTTAACTTGTGAGGTCATCAGTCCCCTAGAACTTAGAACTAGTTAAACCTAACGAACCTAAGGACATCACACATATCCATGACCGAGGCAGGATTCGAACCTGCGACCGTAGCTGTTGTGCGGTTCCAGACTGTAGCGCCTAGAACCGCTCGGCCACTCCGGCCGGCGAGTCGGGGGACACGTAGCTGAGGGCCACCAACATCATTTCATTTCATATTTATTTTTGGAAGCCCGCAAAATGCAGGCTCAAAATGAAAAATTTGGAAGTGCGAATAAAATTAGTCAGGAATAGGCCAAGGTTACAAAAAGTCTATCTGAAAAAATGGACACACAGGCTAAAATCACTGCCAGTATAAACGAAAAACTTAAGAAGCAGAGTAAACAAATGGAAAAGAATAACCATAAATTAGAAAAAGTCAATAATAAAATAAGTTTTCTGACTGAGGAACTTATTAACATGAAGAGAGATGTGAAAGATTTAGGAGAAACTGTTAGTAATATACAGGCAGAAATTGTGGACATTAATGACAGGTTTGAAACCGAGATAGAGAAAATACGGGAATAGGTCGAACCTCTGGTACAAGCAAAGGCTGAGGAAAAGATTTTCATGTTAAGAAAGTATTAACGAAGCAAACGAAGAGCAGGTTTCTCAACTAAGAATGACTGTTCAAGAGATTGAGAAAAACCTAGAAAGGAAAATAGAGCATTGCGAAGAAAAGTGTTGCAATAACACATCCAGAATACAAGAAAAAGTTAGTCACCTCTAAAGAAAGATTACGTGTAATGGCCCTTACGTGGTAGACAGAAAGATACTAGAGGGCGAAGAAAAATTCGAACCTTACCGAAAAGACAGTGGATTATCCAAAAAATGGTTCAAATGGCTCTGAGCACTATGGAACTTAACATCTATGGTCATCAGTCCCCTAGAACTTCGAACTACTTAAACCTAACTAACCTAAGGACAGCACACAACACCCAGTCATCACGAGGCAGAGAAAAACCCTAACCCCACCGGAAATCGAACCCGGGAACCCGGGCGTGGGAAGCGAGAACGCTACCACACAACCACGAGCTGCGGACGTGGATTATCCCCTGTGAATTTTATTAAGAACTGCGAAAGGGTATTTCCTGAAAATATCACAGATAAGGAGAAGTAAATATTGTAATTAGTGGTTTAGCAAGAGATGCTAAATGATAGTGACTTAAGTACTGATGAAATGACCTTCAGTGAATTTAGACAACAGTTCTTGGACGAGTATTGGTCCGAGCAGATAGAAAACAGCCACTGGCGCAAGTTTATAAAGGTGAGAATGTTTGTAGGTAAAGGCCGAATGAACATAAAATAATTTTGTGAGTCATAGTATAGGAGATTGGCTCACTTAAGGAATCGAAGGAGTGATCCCGATGTCATATGGGAGATTCCAAAAGATATATAGGCAGTAACCACCGTACTTTTTTGCATTTTTAGAAAAAGTGATTGATGAAGACCACTGGCGAGGAAAAAAATTTCCGTCAGGATAATAACCGCCGGAATGAAAGTAACAATCGGAATAACAGAAATCGTGAGCAAAATTATAATCTCTATCAGGTTAATACTGTTCAAAGAGGAAGAGGCAGAGAAAGATTTTCCTCTTCTTGTCCAGACTGAACACCAATTAGGTTCCTTTCGCAGTATGCTGATGCATTAGCCCCATACTTAACAGTTATACAGTTATATACAGTTCGCTCGACGAAAGATCCGTACGTAAAGACTGGAAAGCTGCACAGGTCACACCAATATTCAAGAAAGGTAGCACGAGGTGCATTCAAGTTCTAAGGCCTCCCAATTTTTTCTCTCCGGACTGGAAAGAGGTAGAAACATGCGCATTGTTTTAATATGAGGCCGCATTCATTGTCAATACGTCCCAGAGATGGTAGAACCGTACGGCAGATGGAATTTTACCGCCAGCGGCGAGAATGAGAACAATTTTATGTACTTAAAATGGCGACGTTTTCCTTACTTGAACAGCGTGCAGTCATTCGTTTTCTGAATTTTCGTGGTGTGAAACCAATTGAAATTCATCGACAGTTGAAGGAGACATGTGGTGATGGAGTTATGGATGTGTCGAAAGTGCATTCGTGGGTGCGACAGTTTAATGAAGGCAGAACATCATGTGACAACAAACCGAAACAACCTCGGGCTCGCACATGCCGGTCTGACGACATGATCGACAAAGTGGAGAGAATTGTTTTGGGGGATCACCGAATGACTGTTGAACAGATCGCCTCCAGAGTTGGCATTTCTGTGGGTTCTGTGCACACAATCCTGCATGACGACCTGAAAATGCGAAAAGTGTCATTCAGGTGGGTGCCACGAATGCTGACGGACGACCACATGGCTGCCCGTGTGGCATGTTGCCAAGCAAATTTGACGCACAACGACAGCACGAATGGGACTTTCTTTTCGTCAGTTCTGACAATGGATGAGACGTGAATGCCATTTTTCAATCCAGAAACAAAGCGCCAGTCAGCTCAATGGAAGCAAACAAATTCACCGCCACCAAAAAAATTTCGGGTAACCGCCAGTGCTGAAAAAATGATGGTGTCCAAGTTCTGGGACAGCGAGGGCGTAATCCTTACCCATTGCGTTCAAAAGGGCACAACGGTAACAGGTGCAGCCTGCGAAAATGTTTTGAAGAACAAATTCCTTCCTGCACTGCAACAAAAACGTCCGGGAAGGGCTGCGCGTGTGCTGTTTCACCAAGACAACACACCCGCACATCGAGCTAACGTTACGCAACAGTTTCTTCGTGATAACAACTTTGAAGTGATTCCTCATGCTCCCTACTCACCTGACCTGGCTCCTAGTGACTTTTGGCTTTTTCCAACAATGAAAGACAATCTCCGTGGCCGCACATTCACCAGCCGTGCTGCTATTGCTTCAGCGATTTTCCAGTGGTCAAAACAGACTCCTAAAGAAGCCTTCGCCGCTGCCATGGAATCATGGCGTCAGCGTTGTGAAAAATGTGTACGTCTGCAGGGCGATTACGTCGAGAAGTAGCGCCAGTTTCATCGATTTCGGGTGAGTAGTTAATTAGATAAAAAATCGGAGGCCTTAGAACTTGAATTCTCATCGTAATGTCAATACAGGATCCGGAAGACATAGTGGATCCTAAGAAATAGGAACCACCGGACAAATGATTAGTCAACAGCAACAACTAAAGTTCGTAAAGGATTTTTCGATAAGAAAGAAAAAAGAACCACTCGACTTATAATACAAAGAGATGAATGCCATTTGATGGGAAGTTGTAATAGGAGGCCAAGACTTATTGTGGGAGAAACAAAACAATAAGGATGGAACTTTTAAAACGTTGTACTTGAAATAGGTAGCTGGTAGTAAAAGAATAACCAATGTATGTAAAAAAATCAGGTGATTCCAAAACGAACATGAAATGTGGAAATCAATGAAGGTCAAATTTGACAGTAATGATTGTCCACAGCTACCAAAATTTCATAAAATATTAAAAGGGTTACTGTTTATTATAAAAGGGAAAAATAGTGAAGAATGGCAAGTCTGTTGGCCATCACAGTTTGAAATAGAATTAATTGATTAATTTCATGTGGCATATGGACATTGTGGGGCGAAAACGTGCTATGAGAAAATTCAAGTATTATCAAAATTGGGAATAATGCTTTGAAAAAAATTAAAGAATGTTTAAAGTCATTCAATGTTTGCCAGAGGGCTAAAGATGTCAACAATACCAACAGAGATGCTATGGAGAGTCTCAGACCATTAGATAACTTGGAGCTACTGTCTGTGGAACTATATGGGCCCCTACCAAAAACATCTGCGAATTTCACATAGATTCTACTTATTTTAGATGTATTTTCAAAATTTGTTACACTTTATCCAATCAGGAAAGCCACAGCTAAAGCAGTTTTCCATAAAATTTTGGAATACCTTAATGAGATAGGGATACCTCGGAGAGTACTATACGATAATAGTCCTCAATTTATTTCAAAATTATGGTTAGAAGGAATGAAGCAAAAGGGAATAAAAGTAACGTACATTTAACCCGCCCGGTTAGTCAAGCGATCTAACGCACTGCTTTCCAGAGTAGGAAGGAGCGCTTGGTCCCCGGCACGAATCCGCCCAGCGGACTTGTGTCGAGGTCCGGTGAGCCGGCCAGTCTGTCGATGGTTTTTTAGGCGAGTTTCCATCTGCCTCGGCGAATGCGGGCTGATTCCCGTTATTCCGCCTCAGCTACAATACGCCGGAGATTGCTGCGCAAACAAGTTCCCCACGTACGCGTACACAACCATTACTCTACCACGCAAACATAGGGGCTACACTCGCCTGGTGTGAGAAGTTCCCTGTGTGGGGTTCACCGGGGGCCGAACCGCACAACAACCCTGGGTTCAGTGTGGGGCGGTGGAGGGGTGAAGTGGACTGCTGTCGTCGTCGTGGGGTTGTGGACCACTGCGGCTGCGGCGGGGACGGAGCCTCTCCGTCGCTTCTAGCTCCCAGGTTAACATACAACATACATACATACATACAACAAACATTTCAGCCTACCGTCCATGTAGTAATCCAGTAGGACGCTATATGCGAGAATTAGGAAGACTTTGCAGGACATCGTGTCACCAAAATCATAGAACTTGAGGAAAATGTATTCCAAAATTTGAAGTAATCAAGAATTCATTGCAACGTGACACCACTGGTTTCACATCTGAAGAAATTACGTTAGGCCATAAAACTAAAAGCGTGATAGAAGAAAGCCGGCCGCGGTGGTCTCGCGGTTCTAGGCGCGCAGTCCGGAACCGCGCGACTGCTACGGTCGCAGGTTCGAATCCTGCCTCGGGCATGGATGTGTGTGATGTCCTTAGGTTAGTTAGGTTTAACTAGTTCTAAGTTCTAGGGGACTGATGACCTAAGATGTTAAGTCCCATAGTGCTCAGAGCCATTTGAACCATTTTGATAGAAGAAGTGTTAGAATACCCACCTAGTGAAGAAATGGATTTGGCAAAGAATTAGGAAATGGTGAGAGAACTAAGTAGACGAAAATTAAAAGCAAGAGCCAAAACAGCTGATGAAAAGGTAAAATTTTCTAAATTTAACATTGATGAACTGGTGCTTGTTAAAGCTCACGAAAAATCTAGTGAGGTAAAGCACGTTATTTCAAAATTTAAATACGTTTACTATGAACCTTTTGAAATTCAAGGAATACCACACCTTGATGCATACTTTCTGGCTTATCCTAGGTCCCGAAAACCACTAGGAAATAGAAACATTGTTGACCCAAGGAAATATATAGCAAGAAATGTGTAAATATTTGTAACTATTAATACTATCCAATATCTGTATTATGTATAAATTTTATTGCAGCTATATTACAATCTGTCAAGTTTCAGGTGCTGATACGCTTTTGTATAAATGTGCAATGATGGAAAATTGAAATAAATGAGTCACTCAGAGGACACTTAAGTGAAATACTGCGGCCTAAGGGGCATAACAAACCCATGGTTTCCGACGAAAAAGGACTGCCAAAAATCATATCAAAATATAAAGGGGCAGCCTACAACGAAGAATGCACAAAGTGTTCTTAAAGAATTTGAAATGTACTGCTTTTTATCTGATAAAGATGCAGCCAAAAGAAAAGTGTATGCTATTGGTTCACAGGAGCCAAGAAGAACTGCCGTAATACCCATACTGGGGGCAGCAAATTGTTCTATTAAAGTGTAGTAATTTTGTGTAAAAATGTTTATGTGTAAAGTCTGTTTTTATGATGTAACTTGTAACAGACTTAAGTGTATAATGTTTGTTCCGGAGGACAATGTTTTTATATAAATGAACCAATGAAACATATTATTTTTGGATATTTCAATCATGCTTACCTGTAGGGACACATAGTTCAAATAGGGGCACTTCTAACAATATTTGTTTATGGTTCATTTAAATTTTCATAACTTTTTGGTTTAAAATTTTCGTATATTGGGACTAAATTTTCTGTATATGTACAGTAATGTGCACTATAATGGATATTGAAGTTCTTTGCATTGTATGTGAGTAATGTATGTAAAATATTATATAAATTGTTTATTGTGTTCAATAACTTTCTGATCACCTTCCGCATTTAAAAATATTTGTGTGTATAAATTGTTCATGTTAATCTAAATTTGACAATTTAAGAAATGGTCACGCTTAGCAACAATCATACACCTATATGGGGTTCTTTCCTCGTGATTGATGAATCCTATTTTGCAGACTTATGAAGTGCTAAGTTAGTATAAAGAGTCACCATTTAAAATGTTTTTGTGTTTTCTTAAGTATTGCAAAGTGTTATGGTAAAAGTTACCTCACGTAAAATTCAGAGTGTAGCCAAGTTACTAGAATCTGGTAAACGACTATACAGAGTTAGTTCAAAGAATAATAGCTTCTTTATTGTAGATTCCAGCAAGAAAGAGGTTTTCTTGACGTGAAATGTTCAGTAAAAAGTGTGTGATTTAGTATCTAAGTATTTTATTATATAAATTTTTTATTTCAAAAATTATTCTTAAAACACCCTTGGCTAAACTTTTTTAGCACCTTTGAAATTATATACAGTAATTTTTCTCTTTTTAAGGCGTAATGTATAAAGGTGTGGTATTCAAAAAGAAATTCCAGTGTCTAGACTAACATTGTTTATCTGGAGTAATATCAATCTGAGGAATCGAATTAAACAGTAAGAAGAAAGTAGGCAAAAATTCATATTTCTGCTTTTCCAATACTTCACTGTTTCATTACCAGGATAGGCTGGTGACTATTAGTACACGTTTTAAACCACTAAATGAACTTGGCCGACCGATGTGGCAGAGCGGTTTTAGGCGCTTTAATCTGGAACCGAGTGACCGCTACGGTCGCAGGTTCGAATACTGCCACGGGCATGGATGTGTGTGATGTCCTTAGGTTAGTTAGATTTAAGTAGTTCTAAGTTCTAGGGAAATGATGACCTCAGATGTTAAGTCCCATATTGCTCAAAGCCATTTTTGAAATGAACTTGGAACTGAGTTGTTCTGGCTTCAGTATAAAATTATTCGTACTACATTTCACTGCATTTCTGTTTAACTACTGGGTAAAATCTTAGGAAAAGAATTGATTAGTCTGATTTACTTATCCATTAGACACTACTCACTGTCAAATCCTGTAAAAAGGTAACTCTATTGATTAGCTTTCCTATTAACAGTACTATCCTCTCACAGTGCACTTTATCTGGAAACTAAACAAAATTTTAGTAAGAGGGCTATACGTGCCTCTTCCCGTGACAGGACTATTTGTAGTGTTGGGGTATAGTATACGTGGCACTATAGAGACAGGGTTTTCTGTTGTTTAGGTAAAAGCGTACTAGGGTTATAGGCACCAAGGACTCCGTGGGTACGATGCCCACCGTACACCCGTTCCACGTGGGCACGAGTTTTCTGTTGTAAAGTGTTGTAAATAAATGAAAGAAACAACTATATTTCATAGTGAACGTGATCGGAACTTCCTCGACTATTAGAGCACCTATCATCTTTCCTAGGAGTTAAGACTACTTAGAGCTTGTATCAGAACTACACTGTAGTTACCGATAAAGTGTGTTTGTTGCAGAAGAAACCCAAACTTACAGTAAAATGTTTTTGTTATTTCTTCTTAGCTCCTGAGTTAGTACCTCCTCGACGAGAAAATCTGCAGTTTCTGGCGTTGCCCTACATTTGGGATTAGAAATGCACGCTTCGAAATGCTGCGCACGCTGTCTGGAAGTACCTGATAACTGCTGCCGACGCTGAAACATTTTGTCGCCGTATCCGAACAAAACGACGAGTGATTTCCGGCGTCGCAGATCGACGCGCCGCAGAATTTCGACGTAGCAACGCGGCTGCAGGCGGCGTTGCGCGGCCGGAACGCGCGGCACATAAACCAATAATATCGGCGGCGGGTCGTAGCGCCGCTCGTAAAAGATCTCGCCGTTCCGCGGCGGTGGTCGTGACCTGCCGCCGGCACTGACGCTGCTGCATCCCTGCACGTCACGGCGCACTGCGGGACACAGCGCCGTGTCTCTCCTGCTGGGTTTACGCCGCCTCCCTCGTAAGTATCCCAGCATGGTTTAAGGCTTCCGTTTCTCGTGAATTTTTTGTTTGCTGTGACACTCTTAGGTGCCCTTTTCAAAGAACCACTCTTTGTTGTGTGTTTCTTCAACCCGAAGAGTGGTTTGATCCAAGTAGACACAACTGCGCCGCCCCGCGAATAGATATATCGCGTCACGCTCTCAAATGCATTCATCATTGGCGTGGCTGGCTGCCTGATACGCCGCCCCGGATGGGGGATCGCTCTCTTGAGTTTTGCTATGGTTCAGTGAAGTTGGCCGAGGAGAATAGCCAGGAGTGGGGTCCCGGTTGAACTCGGCGTTGGCCTGGGTGTCCTCATATTCTGTGTCAGAGGCTCGTAGCCGAAGTCACGGTACGCCGTGCGTGCTGACCGTGGCGTTTTGGACCTATCAGAGAGGATGTGGCTGCGCGGAGTAAGCCACCTAACGGTTAGCGCCGTAGCAGCGTTCTTGTTACAGTGGCCAGCAGAGATGCAGTCCTGCCTCTGGTGGAAGGCGGTTCTCATGCAGACGTCAACTTGCGTATACTATCAGCTTGCGAGATTTTACTGCGGGTGAGCACATTTTAGAACTTTCCCGAAGGTTAACTTGGTTGTATCGCGCGTTGTGGTCTCGCGGCAGTGAAGGTTCTCTGCGGCCAATTCTTTCAATCTCTTCGGTGGGTATAACCGACGGTGCTGCGTATTCAGCTCCTCATGTTACTGCCTGGCGTAAATTTGGTTTTCCGGGACCGAAAGAGCATGTTTTAGACAGTTATATCTATGTGCGGTGCAGCTCAGCCTTCCATGAAGCGTATTTCTGTTTCTTGTAATTATACTGATTCTTTAAGATCTATTTCTTTTAAAATTTTATGGTTTATAAAACAATTCTGTAATGCACACCCCGCTTGTGCTTCGTCTGTAAGGACTATCTAATCTGGGTACCTTGTGAGATAGGGTGTTCTTCTCGGTTCTGCAAGTTACTATTCTGTAGGCTCTACGTATTTTCGATACCTACTGTGGAAGTTGTTGGAATTTAGCTCACTTTTTAAGGAACATTATCCTTATTTAATTCAAAGCACTTGTTCTAATCGTTGTTTGAGAGCATGTGCGTTCGTTATTTAACTTTTATTTCTAGAGTCTTGATTTAAAGTAATTCAGATCGAAGGCTGTACTTCAATAGCAAGCGCACTTGGGTTCATTAAAAGTTATTCGGTTTCAAATCTACCTTAAAAATGTGTTTTATGCATATCAAACTTGTTGAGTAATTTGAAGCGAGTGTCCTAAGTCTTGTTTGAGTGCATGTGCGTTCCCCAAATTTTGGCACAGCAGCTAGTGCACATTTAATTTGCCTTCTGAACTCAATGATAATTGGTTAAGGTGTGTAGCTCGTTCACCTTTTGAACTTTTGTACATATAAAAAAAAATCTTGGTGTCGATTGAAGTCAACCATACTCAGACTGCTTTTAAAAGAAACACTCAGTTATTGTGTGTAAAAATTTAATCTGATCTGTTGTTGTAGTAAGCATTTCAATGTTGTTCTACGTCCGTGTTTTAGATTGAGATGATGTCTGAGTTCCCTGACGAGTCTAGCATGCGAAGCGTCCCGGTTATCCGGTAGCGTCGTAGGTGGAACTTATTCTTCTGAACTTGAGCTGATATTTTTTATTGCACTGTTCATTTTTACATTTAAAAGAGCTTGGTGATTGTAATAAATTGTATTTAAAGTTTATTTGTGTCACGAGTCGCGTTTAAGCTCCGTTTGCCCAGTCCTTCTATCGCCTAGGCACCCAAGTTCCAGGTGTGTTTCATATACAACTCAAGCCAGCCTCATCACGTCCCTAGACGCGTACGTCAGCTATCGATCGAGGTCAAACACACTGCCTGACAAGAAAAATAAGCTCCCAGAAGTGGAGGGGCAAACGAAATGAAACTTCATAGACTGAGAGATATATGATACTACGCTAGTGATTGACATAACCGAGTCAGATTTCCGTAAGACTTGGCAGTATGAGCCCGCTTACAAGGAAGACCCAAACGTGTTTCAGCGGAGACATATCTGGGGATCAACATGCCATTTGTGTGCAAGCATTGTCCTATTGAAAAGCTGCGCCACGATATTGTCGCATGTGAAGTAACAGTTAGGGCACAGGATATCATTGTGACATCTGAAACACTACCTGCCCTGACCTGAACTCATACACGATGGCCCTGTGCGGTGACTGCACGAGCAGCACTAGTGTGCCTCTCCAAAATATTGAAAGAATGGGACTTCTCCCTAGAATGTCTTCATACTTGCCGACGGTGATAATCCAGGGTAATGTAGAACAGCGATCCATCGCTGAACATAAAATGATGACAGTGACATGCTTCCTGGACATGACAAAACTCCAAACGGAGCCGTGTGTGTTGTGATGTTAACAGCAACCATCGAGTGAGACGGTTAATCTGTAGTACAGTTACCGCTAGTCTCCGACCGACAGAGTGCTATGATACAGGCTCCTGCAACCAGTGCTTTACTTGCTGTCGGGTGGCAGGGGAGGATGTGAAAGGGTTACGACTTTTTGGTGCACAGTACAGCGATCCTCCCTTGCGATGGTATTGGTTGGTTGGTTTTTCGGGGAAGAGACCAAACAGCGAGGTCATCTGTCTCATCGGATTTGGGAAGGAAGTCGGCCGTGCCTTTTATGAGGATCCATCCCGACATTTGCCTGGAGCGATTTAGGGAAATCACGGAAAACCTAAATCAGGATGGCCGGACGCGGGATTGAACCGTCGTCCTCCCGAATGCGAGTCCAGTATGATAACCACTGTGCCACCTCGCTCGGTCTTGCGATGGTATTCTGCCGGAATCTCGACGACAAATGCCTATCCTCATCGTCTCAAGCACTCCAACGTCGATCCACTGTTACATCTGTATGCGCCACATACCTGAATATTGCACGATTTAACCATCTGCACAAACGGAGGCAAACAATGATCCCCACTTTCAAACGCTGGTAGTTGCTGTTAATGCCATCTTACATAAGTGCGATGTACTTCACAGTGATCATTAAAAATATATTGACGGTGATCACTCAATGTAAAAAGGTGCTCACACCCTTATATAGTGTTCGTAACAACACTATCAATAACACTAATGCCCAAGTGGCCCTTCTACATACCACTGAGAATAGCAACACTAATGATCATTCACACTCAAAATAAGTTAATAAATAAATAAAATGTAAAGAAATAGGAAGTAAAGCAGGGCTCAAAGTAATCGGCAGATCGCTCGAACTTTGAATAGGAGCTATGCCACTATGCGACGATGTTAGCTGGAGTGCACGAATCACAGCCCCAAGCAGAAAAGGCGTCGACCTACAGAGGCAATAGAACGTGAGGACCGGCAATCGTCAGAGTGGCACTTAGAGCCTCTCATTATTATGTCGATCCGACAGAACACTGGTACTTCAGTGACCGTAAGAACCTTTAACAGGCGACTTACGGAAAGGGGGCTGGGATCACGGGGCTCCTTGCACCGTCTACCATTGTACACCGACAAGCCCGTCTGCAGTGTTGTCGGGCACGTTCGGAATGGAAAATAATTTGCTGGAGTAAAATATTTTTCAGTGATGACTCACGCTTTGAAGTGATCTCAGTGGTGGGATACCAAACTGTCGCCCACCATACGGCTCTACAACCAGGAGTGGCGGTCTGCGATTCCATTTTATTTCATAGTAGGACCCCTTTGGTTGTCATTCGCGGAACCCTCACATCTCAGCGGTACGCTGACTATATTCTGCGCTCCGTTATGTTGCTCTTCATTGGAAACCATCCTGTACTTACATATCTCTAAGATAATGCCCGCCCAAACAAAGTGCTTGTCCCCGTGACTGCCAAACCCCACCTTGGCCAGCAAGGACGCCGGATCTTTTCCTAATTGAGAACGTTTGGAGCATAATGGGCAGGACTTCACAACCAGTTCGGGATTTTGACTATCTAATGCGTCAGTTGGACAGAATTTGACACGCTTTCCCAATAACTCTCCAGATAAATACCAATCCGAACAACTACTCCCAAAAGGGCAATTGACTTGCTCAATATGTGAATTTGTTGTCTTGAGTAAATCATCCAATTTTTCTGAAATTGTAATCGTTTGTTTCCCTGTACATGTACATAGGTACATCACACCGATTTCCGTCCCATTTGGATAATTCTTTCATGGAACGTGTTTTCTTTTTTTCCCTCTTTTTTGGTATTAGGATGTTCATCATAGCCTTTTACTTGCACGATGCAATGCTTCATTTGTTTATTCAGACAGAACAACAAAGAAAGAGGCTCCAATTAGTTAAATTTCGATTTATAATGCTACCGAACAGTAATGCTTTCATCAAAATCTATACTCTTGTGCATTTACTTTGTTGAAAATTTTATTTCGATGTGGGTATAAATTCACTTGCAGATTTCCCTGCAAAAAAAAAAAATAAAATAAAATAAAATAAAAAAATAGAAATAAAAATAAAAAATAAATAAATAAATAAAAATAAAAAAATAAAAGTTGAAAATGGCTATCACAAATTCCTTCCGTACTACAAAGTAGTATGCCAGAATGTCATCTATGATACTTACCTCTTACTCCAAAATGACGACTAGAATTGGAATCCAACGAATATTTGAACAGTTGCTTCTACTTAAAACGATCGCCTTAGTAGAGAAAACGACCTCCTTCCATCGGTTGGTTTCTAGGCAGAACTGGGAAATATATGAGGAACGAAGGCATTATCTGCTTTCTGTGCCCCAGAACGTAGATCTCGGCTGCTGCTTCCCAGCAGGTGGGAGAAGGCCAATTTTTTCGCTTCAGATCCTTACAGAGCGTCGGGCCCTTCGAGCTCATATATGCTCAGGGACGCAGTAGTCTCGCAGTTAGTACGTTCGGAAGAACCCAACGGCTTTTGAATTCAGTTGTAGGCAGTTAACGTATTGTCATTCAGCAGATCGGGCTCCATAAAAAGCCATTGTCCTTCAATACGTCTGTGGATCTGAAGATGATTTTATGATGATCGAAACCGCTCACCTTTTAATAAATGTGCCTTGCGATCTAGACTGTGATAATTATTTTGCAACGACTCCAAGCAGTTGTCACCTAGAGTCTCATCACAGTTTCGCTTTTCATTATGTGCACGCACGCATGTGTGTGTTCGTAGGTTACATGCGCTGAAAGACGAATTTATCAGCGCCTCCATATCGGATTAATAGAAACCAATTTGGTTAAAACGGAGAAAATGCGTAATGACGCCTGCGGTAAAGCACTACCCCTTTAACGTGACGTGAGCAACTTTTTCGAGCAGGAGCTTTGCAGCAGCCAGCTGATGCTGCAAGTCATATTTGGCGCCCCATTTGGTAAGAAGACAGTGACGACCCTTATTTGTCGCTTGGGCAAAGCTCATGCCAACTCTGACGTATAAATAAAGCATTCTTTCAACAGTATCTGCAGTGTAGAAGTTAATTATAGCTTCCGGAGTAACTACAGGTTGTCGCCATTCTGTAATCGAAGCTAGTTTCCTTTTAAGTGTTAGTGTCTTGATAACTATGATCTGTAATAATGAATTTTTAACAGCAACCCTAGTTTCCTAAAAGCTCTTTTCGCCAATATCAAAGTTCTTTGTTTCAATATAAGACTAATTTAGCGTTAACCTTCTCTATTTTTCTTTCTTTATTAGTTTGATGTGGACTCTTTATTTTGGTGTAGTATTTACATATATCGTCAATTACTCTGCTGTTCTTACTCCCTGTAGTACCATGGAGTCAACAGCCTTGCCACAGTGGCAACACTGGTTCTCGACAGGTCACCGAAATTAAGCGCTGTCGGGCTTGCCTAGCACTTGAATGGTGACCGTAATCAGCATCCAGTGACCGTAATCGGCTGATAATGACACGGCGGTCAGTCAGCAACGTTGGGCCATTCGAGGGATGTACGGACGAAGTTACGTTTAGTCCTTTAGTATCGTCGAAATTTAATTTGGAGTTTTTTTTTTTTTGTCTACTGACTGGTTTGATGCGGCCCGCCTCGAAATCCTTTCCTGTGC
Organism: Schistocerca nitens; assembly: GCF_023898315.1. Taxonomy (NCBI): domain Eukaryota; kingdom Metazoa; phylum Arthropoda; class Insecta; order Orthoptera; family Acrididae; genus Schistocerca; species Schistocerca nitens. Next base: position 589,006,286 of record NC_064618.1, read on the forward strand.
TAACCTCTTCATCTCAGAGTAGCACTTGCAACCTACGTCCTCAATTATTTGCTTGACGTATTCCAATCTCTGTCTTCCTCTACAGTTTTTGCCCTCTACAGCTCCCTCTGGTACCATGGAAGTCATTCCCTCATGTCTTAGCAGATGTCCTATCATCCTGTCCCTTCTCCTTATCAGTGTTTTCCACATATTCCTTTCCTCTCCGATTCTGCGTAGAACCTCCTCATTCCTTACCTTATCAGTCCACCTAATTTTCAACATTCGTCTATAGCACCACATCTCAAATGCTTCGATTCTCTTCTGTTTCGGTTTTCCCACAGTCCATGTTTCACTACCATACAATGCTGTACTCCAGACTTAGATCCTCAGAAATTTCTTCCTCAAATTAAGGCCGATATTTGATATTAGTAGACTACTCTTGGCCAGAAATACCTTTTTTGCCATAGCGAGTCAGCTTTTGATGTCCTCCTTGCTCCGTCCGTCATTGGTTATTTTACTGCCTACGTAGCAGAATTCCTTACCTTCATTGACTTCGTGACCATCAATCCTGATGTTAAGTTTCTCGCTGTTCTCATTTCTACTACTTCTCATTACCTTCGTCTTTCTCCGAATTACTCTCAAACCATACTGTGTACTCATTAGACTGTTCATTCCGTTCAGCAGATCATTTAATTCTTCTTCACTTTCACTCAGGATAGCAATGTCATCAGCGAATCGTATCATTGATATCCTTTCACCTTGTATTTTAATTCCACTCCTGAACCTTTCTTTTATTTCCATCATTGCTTCCTCGATGTACAGATTGAAGAGTAGGGGCGAAAGGCTACAGCCTTGTCTTACACCCTTCCTAATACGAGCACTTCGTTCTTGATCGTCCACTCTTATTATTCCCTCTTGGTTGTTGTACATATTGTATATGACACGTCTCTCCCTATAGCTTACCCCTACTTTTTTCAGAATCTCCAACAGCTTCCACCATTTTATATTGTCGAACGCTTTTTCCAGGTCGACAAATCCTATGAAAGTGTCCTGATTTTTCTTTAGCCTTGCTTCCATTATTAGCCGTAACGTCAGAATTGCCTCTCTCGTCCCTTTGCTTTTCCTAAAGCTAAACTTATCGTCACCTAGCGCATTCTCAATTTTCTTTTCCATTCTTCTGTATATTATTCTTGTAAGCAGCTTCGATGCATGAGCTGTTAAGCTGATTGTGCGATAATTCTCGCACTTGTCAGCTCTTGCCGTCTTCGGAATTGTGTGGATGATGCTTTGCCGAAAGTCAGATGGTATGTCGCCAGACTCATATATTCTACACACCAACGTGAATAGTCGCTTTTTTGCCACTTCCCCCAATGATTTTAGAAATTCTGATGGAATGTTATCTATTCCTTCTGCCTTATTTGACCGTAAGTCCTCCAAAGCTCTTTTAAATTCCGATTCTAATACTGGATCCCCTATCTCTTCTAAATCCACTCCTGTTTCTTCTTCTATCACATCAGACAAATCTTCACCGTCATAGAGCTTTCAATGTACACTCCTGGAAATGGAAAAAAGAACACATTGACACCGGTGTGTCAGACCCACCATACTTGCTCCGGACACTGCGAGAGGGCTGTACAAGCAATGATCACACGCACGGCACAGCGGACACACCAGGAACCGCGGTGTTGGCCGTCGAATGGCGCTAGCTGCGCACCATTTGTGCACCGCCACCGTCAGTGTCAGCCAGTTTGCCGTGGCATACGGAGCTCCATCGCAGTCTTTAACACTGGTAGCATGCCGCGACAGCGTGGACGTGAACCTTATGTGCAGTTGACGGACTTTGAGCGAGGGCGTATAGTGGGCATGCGGGAGGCCGGGTGGACGTACCGCCGAATTGCTCAACACGTGGGGCGTGAGGTCTCCACAGTACATCGATGTTGTCGCCAGTGGTCGGCGGAAGGTGCACGTGCCCGTCGACCTGGGACCGGACCGCAGCGACGCACGGATGCACGCCAAGACCGTAGGATCCTACGCAGTGCCGTAGGGGACCGCACCGCCACTTCCCAGCAAATTAGGGACACTGTTACTCCTGCGGTATCGGCGAGGACCATTCGCAACCGTCTCCATGAAGCTGGGCTACGGTCCCGCACACCGTTAGGCCGTCTTCCGCTCACGCCCCAACATCGTGCAGCCCGCCTCCAGTGGTGTCGCGACAGGCGTGAATGGAGGGACGAATGGAGACGTGTCGTCTTCAGCGATGAGAGTCGCTTCTGCCTTGGTGCCAATGATGGTCGTATGCGTCTTTGGCGCCGTGCAGGTGAGCGCCACAATCAGGACTGCATACGACCGAGGCACACAGGGCCAACACCCGGCATCATGGTGTGGGGAGCGATCTCCTACACTGGCCGTACACCACTGGTGATAGTCGAGGGGACACTGAATAGTGCACGGTACATCCAAACCGTCATCGAACCCATCGTTCTACCATTCCTAGACCGGCAAGGGAACTTGCTGTTCCAACAGGACAATGCACGTCCGCATGTATCCCGTGCCACCCAACGTGCTCTAGAAGGTGTAAGTCAACTACCCTGGCCAGCAAGATCTCCGGATCTGTCCCCCATTGAGCATGTTTGGGACTGGATGAAGCGTCGTCTCACGCGGTCTGCACGTCCAGCACGAACGCTGGTCCAACTGAGGCGCCAGGTGGAAATGGCATGGCAAGCCGTTCCACAGGACAACATCCAGCATCTCTACGATCGTCTCCATGGGAGGATAGCAGCCTGCATTGCTGCGAAAGGTGGATATACACTGTACTAGTGCCGACATTGTGCATGCTCTGTTGCCTGTGTCTATGTGCCTGTGGTTCTGTCAGTGTGATCATGTGATGTATCTGACCCCAGGAATGTGTCAATAAAGTTTCCCCTTCCTGGGACAATGAATTCACGGTGTTCTTATTTCAATTTCCAGGAGTGTATTCTTTCCACCTATCTGCTCTCTCCTCTGCATTTAACAGTGGAATTCCCGTAGCACTCTTAATGTTACCACCGTTGCTTTTAATGTCACCAAAGGTTGTTTTGACTTTCCTGTATGCTGAGTCTGTCCTTCCGACAATCATACCTTTTTCGGTGTCTTCACATTTTTCCTGCAGCCATTTCGTCTTAGCTTCCCTGCACTTCTTATTTATTTCATTTCTCAGCGACTTGTATTTCTGTATTCCTGATTTTCCCGGAACATGTTTGTACTTCCTCCTTTCATCAATCAACTGAAGTATTTCTTCTGTTACCCATGGTTTCTTCGCAGCTACCTTCTTTGTACCTATGTTTTCCTTCCCAATTTCTGTGATGGCCCTTTTTAGAGATGTCCATTCCTCTTCAACTGTACTGCCTACTGCGCTATTCCTTATTTCTGTATCTATAGCGTTAGTGAGCTTCAAACGTATCTCGTCATTCCTTAGTACTTCCGTATCCCACTTCTTTGCGTATTGATTCTTCCTGACTAATGTCTTGAACTTCAGCCTACTCTTCATCACTACTATATTGTGATCTGAGTCTATATCTGCTCCTGGGTACGCCTTACAATCCAGTATCTGATTTCGGAATCTCTGTCTGACCATGATGTAATCTAATTGAAATTTTCCCGTATCTCCTGGCCTTTTCCAAGCATACCTCCTCCTCTTGTGATTTTTGAACAGGGTATTCGCTATTACTAGCTGAAACTTGTTACAGAATTCAATTAGTCTTTCTCCTCTTTCATTCCAGCTTGCGACGTCGGCATGTATAACTGAACTATCGTTGTCGGTGTTGGTCTGCTGTCGATTCTGATTAGAACAACCCGGTCAGTGAACTGTTCACAGGAACACACCCTCTGCCCAACCTTCCTATTCATAACGAATCCTACACCTGTTATACCATTTTCTGCTGCTGCTGATATTACCCGATACTCATCTCACCAGAAATCCTTTTCTTCCTTCCACTTCACTTCACTGACCACTACTATATCTAGATTGAGCCTTTGCATTTCCCTTTTCAGTATTTCTAGTTTCCCTACCACGTTCAAGCTTCTGACATTCCACGCCCCGACTCGTAGAACGTTATCCTTTCGTTGATTATTCAATATTTTTCTCATGGTAACCTCCCCCTTGGCAGTCCCCTCCCGGAGATCCGAATGGGCGACTATTCCGGAATCTTTTGCCAATGGGGAGATCATCATGACAATTCTTCAATTACAGGCCACATGACCTGTGGATACACGTTACGTGTCTTTAATGCCGTGGTTTCCATTGCCTTCTGCATCCTCATGTCGTTGATCATTGCTGATTCTTCCGCCTTTAAGGGCAATTTCCCACTCCTAGGACAAGAGAGTGCCCTGAACCTCTATCCGCTCCTCCGCCCTCTTTGACAAGGCCGTTGGCAGAATGAGGCTGACTTCTTATGCCGGAAGTCTTCGGCCGCCAATGCTGATTATTTATCAAAATTTAGGCAGTGGCGGGGATCGAAGCCGGGACCGAAGACGTTTTGATTATGAAGCAAAGACGCTACCCCTTTTTTTTTTCTTTTACTCATTTTGTTCGATATAGTTCGTTGCGTTTGGTCGGGGCGGACGTTACAAGACATCCGTTCAAATTGATCGTTGGTTCCTTGACTCAGTTTTTTTTTTTTTTATTACAGAGACCGCACACACTGAGCTACCGTGCCGGCACCCCTAGACCACGGGTACCTTTTGGTGTCTTACACGCATCCTATTATTCCGTCGCTCCTTCTGTCTTGTGTTTCCCACATATTTCTTTTCGCGCCGGATTTGTAGTGAAAATCTTAATGGCTTTTTTATCAGTCGACTTAATTTTCAGCACTCTTCCATAACATCACATTGCAGACACTTTGTGTCTCGTTCATGCTGTCTAACTCAATGCAATCAATATTGCGCTTCTGAGAAATTTCTATCTCAAAGTTTATGTTCGTTACTGGTAGACCTCCTTTGAAGGCTAATCTCTTTTCGTGTGCAGGATTCTCGTAATGTCCACCTTGCTTCGTCCGTCAGGCATCATTTTTCTCTCAAGGTAGCAGGACTCCTTGTCTGCCTTATCTTCAATGTTGATGTTATGCTTGTCACTGTTCTCATTGTTGCCGTTCCTCAAATTAGTGTTATTTAATCCCAACTCATTTTGTCATAGTATATTCAGAGCTTAGTTCACTGCTCGCTCGGCTTAAGAGGTCCCGTAATTTTTCAGCCTCACAGACGATAATGTCCTTAAGTAATCTAATTGTTGATATCTTGTTACCCTGAAATTCAATATCACTTCTATAACTTTCTTCTGTATTATTAATTCCTTCTTCCATATGCGTTATGAACAAGAGTATGTCTTCTGGTCTTCATTTTTACTTTTACTTAGTTTCAACAACCTTCTGTAGAGCCACTTCTCATATGCACAGATTCGCTTCTGTCTGGTTTCTCCACTGTCCATGATTCACTACCATCCAATTCTGCGCTTCAAACATACAATCTCAGAAATTTCCTCCTCAAAGTAAGACCTATATTTGATACAAGTAGACCCTCTTGGCCAAGAACGCCGTTTTGCCTGTGCTATTCTACTTTTTATGTCCTCCTTGCTTCGTCCGTCATCGGTTATTATGTTTCAAAGATAAGAGAATTCTTTAACTTCATCTGTAAACACAACTACAATAAAATTTCAAAAGGACAAGTAAGGAATTTTAATTTTAAGACGGCTGAATGCCCATGATAGACAAACACAGCTACAATAAATTTTCAAAAGTCAGAAGGTCCAAAGCTTTATCGAAAATATTTTAAAAGAGGCTGGCCCAAACAATGCAAGACTTGACAAGTAAGGAACTTTCAATTTTAAAGTGGCTAAATGCCCATTACTTCAAACACAAATAAAGGCATACAAATTCAAACCATCGGCTATGAGCCATTAAAATACACAGTCAAACACCAATAAGAAAAGGCAGTAAAGCCAGTAGCCGCCCACAACCAAGTATGCTTAAGCTGTCAAAACTACACACACGTGTTGGACAGCGACAACACGGTAGGAAAGGACACTGACCTGAATTTTACGTCCGCAGATCGTGGTCGTGCGGTAGCGTTCTCGCTTCCCACGCTCGGGTTCCCGGGTTCGATTCCCGGCGGGGTCAGGGATTTTCTCTGCCTCGTGATGACTGGGTGTTGTGTGATGTCCTTAGGTTAGTTAGGTTTAAGTAGTTCTAAGTTCTAGGGGACTGATGACCATAGATGTTAAGTCCCATAGTGCTCAGAGCCATTTTACATCAGCGGCCAGGGCAGGTAACTGGAACGCTAACGGTCACAAGGCAGAAAATTCCGCTGGTGCACTTGGACATCAAATAACCAAAATACAATTAAACTCCACCGGATGGTGGACAAACTTTAGCCAACTCGAACACTCACTGTTGCTCACAGGAGTACCCCCAACAGCCAATCATGGAACCCAACTTCATAATGTGAACAGCCTGGCTTCGGTAATTAAATCACCACTCAACTTTGATGTCCTGGGTCGGTGAGCCATGAACCCCGTAGCAATCGGAACAGCTCCCACACACTCCGACACTGCATAGAGACCGCCACCTCGGGCCCGGCCCACTGCGCCACGCAGAGATTTCCTGGCTGATCCACACCAACCGACTGCCACACATCAGCACGGATACTGCACTAAAATAGCTTGGTAGTCGACATCACAAGCTATACACAGTTTCACGAACACTTTCACGAAGGACTAGACAATACTAACAGAAGCGACTGTGCAATAACAAGGACGAATCACAAGTCGGCACACGCATGCAACCGATAAGCGATCGCCGGCCAACGTACACGCCGTCCGACAAGACGACAGCCTGACGGCCAACCAATGTGGTTCGCATTCAAGTGATGTGTATCAGCAACTGTCGGGTGAGTCATAGCTGTCCGGACCTCACTCAGCCGCGCCTCGACTGAGCTTCTGCACTGTCCTAAGTCAAACACTGCCAGGTCCGAACTGCACTGCTGGCGCCTCCCAACTCACTGGCAGATCCAAACTAACTCCGAACACACGACAACCGGGAAGTAACAGCAGTCAGCAAAGATAATACGCCAGGGCTTATATCGATAAGCGCCACTGCTGCCCCTCACAGGCGGGCAAGGTGGCAACTCGGTGACACCAGTAATTGAAATTAACATAACAAGGTGATAGTACAGTAAAAACCGGATGCCAAATGAGATGTGACACGAGCACGAGCCACGAACGGCTCATGCTACTTCTTATAACTTTTGTCTTTTTCAGTTTACTCTCAGTCCATATTCTGTACTCTTTATAATCTGTTCTGTTCAACAGGTCCTCTAATTCTTCTTCACTTTCACTAAGAGCAGCAATGTCGTCAGCGAACACTATCACTGATATCCTTTCACCCTCAGTTTTGATCCTACTCTTGAGTCTTTCTTTTATTTCCGTCACAACTTCTTCAGTGTATAGATAGAACAGAAGGGGCGAAAGGCTACATCTCTCTCTTATGTAACCGACCAAATTCCATGGTCTTCAAATCTTATTGCGCCCTTGTACTGCTTGTTATATCCCATATTGCCCATCTTTCGCTATGGCTTACCCCTATTTTCCTCGGAATTGCCCAGATCTAACGGTCTTTACAGGTAGACAAATACTGCGAACTTTTTTTCCTGTAAGGCTTGCTGCCATTATCAAGTGTAACGTCAGACTCATCCCTCTTATATCTTATCTTTGTGAAAGTCATACTGATCGCCATTCGTCATTTAATAGAACTCTAATTTTCTTTTCTGTTGTTTTGTATTTTAATCCGGTCAGCAACTTTGATATGTGAGCCGTTAAGCTGTTTGTCGCAGAGGTTCTTTGCTCATTCTATGGAGTGAAAGATGCGTCTGTAGGAAGTAAAACGCGGGCTCGCGTAAATAAGGAAAAGCGTAAGACATACCATGTAAAAAATTGTACCGATCAAGTTCGACTAAAAATAATTGGGAAAATAAAGATATTAATCAACAAGGTATATGAAAAACAGTTACTACGTATATTAACGAAGCTTAGCACTTTACCAACTGAAGAAAGAGTAGATTCAACAAGTTTTGCGAAAGACCATAATTGAACAGATTATTAGTGTTACAATAACACACTGCTGAAGAGAAGTGGCAAATAATGGATGAAACTTCCAGACAATGAAAAGAAGGTTGAGACAAGGAAATATGAACGTATTACAGTAAAAGCACTGAGTTGTTGCGACGATACTACCACATTTCTATGTACATACCGGAAAAGCGAGATACTTACAGTGGCGGAAGTGTAGCTTTAGAGCTTACTTGTAGCTAATTTCCTCTGCAGATAACTTCTACCGAGCGCATAACTGTGTAACATTTGACGCTAGACTGACAGATTCTACCATATACATTGCTGCGCTGGGTAAAATTCGGAGTCCGTTCAGATAAGCGAAAAGTGCACATGTACTTCAATACGAACAAAATCTGATTTCATGGAAGACAAGAAGGTTGAAGAATTCATTAGGGAGACTAGCAACTTGAAATGAAAATCATAGGTGTTGGGACTATTCGTACATTTGTCTCCATTGATACAGGAAAATCACGTAAAGCTGCGATACCGGTCCAAGATATGAAGCCTCAGCCCCGCCAATAAGCGCCCAGCGCCCCTTTGAACTGTAAAGTAGATCTTGGCAACTGATTATGATGCAAGTTTCCCTATACTGAAAGAAACATTTCTTTTAAAGGAATCAAGAGATGACTGAAGAAAGTAAATACAGGATGAAGCAGAATGTTGTTGTTGTTGTTGTTGTGGTCTTCAGTCCTGAGACTGGTTTGATGCAGCTCTCCATGCTACTCTATCCTGTGCAAGCTTCTTCATCTCCCAGTACCTACTGCAACCTACATCCTTCTGAATCTGCTTAGTGTATTCATCCCTTGGTCTCCCTATACGATTTTTACCCTCCACGCTGCCCTCCAATGCTAAATTTGTGATCCCTTGATGCCTCAGAACATGTCCTACCAACCGATCCCTTCTTCTAGTCAAGTTGTGCCACAAACTTCTCTTCTCCCCAATCCTATTCAATACCTCCTCATTAGTTACGTGATCTACCCACCTTATCTTCAGCATTCTTCTGTAGCACCACATTTCGAAAACTTCTATTCTGTTCGTGTCCAAACTGGTTATCGTCCATGTTTCACTTCCATACATGGCTACACTCCATACAAATACTTTCAGAAACGACTTCCTCACTTAAATCTATACTCGATGTTAACAAATTTCTCTTGTTCAGAAACGATTTCCTTACCATTGCCAGTCTACATTTTATATCCTCTCTACTTCGACCATCATCAATTACTTTACTCCCCAAATAGCAAAACTCCTTTACTACTTTAAGTGTCTCATTTCCTAATCTAATCCCCTCAGCATCACCCGATTTAATTTGACTACATTCCATTATCCTCGTTTTGCTTTTGTTGATGTTCATCTTACCACCGATAAACATTCAGAAGTTATTCAGAGATACCTTCTGAGTATTTTGGTATAGGAGACCAACGGTCTCCATCGGCAGGTTAAAAAGTAGTAATACAATTATGATTTATTGTTACCCCTTTTTCATGTGGAAATACATTCACAACAGGGACGAAGTCCGTAATACGCAGTAACCAAAATGCGCTACACACAACACAGCATAACCCCCCCCCCCCCAGCACAGTTCATTAATTTTGTTCCAGGTTTCATCTCGGGGTCTGCGGTCTTGCGTTATCGTGTTGCAGAATAACGTGTTCTCTGCTGACAGTCGCTAAGCACTTTTCAAGTAAAGACCGATCCAGTTGTTCACATTAAAGGTCTACATTCACACTATGGCCAGGTTTCAGTTCTTCAAGATGATCGACCACACGGGTATTCCTCCAAACAAACAAAAGCGCCTTTTAGAGGTATAAATCTGGCTCAACTGTAATTCGTTTCGATCCATTCGGACAAAGCCATTGCCTTTTACGTTCTGAATTGATCGTAAAGGATCCGTCTTTCATCTCCAGTGAATCCCTAGAGATCAAGCGATCAAAAAATGCTTCTGTACTGTGCACTGAAGCAATAAGTTGTATGTGGTGGATCGATTAGGTTTGCCGGCCGGAGTGGCCGAGCGGTTCTGGACGCTACAGTATGGAACCGCGCGACCGCTAAGGTCGCAGGTTCGAATCCTGCCTCGAACATAGACGTGTGTGATGTCTTTAGGTTAGTTAGGTGTAAGTAGTTCTAAGTTCTAGGGGACTGATGACTTCAGAAGTTAAGTCCCATAGTGCTAAGAGCCGTTTGAACCATTTTTTTCGGTTAGGTTTGTTAGTCTTTACCAATCTGCTGCAAATTTTCTTGGATGGAAGATCAAAGTTGATTATGAGAGTTTATCAGTTCCTCCATTGTCTGACATGGATTTGCTGCCATTTCCGCCCTTAATTCATAGTCTATATTCGTTGGTCGTCCTGAACTATATGGATAGGAATGATCAAAATTACCATATCTGCAGAAAACCACCACTGGAATTTATGTACCTCTAAGGCACTTGGATAGACATCTCAAATATTTTTCGTGGCTACTGTTGCGTTACTACCCTTGTAAAACTCGAAAAGCATTTACTTATGCTGGTATTTGGCTGGCCACTTCACCGTAAATTTAAAACTAAAATAAAATAATTGCGAGTGCTCGTTGAAAGGTAATACTTCCGAATTTTTTAATGCGAAACTCTTAAAGCTTTTTCAATAAAGGGAAGTAATTGTCATTCTACACCTTTATTCTTCAAGTCTACATATCTGCAGCATTATGCCACTAGAGGGCTCCGAATTGTAACGAGTAACTTGGCGGTGTGTAGAAACACTATGTCGGTGCATGAGAAATAGCGGGCTGTAATGGGATTTTGAAGTCGAATAGTTCGTCCACGCATGGAGCACGCTCTCCTTCAGAAAGGCAGTGGCAGACGTCACACGAGTGCTGCGACATTTGCCTCAGTTCGACTCCTCGGGTTCACTGTCATCGATCATTCTCTCCTTACAGTCCCCACTTGGCGTCAGGCGACTTTCATCCGTTTCCATAACTTGTAGAACACCTTCGAGGACTTGAGTTTGATAATGAGAAGCGGCGCATGCAGAGGTTAGGTGGTGGCTTCGTCAACAGTATCAAACGTTCTACAGTAACGGTATCAACAAACAGGTCTCTCGGGGGAGACAGGTGTTCGTCGCCAAGATGACTATGTTGGGAAATAAATACAAAGCGTAAAGGTGTAGAAGTTTAATGATTTTTTTTAAGTAGAAAAGCTTCAAGAGCTTTCGCATAAAAAATTCGGAGGTATCACATTTCAGCACGCCCTCGTGTTTACGAGTAAACAAGTCAGTCTAACCTTAAAATATCTTCGGCACAACTTCGAAGAATACAATGAGGTGATACATAGCAAACAAATATCAACATGTACAGACACGCTAAGATTATCAGAGCAGCGGATGTGTTAGGCAAGTCCCCCTAATACATCCGCTGCTGTGATAATCTTAGCAACCAGGTCCGTTTGAGCTTCGAGTGGAGTCTCGTAAATTAGTTTCTCCACATGCCCCCAGAATACTTCAGCACCGTCGTGTACTACTTTCTGTGCAATGCATGTATAAAGGTTCAAAAATGGTTCAAATGGCTCTGAGCACTATGGGACTCAACTGCTGTGGTCATCAGTCCCCTAGAACTTAGAACTACTTAAACCTAACTAACCTAAGGACATCACACACATCCATGCCCGAGGCAGGATTCGAACCTGCGACCGTAGCAGTCGCACGGTTCCGGACTGCGCGCCTAGAACCGCGAGACCACCGCGGCCGGCTATGTATAAAGGTACCTGAGAAAAAAAAACGAACGAAATAAAACAACTCTGTCGGAAGCCCCGGAGACTGTATGTCCCTTACATCAAATTACTCGGGAGGTACCCCTGAATATACTCTGAAAGTTTATCGGTGGAATTATGGTTCATTCAGTATAAGCAAATCAAGCCGTTCTTTGCAATTCCCCCTTAGTAACCTCTTCTGGGTGTCCAAGAAAAATATTGGTTTAATTTGAAGGTGAACTGACTCGAATATAAAGATTCCGCTAATCACTCTAAGACAAACACACAGTGATCAAATGAATATTGTTTTAGGTTAAATTCAGGGTAAGTTATTTAACGATAAAATGAATAAATTAGTGAGACACTAAGCCTCAAGCCAAATTATAGAAGGGAGATACAAGAACAGTGAGGGAGAGATATATAGATAGATAGATAGAGAGAGAGAGAGAGAGAGAGAGAGAGTGAGAGAGAGACCCTTGAAGCTTTCCTTAATCTGATTCTTGTTGTTGATAAGACTACGATATCCTGGCGTAAATTTCTGTTTCCTGTTTTTATTTCAACCTCATGGAGGAAAATATTGCTGCGTTTTAGAATCAACTTAGCTGAACTCCTATATCCGGTGTCCACCTCCTCAACGTTAGTATATTAACAACTAAGTGGAGTGCCTACCGAACGTTGAATACTGAGACTCGAATATGCACCGTGTCGAATGTGTGAAGTGATGTTACGACGTCAACGTTCATATTTTGTCCGCCGTTGACGACTTCACAAATGGAACTCTTGAAACGTCAGTGAATAATCGTTCCAAGATCATGTAGTCATAATATAAGAACAGAATGAGCAGAATAGACTTCATCAGCTCCAAACAAAGGAGAACTAATGACACATTGTGCAATAACCATGACGAAGGAACTTATTCGGTAAAAAGGGTACCTTGATCGTAAACTTTGACGCTGAATTGTGTAAACAACATTCTTATGCCTAAGTCGCTTAAAATTTTGTTGACCGTTTCAGCAATACGAAACATGCAGCCCAGTCTCCAAAGCAAGGTGTAAAGATTATCTTTCGATGGAAGAATTTAAGATTTAAGCTATTTGCAGAAAATAATGAAATGGAGAACAGAAAAAAAATTGTAAAATGTACGTTTTAACTTTTAGTTAATAATTCCAACTGCCATTCTCTATTCCGTCCGACAGAAGGCTTATCACTGAGTTTCGTTCAATCCATTCCATCAGTTTTGAGATTCGGGTTGCAAAATAGTTGGGACCTTACTGTAAAAGAGTTACATTTCAGAGCTTGTTCAGAAGTATTTGCGATGTAGTCTATGAAATTAATTAATTTAGAAAGTTTTAGCAGATAGAGAGTATCCGATAAAATTCTAGTGCGTTTATAAAAGTTAATAATTCGACTAGAAAAATCAGTAAGCATAACTCTGTAGTAATGAGCTTGTATCTAGAACTGGTATCTTTCGGGGGGTCTTTTACACAGAAATTAACGCTACAAGATTTCGTAGGGAAGTTCGCCAGTACGATTCTGCAGTTTGCGTTGTAGACATATCGTAGAATCATGGAAGTTCCAGTAATTTTAACCGATTAATCCACAAAATATCTATATTTTTTAGGTGCAGTGCAATATCATGTGAGGCAAGAGGTATATCCATACACAAAATAAATTACGGTTACAAAAAAGAATAAAAGAGTAGGAATAAGGAAAGGAACTATGCATATGATTAGTGCAGACCTTAAATATTATTGCAATGTGAAGTGTAAGACTTATGATCGAAAAATCAATGCAGATATTAATTTACTGTTATGAAGTGTGTTTCATATAAAAATTTGCAAGCACTTCGTTTCCAAAAGTAGTCAATATATATCATGTTTTTCAGAAAGACTGTACAACGTTAACGGACAAGCAAATAAAGAAAGCGAAATAGAATTAGGTGCAGCATTCTCAGTTCGTCATGTACTATATTAAATAATGGGTAACATATCAAAATCAGTCAAGAGTTGCTTTCCGTATTAGAAAAATAGCACAGTCCGCGCAAATAAAACTAACAGAAACAGCTATTGCCACAAATGGAAATGGTAACAGTCACAAAAGAATGTTAGTAGACCAATAATGAATTCACTGTTATAAGTCCACTTAAAGTAGTTTGCAATATTGTCCGCTGCTTTGATAACCAAGAGAGGAGAGGTATAATTTTGGTTTAGTGAACTGAGCCTTCGGAGCTTCTAGAAAGGAGTAGTTATATATAGCCTGTGTGAAAAATTGTGCAGCCAAACCTTATTTTAGAGTTGGAGTGGTGCTGGAGCTACGAGGGAAAGAAGTTTCAACTAATCCTGATTTAATACGATATTCAAATAAAAACTTGAATCTGTTATGACAACTACTCCTCTAGAAATAGAGAAACTAGTTTTCTAATGACAATGACAGTCTAGCTCTAATCGCGGATTGGCCAATACTGTCACATGAATGATACACTGACGGAAAAAAATCCCAACATTAAAAAATAATTAATGAAGAGTAATTAAATTTTGGAAATACAATTCTCTGCTTAACATATTTAAGGGATTAACACTGCAAGATCACAACTTTATGTAAGCACGAGATAAGCCATTGCAAATCTGAAATACTGGTACATCAGTAAGAGGTGTAAGCACCAGAACGTTGAAGGCAAGCATGCAAACGTGCATGCATTGTGTTGTGCAGTTGCCGGACATCAATTTTTGGGATGAAGTTCCATGGTTGTTGCACGTGGACGGTCAATACAGAGACGGTTAATGCAGTTTGTCGATGAAGCTGGAGTTTTCGTCCGATGATGAGCCGTACCTGCACGACTGGAGACACATCTAGTGATCGAGCACGCCAAAGCAACATGCCGACACTCTGTAGATAACCTTGCGCTACAACGGCCGTATGTGGGCGAGCGTTATCCTGCCGTATGACACCACCTGCAATTCTGTCCATGAATGGCAGATGGTCCAGTCATCAGATCGAAATATAAATTTGCAGAGTTCGTGGGATAACCAAGAGAGTGCTCCTGCTATCATACGAAATCGCTCTCCCTACCTTAACGACAGGTGTAGGTTCAGTGTGGGTGTCACGCAGACAGGTTGGTTGCAGCCCTTCATCTGGCCTCCTTCTCACCAACGTACGGCTTTCACTGACACTGAGACAGATTCATCTTTCATCAGAAAATACAACAGACCTCCACACTGCCTTCCAATGCTCTCTCACTTGACACAATCGAAGTTGCAGTTGGCTGTGGTTTGGGGTCACTGGAATAGACGCTATAGTGCGTCTGGCTCGGAGCTATACTCAAAGTAGCTGGTGTGAAACGTTTTTCTAAGACTACACCGCCATTTGACTGTATATTAATGCATTTTTCTTCAGCACAATCTAGATTTTGGCCTTTACGCCGTTATGGAGTACAGTGGCGCAGAAGCAGAAATATAGATTGCACAGAAGAAATATATAGTAATATAAAATCAAGTGGCGGCACATTCTTTGAAAAAATACTTTATGACTGCCGGTCAGCATCATTGAAAACTTTTTTTTCGCTGTGTCACTGTGGTGTCAACTGGTGCTCAAATTGCTGCTGCAGATGCAGTACGAAGCACCAGAGTAACACGGCGAACACGATGATCTTCTCTCCCGATGGTGCCACTTGGCCGTCCGGAACCCGGTCTTCTTGCGACCGTACATTCCTGTGACCATCACTAATCTACAGTTTATACATTCCTGCCAGATCTTTCTGCAGTATCGCAGAATGAACATCCAGCTGCTCGTAGCCCTGTTACATAGTCTCCTTCATACTAAGCCAGGTGCTGATAATGGCGTCCTTGTCCCTTACAGGTATTCTTGACTAGCAACAACTCACCACGTCCAATCTCGCCGGTAATTAACACTCACGATGGCAGTGTTTATTTAAAGCAACCTGATTTGAATCCTGAGAGTAGCGCTTGGAGCGCCACTCACATGCGATTGGTGCGAAATTGGAATACACATAAACTTTCGGATGTAGGAACACTCCTACGAACTTTCGTTTAAATCACGCAAATTCTTCTTGCTGTTGTGGTTTCTTTCCGTCGGCTTGTAAGACATCGCCAGTGCTCTGGTGCCATGTTTGCGTTGAAATCCAGCCTGTGACCTGGAAGAACGAGATGATGAGTGATACATTGCCTTCCTTTACATGTAAGTCAAGACGATACTTCATCCAGTGGCAAGATAGATGAGTTTTATAACTGCTTATAATATATAAAGAAGTGCTAAAGAAACTGGTATTGGCATGCGTATTCAAATACAGAGATACGTAAACAGGCCGTATATGGCGCTGAGGTCGGCAACGTTTATTTACGACATCAAGTGGCTGGCACAGATGTTAGATCGGTTACTGATACTACAATGTTAGGTTACCAAATTTCACTGAGGTTGAACGTGGTGTTATAATCGGTGCACGAGCGATGGAACACAGCATCTCCGAGTTAGCGATAAAGTGGGGATTTTCCCGTACGTCCATTTCACGAGTGTACCGAGAAAATATCAAATCTCCGACATCGCTGCGGCTGAAAACGAACGTGCAAGAACGGGACCAACAACGATTGAAGAGAATCGTTCAACGTTAATCACTGTAGATTTCAATGCTGGGCCATCAACAAGTTCAACGTGCGAACCATTCAACGAAACATCATCGAAATGGGCTTTCGGAGCCGTAGGCCCACTCGTGTACCTTGATGACTGCATGACACAAAGCTTTAAGCCACTCCGCGACAGCTGACACCGACAATTGACTGCTGATGATTGGAAACATGTTGCCCTCGGACGACTCTCGTTTCAAATGGTATCGAGCGGATGGAGTTGTACGCGTATGGAAAAACCTAATGAATCCATGGACGCTGCTTGTCAGCAGGGGACTGTTAAAGCTGGTGGAGGCTCTGTAATGGTGTGGGGCGTGTGCAATTGGAGTGATATGGGACCCCTGATACGTCTAGATACGACTCTGACAGGTGACACGAACGTAAGCATTTTGTCTGGCCACCTGCATTCATTCTTGCTCATTGTGGATGCAGACTGACTTGGGCAATTCCAGCAGGACAGTGCAACACCCCAAGCATCCACAATTGCTACAGAGAGTCTCTAGGAACACTCTTCAAAGTTTAAACACTTCAGATGCCCACCAAACTTCCCGACTTGAACATTGTTGAACATATCCAGGATGCCTTTCAACGTACTGTTCAGAAGAGATCTCCACCCCCTCGTACTTTCATAGATTTATTGACAGCTCTGCAGGATTTACGGTGTCAGTTCCCTCCAGCACAATGTATGGCGACGTCGTGTTGAGGCACTTCAGCATGCTTGCGAGGGCCCTACACGTCTAATGTAAGTGGTCAGGGAATACTCATGAAAGTCGGGTTAATTGAAATTGAACATACGAACGAATGTGTGTTAGCGATATAAATAATTCATTGTTGAAGAGTGAATATTTTGAGACAAATTACAAAACTGTTTGTAAGCGGAAATCGTTTTTATGCACATGAACTGATCAACTGTAGAAAATGAATATTTCCTTAAAAAAGGAATCTGTCATAAACAGTCATATATTTAAAGTTTTGTCATTCATATATTAACATCAGCCTATTACATATTTTATATAGCAGTAGTTGCTATCAATAGGATGTTTAGTTAACAAAACAACGTTACATACTGGTGTGTTTTAACAAATCAGTTTTAAATGTTTACAATGATTGTATGTAAGGCAATTATAGCTGTCTGTCTTAAATAAGTGTGAGAGAAGAAGGCGTTTTCATAGTTGTTACACGTCCATCTTACGTAAAAATTATTATTTTCAATTTCAATTTCAGTCGCAAATGTGACCTCGTACCCGAATGCCCGGAATTTCAAAGTAAGTCTATTTGGCTTCGTTCCTTTAAGGTTGTCAGCCCTGGAATTACCTGCAGCTGCTTGAAGTGAGACATTAAATACACAACAGACTTTTTTAGTTCATAACGGAAGAAACACTGAGAAACACTGAGAAAAAACCAGACTCGTTTATAGGATTTGTCGAAATGGAAAACGAGTTCAGCAATATAAAATGGTGCAACATGTTCAAAATCCTATGAGAAACAGGGATAAATCTATGGGGAAACAAGGGTAATATGTAGATAAAAGAAGGACCAATAAGAGAGGTAGGAAAAGAACGCAGCGCTCGGATTAAAAAGTGTGTAAGACAGGGATTGAGTCTTTCGCCACTACTGTTCAATCTATACGACGAAGAAGCAATGACGGAAATTAAATACTTTCTCCAATTCAAAGTGAAAAGATATCATTGTTAAGATTTGCTGATGAAATTGCTATCCTGAGTGAAAGTGAAGAAAAATTACTGGATTTACCGAACAGAATAAACAGTCTATTAAGTACAGAATATGGATTAACTGGAAATCCAAGACGAAAGTACTGAGAAGTAGCTGAAATGAGGATAGCGATATACCTAACATCAGGACTGGTGGTCACTAAGCAGATGAAGTTAAGGATTTCTGCCACACAGACAGCAAAATAATTCATGTCGCACGGAGGGGTAAGGACATAAAAAGGAGGGTATCGTGGCAAAAAGATAGTTGCTGGTCAATAGAAGTCTACTAATATCAAACGTAGTTCTTAATTTGAGGAAGCAATTTCTGAGAACATACTTTTTGAGTAGAGCAATGTATGGTAGTGAAACATGGACTGTGGGAAAACTGGAAAAAGAAGAGAATCGAGGCCTTTGAGATGTGGTGCTACAGAAGAAAGTTGAAAATTAGGTAGACTGATAAGATAAGGAACGCGTAGGGTCTCCGGAGAATCAGCGAGGAAAGGAACATATGGAAAACACTAACAAGAAGAAGAGACAGTAGGATGGGGCACCTGTTAAGATGATTTCAGGAAACCTCATCTTTAAACTAACTTACGCCAAGGACAAAACACATACTTATGCTCGAGACTCGAATCTCAAACATGGGGGGGGAGGGGGGTCAATAGCCGCGCGACCCTTGGCAAGGCGCCTAAGACCACGCGGCTACCCCGCGCGGCAGAAGACTGATGACACAAAACTAAAAATCACAAAATCTGTGAAAATTAATTAAATACTTTCTCCAAGCAAATATAATTTCTATGCATTTTAGAACAATAATAATTCAGTGTTTCAAAAGCACCTTACCTTCTATTCTTTAAATATTTGATGCTGAGCATGTCATTACTTTTAGAGAAATCAGACTAAAATAAATCTGTTTGTCTAGAACTAGAATTGCTGTCATGGCCTGTTTTCTCACATGTCCATATCATATAGGACAACTGGACTCGAAATGAAAAATGTGATACATATTTTATTATGTCCTACGGACTAGGAAGTTCGTATGAGAAACATCGTCCAAAGTGCGTTGTCTGTCCTGATAAATTACTTTCCAATTGAAATGCACAGCCTTACGTGGTTGTGGGACCCGTTTTGCATGGAGTGTAATGTAAATGTCTTTCATAGCGCGATTTAATTTTCAGTCCTCATCGAACGACTTTGAAATAACGTTAAAATACGTGCTTCGAAAGCACTCGTCGATAGATTAGCCACACAGAGAAAAAAATTCAGCGCTCTAAGCATTACGACGAATTTATTGCGAATAAAGTTCGTAATTGCGGTTATCGATATTTAATCTTCTATTCTTCCTACGTCGTACAATTTTTAGCCGACGCTTAAATCAGTAGTCTCCAGAGAAAAAAGCGATGCCTCGTTATGTCGCTGAAAATTAAAGTTCCCCGATGAGTGGGGTCCGTAGATATAGAACGCCAATACTGTTATGGGATGTGTATACGAGATCCTTTCAGAAATAAATTCTGGTCTCCACCCGTATCTATTGCGCATAAAATGAAAAACAGAAAATGAACGACGGTTAGAGATTTGCATAAAAGTAATCCTCGAAATCGCAGGACAATTCAGAAATGTATATTTTTAGCTTCAAACATCTCTGAATAAGTTTGGAAATTACACAATTTTCCAAATTCTAGTTAAGGCAGAGCAGTCTGTTCCAAAATTCTGTAGCATACTGAGACAAAATGAGAAGTGCGTGCCATGTCGTTTCCAAAGTGTTATTGTTTATACCATTTTACAAGTTTAGTAATCCTCCCAGTACACAATGTAATAAATGACCAGTTATAACATGGCTGTCTTTTAGCAACCGTATATAAAATAATAAATATCCACATGTTTGGATAGTTTTCTGTGGTACGACACGTTTAATTATCAAATTACAATGAAATCCAGATCTTTATCTGCTTACAGGCGTTGATAAATATCAAGGGGAACAGTTGAAAATGTGTGCCCCGACCGGGACTCGAACCAAGGATGCCCTGTTTACATGGCAGACGATCAATCCGACATTTTTTATTTTTATTGTGGGATTCGATCCTAGGACCCTTGCCTTTATCACTGTTTTTCTTTTTCGGAAAAAAATCTCCGCCCCAGCCTGGAATCGAAACCGGGCTCCTTTGCATAGCATTCCGTCGCGCTGACCACTTTTCTTTTTAATACGTTGACCATTTTTACATAATGGTGTAACAATAACAAAAACCTAAACTGCTTCTATTAGTACAAAACAATAACGGACCATGTCCCTCTTCTTGGGCGGGTTCCTCGCTAACCCCTTTGTACCTCGCGTTGGTGCCGGGTACGTCTTTACTTATGGTAGCGGATCCTCGCCACTGTCCTGCTTTCTTGCTCTGAATACTGATATGCAAGAATTATATTCTCCTACCCGGGGCCACTCCATAAGAAATTAGCGTAATACGATAGATATCTTGGATGTCTCATAATCTCTGAGTGATGTTCTTGTAGTAAGGCCCAAAAGTCGAGTATATTCTTACTTCCGTCTCGGAAAAGGTAAAGTACAGTCAGTTCCCGAATCCAAGTCACTGCGTTTGTCTGCGTTCGGGGATAATTGATCATATCTGGGAGAAGTAGTATCCGTGGTTCTATTGCTTTCGGCACCACCCGAAGGCGATCGTTTTTTGAACCGAACACCACACGTCCGCCGAAGGCCCGCGTATCAGGCGCTGTTCCTCTCTGTCTATAACACTGCACCGTGGACACAGTGGCTCATCCGCCATATGAATTGTATGCAACCTGGAACGAGTCACGTATTTCCCGTTTACCACCTGATACCACAGTGCGCGCGTCCCGCGTCCCCGTATCTAGTTGTGGGTGGTGCATTGTACGCCATACCACTGACCGTGTAACTGATGGTTGTCGGCGCTCTACGGCATTATTTGGCCGTCGTCGAGTCAAGATGCGATATATAATATGTGCTGTTACTGTCCTGGTAGTCAGTAGTTCCATGTGTACATAACTGTGTTCCACAAAAAAGGTTCACATATGGGCAAGCGATGGTGAGATGTGAGCCACCACTACCTGTGCCAATCGAGAAGGTGGAGCTAGTTCGGCTAACAAGGTGCCCGTCGGACTGGTCCGGTGTCGTGTCCACATCTTTATCATTGTGCTTACGTAAATAGCCACTGCTCGGTCACGTACGTGGACTAGTCCCACACCTCCACGACTACTAGGAAGGATGAGGGTTTCATATCCGACCTTAAAAAGGAGACCTGTACTCACAAAATATCCTAATGCCGCCATGATTCGGCGCGCCAACACCACCAGCATAGAAAGAACTTGTGCAAGGTGTGGGATGCGAGAAGCTAGGTAGGTGATGGCAAATGTGACCCGTTGTACCATATCAAGAGAACTTAACCTGTAACTTCGGACACCCGCACGAATTGTTTGGAGAAGAAGTCTGTAGCTGAGTGCCACTCTGCGTCGAACGTCTGCAGCGAAGATAATTCGTAGGCATTTCATCTTGTTTATCGGCTGTAATGCTGCTACATTTCCAGTCGGGACTCCTCTCCCGATGTTAATCGCTCCCGACTTTACCATGTTCATACGACTTTCCGTAGCCACGTGATACAAATTATCCAATGCAAGGCCGCTCTTGCCTCGTCGCTCGATCGTGCTAAGAACACTCGGTCATCGGCGTATGTTCTGCATATGAACTTGTTGTGCCTTATCGTCATTCCATGGAGTCGATTCCGTAGCCCGCAGAGCAGCGGCTCGACGGCGGTGGCATACAATATCATCAACAGCGGGTACCCTTGTCTGATCGATCATGATATGGTGATGGGCCCCACCATGCGTCCATTGATGAACACTCTGGATGAGGCGCCGTGGAGTAGTCTCATAACGACAGTGACAAAACTTTCAGGAAACTTCATTTCCGTCATCACTTCCATGAGATAGGCGTGGCTCACCCTGTCAAAGGCGCGATCGAAGTCAATCGATACCAGTGCGCCCCGGAGACGACATGTTGTTGCCAGTGCGATAACATCGCGGTAGTCGCTGAGTACCGTTTGTATATTGCTATCCCCTCTTGGTTGGGTTTGGTAGAGTGATATCTCTTGGCGCAGTACGTATTTAAAGAGTGCTGCAAGTATCCTGGTGTTGATCTTGTTGTCGCAATTAAGAAAGTCAGTGGCCGGTAGGCCTCTATCCCTATGCCGCCAGATGGTTTGTGGATAGGGACGATCATTCGGTGCTCAGGGACGAAAGCAGCTGTCGGCACAACCGTAGGATCAGTTTCCATACCTTCTACCGATCCTTTCCGGTCGGTTAACGCCGTCGTCGGCGTCGGAGTTGCAGAAGTGTACGTCGTTTCGTCACAAGTGGCGGTCTCTGCTGGAATCTGTTGCCGTGAACTGTCCGGGTGTTGGAGCTGGTCATTCTTCTGGATGGGATCTGTTCGAAACGCGTCCGCATACTTTAGTGTCAGCGGCGTCAATGTGGACGTAGGCACGGGTTCGCCAATTGGAACTTGCAGAATACTCCGCTGCATACATTCGGAACGGACGTGGTCCTCTTTCCCGCATTCAGAGTATGTTTGTGGTTGTCCATCGTAGATGACTATTGCTCTGCATCCACCGATGAACAAGTATGAGGGTACACGTTGTGTCAGTTCTATTCTGATTTGATGCACCGCACTGAGAACGGGGTAGGTCGTGAAGTTGGACCATTTTTCCTCTAGGTGGCTAAGCACTCTTCGATATGGGTGTAAGGCGTCTATCACCAAGTCAGACGGAACCTCGAAGGGAAGTTCGAAAATACGAATGCATCGTAAGCCCCGTCCTGGGTGATCAATAGTTACGTCTCCAACATGTCAATCAGAGTAACGAAATTCGAATCCATGTTTAGTATCTCGAATGATTCTGTCACACACTGCATCGTTAATCAGTTTGACGTAAGCGACACTGCTCGCTGTGGAGAGGTG
The DNA here is from genome assembly GCF_023898315.1 of Schistocerca nitens. Taxonomy (NCBI): domain Eukaryota; kingdom Metazoa; phylum Arthropoda; class Insecta; order Orthoptera; family Acrididae; genus Schistocerca; species Schistocerca nitens. The sequence goes on from NC_064618.1 coordinate 589,029,459, forward strand.
TATTCCAATAGTAGTCAAGTTTAGCTTCGTCTCGTAGGAACCTTTCAATTTCATAGGCTTTCGGTCCCGCATATTCATTCGAAAAATTAATCTTGATAGTCGACTTTCGGTATGCATGTGCCATTCTATATCGAGTCTTCTAAACGTGCGAGTACGACGAGCAGGTAAACAACTGCGCGTGCCCGAACTTACACGGCAAGGACGTAAACAGAGCGACTGCAGGGACTGATCTCTGGCACTCTTCTAGTGAGACCCACACTTTCAACCTACTGTCCACACACTACATTTGTAGTGCCCCTGCCCACTATACTCATTACTCGCGGCAGTCAATCCACCGATTCACGGAAGAGTTCGGGTAATGCGAGTGCATCAGCACTGAAGATCATTCGCCGGTAAGCCTTAGCTATATGAAGATGGTATCTGTGAATTGTAATTTCATTCTTCGAGAGCTGCAAGGTCATCTTCACATATACGTTTAGTTATCAGTTGAAATCAATGATTTCAAAAACGATATAGCGGGCAAATGCTCTTGCATGTTGTAAGAAACTTAAGCTCGAATAAAATTTTCCGTTCGCTATTTTTTGGATTTTAGCAACTGCAAAATGTCAGCCAAACTGAAATTACTCGTATTAGACTCTATGCATAACATGAAACGTCCTGAGTGATTCACTAACTCATCATCACTCAGCCCAAACCGTTGCGGATAGAAATCTGAACTTTAGAAATGCTGTTGATCTTATGCTATAGAAATCGTTTAAGAAGGGATTTTTCGAAATTCCATCCCTAGAAAGGTGAAAAAGAGGATCACATGTTTTTGAAAATATGTCGCTACTAAGGCAGTATTGAAGCTAGAACTACGAAAATTGGTGTTTGGTTTCTCGGCCAGAAATAAAAAAAAATCAGTCTTTCAGCATCTTAGGAAATTCAACCCGTAAGGCAGTGAAATAGTGCGCGGATTTTTTTTTAAAGATAAATCAAAGCATTTTTAAACTACTTCTATGAGTATTGATATTTGACAACTCAGTTACAAATAAAAAAAATTACATGTGCTTTTAGAATGTTAAACTGATAAGGGGTTAAAGTAGGGGCTGAATGTTTTTACGAAAATATTTCATTATGGAAGTATTTTTGATATATGAAAATTTGTATTTTGCTTTCCAGTTATAAATATAAAATTAGGGTTTCAGTGTTTTTGGAAATTAAAGTGTGAAATAAGGTGAAAGTTGTTATGAAAGTATTTGTTGCCTTGGACAGAAATAAGAAACTATGTGTCACTGGATGGAAGTTTCTATGGAAATATCACCACAAGAACTCAGCAGGCAGGATTAACAAAAACCTCTGACTCCAGGTACCAGAATCACTATTTGGTCAGGATTACATTCTGAAAAGACTGTGGTTCTGTTGCCTTAATCAGACCGCACAGAGTACTGGAGTGAAGTAGCATGCGCTAAGGTAGTAGTTGATAAATGAATTCAGTAGAATGCTGTTAACATGAGCAGAAAGAGTCTGCATTTCTTAAAAGGGTGGAGGATAAAGTTCATAGATTATCACCAGAACGTAAAATATATGTCACAACTGTCGGGAGACATTTGGAATAGTGAAATGATAATCAGAACGATTAAACTTCATCTATCGACAAAAAACAGAAATAACGTGTTAAGATTGTGTACACATACACACGCGCGCGCACACACACACTTACGTTGTTCGGTTGAAAATATACAGAAAAATGGAAAAAGCAATGGAAAGAAATAAAAGACTACAGCTTACAGCTGTGGCTGACTGATCGCTAAACAAAAGGATGAACCAGACACTGCAACACACTAAGACCTTGAGCCTGAAAGCTGAGTCTGGAGTCCAGATAAAATTCAGAGCAGGTCCCCACCTAAATTCGCTTCTGCCTTCTGAAATGAAGTGTCGTGTGGCTACGGCTTCCCGTCGAGTAGACCGGTCGCCTAGTGCAAGTCTTTTAGCTGACGCCACTTCGGCGACTTGCGCGTCGATAGGGATGAGACGTTGATGATGAAGACAATGGCGTACAATAATTATCACATCACAAGCATGACAGCCTGTGAAATTCTCTCAATGGAGAAGAAAGACACGTCTTAGAGGACAAGTTTCCAATTCGGAGAGATCCAGATCACTTCATCCCGCCTGAGTGACCGACATGAGGTACGCCACGGCAGGATAGTTTGCTTGACAAATATCAGCCACTCCGTTCCCACACCCCACAATGTCATGCATCTCTGATTAAACGGTGGAAAGGCAGCCTGCAGGGCAATCGCACATTGTGTCAGGTCATGTTCTCTGCAGGCCTCCTCGACAGCTCTATCTCTATGTTCATTACCAAAATGGTTCAAATGGCTCTGAGCACTATGGGACTCAACTGCTGTGGTCATAAGTCCCCTAGAACTTAGAACTACTTAAACCTAACTAACCTAAGGACAGCACACAACACCCAGCCATCACGAGGCAGAGAAAATCCCTGACCCCGCCGGGAATCGAACCCGGGAACCCGGGCGTGGGAAGCGAGAACGCTACCGCACGACCACGAGATGCGGGCTGTTCATTACCCCAATTTCCCATGTGCCCTGTTGTCCACCAGAATGTTACCTACTTTCTCTGCCATTGAAAGAAGTGCGGTTCCTTATGTATCAGTTGGGCCACCAAATCTGCTGGGTACGTGTGCTCGATGATTTTCTGCCACTATCGAAGGCCATGAGGAGATGGATACAGCGGTTCCCCTCAGATCAACAATATTTGGCTGGATTGCCGTTCAGGTACGCTGCACTCTGTTGCTTTTTGCCATCTTCGCCTTTGCCTTTACGATGGTGGGGACAGGAGTGTGGTGGCGTGAAGTCCTTGATCGCCAGACTTTCTGCCAAATGTGCTGGATTCAGCTCCAAACGTCTCCGCAGTGTGCCCTGAAGTGAGGGCGTGCAACACCATTAACGGTGATCTGTCCGTCGGATGGGGACGTTTGGCTTGGCGGACGCCTTGGTGCTCTTCGAGACGAGCAAGCTGTGTGCTGGCGCATGGTTTCATACTCTCCTTTCTCTCATCATCTCCAATACGAACATCATGCTGCACTACTCACACACTTATCACAGTCATCTACACGTAACAGCTCTCATATTTCACGAAAAAAAGGTGTCTACAGTCCCAAAGGGTAGGTAAAACCATTCCAATTAGACAGCTGAAACTTTACTTCCGTGTCTTCCAGCCATTAATACCATACGAGTTTACATTGTAAGGCACCGAAAGAATCAGAGTAGATTAGAAGCTGTTTGCCCTGTAGACGCTTCGTCTGCACGACTGCGTGGAGCTTTGTGGAAAATACTGGGCGGAGAAAAATTGTGTCACAAAATTTTTAACCCTAGATAGCTTATGCCAGTAGGAACAAAAAAAAAAAAAAATCAAATGGCTCTGAGCACTATGGGACTTAACATGTGAGCTCATGAGTCCCCTACAACTTAGAACTACTTAAAACTAAGTAACCTAAGGACATCACACACATCCATACGGTTCCAGACTGAAGCGCCTAGAACAACTCGGCCACAGCGGCCGGCTCAGTAGGAACCAAAACTACTAATTTTGTGTATGTCGATTATATTTAAACTACGAAAACTTGGCGCCACACGCTCCGATTGGCCGTGGGATTGCCCTGTTCCCGTTCGTCAGTTGACGGGCAGCTCTATAATTGTCGGTTCATACATTCAAACGTCCCTCGCCCTGTCATTGACCAAACGTGATACACACACGTGTCGAACTGGTCCTGCTGTTTGTCTCCGCCGGCCGCGGTGGCCCAGAGGTTCTAGGGGCTTCAGTCCGGAACCGCTCGACTGATACGGTCGCACGTTCTAATCCTACCTCAGGCATGGATGTGGGTGATGTCTTTAGGTTAGTTAGGTTTAAGTAGTTCTAAATTCTAGGGGCTGATGACCTCAGCTGTTAAGTCCCATAGTGCTCAGAGCCATTTGTACCATTTTGTTTGTCTCCACCTCACGTCAGAGGCATTCACATGCTTCGGGGCACACACGTCACCTGCGATTTAGTCATACAGTAAGTGTGGTGGCACAGTATCCTTTTCAAGAACAACGAGATAAGGTTTTTTTATGCACTAGGCGACGGTAATGCGCATGAAGCTCAACGGTTTTATGTGGAACGATACGCAGCACGATGCCACCCACACTCGCAAACGCTTACAGCAGTTCACCGGCGACTTGGCGATGCATTCTCGTTAGCGGGATATCGTGGTGAAGCTGGAAGACGTCGAACACACGGGATGCTGCATTTAATGAGTCTGTTCTCTAGCGCTTCGAGGAAGCACCTACGACAAGTACTCGAGTGGTTGGAGACGACATGGAGGTCACTCATCGGTAATTCTGGGAGTTTTTGGGGGATGAAGGTCAGCATCCATTCAGTTTCCACCCCTTCCATGACCTACTCTTGTGGCAGACTGTGAACATTCAGACTTCCCGCCATTGTGTTGTTTACCAAAGAGTGCACCTTCTATCGGGATGGACTTTACAACACTCGAAACGTTCATTACTGGGCAAAGGGAAATCCTCACGCCACGTACGCCCACGGACACCAGGAAAGATTTTCACTCAGTATTTGGGCAGGCATTTTGGGTGACCATATGATTGGGCCGGTGTCCGTCTACCTCCTCGACTTACGGGGGCAAATTATCTTCACTTTTTGCAAGGAACTCTACCCGGTCTGCTGGAAGATGTTCTCCTGGAAATATGGCTACGCATGTGGTTGCAGCACGATGGGGCGCCCGCACATAACGGTCATGCCGTTCGCGGATATTAAAATGAAATCTTCGACGGCCGGGTAATTGGCAGAGGTGCTCGTAGGACATGGCCCCCACGGTCACCAGACCTCACGCCACCGGATTTTTTCCTGTTGTGATTCTTCAAGGTTCTAGTTCATCCACCCGGACGCTGTCCACCTAGAAATGAAGACGAATGAATGGATCGCAATCTACATGTCCCCAGTCAATGCCAGGAATCCTTGAAAGAGTTCGGCAAAACATCTTTCGACGTTACCAACTTGTGTCGCGTCAGAGGGTCGCCATTTCGAGAACCCGCTTTAAGTAAACAATGTCCTAGCTACAAAAAATGCAATTTGTAAAAGACTTTCTGTACGTGAACTAACAGCTGTTGACGGGTTTATTCCCGGCACGTCTTATCATGAAACTAGAAGGGATATGTCGGGACCTCTGCGGATTCACCCCCAGAGTGGATGGCTGGCGCACTACCTCCGAGCGGGCTGGCCACCTTGATACGTCGCGATCTCCGGCAGGCAAAGCATTTGCTGTCATACGTTGTCCAGAGTATACGGCAGCAGGGCAATTCCACGGCCAATCGGAGCGCGTGGCGCCAAGTTTCTGTAGTCTAAGTATTGTGTGTTGTCGACCTATACAACATTAGTAATTTTGGTTCCTACTGGCTTCAGATATCGAGGGTTTAAATTTTGTGACACAATTTTTCTCCACCCTGTATAGTATATTCACAAGAAAGGCGAACCCCGAAGACACTGTCGGGGAATACAACTGAACAGCCAATGGAGTCTCCTTGTTTGGAGTCATCAGCGAACATAGCGTTAATACTGTGAGACCTATCCAAAATGTCAAAAACAGAGACTGAAACATAAAATGTGGAATGCATTCTTTCCGGAAGACTTCAAGTGGAAATCTTATCCAACCTTGGTGTAAAACGTTAAAACCAGCCACCAATAATCAAATATAATGAGATCGTGATTAGGTAGGCGTAAACGTTGTTCGCCTTTCTGGTTGACAGACTGTACTACTCCAGCCGTTTCGTTTTCTAATCAGAGGCTATAAACCTCAGCAGTTTCAAATTTAAGCAATTGTGTGTATGTGCGTTTTGCCGTGTTGCAGTGTCTGAGGAATAATCGCTTTAGGCGATTTATTCCTATAGGGTTACGGGTCAGTGAATCGAATTTCTGTGTTTAATTATCACTTCTGCAGTCCGTCTCCGTAGATGAGTAATCAATGCGTGTGAGTGCTATACAGTTGATCTGAGTTCGGTTCCCTGCCATGTCGGAGATTTCCTCCGCTCAGGGACTGAGTATTGTCCTCATCATCATTTCATCATCATCGACACAAAAGTCGCCCAATGTGGTGTCCACTTAAAAGACTTGAAACTCAGAGGCCGTACTTTCCCACATTGGGACTTTCGGCCATCAATACCATTTGATAAGGGTCCTCTAGTTTTCTGGGTTGGTGAGGATTTCTTCTTAAATAAGCTCTTCAAAGTCAGCTGTGTATAATTAGTCGTACAACCTTCAGGAGATCATGATGTCATCAGACTGCGGCCTACGGTCACGGAGGCACGTCGACGTCTGGTTTGGAGCTTTAACTGCAGATGAATTGACGCTGTTTATTTTATTAAGCACTAAGGCCCACAGATTGTCTTACTTCTACTAACGTTTCGTGTTTATAATTTTTTGTGGCCACAGTCTACACCCTATCATTGTGATAAACCACACTATCGAAGAAACGAATTTGTTAGTTGCCTGGTTCACTGCAAGATCCGCCAAGTTTCCTATACTAAAATTGCCTTTAACCTCCTTATCCGGTGTAGTTTCTCATTTTGTATACTCCTCATGTGGCAATGGGCGAGAATATGAGATTTGCATTTTCAGATAACCACACTTCTTTCTTGTTTTAAACACAGTGTCTTATTAGTATTCTGCTGATGCCATCTTTCTACGCTTGGAGAAAAACTTTGCCGGCCGCTGGTGGCCGAGCGGTTCTGGCGCTCCAGTCTGGAACCGCGCGACCGCTACGGTCGCAGGTTCGAATCCTGCCTCGGGCATGGATGTGTGTGTTGTCCTTAGGTTAGTTAGGTTTAAGTAGTTCTAAGTTCTAGGGGACTTATGACCTCAGCAGTTGAGTCCCATAGTGCTCAGAGCCATTTGAACCATTTTTAGAAAAACTTTCTCTTTCTTATTCATCATACGCTCCAGGTACTTTTCGATGTCGCTATTTCTCTGAGTAACAGTTTATTATGAACGTAGTTCTTAAATGGTCGAACGCCTCCTGCAGATACTATGGTTCACAGATCTGTTAGCGCGGTCTACCAATGTTTCAATCTCACCTTTTCTGCTTGGGATGATGATCTGAATTTTTGTGAAGATATCTATGCGCGTTTGTGGGCTTACTGTTGACTTTGCACCATACAAATCCTTCACGTTTTCTAAGTACTTTTATATCCACAAATGAAATCTGACACTCTTTATTCCAAAGTGAATATGTTAACATTAACATCGTTTTGAACATTTAGAAATTGTGAGAAGGTTTTCCCTCCATGAGGTCACACTACAGAACTATCATCAAGCTATTGAAACCGATACGATGGTTTCTTCTTGGCCGTCTGAAAAGTTTCTTAGCTATAGAAATTCGAAAGCAGAAAATCAACTGTAACATAAACGAAGGGTTGGGTCAGTCCTAAATAACACAAACAGCGCCGTTTCATCCCCACTGCAAACTGCATACCGCATGTCTGCGCGAATCAAAGAGGTGGAACACTATACACAGGCGACACCGCGACCAGAGCGCAGAGTGAAGCAAATTGAACAACCCTCCGCCATGTTTCTGGACGTCAAAGTAGAGGGGCACGACACGATACGTGACAGCGCGTAAGGAAATTACGAAACCTAGGATAAAATAATAAATTTACTTATCCACGTAATGTTAAACACATGGAAGCTCTTTCTGTGCCGATGCAGGACATAAATGTACAACACAACCAAAATATAATGTTTTTAAAATGTACGCACTTTAAATAGAATGTTCTCGTAGTTTTATTGCTTTTGTGAGTGCGGTTATACGTTGTACAAATGCTATGCACGATTTTGAAGTGAAATTCGGCAAGTGTTTATCTTAGAAACACGCACTCGTACGAACCCTAAATAATGAAAGGTGTGAAGTCATCCACAGGAGTACTAAGAGTAATCCGTTAAACTTCGGTTACACTACAAAGCAGTGAAATGTAAATGGCGTAAATTACAGTAAGTACCTATGAATTACAATTATGATAACTTAAATGGGAAAGAACACATAGAAAATGTCGTGGGGAAGGTGAACCAAAGACTGCGTTTTATTGGCAGGACACTTAGAATATGCTACAGATGTACTAAAGGCACTGCCTACACTACGCTTGTTCACCTTTTTTTGGAGTACTGATGCACGGTGTGGGATCATGTTTTCCGCGCGTTGTTCGAGAGTGGAATAATAGAGAATCAATGAGTACATGGCTCGGCTAAATACGTCAGGAGTCCATTATGCGCAAGAGGCGGCTACACGGGTAGTGGGGAGCTGTGAAGCGTGGAATGGGCGGATTTTTAGGTTAGAAGATCTGGAGGAAACGAAAAAAGGGGTTCAATCTCAAGGGGTGCATCTCGAACACAAGAAGAACGTAGGTCTAGGAACGGTTGATACAACAAGTGTCGTAGCTGTGTTGGCAAAGTATTAGAACTCCAAGAGCTAATAGAGAGCAGTGATGCTCAAGAGAATATTAGGCTCAATTTGACGTACGTCCTACTCAGACCGCCCTTCACTTGCATTTCCTTTTTTCCCCGAAGCAAGCAAGAGTCTTCTGCATTCCTGTTGACTATAGATGGTAGAAACGTTGCTTAATCTGTATACCTTACCTCTCACTTCTTCATATCTGTCCTCCGTTATTCTATTCTGAAAGTGACTGTAACTGTTAAGTGTTTTTAGAGAATGTCTCTTATCATGTCATCGAAATGTTTGAAATTCTTTGAGAAATTACATACACGACTAAAAAGTACAAAATAATTGTTTGAACAAAAATTTAATTTTAATATAGCACTTCTTAAATCAGACTAAATGGTACAAATAATCTCTCATAGTCTCATACGGATTCCCAGCCCCATTAAAATCGTTCTGAAAGTTTTGAACGGTAAATTTGTATTAGCTACGAACATACATCAACCACATGAGGTACATGCAGCACGTGATCGATGCATGTGTAGTTGATCACCTGGAAACTGTCCTGAGGAGCAATGGTTACTCCACAAATTATATTAGAAGTGTAACACAGCCAAACACTCGGCGAAGTAAGGAACCAGGAAAAGAAATGTCGGGTACGGCCTTTCTGCCATACATTCCCAGAGTGACGGACAGAATCGGCCGTATATTGCACAAACATGGCGTAAAGACGATTTTCAAACCGACAAGGAAGATCAAAGAGTGTCTTAGATCGGCGAAGGAGAAAAGAGACCCACTTGCAATGTCGGGAATATACCGCATACCATGCACATGCGGAAAAGTTTATGTCGGAAAGACTAGACGATCCATTAATACCAGGATTAAAGAGCAGAAGCGGCATTGCAGGTTGGGGCAGGTGGAGAAATCGGCCGTAGCAGAGCACGCACTGAATGAGACCGACCACGTAATAAAATTCGCTGACTCGGAAGTTCTGGCTGTAGAGAAGCACTATCACATGCGCTTGTTCAGAGAAGCTGTAGAAATACAAAAACACGCGAACATTTTGAACAAGAAAGAGGAAAGCCTTAAGGTAAACGGATCCTGGCTTCCCGTACTGCAGCGAACGACCGCAAATGACCGCGGAGAAGCCCTCGGACGTTGGCGCGCCAGGTACATATAGTCTGCGCCCGCGAGCTCGGCTCCAGTTCACCACCGGCAATGGAGGGTGAAGCTTTGACAATGCCAGCCACTCGTGCTGGCGAAACGTCAGAAAAATAATTAGATGAACGTCGACCGAAGAACCCGAGACAGAAGCCAATAGGCAGTTTGTCAACAAGTGGCCACGAAAGCCTTAACAATTTTGTAATACAGATACAGAAACAATTAAGGTATTCTAGGTCATCTACAGGGAAAAAAGAAGTACCAATAAGTCGTTTTCGAACATTGTTACAAGTGACTTCTTCTCAACTCCATTCCTATCCAAAGGGGTGATGGTGTTACCTTATTCCCACATATTTTTAAACAAATAGTGAGTCACGTATATAAGAAATGTTTGCTGATATTTCTCGAGGTGTTGTGTTTCTATGTCACCATCTTTCCACCCTCACCCCTACGGGTAAAATTCTTAATATGAGTCATTACTAAGTCAGACGAAACAGTATAAATTACTTTCTCCTACCCACATACACATTCCTCAAGTAAGCAGACAGTTCTCAAAATTTTTGCCTCTATGTGTCATATACTTGTAATATTTATAACGAGAAACGTGAGAAACATGTAACAGATAATAATCAGATCAACTATTCGTGCAGCAATTACATAACGCATGTGCCTCATGTTTTTCGTTATACATCTTATAAATCTTATAAGTATTTTCATAGTTATTAAAAATTCACAGTCCCAAGCTTTCAGAACAATCTGCTTGGGGTTAGGAATTTGTATGGGGCTAGGAGAAATTATTTATAGTTTTTAGTCTAACTTGAAAAAAAGTATTATGTAGAAACCTATTTTTATGTAAATAATTATTTAGTACATTTCAGTTGTGTACGTGTGAATCTTCTCAATGGATTCTTAAACAATCTAATGACGTGTTAAGAGATAATTGCTAAATTTGAGGTTTATTTCAACACCTTTTCACCAGATCTTTCGTGATATGGAATGCTGTAGTTTTGTATGAACCTGTTAATGATGTATCAATCTGTTTGGTTCTTGTTTCCAAAAAGTATAATGGAGAAATAAGAAAAATTAATTTAACATGCGTTTGAATAATATTTTTTTATTAATACTAGTTGTAAACTTGTGGCTTCACCCTTTATGTGTAAGACCCATATGCTGCACATAACTTCTCCTCTGATCTCTCGCTCTGTACAACACAATCTCCCCTCTCTGTCTGTCAATTTCCTCCTTGCCCCTCTCTGTATACATATCACCCCTTCCCACCCTCTTTCTGTCCATCTCCTCCTACCACCTCCATCTTTCCATCTCCTCCTCCCTCCTTTCTCTACCCATATCATCTTTCTTCCTCTCACTATTCATCTCCTCCTAGTTCCTTTTCTGTCCACATGTAAACCTTCTAAAAAGCGTTCTGATACCACCAACACAGCATGTCAGTCATTCAGTACTATCTTAGGCATTACCAGACTTTTTCACTCCCACCACCTCTAACGAACAGACTGACAAGAAAGCGACTTAATATGGTATCGTCTTCTGTGCATCGTTTAAAATTTCCAATCACAATGTCATTGGGAAGTTAGTTCAACATAAATTGCTAAAATCGTACACAATGATGAAACATAAAAGAAAGCAACTTCATAAATATATACTAAAAAAAGTGACTATCATTGCATCTGTATGTACCAAGGAAAGATTCTGCCTCTAAGACACAAGCTTCCAATATGAATTCAATGCGTGTCGGATCTTCTAGCTTCAGATACGTTTTCCAAATCGTGATTTTACAGGTAAAATGATTTAGCGAAACTGCAGAAATCCTACATCAGAATAGCCAGACTTACATATCAAGCTTTCTCTGTCCTAATGTGTATGAAATTTTTTGTGTGGCAGAGTGGGATTGACCTCATGTAACGAAGTCTTAGGGCACAAATTTTTAAAATTTATAATGTCTAGGTATGAATAGTCTAGGATACAGCAGTAGTAGTGAAAGTGTCTAAACACAATGCCAATTCGTCATACAGTTTCCCAGTATTGCTGTAATTCATGTATTAATGGCTAACGTTTCACTAGTTAGTTGAAACCATTTTTATGGTCATACACATTCCATTAGACATTAATTCAAGCATAAAATTCAAGCAGCTGTCCTTTATGCCTGCTGAAAGTTGGAAACGGATAAAATGTCTGTGGCTCTATATTGTCAGTCTTGCCACATCCTAAAGAATTTGATTTTTCTTACTTTCGATGTTCTGGGGAATTCTTAACGCAGTATTACAAGAGGTTTTCAGCTGTCTAACCGAACGATGTATCATTACGTTTATGACACAGGCCTCACACCTGTGGCAATAGGTTTCAAATTTTCGTACGGCGACTTTGAGTTCAATGATGGTACATCTCCTACAGAAAGGAAACGACCGATTTCTTTCTCCATTTCCACTCCATCCGACATTATGCATCAAGGACCTCATAATGAATGGAAAATTAAATTTTAATCTTTCTTCCGTCTCTCCGTTTGCGAAACTGCGGTCCATCCTCCTGTGGATACTAAATAAATCAGCAAGCAGCAGTCCCGGACAGCAAACTGTCAGTAACGGAATTTGAGTACATTTGAAATGAAATGTGACTCCTAAATTGCGACAGTTTCAGTGATAATCACACGCGCGCAATTTAGTCGTCCAGGTGCTTCAAACAGAGCGACAAAGTAGCTGCGATGGGTGGGGCAGCAAACAGGTGGCTAAACCACGTAATTAATTTTGTGGCAGAGTTCGGCGGCCTGGAACTATCGATTTTACTGGTCACAGAGATCCGGTGCTCCACCCCCTATTCATCGGCACATCAATTTCGAATAAAGGAAGAACAAAAAAATTCAGTGTCGAAAACAGCTCACAGAGAGCAATTCGTTCCCCAGGTGCCGTTTTGTGCGCATGACAGTTCGAACGGCAATTGATATAAATAGCGGTGTCACGTCGCATATATAGAGAGAAACAGTATTCTTCTTATTCCCTGAAGGCAAGTGAAATTTTCGAATTGTATCCCTCGAGCTAGTGTCACATAAATGAATGAAGTCAAACAATTGACCACAGTCTGAGACAGACTACGGAAGTGAGTGGTTAAGGTGGTTAGTCTCAATCGAAACGCCGTCAGCTTCTGAGCTCGGCTAAGGTTGGTTACATACAAAATTTTAGGAAAGTAGCATCATTCAATCAATACGCTAGTTCACATATTCAACCCATTAGCTATAAATTCTAAGATTTTACAACAAATTAAATTAATTTAACCTAACGAACAACATAATAAGTTAATTCAACGTAAGGAGTAGTTGAACTGTAACCACAAAAGAAGATGGACCAATTCCTAAAGTAATTTATAAAAATTTGCTTAAAGGGAAAAGATATATTGGGTGTCGTAAGAACAGATAGAAAGATCACTCACAGTGCGCTCGAAACTTCAGTAGGAAACGGTGTCGAAACGGCAAGCCAATATAATGCTGAAAAAAGAATTTATTAAATCGAACTGCTATATTGGGGCAATCGATTTCTTATTTACAATGCAGCTACCAGAAATCTAAAAAAAACATTAAAAATAAAAATGTTTGATCGGAAGTGGTACAGTATGTAGAGTAAAATTAATTCTTGTTTGCACAGGAACGACAGAAAAAAAGGACGTGAAAGTCAAATCTAAGCGTTACAAATATTATTAGGTAACATTCATTATGCAGTATGAACTACAAATTGTTAGAGCTCTCCGAGATGATGGTGTTAATTTGTTGAAAAAGAGAGAAGTGGAACAGACAATCCCAAGTTTTCCTAACAAAAATCATCCGCCACACAGTAACTTAGCTGGAATTTATTGGCGCCTGGAAAGAAGGAATCAAAACTCTTCAATTTGACTATGTTAGCAAAGAGGTAATAGTGATGCAAGAATACATTGGTTCAAATGGCTGTGAGCACTATGGCACTTAACTTCTGAGGTCATCAGTCCCCTAGAACCTAAAACTACTTAAATCTAACTAACCAAAGGACATTACACACATCCACGCCCGAGGCAGGATTCGAACCTGAGACCGTAGCGGTCGCACAGTTCCAAGCTGTACCGCCTAGAACCGCTCGGCCACACTGGCCGGCAAATACATTGGTCTTGTGATCCGATTTGAAAGGCTACAGGCGACTATGAGTTTACGCCCTGACAGCAGTCACTTTGACTAGTAAGCCTTCCACTTGTCTACATGTCCCATGCGTCTGCAAATTGTTTTGCCCTTTGACAGTGGTTGTAGTTGTTAGCCAGAATTAGAGGTTATCACTTTTATCGGAATTTAAATAAACTTGAGTGTGCTGCCTTAACTATTTCATCTCTTAACTCTACCCTTTCGTCTTCTGCTGTATTGCTTTTTCATATTGTACTCAGCTATTGCCTAATACTTTCTCTGAAACTCTCAACAACCTTTCATTCTTTCGAGTTATCCAGGTCCCTTCTCCTTAATTTTCTGCCATTTCCGAATTCCTTCAATTTTAATCTATGATAGGTGGGGGCAAAAGCTGTCTTGTCCTTAAACCAGAATTTCATCCTTCCCCAATCCGGAAGGGCGTAAGTCATCATGTCCTCAGTTCTAGTCTGGTACCTCGTGGCAGTCGGGCGCTTGTACCTGGAGAAAATGTGGTAAGTCACTTCTGTACGTTTTCCATGTAAGATTTGCGTAGTTTCGATTGAGTGCTAGGTGGACGTACATCAAATTAAAAATTAGGTAAATTCGGTACCGGAACTGGTGGCTATAAGCTTCCAATATCCTCATTGATCTCCATGACTTCAGTTGTACGCGCTATCTGTAGACAGACGAAAATTAAAATGGGGTCTAATGGAGTATAAGTTAATATTCCGTACTTTTGCCCCATCGAAAAACTATTCTCGAACGTTTACCCCACAACCCGTGCTCCTACGTGTGTAGTCCCTTGAAGCGTATTCATGCATTTTTACAGATCTTTATTCCTGGTACCCCACAGCATGTGGTAAGAGTACGCAAAAATATTTTTTTTTTTTAGAAAATCTTGTATCACTTTTCTAATAATAATTGAATGGCAACGATACTTTTACGTAATGTTACCAACGCATTGCATTATGTGCTGCGTGCATAACTGATATAATATTCTTCCAAGCTTTTTTACAAGTATTTAATAAAACTAAAAGAGCATGCCTTTACGACCACCTACCCAACAGTTCATAATCAATACATTGTGGTCAGAGTTCACAACTGCACCTGGAAATACAGTTTAAAATCTGGTTCCGAAATCTCTGTCTCGCCATTATAAAACCAATCTGAACCATTTCGGTGACTGCAGGTGACTTCCACAAATACAATCTATCCCCACAATTTTTAAAACAAGTAGTAGCGGTGATTAAATTATGTTATGTGCAAAATTCTACCAGGCGGCTTCCTCTTTCACTTTTTCCTCTCAGTCCACATTCACCTGCTATTTGAGTTGTCTTATTATCATCGAATTCCAGTCCCCCACCACAGTTAAACTTTTGTCTCCCTTTAAGTACATTATTTTTTATACATATCTTCAGCCTCTTGATCATCTGTGGAGCTAGTTGGCACATGAACTTGTACTACTGTGGTATACGTGGGTTTCGTGTCCATCTTGACCACAATAATGCGATCACCATGCTGTTGATATAATCTTATCCGTGTTCGTTCTTTTAATTCATTATTAAACCTACTCCTTCATGATTTTGTATTTGTAACGCTGTATTCACCTAACCGGAAGTCCGGTTCCTCCTGCCACCAAACTTCAAAATTCCTACTATACATAACTTTAACACCTTTCCTTTTGTTTTTAAACTTTCTAAACTAACTGCCCATTTAAGGGATCCGACATTCCACGCTCCGATCCATAGAATGCCAGTTTTGTTTCTCCTGATAACGATATCTTCTTGAGTAGATTGGGGGATTATTTTATCTCCGGGTTATTTACGCCTAGAGGATCCCATCGCCCTTTAACTATACAGCAGAGCTGTATGCCCTCAGAAAAAATTACGTGCTGTAGTTTCCCGCTTGCTTTCAGCCATTCACAGTACCAACACAGCACAGCCGTTCTGGTTGATGTTGCTCGGCGAGATCAGTGAATCAGCCAGATTGTTGACCCTGCAACTAATAAAAAGGCTTCCGCTTCTCTTCAGGAACCACACGGTAGTCTGGTCTCTCAACAGATACCCCTGTTGTGATTGCACCTACGGTACAGTTACCTGAATCGCTGAGGCACGCAAGCAACCCCACCGACGTCAAGGTCCGTGGTTCTTGGGAGATTTCCCATATTTTCCGTTCTATGAATTCGATTTTCCCATAGAAAAATATATAGCTTGGACCGCCTCTAAAGAACATATAAGAACGCAAGCTAGTCAACATCTGTCCCTCTTCAGTACTATGCAAACCTACGCTTGGAAACTGCTCTAGTGTCTTAATCTACGTAAAAAACTATTACAACGATTTTTTAAGTATTCAAAAGGAAAGAGGGGAGGTTCAACGAGTCGTTAAATCTTCTGAAGAATGGAGAAACGTGAACCTCAAATGTGACAGTATGTGAATGTGTGTGTCTGTCTGTGTGTGTGTGTGTGTGTGTGTGTGTGTGTGTGTGGAAAACGTCTTCCGCGGCAGGCGAGTCGCGACGTCACGCAGCTGATAAAGCCGGCCGGAGCAGAATACTCGGAGGATTACTGCCAGCTTAGCGTCCAGGCAGACGAATGTTATCCCATTTCCGGAGACAGCTCTCTACCGGAGATACGAGCAGCACCAGGAAACGGAGGAAGGATTGAAACCACAGCGAGGGACTCTGCGGGAAAGACTTACTGTATGGGACTCGAAGTCAGATTACGCATTTGAAAACACCATTAATGTAAGGGTAATGGCTCAGCATAGGTCAGTGGGTTCGTTTACGTCCTAAGAACGTCAGAAAATTACTTATGGGAAGCACTACCATATGTGTATCCTTATCTTTGATAAAACAAGCTATGGAGTAGTAATTCAAAGTGATGCATCTAAGTGGTCTGGAAATTCTCATAAATTACGCCCATAACAAAACTGTAACAAAATATCTGAAGAAGAAAAAAAGGGACGAATGAAACAGAACACAAGAAAATGGGTGGCGGATGAGTTACGTCTGCCACGTTACTAAAATGTTGACCCTGAAGAATCCAATGAAACGTAGCTACAATTTAGTACATACACTCCTGGAAATTGAAATAAGAACACCGTGAATTCATTGTCCCAGGAAGGGGAAACTTTATTGACACACTCCTGGGGTCAGATACATCACATGATCACACTGACAGAACCACAGGCACATAGACACAGGCAACAGAGCATGCACAATGTCGGCACTAGTACAGTGTATATCCACCTTTCGCAGCAATGCAGGCTGCTATTCTCCCATAGAGACGATCGTAGAGATGATGGATGTAGTCCTGTGGAACGGCTTGCCATGCCATTTCCACCTGGCGCCTCAGTTGGACCAGCGTTCGTGCTGGACGTGCAGACCGCGTGAGACGACGCTACATCCAGTCCCAAACATGCTCAATGGGGGACAGATCCGGAGATCTTGCTGGCCAGGGTAGTTGACTTACACCTTCTAGAGCACGTTGGGTGGCACGGGATACATGCGGACGTGCATTGTCCTGTTGGAACAGCAAGTTCCCTTGCCGGTCTAGGAATGGTAGAACGATGGGTTCGATAACGGTTTGGATGTACCGTGCACTATTCAGTGTCCCCTCGACGATCACCAGTGGTGTACGGCCAGTGTAGGAGATCGCTCCCCACACCATGATGCCGGGTGTTGGCCCTGTGTGCCTCGGTCGTATGCAGTCCTGATTGTGGCGCTCACCTGCACGGCGCCAAACACGCATACGACCATCATTGGCACCAAGGCAGAAGCGACTCTCATCGCTGAAGACGACACGTCTCCATTCGTCCCTCCATTCACGCCTGTCGCGACACCACTGGAGGCGGGCTGCACGATTTTGGGGCGTGAGCGGAAGACGGCCTAACGGTGTGCGGGACCGTAGCCCAGCTTCATGGAGACGGTTGCGAATGGTCCTCGCCGATACCCCAGGAGCAACAGTGTCCCTAATTTGCTGGGAAGTGGCGGTGCGGTCCCCTACGGCACTGCGTAGGATCCTACGGTCTTGGCGTGCATCCGTGCGTCGCTGCGGTCCGGTCCCAGGTCGACGGGCACGTGCACCTTCCGCCGACCACTGGCGACAACATCGATGTACTGTGGAGACCTCACGCCCCACGTGTTGAGCAATTCGGCGGTACGTCCACCCGGCCTCCCGCATGCCCACTATACGCCCTCGCTCAAAGTCCGTCAACTGCACATGCGGTTCACGTCCACGCTGTCGCGGCATGCTACCAGTGTTAAAGACTGCGATGGAGCTCCGTATGCCACGGCAAACTGGCTGACACTGACGGCGGCGGTGCACAAATGCTGCGCAGCTAGCGCCATTCGACGGCCAACACCGCGGTTCCTGGTGTGTCCGCTGTGCCGTGCGTGTGATCATTGCTTGTACAGCCCTCTCGCAGTGTCCGGAGCAAGTATGGTGGGTCTGACACACCGGTGTCAATGTGTTCTTTTTTCCATTTCCAGGAGTGTATTTTCTGATGTTGTATAAAGGTTCTCGCCAAATTCACGTACATTTTGGTGTTTCACACATCTCCACATGCAGTACTATGTTTCTTATGCACATTTTCTGTCGAAAAGCAATATGGAAGACGTCATGATTAAAGGGTGAGGGAGCTGAATAATTGCCAAAATAGCAAGAAATACTCCTTTTTCCATTTTATTACTTCAATTTGATTAACTGAACAAAACGTGAAAGAGTTTCTTCTGCATTACAGCTTTTAATCTGCAACTTCCAACACCAAGTTTTCTTTAATGTATGTATTTCACTCTTTTTCATTATGTCTCTTCTTATCTATCTGTCTGTACAGTACCAAATTTTGCTGCTGATTTTAAACTAACATAGTGATGAGATAGGGACTTGAAAATTAAACATAGCTCAGAAATGTCCGACACTGCAATATTGACTTGCTTCCTTGTCGTTCAGCTCGGTAATGCGGGGGTAGGGGTGATGAACTATGGAGATTTTCAATGACGTGCTTACACAACAGGACTACCATTGTGCATGTGAATGCGTTTCACGTCGCACGTGAGCAGACTGACAGGACTGAGTGGAGAGAGGTGGGAAGACGAGACAGATAGTGAGAGGGTAACAGGAGATCTGTGCAACATACGTGACATACGCGTACTGTGATGAATTTGTGGGTAAAATGCTAGCATACATAAAATATTTATTTTAATAAAAATGTTTAATATCTACCGAGAATTATTTCACATGCGCAAAATTAATAAGTAGACAATAATTTTTATATAAAAATAAATTTTTGCTCTAACAAATTTTAAAATTGGATGAAAAGACATAAAATTATTTCCCCTGGGCCCACACAGGTGTCTAAAACCATACAAATTGTCACGAAAATTTGTGCTTGTACATTTTTAATACCTATGATAATACGTCATGTAAGATTTGTAACGAAAAATGTGAAAGGCATGCAATAGGTGAATTGTTCATCCATCATTAATGTATTGCCTGGACCCCACATATTTCGTTGTTAATCTTACATGCATTGTCATAGCTACTAAAAATTCACAATAAAATAATTTCAGAACGAACTGCTTGGGCTTAGGAACCTGCATGGCCTAGGAGAAATAATTTTATATTTTTAGCCCTATATATAAACTTGTTGCTCTAGAAATTTATATTTATTTAAATAATCATTTTAATTTTTCACACTAATTTCCATTGATTTGTGGCTCATTGTCTTGTATTAGTACTTGTACTCAATGTCCTTCCTACAGTTAGTATGTATGACATGTTTTATGTGTAAATGCATAGTGGCAGTTATACAATGAGTGTATACAGAAATGGGTGGTGGTAATATTCTCAAAGCTGTTCCAGTTGTTGATGATGTTGTTGTTACTGACTGTGATGGTGAGTATGATGAGGGAAGAGAGGAGTTTGTACATGATATCGTTACATAGCAAATAACCACAAACGAATGTTGGGTGACAGAAAAAATATGTTCCAATTATTTGGCGGAAGAAGGAAGTGAGAAATGACAAGAGTACAACAATGTAAGTCACCCTGGAGAAAAATGAAGTTGACTGTCAGGAAGCTAGTAAGAATCGTTAGAGGGAAATAAGAACTCGAGAAAGAAATTATTGATGTGTGGACAAATTCAATGTTCATTGAAATTACAAGCAAAGGTGTCAACATTAAGAGAGCAGGAGAAAATCTACTGTTAAAAATGACGTGTAGGAGAAATGACTACACTACAAGCCTGTTTGAGGTGGGGGACTTATGTATTAGCATGCCAGAAGAAGAAATGGAAGTCGATACAGGACCTGCAAGGGAATCAGTATTAAGAGAGTTAACAGAGGTTCGAAAGATTTGCCTGAAGTAAATCAGAAGACATAGATAGCATCTCTTCGCAGTTTCTAAAATCTCTGGAGGAAATGTAACCCAACAACTTTGTGTGTGAACCTGTGAGACTGAGGACATGCAGCTCGACTTCCAAAAAATATTAGCCACATAGTTTCGATGACAGCAAACATAGGCAAATGCGATAATTATCGCTCATTTAGCTTGGTAGTTGGTGCTTGTAAGCCACTTACAAAAATAATAAATAGAACACTGGAAAACAAGACTGATGGTCTATTAGGTGGCAGTTAGTTCGGCTTTAGGAAAATAAAAAAAAGGGGTTCCTGATGTGGCCCCTGTAATTGAATTAATCAAATTAGTGACACACTCATAGGACCTGTAGACCTAGGACAAAATTCAACAATGTAAAATTTGTAATTTCTAATTTATTTATGTGAAACCTGTAATTACATGCATAGCAGTTGGTAGTACAATACAACATTACACAATCTAATTTTACTTTATAATAGGAACTTAAGAATGTAGTACAATTTATTTGACATAATAATACTTTAGATTTTAGTTTCTACAGTAGGCTATAGAAGCACTGGTCAATGAGCCCTGATTTTAGATGTTTTTTGAATGTCACTCCAGTTATTACCTTCAGTTCATTTGGTAGTGCATTGAAGTATTGTGCTGGTAGAATATGTTCGAAATTCATACAAAAAGATGTGTAAGCTATAGGGAAAGACATGTAATATAAAATTTGTATGGGACCCAAGATGGGACAATGAGAATGAACGAATAAGATTGTAAGACAAGGATGCAGCCTTTCTTCTTACCGTAGAATCTGTACTTCTAACAAACAATGATGGGAATATAGGATAAGTTCAGAAATGGAATTAAGTCGTAATAGAATGACATCAACGATAAGATTCACTGATGGGTAGATCAATTAGGTAGGTTCTATCTCACTTTTAATTTTCTACTGAAAATCACTCATTTCCCTTGTTCTTTTCACTAGAAAGTGTAAATTCACCTCAAACCTACTAAATGCATCTCCTATAATTCACTCTTCTGGTCTACCTCACTTAGAAAGTTAATGAACATGAGTGTATATTATTTCTTTATATTGAAGATTATAGTTATTTGAAGAGTATATTAAATTAGTTTTTATATCTTTTAATTATCCAGAGAGTAGGACGTTACGAACAGAAATTCCATAATGAATAAAGTTTAAAAAATAATTTGTAATTAAGATATGTTTTTCTTCAAACAAATTATCTAAATTTTTCTGATAATTATATTAATTAATAATTTCAATACATACGTTAACTTTATCTCTAAGTTGTGTACAGTTTCAACATCAGAACTATTTGGAAGTCCTTCCATATTTTAAGAGCAAATTTCATTAGTAAAAAAAATATATATAATTATATTTTATAGCTAATGTTGTTGTTTTATTTATATAAATTAAAATTTTTAAATATCATTATTGAATTTCTTTAATCACTTTAGTTTCTTATTTCATATAAATTTTAAAGACCATGTTGTTGTTGTGGTCTTCAGTCCTGAGACTGGTTTGATTCAGCTCTCCATGCTACTGTATCCTGTGCAAGCTTCTTCATCTCCCAGTACCTATTGCAACCTACATCCTTCTGAATCTGCTTAGTGTATTCATATCTTGGTCTCCCTCTACGATTTTTACCCTCCACGCTGCCATACAGTGCTAAATTTGTGATCCCTTGATGCCTCAAAACATGTCCTACCAACTGATCCATTCTTCTAGTGAAGTTGTGCCACAAACTACTCTTCTCCCCAATCCTATTCAATACCTCCTCATTAGTTACGTGATCTACACACCTTATCTTCAGCATTCTTCTGTAACACCACATTTCGAAAGCTTCTATTCTCTTCTTGTCCAAACTAGTTATCGTCCATGTTTCACTTCCATACATGGCTACACTCCATACAAATACTTTCAGAAACGACTTCCTGACACTTAAATCTATACTCGATGTTAACAAATTTCTTTTCTTGAGAAACGCTTTCCTTGCCATTGCCGGTCTACATTTTATATCCTCTGTACTTCGACCATCATCAGTTATTTAACTCCCTAAGTAGCAAAACTCCTTTACTACTTTAAATGTCTCATTTCCTAATCTAATTCCCTTTCTTTTGTTTCCTTTACTGCTTGCTCAATATACAGATTGAATAACATCGGGGAGAGGCTACAACCCTGTCTCACTCCTTTCCCAACCACTGCTTCCCTTTCATGCCCCTCGACTCTTATAACTGCCATCTGGTTTCTGTACAAATTGTAAATAGCCTTTCGCTCCCAGTATTTTACCCCTGCCACCTTCAGAATTTGAAAGAGAGTATTCCAGTTAACAATGTCAAAAGCTTTCTCTAAGTCTACAAATGCTAGAAACGTAGGTTTGCCTTTTCTTAATCTTTCTTCTAAGATAAGTCGTAAGGTTAGTATTACCTCACATGTTCCAACATTTCTACGGAATCCAAACTGATCTTCCCCGAGGTCCGCTTCTACCAGTTTTTCCATTTGTCTGTAAAGAATTCGCGTTAGTATTTTGCAGCTATGACTTATTAAACTGATAGTTCGGTAATTTTCACCTCTGTCAACACCTGCTTTCTTTGGGATTGGAATTATTATATTCTTCTTGAAGTCTGAGTGTATTTCGCCTGTCTCATACATCTTGCTCACCAGATGGTAGAGTTTTGTCATGACTGGCTCTCCCAAGGCCATCAGTAGTTCTAATGGAATGTTGTCTACTCCCGGGGCCTTGTTTCGACTCAGATCTTTCAGTGCTCTGTCAAACTCTTCATGCAGTATCTTATCTCCCATTTCGTCTTCATCTACATCCTCTTCCATTTCCATAATATTGTCCTCAAGTACATTGCCCTTGTATAAACCCTCTATATACTCCTTCCACCTTTCTGCCTTCCCTTCTTTACTTGGAACTGGGTTGCCATCTGAGCTCTTGATATTCATACAAGTGGTTCTCTTCTCTCCAAAGGTATCTTTAATTTTCCTGTAGGCAGTTTCTATCTTACCCCTAGTGCGACAAGCCTCTACATCCTTACATTTGTCCTCTAGCCATCCCTGCTTAGCCATTTTGCACTTCCTGTCGATATCATTTTTGAGACGTTTGTATTCCTTTTTGCTTGCTTCATTTACTGCATTTTTATATTTTCTCCTTCCATCAATTAAATTCAATATTTCTTCTGTTACCCAAGTATTTCTATTAGGCCTCGTCTTTTTACCTACTTGATCGTCTGCTGCCTTCACTACTTCATTCCTCAGAGCTACCCATTGTTCTTCTACTATATTTCTTTCCCCCATTCCTGTCAATTGTTCCCTTATGCTCTCCCTGAAACTCTCTACAACCTCTGGTTCTTTCAGTTTATCCAGGTCACATCTCCTTAAATTCCCACCTTTTTGCAGTTTCTTCAGTTTCAATCTGCAGTTCATAACCAATAGATTGTGGTCAGAATCTGCCCCTGGAAATGTCTTACAATTTAAAACCTGGTTCCTAAATCTCTGTCTTACCATTATATAATCTATCTGTAACCTTTAAGTATCTCCAGGATTCTACCAGGTATACAACCTTCTCTTATGTTTCTTGCACCAAGTGTTACCTATGAATAAGTTATGCTCGGTGCAAAATTCTACAAGGCGGCTTCCTCTTTCATTTCTTCCCCCCAATCCATATTCACCTACTATGTTTCCCTCTCTCCCTTTTCCTACTGACGAATTCCAGTCACACATGATTATTAAATTTTCATCTCCCTTCACTACCCGAATAATTTCTTTTATCTCGTCATACATTTAATCTATTTCTTCATCATCTGCAGAGCTAGTTGGCATATAACCGCGTACTACTGTAGTAGGCATGGGCTTTGTGTCTATCTTGGCCACAATAATGCGTTCACTATGCTGTTTGTAGTAGCTAACCCGCACTCCTATTTTTTATTCATTATTAAAACTACTCCTGCATTACCCCTATTTGATTTTGTATTTATAACCCTGTAATCACCTGACCAAAAGTCTTGTTCCTCCTGCCACCGAACTTCACTAATTCCCACTATATCTAACTTTAACCTATCCATTTCCCTTTTTAAATTTTCTAACCTGCCTGCCCGATTAAGGGATCTGACATTCCACGCTCCGATCCATAGAACGCCAGTTTTCTTTCTTCTGATAACGACATCCTCCTGAGTAGTCCCCGCCCAGAGATCCGAATGGGGGACTATTTTACCACCGGAATATTTTACCCAAGAGGACGCCATCACCATTTAATCATAGAGTAAAGCTGCATGTCCTCGGGAAAAATTACGGCTTTAGTTTCCCCTTGCTTTCAGCCGTTCGCAGTACCAGCACAGCAAGGCCGTTTTGGTTAATGTTACAAGGCCAGATCAGTCAATCATCCAAACTGTTGACCCTGCAACTACTGAAAAGGCTGCTGCCCCTCTTCAGGAACCACATGTTTGTCTGGCCTCTCAACAGATACCCCTCCGTTGTGGTTGCACCTACGGTACGGCCATCTGTATTGCTGAGGCACGCAAGCCTCCCCACCAATGGCAAGGTCCATGGTTCATGGGGGGTTAAAGACCATGACAGCCAAAATTAAGATTTTTTGAGTTATCATACATTGATGGTTCTAAATAAAATAGTAACTTTCGCACTGTTCCAATTGGAAAACATTTTTGTATTTTTCAGTAATCCTAGTTTATTCATATTTTGTTCTTCACTCTGTTAATTAATTTATTAACTAAATTTTATTCTCTTTTATTTCTAATTCTCTTGGAATTCCTGGATTTTAGAATTCTTTCTAGGAAATTTACTTTTTAATTAAATAATTGAGTTGTTTGTACCTTTTGTTCAAATTATTAGTATAATTTATAACATCTATAAGATAATTAAAGTGTAAATGTACTATTTCTTTATATTGAGAGTCTTTAAATTCATCTAAGATATCGTTTATTATCAATTAAACTGTAGTCACATGAATAACTTTTTTAGAATAAGAATAGTAAAATTACTGTCTATGGACCTATTACTATTGTAATTAGATAATGTGCTTTTAATTTGTCAGCTGTTCCCATTTCAAAAACATTTTTTGTGTGTCTTGTCTAGAAGTACCAATATACAATAATCCAATTTCTATATTTGATTTTACATTGTTGACAAAAATCTAAGGAGTTCCTGTATGGTTGGAAAGATGGTTGAATTTTTCTTCTGATGATTTTAATTGTTCTTGAAGTGCTTTTCTCCTAATTGGATTGTTTTGAAATTAGCTATTTTTTTGTATAAAAATGTTTGGAAAGCAAATAATTGTCTTACTTGTTTACTATTTTTATTGTTCATCATCATATTGATTCTGTAAAACCTTCAACTGATAATTTTATCCAAGTTTTTGATGTAAACAAAGTTTTTTTAGAATTTAATAATTCTTTTTTAACAACTGGGTTTTTTAATATAAAACAGTTGAATAGCATTTTATTATTTCGAATTCAATATCATTTTTAATTCAGATGTTTTGTATTTCTGTTTATGACTGCAAAACATTCTTTGAAATTTAGGTTTTTTGCAGGCCTGTAAATTTTTACAGACCTGAAAGGGTTTTGTCTCATTTCCATAATTTATTTGCATCTGTATTTGTATTTCAGTGTCTGAATTTGGTTTTGATGTTCAATTTGCATAACTGATTTATTAGTACTTGAATTATAAAATTATTTTAAATTTCCATGAGAATATACATTAAATATAGTTTATATGCACATCTCTTTAAGTGTCAAAACGTTGATATAATATGCCTGATTGATGAACGACATACACACATAGAACAGCTACACAATGAAATAAACAACTTACACCCAAAAATTAGCTTCACATTAGAAACAGAAAAAGAACACCCTACATTTTCTAGATCTCACTATAAATAAATAAACAACACACACAACTTCACAATATTCAGGAAACTTACAATCACAAGAATCACCATTCACAACCTATCAATCTACCCCTTGACACATAAGCAAACAAACTTCAGATTAAAGCTCCACAGAGTGAACTGAACACCCATGAACAAAGAGAACTACACATAAGAACTAAACACAATTAAACAAATAGCAGTAAAAAATGGTTATACTACCCGCATGGTAGATAAGATAAAACAAATACTATTTAAATAGTACAAACACACAAATCCATCCCCCAGCACAGAACAAGACGAACAACATAAACCACAAGCAATGACCACACACAAGACACAACAGAGCAACAACACACACAGAAAACGAAATGGCACATACTCACCTACAATAACAAGATTTTTCACAGAATAGGCAACGTATTAAAGAAAAAGGGACTCCACATCGGTTACAGTATGGAGAACACAACATAGAAAAAGATCAGAACACAAGAAACAGCCATGGTTAAATTTAACAGATCACGAATATATGAACACTTGCCAGTCAGCGCACATAGGACAAAAATGCAGAAATGTTAAAACCAAATATTCAGAACAACCACACTAGAAACAGACTTAAGAATACTAAAACCCAGCCACAGCCTATACAGCAAACTGATCACTGAAGAAAACTTCCATATACAGAAGGCAATAGGAGAAGGAAAACTGGTCTTAAACGAATACGCTATACTCTGCAAGGGCACACTATTTAACACATTAAATGAAATTTACAAATAAAACCAACACAAACAGATAAAGTCTACACACAAAGATAAAATGCAAACAAAATTCAAATTTGGCACCGAGCTCTCTGGTGAACCAATGAACACTTACTGAGCTGGGTCATACAACAAACCACAATCACACTGTGGTTTGCTGAAGTATAAAGTGTTTTAATATGTTATTTGTGGAAGATACTTAAATAGTTACGTGTGCATCACAACACCTCACCATGATGCATAGAATGCGAGTGGTTACCACATGAAAACGTAAGTTAAAAACGAATATAGCTGCCAAAACATCGTTACAACTTAATTACATTCTGGAGGTAGGTTAACCCCAACCAATAAACTCTCTCATCAACATTGTTTGGTTACAGATGACAAGGTACATGCAGTAATTAACACACAAGTAATCTGGAAAATTCATGCACACCAAGTGTATAAGTATTTATGAAAAGAAACGATATATTGTTGGAACTAATTATCCAAAAAATTTTATACTCATTTAACAAAAATGTTCACATTATAGAACAAATAGAAACGAAACCCCACTTATGATGACACACTGGTGGCAAAACATGTTTGGGTACTTAGGAAAAAACGGTATTTTGCATTAATGGCAGATCTCATATCCAACAATTTTAACTGCAAACATGGCCATCACAAGGAACTGCAAATCAAAATGATGAAAATATAAAATGTCATTGGAAACTAACACTTGTTTTCCTTCAAAGAATGGTTTAATTCTTAGAATTTTATTTTTTTACAAAACTAATAAAAATTATAAGTGGCGAGCCTTAATTGTCTGAAAATCGTTGAACTGAAAGTTAGAGCAAAAGAAACCGAATTTAGGGCTTATTTTAAAATTAGAAGACAATATATTATTGAGCACAGTAATAATCAAGGAATGAATAATGCCAGCTGCAGTGAAGTGAAAAATGTTACTCCAGAGGAAGTTAAAGCTAAAGCAAAGGAACTAGGGATTAAAGGATAATCTAAACTGGAAAATGTGTTGATTAATAATAATTTTGAAAACTTATATTTTAAGGAATTGTATAAAATGTACTTGACAATAACTGAAACATATGGAAATAAATTTGTTGAGCATATTAGAAATGGTGCTCCAGTTAGTAAATTTGGATAGGACTATATATCAGGACATATTGAATAACTTGAAGATTTTATGGCGTAATTTTGAGATAAATTAGTGTGGGACTATATGTTAACATTCTAACAAAATTTATCTCAAGATTTTATTAGAGGAATTTAAAATAAAATTATGTAGGATACTTAGCCAAGATATTAAACATTATATGAAGATATTGTAAGAGAATTAATGATTAACTGGACTATAATAGCATATCATAATTCAAATATTAATATCATGAGAAAATTTCAAGATAATTTAGATTGGATAGTTGTATCACACAAAGAGAAATTATCTGTAGATTTAACTAGAGAATTTCACAATAAAATTCATTGGGATACAATTTCAAATCATGGCTTCACTGAAAGTTCCATAACATAATTTCAAGATACATTAAATGAGAATATTGTTTCAAGTAAAGAAATCTTACCATAAAAATTTATAACAGAATATCAGAATAAGTTAGAGTGGAAAATTATATTAGATAGAAATTAACTGAAAACTTTGTGAGAGAATTTCTGGACATATTAAGTTGATATGTAAAAACAAGTCAACTAAATCTATCTGAAAATTTCATAAGTGAATTCCAAGATAAATTTAATTTGAATGAGGACATGTATCAGCATTTCGAAAAAAATCTGCAGATTTTATGAGAGAATTTCAGCATTTAATTAAACAGGCAGAATTTATCATATGCACAAAAAATGTCACAAGATTTTATGAGAGAATTTCAAGACAAATTAGATTGGGATATTATACCACATAGACAACAATTGTCTCATGATTTTGTGAGGGAATTTCAAGACAAATTAGATTGGGATATTATACCACATAGACAAGACTTGTCTGAAAATTTTATGAGAGAATTTCAAAATAAATTGAATTTCAAATAAATATCAGATTATATAAAGGAATTTAAAGACAAAGTACTTTTGAAATGTTAAGAAATATCTGAGTCTTTTATGAAAAGGTATTCAAATCATATTAATTGATGGAACAGTCTGAAGGTTGTGAATGCCCCATATGCTTATATGATGAAAATCATCAATTCATAAAACAGGCAGTAATGATATATTTCATAAAGAATGTATTGATGAATGGTTAAAAGAACAAATTAAATGTACAATGTGTAGAAGAGTTTTTAAAATGTTTTATGAAACGTCTATTAAAAATCACACTGCTGTCGACGTTTAAGTGGTTGATGATCCTGATAGTGATGACGATGGTTCAGAATACATTGATCTTATAATATTTTAAATGTATATAAATGAAAACAGTTCTGCTATTGTTGATTGTGAAAACAGTAGTTTCAGCACCAGCTGTAGGACTACAGCCATGGGATAAAAATAAAGTATTTAATACTTCAATGATTTTGGAAACTTAGATAAAGAATACTACCAGGACGATATGCTAGTTACTGTAGTAAATGGTGATTTACTAAGAGACTCATTAATGTTACTTCAACTAACACATAACCTTGAGATAATTGCTGAGTTAAACGTTATGGCCGGACCTAGCTGTGGCGAAAAACATTTTTTCATTAGTTTTAGAGCTAGTATCCATAAATGGAATAAAAAAAATGTAAAAGGGAATTACAGAGGACCAAATAAATTTTTTTTTAAGTTACAGAGACTTCATTTCATTTATGGCACAAATATATCTATATTCAGTCTGAGCATAACATTAATAATCCTGATATTTTAATTACATGTAAATGACAAGTACATTCACATGAAATATCTGGCCATCAGTATTGAAGATGGAAAACGCCGTGTGTTAGGTCACATGTATTCTCAAATAATCATAATGAGGCTGTACACGTAGATACGAATTAAGTTGAGATTTGGTATATGGAAATTGATAAAAATGTGGCAAATTATCACACAAATTTATTTGACCTTTTGGTTCACGAAATTGGTCACTATTAGGTTTATACCACTCACATATTCAAGGATGAATAATGTGTTCATTATGTAATGGTTCACATTTAGAATTATTTCAAGATGATATTGGTGGTATGCAAAGTTTATAGGGTTAAAAATTATCAGCACAAATGACTATACAAAAATCTACACCAGTTATACTTACAGTTAATTTAAGTGATTGAGAATTAATTAATTAATTAATTAATTAATTGGATGAATGAGAAATTAATAAATTTTATCACTTATTAATTGTCATTGGAGTCCTATATATCTTTTATGAGATGATATGAATTCACATTTAATGACTAATTGGTTAAAAGTTACAATTTATTTTTAATAATTCTGCATATGAAACAAAGCAGTTTCAGTTTCACAGAAAAGTAAATAATTTTAACAAAAATGTATGTAGCAAAAATTTATACCACAGGAAGTTGTATTGTGCTATGAACAAAACCTGTAGAATATTTCATTTTTGTATCTCCAATAGTTCAGGGGAAAATGATCCTAATACACTGAGGAATGGAAATTATGGGAAATGCACATAAAATATTTTAAGAGGATTTACATCATAAACTATTTTCTAAATGTTGAACATAACCATACATTTGGCTCTCTTGCTCTTCTTGTACCTGTTTCCTTTTTATCTGATGTTTCTGGCAGGCCCTTTTGGCTACATCCTTCACAGACCAGAACATGCAAGACTCTCAGTATCTATCTTCTTCAATAGCTCCCCAGTGAAGTAACCTGCAACAATCCTAGTCCAGTAAGGGTCCTTATTCGTCGAATGTTACCACTATTAAACACCAGATATGCATCATATGTGGCAATTTTAACAACAGTAGATGAGCTAAACGTTGTTTATGGCCATTCTTCCAAATGTGACTGTCGAAGCTCTCATTCAGGTTTTGTGTTTCACCGTGGGTACATTTCTTTAACAAATCTGGAAGAGATAGAAACTGGAATGTTTGCTTTATGGTGTTTAAGACTGCTCCTGGAAAACTGTTTTTATGTGAATAGGTTTTGTTTTCTGATTTTACCTGCTTATATTTGCACCAGGAGGATTTATCACACAATTCATGTACTGGCTTCTCATTCGTTGACAACCTGCCAAAAATTATTGCCCACACTGCCTTCTGCATTGCCTTATTACTTTGTCATAATATATTTGCAAATTGTGGATCTCTTTGTCAGTCAGGCGTTGCGACCTGTCCAGTGGCTTTCCATCTTTGAGTATTATGCCTTTTTACTTTAGTGTCAGTTTCAGAAGTCTCCCACCCATTCTCTTTTGAGTGTGCCCCACACACTGTAGCTTGTCATTGTTGCATCCATTTCCATATGGCTTGTTTTCTGCAAGAGATTTGAAAGCACTAGAATCTCCATCACCAAGAAATTTCACATATATAACTCAATATGCCATTTCGCTTCATGCCACCACTAGAACCATCATAGTCCTTGCTGCAAATTATTTTCTGTTTTATTTGCCATTGTCTCCCTTCTTCCTTGTTGTCTAACGTCTTCATCTGTGCACAAATGGAGCAATACTTTGACATCACCTGTAAATCTAAAAATGTTCCTGTGTCTGCACTTATAACTGATGACACACTGAGTAGCGAGATGTGGCCCCTTTTCATCCATGTGCTATCACATGAAACACATAGATATCTGTAGCAGGAAAGGATCATTTACTTCTATCTGAATGTCTTTGTTGAATAAATCTGCCTCTTTCACTGCTGCAGACACACTGCTATTGCATTCTGTTTCCAAGGCGTTCATAAGATAATCGTTTAGTGTTGAGTATGGGGCAGACGGAGATGGCATATTCACTATTGCACAAAACAAATTGCTACCTTCGCTTCCAGCACCAACACATCTCATTCCATAGCAGACTCTTATGTTGGCTTCATACACCCAATTCTTGGCAGTTGCTGTTTTGAATTGAATGTCAGTTTGACAGCTGTTGCAAAACAAATTCATATTACACACAATACCATGTCTGGCATTTCTGTCATACAATCTTAAAGATTTATTGCCACAGTTACCACATCGACACGAATTTCTAATAATAGAAAACACAATTTCTATATCAATTACCCTAAAACCACTATTCAATTCGTTTTTATTGGACTGAAACTCTACACCAGTTCCAAGTTTTCTTCTGTGAACTGCACGTCGTCCTAGCTTCACAATTATCTTCCGCTTAATGACGTTGACTCACTTGCAGAAACGGTTTATTGACACGCAAATGGCGAGCTTTAGCCTATTTATTTAACACTTTACCAATATATCTTCGCATTTTAAACGATAAATCATACAAAAAATGCTTGTACAGAGTCGTAATTTTTCACACTAACAGCAGAATTGAATTTTTTATATTTCTGCACCACAGACAATAACATCTGCCGAAGATAGCTAGCGGTAGGCAAAGATAACGCGACGTAAACGGGTCCACAGCTTTCTATACTCTTCCGGTGCTTGTATGACAGCAGGAAATAATAAAACATCACAAACAAGAACAGTGTCGCCTAGAAAAGTACGAGTGGCGCTGCACAATGATTTAAATAAGACGACTTTTTTTATCATTTGTGGTTAGAATTAATCTGAGACAGTATTTCTAACATGCTGCAGAACTATCTGGTGGCACAAAAAATTTGTTATCATTTTTTACCAATTTTGCCTACATCCTCCCTTAATTATCTTAAAAAAATACTTTGTTGCATCATTTTTTTGTGCCATTCGGCACTGTAATATCGTAGACTTTGTAGCTCTACAAGCACCGACAGTTTGGAGCTCAGCTTTCTCTGTTTAGTCACGGTATCCATAAGACAAAAGGCAACGTAGTCTAGGCACGAGCAGCATATCATGACTTCCAAAAAGTCATCGATATAGTTCCGGAGCAATAAAGAAAAACCGCATTTCTGAAGTTGAAAACATATCTACCAAGATATTAACTCAAAAAGCCAAGGAACAGTCAGTCTCCTATTCCACACGCGTACTCAGCAAAAGTGAGTTTATAGCGTCCTAGGAATGTGATTTGATTGAGGACTTTCTGGCACCCGGAATTCGGAAGATAGTTTTTAATGGGAACAAAAGATATGTTTTATTGATCAATCACACAGTCTTTAGCATACCGATGTTGTTTGTATCCACAGCAATTGACGTCATTGGCATTTAGCAGTGTTACATAGGTATAATTTAGATTATCATGTCTTGTTGCAAAGATAGGAATATCGTGAGACTTCATGGCAGAATAAAACTGTGTGCCGGACAGAGACTCGAACTCGGGACTTTTGCGTTTCGCGGGCGTGTGCAAAGGCTAGGCCATGTTTCTGCAATTACTTTCTTCCAGGAGTGCTAGTCCTGCAAGGTTCGCAGTAGAGATTTTGTGAAGTTTGGAAAGTAGGAGACTAGGTAATGGCGGAATTAAAGCTGTAAGGACGGTTATTTAGTCTTGCTTGGGTAGCTCAGTCGGTTGAGCACTTGCCAGCAAAAGGCAAAAGGTCGTCAGTTCGAGTCTTCAGTTTTAATCTGCCAGGAACTTTCACATCAGCGCACACTCCACTGCACATTGAAAATTTCATTCTGGCAGGAATATCACCTTGAACAAGAATAAATGTTTATTATTACAAATTCTGTTCCTACAGACACAGACATGCATGCTTGTCTGAGGAAACAGACGTTGGTGATGATCTACGGACGTAGTAATATTACCAATTTATGTCGCTATTGCGAATATTCTGAAATCAGCTGTGTTAGGCATGGAAATCACACCTATCGGTGATACATGAAATTTGGCCAGACCGGGACTCTATCTCGGTTTTTCCCCTTATTGACAGCGGTCACCTTAACCATCTCGCCTACCTGTGCATTCTGTCAGGATCGATCCAAACGTCTATATACCACAGTGTCTGTATGCTTTCTGCTCGCGCCTTTTCCTGGGTTCCCGCTAGAGAGTTAATGAGATAAACGTGTCCAGCGTTACTGCTATCTTTGTTTTCACGTCTAGGCTGTAAAACTTTTCATTTTGTCTGGCCCTTGAGGCTTGCTTGCGTGTCTGAAGGAACAGACATTGGTGAAGATCTGCAGCTGTAGTAATATTACGAAATTTTGTCGTAACTGCGAAGATATTTTGTTGGCAACTGCCCTTTGGCATATGGCGGTTTGCATGGGTCCTGGAAGTGTGGACGGATAGCCGACATGGTTAGGAGGGCCGATCAGGATGAGGGAAAGATATCGGGCTCGAGCCCCAGTCCGGTACATTTTGTGACGGTACGTCACATAAATATTGACATTTTTATCCGTTGTAAACAGTAGTTAACGTATTTTATAAATATAATTAGCATAAAAGATACAGTTAATGTTCTTGAAACAACTGATAGGCAGCGATAATTTAAGAGTAGCATCTTTATTTAATGTCTATGAAAATAAAAAAGGATCGAAAGAGACGCGATTGTACGGCCGAGGAAGAAGGACGTAATTTATGGTACACACAGTTTTGTTTCGCGATAAGGAAGGCAGCCATTGAGCGGCTACACGTATTTTATGTAAGTTATTCGTTATTCTACTAAAATAAACTAATGATTGTTATCGCAAAATGAATTTCTTTGTAATAGTTGTCACCTCAAATGCTAGCAGTGGCTAATTATTTTTAATAAGCATTTTTTCAGTAATTTGCGCTGCGGCAATCTCATCTTCTGATACAGCCTCTGGTCGGCCATTGCGAGCCGAAGTATTAATTATTTTTTTTTTTTTGAGTGTTAACAGTAACTGTAAATGCGAGAGATTTTGTTGTAAGAGCCTTTCTAAATTGCAACAGATAATTAATTTACGTTAAAGCTCTTTTATTTAAAAAATTATACAGATTCTATGAGTTCAGTAAGTTTTATCTTGGCCGCTCCACGGCAACAATCGAAATTCTCTCGAGCCTTGCTTTG
Source organism: Schistocerca nitens (assembly GCF_023898315.1). Taxonomy (NCBI): domain Eukaryota; kingdom Metazoa; phylum Arthropoda; class Insecta; order Orthoptera; family Acrididae; genus Schistocerca; species Schistocerca nitens. Next base: position 589,064,293 of record NC_064618.1, read on the forward strand.
CAATCAATAAATAGAAATTAAGAAAATTACATTCAATTCAGTTAACGGCAACTATATTTTAGTCACCACGCACAAAATCTGAAGTTGGTACATGAATAACAGTGGCCCTTCAAGAACCCGTCTCATATTTACTTATGCACGTAAGTAAAAGTGATAAGAAAAGACAATATCCCTGAGACAAAGAATCATGCACTAACAAAAGAAAAATTCATGCCGATAAATTAAAAATAAAAATATATAAAATATATATGTAATTTTTTTATATATAATGTAGCAAATGGCACCGACGTAACAATTTCTTATACAGCTGATGTCAAAAATGTTCGTAGTTGCAACAAAATTTCATGAAAAGTAATGTATTCGCTATAGGATTGACTGTCAGTCACAGACAATGTATTTTAATATGTAACACCCTTCGACTAGTGAGGTTTGCCCACCAACAAGAGCGCTTACGACATAACAGTTCTAGTGCTTTTACAGTACCGCTCGACATCCTAGGTCACGATTAAACTACTAAAAATCGTCGCTCTTCGAAAGCGTACCTTCCTATCATCTTGCTTTCGAAATTTCCGATCTAAGATGCTACAAGAGCCGACTGCGCTACGTATAAGCATAGCACCTGTTCCATGAAAAGTAATTTGGCCTCTAACAAGACATACGACAAGTGGCGATGGAGATAGCTGAGCATCGAGGATACTTGGAAACGGTGCTCATGGAAATCTTTCATGCACTCGATTATATGTAGCCGAAAGCTCTAATGACAAAATGCTTGAACTCAGTATTTCAGGATCGAAAATGAGTTTCCTGAATTCATAGTTGGAGGACGGATTCTTCCACTTAAGGACGCAGGGCGAACTGTTCTCAGAACGCCAGTTTTTTGCGAACTGAGAAAGTTATTTTTTTTGGTCTTCTGCTGTAGCGGAATCGTTAATCTGTCCACAGAGTTCTCGGCATACGATGGTTATGCACTGCCACTTACCTGCAACATAAGTATCCAGCGTTTGCATAGAGTTTTACAGACTGCCTTTGACAACCTTGTATCGTGGATAGCCCGATGGAACAAAATACATACAAACGTTGAGACCGAACACGGAAGCCACATCGACTTACAACAGACGACATAGCGATCTGTTCTGTGCATAGGATGAATTCAGCTGCTTTTCATCATAATAACCTAGTTTGTCCCAAATGGCAGACGGCTGCAGCAAAGGCAAAGTAACGTATGAAAGACGTAACAAGAAGATAAACAGTGAACTATCACAGCAGAGAAGCCACTCTTGACGCAAAAGTGTCTAGTGGTATCAAACACTGGTGAAACGGAAGTCAACCTACAAACAGGACCTCGCTCGCTGTAAGATTTCCGTGCTTAGGTGTGTAACAGTAGTCTTCGGCTCACAAGTAACACGATCGATACAACTGCCTGCAGCGGATGCTAAGTGGAGCTCTCAAAATCTGTCGCAGATTTCCCGACACTGGAACTCCAACATGTGTCCTATACTCCTTGCCATCGAGAAACACTCGGATTATTGACAGGTGACTCCAAATAGATATCTGAAAAGCGTCAGATTAGGACACACGCAACATTGGCGCCAGCTAGTAATGCAACTAGTGCTCTTTAACTGTTGGTGGTCTGAATGCATTAACTCCAGATCAGGTTGTTTTATGTGTTTCGGATCGACATCAGTGAAGACTAACAAGAGTAACGGCACCAGTATGGGCCATTGTGCACGTGTCAACGAACAGTCTCTGCTGCTCAGCCTTCACAGAACGACCAGAGCCAAGGAATCACGTGCGAAAATGTCGAAGAGTTTTACTTCGAGGAGAGAGTAACACTCAGAATCGTTGCAGTGACGTACTCATTTATGCATAATATCTACGAATAGTGCACAAAATATCCACAGTTCCCACGGGCAGGAGCTGTGCATTGCCTTTGCTTCACTATTTATGCACCCAAGCCATAGGCTCTATTGTGACACACAGTATCATTCGCGACAAACAGACTCAACCATCTTCAGGTTAAACAGTAGTAGACCACTTCTTTCGATGCGATAAATGAGTAAAATCAAGTATAGATTTCGTTATATTCGCTATTTTCGCTTTAGTTAATACAAAGTGTTATGTTCTGTGTTCCAGTACCAACAGTTCATTAGCAAAATCCTCTCCCCTCGCCCCCCCCCCCCAACTATGAAAAAATAAATAAATATATATGTGAAGTCTGCAAATGAATATAAGTTATTGTTCCAGTATTTTAATGGCATGTGTACATTAGAATTTAATGCGGTTTGGAAGGTAATAACAATTTAAAAATTAAGCTGACAAATTAACTGATTTTTTTTAGCGTTATTGATGTCGTGGTAAGCAATGTTCCGCCCACTAATTTTAACATAACAAGACACAAAGGAATGTATGCCTCCCAGTATACGAGTAACTTTCACAGTTGGATGTGGTTGTTGCGGAGATGATACTAACAGTGCTTTCGACAGAGACCATCAGTTCCCGAACATCTGGCATTTAAAAGCATTGCAGCCAACCTATTTTCTAATATCCAATGGTACGAAACATGAAATGGTGCTATGGCATTACTGGACGCGAGACCCCGTCTAGGTTTGTTCGGCAGCCTGCTGCAAGCAAGCTTTTCTGTTTGACTCCACTTAGCCTATTATCGCGTCTTTGTGATAAACATGATATGAAACTGAATTTCCCTTGTTACAAAAACATATAATGGTCCATGTGTAGCTGATCTGTGAGGTCGGACATTATTAACAGTAATGCCTGACAATGATAGTGAATGACGTTAAAAGGATACCACACGTTTCACCACGAAGTTAACTGGGTAATAACTGGGAGTGATAAGAAAAGTCCTATCAAAATTATAGCTGTGTGTTTTACACACATAAATCTAGGAAACCTAGCATTTTCGTGGAATATAAAACTCGTATTTAGTGTGTAGCCTAGAAGTCATTCAAATAATCATAGGCGTTTAATAATTGTAACCATATACCGATGACAAGAACAGGTGGGCTGTGACGTCAAAGTGCATTGTAGTGTCGATATATGTATACTAGTGCTATACCACATTAAGGTACATTAATTCAGTTAAATCTGGTAGTAAGATATCATCTTTAGAAGAAGATAAGACTGAATATTTTATTGGATGTTGGTGTGCCAAAAAGTCAGTACCAAATTTTGGATTGGTTACGAATCTTTTTTCAGTTGCGATATTTCTACAGCACACAAGATCTACACGTAGAGAAAATGACAGTGGGTAATTGTTCGGGTCAAGTCTTGACGTGAAACTATTCCTTCGCATTAGGCACTAGTTCGTGGTTCAATAAATATAAGTGGCAGTCAAATGAAACGAGACAGAAGCAGCAGAGACAGCAGTAAGTAAACTGTTTATTACTCGTACTTCAAAAGTAATCGCCAGAAATATAAATAAACTTTCCCTGTTGGGAGGAAGGATTTTGAGTGACTACATGGAAAAATGTTTTAACAATGATCGTACTCAGGTGTTCACCTCTTCGTCCTCAGCAAATCGACGTTCACGAATGTCTTTGTTCAGGGCTACCAAAGTGTGTGAAGATATCGGGGCTGTATGGAGCAAGTGTAAGGGCTTCGCAGCGATACTCCTGCAGCTTACACGAAACAAGCGACATGTGGAGCCCTGAAAAAATACATTCATGGCTGTCTATTCGTCTGTCTCTTCAGATGAAGAGGTGCACTCCTGTATACAATCACGGCCGCTAGGCAAGCGCAAACATTTTTCCAAGAAGGCTTTGACCATCTTGTCTCACAGTGGAATATATCTATTAACATTTATGGTGATTACTTTTAAAATAATAAACGCTTTATTTACTTTTTTCCATCCGTCTCGTTTTCGTTTAACTGCACCTTATAGTAAATAATGCAGACTATCATTCCAGAGACGCGGTATTAGTTTACTGGAGACCCTTAAGACTTTTTCACCAGTGCCAATGCTCTTTGTATGTGCTGAACACCACGTGACTCTGTAGTCTTCTGCAAAATGCTGGGTTATCAGATACTTGTTTCAGAGGAAATGAGATACTTGGGGTAGGCAGGCTACTGCCAAAGCACTTTAATGTTCAAATCAAACTTTGGGTTGATGAATGCATTCCTAAACATAAACACCGTGCAAATATTAGGTCATAGGTATGTTCCGACCTCTTCATGGGAGGCATTATGAGGAGCGATCTATGAGCCCGGGACACATTAATAACTTGTCGCGGATCCATGCAGCTGTTCTTGTCAGTAGACGAATCTTAATGATATCGCTGCTTTTTCATTCAGCACGTACTCAACTTAGTTTACAAGTAAATCCAGTTACAGAGACCATTGTACCATAAAACATCTGAGCAGTTACCGCGAATCGAACCCTGCTTCCTCCGTACTGACGGCAGCAGCGCTAACAATTCACCTACGGAGGAGGTCATGATTTTATTTCCTACAGTACACTCTTCTAATCTTTTACTAACAAGGCTTCTAAAGAATTATTGATATAAATGTCAAAAGATGGTGTTAAGGAGTCGCCGAAATGATTTAAAGTTATACATGTTGAGAATACCCGTTCTGGTAGTTACTTGTTATTCATGTGTAAACTATAGAGCTTATACTATCGAACTGGCCTCGAAACATACACAAAGATGTAATAATGGTAATGAATATCCATTTTTAAGCAAGCATGGAAAATATAGAAATGGCAACTTGCGGAAAGCAGTGAGAACCATAGTAAAAAATAAGCTTGCGGGTATTTTCAGACTTCAGTTTTAAACCATCTGTCATATTTAAATGTTAAATTTTTTAACGGAACTTCTGGTGCAACACAGCAGTTACGCCAACAAGGCAGCAAAATTGCCCATAAAAATCGCCTATAAATGTTATTTATACGATTCTCTGCCCACGAATATGGTGTCTCTCAGCCGCAGTGGAAGCCGTATGAAAAGACTGCACTATTTGGCTCCCATCAGTAGCTCAAGTGTTTGATACAAAAGTTAGAAAAAACTATTTATATGATACAATAGACTGCCACTTTGCTATTAACATAGAGCTCTGTCCTCTGTTGTTGACACAACAACGTATTTTTAGTCTTTAACTTCAGACTCGACTAATCAAAACGACGGTTATGTTTTATTATTTTGTTGGACATATTTTGTATCTGCTGACTACCCGTCGTTGCCCGGGAATGTATTTATTTCAATTCTATTACTTTAACTCCTCCTTCCAGCTCTCTCTGTCCATCTCCGCTGCCATCATCTCCCTGCCTTGTCACCAGCCCTATTCTCTATGATCTCTTCCTCCCTATCTCTCTTTGTCCAATATACTCCTCTTCCCGTCCCCTATTTCCTACTCTCCGTCTCTTCCCTTTTCTTGTCTATCTCTCCCTTTCTTTGAGACGTACAATGATGTAATTGTGTAGGTGCATTCAACGAGATATGCGAATATTCTCTGCCAAATGTGTTGCGAATAGCGTTTGCATCAAAGAAGCAAAGCACGACACGGCAGGTTTTCACGTATCTCAGTGTTCAAGACGTAATATTTCCTGAATTGTGCTACATATGAACAGTGTCTGCAAAATGTGTCGTGAATACAGTTAATTGAAATGGAGTAATAAATTTAAATGTTATGCATGATGGGAAATTGAATACAGAAAATGTAGTAAGCATAAGCGTTTTCATCATTTTGTGGGGGTTGTACGAGAGAAAAAGTTCCTTTAAGATTTAAAATAATGTGTAAAATTTGTTACAAGTCACTCAAGGCCCTCATTCTCAAATGCTGGATGAATAAGATCTATATATTCGTGTGTCGTGGCCTAAACATCTTTTTCAACCCCACCCTTACCGCATTGATAAGTAGATGGTTCTTATCTCTGCCACGATTGTTTCAGAACAGTGAGTGATACGTGTTCCAAGTTTGGTTTTGGAGTAGATGTCGAACAAGCAAAGATATATTTTGTAACATATACGAATATCTTCTTTCCGTGCTCAAATTTTGATGAAATGTAGTCCATATGATGGCCCTACCTACACTAAAGTTACCAGTGAAAACCCCATAAAATCCGCCAAACAATTTTGGAGATTAGCATTTTCAGACCGACGGACCAGAAAATATAAATAAACCTTGCATCACAATATATATTTTTTTCGTGATGCGATTTTAATGAACTAAAAGCCTGTACGGTGCCCAAACAATGCTCACGTTACCTGCGAAAAGCTCGTGAAAATTCGCGTAGTAGTTTTCTGAAAATTAACGTGTTCAATGACAGACAGAGAAGATGGTATTAGAGATTTTTTATTAGTAGAGTTTGCGTATAGGTTAAAAGGGTGAGCACATGTTATTAGCATTCAAATATTTCGCAAGATTGAACTTCTGCTTCCAAAATATAAAGTTTCTTACGGAAGAGGTAAGGCAACTACCTAACTGAATGTGGTTAAATGACATATGAAGACATAGGAGTTACCCGGAAGCTTCTAGGTGAAAATCAAAATACGTCGATAAACATAAAAATGTTAAGAAGTTACATGTTGTATAAATGATCTGAACCACTCTTTTAAGGAAATGATGTGGAATGAGTGAGTAATAGGAAATGTACACAAGGTTGCTGTTAATATTATTGAACAAATGGCCCTAAGCACTACGGAACTTAACATCTAAGGTCATCAGTCCCCTAGACGTAGAACTACTTAAACCTAACCAACCTAAGGACATCAAACACATCCATGTCCGAGGATGATTCGAACCTAGGACCGTTGGAGCAGCGCGGTTCCGGACTGAAGCGCCTAGAACCACTCGACCACAGCGGACGGCCCAGTATTCAACACTGTGTTGTAGTTGTGGACATCACTATTTATCTCAAATTGTGATGAATTAATTATGACAAATTTCACTAACGAGTATATGTATTACGATAGTGCAGTTGAAGAGGCACCTACTACTTGAAAACACATTAGTTTTACTCCCCTCTTTTGTACAATCAACATTTTCTTCCTATGTGATGTTACCCCAGAAAATTATTCCAAAAAACTTTATTGGGTATAAATATGTAGCAGGAGACTGATTCGTTTATTTCTAAGACAAGCAATTATACGAGGAGCGAATCCACCCAAAGTTTATTGTAACAGAATCTCAGTAACACATTTCTTCCAGTTCAAACATTCTGCATTATTTACTGACTCCTGTTCACATGCTACATCAATTGTTGATTAGACTCCGTTTGTTTTACAGAGCTCAATATAGTATGTTTTTCAACATTTAGGAAATGTCAGTTTTACATAGAACCAAATAACAGTTCATTGAATAACAGCATTATCAATCTATTCTATTGCTTTCTCTCTTATAGGATTTATTGTAACACTAGAATTGTCTGCTTGTGAATGTTAAGCGGAAATTCACTCACTCGCATATAAGGAACAGGAATGCACCACAAACTTCACTGTATGGAACTTTCATCGTGTATTCCCCACAGTCACTAACATTTTCTATCCTTCCAACAGTCAACTACTCACCATGGCCTTTTGCATTCTATTTAAAAGTGTGATTCAATCCAGTTGTGCATAAAGCCATGAGTCCCTTAAAAGTTAAGTTTCTGGGAGAGACTAAAATGATCTACACAATCAAATGCCTTGGAAATATCACAAAAATATCAACCTGCGATATTTTATTATTTAAGGATTGTAATATTTAGTGAGTATATATACAAATGTAATTCTCAGTCGAACAACCATTCTGGGATACAAGCTGTGATACGCTAACTAAATTGTTGCTACTTAAATTTGACACTACTCTTGAGTCCATTACTTTTCCGAACATTTAGGAAAAAAATGTCATGTACAACATTTATTTAAGTTTTTCCTGTCACCCTTCTTATAGAGAGGTTTAACAATTGCTGGTTTTAATCATGGAAAATAAGTTGTGCCACTGATTTATTGTGTATATCACTAAGGGTATTAGTTCTAGTTGCTTAAAGTTTTGTTAAATGACATTTTACTACACCTCCTTGCTTCTTCAACTCAGCCATTTAAGCCTACTTCTGGTAATTCATTTTGAAAGTGATTGTTAAAAATACATACAATTTCTGAATTATCAAACATGATCATTTAGATTAATTGTCTGGTTTCTCATACACTAGTAGTACTGCCAGTTGTTTAACAGTATCCAATATACAGTTTTAAGATTATTGCCCATAATATTAATTTCTGGAGATTTTGATGATCCTCCTTAAAATATTATAGTACTTTTTATGGAATGAAAGTAACTTCAGAATTTGATTTAGTCTGGCCATTGCATAAAATTCCCTCCTGCTGTTACATGAGCTTTTAATTCCTTTAGTTATCCATGGCCTACATTTTTAATAGACTTTTGGGACTGCTTATTAGGAAATCTGTTTTCATATACTGGCATATATATTCTATGGAATAAACAGATTTTCACTTTAGTATGTCTTTCTGTATGTACTTCATCCCATACCAATTCACTTATTTTACTGTTAAAACATTGTAGCCTGTTCTCATTAATAGGTCTCACTGTTCACTATGAACCTGCATCTGAGCTTAAAGTGCTATATTTCTTATTGTCATTAAGTGACAATCATGATCAGATAACCATTAATAATTGGGTATGTGTTAAATGTTTCAGTCTCAGTACTGTCTATAAAAATGTTACTTGTCAGGGTAATGATAACTTATTGCACATAAGTTGAAGAATTAACTACTGACTGCTAAATGAGATTTAAGTAGTCAAATAAGTTCATTCTCCCTGTCAGAATCCTTTGAGAAATCTATACCAAAGTCTCCACAAACTACCAATTGTTCCTTGTTGTCTGACAGTAATATATCTAGGTTTCTCATAAAATAAGCTTTGTAGATTGCTACAATTACTAGAGAAGGATTCTATAGTAAAATCCCACAACCACATAATTCTAGGATCTTACCTACACAACAACTGCTTGTGTCAATACTTTTCACTTCATGTCCTACTTTTACACATAAAACGACTCCTTCGTTTTCTGTATTAATTCCAGACGAAAAAGACGCTATTCTATCTATTACTTGAGAATTTTTCATACTTGCTAGACATACTTTTTGTTCCAGACTCATAGTGTTGGGATAAAATAAAATATTTTACTTTACTGGAAACTGTTACATGTATTATGGTCCTGTTCTGTTCTATTTCCTTTCGAGACTTTCTGTCTATAATGTCACTCCAAACCGAACAACGTGCTCCCGAGACTCCAGTTATCACAGACATTGCTCTGTGTGTGCTTGCTTGCCTCTCCTTACCCTTTCTGCAAAATAGCTGATGTGTCCATCCCCCCCCCCCCCCTCTCGCCACCTTCATTCCCTCTATTCAGGTGAATGCAGAGATTTGTATGTCCCCATTTGCAGCAACAGGCATAGCATATAGCAGAGATGTAAGATTTTGTTTCAGTCAAAAGCAATGCTCCCAGATTCTCGTTTAAGTGGCTGACAGCTGCTTAATCCAGGGATGGTCACTGCGCTACAAAACCTCCACAGAGCGCATGCAGGTGTGTGCTGATGCTACTCCTGTTACCTTCAGGTCAACTTTAATATTGTAACTTGATAGCCAGGCTGTTTCCTGCTGCTACTGCCATACTTATCTGAACGTGTTCGTCAAAACCCCTGGTTTCTCTGTCACCTGACTAAGCTTGGCACTAGGTGTCACGACACTATTCTAAACCAGCTTTTCATGTAGCATTTTCTCCACGCACCTTCGGTGACTGCTATCGGCCAGCAGCATACTTTTCTGTCTACTTGACTTTTCTACCGACCTAGCCTTAGAGTCGTTCCTACATATCCACAACACTCTCCTTTTTCTCAAAAACTGGTTAAGCTCTTCTCCTGTTTCAGGTGGCAAGTCGAACTGATCGTTAACAAAAATTTTAAATGTGATTCCTGAGATTTTCTATATTTACTTATTACTTGTCACCTTTTCCCAGCTCCCACTGTCTTTTTCCCCCTTCACCTAGCTAACTTAACACATGCGATTTCTAATTGTGCCCAGTGGGCAAAAATCCCTTTCTCTTCCACGATTCTCTCGTCTCGACTGCATGATGTGCGAGTCCATGGGAGAGCCTCGTCCGATACTTTACTTATCTCTCCAGTACAGTCACTCCAATGAAAACCCGACCCACAATCCTGACAAGTTTTTCCCATACTTACTAACCTACAGCTACACCCATGTACCACTTTAATGTAAAACTAGAACACATCGGGAAGACCATAGTCACTAAAGTGAAGAAATGTGGTTTTCGTTTCGAATAAAGTTAGCAGAAGAGCAAAGTAATGTATTCCGCAGTTTATATGAATTGTTCAAACAAATGAAAGAGACAAGTTAAGCAATGCGTTTGGAGTGGCAATTAGAGCACAACTTTCAAATAATGCGTACTATAAAAATTGGATTACCTAAATAATCCAAAATAGAGATTGGTAAGAGTTTAATGTTACACACAAATTTTCGGAAAAATAGTACATCGCTGGCATATCTCATTATACTTTCAAAATGTAACACATTTATTCTCTAGATCTGTGTTGGAAAATGCTTACAGTCCTTCATTTCTCAAACTCAAGACTTAGCAAACGATATAAATAACATATAAGCATAAAGAAAGAGAACATTTCTGGACAAAGGAAAACTGCTAGTATCAAACATAGGCCTCTGAGAGTGTGAATTTGGAGCACAGTATTGTATGATTGTGAGTCATGGACTCTGGTGTAATCGGAAAGAACAGAATGAAAGCTTTTGCGACATGGTGCTTCAGGAGGATATGGAAAATTTGATGGACTAATAAGTTACGGTACGAAGACGTTCCACAAGAAACTGGGGGAAAAGAGTAACATGGAAACCACTAACAAGAACAAGGGAAGGGTGACAGGATATGCGTTAAGACGTCTGGGAATAATTTCCATGGTTTTAGTGGAATCTGTAGACGGTAAAACTGTAGAGGATGACAGAAACTGGAATACATCCAACAGTTAACAAAGGATATAGGATGCAAGAGCTACTTTGAGATGAAACTTTTGCTGCAGCAAAGGAATTCGTGGCGGTCTGCATGAATATAATGAGTAAATAGCGCAGAAACCCTTAACTAGATCCTGTATCTGTGGAGATATGCTGACTCAGATTTTCAGATAGACATAAACCGTTACAGAGAAGCAGGGGCCGGCCGGTGTGGCCGAGCGGTTCTAGGCGCTTCAGTCTGTAACCGCACGACCGCTACGGTCGCAGATTCGAATCCTGCCTCGGGCATGGATGTGTGTGATGTCCTTAGGTTAGTCAGGATTAAGTAGGTCTAAGTTCTATGGGACTGATGACTCAACTTCTGAGGTCATTAGTCCCCTAGAACTTAGAACTAGTTAAACCTAACTAACCATAGGACATCACACACATCCATGCCCGAGGCAGGATTCGAACCTGCGACCGTAGCGGTCTCGCGGTTCCAGACTGAAGCGCCTAGAACCGCACGGTCACTTCGGCCGGCTATACTGCGACATTAGAGGAAATTGTGTCCCAGCTCCGCGTTATGGTGACAGCCTCCCAAGTGTCTCATCAGCAGCGGTTGGCATTCTAGTCTCCAAGAAAGCTCCTGGCAGCTCATAAAGATCACAAACTGCTATCTAACAGCAATCAAAGAACCGATTGTTATCGATTCTTCTGATCGGGTTACTACTGGCCTGTCGGCTGGCACATTTAGTATGGTTGGGGAAGGAGCTTTGCTATTAAACATCATCGGTAACGACCGAACCGTCCTCATTTATTCCTAGCCGTTACCAATCACTTCCAATGATACATCTGCTTAATAATTTGTTTTGGTACGGTGGCCCTCTTCACAAACCCACAGTGAGTGAAGTTGCAAGGAGAGTTGTGCTTCTTGCATAACGTTGTGGAGATGCACAGAGGCTCACCTACTTCTATCTCTGTCGCACATTTCCTACTGAATTGCTCACAGTCACAGCTTGCAATTTCTGCCGGACTGCTCACCAAGCGTAATCGCTTACGACACACGCTGCGGCTGTTGACACACTGGCCCCATTGCAATGCTCGGCTGGTGAACGTAACAGTTTTGTCTTACCAAACTGTTGTGAAACACAGAGGACAGCCAGATGACATGAGGAGCAGCACAGACCATCAGAATGGCGATACTGTTGCTGTTTTCATTGAAATGCCAGCAGGAGGAGGCTTGCCATGTCTAGTTTGCCAATTAGTGGACAGACTTTGTTTTGTTTCTTCTGAAAAGCCACGGTTTTTCGTACAGCATCACGATTTTGGTACCCTATGTGGAGTATCTGATGAGAGGGAATGTTTCTAGGGGCGTCAGTGTCATACAGACCAGAGTCTGGTGTGATAGTATTGATGCCTCCACATGTAAGTTCAGTGGAAAGACAGAGACAGCATCTCTCTGTAGTTCCTCAAGCAATTTCTCCCAGCCGTTGCATGTGTTTCATTTGTTAACTGAAAAAAAAATTATTTTGGCAGAAATACACTGACAAGTGAAGGTCGTGAGGAAAAGGGGTGACGTAGAAACATAGCTCAGGAATGCCTCTAGCAGTTTCAGCCAAATTTGGTACATGCATGACTCTTCATTTGCATAAAAATGCTGAGGGAGTAAGATATTACAACGAAGGAACAGTAGTGGAGAGGGGGATGGGAATGGATGAGATGCAAAAATATTCAAAAATAACCCACTGGCATTTATTTCCTGTATTTTGCTGAAAATGGAAGACTTTAAAGGATGAAGCGCAATCCATCTCTCATCTGTATTGTGCATTGTTCCAACCAGCTGGTACAGTCTGCTTAAATTTTCAATTCCCTGAATTCGCTAATCACACAACTATTTTGTATACATATAGTTTCTTTTTATATCTGCCAGTATCATTATTGTCATTATTATTATCATTCGTAGTAGCAGAATTATCATTATTTAGTGACAGCCGAAGCACCAATACTAGTACAAATACAGGGCGACCCAAAAGTCCATAAACATTTGAAAATTCCTTATTTTACGGAATAATATAGACAGAGAGGTAAAAATTGATACTCATGCTTGAGATGACTTGGGTTTTATGGAAACCCCAAAATGCCCAACAAATGGGGCTTGAAATGATATAAAAGCTGTAGCTAACATAACAATTGATTTTTGGAAAAGACAATGTTCTTCATAACACATGCTAACCATGCTGGTCATTATTCATCAACAATACCTGTAGTAGAGGAACATTCTTGTGAACAGCACTATACAGCGTACCAGTAGGTATGGTAAGAAACTGCTGTTGGATGTTGTCTTTTAGCCCTCCTTATGAAGTTGGACGATCGCAGTGGGCCTACGACTTCAGGAATCCCACAACCAATAATCACACAGATTGAGGTCTGGGTACTTGGGGGGGGGGGGGGGGGGCAAGCATGACGGAAGTAGTGATTCATCATGCGATCCTCATCAAACGATGTGTGCAAGGGATCTTTCACACTTGTAGCAATATGATGTGGAGCGCTATACTGCATAAAAGTCACACCTTACAGCAGCTGTTTATCTGACAGGCTAGGAATGATGCGATTGTGTAAAATATCGACTTAGTACACATGCGTCACGTCGAACGGTATCACTGACGTGTAGCTGTCCAGCGCCATCTTTTGGCCTGCTTTTGCCCTCGATTTCAGTTTCAATAAAACCTCATGTCGTTTCAGATGTGTGTGTCATTTTTTACATCTCTACGTCTAGTAATCCGTGAATTAGCACATTTTAAGCTGTTAATGGAAATATGGAACACCTTATACTGCCAGCATTAACTTTATTAGTTCACAGTCAGTATTATTTACTCACATTGTCGCTAAAACAGTTACCGTTTTCATACTGTAGGTCATATAAAAACTATTATTTCTTGGGCAACTGGTCCCCTTCTCACATTTTCTGACTCAAATTTTTCCCTGTCTGTGTTCCTTTCCCCCACGTCCATTTTCCCACCAGCTATTAGTATCACCAGTCCTATTTCTACTGCACTCGTATCAACAGCCACTTCCACCCTATTGCTGCTATACACGTCACCACATTCCTATCCTCTTTACCACCAACAGTTTCCGCTTGAACTCCGTATTCCATGGCAGGTCCATCCTGTTTCTAGAGACAGTGCTTTTTTTACTATCAGTTTTTCAGCAACATGTTTTAAATGTGCGTTTATTGCGTGTCATTTTGCCTTTTATTATTACTGTTTTAACCACCATTGCAAGATGTCGTGTATAGTATAACTAAAAATTTACGTTCTAGTTTTTAGCTTTAAAAAGTTTTGCAATTCAACGTAAACATCTCTGTTGTCTGTTTCTAGTTTTTTCGCGTCGTTCAGTTTTATTTTATCAACTGGCTGAAGAGCAGGTTGCCTGTACGGCTGACTGTGCCCCCCCCCCCCCCTCTCCCCACCCAAATTGGTGTGGGTAGATGACATAACAGCAAAGAAAAGGTAAGTAGTTTGATGAAAGAGAGGACCTGATGACATTAATCATATCAGGTTAAATAAATAAACAAAAGAAGATCGCGAGAATTAGCACCGAAACGAGTCAGTAATGTCGGCGTGTTTCAGGAGTCAAAGGTCATACCACAAGGCTGAAGATGCATCCGGGGTTGAGGTTACGAGCAAAATGCTAGTAAATAAACAAATAAATAATTGATTGGCCACTCCATGGAGTGCTGTGTGCACAACGACCATATATGTTAAATTGAAAGGAAGGTCAGCGTTGGCCGTAATATTGATTGTGATCGCTTCTCAGTTTTGGTTATTGATAAGTTGATACCAGTGCCTAAGTTTAATTTGTACAGCACTTAAGATGATGACTATGTGATCGAAAATCGATTCTGCTATCAATAAAACATCAATATTAGGGTCAACGCTGACCTTCCTTTTAATTTAAATAAATAATTATTGCCGGAAAGGCCAGTTTTCCCACGACGACCGGCACTTCAACAGACAGACATTATGAGCGGTGCAGGACAGTGAACGAGAGTGGTGCTGCCACTAGCGGGTGGAGAATACGGCCCCGAGCTGACTGTGAGACGCATTACAGATATTACCGGGCGCGGCCGGCAGCCGCTTTTCGATTCCCAGGGAGCGGCTGCGACTGGCCGCCTCGGCGAGGCGAGCCGTGGCGAGGCGAGGCACAAGCGAGGCAAGCCGCAAGCAAGGCGGTGACAGGCGCAACTTGGCCACCCGAGCAGGCCGGTCGCAGCGCACGTCCCTCGAGTACTGTCCACGCCGCCGCCTCTGCCTGCGCCGCTGTCCTCGAGAACGTGCCGAGTAATTACTCCCCGCCGTACCGCAGACGCCACCAACAAAATGGAGACCGCTCTCCAGCTTGTTGCGTCCCGCGGAACCGTTACGTTTCTCCTGTTACTGCCTCTCCTGCCCTGTCGCTCAGAGGTCAGTAGAAGTAGTGCAGGCCTGTACGAGAAAGTCGTTAGTATGTACTACTCTCTGCACATTTCTCTTCAAGACAAACATCTGGTCATCAAGTATGGCTCTGTGGAGCTTCCTTTCTCTGCTAAATGTAGAGAACGAAGGACGAATGGAAATCAAAATTTAAGAAATGATTGTTGACTTTTTTTGTTTTACGCATAAATCTTCTGACTGGTTTGATGCCGCTCGCCACGAATTCCTGTCCTGTGCCAACTTTCCTATCTCAGGGTAGCACTTACACTTTATGCCCTCAATTATTTGCTTGATATATTCCAGCTTCTATCTTCCTCTAATATTTTTACCCTCTAAAGCTCTTTCTAGACTCATGGAAGTCATTCTCTGGTGTCGTAAGGGGAGTTACAACTCCGCAAAACAGTAAAATATCACATTTTCCGTTATTAAGCTTTTAAAATAATTTGAGATATTCTGCTTCAAATGGCACAAAATTTGTTAACAAATTCTAATTTGCAGTGTTTTTATTTCACTTTTCAAAATTCTATGTGCGCTCAGGAAAGTTATTCAACTTGTGATGTGTTCACATTTAAATCTTCGCATTTCCGAAAACATTAGGTATAGAAGTCTGTGGATTTCACTTCTCTGTTGTAGAATCTTTGATCTTTCCGTTGGTACCATTGTCTTGGAAATTAGTGAAGCTCAGTTTTTGATCTGTGAGTTTGTGGTTTGAGACTAGAGTTTGTCCCTCGTTCGGAGTTTGTTACCTGTCTTCTGTTTGCTTTTATTGCTGACTGCCGCAGTTCATACGATGCTTAGCAGTGCAGCATTATTTAAAAAGCGTAAGTACTGCGGGAATCGATTTAAATACAACCTTGGTGTAAGTGATTTTGCTTCAGCACCTGTCGATGATGTGAAAGTTCTGACGTTTGTGCAGCTGAGACGTGAGAAGCAGACGCATCCACTAGTGCATCAAAAAAGAAGTCATCAAGTATGTTTGTGAAGTTACAGATTAACAATATGTTTTAGTCGGCTCTCCTACATTTGTTGAGTTTATGAACAATTATTTGTGTTGTAGTCTTTGTGGAGGTCCACTTGACGTAAAAATAACAAAATCTACAGAATTTTTCCGCAAAACTGCTATAGTTTCTGACGCCAATTGTAAAAATGAGACCTGTTTTTGGAGCTCTAAAAATGCAGTAGCAGTTTGTTTGAGAGTAATATCAGGCCGCTGTGTGCAATGAGAGCAATTGGTAAAGGACATACTGCTGCTCAAACGCTTTGTGCCATAATTAATCTTCCATCGCCACTTGGTAAAATAGACAATTACGCTGAAGTGATAGGAGACTCTGTTCAGTCTGCAGCAGATTCAGCTACGAAAGCTGCTGACAGTGAGGATTTTGATGGAACCAGGGAGAAATGGGACCACACATCGAAAAATGCTGTTACTAGCGTGGACAGCGGCAAAGTATTAGAACGTGCTCAGTAAGCATTATTACCATTGTGCATCTGTTAAGGAAGACAAAACTCAAATCTGTAGCAAGAATTATGAAGGTACAAGTGGAGAGATGGAGGCTGCTGCTGCTGCGAAAATTTTTAACAGGTGAGAAAGAGAACGGGGAATATTTTACACCAAATTACTTGGCTAAGGGACTCCAAGTCTTACAAAAGTGTGAAAGAGTCCATGCCATACGTCAGTAAGACAATTACTAGAATGCGTTAGTCAAGTTCAAAAACGAATGGCCACCTGTCTAAGGAAACTGAAGTAGAATCGAAAGAACAAGATTTTGTTAGATGGTAAAACCATTAGAGGTCGCTTGTCAGATAAAATATCTTCAAAAGTGCAATGGTATGGCTCTACGAAATAATGGAAATAATTTGCAGGAAATGAGACAAGCTGTATGGGCAAGATATTTACATCAATCATTGGCTGCTAATATCCCTCTACATTTTCCTTGTCTGGACAGTCCTTAGTCATGTTGTAAATACGAAAAAGCTCAAGCTACTGGACATCCTTATCACCCCAAAAGTTCTGTCCCAGTGGCTGTTGTGGAAGCAATTAAATCAACATATAGAGACTTGGGTTATCCTGGGCTTCTCAGAAAATGTCTTCATGGTTGTACCCATGATCATAACGAGTCAGTCAACAATCTCACATGGACCTGTGTACTTAAGAGTGTGTTTGTTGGGATACAAACTTTTAAATGGGGAGTCAGTGAATCTGTTCTTTGATTCAATGATGGTCATGTGAGTAGGTTAAAGGTCATGGAAAGGCTTGGCGTTTTTCCTGGTGTTAACACCATCAGAGGTCTTCAATTTCTGGACAAAGTGCGAGTAAGCAAGGCTCAGTATGTAGATGAATTTAATACAAAAAGAGGAAGCCAGAAAGGAGAGGATAGCTTCTAGATGGAGAAAAAACCAGAAGATGACCCTGATTACTCTGCTAGGTACAGTTGACTATAGAGTAAGAAGATATTTGTGAGTTTTCGTAATATATTACTTTCTGGCATTTGAAATTTTTAGTGTTACATGTACCTTTATCTCACAAACCACTAAACTGATAACATTCAGATTGTCAGAAACGCTATAAAACAGTTAAAAGAGATCACTAAACTAGAATAATGACAAGAACTAGATTATTCTCAGGATCAGGGAAATTACGTTAAATTTTTCCCAGTAAAAATGGCTTAACGTTAGTAAATTCATAAATATTATGCCAACAAAAAAACATTGGTTCTAATTCCGCGGTCTAACAACGTATGATAAAATAAGCTGGTAAAATTTCAAAGTTCTAAGTGTAACAGTTCCAGAGAAAAAAGTACATAAAGTTAGCAAATTTATCTTTGGTGAGACAGTGCATTCCAACTCGCCTTAACAGATGTCCTATTATACTATCCCCTCTTCTAGTCAGTGTTTTCCACGTATTCCTTTCCTAGGTGGTTCTGCAGAGATCCTCCTTATTTCTTACCATACCACGGATCGCTTAAGTTACGACGGTCTCCATTGCATCGTGAGGCCGAAGGACCCTGTTGGACTAACTACGTCAGAATGACATCTTCGTCCATAGTTCGGTAAGTGTTCACCATCATGATATTATCATCGACACAATCAAGAGCCATTTCTCCACTTCACGAGGAAAGGGTAAGCACAGGAATTTCATCAAGCAACCTCTAATGTAAACATCATGCATGTTCTTGCACTAGTATTCGTTTTCAGATACAATTAAAGCTACTTGCTACGAGGACAGGTGCAATACTAGTAGTAAATCCATGTTCTGGTGATAGAATAGTTTTTCCCATATTCCTATCTACATCTGAAATTCTTTGTTCAATATTTATGTTTCTCACTCAGCCTAGGCCTATTTCGCTTACGTCAATCTGTTGTAGAATAATGGAACATGTTTTGTGTTCTCGTATTATGACGTTCTTAGATAATACAAATCTCCGTCATCATAACCAACATGGATTCCGCAAACAGAGATCATGTGAAACTCAGCTCGCCCTATTTGTCCAAGAAATTCACAGTGCCGTAGACACTGGCGAGCAGATTGATGCCGTATTCCTGGACTTCAGGAAGGCATTTGATACGGTTCCGCACTTACGTTTAGTGAAAAAAATACGAGCTTACGGAATATCGGACCAGGTTTGTGATTGGATTCAGGATTTCCTAGAAGAAAGAACACAACATGTCATTCTTAACGGTTCAAAATCTGCAGATGTAGAGGTAATTTCGGGAGTACCGCAAGGAAGCGTGATAGGACCTTTATTGTTTACAATATACATAAATGACTTAGTTGACAACATCGGTAGCTCCGTGAGGCTATTTGCAGATGACACGGTTGTCTACAAGAAAGTAGCAACATCAGAAGACTCGTACGTACTCCAGGAAGACCTGCAGAGGATTAATGAATGGTGCGACAGCTGGCAGCTTTCCCTAAACGTAGATAAATGTAATATAATGCGCATACATAGGGGCAGAAATCCATTCCAGTACGATTATGCCATAGGTGGTAAATCATTGGAAGCGGTAACGACCGTAAAATACTTAGGAGTTACTATCCGGAGCGATCTGAAGTGGAATGATCACATAAAACAAATAGTGGGAAAAGCAGGCGCCAGGTTGAGATTCATA
Source organism: Schistocerca nitens (assembly GCF_023898315.1). NCBI lineage: Eukaryota > Metazoa > Arthropoda > Insecta > Orthoptera > Acrididae > Schistocerca > Schistocerca nitens. The sequence continues at coordinate 589,083,846 of NC_064618.1, forward strand.
GGAAGAATTCTAAGAAAATGTGACTCATCGACGAAAGAAGTAGCTTACAAAACGCTTGTTCGTCCGATTCTTGAGTATTGCTCATCAGTATGGGACCCTTACCAGGTTGGATTAATAGAAGAGATAGACATGATCCAGCGAAAAGCAGCGCGATTCGTCATGGGGACATTTAGTCAGCGCGAGAGCGTTACGGAGATGCTGAACAAGCTCCAGTGGCGGACACTTCAAGAAAGGCGTTACGCAATACGGAGAGGTTTATTATCGAAATTACGAGAGAGCACATTCCGGGAAGAGATGGGCAACATATTACTACCGCCCACATATATCTCGCGTAATGATCACAACGAAAAGATCCGAGAAATTAGAGCAAATACGGAGACTTACAAGCAGTCGTTCTTCCCACGCACAATTCGTGAATGGAACAGGGAAGGGGGGATCAGATAGTGGTACAATAAGTACCCTCCGCCACACACCGTAAGGTGGCTCGCGGAGTATAGATGTAGATGTAGATGTAGATCACTCGAAACTGTCCTTTTATACAATAGATTTATATATATGTACATACATATATGTACATATATACAGGGTGAGTCACTAACTATTGCTACCTAGAATAGATCCGAAAGTGATAGTAGTTGAAAAGTTTGTGGGATAAAAGTCCCAAGGAACAACGGGGGCCATAATATGACGTTGGTTTTTTGTTGCTAGGTGGGGTAGCGTTAGAGATATGTAGGTCAACTTTGTTTTCTTAAGTGGGGTACTATAGTTTGGTACTTTTCTGATAGCGGCTATCGAGACGAATCCAATGATGTGTAACAGTAATGTCTTTGATGGTCAACGAAAGTCAAAAACGTGGCATGGACGTCCGATATCCTTAACGTAATTACTCTACATGTCGTACATTTAAATACATGTATGATAAATTGAGAACAACTGGATACTTAAAGTATCGGAAAAATATCCGGAAAATGAAAGTTACTATCGAGGAAACGGAAAATGGTACTCTTGCCACTGTGGTTCGAGATCCTTGTGTCAATTCGAGTCAAATCGCAAGGGTATCTGGCAAGAGCCAGAATAGTGTTTTTCGTGTTCTGCATCGCCATAAATATCATCCTTAGCATATCAGTCTCCACCAAGAATTAGCTGGTACGGATTGTATGCGTTGCATTGAATTCTGCTAATGGGCTCAACTTCAGATTCAGAGGGATGACACTTTTATTAACTTGATTTTATTTACTGACGAGGCTACATTCACGAACCATGGCGATGTTAATTTGCATAACATGCATTATTGGGCAACTGAAAATCCATGTTGGCTGCGGCAAGTTGGACACCAAATACCGTGGTCGGTAAATGAATGTTGTGGGTTTCTGGAGGCAAGAATTGTAGACCGCTATTTCATCGGAGGAAATCTTTCTGGTAGGAAGTACACCACATTCCTGCAAGAAACATTAGGTCTGTTATTGGAAGAAATACCTTCAGAAAAAAGGAACAGAACGTGGTGTCAACACGATGGATGTCCGGCACATATTTCACTGATGGCTAGAAATGAGTTGCGCAGACAATTCCCAAATCATTGGACTGGACGTGGAGGAGATGTGTCGTGGCCGGCTCGTTCGCCTGACTTGACGCCTCTGGATTTTTTCTTTTGGGGATTCGTAAAAGGCATTGTTTATAAAGACGTTCCAACTACACCTGAAGATATACGAGAGAGAATTGTCAGAGCATGTGTTTCGATAAGTGCAGATGTGATAAGGAATACCATTCAATCCATAATCCGAAGATTGCATCACTGCATTTATACTAGTGGTCATTCCTTCGAACACATTATGTACATAGACGATCATTCCACCTTTGTGACCTTCGTTCACCTTCAAAGGCCTTACTGTTGTACATAATTGTTTTTGTCTCGACAGCTGCTATCAAAAAATAAGTACCAAACTATACCACCCCATGCAAAATACCAAAGTTGACCTTGAAATCTCTGAAGCGACCCTACCTAGCAACAAAAAACCAACGTCATATTATGGCCCCCGTTGTCACATGCTACTTTTGTCCTACAAACTTTTCAGCTCCTATCATACTTTCGGAGTTATTCTTGGTGGCAATAGTTAGAGACTCACCCTGTACATGTGCATATTCTTTCATTGCATTTTATGTTCAGGTTGACTGGTAAATCTGTGTTCGGCTGTAGTGTTCAGTTTTCTTCTACGTCACTAGTGTTGTATTACGCTTCGTATAACATGGGCGTGTTAATTTACCCTCAAATGTGGCTTGCATAGCCATGTATTTATTTTATTGAATGTAGCACTCAAAGCTTTACGAAATCGCTTAACTTGCTGGCTAAGTTAAAGTCAAATCCACTGTACTCGTTATTGCTCTGCACATAGGTCAGTCAGTGCGTCCATTCGCATGTACGCACACATAAAGTATAACGCGGTACATTTTATATTGTTGCTAATAATCTTTATCAATATTTCATGCTTCCTTCTGCGCTCTTAGACAGTGATTTACCTGCTGCCATGTGTTTGTGTAAATAACATTTATTTACTGTAGTAAATCTTTAAATCTTAACTTACTTTGAGGCTTGTAATTGCCACCCACGCAAATTTTTTGCCATGTCAATCAGGTGTATTCTCAATTTAATTTTCTTTTTATTGTAATTCCTATATAGTACATTCGATTTTGTATCCACTTTAATGTAGAGATAGTTTTCACAGTAACAGTGTTAAGTATTGTGTCCCCCCCCCCCCCAGTTCTTGTCCATTATTTTTTGACAGTGTATCAGAATGCAGTTACGATTCATCGTGGAGTAGCATCACTTCACACAGTGGTTGTTATTGGACTGCGTCTGCAAGACTACAGAGTTGTTGACAATAAATGTCAGCAGTGATGCTTACACATTGGGCAAGCAATTCGTACCACACCATACAATTGTTATCTTTTATGGATGCTCACAGGTCGTTGTAATATGAGTTGCTGCTTTTTTTCGGCTCAACCACTCCTTACTTTTTTTTTACATTAGCATAAAGACACAATTTCTCGTCACCAGTAACGAAACAGGATAGCGATGGCCGGTGTTGTTCACTAGCCAATCGATGACGAACAACCAGAAATGCATATATGGCCACTCGCTGATTTTGGTGATTTTGGTCTAGAGCTTGCTGTACCCATACACTCGATTTTGGAACCTTCTCCATTGCATGCAAAGGTCGCATGATGGTAGAATGATCACAGTTCATCACAATTGCCAATTCTCGAGTACAATGACGTGCTTCATTGAACGTGAATATGTTTAAACGATCTTCATCAGGTCTTTCTGAAAGTGGAGAGTCACTAATGACGTATCCTTGGCGTGATCTGTCTAGTAGCATTATCCCTGTACACGGCGAAAATGTTTCTGGCTGCCAATCTAATATTTTCATAATCGGTTACCAGTCTCCTTTCGCTTCTAATTCTTTCTAAGGAAGCCTTAGGTAGAGATAGTCTCTTATTCCTGTGGCTGGTCAATGCATTTTTCAACACCTGATTCAACAACTCAATCTACATACTTTTTCTTCCATCCTTAATTGATGTCTATTGTAATGTAGGCATTTCTTACATTTCTTTTAAATTCCAAAATACCGAATAAATTCAGACATAGTAGCTGATATTTCTTGAACTTCCGTAAACTAAAAGGATATAAAAAACTCCATTCCAAGCAGCAAGTGGTTAGGTGTAATATATGAGTGTGGAAGTGTCGTTATACCTGGTGCCTATTGTATCCACAAGCAGTGTTGGTTTTGCAGAAGCAATTAACTTAAAAGGTGCCAACAGCACGATCACCTGTTGACTCGGATGCGAAATCTATATTCGCCATTGTGGCAACTTCCAAATTAATCTGATAACTCCCCTTCTTCTCTTATTAAAATTCGATCAAAAGCGAATCAAGCAAGTTCTCAGGTTCTCTCGACTGAAGAAGCCAGAAACGAGAAACTATATATACACAGCTCCACCCAGTAGAAAAAAGAAATTGTTTACTTTTCGTTTCGGCGTAGCATCAAGCGCCGGCACGTCGGCATGGAACGTAACAGCAGAGAAGGGTGTGAGATGACGTCAGCCAATATTACGCTGACTAGGACCGCACCACGGTAGTAGCGGCCACTATACGAAGAGAATGTAAGCGCCGCTCCGCGCTAGCCGCGGCCTCACTAGAAGACAAGCCGTGACGTGTGTACAGTATTATTAGCTTGGATGGAAATGGTGTATATGTAAGGACGTTCATTATGTGAATGTCGCCATTTGCTTGCGACACCTTGTCGTAAATTCGCTAACTTTTGTCAATTCAGTTTCTGTAATAAAACCCATTAATATGATTTGCTTGAATTGTTGTCTAGCTATAAGAGAAAACAGCTTTTTAGGCACCCCATATTAGAAGAGTGTGCCGCACATGACACTTTTGTTGATTAACACTAGTATCGAGTACGATGTATACAGACGGATTCGCTGATGGTGAACTACAGCTTTGAAGCAACGTAGACACAAGAAACACGCCACTGTTAGCTTAATTTCTGTATATCTAAATGTATTTACGTATTTGGCAAACCACAATGAAATACATCGCAGAGAGTTTCAAATAACTTCCGGGAATTCAGCCAGGTAACACTTTCAGCGACCGCCGATATTTCGGCGGGAGAACACCCCGCCATTTTCAAGGCAAACTGCAACGGACAGGCGGCGTGCATGCAAATTTAATACCTCGGTTCTGCGACAGAAGCAGGAAAGATAACACACACACTGAACACTAGTGCCACCAAAGATGACCAAAGTCAGAGCTATCGATAGTGAGACTATGAATTCACAGGTGAGGCAGCACTGACTCTGTTCCTCTGTTTTTTGACAAGGGAGAGAGCCGGATTCCAAACAGAGTTTAAACAGAAACCTCCATCCCTGTTAACGAGGTTGCTCGCTAGTTTAATCTCAACTGCCTCCTTAATGACACTGTCCCAATAGCTGGACGTGCATGCCAATATCTCGGTGTTATTGTATAACATGGGGTGACCAGTATCCAAGCAATGTTCGGCAATAGCAGATCTATTTGGCTGCTGTAATCGTGTGTGCCGTTTATGCTCAGTACATCTGTCCTCCACGGTCCTGATAGTTTGACCAATATATGCCATACCGCAGCTACAGGGAATACGATACACACCTGCCTTACGCAATCCAAGATCATCCTTAACGGAACTCAAAAGTGCTATAATTTTAGATGGAGGTCGGAAAACACATTTCACATCGTATTTCCGTAAAATACGACCGATCTTATTGGACGTGTTTCCTACGTAAGGCAAAAAGGCAGTAGACTTAGGTGTTGACTCAGAATTATCATCAATCACCCGATGTACAGTTGGTCGATAGCGCAACGCACGTTCAATCTGTCTATCACTATAACCATTTTGACGGAATGTAACTTCAAGATGGGACAGCTCAGCTGGCAAAGTCTCAGCGTCAGAAACGACATGTGCCCTGTGTACCAAGGTACGAAGTACCCCTTCACGCTGAGCCGAATGGTGACAACTATTAGCTTGTAAGTACAAATCGGTGTGAGTACGTTTCCTGTAGACTGCATGTCCCAATGATCCATCATCCTTCCTCCTAACCAACACGTCGAGAAAGGGAAGGCAACCATCCTCTTCCACCTCCATCGTAAAACGAATGTTCGGGTGGATCGAGTTCAGATGTTCTAGAAAGACATTCAAATTTTCCCTACCGTGAGGCCAAACAACGAAGGTATCGTCAACGTATCTAAAGAAACAGGCGGGTTTTAAAGGCGCCGACTCCAATGCATGCACGCCGCCTGTCCGTTGCAGTTTGCCTTGAAAATGGCGGGGTGTTCTCCCGCCGAAATATCGGCGGTCGCTGAAAGTGTTACCTGGCTGAATTCCCGGAAGTTATTTGAAAGTTGTATACGCCAGGAGAAACTCAGGTCTCATCGCAGAGAGTAATTAGCATTATAGCAAATATTTGGGTTTTCTTAAAGATTCAATCGCATAAGGTTCAAATGGTTCAAATGGCTCTGAGCACTATGGGACTTAACTTATAAGGTCATCAATCCTCTAGAACTTAGAACTATTTAAACCTAACTAACCTAAGGACATCACACACATCCATGCCCGAGGCAGGATTCGAACCTGCGACCGTAGCGGTCGCGCGGTTCCAGAGTGTAGCGCCTAGAACCGCTCGGCCACACCGGCCGGCCAAGCAATGGCTTAAGGCTGTGACTCTCTCTATGAAGGTGTCTGTGATGACCGGCGCTGATGCACCAGAGAGTGTGTGCCCACAGAGGGAGTGTCGATGGCCGCGACAGCATCTGATAGCGTTAGTGTGTGCCCACACCAGCAGTAGTAGAGATTGTCCTTACTAGGCAAACGGGCAGCGGTAGTGCGTGCCCACAAAAGGCCACTACACAGACTCATGCGTCAACCAAGGACTGCGAGCTGGTGACCAGCGGTTGATGGAAGTCAACTGGCACGAGGCCTTTTGGTAGGAAGGCACCAGTTCGACTCCCAGTAGCATCTGGACTTAGGCACAGTAGGCAGTCTCGCATCTCAGTGAAGACATCATCTTGCAGTGGCTGCTAGCTGCACCATTTCAGAATGATGACTGGTAGAGGCTATCTTTCGCAAGGGACCGCAGGTAGTGACTCATACTGGTTTGCTAAATCAACAATATTTGTGGCGGTTTGAGCCATGGGTGTTCTGACAGGCTAACACTCATTGTCACGTAGGACAGGGCGGAGCCCATTGCCAGACTAGGATGTGTAGGAATCCCGACTGGCATTAAGTTTTTGTATGTCCACCCTTCTGATTGATGTTCTATGGTATTTCGGCCGTCCAATTACGTAATAAAATGAAACACTTGCAGCTGTCGTTCTGATGCTACTTCATCGTTTTGAAACCAATTTCGGTGACTCATTACACCATCCTCAGGCGATCTTCACCCCCTCAGAGTCAGTTAAGACCTGAAGACAGTGTACAGAGTCACCGATACTGTTTCTTACGTTGCATTTTATTACATGTGGTTGGCATTAGTCCAGCTGGGCTTCGTAGTTCTGCTGCGTCAGCATTGCTCCCTGCTGCCGGTAGCGCAGAGACACAGATGCGTGGTAACTCCGTATACGGCGAGGCCTGGGCAGCGGCTGTTGCCACTTCAGCTCCGGTCGTTCTTGTCAAATAACGCCTCTTGCTCCCTTGACATATCAAGTCGTGATGATGTCCCTCATTATTTCATCCATGCCAGTATAGAAGATTCGGCACAACAGTGCGCAGCTTTATGACCAGGTGCTACTGACTCGCCAGTATGGAACGCCAACTGGAGCAACTATCCTATAAGACTTTTTTCCAAGTCTGCTCCTCAGTCGTCTACTCTATTTTCGACTGACAGCAGCATTCCATTTGCCACACTTTTCGAAGCAACACGCCGATGCGTCTTGTAGTCATTGGAGCCTACCTACAGGCGTATCGGTTTCTACTCAAAGTAGCAGATGGCATTTTCATCGTGAGTGAAATACCTTGTATTAATTGGTGGAGAGTCGTTGCACGCTAAATGCATCAGTCTCCTATTATTGGGAAGCAAAAAAAGAATTTTAAGTTGATTACTGCTTGTTAATTGCATAGCGTCTGTTGTAGTAACTCTTTTAAGCCGTGTAGATGAATATTGCGGTCTGTGAGCGACAGCACAAACGAGTAAGCAATAAAAGGAAGGCAGCGAACACGAAGAGATCTTTCTCTAACAATCATTTAATCACATTTAATTATTAAATTTCTGAAACTGTTCCTTTGTATACACTCGAAGACAAAAGGACACATCGCACCACGAAGTAATCATCCGAATGGGGTGGCTCTGAGCACTATGGGACTCAACTGCTGAGGTCATTAGTCCCCTAGAACTTAGAACTAGTTAAACCTAACGAACCTAAGGACATCACAAACATCCATGCCCGCGGCAGGATTCGAACCTGCGACCGTAGCGGTCTTGCGGTTCCAGACTGCAGCGCCTTTAACCGCACGGCCACTTCGGCCGGCTCATCCGAATGGGGTAGATATCGGTAGACATGATGTACATGTATAGACAAACAAATGATTATAGTTTCAGAAGAGAGGGATAATTTATTTGACAGAATAGATTCACAACTTGAGCAAGTTAGGAAACAGGTTGGTAGATCTCAGGCCGATGTTCAGGCAGTCATTCAGTTTGACGTTGGTTGACAGAGGTGACGATATCCTCCAAAGGGATATCGTACCAAATTCTGTCCAACTGGCGCGTTAGATCACCAAAATCCCCATCTGGTTGGAGGGCCCTGCCCATTATGCTCTAGATGTTCCCAACAGGGAAGAGATCCGGTGACCTAGCTGGCCCAGTTAGGGTTTGGCAAGCGCGAAGCCATGTTCGGGAGGCATTATTTTCCTGAAACGTAATCCTAGGATGGATTGCCACGAAGGGAGATAAAATGTGGCGAAGACTATCGTCGACGTACCGCTGTGCTGTAATAGAGCCGCGGGTAACAAACAAAGGGGTTCTTCTAGGAAAGGAAACAAGCACTCCCCACCATCACACATGGTTGTCCGGCCATAGGCGGGCGATAGGTTGATATCCCACGCTGTGCGAGGCATCTCCAGACAGGTGTTTTCTGGTCATCGGGACTCATATCGTAGCGGGACTCGTCACTGAACACAATTATACTGTAGTCAATGAGATTACTGTATTCACTGTCACGCATTATTCGCAGTGATGGTATGTATCCATACACGGTCTATGTTAAGTCACTACAAAGGCAACAAAAATTAACATAGAAATTTCGTATTCCATATTTCAATAAGGATGCACTTTGATTAAGGATGTTAGCACAAACACTGCTGACAGATCGCTGAAAGAATGGAACTAAATACGCAAATTCCTTAATGTTTAGAGAACTTCAGCTAACAAATCCGAAACGATACTGGAAAATCAGCGTATGAAATTTGCTTGACGTTGTTGTGAGACTTTTAGCAAGGACAAAATGTAAAGGTCAGACATTTTTCTTACTCGTGGAAGACAAACGACCTACGTACACAAGAGACGTTGTATGACATACTAACTCATCTGGACGTGAAACACGATTTCGAAGAATCACGGAGGCGGTAGTGTCAGAATGAAAAATGATCTAAGCGATATACACGACGTCGATTTACGCCAGGCGTCAACTGTCAGGGAGCTGAAGGAAATTCACAGGCGCATTTATCGTTATGAAAAAAAACTGATAACGTCGTAAATGCTAGTATTTTTTTCTGGTTTCTGCTAAATACATCCACCACACAAAACATCTGCCTTTCAGTAGATGATTCATCAGTCTGCAAGTTGATGATGGAACAACAGATATATTCGTATATCAGTTTGACAGGACGATAAATTTTCGTGCCTGTCATTTCCTTCTTTCGTGGTGTATTTCGAGTAGGCGATGCCAAATAAAAAGAGCGACGAAATTTCTGCAGGTAATAAAACTGTAACAAAATTTCCATTATCCTGCTAATTAAACTGCCAAGACTATATCATTCTTTTACTATAGCAGTCTGTCATTTTTATCGTTCTTTATTTCTGTTGAAATAAAACAGTATTCAGTTTCTTTTCTGTTTGTAGGTATCTCTAGACTTCTCTGGGAAACTTTACTCGGGGAATTTCTTGATGCACAGAACACTAACCTTCAGAATGTTGATAGAAGGTGTTCCCACTTACGGTTTGTAATATATTTATCCTTGAATGATCATCATTTATGATATATTTTGCTACTCTTTCCCTCCCGTTTTTATTTTTTTCCTCTGCGCCTCTTTGCAGCCCTAAGTTGTTTCAGGTTGCTCTAACAAAATTCTCACAGCGTTATCCCTTTACTTGTCTTCTGCAGATCTCTCTTCCCGTCTATTTTTTCTAGTGCCTGTTTATTTCCTATTTCGTCTGTCTGTTTAATCTTTGACATTACTCCAAAGCACGTATCAAAAGCTTGCAGCTTATTCTTTTCAATATTATATGTTTAATTTTTTTACAGTTTTAATTCCACATACACATTTTCAGAAATGTGTTCCTCTATTTTGTGATATATATATATATATATATATATATATATATATATATATATATATATATATATATATATATTATTTCGAACTAAGTTATTATACTGAAGCAAAATTTTCTTCTCCGACTGCTATAGTCTACCTCTGAAATATCACTTTCTTCGGCCTCCTTAGGAAATATTACTCGATAGGTAGGATTATTCCTTCACTTCTACATGGCTCGATTTTAAAAATTAAATTCACTACTAATACTAATCTTCATCAGTTACCTAGGTTTATGCTAAATTCATGTTTCAAGTATGCTGCCCAGTCCAGTCTACAAATCTTACAAGTCTTATTTACTTTCACAAATTAATACGTACTTAATATTCTTTAGCATTTTTTTCAGTTTATCGCAATAGAATTGTAGTGTTTTGCGGTATGATGAGTAGCGTGTCCCTGCTTAGAGTCGTGAAGAGCTTCTTCTCTGCTGTTTCGGCAGATATTTCTTACTTCGTTTTTGCATGGTATAGCTACAGTCAGCCGAAAAAATAGTGGTTATTAAGTCTTTCACATGACGCCGAGCGTCTGTGGAAAAAGTGGGTTTGTTTTCCATTACAAACAAAATGACCTTAAGTCGGAATTTTACGCGCCTATTCGACAAAGCGGCTCGAAATTGGTATAACACGATATTCGTGTTATAGACATGTATTTACAGAGACAGTAAAACATAAAGAATAACCAGTATTCCTGCAGCGACAGCACCACCCTGTCCCGCGCTGACTGCTACCGCCACGTACAAGCTCCTCTCAGTCACTCTTGGTGTAGCGATAGTTCTTCGTGTTTACTGTCTCTGGTAATACATATCTATAAGACGAATAGCCCCCAATGAACCATAGACCTTGCCGCTGGTGGGGAGGCTTGCGTGCCTCAGCGATACAGATAGCTGTACCATAGGTGCTACCACAACGGAGGGGTATCTGTTGAGAGGCCAGACAAACGTGTGGTTGCTGAAGAGGGGCAGCAGACTTTTCAGTAGTTGCAGGGCCAACAGTCTGGATGATTGACTGATCTGGCCTTGTAACACTAACCAAAACGGCCTTGCTGTGCTGGTACTGCGAACGGCTGAAAGCAAGGGGAAACTACGGCAGTAATTTTTCCCGAGGGCATGCAGCTTTACTTTATGGTATCTTTCGAAATGTGGTGCTACAGAAGAATGCTGAAAATTTAAGGGTAGATCACATAACTAATGAGGAGGTATTGAATAGAATTGGGGAGGAATTTGTGGCACAACTTGGCAGGAAGGAGGGACCGGTTGGTAGGACAAGTTCTGAATCACAAATTTAGCATTGGAGGGCAGCGTGGATGGTAAAAATCGTAGAGGGAGACCAAGAGATGACTACACTAAGCAGATTCAGAAGGATGTAGTTTGCAGTAAGTACTGGGAGTTGAAGCAGCTTGCACAGGATAGGGTAGCATGGAGAGCTACATCAAAACAGTCTGAGGACTGAAGACCACAACAACAAGACGAATATCACGCTATACTAATTTCAAGATTGCTTTGTAGAAAGGGCACATAAAATGCCGATTTAAAAATAGTTTGGTTTGTAACGGGAAACAAACCTATGGTCTTCATCAACACTGGGTGTCACATGGGAGACATGACGAGCAGTATCCGTTTGGGTAGACTCCATCTACACTACTCAAAAACGATTTTGTAAATATCTGCTGGAGCAACAGAGAAAATTCACCAGACGACCTATAGGGCAGACACCCGGTACAAACACATACACGTACACAGGCACAAGAATTGTAGACTGATACTGTCATCAAACTATAATTCTTCATAGCACATCTGGTCTGAGAAAGGAACTGTGGTTGATTATTTACTGAATGACCCTGTTGATCACTGTATACTACCCGAGTTTCTATACAGTTTACTCCTAATTTTCTCAGAATTTCTAACATTTGGCTTCATATTACAGTCGATTTTTCTAGCTCTACAAATAACACCAACATGAAACGGTTTTTGTCAAATCTTGCTTCTGTTTTCATTCACAACTTGTGAACGTCCTCCTTGGTGCTTTTACCACTCCAAAAACCCAAGCGATCGTCATATAATCGATTCTCAGTTTCATTTTCTATTCTTCTAAACGTAGTGTTTCACAATTTCTGTTACAGCCTAAGGATTGTACAGGGGACTTAGTACGAGAGGGCTGATCAATAAAGACTGAGACTGATTTTTTCCCGTATCTTCCGTGATTGTTCCCTACCCATACCATAAATATTTGGAAAAAAACCTGGTTTTTATGTGTCATGTTCAGCAGGTTACTTGTAATGCACTGTTTTGTTGACACTTTTTGCATTTTGCATACCAAACAATACAAAAAGCTGCAGCAACCATACGGTGAAGACACACTAGCTTGTACAAAAGCGTTTACGTCCTTTCGAGGATTTCAGAGAAGGTCGACTTGTCTGTATCAAGGAAGGTGGGTGTTGTGTTTCGGCTTCTGATGTGACTGAAGTCGATATCAACACAGTTGAAGTGATCGTACGTGAGGATCGGAGTTTCGGTCCGGCACATAGTTTTGCAGCATGGAGTGGCAGCGCGGTTTGATGGGCCTTGCCACGGACTGCGCGGCCTCTCTCGCCGGAGGTTCGAATCCTCCCTCGGGCTTGGGTGTCTGTGTTGTTCTTAGCGTAAGTTAGTTTAAGTAGTGTGAAAGTCTAGGGACCGATGACCTCAACAGTTTGGTCCCTTGGATTTTCACACACATTTGAACATTTTGAGGATCGGCAGATAACATTACCTAACTTCAGTGAAGTGTTCTGAATTTCCTATGGCAATATGGCAGTGTCTTTACGATTATGCATGATCATCTCCGTATTTCACATATTTGTGTCCATTGGGTGCGACGTCTGTTGACTCCCAAACAAAAGGCTGTGAGAATGGAGACAAGCCGCGAGGTGCTGCATCTCCTTGCCGATGGAGGGGATGCGTTTCTAGAATCGGTTATCACCGGAGTCGTGGCTGCATCGTTATAATCCTAAAGGAAACCGAGCCAGCACATTGTGAAAATCGCCAGGATCTCCAACACCAAAAAAGGGGAAAATAATGCTGTTACCCTTTTTTTGACTGTCATGCCATCTTTTACCAGCATGCAGTTTTCCCTCTCACTGCTGTTACAGCCGAATATTACATGGCAGTGCTGGTTGAACTGAGGAAGCATATTACAAGGAAACGACCAGAATTTTCTCGGACTGGATGCAGACTTCATAATTACAAAGCGTATCCTCACATCCCATTCAACTCATGTACAATGGTGTACAAATTGAGGCAATAAAAGGAAATTTTGCAACGCAGCGTTTATTTTTCCACAAAACAGTATAAACAGGTAGCAATAAGGTAGAAAAAAGAAAAAAATACAGAACGCAAACAAATGCAACATGCGTAACGGTAGTCAAAAATGTTCTTCGTTCCTTTCAACTTAACGGATTTGCACACACATTCCGACAACTGGTTAATGTGCTCATTAAGGGGTGTTGCCACCTCTGGCAGCAATACAGGCCTGACGAAGACGAGGCATGCTGTGAATGATGTCATCAATCTCATGTTGAGGCAGTAACCCCATTCTTCGTGCAGAGCTGCACGTAGTCTTGGAACATAGTTAGTGGATGCAAGCCGTCTCCCTAGTGTGTCCCAAACATGCTCTGTCGGACTGTAATTTGGAAAGCGAACAGGCCACGCTATGCGTACCGTATCTTCGTTTCCAAGAAAACATCAACCACCCGTGCTCTATGAGGTCGAGCATTATCGTCCGTCAGTACGACGTTTGGGCCTATCGCACTTCACACCAACCGCAAATGAGGTCCATAGATCTCGTCACGACACCTGACAGTTCTTAAAACTTGCTGATTGATCCGTACAATTTCACGAATAGGTGTTCGTGTGGTAAACGTAATCCCTGCCCTCAGCATTAAGGATCCATTAGTGATCGATCTCGGTCTCTTTCCACAATGCTTTCGCCCCGAAATCATATTCCACGTTCCTTCCAGATGCGAATCGCTCCAGTCAGTCTCCATACTAAACCGAAACTCATCTGTGCAAGCAACATTGGCCCACTGTTCCACCGTCTAGGTGGCATGTTGATGACTCCACGGTAGACGTTCCCTTCTGTGAAGACACGTCAGAGTTAGATATACAGTATGGCTCCGACAATAAAGGCCACTCTGCCGAAGCCATCTGTACGTAGTTTCCCTCGACAGAACAAATCGAGTGGACAGAGATTTAGGAACCAGGTTTAAAATTCTAAGACATTTCCAGGTGCAGATGTAGACCCTGACCACAATATATTGGCTATGATCTGTAGATTAAAACTGAAGAATTTGCGAAAAGGTAGAATTTTAAAAAGATGAGACTTCGATAAACCGAAAGAACCAGAGGTTGTAGATGTTTCAGAGAGAGCATTAGGGAACAGGGGAAAGAAATACAGAATGGGTAGCTTTGAGAAACGAAATAGGGAAGGCAGCAGAGGATCAAGTAGGAAAAAAGACGAGGCCTAGTAGAAATATAAAAGTGCAGTAAATGAAGCAGGCAAAAAGGAGTACCAACATAACAAAAATGAGATCGACAGGAAGTGCAAAATGGCTAAGCCGGGATGGCTAGAGGACAAATGTAAGGATGTAGATTCATATATCACGAGGGGTAAAATAAATACTCCCTACAGGAAAATTAAAGAGTCGTTCGGGCAAAAGAGAACCACTTGTATGAATATCAAGAGCTCAAATGGAAAACCAGTTCTAAGCAAAGAAGGGAATGCAGAGAGGTGGAAGGAGTATATAGAGGACCCATACAAGGGCGATGTATTTGAGGGCAATGTTATTGCAATGGAAGAGGACGTAGATGAAGATGGAATGGGAGATATGATACCGCTTGAAGAATTTGACAGAGAACTGAAAGACCTAAGTCATCCTCACAATTCCGAAGATTGCAAGGGTTGACAAGTGCGAGTATTATCACACAATCAGCTTAACAGCTCATGCATCCAAGTTGCTGACAAGAATAATATACAGAAGAATGGAAAAGAAAATTGAGTTTGTTCTAGATGATGGTCACTTTGTCTGTATAAAAGGTAAAAGCACGAGAGAGGCAGTTCTGACGTTGCGGTTGATAATGGACGCAAGACTAAAGAAAAATCAAGACACGTTCATAGGATTTGTCGATCAGGAAAAAGCCTTCGTTAATGTAGAATGGTGCAAGATGTTCGAAATTCTGAGAAAAATAGGGGTGAGCTATAGGTTCAAATGGTTCAAATGGCTCTGAGCACTATGGGACTTAACATCTGAGGTCATCAGTTCCCTTGAACTTAGAACTACTGAAACCTAACTAACCTAAGGACATCACACACATCCATTCCCGAGGCAGGATTCGAACCTGCGACCGTAGCAGTCGCGCGGTTCCGGACTGAAGCGCCTAGAACCGCTTGGTCACAGCGGCCGGCTAAGCTACAGGGAGAGACGTAATATACAATATGTACAAGAACCAAGAGGGAATAATAAGACGACCAAGAATGAAATGCTTGGATTAAAAAGGTTGTAAGACAGGGATGAAATCTTCCCCCCGCCTACTGTTCAATCTGTACATCGAAGAAGCCATGATGGAAATAAATTAAAGGTTCAGGAGTGGAACTAATATTAAAAAAATTTAAAAGATTGTGATGATCCGATTCGCTGACGATATGCCATCCTGAGTGAAAGTGAAGAAGAATTACATGATCTGCACAACGGTATGAACCATCTAATGAGTACCGAATATTGACTGAGAGTAAATCGAAGAAAGACGAAAGTAATGAGAAGTTGCAGAAATGAGAACAGCGGGAAACATGAGGATTGATGGTCACGAAGTAGATGAAGTTAAGAAATTCAGATACCTAGGTAATAAAATAACCAATGACGGACGGAGCAAATAGTACAGCAGACGCACACTAGCAATGGCAAAAGGGTATTTCTGGCTAAGAGAAGTCTGCTAGTATCAAACATAGGCCTTAATTTGAGGAAGAAATTTCTGAGAACGTCCGTCTGGAGTAGAGAATTGTATGGTGGTGAAACATGGACTGTGGGAAAACCGGAACAGAAGACAATCGAAGTATTTGAGATGTGGTACTACAGATGAATGTTGAAAATTAGGTGGACTGATAAGGTAAGGAGGTTTTGCGCAGAATCGGAGAGGATAGGAATATGTGGAAAACACTGATAAGGAGAGGGTACAGGATAATAGGACATCTGTTAAGGCATGAGGGAATGACGTCCATGGTACTAGAGAGAACTTTAGAGGGCAAAAACTGTAGAGGAAGACAGAGATAGGAATACATGCAGCAAATAATTGAGGACGAAGGTTTCTAGTGCTACTCTGAGATGAAGAGGTTGGGTCAGAAGAGGACTTCGTGGTGGGGAGAATCTGGCAGGCATCGTCTCTGTGCCATACTGCTCCATATGTGACTGTGTACACAGCGATTGGGATGTGGGGCTACCAAGCAAACTCTGCCTCGTTTCATAGGTGCCCTGACGCCATCTTTGGCGTGGTTGTCAATTGACCAGAAAGCCACCTTCCGTGAAGAACACGGTCGTACGGACATCTGGTTGACAGTTTGTATGATTATATCGCGAATTAGATTCAGGACGGGCAAATAGCAGTTCGTTGCTTTAATTCTGTACACCTGTGCAACTTCTGGCTCAGTTCAACATTACCTAATTACACCATCCGCCTTATAGCCCCAATCTTGCACCCTGTGATTCTTTTTTATTCCTATCGCTAAGGGCAAAACTTCGGGTCATTAGATTTGAGAACTCTGAAACAGTGCTCAAAAAAAGTGAGGCGATTACCAAGAACCTGACAAAGAAACGTCTGTCTGCACCAAGATTTCGAGGACTGGCAAAGACGCTATAAAAGTGGATTCAGTTAGAGAGGGGTATTTTGGAAAATATTGTGTGAAAACTGAAACTGAGAAATAAACACATGTGAAAAAAATCGATCTCAATCTTTGCTGAACAACCTTCGTACATGCAGGTTGATAATATCGGGAAATATACAGTTTTGTTCTAGAATAAGCTGGAGGATGGCACCAATTTCAAATCTCTTTCTTCATGGTACCCACATATCACAGGGAATGGGTTCTAAACTTAGCTGTAAAGGAGCGCATAGCACTGACATTATTATAAATAGTTCTCGTCGGCAATTGAAAGAGAAACAGCCCTCGGTCACTTTATTTTTAACAAATTAAACTGGTTTCAACACTGCTAGGAGTGTCTTCTTCAGAATTTAAAACAAAGAATGATCTATATTCTATAACTTGTTCACAGAATAATGACTAAAAACGTATGATAGGGTATAAGTACGGAATCATCGTAAAAGACTGACAGTACTTATATGTCATTTATAAAATAATTAATATGCCAAAAGCGCATTAGTTACAAAGCTATTTAAGATAAAGAAAATTGTGATGGCGAGCCACTAAGGGCCGCTCGTTACTTGCGTGGTACAGGTTGCAGCTCCCTACATGTTTGACAGAGAGATTCTCACTGCACTCTCAGTGTTGACGCCCTTGCTTTTAATTTCACTGAAGATAGATTTGAGTATGCTGAATCAGTATCTGTTTTTGGAATCTCTGTTTCACCGTGAATAATCTCGTGGTATCTTCCTGTGTCTCCTAAAGTTTTACAAGTACACCTTATGCTCATGTTATTTAATACAGTGTTACTCCCCGAAATTTGATGCAGAAACTAAGCAGTGTATGTCATCTTTCAGTTCTAATGACGAGCACTTATTATTCCATAACTCACTCTCCTACGTAAAGAAGAGCGTCCAATCTCATATGATTATAACATTTACATTTTCTTCTAAATTATAAATTACTCATCTGATTCCCTTATATACTTATCTTATTCCTTCACCTTCTGCTTCTGATGTCGGCAAGTATACGTGAACCATAGCTGTAGTCGTTAGTTTGGTTTCTTTTATTACAAAAGCAGTTCCTTTAATTATCTCTTCACAGTGACTCTTTTCCCTACCTCTTCATTCACACGTATTACTGGTCCCATTATACCTACATTTAGCCTATATTCTTTTGATCGTATTTTTCTTCTTCATTGAATTTCACTTCATTCCACCTCTCGTTAAATGAAATTCCATCCTTTACATTTCCCTTTTAATATTTTAGAGCATCCTTAACATAGCTGCACATTTGACGCTACGACTGTTAAAAATTACTATTTCGTTAGTTTTTCATTCATCTCATCATTGCCTCTATCTACGTACCGATTAAACCTCACTAAGAATCACGGAATCACGACTATGCCATGTGACTTTACTGTAGAACGCAATGTTTCCCTCTACCTATCAAAGAATAAAGACGTCTCTCAATGTGGGCTGTTCGTTCCATTCTACGTTTTATATTCTTTTCCAGATTTCTTAGGGAATCATATTTCTCAAATCAGCAGTTTCTTCGTTCTTGCCTTTTCTATGAGTCTGATCCATTGAGTAACTTCTTAAAGTCTAAGCTGGCTTTTGCTAACGAGGTGTGCGTACGTTTTTCGAATGGACATTATCTTGTTAGATGCACTGCTATATGTCGCCCTTGATTTCGCTCCAATTTCATTTATTCGCTTCTACACACAGTCTAGAAGGACTGACAATTTTATCCTTTCGTTTGGCAATTTTTACTGTGACATTCGATTATAGCACTTCGCTTTTCACTACCTCATCAAGCTAAATGTCCCGTAAACAAATAAACTCTTGTGAATCTTGAGTTTCTCCCGGCGTATCTGATAATCAAAATATCCACGGGTGTACTGCCGGTCTACAGTGTCCAACGGGCACAATATTTCGGCGATCATACATGTCGCCATCATCAGGTGAACTGACGGACTGAGCTCCTGTGAACGTGCCGGCACGGAGATCCGTACACTATGGCTGCTCAGGGGGAACTGGGTTCGGTCGCGGCGGCGGCCGATTTAAATACCCTCCGCCCGCGGCGCGCTCACTCCGCCGTCCGCGCCCCGCGCCACGGTCGCGCGGTGGAACAGATTGCGACGGCGTCTGAGATGACGTCGGTGTGATGGCTCTGTCCGCCGTGGTCGTCACAACTATACATTTGCTCGATTTACTCTTGATTAACCCAATCGCTGGTTCCCAAGCCTTGCTAAGATTATAGCCACAGTCACGGTTTATGAAGTCGTCATTGGTGCGAATTTCGGTGGCCTCTCTAACAACACTATCCCAGTATCTCGACGTCTGTACGAGAATCCTTGTGCGTTCATACTCCATAGCGTGATTTTCCGACAAACAATGTTCAGCGACCGCCGACTTGCTCGGATACATCAGTCGAGTGTGCCTCTGGTGTTCACGGCATCGATCCTCGACGGTACGCATCGTCTGACGAATACACGACTTGCCACATTGACACGGAATCTGGTACACGCCGGCCTTCCTCAAACCGAGGTCATCTTTGGCGCTCCCCACCAGTGCACGAGTTTTATTCGGAGGACTAAACACAGTTCCGACCCGGTGTTTCTTCAAAACGCGGGCAATTTTCCCCGAGAGTGCGCCTGTATATGGGATAAACGCAGTGCGTTCCTCCTCCCTCGTGATTTCTTCCATCTCCACAGCTTGTGCTGTGTGTGCGGAGAGCACGTTGAATCTGCCACTCTGAGTACTCATTTTTTTCGAAATACAGTTCTCAGATGTTCCAATTCCTGGGGCAGACTCTCTGCGTCAGAGATAGTGCGCTCCCTATGTACTAGAGTTTTAAACACCGCATTCCTCTGTGAAGGGTGGTGGCAGCTGTCTGCGTGCAAATACAGATCAGTGTGCGTTGTCTTCCGATACACCCCATGGCCTAGGATGCCGTCAGGCCTTCTCTTGACCAAGACGTCAAGGAAAGGTAGTTTACCGTCCGTTTCAGTCTCCATAGTGAATTTGATGTTGGGGTGTATGGAGTTTAGATGTGTAAGGAAGTCAAGGAATTTATCCATACCATGTGGCCAGATGACGAACATGTCGTCCACATAACGGAAAAAGCAAATAGGTTTCCATTCGGATGACGACAGGGCTTCCTCCTCGAAGTTTTCCATGTACAAATTCGCTACCACCGGTGAGAGTGGGCTACCCATGGCGACTCTTCTCACTGGGAAAGGATAACTCCGCTTGCAAGCACTCTAGTAAATGATTTCAACGGATTTTCTTCATCTGTAAAATACCTCCACTATTTATTACTAGTTCGCATTTGCGTTTTGTATATTAGCTCCTTTGCTGGTTTCTTATCTGAAATTACATTCGCTCTTCTCTTGCGCAGGACTTCTTTTTTCAGCAGATGCTGTCTGTTACCAATTAGGCTATATTTTTGTTTTACTGAAATTTCTACTTATGCCACATTTGCTCAATCATAAATTGAAATTTCTTTTTGTTCTTGTCAATTTGGTCCCTCACACACCAGGGTTGGAACTTAAATAGCGGCAGCTATTTATTCACAACAATGCAAAAGAGTTACAAGTTTGCACCTGTTACTGTCCTTCAAAGTAGTCAGCAGCGTTTTGTAGAACCCGTCGCCAGCGTTGTGGAATACGTAGTATACCGTTAGCAGAGTCTGTTCTGTTGACGGTGCGAATGGAGCGGTCTACTGCCTGTCGAATGTCTGGAACAGCCCAGAAGCGAAAGCCACGAAATGGCTCCTTCATATTCGGAATCGAATCAAATTCAAAAGGACTTAAGTCCGCGGAATATGGTGGATGGTACAGTACTTCCCAGTCCCATCGACCGAATAGAGCAGCAACTGCTTGCACTGTTTGCGCCCGAACACTGTCGTGCAAAATGATGAGTGGTTTCCGCAGAAAGTGTCGCCGCTTCTTCTGGAAAGCTGGTTGCAGGTAATGCTCCAAAAACGAACAGTGGTACTGTGCGCTGAGGGTCTGGAGTGGACGAACGTAATGCGTTAGGATAACACCATCACAGTCGTAACGAGAATCACCGTAACTTTATACTGCTCCATTCGTGCCATCAACAGAACAGGCTCTGCTAACGGCATACTACGCCTTCCACGTCGCTGGTAACGGGCTCTATACAACTCTGGTGGCTACTTTGAAGGGTAGTAACAGGTAAAAACCTGTAACTCCTTTGTATAGGTCGTGAATAAATAGTTGGCACTATTAAGATATGCCGACGACAAATCCTTCAGTCTCTACTTTTCTTAGGAGTAAAATATTTTCACCAATACTCTTTTGTAATTTATTATGTAGGAACCCTGCTATGAGCCATGAAACGTGCCGTAGGTGGGGACTCTTGCGTGCCTCAGCGGTACAGATAGCCGTACCGTAGGTGCAACTGCAAGAGAGGGGTATCTGTTGAGAGGTCAGACAAACGTGTTTCCTGAAGAGGGGCAGCAGACTTTCCATTAGTTGCAGGGGCATGGGTCTGGATGACTGACTGACTGACTGACCGACATCAACCAAAATGGCCTCGCCGTACTTGTACTGCGAACAGCTGAGAGCAAAGGGAAACTACAGTCGTAATTTTTCCCGAGGGAATGAAGCTCTACTGCTCGGTTATATGATGATGGCATTATCAGGAGAACGTCGTTATCTCGAGATACAAAACTGGCATTCTACAACTCGGAGTGTGGAATGTCAGATCCCTTAGTCGGGCAGGTAGGTTAGAAAATTTAAAAAGGGAAATGAATCGGTTAACGTTAGATATAGTGAGAATTAGAGAAGTTCGGTGGTGGGAGGAACAGGACTTCTGCTCAGGTGAATACAGGGTTATAAATACGAAATCAAATAGGGGTAATGCAGGAGTATGTTTATTACTGAATAAAAATATACGAACGCGAATAAGCTATTATGAGCAGCATAGTGAACGCTTTAATGTAGCTAAGATAGGCGCGAAGCCCACACCCACCACAGTTGTACTAGTTTACATGCCAACTAGCTCCGCAGATGAGGAGGAGATTGAGGAAATGTAAGATGGGATAGCTAAGGGAGACGAAAATTTAATAGTTATGTGGGATTGATATTCGATAGTAGGAAAAAGAAAGGAAGGAAAAGTAGTAGATGAATACGGACTGGGGAAAGGAATGAAAAAGGTAGCCACCTTGTAGAATTTTGCATTGAGCTTAATTCAAACATAGGTAACACTTGGTTTAAGAATCGTGAAAGAAGGTTACATACGTGTAAGAGTCATGGAGACACCAAAGGGTTTCAGATTGGTTATATAATGGTAAGACAGAGATTTCGGAATCAGGTTTTAAACTGTAAGATATTGTCAGGGGAATATGTGTAATCTGACCACTATTTGTTGGCAATGGACTATAGATTAAAACTGAAGAAACTGAAAAGGCAGGAATTTAAGGAGATAAGACCTAGATAAAATGAAAGAACGAGAGATTGTTGAGAGTTTCACAGGGAGCATTAGGGAAAGATTGATAAGAACAGGGGAAAGGAATGCAGTAGAAGAAGAATCGATAGCTTTGAAAGATGAGACAGTGAAGGTCAGCAGAGTATCAAATACGTAAAAAGACGAGCGGTTGTAGTAATCCTTAGGTAACACACGAGATATTTAACGAAGAAAGGAGAAAATACAAAAATGCAATAAATGAAGCAGGTGAAAGGCAATACAAACGTCTAAGCGATGACACAAACAGGAAGGGGAAAATGGCTTAACACTACTTGCTAGATGACAAATGTAAGGATGTAGAAGCATACATTTTTAGAGCTAAGATCGATGCTACCTACAGGAAAATTAAAGAGACCTTTGGAAAAAAGAGAACCACCTGCACAAATATCAAGAGCACAGATGGAAAACCAATCCTAAGCAAAGCAGGGAAAGCAGGAAGGTAGAAGGTATATATAGAGGGTCTGTACAAGGGATATGTACTTGAGGGCAATATTATGGAAATGGAAGAGGACGTAGATGAAGATAAGAAGGGACATATCATGCTGCGTAAAGAATTTGACAAAGCACTGAAAGACATAAGGAACAAGGCTCCAGGAGTAGACAACATTCCATTAGCAGAATGAGATTTTCACTCTGCAGCGGAGTGTGCGCTGATATGAAACTTCCTGGCAGATTAAAACTGTGTGCCCGACCGAGACTCGAACTCGGGACCTTTGCCTACTGGCAGAAGTAAAGCTGTGAGTACCGGGCGTGAGTCGTGCTTCGGTAGCTCAGATGGTAGAGCACTTGCCCGCGAAAGGCAAAGGTCCCGAGTTCGAGTCTCGGTCGGGCACACAGTTTTAATCTGCCAGGAAGTTTCAACATTCCATTAGAACTACTGATAGCTTTGGGAGAGCCATCCATGACAAAGCTCTTCCATCTAGTGGGCAACATTTATGATACAGGCGAAATGCCCTCACGCTTCAAGAAGAAGATAATAATGCCAAATCCAAAGAAAGTAGGTGTTGACAGGTGTGAAAATTACCGAACCATCAGTTTAATAAATCAATCATGCAAAATACGAGCACAAATCCTTTACAGAAGAATGGAAAAACTAGTAGAAGCAGACCTCAGGGAAGATCAGGTTGGATTTTGGACAAATGTAGGGACACGTGAGGCATACTGACCCCACGTTTATAGCACTTACAGACTTCGAGAAAGCTTTTGCAATGTTGACGTGAATATTCTGTTTCAGACTCTAAAGGTGGCAGGGGTAAAATGCAAAGAGCGGAAGACTATTTGTAATATGTTCAGAAACTAGATGGCTGTTATCAGAGTCGATGGGCACGAAAGGGAACCAGTAGTTGAGAAGGGAGTTAAACAGGGTTGTGGCCTACCCAGATGTTATTCAGTGTGTATACTGAGCAAGCAGTAAAGGGAACAAAAGAAAAATTTTGAGTAGCAATTAAAGTTCAGGGAGAGCAAATAAAAACTGTGAGGTTTGCCGATGACACTATAATTCTATGAGAGACAGCAAAGGACTTTTAAGAGCAGTTGAACGGAATGGACAGTGTCTTGAAAGGAGGATATAAGACGAACATCAACAAAAGCAAAACGAGGATACTGGAATGTAATTGAATTAAATTAGGTGATGCTGAGGGAATTGATTTAGGAAATGAGACACTTAAAGTAGTAGATGAGTTTTGCTATTTGGGAAGCACAATAACTGATCATGGTCGAAGAATGGAGGATATAAAATGTAGACTGGCAATGGCGAGAAAAGCATTTCTGAAGAAGAGAAATTTGTTAACATCGAGTATAGGTTTAAGTGTCAGGAAGTCTTTTCTGAAAGTATTCCTAAGGAGTTAGCCGTGTATGGAAGTGAAACATGGGTGATTAACAGAATAGACAAGAAGATAATAGAAGATTTAGAAATGGGGTGTTACGGAAGAATGCTAAAATTTACGGTTAGATCTCGTAGCTAATAAAGAGGTACTGAACAGAATGGCGGAGAAGAGAAATTTGTGACACGACATGACTAGAAGAAGGGATCGGTTGGCAGGACACATTCTGAGACATCCAGGGATCACCAGTCTAGTACCGGAGGGAAGCGTGGGGGCTAAATATAGTAGATGGAGTCCAAGAGATGAATACATTAACCAGATTCAGAAGGATGTGGGTTGCAGTAGTTAGTCGGAGGTGAAGAGGCTTGCACACGATAGACTAACATTGACAGATACATCAAACGAGTCTTTGGGCTGAAGTTCACAACGTCAACAACTACGTAGTAACTGACTTGCACTGCAATTTTAGCGATTTCTTTCCTTGGTTCGATGGTCATCTCATTTGTAAACTTCGAATTCTACTCATTTTTAAATTTGTCATATACCTACTATTCAATGTGGCTTCTTTTATTATTATTTAATCAACTTTACGTTACTGAAGCTCTGTCCCTTAGACAAGAGGTAATGTAATACAGATCTTAAATGTGGTAAATATTCAAAGTCACTATGGATTAAGATCAAGGATAAATGACGGTCGAAGCAAACTATTCGCCATATTCCCTGCCATAAAATTTAATGAAAACTGACATTATCTGGCAGTATGTCAAAAAGTGCTAATGATAACGGAGGGTGGCCGAGGATTTAAGCTCGGTATTTGGAAAGATAACAAAAATTATGTATTGAATAAAAGGATGTTATACATTAACACTCATTCTGTTCTGACAGGTTCTCTAGATAATATTTTCTGGGTAGAAAATGGTTTATTTTCTTGTACCTTTTTGTGTTTTGCTTCCTATTACATTTAATTCAGATAACAAATTTGAAACATTCTGTAACATAGTTCACCCCGCATAGTGGTCAAGGCAGAACCCCGCCCACCCAACTCATCATCAACATATCCACGAATTGCTTTGCCCGCTGCCCAAGTCTGTACTTACTCAAATCGACGCTCTCTTCATTTCAGTGGACCACCGCTCCTTCGGGAGAGGCGAGGTACTAATTTATTCTGTACGTGTCTCTCGCTGCAGCACGGTGGGGAAAAAATATATTTCACTGGGGAAATTCGTGCGCCGTTCTACAGATGCTCTCCTGTGATCAAAGTGAGGAACTGTGGTTTGCAGTGAAGCTCTCACACCATATTTCTGGAAGAATGATCTGTCACACACTAATTAACAGGGGCTTAACGAGTGGCGTAGAGTTTCATAACTTTCGGTACCGTTTTAAGGCCGTAGTGCTCTGAAAACCTTAGGAACAGCAACTTTTATGTGGTTACCACATTTGTTGCTATCACTTTCACATTCGTGTTAGCAACTATATACATCTAGACGAAACACGTCTAGGGCTGATTGGCTTGTGGTTACACAATCTCTCATATCCATATCTCACAGAAATTGTTCGTTAGAAATGTTAAACATTTCTAATAATTACCAGACTCACAATTATAAACTTATTTTCGATAGCTGCCGCCATGAGTGAACACAATTACCCACAAGCACATTTCGTTTCATTTCATCGTGTAAAGAACACGGAACCTGAAATGACAGTATCATATGCAATGGGCCATCACCAATCTTCCGCTCAATAATATCAATGAAATGCACCTAATTCCCAGTTTTCCACCATTCAGGTTTATTAAAGATATAGCCACGGTGTATGATGGTGATCTCAGCACATTGACAACAAATGTTAAAATAAGATTTTCTCCTGCAGCAGTAATTATCGGCGAACTGTACAATCTATAGTACTATGTAAAGACAAATCGCAGTTTAACGTCGTTACCAAAAATCTCAATCTCTAATGAACGTTTGTATTTACATAAGGTACACTTTTTAATATATACGGCTTGTAAATGTATATATATTATAGAAAAGGGAGAGCTTTTGAGCAATATCTTGAGATATTGACCGATTTAAGTACAATTTATACACGATACTTCAATAAACGCTCAACAGACATATGCTACTTGTTTCTCATACACATACACACACACACACACACACACACACACACACACACACACAAAATCTCGAAATGTTCTTGACCGATTTACCCAAAATTTTTACACGATGCTGTGATACGTACACACACACAATATATATCGGAAAGGTTATTAGCAAAAATCTCGAAAAGTTGTTCATCGATGTACTACAAATTATTAAGCGAGACTGTAATAACCTTTCAGACGGACACAGGCTACATATTTTTAATACATTCCACCGTGTACAAACTCAAGGGATTGATTAATGAGAGGATACGGAACAAAAGAGGTCAATTGAACTAATGTCCGGAAATACATGATTTCCATGCTAGAGATTCAGTCATACGTTGTTATAGAGACTGTGGTCTAATATGCGCTGGACCGTGGAGTCACGGTTGCAGTATTTTTTGACGATGGTTCCCACATGCCTCAACGCATGCGTGCACGCACTGTAGTTTATTGTGTTTCACACTTTTACATAGGCCAGGCAGCACGGATACGCTGCTCTACGATGCGCTCTGCATACACGACACCTTTGAGATGGCCCTATAAACATAAATCGTGAAGGTTGAGTTACGGTGAACTAGCAGGCCATGCAACTGGACCCCCTCATCTGATCCATCGACTAGGGAAGACACGATTGAGATGCATCCGGACTTTAAAGGCGAAGTGGGGTGGGATACAGTCATGTAGTAGCTACATAACCCTTCGAATCATCAGTAGCACTTCTTCCAGCAGAGAATCAAAGTCATCCGCAAGAAACACCGACTGTTCGGCCTGTAGGCAACTTGGAAGGAAGACTGGTCCCAAAAAAAGGTCGCCAATTATCTCGGCTCACGCTTTCTGCCTGCACCGATGCTGATGATTCTCTGTTACCATACCACGGGGGTTCTGCATACTACCCCAAAGATGACTGTTACGAAAGTTGAAGTTACCACTTCGTTTAAAGGTGTCCTCATCCGTGGACATGATGGATGGCACAGATCTCGGAATCTTGATTGCCTAATGAAGAAACCAGTGACAAAACTGCTCCAGATGTGGGAAGTAGTAAGCCTTGCACACGCTGTGAGTGATAAGGGTAGTAACAATTGTCATGGAGAATGTTCCACACGGTCGTCTGGCTTACCCTGTACTGGCGGACGAACTGCCTGGTACTGAGATAGCGGTCACCTTCCACGGCGTTAACCCCTTTTTCCTTCAAGTATGGCGTCCGAACATTTCGGGTACGTTCTTCAAGATTTTCTGCTTCTTGAAACGACCCTGTCTCACACAAACGGCGAAACACTATTGCAGACACTGAATGCTGTGGTTGTTGTTGACGGGGATAGCTTTCCTGTGCAACTTTGCTGCCCACAGACCGTTGCCATTTGCCTTTTCGTAAGTGGGCACCATGTCGACAAGCTGTATATTCAAATATGGAACCATTGTGTACAATGCTGAATCACATCCACTACAAGGTGAGTCAGCAAGAGAGTGGACTCGGACACAACATTACCTATTAGTACGGCAGGACAGGGCGCTAGGGCATGACGTATGAGGAACAGTACTACCCTCTAGAGTCTCTGTAACAATGACGGAGTAAATGGTCTCTACCATGGAAGCCACGCATTTCCGGACATAAGTTCATTAGGCCTTTTTTGTTTCGTATCCTCCCATTGATCAATTCCTACAGTTTTTTACACGGTGTAAAAAATAACCTTACACAGGTACTCTCCCCCCCCCCCTCCCTCCACGCCCATCACCGCCTCACCTCATTTGTTGTTGCTTTAGAATACAGTACACTGCATTCCAGGGTAGTCGAGCGTCAGAGTAACTCAGTAACTGGATAGCGGTAGTACACATTGTGAATACAATTTTTGTCGTGTACACGCATAACGATGAGATAGAAATATTGCTGATCTACGGAGAAAGTACGTTGGCAGGAAATGATTTAACAACTTCCATTTTTTATGTTCAGTGCTGTTAGAGACCATCATGATTATTATGCTGCAGTCGGGTGAAATTCTGTTCATGAAAAACTGTTGTATAGCTGGCGATTCCCGGACAAGCCATTGCCTTCTCTCTGGATGTTTGGTTGTCTGATTTCTTGTCTATTTGAAACGGGAAGTTTAATTCCTAGACCTCGAAATCGTCGTAGACCACGAACAGACGAAGCTGCTGGGGTCCCTGTGCTCACTACCGTAGGCGTAAATCCTCACCTCAGCACACGACGAATTCAAGATAAAGTTGGCGTCTTCAAAACAAGTGCATAACGCACTCTGCAACGTCGTAAATTCTGTCCTTTCCATGTTCATTTACACCAAGAACTTTATGGAAATGGCTTCAGCAATAGAGTACAATTTTGTCAGTGGGCTCAGCAACAACTTCTGATTAATCCTAATTTCTTCTCCTATGTTATTTTTACTGACGAAGCGCTATTCTCCTCCAAAGGAACTGTCAGTATGAGAAATATGCATTGTTAGTCCATCAGCAACTCATGATGGCCCCAATAGGATGAGCATTAAGGTCCATTGAACGTTAATGCTTGGTGCGGAATTATTGAAGTTACCTTTATTCGACCTTTCTTTGTGAGAGTCAACCAAAATTGCACACAATATGCCTGATTTTTAAGACACACTCTTCCAGATCTCTTAGACGCCGAAGCTCTCAATCAGAGGAAGGTCATGTGGTATCAGCATGATGAATGCCCTGCACTTAAGGCCTTATGGGCACTGATTCGGAAGACACTAATTCAGTTAGGCAGTACCTACCTGCCGAAACAGAAGAAGCAACATAAAGTAACTGATTTTGTGACATTTATCAGTTCCTAACCAGGAGCGAATTGTATAATTTTGTGTGTGTGCTTTGACAGTTTAGTTTCTTGAGTTTCTGTATGTTAACTCAGTATCTAATAGATACTGTTGTCGGTATTACTTTTTTGTCGGAAAGTAAAACGATTTTCTGACATTTTACAAGTTTATAATCAGGGGCGAATTATTTAGTCTCACCTGAGTGTTTCGGTAGTTGGGTTAATGAATCTCTGCGTACTAATCTAATGTATTAGACACAGTTCTTGCGTTTTCGTAGGATCTTCATAAGAGTTCTGCAGCTTGTGTTGGCAGTCGGTTTGAGTAGAGTAGTTTTCCACGATCTTTAGTACGGACGGTGACCGTGATTGTTGTGTGCGGATGTGAGCCGAGTTGGTCACACTTCGCTCTCAGCTCCAGGCTCTGATGGCTTTGGTTCCACAGTTTGAAGCTGCAGCGCATGGGCATCACTGTTATGGGCCGGCCGTGTGGATCCAACAGACCCAACAGACGTCCAGCACGTCCAAGTCCTCCTATCAGTCCGCACAGGTGGCCAGTCCAGTTACTGCCGCACTGAGGTTGACCCCTCACCAGTGATCGAGGGGTCCGTCGCATCAGGGCGTCGCAAGTGGTGAAAGACATCCAAGGGGCATCCACAGGTAGTCTGATACACAGGTTCCAGGTGATGTCCGTGGCTGAGAGTCGTTTATCCCGCTCCAGTCGCCTGTCGTGTTTCAGAGGTAACCTCTCGCCTGCAAGTGCAGGGAAATCACATAGAGTGGAAATGTTGGTAGTTGGGAGCTCCAGTGTTAGTCGTGCCCCTTAGGGCGCCCCTTAGCTGCAAGCGCCGCTGACTTCGGTCGCGCAGCTTGAGGCTGTTGCCAATGGGCACCACTGTGGGGAGCCAGACTTGGGTATCACGGGGTTATCAAGCTCGTCCCGTCTGTCCCCAGATCGGTCTGCCGCTGTGGTTGCCCCAGTTGCTGCCCGCAGTGGGGCTGAGCCCTCGCATGTGGTTGATTGGGAGGTCGTTCCAAGGCGTGGCAGGCAGCGAAAGACGTCCGCGGAGGCTGATCAGAAAGCCTCCCCGGTGCGTCTGACAAACAGGTTTCAGGCACTGTCTCTGGCTGAGCCAGATGCAGCTGCCTGCCCTGTTTCAGAGGATGATTCTCAGTCATCAAGGTCCGGGCAATCACAGAGGGTGGGCTTATTGGTAGTTGGGAGCTCCAATGTTAGGCGCGTAATGGGGCCCCTTAGGGATATCGCGGCTAAGGAGGGGAAGAAATCCAGTGTGCACTCCGTGTGCATTCCGGGTGGAGTCATTCCTGATGTGGAAAGGGTCCTTCCGGATGCCATGAAGAGCACAGGATGCAGCCAGCTGCAGGTGGTGGCACATGTCGGCACTAATGACGTGTGTCGCTTTGGATCTGAGAAAATTCTCTCTGGATTCCAGCGGCTATCTGATTTGGTGAAGGCTGCCGGTCTTGCTTACGAGATGAAGGCAGAGCTCACCATCTGCAGCATCGTTGACAGAACCGACTGCGGACCATTGGTGCAGAGCCGGGTGGAGGGTCTGAATCAGAGGCTCAGACGGTTTTGCGACCGTGTTGGCTGCAGATTCCGTGACTTGCGCCATAGGGTGGTGGGGTTTCTGGTTCCGCTGAATAGCTCAGGAGTTCACTACACTCAGCTGGCGTCTACACGGGTAGCGGAGGCTGTGTGGCATGGACTGGGCGGTTTTTTAGGTTAGAAGGCCTCGGGAAAGTACGGGGTGGGCTGCAATCTCAAAGGGTGCATGGCAAATACAGGACGTGCTTGGATCAAGGAACAGTCGGAATTGTAGTTGTAAATTGTTGTAGTTGTGCTGGGAAAGTCCCTGAGCTTCAAGCGCTAATAGAAAGCACAGAAGCTGAAATCATTATAGGTACAGAAAGCTGGCTAAAGCCTGAAATAAGTTCTGCAGAAATTTTTACGAAGTCTCAGACGGTGTTCAGGAAAGATAGATTAGGCAGAATTGGTGGTGGAGTGTTTGTGTCTGTCAGTAGTGGTTTATCTTGTAGTGAAGTCGAAATAGATACTCCGTGCGAATTGGTGTGGGTGGAGGTTATACTTAACAGCCGAACTAACTTAATAATGGGCTCCTTCTACCGACCCCCAGACTCCGATGATATAGTTGCGGAACAGTTCATAGAAAATTTGAGTCTCGTAACAAATAAATACCCCACTCATACGGTTATAGTTGGTGGGGACTTCAACCTTCCCTCGATATGTTGGCAAAAATAGCTTGTTCAAAACCGGTGGTAGGCAGAAAACATCTTCCGAGATTGTCCTAAATGCTTTCTCCGAAAATTATTTCGAGCAGTTAGTCCACGAACCCACGCGAATTGTAAATGGTTGCGAAAACACACTTGACCTCTTAGCCACAAACAATCGAGAGCTGATAGAGAGCATCATGACTGATACAGGGATTAGTGATCACAAGGTCGTTGTAGCTAGGCTCAATACCGTTTCTTCCAAATCCACCAGAAACAAACGCAAAATAATTTTATTTAAAAAAGCGGATAAAGTGTCACTAGAAGCCTTCCTAAGAGACAATCTCCATTCCTTCCGAACTGACTATGCAAATGTAGACGAGATGTGGTTCAAATTCAAAGATATAGTGGCAACAGCAATTGAGAGATTCATACCTCATAAATTGGTAAGAGATGGAACTGATCCCCCGTGGTACACAAAACAGGTCCATACTCTGTTGCAGAGGCAACGGAAAAAGCATGCGAATTTCAGAAGAACGCGACATCCCTAAGATTGGCTAAAATTTACAGACGCGCGAAATTTGGCACGGACTTCAATGCGAGATGCCTTTAATAGGTTCCACAACGAAACATTGTCTCGAAATTTGGTAGAAAATCCGAAGAAATTCTGGTCGTATGTAAAGTACACAAGCGGCAAGACACAGTCAATACCTTCGCTGCGCAGTGCCGATGGTACTGTTACCGACGACTGTGCCGCTAAAGCGGAGTTATTGAACGAAGTTTTCCGATATTCCTTCACCAGGGAAGATGAATGGAATATTCCAGAATTTGAAACACGAACAGCTGCTAGCATGAGTTTCTTAGAAGTAGATTCCTTAGGGATTGCGAAGCAACTCAAATCGCTTTATACGGGCAAGTCTTCAGGTCCAGATTGTATACCGATTAGGTTCCTTTCAGATTACGCTGATACAATAGCTCCCTACTTAGCACTCATATACAACCGCTCGCTCACCGATAGATCTGTACCTACAGATTGGAAAATTGCGCAGGTCGCACCAGTGTTTAAGAAGGGTAGTAGGAGTAATCCATCGAACTACAGACCTATATCATTGACGTCGGTTTGCAGTAGGGTTTTGGAGCATATACTGTATTCAAACATTATGAATCACCTCGAAGGGAACGATCTATTGATACGTAATCAGCATGGTTTCACAAAACATCGTTCTTGTGCAACGCAGCTAGCTCTTTATTCGCACGAAGTAATGGCCGCTATCGACAGGGGATCTCAAGTTGATTCCGTACTTCTAGATTTCCGGAAAGCTTTTGACACCGTTCCTACAAGCGACTTCTAATCAAGCTGCGAGCCTATGGGGTATCGTCTCAGTTGTGCGACTGGATTCGTGATTTCCTGTCAGGAAGGTCGCAGTTCGTCGTAATAGACGGAACATCATCGAGTAAAACTGAAGCGATATCAGCTGTTCCCCAGGGAAGCGTCCTGGGACCTCTGCTGTTCCTCATCTATATAAATGACCTGGGTGACAATCTGAGCAGTTCTCTGAGGTTGTTCGCAGATGATGCTGTAATTTACCGTCTAGTAAGGTCATCCGAAGACCAGTATCAGTTGCAAAGCGATTTAGAAAAGATTTCTGTATGGTGTGGCAGGTGGCAGTTGACGCTAAATAACGAAAAGTGTGAGGTGATCCACATGAGTTCCAAAAGAAATCCGTTGGAATTCGATTACTCGATAAATAGTACAATTCTCAAGGCTGTCAATTCAACTAAGTACCTGGGTGTTAAAATTACGAACAACTTCAGTTGGAAAGACCACATAGATAATATTGTGGGGAAGGCGAGCCAAAGGTTGCGTTTCATTGGCAGGACACTTAGAAGATGCAACAAGTCCACTAAAGAGACAGCTTACACTACACTCGTTCGCCCTCTGTTACAATATTGCTGCGCGGTGTGGGATCCTTACCAGGTGGGATTGACGGAGGACATCGAAAGGGTGCAAAAAAGGGCAGCTCGTTTTGTATTATCACCTAGTAGGGGAGAGAGTGTGGCAGATATGATACGCGAATTGGGATGAAAGTCATTACAGCAAAGACGTTTTTCGTCGCGGCGAGATCTATTTACGAAATTTCAGTCACCAACTGTCTCTTCCGAATGCGAAAATATTTTGTTGAGTCCAACCTACATAGGTAGGAATGACCATCAAAATAAAATAAGATAAATCAGAGCTCGAACAGAAAGGTTTAGGTGTTCGTTCTTCCCACGCGCTGTTCGGGAGTGGAATGGTAGAGAGATAGTACGATTGTGGTTCGACGAACCCTCTGCCAAGCACTTAAATGTGAATTGCAGAGTAGTTTTGTAGATGTAGGGATATGGCTGCCAAGATGGGCGATGAAAGCCAATTGCACAACGTACGCATACCGCGTGGAGTCGTTCTATACATGGGACAGGTCACTCCCGATGCCGTGATGAGCACAGCGCGCAGCCAACTGCCGGTAATGGCGGACAATGATGTGTGCCGCTTTGGATAGGAAGATAATCTCTCTGGTTTCTTGCGGCTAACAGAAATGGTAAAGGTTGTCAGTCTTGTTTGCGAGTTGAAAGCAGAGTAAACCACTTTCAACATAGTCGACAGGACCGATTGCGGATCTCTGGTACAGAGTCGAGTGGAGGGTCTGAATCAGAGGCTTAGATGGTTCTGTGACTGTGTAGGCTCCAGATTCCTTGACCTGCGCCATTGGGTGGATGGTTTTGGGTTCCACTCAGTAGGTCTGGAATCCACTACAAGCAGGAGGCGGCTGCACGGATAGCAGGGTCTCTGTGGCGTGGACTGGGGCGGTTTCTTAGGTTAGAGGGTCTCGGGAAACTACAAAAAGGTCTTCGGTCTCAAAGATTGCAAGCCGAACACAGGAAGAACGTGTGATCAAAGGCATCCGGACACCCCGAAAATCATATGTCTTTCATATTAAGTGCATTGCGCTGCCACATAGTGCCAGGTACTCCATATCAGCGACGTCAGTATCCATTAGACATCGTGAGAGAGCAGAATGGGGAGCTCTGTGGAACTCATGGACTTCGAATGTAGTCCAGTGTTGTATGTCACTTGAGCCATACGTCTGCAAGCGAGATTTCCACACTCCTAAATATCCCTAGGTCCACTGCTTCCAATGTGATACTGAAGTGAAAACTATTAAGATGAAACAATTGCTGAAAGGTTCAAAGAAAACTTGAGTTTAATTTCAAACACGTACCCGTCTCATAAAATTATAGTTGGTGGTAACTTTATCTTACCGTCAACATTTTGGCGAAAATACATGTTTAAATCTGGAGGTACGCATATAAATGCATTCTCTGAATATTATTTCGAACAGTAAGTTCATGATTCCACGCGAATAGTTAACGGTTGTGAATATACACATAACCTCTTAGTAACAAATAATCCTGAGGTAATAACAAGCGTCGAAGCGGTTTCAGGTATTAGTAAATACAGGGTTGCCGTAGCTAAGTTTAATATTGAATAAATTCGCTGTAGCAAATAAGGACAACTGTCACGGCCAGCCCCAAACTTCCACCTTCTTGAATCACGCGTGCGCCTAGCCTCCAAATCTTATTGTTTACGCTTGGTTGTTGTGCACATTGTACATTACCTGTCTTTCCTTATATCTCGTCCCTATTTTTCTCAGAATGGCAGCACTGCAGCATTTGACATTTTCTAACGTTTTTTCCAGGTCGCCAAATACTATGAAACTGTCTTATTTTCCTTCAGTCTTGCTTCCCGTGAGAACTGCCTCGCTGGTGCTTTTGTCTTTCCTAAAGCCAAAGTGATCGTCATCTAACTCATAACCAGTTTTACATTCGTCTCTATATTACTCTTGTCAGGAGCTGAGATGCATCATCTGTTAAGGTTAAAGTGCGATAATTCTCACCGCTCTTACTGTCTCTGGAATAATTTTGTGGATGATGTTTCTCTGAAAGTCTGATGACATATCGCCAGTCTCATACATCCTACACATGCATGTGAATAGTCGTTTTGTTGCCACTTCCCACATTGATTTTAGAAATTATGATGTTTTGCGTTATTTGATCTTAAGTCCACCTAAACTCTAAAGTTGTGATTCTAATACTGGATCATCTGCCACTTTTCTGTCCACTCTTATTTCTTCGGATGTCTCTTCACCTGACAAGTTCACTCCCTCATACGGGTCTTCAGTATGCTCTTTCCACGTTTCTGCTTTCTCCGTTATATTTAACAGTTGAACTCCCATTGCACTCTTAATTTTACCGCCTAGCTTCTGATTTCACAAAAGGCTCTTTCGACTTCTATGTACTCTGATGTCTGCAAACTGAGACAGTCCTTCCGACAAGCATTTTTGTTTTTTTGGTTTCTTCACATTTTTCGGCAGCCATTCCTCCTTAGCTTCCCTGCACTTCTTGTTTGATTCATTCTTCAGTGACTTTTATTTCTGTATTCCTGAATCTCCTTGAACATTTTTGTACTTCCTTCTTTCATCGACCAACTGAAGAATGTCTTCGGCTACCCATGGTTTCTGCGCAGTTACCTTCCCTGTAACCATGTATCCTTTGGAACTTCCGTGACTGATCTCTTGCTCTCTTTAGAGATGTCTATTCCTCTTCAACTGCAATGCCTACTGAGGTATTAACTATCGTAATATCTACCGTACCAGAGAACTTCACATATTGCCTCTTCATTCCTTAGAACTACCATATCCCATTTCTTTTTGTATTGACTCTTCCTGACTAGTGTCTGAGCTTCAGCCTACTGTTCATCATTACTAAGCCTTTGTTTGGCCCTGGGTACACCTTACAATCCATTATGCGATTTCGGTATCTCTGATCTCGGTATCTCTTCCCGTGTCTCCCTACCTTTTCCTAATATACCTTCTCCTCTCGTGTTCCTTCAAGAGCGTATTCGAAATACACCTTCAGTATTGTTACTTTATTGATTTAGCTCATGCATCTGATACATGAAATTTAATTGGGAAATGCATAAAATAAATGATTCCTTACGATCGCCGGCCGGAGTGGCCGTGCGGTTCTAGGCGCTACAGTCTGGAACCGAGCGACCGCTGCCTCGGGCATGGATGTGTGTGATGTCCTTAGGTTAGTTAGGTTTAATTAGTTTTAAGTTCTAGGCGACTGATGACCTCAGAAGTTAAGTCGCATAGTGCTCAGAGCCATTTGAACCATTTTGAACCTTACGATCCATAACATGTAGCACTCTGAAACGTGTCAGTCCGTCTCGACTGATTCGTCTCATTTCAATTTCATTGCTTTAATTCATTTTTCGCGTCTGAGACATTCTTGTATCGGTTAAATACTCCATACCAAAGCTTCAGTGGTTGGAACGATTAAGTCATCAATTACTGTTTTAAAACTCTCTTAAAACACTGGATAGCGGTTGAATGTTGAAGGTTCTTGTATCTGCACGTCTGGGTTGCGTAACGAGCTAAGGAAGGGGCAGGCAAGTTTCGACGACTCCAAGTAGAATACTTCCGATTTTTACATGCCAGCGCTGCTGTGGCCGGCAGCCTTCCTAGAACGGAGGAAGATGGTACACCACCCGCAGATAAAGATCTCTGTCTTTTTCGTGGGAAGAGGAAGAGTTGTGTTCTTTTTCTTTTCTCCTTTTTTGGAGTCAAGGTGACGTCAGATATGTGCTCCAAGCAGTGTTAATGGCCTCTCGTGTCATAGAAAACGTGAGAAAGAGCTCCGCTTACTGCCCCTATAACTCACCAGGGAGTCGGAGATAGCTGGCCCCTTTCTATAAATTACAGACGCAAGAGAACTGCAGATTATCTCAAACGAAAAAGTTTTTGAAGAGTGGGAATTTTGGGCTTAAATTTCAGTAAATTTTCTCACATATTCACAAGCTATTTGGCATTTTTGTAACGAATATTTCCATTGGCCAAAATTTAATGCAGCCTTGTCGTTGGTGAAAGGAGATTAATATGAACTGGGGCGACAGAGAGCTCTGTGAGGGCAATCTGGTTCGACAGCTCTGGAAGAGCACTCGTAAAAACTCTGCAAGAACACATTGGTTCTACACCTTTGGAGACAGGGCTACTTGTGAGGGTGGAGTCAATATCTGGTGGCCAAACTGTCAGCAGCTGTCGCTAGTACTCCACCTTGCAGCTTAAATGATAGTGAGAATCTGCAGCACAGGCCACCAGGAATCGTTCGGCAGGCGCTAGCTTTGAATAATGTTAGTTTCCGGACTATATATCCTTGTGATTAGGTGTTCCAGGGATCATTAGTGATCCAGCTACATGTTGTACTTGCATGTGAAATCCTTTGCCTTTTGCAAAAGTCTTCACAATCGTCGTGCGAACACTGCGTTTGTTTCTTTTTATCAGTGATCTGAAATATGGCAACCTTCACCTCTTCCTAATTCTCTACAACTACATTTACATGTACATGGCTACTCTACAATCCAGTCTTACAAGCCTGACAGATGGTTCATCGACCCCCATTCATAATAATTCTCTATTATTACACTCTCGAACAGCGCGTGATCTGCCTGTTGGTAGGTCCAATGGATGCAGATCAATGTGACTACAAGAAGACATGTCCAGCTTGGTTGACGTCCTTCTTTTATTGGCGACCCTGCCAGAACATAACTCGTTTGTCAGATTCACACTTTTTATCTTACTATTCCATTGCATAACTAATACAGCATCTGAGTCCAGCTCGGTTGGCATCTTTCAAGTCATGGAGTAAATTGCGAACATCGAAAGAAGAGCAGAGAGTTT
Organism: Schistocerca nitens; assembly: GCF_023898315.1. Lineage (NCBI taxonomy): Eukaryota > Metazoa > Arthropoda > Insecta > Orthoptera > Acrididae > Schistocerca > Schistocerca nitens. The sequence goes on from NC_064618.1 coordinate 589,122,126, forward strand.
GTTCACGGATTGATGCAGTTAGCGAGAAAGCTTCATAGAGGTTCTTATTCAAATTCAGTGGAAACGCTACTGCAGAAGTGTCGTGCATAGTGATGTGGTTAACTGTTAAAATTTTGAGAGCTTGCTTCCTTAGAAGAGTCAACCAATATATTGCTTCCTCTTACTTATATCCCGTGAAAGACCTAGAAGATAACATCATAAATACTATAGCTCACAAGAGCGCTTACCAACTACCGTTCTTTCCCCAGATTATTCGTGACAGGAGAAGGAGATTGGGAAATGATACTGGTAAATAAATTACCTTCTGCTACACATGATACGGTGTCTTGCGGAGTATGTGTGTAGATGTAGATACACGTTATACAGAGGGAAGAACTACGCCTGCAGCAAAGTGTGAAGACACTTTTCCAGACTACTGAGCTAAATGCTCCAAGAGAGATATAAGCATACGCGTGTAGTTACACCCATGGCGTACAATATTTTAGTCTGGTTCAGTATTCATGGTGATTGCTACATCGTCTTACTCAGGAGATGAAGTGCTGAATTATGTTTCGTTCAGTGTTGAGACATTACTTCTTGACATATTTTTGATACTTGCGTCTCTGATGATCTGCACTCGTTCCTACCTCCCTAATGGGGTCTCTGAAAGCTATATATACCAATGCGCCTTCAACTTTTAGGTGTGCACGTCTCTACAATTTTTACACCCGAGCTATTGATAAGTTCAGTTTAGGTGTCGGTTCATTTTGCAGACTGAATACTCTCAATGACAGCCTGCCGACAGGTGCTCATCAGTTGACAATAATAATGCGAAACTCAGTATCAGTATACTACAATTTATTGACTTGCATGTATCGATATGTGAAAAAAGGACAAAATGACTCGTACAGAGTAACATATCATTAGAGTCCGGCATTACTTTTGCGAGAAAATTCTGTGGAATACATTGTACGTAGTCTAATGCGTGAATAAGATGACATCCTTTCTTCCACATCGCGTCTTCCTTCGGCTTATATCTACGGGTTATGAGATTCTGGGAGGAACCTGCGCTTCTGAAAATGGAAGTCATTTTCACCGCGGAAATCGAATATTATTCCCCCTTATATAAGCTGTTGGAGGAAGGGATCGGTTTATAGGAAATGCTCCTCCATAAAGGACTATCGTTTCTGTTGGAGGTACAGTTTTTCCTTGTAATATCAAAGCTCTTTTACACTCTGAGGAATGCTCGTAGTGCACTTCATTAATTCGCCGAGATGGAAAAGTCAATGAAGAAACGCACAATGAAGCTAAGGGATACGAATAATCTTCTTTTTTTACGTGTATAACCAGATGACGTATACATAATCCGATCCGGTCATAGCAGTACATATTTAGTGTGCAAGTGAAACTGAAATTAAGGAGATCTTAATTTAACCAGTACTTCCTGCGATCATCATGGCTAAAATGAACGATTTCCCACACAATAAACATGCATTGATAGAAAACATTAATTAAGTGATGCCCAGACTATAACGGTCTTAATGTTCGTGGAAACAAGAAATTAGAAAAAACGTACTTAACTTTTTCACAGAATGACAAATGATAGGTAACAAATGACATGGTAGGTCTTTCGCTCAGAATTAAACACTGTAAGTAAATTTTGCGGTAGACTGGGAAATAATAGTGCAGTATGACACAGGCGTTACGATACGCACACACTCAGAGACACACAGATACATATATTTTCCGACGCAATGACGTTCTCACTCGATGAGTTCATCTACATCTACATCTGCATCCATACTCCGCAAGCCACCTGACGATATGTGGCGGAGGGTACCTTGAGTACCTCTATCGGTTCTCCTTTCTATTCCCGTCTCGTGTGTAGTTACTTTAGAAAAAGGAAGTTATTTTTGATATTAAGAACCACAGAAATACTTCAATCTTGCTGTTAGCTAATGGCACAATATCCTTCACAGATGCTTAGTTCTCAAGTAAGGTACTTTGATTATTGTGCCGGTGTAACATCAAGTGTCGGCACGTCGGGCTGGAGCTATACAGCAGAGATGGCTGTGAGACGACGCCAGCCAATAGAACGCTGACTAGGACGACACCACGACACGAGTGGCGAAGAGAATATAAGTACCGCTCCAGCTAGCCTCGGAGCACTAGAAGATCCTCACTGGAAGACGAGCCGTGACTTGTGATCAATATTAACTGCTTGCATGGAAATTTTATATATCGAAGGACATTGATTATTCGCATGTCGCCAATTGCTCGCGGCGCCTCATTGTAATAAGGCAAAGTTAAGTATTGTGAATTGAATTTACTGTAATAAACTCCGTTAATATGATTTGCTTGTATGTTGACTAGCTATCCGAGAAAACAGCTTCCTAGGCACCCTATATTAGACGAGTTGGCAGGATTCCACAATTGTATTAAGTAAGCTGTGATACGTACTAAAATTCAGGATGAAAAATTTCTATGTATGGTAATACAAGGTGTCCCAGGAGGAATGATTAATATTCAGGTGTCTACATGTACATAAGCATGGATACTCTGCAAATCACATTTCAGTGCCTGGCAGATGGTTCATGGAACCACATTCACAACAATTCTCTATTATTCCAGTCTTGTACAGTGCGGAGAAAAGGAACACCTATAACTTTCCTCTATTTTCCCTTATCTTATAATGATGATCGTTTCTCCCTCTGTAGGTCGGCGTCAACAAAATATTTTCGCTTTCGAAGGAGAGAGTTGGTGATTGAAATTTCGTAAGAAGATCCGTCCGCAATCAGATTACTACAAGTAATTTGGTCTAGAAATTTTGTAATTCCGAAAGTGAATAAAATTTAATGAAAAATAAATATAATTTCTTTCCACGAACTAAATTATTAATAAATTTAACACTCAATGCCATTTCTGGCTGCCCTTTAGAAAATCAAGCTCACTCGGACATAACGTTCCAAATTTCCCACTACACAACAATTTTCTCATGGTTACATTTACATAGTTTGATAAAATACCACATTCTCACTTTACCTATGGCTTCCATTCACTCTCTCAGCCTTCCAAAAACACTCAAGCAACCAAAATACAATGAAACTATTATTTCCAATGGACTTAAATAACGTCACAAATTTGTGGAAAATAAGCTAAAGAAAATTCCAAAAAATTAGATTATGTGAACCTTTCCTCTTGATTTTAGTTCCAGTTGATACTATAGATGAAGATACTACAGTACCTAACTCGGTTTCACAACGAAAGCACAGTTATTATGTCTCTTAGGTAAAAATTTATATCTCCGCTTATACTGAAGTTACTGATTTGAAATTTTACCAGTATTGTTGTCTTATTCATTGAATTTAGTATACAAAGTATGAGAAAGATCGACTGATATTTAACTGTAGTTACTCAAATTCACAGAGAGTATGTGTAACGTATCGCACGCTGCATTAGTGAAGCACATCGGTCACCCGGCCCAGAGGCCAGCGTCAGCTGTGCGAGCGTGAGAAACAACATCTCCCCTCCTCCCGGCTCCACGCCGAGCTGCGTTTTGAGTGCAAGGTGACAACTGGTAGTATTTTGCTACGTTACCTGTCGTTTCCCCGTAATCGAATTTACTGCAAACTAGTACCACCTGAAAAAAGTAGCAGTGCTATTTGATGAATTTCACAAGACGATTACATCAATGTATAAGGAATTGCAGAAGACATAAAATTTAACCCTACAGGAGCATGTTACCAATTTCACACCACTCACTAAAATTTTCTTTCCGACCAACTTTGTCTCAGTTATTCAGCATAACGTTTGCATTCACTTTGTGCAGTATCATCAAATCATTTGGTTTTAAAGCCATTAATTGCACAAAACTTAAGTTTTTCTAAGAGATAACATAATCTCAACAAACAAAGATTTTGGATATCTCACAAAGAAATATCTGTTACTGATATATTACAATACTGTCCATTAAAATTGCTACACCAAGAAGAAATGCAGATGATAAACGGGTATTCATTGGACAAATATTTTATACTAGAATTGACATGTGATTGCATTTTCATGCAATTTGGGTGCAGAGATCCTGAGAAATCAGTACCCAGAACAACCACCTCTGGCCGTAATAACGGCCTTGATAACCAGGGCATTGAGTCAAACAGAGCTTGGATGACGTGTACAGGTACAGCTGCCCATGCAGCTTCAACACGATACCACAGTTCATCAAGAGTAGTGACTGGTGTATTGTGACGAGCCAGTTGCTCGGCCACCATTGACCAGACGTTTTCAATTGGTGAGGGATCTGAAGAGTGTGCTGGCCAGGGCAGCAGTCGAACATTTTCTGTATCCAGAAAGTCCCGTACAGGACCTGCAACGTGCGGTCGTGCATTATCCTGCTGAAATGTAGTGTTTCACAGGGATAGAATGAAGGGTAGAGCCACGGGTCGTAACACATCTGAAATGTAACGTCCACTGTTCAGAGTACCGTCAGTGCGAACAAGATGTGACCGGGACGTGTAACCAGTGGCACCCCATACTATAACGCCGGGAGATACGCCAGTATGGCGATGACAAATACACGCTCCCAATGTGCGTTCACCGCGATGTCGCCAAACACGAATGCTACCATCATGATGCTGTAAACAGAACCTGGATTCATCTGAAAAAATGACGTTTTGCCATTCGTGCAGCCAGGTTCGTCGTGGAGTACACCATCGTAGTCGCTCCTGTCTGTGATGCATCGTCAAGGGTAACCACAGCCACGATCTCCGAGCTGATAGTCCATGCTGCTGCAAACGTCGTCGAACTGTTCGTGAAAATTAATGTTGTCTTGCAAAGGTCCCCATCTGTTGACTCAGGGATCGAGACGTGGCTGCACGATCCGTTACAGCCATGCGGATAAGATGCCTGTCATCTCGACTGCTAGTGATACGAGACCGTTGGGATCCAGCCCGGCGTTCCGTATTACCCACCTGAACCCACCGATTCCATATTCTACTAACAGTCATTGCATCTCGACCAACGCGAGCAGCAATGTCGCGATACGATAAACCGCAATCGCGATAGGCTACAATCCGATCTTTATCAAAGTCGGAAACGTGATGGTAAGCATTTCTGCTCCTTACACGTGTATGAGAAATCGGTTGGAAACTTTCCTCACGTCAGCACGTTGTAGGTGTCGCCATCGGCGCCCACCTTGTGTTAGTTATATTATCTTCAGGCTGTCGTCATTTAAGTTCTCACAGTATCTAGGATGTTCTGTTGCCATGGTGTGACGTATTAGGCGTGCCGCCCCAAGTCCTTGCCCGCCAGGAGAGGCTGCAGTGTTATTTTCAGGCCGATAGTGTTCAAAGTGCAGCTCTAGACTCGTCAGAACGGCCTCAGATATTGTGTCTATTATCGAAGGTACCATTTCACGTGCGTCTTTTGTTACATGTACTGGGCTGTCATCTCTACCTCAATCTTCAGACTTGTGTCCGTTTGGGTCTTGATGTTACCTCCGTTGCGTCTTCAGAAGATCGAGTGCCAGGTTCGAAGCCAAGCTCCGCTCTAAACCGATGTTATGGTTAACACGATTCTCCGCGACAATCTCAATAGATTATTTGATGACGCCGCCCATGTATCTCGGTTTGTGTTAAAGTCTTGGCACTATTGTACTTCATAGAATGATTCAGTTCTAAACAATGCTTGGCAGTCTCTGACTTGTTTGCCTGTCTCAGTCTGGTGTGCCTTTGGTTCTCTTTGCACCTGATGTCAACGTCACCGTCGTCTGGCCGATGTATGCCACACCACATTCTCATGGTACGTGCTAACGCCCGGTTTCTGTAGACGCAGGTCATCCTTCACACTCCCTAGCAGAAACTTGATCTCGGTAAAGAGAATTCTGCTGGTTGTGACAGATATCGGCCAAGCATATGGTCAATATGCAAACTTCTGCGTTTTTTCTTGTACCTCTTCAGGAACTCTGGCAGGGAGACAGGGCGCAGTGCCTTGTGAGCATCTCGAGACGAGTATCCATTTTTGTAGACCACAGACTGTAGATGTTCTATGTCCATTGCCAAATTATCAGGATCTGGCAGAGTTCGTGACCAGTGAACCAGAGTTCTGAGTAACCATTTTCTGTGCCGCGTGCTCGCAACTGCTGGCATCCAGATCCGAGTCGGTGTGAGTTGGTTTGCAGCACACATTGTGATTGGAGGTGCCATCTGCTTTCCTCTTAACTTGTACATCTAGGAAAGGTTCAAATGGTTCAAATGGCTCTGAGCACTATGGGACTTAACCTCTGAGGTCATCAGTCCCCTGGAACTTAGAACTACTTAAACCTAACTAGGAGCTTTCGCACGGTTCCAGGTCTAGCAAAGGAAGTAGTACAACCTTCTCTAGTTCCATGGTGAATTTAATGTCAGCGTGGCGTGAATTTAGATGGTCGCAGAAAATATCGAACTTTTCCCTCCCGTAGGGCCGTATGACCGAGGTATCATCCACGCATTTCCATTGGTCTGAAGCCGATTTAAGTGCTCCTCTTCAAATCTTTTCATAAAGAGATTGGCCAGCACTGGTGAGAGAGGGCTGCGCATTGCCAACCCTTCCGTTTGCTCGTAGAATTGTCTCCCAAGAATAAGTCCAGGAGAACACGGTCGAAATTTTCTCAGCTCAAGTGAATCATTCAGTTCTACGTACGTGAACATGGGGACCACGTCAAAACTGGCTATAGTGTAGAGTCCGTCATCCGTAGCTGCCTCAGGTATTGTAGGAAATTCTCTGATTACGACTGTGATTGGCACACTTCCCCAAATATGGTGAGAGCATCTTCGTAAGGTGACGAACAGTGAAGTAAGTGGCTGCGACAATGATTCTGACTATTCACCGTAGAGGAACCACTTTCTTGTGCACCATAGGCAGGCCATAGAGCCTTGGTGGTACTGGTGCCATATTTCTTAGCTGCGTAACGATCTTTTCTCGAAGACCGGTTTCCTTTAGAAGAGCCATGGTCTTACTATCCACCATGTCTGTGGCAATCCTTTCTACTAGTCTGTATGCCACGTCGTCCAGAAGTTGTCGCACCTTTCTGTCACAATATGCCTTCTGTAGGACAATGGTAGCATTCCCCTTAGGTGCTGGTAACGCCACAATGCTGACATCTTCTCGGGGTTGTTTGAAGGCCAATCTCTCGTCAACGGAGATGCTTCATTTGGGCAGCTTGGTGGTAGTAAGTGCCCTACATGTCGCTCGTCGTACGTCTTCAGCCACACTGACAGGAAGATTCAGGGACACCTGCTCCACTGCACTGACGAAGGTCCTAACAATAACATTTCTGGGGGTAACTGCAAAATTAAGACACTTGCTCAATACATTCAAGGTGGTCGCGTCGAGTTCCTTCTCACTCAGGTTGACGACCGTGCGAGCGTCCTCATTCTGTTGCGTATTGTTCTTAAGACGTTCAAACTTATTGACGGAACGATGATTTCTTCCTCGTGCACTACGCCAGGGACCAGGAGGCGTCATCAGCTTGGTGCCAGTCTTGTCTGGTTAGAGAATTTGCTATAAAAAAGTGTAGAGACTGCAGCTCTGGATGTCACGCCAAGCCGGTGGCGCATGTCATGTAGTCTCATCCTGGCCAATGCTAAATTCGCTAATTTTTTATTCTGTTGGCCGCTCTTGTATTGACATGATGTTTAATTGTACCAAATACCGAAACCACTTCTTCTTGTCGGCATCGCAACACGAAACAGAGAGAAATGAGCAGCCTCCCCTTCCCTTGTCGAAGCTTATCCAGCTTTCTGATATTCAGATACATTTCCTCCCCGTAGAGTCTCCTAGTGTATTCTTCAGGTTTTGAAGGCAAGGCGTGGTCATACTGAATAACCAAATTTCTGCCGGTTATTCGCATCTTTCCTGCACTGTATTTCAACTGTGTGACTCGCAGTCTGCTTCTGGTGCTGTCTGGTACTGATTCCAGTGTGGAACGAGTCCGATATTTATAGCCATGATGTGGTAGGCGCTCCCTCACAACAGCGATTGCCGAAATACTGGGATAGCGTCATCAAAGAATCTATCAAGATTAAGGTAGCAGACAATCTTATTAATCGTGACACGGGTTTCCAGCTGAACTCGGCTTCGACCCCGGCACTAGATCTTCAGAGAGGATGCAGCGGAGGCAACATGAGGACCACAAGGGAGACATGTCTGAAGATGGGGTTAGAGATAACAGCCCGGCACATGTAACAAAGGACGCGCGTGAAATCCAAAACACTCTCTTTTATCTGAAAAACATTTTGCGAACTGCAGTAAACCGAATATGCTTCGCATGTGCAGAAAACTACACGAATAACACAGTCTCCGAAATACCTGACGTAGATCTCTTCAATATCTATTATCCAATGTTAACACAATGTTAAGAATAAAAATAAGGAAGTGTGGATTAGTCTGTAAGAGAGATAAATGTCGTATTGTCGCCGGCCGTTGTGGCCTAGTGGTTCTAGGCGCTTCAGTCTGGAACCGCGCGACCGCTACGGTCGCAGGTTAGAATCCTACCTCGGGCAGGGATGTGTGTGATGTCCTTAGGTTAGTTAGTTAGTTCGAAGTTCTAGGGGACTGATGACCTCAGATGTTAAGTCCCATAGTACTCAGAGCCATTTGAACCATTTTTTGTCGTGTTGTCTGTCCTGATTTGAATGCCTGTTAAAGTTGAATGAAGATATTGGGTCGGGTTATGTGTTACTATAGCTACAACGAAGTACCAGGACTGAAATTAGTGTGTGGAATGTGGGTAAGACAACTGGCCTTTTAAAATGATACACACAGATCTAATTGCGGTAGTAGCAAGTCAACTGTGGTGCCACGTTTCTGGTAATGTGGGTGATGAATTCGTTGTAGGTTAGGCAACAGAAATTCGCCTCTTCATCCTAGACGAGTTCTGTAGCTAGAATTCTGGAGTAAAAGATAACGAGTTTCCCAACAAAACAACTATTTAATACATTCTCTTCAACCTACATAACTGGGCTACCAATAAAAGACGATCACACTTTTTTCCTAGAATAATCTTTCTAATTCCTGTACCATTATACGTCGGAAAAGGTTTCAGTGTCGACGTCCGTGGAACAGAGCCAGAAGGAAAGATATCGGGGCTGGTCGATACGTCGCGACTCCAATTACAGGGACGGCCCTGCGCTCCAAACAGCCGTTGCAAGAGCTCCAGGCAGATCTCTGTCCCGTTTTGTTCCGTGCAGTGTGGCCTGCAAGCATTTTCAAAGCCTGGCGATTTCGGAGCTCAGCCAACTTCGGCAGGGACTATTGCAGCCAAAATATAACTGAATCTAATATTAAAATGTAAACTAAAAGTCTACATGTAAATTAACTTTAGTCACTTAGTAAAGGTAATCCCCCGGCTCAAAATGTATACCAGCTAGTTTCTTCCGAAGTATGCTGATGAAGTAACGTCATTTTCAGCAATCACATATACTCGTTCGCTCGACAAAAGATCCGTACTTGTAGACTGGGAATCTGCACAGGCGACAACAAAGAAGATTCCATTTTTCTGTATTTCCAGAATGTTTTTACACGATTACTCACAAGCGACTTATTATCAAATTACATGCGTATGGAGTACCGTCACAGCGTTAATACTTGCTTCATGATTCCCTGTCAGGGAGTTCACAGTTAATAGTAACAGACCTAAGTCATCTAGTAAAACATCAGTGTCATAGACCCTTTGCTATTCTTAATCTAAATTAATGATTTAGGAGACTATTTGAGCAGCCGTCTTAAAAGTGTTTGCAGCTGATGGTCTCGTTTAACGTCCAGTAAACTCTAAAATATCAAAACGAACTGCTAAATGATTTAGACAACATACGCAACACTATACAAAATTAGAGCGTAGGGCCTCACCATATTTTTCACATGCATTCCAATTTCCTTAAATTAGATTAACATCATTAACATACACTGCATGTCGGTATCACATCTTGTTCAAAGCGACATAAGAGGTTTCGTGCAGAATAGCTTCCATCAATAATCCTACCAAAGCTTTTAAGAGACCATCGTTCAACTTAGTTTTTGGAACCGGTCAGTAAAGCCTTTGAAGCTAATGAGTTATTTTAGTAGAAACATGGGGCTGTAGTACATATACTCAAAATACTTGGGTTCGGTACGGACGATGCTGGGAACGGAAGCTTGTGATCGGCTCGTAGCGCATTTGCTTTTTCGAAATGCCCTGTCTCCTTCCTGGCGAGCCAACTTAGAGCTCATAAAAAAAACGAATTTGTATTGGTAATGCACTACGAAAGCGACACGAAATGAGGCATCACTTTAATATTTGACTAATCGAATCGTTAGAAAGAACAAGTACAGCCCCTTCGTTCATTATTGCAGACAGCATTAACAGTCACTGCGCACACGAATATTTACAACGGCGCAAAATACTGTTACGTAGCTGATGTTGGCAATGAACGTGAACATTCAGGAGCGCTGCATAGCCCGTCGGCTTTTACTGATCAGAGAAGGATCAAGTGAAAATGTGTGCACTGTACTACAGTCAGGAAAGTAAATCACCAGTCCCTGATAAGTTAGCTACTCGTTAATATTTGATCACGGGATGGAGAAAAATGGGTCACCTGCCAATCTCCAATTTTAGATGTGGGCCTTAACAGCCATAAATTTCAGTTCTTCATGAACTACATCGCGAATCATTAACTGATTGCAAGGATAAATAAGGAAGATGCTATCAAGTCCACGAAATATTTTAGAAATTTAGTTGAAATACTGCCATAAGCTAAGGACTTTTTAATCTGTTTTACAGTCAATTTGGTCCGCTTTTAACCCTGTGTTTTCGGGAAGAACTCACAACAATCGAGCTGCCATATATTTTTCATTGGTTACCAACAGTCTCATTGCTGCTGCCATCAGCCCGCCTTAATGATTTCATTTTTCTCCGTCCTTATTAGTCCACATCAGTACTCAATCACACTGTTGCAATGTTACGTTTGAGGCACTTTGACAGCCTGCTGTTGAAGTATTGGAGTAAATACGATTGCGCTAGCCGATGTCCAGCAGAAAAGTAGCTTGCCCGTGGTTTTGAAATAAAACGAGACTTTAACAGTACGATAAAATCAGATTTTTTTCATTTATTTCTACAATCTTTGCGGTACTCCATAAAAACTTCACATAGTTTTGCATTTGGCACCGAAAATACGAGACCAAGGAAAAAGTGCTGTTCAAAGAGGTTCCGCTTGTGTTTCACTCAAAACAATTATTTCACGAATTACAACGAAATAGAAGGCAGCGGGCCTCCTAGTAATCGATAAATCGACTCGACCCACTATTGTACTTCTCATTTCACGCTTGTCAAACAATGTTGGGATTTAACGACCTCCAGAAAACAATGCAGCTTTTTTTTGTTAGACTACGAATGTTTCTGAGGATTTCATATTATGAATACAAAAGCCAGCCGTGATGTCGCGCGGGACTCGTGGCACTGACGACCTGCGGGCCCCTATTAAGCAATGTGTGCCCACTTTTTTTAACATATTATTTTACTTCTATGTAATACATGGAACTAACATCTAATAAAATTTTACTTCATTCACGGAAACACTAGCAGGTGCTATGTGTTGCACGTCTGCCTGTCTGGACAGCAATTAAGTACAAGTAAGTCACAGAAAATAATAGCTCCTGACTCTTGGTTAGTCAGCAGAAACAAAGACTTCTAGAGGTTGATAACTCTTGGCAATTAAATTACTCCGACGATTTACTGAGCAACTCAAATGACAGGGCTTGCCGAGAACACTGGGAAGCACTCGAATACCAAACGCTGTGTTGGTGCATGCACACGCCCTCGACGCATTCACGATAAGTACAGCAAGCTGTCGAACGGAAAAAAAGAGATCGGAGGGCTGGACCACATCCATTTACAATTCGAACGTCAACGACCGGGAAGGACGAGTCGGCTTGAGCTTCACTGCAGGAAACTCTTAACTTCCCATTTAAGTTTTTTAACCTTGTGTTTTACCATGTCTTTCTTGGTTGTTTTATATCTAGTTCTTACCTCTGGCTGCCATTACTTGTAGAAAATTTAGTGGAACCTTATACTGTTACCTAAGTATTGGTTGCCTGTGGAAACTAGTTTTGTCCAGCCACAGCTATTGGTTCTTTGAGTGCTCTGGGAGACGGTTCATTTTTAACTACAACAGATGAAACACTTGGTCACTATATTGGATTAGAGAATGAAAGATTCACCTTTGACACACTTCCTTGCCACAGGAGTACTGAATAATTTACAACTGACATGTACTAGCAGAGTATCATTCGATGCACTAACTAACAAACAGTTCTCTAAGGTAAAATGTTCTGCATTACAACACTAAAAGTTAATCTGAAATTATAACTACAAGTAAGTCAATATCTCGTAATTTTATATCAGTGTGCATCTAATATTAAAAAAATTCAAAATTTTTCACGATGTGTTTTGTTATTTGCCTGCTCCATCCTTTAGCACTGTATGAAACTTCCTGGCAGATTAAAACTGTGTGCCGGACCGAGACCCGATCTGGGAACCTTTGCCTTACGCGGGCAAGTGCTCTACCAACTGAGCGATCCAAGCACGACTCACGTCCCGTCCTCACAGCTTTACTTCTGCCAGTACCTCGTCTCCTACCCTCCAAACTTTACAGAAGCTCTCCTGCGAACCTTGCAGAACTAGCTCTCCTGAAAGAAAGGATATTGCAGAGACATGGCTTAGCCACAGCCTGGGGGATGTTTCTAGAATGAAATTTTCACTCTACGGCACTGTACTTGATAATGACATAAAAATAGAAATCTGGATAGTACAAAAGAGAAATATAACACACAGTCAAATGGTGGTTGAAATGGCGGATTATTCTTTGAAAAGCATGGCATGACTATAGCTCAATGCCATCGAAAACTTTTTAACTATCACGTTGGTCCTGTACTATAACGTTCACTCCTTCAGATGACGTCACGAACTGGGAGAGCTGTAGCATACTCGACACTATACTGACAACGTCAGGGGCGCTGAAGAGCTGAGAGGGGATGCGCGTTCTGAGTAACCATATAACGTCAACTATTACAGAGAGTCCCAGATAGTGTATCAATTCGCGTTGTCAACTTCCGTGTGACAACGCTATCTCTTTATGATACCAGAGTATCAGTTTTGTTATACTTTATTTTAACCGCGCTGCTGCTACGGTCGCAGGTTCGAATCCTGCCTCGATCATGGATGAGTGTGATAACAATGGAGATACTATAGAAGACAGTGCTGCCAAAGCAGATTTACTAAACACAGCCTTCCGAAATGCGTTCAAAAAAGTAGACGAAGTAAATATTCCAGAATTCGATTGGAGTACAGCTGCCAACATGAGTAACGCAGAAGTAAATATCCTCGGAGTAGTGAAGCAACTCAGATCTTTTAATAAAACCAAGTCTTCTTGTCCAGACTGAACACCAATTAGGTTCCTTTCGCAGTATGCTGATGCATTAGCCCCATACTTAACAGTTATATACAGTTCGCTCGACGAAAGATCCGTACCCAAAGACTGGAAAGCTGCACAGGTCACACCAATATTCAAGAAAGGTAGTACGAGGTGCATTCAAGTTCTAAGGCTTCCGATTTTTTTTCTCTGGACTGGAAAGAGATAGAAACATGCGCATTGTTTTAAAATGAGGCCGTGTTCATTGTCAATACGCCCCAGAGATGGCAGCACCGTACGGCCGATGGAATTTTACCGCCAGCGGCGAGTTTGAGAACTGTTTTAAATACTTAAAATGGCGACGTTTTCCTTACTTGAACAGCGTGCAATCATTCGTTTTCTGAATTTGCATAGTGTGAAACCAATTGAAATTCATTGACAGTTGAAGGAGACATGTGGTGATGGAGTTATGGATGTTTCGAAAGTGCGTTTTTGGGTGCGACAGTTTAATGAAGGCAGAACATCGTGTGACAACAAACCGAAACAACCTCGGGCTCGAACAAGCCGGTCTGACGACATGATCGAGAAAGTGAAGAGAATTGTTTTGGGGGATCGCCGAATGACTGTTGAACTGATCGCCTCCAGAGTTGGCATTTCTATGGGTTCTGTGCACATAATCCTGCATGACGACCTGAAAATGCGAAAAGTGTCATCCAGGTGGGTGCCACGAATGCTGACGGACGACCACATGGCTGCCCGTGTGGCATGTTGCCAAGAAATGTTGACGTGCAACGACAGCATGAATGGGACTTTCTTTTCGTCGGTTGTGACAATGGATGAGACGTGGATGTCATTTTTCAATCCAGAAGCAAAACGCCAGTCAGCTCAATGGAAGCACATAGATTCACTGCCACCAAAAAAATTTCGGGTAACCGCCAGTGCTGAAAAAATGGTGTCCATGTTCTGGGACAGCGAGGGCGTAATCCTTACCCATTGCGTTCCAAAGGGCACTACGGTAACAGGTGCATCCTACGAAAATGTTTTGAAGAACAAATTCCTTCCTGCACTGCAACAAAAACGTCCGGGAAAGGCTGCACGTGTGCTGTTTCACCAAGACAACGCACCCGCACATCGAGCGAACGTTACGCAACAGTTTCTTCGTGATAACAACTTTGAGGTGATTCCTCATGCTCCCTACTCACCTGATCTGGCTCCTAGTGACTTTTGGCTTTTTCCAACAATGAAAGACACTCTCCGTGGCCGCACATTCACCAGCCGTGCTGATATTGCCTCAGCGATTTTCCAGTGGTCAAAACAGACTCCTAAAGAAGCCTTCGCCGCTGCCATGGAATCATGGCGTCAGCGTTGTGAAAAATGTGTACGTCTGCAGGGCGATTACGTCGAGAAGTAACACCAGTTTCATCGATTTCGGGTGAGTAGTTAATTAGAAAAAAAAACGGAGGCCTTAGAACTTGAATGCACCTCGTAGGAGTAATCTACTAAATTACAGGCCCATATCGTTAAGGTCGATATGCAGCGGGATTTTAGAACATATATTGTGTTCGAACATTATGAATTACCTCGAAGGAAACGGTCTATTGACACACAGTTGCCCGCATCTCGTGGTCGTGCGGTAGCGTTCTCGCTTCCCACGCCCGGGTTCCCGGGTTCGATTCCCGGCGGGGTCAGGGATTTTCTCTGCCTCGTGATGGCTGGGTGTTGTGTGCTGTCCTTAGGTTAGTTCGGTTTAAGTAGTTCTAAGTTTTAGGGGACTTACGACCACAGCAGTTGAGTCCCATAGTGCTCAGAGCCATTTTTTTTTTTTTTTGACACACAGTCAACATGGGTTTAGAAAACATCGTTCCTGTGAATCACAACTAGCTCTTTATTCACATGAAGTGCTGAGTGCTATTGACAAGGGATTTCAGATCGATTCCGTATTTCTGGATGTCTGGAAGGCTTTTGACACTGTACCAAAGAAGCGACTCGTAGTAAAATTGCTTATGGAATATCGTCTCGGTTATGTGACTGGATTAGCGATTTCCTGTCAGAGAAGTCGCAGTTCGTAGTAATTGACGGAAAGTCATCGAGTAAAGCAGAAATGATTTCTGGCGTTCCCCAAGGTAGTGTTATAGGCCCTTTGCTGTTCCTTATCTATATAAACGCTTTGGGAGACAATCTGGGCAGCCGTCTTTGGTGGTTTCCAGATGACGCTGTCATTTATCACCTAATAAAGTCATCAGAAGATCAAAACAAACTGCAAAACGATTTACAAAAAATATCAGAATGTGGCGAATAGTGGCAATTGACCCTAAATAACGAAAAATATGAGGTCATCCACATGAGTGCTAAAAGGAACTCGTTAAACTTCGGTTACACGATAAATGAATCTAATCTAAAAGCCGTAAATTTAACTAAATACCTAGGTATTACAATTACGAACAAATTTAATTGGAAAGAACACAGAAAAGGTTGTGGGGAGGGCTAACCAAAGGCTGCGTTTTATTGGCAGGAGAAAATATAACAGACCTACTAAGGAGACTGCCTACAGTACGCTTGTCCGTCCTCTTTTATAATAATGCTGCGCGGTGTGGGATCCTTACCTGGTAGGACTGACGGAATGCATCGAAAAAGTTCAAAGAAAGGCAGCACGTTTTGTATTATCACGAAATATGGGAGAGAGTGTCACAGAAATGATACAGGATTTGGGCTGGAAATCATTAAAAGAAAGGCGTTTTTCGTTGCGACGGAATCTTGTCAAGAAATTCCAATCTCTAACTTTCTCCTCCGAATGCGAAAATATTTTGTTGACAACCACCTACATAGGGAGGAACGACCACCAAGATAGAATAAGGGAAATCAGAGATCGTAAGGAAAGGTATAGGTGTTCATTCTTTCCGCGTGCTATACGAGATTGAAATAATAGAGAATTGTGAAGGTGGTTCGATGAACCCTCTGCCAGGCACTTAAATATGATTTGCAGAGTATCCATGTAGATGTAGATGTAGATGTCCTTAGGTTAGTTAGGTTTAAGTAGTTCTAAGTCTAGGGGACTGATGACCTCAGATGTTAAGTCCCATAGTGCTTAGAGCATTTGAACCATATTTTATTTTATTTACTAATTTTTTTATTATCTCTGAAAATTACTCCCGAAGATGGTGTGGCCTGTTGCATACAGGTGTACGCTCAGGTGACAAGTCATGGGGTAGCGACATGCTCATATACAGCCAGCGAAGGTATCGTATACGCAAGATACAAAAGGGCAGTGTGTTTGCGGAGCTGTCATTTATACTCAGGTGATTCATGTGCAACAGTTTCCGATGCGATTATGGGCGCACGACCGGAGTTAACAGACATTGAACGGGGTATGGTATTGGAGGTAGATGCTTCGGACATTGCTTTCCGGAAATCGTTATGGAATTCAGTATTCCGATATCCACAGTGTCAAGAGTGTCCCGAGAATACCAGCTTGCAGGCATTACCTCTCACGATGGACAACGCAGTGGTCGACAGCCTTCACTTAACGTCCGAGAGCAGCGGCATTTGCGTAGAGGTGTCAGTGGTAACAGGCAGTGCTAAACGCAGAAATCAGTTAGGATAGTGCGGCGAAATTTGGCGTTAATAGGCTATGGCGGGAGACGACCGACGCGACTGCCTTTACTAACAGCATGACACCCCCTTCAGCACCTTTCCTGGGCTCGTAACCTATCCAGTTGGACCTTAGGTGGCTGGAAACCGTGGCCTCGTCAGATGAGTCCCGATTTCAGTTGGTAAGAGCTGATGGTGAGGTTCGAGTACGGCGCAGACCTCAAAAAATCATGGGCGCCAGTTGCCATTAAGAAACTGTCCAAGCTGATGGTGACTCCATAATGTTTTGGACTCTGTTTACATGTAATAGACATGGACCCCAGCTCCAATCGAACTGGTCATTGACTGGAAAAGGCCATGTTTGGCTACCTGGAGACCTTTTCCAGCCTTTCATGGAGTTCGTGTTCCCAAAAACGATGGAATTTTGATTGATAACGCAATGTTATTGGACCGTAATTGTGCACGATTGGTTTGAGGAATATTCTGGATTATTCGCCGGAGTGAAATGGCCACGCATCGAATATTCATGTGACGTAATCGTGAGGTTAGTCGTACTCAACATTCTGCAATGGCGACACTTTCACAATCATAGACGGCTACAGAGACAGCATGGCTCAATATTTCTGCTGGGAACATCCAAAAGGAGGTCCATCACGATGTTAGGAAGTATCCCATAGCTTTTGTCACCTCTGTGTATCTGCAGACCTTGCATTTTTCCGATATCGTTATTTCAGACGCCATAAATCGGCCAATAGATGCATTTCTCTCCACGGACGCACAATCAAGGAGAGGTCGTGTGATATATTTGTAGATAGAAGACCGGCGTGTGTGGGCAGCTTCGAGTGTGGGTTTAAAGTCGGATATAAGTTTCTGAGTAGTCCAAGGAGCCTGACACGCACTTCTATGAGTTGGCACTACTTCAGATATCTGTGCAGCGTGATAATGGATAATAGGTATGTCGCGACAAATGCAAGAACTGCTGGCGTCACCCTCTTCATAATGTTGATGGTATGCATCTTGTCTGGGTTGAAACAATGTGTATCGCGTCCCGTGGTGACACTACGTCGGACGTTATGGCCTTTCAGGTAGTTGTACAATAGTCCCTTGTGCGGTATTGGGACTCCATGTGTTAGTAACTTGTATTGTAGTCCCTCGTGCCACATAAAGTCGAAAGCTCTAGTAACATACGGCAGCAGGGTTCCAAAAAGTTCGCTGTGGTTGAAGGTGAAAGCGAGACTGTCCGTCGCAGTCCCTATATCTGCCACTGTTGTTTACGCAAATGCCTAGGGGCCGGCGAATGTGTCGTCCCACGCTGCGTCTAGCGACCTGGCCGCGTGGTTTTGCAAGTAGATAGATAGATCAATGCGTCTGGCAAAATTACAGGACTATGTAATTCGATTTTTGAACCGTTGTTCCAGATATTAAAACTTAGGAGCTCCACTGATATTTAAAAGAAAAATTATCGCTTCCGAAAAAAGAATCAACTTTAAAACTGAAATAAAATTTTACAACTCAGGCACTGAAACTCTAAAGGCGGTCAGGGTACTTTTGTTTATACTTAGACTAAGGTAATTACTTCTATCCTCTCACCGTCGACTGAATTACCGGAAATCAAAGCTGACATACGCCCGCTCTTGCAGTTGCTGGCTTGAGCAAACTATCTCGAAAGTGATTATAAATCATTACAGCTCACGTTAAAAAGAAAAACCTCCTAATGCTTGGATCCGAGAATAAACGAAAAGTGCGTGAGTCGTTGCACAGAACTTTGCAACCGTGCGAAGTGGAGCGAGACAAATGTTGCGAAAGCCTAATCTATGAGTGCTTATTGGTGGAAGTTAGGAACCTAACGCTGCAGGAGAGAATGAAAACACTGTCATATCTGCATGCATTAAAACTAAAGCACACATGATCTACAGAGAGGCTGTAGTCGATAAAAATACCATCCCTACTGTACTGATTACCTTTTGCTAGGAAGGATCCCATCGACGACAGGATGATTAGAGTCGAAGCACAAGCGCGAAATGGACATGGATGGTTTAAAAAAATGGTTCAAATGGCTCTGAGCACTATGGGACTCAACTTCTGAGGTCATTAGTCCCGTAGAACTTAAACTAGTTAAACCTAACTAACCTAAGGACATCACTCACATCCATGCCCGAGGCAGGATTCGAACCAGCGACCGTAGCGGTCTCGCGATTCCAGACTGCAGCGCCTAGAACCGCACGGCCACTTCTGGACATGGATGGCGAGGGCGAATGGCAATATAGTATTCAGAAACATCTACTTGGGACACACCGTGACCTATTTAAGTAATGTAACCACGACGTAATTCCCAGATAGAAATTGAATCCCACTCTTCCCCATATCCGAGACCGTAGAACCGCCTCACTCGTTCCCGTTCATATTGCTTTCAGTACACAGGAGTTGAAATTACATGTATCATACGGCGACAGTGTAGGGAAGTAGCCTACTCACGCCTTACAAAATTCACATCAGTCTTTCCATTGTGTGCCAGCCTAGTCCGCTGTAACTAGCTCTGACATCATAAATGTTGCGCAATACTTTAAAAATCAAGTAAATAGCCTGAAACGTTTCTAGCATGTCAAGAGTAATACTAAATCAATATGTGTTGAATATCAGTTCAATAACTTTAACCATTTTCGAAATCTGGACATTTTTGTGTAAAAATCATTGGCGCAACAGAAAAGAGCTAGAAACTTAAAAATTTGTATTTATATTCCTTTTGCATAATAATTTAGTAGAAACAGTATTCTGGATCTCATAAATTAAAATTTAGTTGAAATTCATGATTTTCTGGTTTTTGTCTTAAAAATTAAGGAAGCAAGATAGATTAAGTAGACGAATAAATAAGGCTAGGCTGTTTAAATTTAAGTAGAAGGGAGATCCGCTATAAGCATAAAGATGTGAGAAGTTTCAACTGAATAACTATAAAACTATAGCGATAGCGTATCTCCAAAGGGCAAGTTCAGAGCTCGCCTACTGTGTGTAGTGTAATTTGATTAATTCTCTCGCCCAAAATATTTGACTTAGCCACGTCAGACTTTTATTATGATTACTTACCTGTGTGCTGATTGCACATTTAAATTGAGAGTTTCATCGGCCATTAGCAAAGGAAGCAAAGATTTATTCGATAACTTGAAGTGGTGCATTACTAGCCCAGCGGCTAGTCGGGAGAGCGGATTTGATTAGGCGTTCCCTTAGCCGTCCACACCGCGGCTTTATATATAAGAACGCTGCGCGAGAATGAAAGGCCCCAGTTCTCTCCAGACGCTGATTAGCGCACAACCTGTGCGGGGAGTCGCGTCGCGTCGGTATCATTTCTATAAACAGCCTCGGATGCCGTAATAAGTTACTCGGGATACGCGTAACCATGAAATCGTTTTCGAGTGAAGTGTTCATTCTGGAATTACTTTAATGATCTATCATTAGTTTGCGTATGTCGTATTTTCACGTGCCGCCGCGGGACAGACATTCTACTATTATTTAGCGTGACGTTTGATGAACATTATCATCAAATTATGGCGAGCATTCACTTAAACATTGAATTTGGACAGTTATAGTTGCTTCAGCGCATTAGACTCTGAACTGCTCTGGTAGTTGGATTGTGTAGATTCTTTTTGGTCTGTGACTTTCAGAATATATTGAACATTTTAGAGAGAATCGTTTTTGATTATGAATCCCAGACAATCTCCTAATTCCTCAGAGCTATAAGTTGTAGCTATAAATGTATTTCTCAGATGAAGTGGGCACTAGGAATCCTAATTACAAGCTTTACGTTTTGCTAATCACTTTCTGGTTGCCAATATTGTAGTTAGAGAGCCAGTGTTGAGAATGGCAAACAACAGCATAAATACAAAACAGTTTAATAACAATTAATCCACCCGCCGCCCCACATATGTTGCTAATCGGCCGGGAAATGCATCTTTTCTAGATTACATTCTATTTTAAAACAATAAGCCAATCTCGTCCAAAAATTCTACTTCTTATCCCTCAGCACAGCTGAAGCGAGAAGGTGAAACTGAGGACAGAGCTGTTCAGTTCTTTGAAGCAATGCCGACACGATCATTCTGTGAAGTAGACCCACAGACGAAACAGAACAGATGCAGTAGCCCCTGTAAGATAAGCCCGTTTGGTAGAGGCCAGTCATTCCTGCCCGTGACTCATTTGAAGTCAGAGTGTCATTCCAGTACCTACTATCACGCTTCTACTTATTACGACGACAATTTGCTAAATAAGGGTGGCATGAAACTGACATTTGTGATCACTCAAGAGAGGGCAGTGCTGTGCTTATGCATACAACATCTGTGGGTAATTTAACACACACTTGTGACTGGTGGATTGTTCTCTGCATTCGAGGTGGGATTCATTTGACACAATCTCTCGACTCATTCGACACACTCTTTGAAATTTTCACAAACGCTAGTGTTTTCTATAGTGACATTTAACTACGTAGTATATGTAGCACATTCTACAGGCCCCGTTATGTGTGTTTAGTTAGGTAGTTAGTTAGTTAGTTGGTTGCGTGTTCCATTGATCAATCGCACGGTACGGTAGCCATCATGATGTGGAACGTGTCAAATGCACAAGAAATGCACATATGAAAAAAGATTTTTTATATATATATATATATATATATATATATATATATATATATATATATATATATATATATATTACAATACAGAGTTAAAGATTAATATTTCTATTATTTACCCCATTCCTGTAAATGACACAAAATGCATATGCTATATTTATAGATTTATTTCTTTCTATTCAAAAATTCATCTACAGTGTAGAAGGAATTGTCAAGGAGATATGATTTCAATTTATTTTTGAAGCTATTACTGCTGTTTGTCAGACATTTTATTTCATCTGGTAATTTGTCGAAAATTTTTATTGCAGCATATTTTACCTCTTTCTGTGCCAAAGATATGTTGAGTAAAGGATAGTGTAAGCCTTTCTTTTTTTCTGGCTCTGTAATCATGAATGTCACTTTTGTTTTTAATCTGATCCATGTTGTTGAGAACAAATTTCATTAGTGACTAAATGTACTGGAGGCTGTTGTAACAATTCCCAACCTTTAAAAAAGATGCCTAAAAGATGTGCGACTATGAACCCTTCACATTTTTCTAACCACTTTCTTTTGAGCAGCGAATACTTTTTGTCTAAATGTTGAGTTACCCCAAAATATTATTCTGTATGACATCAGAGCGTGAAAGTATATTAGCTTACTAATTTCTATATCCTTAAAATTGGAAATTATTCTGATTGCAAAAGTTGCTGAACAGAGTCACCTTAGAAGATCCAAAATATGAATTTTCCAATTAAGATTCTCATCTATATGTACATCCAAAAACTTAGCAAGCTCTACCCTGTCTACTGACTTCTGTTGATGTGTTATATTTATTGAATGAACTGTACTTTTGCAGCAGAAAATTGGATCTACTGTGTTTTTTCAAAGTTTAGAGCAAGCCCATTTGCAGAAAACCAATTAATGACCTTTCCAAAGACTTTATTTGTATCATTTTCAATTGGGGTTTCTTTTACTGGATTAATAATGACGCTTGTATCATAAGCAAACAGTGTCAGTTCAGCTTCCTGTTTCAGATAGGAAGGGAGGTCGTTCACATATATTAAGAACAGAAGGGGACTCGGGAGTGAACCGTATAGAACACCTAATGTAAATAACCCCAGTTAGATGAAGTGGCAAACTTATTTAAATCACTTGACCCACATAAGGAAACTTTTTGCTTCCTGTTCTGTAGGCATGACTTATACCACTTATATGCTATTCCATTTATAACATAGAATTGTAATTTCTGTGACATAATGTCATGGTTCACACAATCAAATGCTTTGGACAAGCCACAGACTCTATTATGTCTACCGTGAAACTGTATATTGCTGTCTCAGTGGAACAGCATTTTTGAAATCCGAACTGTGATCTACAATGTATCCAATTACTGTTGACATGGCTAACCACTCTTGAGAACATTACTTTCTCAAAGATTTTTGAAAATGATGTAAGCAAGGATTTTCTTTGGGAAACAATGTTCAAAAAGGGATATAAATATATAAAGAAATATGTTGCACTTATCATTAGCATTTGTCTCGTTATATACATCTCCACAAATAACATTTCTTAAGCTTTCTCTGAAGTGCCCTATAGACACCGGGTTGAGCGACCTCACAGTTTTACTTAATGGTTTCCGAACTGTGCATCCTGTTAGGTTTTGTAAGTTAATAAGTTGTGCATCACGATCTGACAATCCAATTACCACAGGGAAAGCATGTGTTTGTTATACATCCTCTTTCTGTACAAATACATTATCTATTAGCGTGCTACTGTCTTGAGCTATACGTGTAGGGAAATTGATCACTGATTCTAAGGTGTATGATGTTAGTAACACTTCACTTTCCCTATCGAAATTATTTAGAAAGTTTACATTGAAATCACCACAGATTAATAACTTCTTCTTTTTGTCTGGCAGACAGCATAATAGGGAGTCAAACTTATTTATGAACAGGTCCCAGTCTCCTAATGGGGACCTGTACACTACTGCTAATATCGATACTACATTATCTAGCTGAAGTTCACATGCAAAAACCTCAAAGTGTTGATCAACACAAAATTTGCTTACTTCTACAGTTTTGCATTTATACCCTTTTTTTATGAAAATGGGAACTCCTCCTTTATCCATCCTAGATCTACAGGTGTAAGATGCTAAATTATACCCACTTAGGCTGACACTATCCACGCCCACAGTTACATGGTGTTCAGACAGACAGATTATATCAATCTCATTCTTATTTTTGAGATCACCTGCCGGCCAGAGTGGCCGAAAGGTTCTAGGCGCTTCGGTCTGGAATCGGGCGACCACTACGGTCGCAGGTTCGAATCCTGCCTCGGGCATGGATGTGTGTGATGTCCTTAGGTTAATTAGCTTTAAGTAGTTCTAAGTTCTAGGGGACTGATGACCTCAGAAGTTAAGTCCCATTGTGCTCAGAGCCATTTGAACCATCTGATATCATCTAAACACACTAATAGCTTATCTATTTTATTTTTTATTCCCTTGATATTTCGATGAAGTAAGTTGATAATGCCCTTAGCTTTTCCCCTATTTACTGTACATGAAGTTTCTTTTATTCTATTTATCTTGATTGTCATCTGTCTGGACTTTGGCTTTAACTTGTGTGCCTGGACCCATTAACCACACGGATCACCCTTTGTGTAACTGTGGGCCGCCTTACAGTTCCTGCTAATAGAGAAGCTAACTTATTTTTCCCCATCCTATTGAGGTGTAGGCCATGTGTAGTGTATCCGACCTACCAATAGCATTTATTGGAACAACACTTATGTCAGATTTTGCCGGTGGCTGGAGCTTTCTGTTCAGCTCAGTGTTAACATGCCTTACAGCAGTGTTTACCCAGGCCTGATCATGACGCTGAAAGACCTCCACAAACCCCACATTTGTGTGCTCAGTTTCTGCTCCTATTTTATCTAGGTCACTCCTCCTACTGTATCTAGGACTCATAGCCAGGCTGTTTTCTGCTCCCCCAACTGTAATTACCTGATCTTCCCCAAAGTCCTTGCATAGCTGGCCTAAGTTTTCTGTCACCTGGCCAAGGCTAGCATTTGGTTTCACAAAACATGTGACCTGGTACCCTGCACCTAATTTCTCCTAAAGCTGCTGGCCCACACCGCTCCCATGACTGCTGCCTATAAGCAGAATTCTTCTTTTCCTATTCTGATTTGATCCCGACCTGTCTTTTTTCTTTAAGCTAATATTCTGCTTCAACCTATTTTCAACTACATATGGATGAGGCCCTTCCTCCGCTTCAGATCACAAGCCAAACTGATTTACTAATTGAATTTCTGGAGTTTTTTCAATTGTTCCCCCTTTTCGACCTTTGCTTGCTACCTTTTCCCAGTTCCCAATCTCTTTTTCCTCCCTTAACCTACATAATTCCAAGTTCGCGTTTTCTAATTCAGCCTTAAGGGCACAAATTTTTGCCTCCTGTTCAGCGATTTTTCTGTCCTTTCAACATAACCTACACTGCCATGGAAGAGCCTCATTTTCTACCCTCACTTCGTCGCCGCTACATTCGCCCCAATGAAACCATAACTTACAGTCTACACGGGACACCCCCTCTTTCAAATTTCTACGGCCAGCACCACATTTGTCACACATGGTTTGACAGACAAACTTAACACAAAATCAGAGAATAAGTTGGCACAAGACCACAGTAGTTTCGTAACCTGTAGCCTACTAATCTTCAAATAAACACTAATGTAAACAAACTTTTAAACATAGTTCCGAAAGTTGTAACTACCTAAACTCTGTATGACCGAAACGAATTAAACTGACTTTGAAGCGATAACTCTAGTCAAAAACGAAAATCTACACTCGCGCGAAATTTACGCCTAAAAAACATAAACAAAACTAGCGACTACGGGCCTTTTACGAAATACTTCCTTTTCGATCTAAATACGGTCAGAAAAGCGAAACCTTCAACAGATAGCCTAGAGAAGAAGTATATACGTTAGTCTAAAATGTAATATTAACTAAATTAGCTATATTTTCAATATTAATCACTTAACTTATCGAGAGCTGGGGCCTCGTAGCGCACTCCTTTTTGTTTTGGAAGAAAATTAGTTGTTAACTGCTTTGAATTGGAAATAATGATACTATTTATAATGAAGTGTGTATCAGTACGGAGTATTTTTAAAGCACTCGCAATAACAGATCACTGACATAAAATTGAGTATATTGTCTAAGGTTTGAAGAATAAATGCTATCTAATTTTATTGTCTTAAAGCATAATTCAAGTATTACAAGTGTGCATAAAACTTTTAGTTACATGTTTTGCTCCACTATAGACTGTTGTGGATTATTACCAACTGGAGCAGCGTTTTTGTCAACAAGAATTATTTGCTTTTTGAACGTCTTAAAAGCTCTCCTAGAAAGCATTTGATGGTATAACCTCGCATCAAACGACACAGATCGCTCAGAGAAATAGTAACACTATCATAATGCTCCAAAAATCTGACGGGTTCGTTTGAATTAAGAGAAATAATAATCCAGCTCATTTATGGTGCTTTCGTTTTCACGTTTTATGTTCGTTCCACTAATGGCCTTTTCAGTTTGTCTGTCCACTGCCTGCTGGAGCACAAGCAGGTAACTCCGCATGAGCTGGACACAGGTATAGTCCTCTTGTACTGATCACGTTTGCATTGCCAGTTAACTAATTTGTGGGCTCACTTTCATTTAAGACAGATGTATTCATCTTAGTTGTTCGCAGCTCGTGGTCGTGCGGTAGCGTTCTCGCTTCCCGCGCTCGGGTTCCTGGGTTCGATTCCCGGCGGGGTCAGAGATTTTCTCTGCCTCGTGATGAGTGGGTGTTGTGTGATGTCCTTAGGTTAGTTAGGTTTAAGTAGTTTTGAGTTCTAAGGGACTGATAACCATAGCTGTTAAGTCCCATAGTGCTCGGAGCCTGCCGGCCGCGGTGGTCTAGCGGTTCTAGGCGCTCAGTCCGGAACCGCGCGACTGCTACGGTCGCAGGTTCGAATCCTGCCTCGGGCATGGATCTGTGTGATGTCCTTAGGTTAGTTAGGTTTAAGTAGTTCTAAGTTCTAGGGGACTGATGACCGCAGATGTTAAGTCCCATAGTGCTCAGAGCCGTTTTTTTTGCTCGGAGCCATTTGAATTTTCATTTTAGTTTTCCGTCTTTATCAAAAGGCGAGCGTAACGAAGTAGACAGATGCACTGACATACAAGTAAGTGGGCTATGGACACTACGCTGTTGACTCTTATATTTAATTTTAAAAATTCCATCTTACCGAACGTGTGATCTGCTCTTTATAGTTTCCTCAAGTTCTGACTGTTTCAGCCTTGCTTTCACTCTCGTTCAGTCGTGTCCTGCTGCACAAATGAGTGAAAGAAACATAATACTGTCTTGTAAACTACATTATCTTGTGTCAAGAAGGTGTGTACGCTTCCATGAAACGTAACAAATTGACGTGGGATCACTTTCAGATCGTGTTATAATTGTCCCTTGGACTTTATTATAGGCAGTGTGCGGGTTGTTCAGATCTGCAAAAAAAAATTGAGGGAAGTGGTACGTGGCTCGCCGAAAGAATCTTTGTGTGTCTAGTGAGTGACGTTAGGTATTGTCTTAAGCTTCGTAAACGATAGGTTACAGATTACAGTACTGTCGGAATGCGTCATTGCGTTTCTATCTGTTTTGTTTTCCACGTTTTTTATACCTTGCCTTAAGTTAAGGGATGTACCGAGAAGCAAACAAGTCAGGTCTAGACAAACGGACCTTATCCATATCATCCTTTGCGTGTAGGTGCGCATTCTGATTTTGTTGAATGATTTAGTTACATAGTACTTTGAGAACGTTCGCCGAAAATTTTCATATAACTATGGTGGTCAGCGTCTGCAGAACACTTAAAGTGTCAGAAACGATCAGGATCTCATTCATTTCTACAGGCCTGAGCAAATGACGAGTTTGAAGCGTATGATATAAACAATGAAGTTTTCTGAGACAGAAAGTAATATTTTGTTTTGGGATTAGGGGAAAAGAGCGTGCTACGCAGACTGTTCATCAGCAATTTACAACCCTTTAGCTAATTTTTTAATCGCTCTTAGGCACTACATTTCAATGGTTGTCGTGAAAACGTTGTTTATGTTCGATTCTAGCAGCCTAGCAATGTTGCGCAAAGTGAATGGCTGAGAAGAAGTAATTTCGACGTGCTGGTTCATCAGGTGAACGGGGCAGAAAGAAAGCGTGCCTGTTAAACAACGATTAACATGCAGCAGGGCGCTTTTATTTTCGGCAGAGAGGCAATAATTAGTTCGAAATAGCTCCTGTAGATTGCAAACGTCTCGACACGCAATACAACGATAGACAACGCACTGCCTACAGCATTAGGAACAACGCATATGTAAATAATTTAACTGACCTCTGATTACTCTAACTTCTTAATTATGTTTTCGACTGTAGACCTCTACTTATAAGCTCGTTACTTTGTATTTTTCCCCTTAAGTAATCAGACACTATGAAACGACTCAACACTCATGTGTACGAAGAGCTTGATAATCTCTGGGTCTGTTCAAGGTTTGAGCATTCAGATTCTGATGTCAGCCAACACTTTTATACACTCCTGGAAATGGAAAAAAGAACACATTGACACCGGTGTGTCAGACCCACCATACTTGCTCCAGACACTGCGAGAGGGCTGTACAAGCAATGATCACACGCACGGCACAGCGGACACACCAGGAACCGCGGTGTTGGCCGTCGAATGGCGCTAGCTGCGCAGCATTTGTGCACCGCCGCCGTCAGTGTCAGCCAGTTTGCCGTGGCATACGGAGCTCCATCGCAGTCTTTAACACTGGTAGCATGCCGCGACAGCGTGGACGTGAACCGTATGTGCAGTTGACGGACGTTGAGCGAGGGCGTATAGTGGGAATGCGGGAGGCCGGGTGGACGTACCGCCGAATTGCTCAACACGTGGGGCGTGAGGTCTCCACAGTACATTGATGTTGTCGCCAGTGGTCGGCGGAAGGTGCACGTGCCCGTCGACCTGGGACCGGACCGCAGCGACGCACGGATGCACGCCAAGACCGCAGGATCCTACGCAGTGCCGTAGGGGACCGCACCGCCACTTCCCAGCAAATTAGGGACACTGTTGCTCCTGGGGTATCGGCGAGGACCATTCGCAACCGTCTCCATGAAGCTAGGCTACGGTCCCGCACACCGTTAGACCGTCTTCCGCTCACGCCCCAACATCGTGCAGCCCGCCTCCAGTGGTGTCGCGACAGGCGTGAATGGAGGGCCGAATGGAGACGTGTCGTCTTCAGCGATGAGAGTCGCTTCTGCCTTGGTGCCAATGATGGTCGTATGCGTGTTTGGCGCCGTGCAGGTGAGCGCCACAATCAGGACTGCATACGACCGAGGCACACAGGGCCAACACCCGGCATCATGGTGTGGGGAGCGATCTCCTACACTGGCCGTACACCACTGGTGATCGTCGAGTGGACACTGAATAGTGCACGGTACATCCAAACCGTCGTCGAACCCATCGTTCTACCATTCCTAGACCGGCAAGGGAACTTGCTGTTCCAACAGGACAATGCACGTCCGCATGTATCCCGTGCCACCCAACGTGCTCTAGAAGGTGTAAGTCAACTACCCTGGCCAGCAAGATCTCCGGATCTGTCCCCCATTGAGCATGTTTGGGACTGGATGAAGCGTCGTCTCACGCGGTCTGCACGTCCAGCACGAACGCTGGTCCAACTGAGGCGCCAGGTGGAAATGGCATGGCAAGCCGTTCCACAGGACTACATCCAGCATCTCTACGATCGTCTCCATGGGAGAATAGCAGCCTGCATTGCTGCGAAAGGTGGATATACACTGTACTAGTGCCGACATTGTGCATGCTCTGTTGCCTGTGTCTATGTGCATGTGGTTCTGTCAGTGTGATCATGTGATGTATCTGACCCCAGGAATGTGTCAATAAAGTTTCCCCTTCCTGGGACAATGAATTCACGGTGTTCTTATTTCAATTTCCAGGAGTGTACATAATAATTACTGAAGTCATAATTTTCAACAACAGCGATCTTGTAAGTAATTTGTCAAAACAAACCATCTATCTAGATCGCAACGTGTTTATTTTCCTGGTAACCGTTTTCTGTCAGAGATAGACTATCCAGACCATTATGTCACTCCATCGGTGACGCGTGGAGTCGATGGGCAGCGCTAATAGGCAACAGCAGTCGACTACTCCCATTCCCAGTTGACGGCAGGTGCCTCTTAGCGCTGCCCATCAACCCCGCGTGTCAACGATGGAGAGACACACTGGACTGAAGATGGTATGTCTGTGATCGAAACCGGTTACCACATAACAAGTTTGCTATCTAGACTGACTTCTTTTGTTAAACTTCTGTACCTAATCACGTGCTCTAAATGCTGACATCTGCACCCTATTTCTCTGATTTCCCATGCTTTACTATATCACTGGAGGTGTTGGAACTAACCTGCACTAGTAACTGTTCGAGCTCTCAAAGATTTCTGCGAAAGCTCCCCAGTCGTCACAACAATAAACAGCTTTCCATGTTATCAAACTTTCGATTAATGATTTGACCACAGCGCGCAACGGAAACATCATCACAGTGACATAACATCTTCGTGCGTTCCTGATCACATTTGTTAAAAAGGGTTGCCTAATCATGGGAGAAATTGCGGGAAGTAGGGTACATAAATGGAAGTCTATTTCAAGAAGTACTATACTTCCATTCAAATTTAAAAACCACGTGGAATCTAACTGCAAAGTGACACTTGGTAAACAAAAACACGAAAACTAAAATAAAACACAGAAGCAAATAAAACATGGCACTATGTAATACATCGGTAGGAAGAATGGAAGACGAAAAAATTCAGACTAGCTCGTCTTTGAGATTGGTATTTTCAAATAAACAAGGGAGATATACTTGAACTTCACATTTACGATGCTCAATAAAGCAGTTAATTTTGAGCTGCACAGAATGCGGACTCTGAGATATGGAACTAATACTTCATGTTACAACAAAAAGCGGGCAGACGTTAAGGTTCAATGGCTCTGAGCACTATGGGACTCAACTGCTGTGGTCATTAGTCCAGACGTTAAGGGTACGCAAAGTTGGTCATCAGAAAACTGGAGTGCTTCTTGCAAGATAAATTTCTAGTGGCACTGAAGAAGAGCGTCTTGCGGCATCCGCTTAAAAAGTTAACGCTGGCCTTTTTGCTTTAGTGGTAGCGTATAAGACTTCCGTCTACAATAGAGTAAAGCAAAGGTAGGGGTTTAGCCATTCTCCACTTGCGAATGACTCACGAAGAAGTAGAATTTTGTACTAATATTGGAGTGACAAGAACCGCGCTGTTGTTTATGGAGTATAAACGTGAAGCGGAGAGTGACCCACGCATAGTCGCAGGGGCAAAGGGTGTGCCTGTTGACAGGGCAGCGCGGTTCTCTGCAGAGCAGCGGGCGTTCATCCAATTAAGGGGGCTCACGCTTGTGAAGCGAGACGTGGAGCGAGACCGACGGACACGCCTTGCCACTTAGCCCGCCGCTACCTCACGCTGTCCCCTCCGTCGTGTTGCTATGTGGGCTCATCACGACACCCAACCCGTCCTTAAGGCTCTAGCGTCAGGATGGCATTGTGCGTCCGCTGGCTTCAACCGCTGCGTGGTATCCTAAAGGCTTTATTAGCTCTCGACAAGCGACTTAGTAATGAATACTACTACATACGAGGGTTACGTAATACCGAAGAAAGATAAGAGTTTAAAATCTTGTTCTATATTTTGGTCACTAGGAGTGAAACAGTGGCACAATACCATAAGAGGTCTTCAGCATATCTTGTTCATGAACCAAGTGCCACACAAAGTACCACAGGCATCCCCCTTACCTTGTTTTGTATCCCCCCCGCCTTCCCACCATCACATCACCAAAAGCTGAAATTCTATTGACAGTTATCATAAATATATATTATAAAAGCAAGCTTACAGTCTGCGCGCTTCTAAAACTCAGAAACGAGTCCCGGTAGGTTCAAGGGGGGTTATGTGGTGCGGTAGCCCTCTATCCCTAATCCATGAAGAAGGTTGCTATTTTTACCTGAAGGGCGTGCTTTTCAAGATATAAGGCCTGGAAAGTTTCACTCTCTAGAAATTTTTAGAACATTCGAGATTATTCCATAACATTCCAGAACATTCGAGTATATTCGAGAGCAATCTACAACACTCCAGAATATTCCCAGATGTTCAACAATGATCCGGGATGTTTTGGAATGTTCTGGAATAGACAGCAACATTCAGGAAGTTTCTAGAATGTTCAGGAAGATCCTGGAATAGCGCAGCTTATTGTGGAACATTCCAGTACACTTTCGAATATTCTAGAATGTTCTGGAATACCGTGGACTATTCGAAGCCTTTTCGATATGTTCTGGAATTCGCCACTGTTTGGGCTATCCATCGATAGGGGTATATGAAGCAAGACCCATCCTGGGTTCTGACGTCAGTTTCTTATAAGTGACGAAGGGAGAAACCGAAAAAGTAGTGCACTGAGTGAGTAGTCAAAGTGATACAGTGACTGAACATAAATCGAAAGCTTGATAAGTGTGTAGTGTGTACTTGGTGTATTTGTTAATAAAAAAGTTGATGTGATTTATATTTTAGACACTGCCCAAATGTAAAAGAAGAGACAGATTTTAACCCACAGCACTTTCACTGATACTAAGTAAATATTAGCTTTTTATTAAACAGTGTCGCCCACAGCACTTTCACTAACGCTTAACAAATATTAGCCTTCATTAAACAGTGTCATGAAATTTTCCAACACAACAGCCTGTCTTACTACTTTGATAACTATAATATTATACATTTAGTACGAAATGCATAATTTTTGTCGCATACAACTTTTTCGCTGTCCATGCAATATATGTCCGCATGGTGCTTGGCGTTAAAATTTACCACTTCTTTACTATATTCGCACACATTTTACTTACACATATCACTGAATTTAATTGCAAAATTGTATCATTGTGCGACACATAGTTCAAGATATATAATGGCATAAACAGTGAGATGCATGAAAAACTACCGCATCATGCAGGCGTTTAAATTTATTACTGCTTTGCTGCAAAACCTATTCCCAATAAATTTCGCAGGTGGTATCTGCATACGCTGCTAAACGTACCTACAATCTTACATCATTGTTTGATACATAGTTCAGGAGACATGACGTCATAAATAGTGAGATTGTGAAAAGTTGCAGTTTTGTACACGATGTTCAAATTTATTACGAGTTTATTACTAGGATGCTACTGACACCATTCGCAACACATTTAGCAGGCAGTATACATACACCCATCTGAATGTATGTACAAAACTATATCACTGTACGACATATAGTTCAGGAGATATGACGTCATAAACATTTAGTGCACTGCCAGACGTTGCTTGGCACTGGCGTGTTCGCACAGCTATAAATAAATACGTGGGCAACGCCGGGTTTCCACATTAGTAACACGTAACCTTCATGAAGGCCAGTTGCAACATTTTCTGAAACGTGGGTCAGTTTTACAGGAAGAGAATGTCACGTATCCGGAAAATGATACTGAATTGTCCGTCTTTGGTATATTTTTAACCATTGATTTCTTGATGTTTTAAGCGCCAAAAATTCATTTAAACTAGTAGAATATTTCAGATGTATTCGTAGCATGTTTCATGGAAGATGTATTTGGTAAATAGTAACTAGACTGGGGAGTATATATTCTTGTAAGAGCAGAACCACTTATTTTATGCCATGTCATATCGCTGCAGCCCTAAAAAAATCAAGACAAAGTGACATTTTTCGAAAGCCAAACATTAGGTGTAGTGGCACTGACGAGTTAAGAAAAGATTAAGTGATTAATAATTTCATTAACTGCCATCCTAACAGTCAAAGATAATGTAGGTCTTACAGATGGTGGCGACAAATGCGGCCGACAGGAATGGCTACACATGAAATTGACATAGAAAAATGCAAACAGTGATGTAATGGAAATCATAGGTTTGTCGAATATAAAAACATCTGTCATTCAACCAATAGACGCAAGGTAATCTGAAGAAAACATAATAACAGAAATCAAAAAACCAATTGTTACAAGTTGAACATGTTAACATGTTAGCCATATAAACGTTGCCGTATCGTACATTCAACAACATCCACTTTCAAGCTATCAAAACAATTAAGTTTATACTTATGGCGTCTAAACGGCTATCAGTGAGGATGGGCGACAAGGTTGATACAGAAAAACTGATAAACCAAATTTGATTTGTGGAGGGGACACTATTAAATAGCAAAGGAAATTAATAATTTTAAATATGGAACGGGAATGGACATGCAATCACACTTCAGATATTGCCTGGATGAACATCTTCTAGATCATAAACAACATCTATTAGAGGTTTGGATTCATATTATCAGTAATACCTATCCAGAGAAACAAAGAGCTGTATTTAAATATTTGATCTCTATTGCGCCAACGTCAGCTTCTGAAAGAATTTTCTCAAAACAGTTCCATTGCACCTACATAAACAATGAATAGTTGCTGTGAGGTTAACATCTTGTTGTAAGGTCCTTTTTTTTCTTTTTTTACATGCACTGTGCTTTTAATATGACGGTTCCTTAGAGAATGATGTTTTTAGTGAGACAAATAGTGGTAAGATGTAGTACGCCTAATGCAATTAAAAATGGTTTTAAATAATATCTGAACGTATTTAACGCCATTTGGAGTAACGGTACTAAGGACGAGTAACAGTAATACTAGCGATAATAGTGCTTTTGATAATAACAATAAAATAATGTATGAAATTTGGATGCTAATAAGAAAGCCCCATTAACGGATTGGGTCGTCAGCTTGCTCCGGCTGGCTGACAGCTGCCCAAAGGGCACTTCGAGGCGCGATCTATGATCGCGGGACATGTAATCAGCATGCCGCCAGTCCCCACAACCGTTATTGCCAGTATAGATGAATCCTGGTGAAGCTGCTCCTTCTTCACTCAAGCACCAAAGGCGGCGAAGCTAATCATTCGGTTGCAAACCGTCTAACAACAATAATAATAACAATAGTGAGAACAAAATATAAAAATGTACTTATAAGTGTACGAAACCCATATTTTATGGTACACGTTTCTCTGAGAGAAGGAAATGCAGACTTCACCAGCAAGGGGATTTGCTGAATGTGGGAAGTGTTGCAGGGAAGAGGAGTTGCGATGGAGTAAGAGAGACGTATATTACAGAAGTATTATCATAGTTTCAGCAAATATGTAAGTAGCTGTCATTTCAAGTTCGTCATATTATTTAGTTACAGAGCGAGGAAAGTTACTCCAAAGTCGTGTTCCTGCTGCTGAAAAGTACTTTGAGAAGGCGTTTGCTTAATGGAGTGATACAGAACAGATTTTGCTCTGTTGGGAGCGAGTGTTTATGCTGTGTTGTTTAGACAAGAGTGTTAAATTCGAGTAGAGGTATGGGAGGCAGTGTACATTGTTAAGACGGTAGAGAACAATGAGTATGTGGAAACGTCTGTGCTTGTCAGCACACAGCCAAGATAGCTAGGCACAAGATGGTGAATTATGATCGAGATGTCGAATCTTACAGATGTACAGTACGCAGGGGTCCAGCGTCAGGTACAGCTACCGTGAGCTTTCCTCAGACAGATGTTGCGTGATAACATCGTTGTAATAAATATCACGAATAACTAGCTTTGGTGTAAGTTTTATTTTCAGGTCAAATGAGAAAAGCTGTTCACATTTTTCTAACTTATGGAGAGAGATATATTAATACTTTCTCGATAATTATAGCTAAATGATAATCTTGGTATAGATTTTCATCTCTTCCCACTCATAGACTCTTTGCTCAGGGAGAGAAATTTTCATTTGTGTCATTGAGGATTAAACGTAGTAGGGATTCCTGTAGTTTCTACCAATAACAAAAATAAATGTAATTTCCATTTTTTTCCTAAACATTATTTCCAATAATTGATTCCTTAACTAACATACTCATTTTACCATTCTCTTTTTGTATAACTGGGAAATAAAGTTTAAGAATACTTCGTACGATTCACTGGACTCGCATTCTGGAGGGCGGCGGTTCAATACGGCGTCTGGGTTTCCTGATTTAGGTTTTCCGTGATTTCCCTAAAATCGCTCCAGGCAAATGCCGGGATGGTTCCTTTGAAAGGGCACGGCCGACTTCCTTCCCCCCTCCTTCCCTAATCCGATGAGACCGATGACCTCTAAGTTTGGTCTCTTTCCCCCAAACAACCAAAACCAACTTCGTACGATTAAGTTTCTCACGTCAGTAGGTCACACTGATTGTGTCTCCTCATGCACGTAAGTGGCTAATTAGCAAGGAATCGAGCTTACTCGGACAATGTGTGTTTTCACTAATCGTTATGTATGCTGTTTGTTTATTTATGCTGAGCTCTGAGTTCTAAGTGACGTTCGTGCCCGTTACTTATATATTCCAAAAATTACAATGTGGAAATATCAAAACCATCATAAATAGCATGAAGAAAATGTGGTACACAGCTCACTTCAGTTTGCTGCCGCAGCCGTAAAGTTTTGCGTAGGACTCGAAACCTCTTTCTTAGACAATCTCCAACGAAGGTATTCTTGGCCGAAAGTTAATTATGTGACAGTTTCTTTGTTGTGCGCATTTGCCACTCCGTTAATTTCGTGATAGTCTCTTTGCTGTGCCCATCTGCCACTCACCACCTCAGCACCTATTCTGTTCACAACGTTTAAAGAGGTATGTAAATGTGAACAGTGCGATTACGTGTAAAATACGGGCTTGAGGATTAACGACAACGCTTTGTGAGTCCATACATCGTAACAGATAGAAATCCATATTTTGCTCATCTTGGTTCAAAATGGCTCTGAGCACTATGGGACTTAACATCTGTGGTCATCAGTCCCCTAGAACTTAGAACTACTTAAACCTAACTAACCTAAGGACATCACACACATCCATGCCCGAGGCAGGATTCGAACCTGCGACCGTAGTGGTGGCGCGGTTCCGGACTGAGCGCCTAGAACCGCTACACCACCGCGGCCGTCTGCTCATCTTGGGGGCGATGTAGTGATATGTGAAAGAGACCTGTGGCAATCGCCAAAAGGGTGTTAGAGAGCAATTACTACTGACGATGTGTATAAAAGGTACTACAGATCATCACAGCTTCTTTAGGATGAACTGAAAGAATCTGAGGAAATGAAAGAGATCGCTTAGAATAACAACAACCGATTACTAAATATTGTTCATCCATGCGAGAAATTTACCAAGAGTGGTGACAGAACACCATGGAATGCGGCACGTTTCGTCAAGAGAGCGGTTGGTAAGCGCTAGATCGTTCAAAGATTCTAATAAAATTCCAGTACTAAACGCTGTAAGAGAGGCGTTTTGCATTAAGAGTAGGTCTGCGGTTAAAATTCCAAGATCACACACTCCAAGAATAGTCTAGCAATAATTACTTTTTCGCGTATGTATATCGGAAAATAGCAGTGACTCGAACGAGAGTTTCGAACTGCGGTGGAGGCATACCGATAGGCTTCCCTGCTATACAACCACCGCATTCGTTCATTGACCTAGAGCATCAGCACGTGTGGGAGA
Organism: Schistocerca nitens; assembly: GCF_023898315.1. Classification (NCBI taxonomy): domain Eukaryota; kingdom Metazoa; phylum Arthropoda; class Insecta; order Orthoptera; family Acrididae; genus Schistocerca; species Schistocerca nitens. Next base: position 589,159,329 of record NC_064618.1, read on the forward strand.
AACTAATAGGCCTTGAAAAATTTTTCTGTCGTATACACTGCTTCACAGCCACCTTCATCGCATCTGTCATCAAATCGTCGCTCATGAAGACTCTTCTTCCTCTGACCAAGCAGGTTTAGGTCGGAGGACACTAGAATTTGGTTGTTCTTTTAATGGGTGACCACGGACCATAGAGTTTGTAGGATAAGTTTTAGACCATTATGCAGTTTCGTATCATTAATAGCTTTTCTATGTTTCTGGCATGTCTCCATTTACCACTTGCTGTTAATGGTTTTTTCTGTAACGGCAGAAAATCAAGAGAATGTCGTCTTCGCCAAGCTTCGTAGGCGTTTGATGCCATTCTTCGTTCATGGATAACACACACATGTCAGTGTTTCAAACCTATCAACTGAAACAGTATGTCATTATTAGGACTGGATCCTTCATACAGGCGGGAGAAGACTAGTAATTTCCTCTACCTCATGCAGAGCCTACGCTCTTCACACACATGTATCGATATCAGAAAATATTCCAGCATATTCTGTGTGTTAGTGTGGGTAAAATACAATTGTCGAGTAAGGTCATAGTCCGTGCCTCGTCTGTCTAAGAGAATGAACTCGTCAGTGAAAGTTCATGTTGGCGTCGTCTGCTGATGATTGTCTCCCATTACGTCGTTTGCTCGCTATCCATTGTGCAAACTTCCTCCTAGATCTGGGTACATTACACATGGCAATGGTGTTTGTTGACTTTGTATATCCTTATCTGGATGTCCATCTGACAATTGTCCGTCCAGACCTCAACGGTGAAATATTGGTTCTTCTTGGAACGCATCAACTGTGCCACTCACAGTCATTATAAAAACCTCTGGACAAATCTAAAGCCGAAACACAGACATACGTGTGTGTTTTTTTACCGTCTGCCAGGCGCGGGCCGCGGTTTTCATCGTTGTCCTGCGATATGGCGACTGACAGTGTGCTTATCATATCCTCAGAGGATGTAATCCTTCTTCTGGAGATTCTGAGAAAACTTTCCAGATACAAACAATACTTTGTCATTTTATAGTTTCACTCTCCTGGTTAAAATGTCCACTTTATCTTTTCCTCGTCGGAATGCTGCTTTAAATTGAATATCTCATCCGTTTTAATTCTTAGATGACGCAATGAAAAATGGAGCCGCTGGAGGCGCTATATTTGGTGTAGTTTAAGTCGTACGTCAGGGCGCGTTATTGGGGAGGATGGCCGTTCTCGCTTGTGTGAGTGCATGTCTGAAAGGAGAACCAGATGCGTATCGGTATTTTTTAAAAATTAAAAAAAGATTAATACCAATATCCAACAAACTCAAAAGTTTTCTGTACATCGCGCTGCACTCGAGGTTGTAGACAGACTTTCGCATATCCAGAGACATATTTAACTTCAGGACACTTATTCCATCATGTTCTCTGCAGAGTAATAATTTTATTCACGGGACATTTTGTAACTGTTATTCACCATAATATGTTATCATCAGTAAATAAAGACGAGTATAATAAATTTCAGTACATGAACTGTGTAATTTGAAAGGAAGAAATAACATTGTCTTGGTTCTACTTAATTGTGCCTGGATTTGGTAGTGTCTCAGGGATCATATGCTATAAACTGAACTACCTGTAATGCAGCTTTATTACAGAATTAGTCACTATTGACAATGTATCTGTAAACTGACAGTAATACAATTAATTGTTACATGAGTGAGACATTCGTTGGAAGCTTGGGACGTGGTAATCCTCTCGTGAACCTGATAAGCGCTTACAATCTATTAACACAATACCCGGCACGGGACTGTAATCTGCATTCAAAGACCACAATTTATACAATGTATGTAATATAGAGGAATGGGGATGTGAACACTGGTTCACGGTCAGAGACATTCAACATTCAGTGCCGGCCGCGGTGGTCTCGCGGTTCTAGGCGCGCAGTCCGGAACCGTGCGACTGCTACGGTCGCAGGTTCGAATCCTGCCTCGGGCATGGATGTTTGTGATGTCCTTAGGTTAGTTAGGTTTAAGTAGTTCTAAGTTCTAGGGGACTAATGACCACAGCAGTTGAGTCCCATAGTGCTCAGAGCCATTTTCAACATTCAGTGGAGAGGAGATTTGTACAGGTCGACTACGCGGTGCTACCTACAACCAAGCTACGGTGAACGTACCCTGTCTTCAATACTCAGAAGCATGTTCATAGGAAAGGCTCTATCCTGAGATGGCTTGTGGCCTCGGATATCAGTCGACTTGGCGAAGCATAAAAACAAAAATGGCTTAAAAAGACAGAAATCCCAGAATTCGGATAATTCCATCAAATTGACGGAAATGATACACGATTTCACCAAGCGGAGAAAAGTGTTATGAATAGCGCTAGACTCACATTCACTCCATATTCACCGAGTAACGAACAAGTGCTTGCAGTCGAACCACACGCTGAAGGTTAGATTCGAGTCTGTCTTCCATAGAAAACCGAATCCTGCAAATATCACTGCACAGACTTTTGCATGTGTAAAGAGGGGCATAAATTTCGATGATGTGTGAGAATAACATCAAAGCAGCCTACGAACAGGTAAAGACTGCCGTCTGGAGGTAGTTTTCAATGATTGCAGAGGAGCTACCTTATTTGAAGTAGGAATCCACAAAAAAAGGAAAAAAATTAGTGACTGTATTTCACTCTGCAACTGAATTAAACGAATGGACGATACTTGAAATAACCTGCTCTGTACGAAGGTTACTGACATGTGGACGCTCGGTTCGTCCAATGTGTCGAAACAACGAAGCAGCGAAACATAACCCGGGACTGAAAATTTAAAACGTTCCTGGCCAGACTAAATATATCAACGTCACGTTGTTAAGACTCTTGGAGTTCTTACCTCAGACGTGCTGCAACTGTCGCGAGCGCCCACGTGATTCAACTGTATGAGTCGCGACAGAAGTGACTTTGTGACGACAGGCCAGGTATGTGAATTCGCAGCGGGGAGTAACTTCTTTTCGGAACTCTGTACAACAGTTACCTTCTTGGTAACACTCTCGTCTGCCTCCAAGTGATACTACTTGCTTAGGCAACCACTGCCTCTCAAGCTACGGGAAGGAGGCTAGTGCAGCACAGGTTAATCAAACATTACTGTGTCACATAATTTAAAAATTCTCCGATAGTAATCAAAAGCCAGAACACCATACATAGTCACATATGAGAAAGCAAGGATATACATGATACTTTGCTAAAATTGAGTACCAAACCTTTTGCAAAGGATACACGAGCCTGCCTTCTGAATTAGGCCGTAGGTGGTTCCACAGTCGTCAGATATTTGCCATATTATATTTGCAGATGCGAAGCTACTATGGGGCGGCGCCGCGTCGTTAAGCCGCTCTTCCACTACATTCAGCGAGCCGGCACACGAGGTGCGTACCCACCAACTCTTAATCAGTAGACTTTTTCACTACTGTGTTGGGCACTGACAGCGTATAACTAATACTACCGGAGTGGAAGAAGGTTAGCACCTTTCATTCTGCCATGAATGTCAATAATATGCTGTGATCCAACCAGAAACTAAAATCTACCCCTGATTTTGAAAATTTCAGTCTAACATAAGGCTGATACGACCTAGCTACGAATGCATACCAATTATGAATCAGCTATTTTCCACTGTCATTGTATATACATAGAGGATAATTCTTACTGTGACTCTCAGAAGAAAGAAGGATATGTAAACCACTTTCTGGTTTCATGCAGTTTATTCGAAAAATAACGAAACCATTTCCAAAGAAACCCTGAGGTATAACAGGTGCCTCTTCCAACAAGTGTTCCTTTCTTATTCTGCCAAGAAGATCATCCGATATATAAAGGTATTTCCATTTTATACGAGAGATTAATGTGTGTGTGTAATATTTGGTGTAATATCTGTGGTTTCATAAACAGTCCAGTCTCAAGCCAGGTGTGCGAGAGTGATTTTGGTTCACAAATGGTTCAAATGGTTCTAAGCACTATGGGACTTAACATCTAGGTTATAAGTCGCTTAGAACTTAGAACTACTTAAACCTAACTAACCTAAGGACATCACACACATCCATGCCCGACGCAGGATTCGAACCTGCGACCGTAGCAGTCGCGCGGTTCCGGACTGAAGTGCCTAGAACCGCTCGGACACCACGGCCGGCGAGAGTGATTTCTCAAGTTCTATTTCAGTAATCAATATGTCAGGATTACTGAATTAAGAATTGTATCTACGTGGATAATGTAAAATAGCACCGAGTCATTATGCAAGCGTCGCTATGTGAAAAAAAAAAAAAAGATCAGAACTCAGAAGGGGAGGAGAAAACGAAATGGAACTTCACTGGTTAAGAGGGTATGTGATGTTATTTCAGTGGTTACAGCATCGAGCGAAATTCACAAAGAAGTTGGTAATATGAGTCCACTTAACATTATGACGCTGCACCCACTCTAGACTATATGTAATCACTAATTCGGTTAGGAATGGATTCACAAATCTGTTTTATTCTAACCTGAGGCAAGATGGCTCACGAGTGTTGTAGATAATCTTTGACACCATGGATACTGATATGAGGACGAAGCTGCTCCCGCAAATGTTCCCGTGGGAACACCTCTGGAGAGTCTGCTGCCCAGAGGAGTACCTTAACATTACACGGATAGTTCATAGAGACATGAGCCGTGTGTGTACGAGCGTTGTTCATTTAAAAAATGGCACCACGTTTACTGTCACCTGAGAGATAACACGCGAGCACTCAGGTTGTCAACGGCTTACCATTGTGTCGTCAGCATTCTCTCACTCAGCACCAGCCATGACCTGTAACCATAGCTGATAGCCTCTACCCTCACCGATGTTACGATTAACACCGCTGTGCATCTCCAAAATATTGACTGAATGGGACGTCTCCCAGGTCTTCGTCACACTCGCTCACAAAAGTCACACGCTGTTGTGCAGAACCGCGATGCAATGCTGAACACAATGTACCACAGTCCATGCTTCCTGGTCACGACATCACTCCAGATGCAGTCGTTTGTGTTGCGGTGTTAACGGCAACCTACATGTGAGACGCTAGCTCCCTAGACCCACTGCTAGTAGTCTCCGACCGATGGCGCGAGATGACACTGAATGTAGCAGCAAGTCCGTTACTTGTTCTCGGATGGCAGGCGAGGATGTCAAAGGTTTAATATATAATTTCCTTGCTGCGCAATACGGCATTGACCCGTGGTGGTGGTCAGAGGTGGTCGACCAGAACCCTGACGACGAGTAATGCAGCCCTCACGTTCCCATGAAGACCAACATCTGCATCGGGCCAATTTCAAACTCTGTCACGTTGTGATAATGCTGACTCATGCGAGTACGTGGCATCGCCATCTCTAACACGGTGAATAGCATCTGACGCTGTTCGGACCCCTTACCGTATTTTACGGACTATAAGATTCTTAAGAAATTTTCTTAAAATTATTTTTTTACCATTTTATTATTAAATGGCAAAATATTCTTAGTTTATGAATGCGAAATGATCTTTACAATCCCTGAAAATCAGCCGGCCGCGGTGGCCGTGCGGTTCTAGGCGCTCCAGTCCAGAGCCGCGCTGCTGCTACGGTCGCAGGTTCGAATCCTGCCTCGGGCATTTATGGCTCCCAGTGTAACCCGTAAGAATACCCTGTGTTTTGCGTTTGAGAAATCTTCCAGGAATGCGCAACCGAGTTCTCTAGAAATCCACTACTGTATAGTAGATATTATTGGCATCACGTCCGAACAGGTCCACACAGCATATTATGACATGGCGGAATACTGTTTCTTTGTGACGTTTTTAGACAAGATACAACTGGAGAAAATTTTGATGAATACTGGTGGGAAAGCAGACTTCCGACATCATGATCCGTCGGTGAGTACAGTTTCAATAACTAACGCTGACATTGACTATAAACAAATGCGAGTGTTCAATTTGCCACCTGAGGTTGCGAATTGTTTTCTTAGAGATGTCCTCGCTAAATCCGACAGATTAGAAACGAAAAATGATGTAGCCGTCAAAAACTCCAATGTTATAGTGGGGTTCGCTCAGTTGACATGGCCGTTAAAGTCAATATCCCATCCTATATAATGGTTTGTGGTTATAAGGCTCATGTCATTTACGATGGACGAGTAGGCACTTGTTTTATCTGTAACACGAGTGGCCATTTACGAGGTGATTGCCCACGGCGCGTTGTCGTACTTCGAAACCATCTGCAACGACAGAGATTAACATTGGTTGATGTCCTAACTCAAAATCAGACGCCTTCTGTGATTGACTCCCAACCGATTGCATCTGTGTCAGAGGACAACGATCTCGGTAACAGCACCTTCCCACCCTTACCGCGGCCAGTCACCCCTTACCCGCCGGTGTTGCATTATCTGTCGGTAACAAACGACGCCGTACTAGTGACGGCAGTGGTTCCGGTGACCAGGTAGTAAAAAATCAAACCGATGACGCGGAATCACGGGCCTACCCACAGGACATGCATGTGTCGGATGACTCAGTTACGAGCCGCCAAATTCACATTCAAACTCCCGACGCAGAAACTGTCAATATGAGTGCAGTTGAGTGTTTACAGCAGTCCGTTCCGATGCCGCTTCTCGACTCGCCACAGGTGGTCAACACACAAGAGGCGGCAGTCAGTCAACTGCAAATCGTAAACATAGCGGATGATGCACGCGGTGTAGAGCATAACATAAACAGCCGCCACCTCGAAACTGCTTCCAAACAACACGAGGAACCGGACAGCTGTATACAAACAGCCAGTGCGGCTCCAAACAAACACAGTGCGCCTACTGAAGCCGCGTCTTCGGACTTGCCGTCACCCGTTCCGAAGCAAGGACTTTCACATACTGGTTACAGCCATGACTCGCCGACTCCGCCTCCTTCTAGGCAAAATAAAGTTAAAACGAAGGACTCCGTGGCTGGAAGTAACTCAAAAAGTAAAGTCAGCGCAAAAACTGGTACAAAACCTGCGGATGTAGGTTCGAAGTCCGACGGTGAAATGGACTGGGCTTCCTACGCTTCCCATCACCCACAAGCCTCTGACGATCATGAGTCAAGCTTATAAGTTTTTGTCCCTGAACATTAATAGAGTTAGGACAGATTTAAAATTAGCAAAGCTACGGCAGTTTATCTATGAGTCCGAAGCTGGTATAGTTCTGTTACAGGAAGTGTTTATCTTAAGTTTTCATGTATCAGGATTTGCAACAATCGTAAACACCATGGTGGACGGGGGTACAGCTACGGCCATTCTATCACGAGACGGAATCCCAGTGAGCAATATCGAAATGTTGGACTCCGGTAGAGGCATAGCTTGCCAAATGTTTGACGTCACCCTCGTCAATATCTACGCTCCATCTGGAACGACCTTAAAATCAGAAAGATCTAACTTTTTAAACAAGACATCATATACTTGTTACGCCGCAACCCCACCCAGTTGATAATTAGTGGTGATTTTAACTGTGTGATCCACAGGAAAGACCAATCGCCAAACTTTAATTACTGTAGGGAACTACATGATCTGGTGCGTCACCTGCAGCTAAAGGATGCGTGGGAACTAAAATTTCCTACCCTTGTAAAGTACACGTACCTGACCACCACCGCATGTAGCTGTGTAGACCATTTGTACATCTCTGAGAACATTTGCCAACATATTCTAGACGCCGATGTCATTCCGGCTAGTTTCTCCGACCACTGCGCCCTCTGGCCAAAGAGCACAGCGTGGAGCCTAATGTTTCTATTCTCGCCGACGCCGCGCTACAAGATGTCATCTCCACGACATGGGCGGATTGTCTCAAGCAATGCTGCAGATATCCAAGCAAGATAGCCTGGTGGAATGTTGTGGTCAAACGGAAAATGCGATTATCCTTAAGAAACTACAGTTGGCAACGGGTGCAAGATGTCAAACGCACGATTGATTTTTACCAGAAAGTTCTGCGAGAGTTGTATTCGACTACGTCACCAACCAACACGCAGCTGCCGACCATCAAACAAATAAAGACGAAGCTTATAGGCATAAAGCGAACGCAGCTTGAAGGACTGAAGATCAGATGTAAAGCGAAATCGCTTCAAGAGGACGAACTTGCGTCGCTGTATCACCTCATAAATCATCGTGCCCATCGCAAGCTAGCTTTTATCGGGGAGCTGGAAACAGATGATGGACTCCGTTTGACCCGACAGAGTGATATTCTTACTGCAGTTTACCGGTACTTCAGGATCTGTACTCGCAATGCCACACATATGGTGATGACGGCGGCGATATCGTTGAGTGCTCTGCCCACCGTAGTCACGCCTGCGGAGAACTCGGCGGTCGTACACAATTTTGCTCCAGACGAAGTCCTTGAACTGATTTCTGGCTCGCCCCTGGCCCTGATGGTTTGCCACGGGAATTTTATGTGCGTTTCTGGCCCATAATCGGACACGCATTTACAGATGTTCTCAATGAAGTGATGCGAGGGAGTGACGTTCCGGCCGAAATGAAGGAAGGTCGAATTGTATTGATACCAAAAGGCGAACACCGAATAACCTTAGAAAACTTCCGACCGATTACTTTACTAAATTTTGATTGCAAAACCTTTGCCACAGCACTCAACAGCAGATTGTCTCCGTTAATGAAGCATGTGATTCACAACCATCAGTCTTGCGTCCCTGGTCGCACTATTATGACGCCCCTTTAGCAATATAGAGATGTAATAGCCATAGCGTCAGTCACTAACGTGAATCTCGTATTGCTGTTTATTAACTTTTGCAAGGCTTTCGATCGCGTCCGCCACGAGTACCTCCTACAGCTACTGCAGCGGTGTGGTTTCGAGTAACGGGTTATAAATGTCGTGCAACATTTCGTCACGGGCATTACAACCAGAGTCAGAGTAAATGGACAGCATACTCAACCCATCGAGGTCCAAAGAGGAGTGCCGCAGGGGAGCCCTCTCTTCATGATGTTATTTGTTTTTTCGCTCGAGCCGCTCTTACGCTCTATTCATGACAAACTTGCAGGTTATAAAGTGGTATAAAGTGGTAAACGATGTTATACCCACTAATGAAAGGTTGCATAGAATCGGTTTAAGTGGCAGTGATAAATGCGTCCGCTGTGGTCTGGTCGGCACCTTACGCCATCGCTTCACTTGTGGCGGTCATCTCATTAACTGGAAATGGGTGCAGCAGAGGCTGGGCCTGATTACCCGCAGCAGCCCAGCCAGCCACTGCACCGACATCCTGCTCTGGCCGGACACGAAACATTTTCCCGCTACCAAGAACAACATCGTGATGTGGATGTTAGGACAGTTTGTGACATATCTCATCATCCACAATAGTGAAGATAATCTCATTAGTTTCGAGGCTTACATGAGAACGGCACGTTGGAAGATGAAACGTTATCCAAATTCCAGGAAGATGTTTGCTAACTTGTTAGACATAATTTTTGAAAAACAAGGCGTAGGGTAATTCTCGACGCCTTTAAGAACACAAATCACATGCAAGACTATGTAGCGAACAAAATACACAACGAATAATGGGTTACACCTGTTCCTAGTATTACTCCCGACTTCTTAATGGTGTCATTAACTTTTTTATGACGTTTTCATAAATTTATGTTTCCTGTGCATGTCTTTGTTATCCGTTTGTATGCTCAAAATGACTATCTGTGAAGAGTTTGGACGGTTGTGAATCAATTGACAGAACTGCCATTCTAGTTAAGACAGTCAATTACATATATTGTAATTCTCTTTAATATGTTTGAGTTTTGGTTCTATGTATCTGTCTGGACTGAAGATGTTATTGTCAGTTTAATATTTTTGTTCTGTTTTGTAAGCTTACAAATGGCACTATATGGCACTATACTGAAATGTGTTCTTCAGTCTGTTGTAGGATACAATTCGTGTTGAAACAGTTCCAGCATTTCATTATTTTGTTTTTGTGCTCATGTGCTTATATGGCTGTTTTATTAAAGGAAAAATAAATAGCTGAGTGGTCATCGTGACGGATTGACGTCCTACGGGCCCGGGTTCGATTTCCGACTGGGTCGGAAATTTTCTCCGCTCAGGGATTGGGTGTTGTGTTGCCTTCATCATCATTTCATCTCCATCCAGCACGCAGGTCGCCCAATGTGATGTCAAATGTAATAAGACCTGCACCAAGGCGGCCAGAGCTTCCCCACAAGGATCCCCCCCGCCAGTGACGCTAGACGCTCATTTACATTTTTTTCTTCGTCATAATCGTTGTCTTCTTTATATATAAGATGAGCATCACTGCCATCGAGACTGTTACTTTAGCCGCACTTCTTGAAACATTTGACAAGAATGTCTTCTCACTCTAGACCACAACTGTTTTATCCACACACACTTGTTTAACTGTATGTCGTTTTAAGCTCCTTTGGGTGCGATTCATGTTGGATTTCATCCATGATCCATTTGTTTCATTCCATTCTCGCATACAATTGAAGTGGTTTATTTATCGAAACATCAAGAGGCTGCAGTTGTGAAGTAATATCTCTGAGAATAACAGCAAGCTCTATGTTTCCCTGTCTTATTTCCTCTTTCACAGGACTTTTCAAATACCTACTACACTAATCTCTTCCCCCATGAACCATGGACCTTGCCGTTGGTGGGGAGGCTTGCGTGCCTCAGCGATACAGATGGCCGTACCGTAGGTGCAACCACAACGGAGGGGTATCTGTTAAGAGGCCAGACAAACATGTGGTTCCTGAAGAGGGGCAGCAGCCTTTTCAGTAGTTGCAGGGGCAACAGTCTGGATGATTGACTGATCTGGCCTTGTAACATTAACCAAAACGGCCTTGCTGTGCTGGTACTGCGAACGGCTGAAAGCAAGGGGAAACTACAGCCGTAATTTTTCCCGAGGACATGCAGCTTTACTGTATGATTAAATGATGATGGCGTCCTCTTGGGTAAAATATTCCGGAGGTAAAATAGTCCCCCATTCGGATCTCCGGGCGGGGACTACTCAAGAGGACGTCGTTATCAGGAGAAAGAAAACTGGCATTCTACGGATCGGAGCGTGGAATGTCAGATCCCTTAATCGGGCAGGTAGGTTAGAAAATTTAAAAAGGGAAATGGATAGGTTAAAGTTAGATATAGTGGGAATTAGTGAAGTTCGGTGGCAGGAGGAACAAGACTTTTGGTCAGGTGATTACAGGGTTATAAATACAAAATCAAATAGGGGTAATGCAGGAGTAGGTTTAATAACGAATAAAAAAATAGGAGTGCGGGTTAGCTACTACAAACAGCATAGTGAACGCATTATTGTGGCCAAGATAGGCACAAAGCCCATGCCTACTACAGTAATACAAGTTTATATGCCAACTAGCTCTGCAGATGATGAAGAAATTGATGAAATGTATGACGAGATAAAAGAAATTATTCAGGTAGTGAAGGGAGACGAAAATTTAATAGTCATGGGTGACTGGAATTCGTCAGTAGGAAAAGGGAGAGAAGGAAACATTGTAGGTGAATATGGATTGGGGGGAAGGAATGAAAGAGGAAGCCGCCTTGTAGAATTTTGCACAGAGCATAACTTAATCATAGCTAGCACTTGGTTCAAGAATCATAAAAGAAGGTTGTATACCTGGAAGAATCCTGGAGATACTAAAAGGTATCAGATAGATTATATAATGGTAAGACAGAGATTTAGGAACCAGGTTTTAAATTGTAAGACATTTCCTGGGGCAGATGTGGATTCTGACCACAATCTATTGGTTATGAACTGCAGATTGAAACTAAAGAAACTGCAAAAAGGTGGGAATTTAAGGAGATGGGACCTGGATAAACTGAAAGAACCAGAGGTTGTAGAGAGTTTCAGGGAGAGCATAAGGGAACAATTGACAGGAATGGGGGAAAGAAATACAGTAGAAGAAGAATGGGTAGCTCTGAGGGATGAAGTAGTGAAGGCAGCAGAGGATCAAGTAGGTAAAAAGAAGAGGGCTAATAGAAATCCTTGGGTAACAGAAGAAATATTGAATTCAATTGATGAAAGGAGAAAATATAAAAAAGCAGTAAATGAAGCAGGCAAAAGGGAATACAAACTTCTCAAAAATGAGATCGACAGAAAGTGCAAAATGGCTAAGCGGGGATGGCTAGAGGACAAATGTAAGGATGTAGCGGCTTGTCTCACTAGGGGTAAGATAGATACTGCCTACAGGTAAATTAAAGAGACCTTTGGAGAGAAGAGAACCACTTGTATGAATATCAAGAGCTCAGATGGCAACCCAGTTCTAAGCAAAGAAGGGAAGGCAGAAAGGTGGAAGGAGTATATAGAGGGTTTATACAAGGGCGATGTACTTGAGGACAGTATTATGGAAATGAAAGAGGATGTAGATGAAGATGAAATGGGAGATAAGATACTGCGCGAAGAGTTTGACAGAGCACTGAAAGACCTGAGTCGAAACAAGGCCCCGGGAGTAGACAACATTCCATTAGAACTACTGATGGCCTTGGGAGAGCCAGTCATGACAAAACTCTACCATCTGGTGAGCAAGATGTATGAGACAGGCGAAATACCCACAGACTTCAAGAAGAATATAATAATTCCAATCCCAAAGAAAGCAGGTGTTGACAGATGTGAAAATTACCGAACTATCAGTTTAATAAGTCACAGCTGGCAAATACTAACGCGAATTCTTTACAGACGAATGGAAAAACTGGTAGAAGCGGACCTCGGGGAAGATCAGTTTGGATTCCGTAGAAATGTTGGAACACGTGAGGCAATACTAACCTTACGACTTATCTTAGAAGAAAGATTAAGAAAAGGCAAACCTACGTTTCTAGCATTCGTAGACTTAGAGAAAGCTTTTGACAACGTTAATTGGAATACTCTCTTTCAAATTCTGAAGGTGGCAGGCGTAAAATACAGGGAGCGAAAGGCTATTTACAATTTGTACAGAAACCAGATGGCAGTTATAAGAGTCGAGGGGCATGAAAGGGAAGCAGTGGTTGGGAAAGGAGTGAGACAGGGTTGTAGCCTCTTCCCGATGTTATTCAATCTGTATATTGACCAAGCAGTAAAGGAAACAAAAGAAAAATTCGGAGTAGGTATTAAAATTCATGGAGAAGAAGTAAAAACTTTGAGGTTCGCCGATGACATTGTAATTCTGTCAGAGACAGCAAAGGACTTGGAAGAGCAGTTGAACGGAATGGACAGTGTCTTGAAAGGAGGATATAAGATGAACATCAACAAAAGCAAAACGAGGATAATGGAATGTAGTCAAATTAAATCGGGTGAAGCTGAGGGGATTAGATTAGGAAATGAGACACTTAAAGTAGTAAAGGAGTTTTGCTATTTAGGGAGTAAAATAACTGATGATGGTCGAAGTAGAGAGGATATAAAATGTAGACTGGCAATGGCAAGGAAATCGTTTCTGAAGAAGAGAAATTTGTTAACATCGAGTATAGATTTAAGTGTCAGGAAGTCGTTTCTGAAAGTATTTGTATGGAGTGTAGCCATGTATGGAAGTGAAACATGGACGATAACCAGTTTGGACAAGAAGAGAATAGAAACTTTCGAAATGTGGTGCTACAGAAGAATGCTGAAGATAAGGTGGGTAGATCACGTAACGAATGATTAGGTATTGAATAGGATTGGGGAGAAGAGAAGTTTGTGGCACAACTTGACTAGAAGAAGGGATCGGTTGGTAGGACATGTTTTGAGGCATCAAGGGATCACAAATTTAGCATTAGAGGGCAGCGTGGAGGGTAAAAATCGTAGAGGGAGACCAAGAGATCAATACACTAAGCAGATTCAGAAGGATGTAGGTTGCAGTAGGTACTGGGAGATGAAGAAGCTTGCACAGGATAGAGTAGCATGGAGAGCTGCATCAAACCAGTCTCAGGACTGAAGACCACAACAACAACAACTACACTAATCTAGCATAAGATTAGGCCTCTTCTACAATAAAGCACGTTTCCTTCTCTACCACACTGTTAATCCATAATTTCATACTAGCCTCGTCCATCCAACCGTAGTCACGTACGTGAGCAACAACTCTGGGTCCGCAGTTCGTGGTCTAGTAGCTATCGTTGCTGCCTCTGGATCACGGGGTCCCGACAGAATTGGAGATTATTCTCTGCCCGGGAACTGGGTGTTTGTGTTGTCCTCATCATTTCACCTTCATCATCAATCGTGACAGTGGCTAGATTGGACTGTGTAAAAGTTGGACTGCGTAAAATTTGAACTTTGTGCGAGCGGTAATGACTGCTCAGTTGAGCGTCCCACAAACAAAAAATCATCATCATCAACAAGAACTTCTGTTGGTATTTAAGAAGGTAATTGCATTGTTTTTCTGATTGCTATATTATGTTTATTACCGTCAACAAACGTGAAAGGACAAGAATGTAGTGCCTTGTTTATGTCCACTTGTTTTTACAGTTACAGTTTTAGCACATTTCATGGAAACGTTTCTGTTACTCGGTTCATCAAATATCAGAGAATTTTCGTCCATATTCGCTACGTAGCGTAGGTCCACACCGGTTTTCTTTCGATGTTGAATAATAAAGCGATGGAAAAGTATTGTTTTCTCATTATACTCTGTTGACATTTCCTGTTTATTTGTGTTTTCGTTCGCATGCCAAGTCCATCGAGCTTCACCAGCAGCTTCAGCAGCACCAACCAAATCCACCCTTAAAGTCTGTTATGTTCCAATGTAGCGCTAGCTTATGAGCTTGTATTTGAATCACTTTTATATTAATTTCAGTTTCATTTTGACTGCGTCCTTGAATTCATTTCAGTATGCCATCTCCTAGTTTTGGCCATTTTGAATTGAGTCCTCTATTTTCATATTTAGTTTTCCTCATTTTTTCCAATCTTTACCAGCCCATCAATGGCTTTTTCTGTTAGTGGAGGGCCGAAATGTCGCTCAGCTGCTCTGATTCCGTGTTCTTTTGCATACGCTATTACTTTCAATTTATAGCCCGCATCATACGAATATCTTCTATTTTTTTCCCATTACAAAACAGGCCACCAACAAAACTGTTGTACTGTTGCCGACAAACATAAATCACTTTCAGATCAAGTACACTGGCACCGTAGACTGCAGTGACGCATCATAGGCTAGACAGTATTCTTGGTTTTTGTTGGCGGGGCGGTAGGGAGGCAGGGCTAGCAAGCTTGTGAACCCCAGAAACTCATGTTCGTTGAATCGATACACTGCTACTGCCAATTGAATCCATTGTTTCCAGATAGAGAGAGGTTTCACGCGAGATTGAACATATGTCCATTTTTAAAACTGGAGAGAATTTTAAATCAAACGCTGAACGCTTTTATATTTTGAGTATAAGAGGTACCTCTAAGTTTTCGAAGAAACAAGTGCGTCTTATAGTCCGTAATATACGGTATATAACATATCAAGCCTGCTCACAACACTAGATGCAAACAGCACTAATGCACTCTGGTGGCCGCTGTGTGTGTCACAGAGAACTGCAATTCTACTCATTGCACACTCGTCTATGGCGTGTACATGACGCACTTACATTGACATCCGACCATGTCATCTGCGTTGATTTTTTCTTTTTACAGTGTACAACAGAATTAAAGGACCACTCTTTCGAAACGCATACGTTCGAAATTTCGCTCAAAGGGGACCACAAGCTTTCTCTGTGATGATGCAAAATCGTCGCGCCCTGAGGCGTTACTGTCGCGCTCAACGTAGCTTCAACATCGACGTGTCAACACATGCGAAAACTGGAAATTTGTGGTAAGTTCTATGGGACCAAACTGCTGAGGTCATCGGTCCCTAAGCTTACACAAAACGTAATCTAACTTAAACTAACATACGCGAGGGACAACACACATACCCATGCCCGGGGGAGGACTCGGACTCGAACCTCGGCCGTGGGCCGGGGGGGGGGGGGGGGCGTGCGAACCGTGACAAGGCGCCCTAGACTGCTTCACGGCTTAGACGTATCCATGCTGGGATGGTCGACATAGCCCCTCTTATATTACGACTCTTCTTTTGATGTCTCTGCGTTGGATGTCCGAACCGCGATCTCTAGCGTTGAAATCATGCGGATTTCTGTGTGAGTAAGCGAGCAAAACATTTCAGACACATAGCCGCTCAAAGTCGACACGAAAAGGCCTCAGGGGATGGCACAAAGGGCCTCAATGAAACCACATCTTCCTTGGGTCGTTGACTTCCACACATATCGTGGCTGAAAAGACAGTTCGCTCTGCAATGAGCAACAGGACGATGTCCTTGGCAACCTTTGAAACTAATGACACAGCCGGATCGTTCAACCCTGATCAAAGGACTGTGTGTGGCTGCATCCCCACTGAACATGAGCGCACCCCTTTGCAGTGCTGAGTGACCGTAGTTTGTTTCGCGTCTTCCTGTGGTGTGATCACTAAAGAGTGGAGGTGTGGGGGGCGAAACTGACACATGCTTGATTAAAACAGCCTTGATCCTCCAGTTCGCAAAACCATTAGTGCCATCCTTCCACTTTTTAAATATGAACCTGTACAGAGACGACCAGTCGGCAAGCTTCTGGAATCCAAGGAGTTTCCAGGGTTGCTTGTCTGCAGCCACCTAGGACTACTTCACAGGTTGACTCTGTACATCTTCATTTTTAAGATTCTCAATAAGGAAGAGTGAGTGCCGCGAGGAATTTGCCGAACTGTGAGTAGAGGGGCGAGTGGGGGGGGGGGGGGGGGGAGGGAGGATGGGACGGTGTCTTAGATGGCTGTTTTATTCAGCCTTGGGGCAGTTTCACTCGCTCCTACCCTACTGCTGCAATCACACCACAGGACGACGCGAAACAGGAAGGTTAAAAAAATGGTTCAAGTGGCTCTGCGCACTATGGAACTTAACTTCTGAGGTCATCATCCCCCTAGACTTATAACTACTTAAACGTAACTAACCTAAGGACATCACACACATCCATGCCCGAGGCAGGATTCGAACCTGCTACCGTAGCGGTCGCACGGTTCCAGACTGTAGCGCCTATAACCGCTTGGCAACACCGGCGTGCGAAACAGGAAGGGCTGAAAAAGCATAAGCACTCTTTGCTACTTTGTAACGTTCCATTTTCTTTGAATGGTTTTGAACGGGCCGTAATGGTACGAAAGTGTACACAAGAGTAAAAATTGTTGTCGTGCTGTATTCTACAGGGATGCGATCGCGTTCAGTGTGTATGGTAGTCCCTCAATTCCTTTGAGAAGGATTGAAACGTTCGGCGGTGTTAGCACAGTCGAAGTTCGTCAAAAAAGTCGTCCTGTTTCTCATTCCAGTGCGAACTGTCATTTTCGACAGCGAAATGTGTGCGAATCAACGACCCAAAGAAAGGCGCGGTTTCATTTATGCCACTTATACCACCCTCTGAGGCCTTTTAATGTCGCTTCTCAGCAAGCGGTGCCCTCTGCCATCGATAAGAAAACCACGTGATTTCAACGCAGGCCATCGCGGTCATGTGGGTAAGAGGACCTGTGACAACCTTCCTATTAAGTGACACGTCTGCCATTGCAGTGGGCAAAACTGTCGTGACATTTGGTGCCAATGTGGCATCATTAACACACCTTTCACGTCACAAGAATTTCTGAGCTCTCGCCTTTTCGCCGCAGGTGTCGACACCTTGATATTCCAAGCATCTTGGAGCGCGAGCGTGATGCCTCAGGGCACCACGCTTTCTCATTATTATAGAGGACGCTTGTGGGCCCCTTCGAGTCATATTTAAAAGTTCACTGTCGAAATGTGAGGCTGTTACAGAGTTTAGAAAAAGTGATCCTTTAATTCTGTTGCGAATGTGTATTGTGATTTTCCAATGCATATGATTTTATATTTGCACGAAGCTGTTAGCACCTTGGCCAAATAAGAAAAAATAATAAACTGAAGAAACAAACCCGACAGACAACCGATTAGCAATGAATGCAAGCTTTGGGGTGAAGAGTAAACATCTCTGTTGTCAATAGGAAGTACCGTGCCTGAATAGAATGGTTTGCTTCCAGACAAGATACACTGTGCATGCCGTGGGCATTTGAACTGCTGTGCAGATATTTGCGTGTAGTCCAGACGGAAATATGAATGGGATAATAAATCAAACGAAATCTAAATACTCCACGAAGTGTATGTGCACGAGTACCTTATGCAAAAATACTCAGAATATAAACCTAAAAAATCTTATAAAATTGTATCGGTGGTGTTGGCTTCACCATGTGTGTGACGTAATAAATGAGCTGTAATATCCTTTGCACTGCTTTCGGCGCATCACTCGTGCCTCATGTCGGACGACAGCAGCGCGGCGTCCGGCGCTCTACGCTCTGCGTGTGCGCAGCAGGCCCGGCGGGTCTTCGCTGTCACAGGTCAGCGCCGCCGATGCCGGCTAGCCGCGATGTTTTGCGATTGGCAATTAGCAGCGCGATTGATTGCCGCGGGCCCACAATCATCAGGTCGCGCTGCGTGTGCTCGCCCCGCCATTGTTGTTGCGGGCTCCGGCCGTGCGGTTGTCGCTTTCCGCATCTCTGCCGCTTGTTTGTCCGCCATCACAAAGCGCACTCTCAATTTCAGTCCGCTCTTAATTACCTTAGCCCATTTTAGTTGCAAAGTGCGCACAGGTTTAGTCAGGCTGGGGTCTTTGATACATGTATTAGCCATCGTCAGCTGATTACCTTCCAATAACTCTATTTCCGGCAGCGGAATTCGCTTTGAAATGCATCCGGCTATAGTGCCTATAACTTTATAAAGTTTTCGTCCGGTATCAGCCTTTTAAGAGAGTTTGCGTAGGGAGATACGGTCAGGAGACAACGTAAACGATCTGTTAACCGCATTCAATGTCACAGAAACGTACAAAATGTGGTATTTGTGTTTATTTATTTATTTACACGTCAAGTTCCGTAGGACGAAATTGAGGAGCAAATATCCAAGGTCATGGAAGTTGTCAGTACATGAAATTACGACATAAAATAATAACAGATAAAAATAAAATGTTTATGAACGCGAAAAAAAGTCAAGCCGTAAATTTAAGTAGACGTAGTCAACAGTACAACAAGAATCAGCTTAATTTTTCAAGGAACTCCTCGACAGAATAGAAGGAGTGAGCCATGAGGGAACTCTCCAGTTTCGATTTGAAAGCACGTGGATTACTGCTAAGATTTTTGAATTATTGTGGTAGCTTATTGAAAATAGACGTAGAAGTATACTTCATACTTTCTGCACAAGAGTTAAGGAAATCCGATCCCAATGCAGGTTTGATTTCTGCCGAATATTAACTGAGTGAAAGCTGCTTATTCTTGGGAATAAGCTAATGTTGTTAACAAGAAATGATAGTAAGGAATATATACATTGAGAAAGCAATGTCAAAATACGCAGACTCATGAACAGGGGTTGACTAGAGGTTCATGAACTTACACCACTTATTGCCCAAACCGTCCGTTTCTGAGCTAAAAATATCCCTTTAGCATGGGATGAGTTACCCCAAAATATAATACCACACGACGTAATTGAATGAAAGTTTAATATCTATCTGAATACCTAGAAATTTGACCTGTTAAGTTTGATTCTGTGAAATTGAAAACGTCAGGTTTGTTGAATTGTATGTTAGAAACTGTAAAAACTGCGTCCTACTGTGATTTAGCGTTAGTTTATTTTCTATAAGCCTTGAACTTATGTCATGAACTGCACCATCAAACTAGTGTCATTAGCAAACAGAAATATTTTACAGTTGCACATAACACTAGAGGGCATATCATTTATATGAATAAGGGAGTGGCTCCAATACTGATCAATGGGGCACCCCCGTCCCCACCCCATTTAACCACTTACACCACTCAGACCCCACATCACGGCCATTCTCAACGGTGTGAATAATGACCTTTTGCTGTCCGTTGCTCAAGTAGGAGGTGAACCAATTGTGAGCTACTTCCCGAATTCCGTAATGGTGCAACTTCTGGAGTAATATTTTGTGATCAACACAATCAAGCGCCTAAGTTAAATAGAAAAATATGTCTAGCGTTCGAAATCTTTTGCTTAACAAATCCAGGCCGCGTGGGATTAGCCAAGCAGTCTAAGACGCTGTTGTCATGGACTGTGCGGCTGATCCCGGCGGAGGTTCGAGTCCTCCCTCGGGCATGTGTGTTTGTGTTTGTCCTTAGGATAATTTAGGATAACTAGTGTGTGAGCTTAGGGACTGACGACCTTAGCAGTTAAGTCCCATAAGATTGCACACACATCTGAACACATTTTGAACAAATCCAGTACCTCACAGAGAAAGGTGAATATAGCATTTTCAGGCGTTAAACGATTTCTAAAGCCGACCTGTACATTTGATAGCAACTCGTGTGATATAAAATGGTCAATTATCCTTACTTACACAGCCGTTTTAATAACTTAAGCAAACACTGATGGCATTGAAATAGGTCTAAAATTGTCTACATTATCCCTCTCTCCCTTTTTATAAAGCGACTTTTCCACTACTTTACTCGTTCAGGAAGCTGACCATTATTAAAGGAAAAATTACAGCTATGGCTAAAGACAGGGCTAACATGTGCGGCACAGTACTTTAATATTCTGCTAGGCACTACATTATATCCAAGTTATTGAGTCAATCTCCCCCTTGTCTGTATCACAGAGGAGTATTTCAGACTTCAGTCTTGGAAAGGCATTTTCCAAGAGAGTTATGTCATTTAATTCACCAGCAATGTTCAGAAAATGATTGTTAAATACAGCTGACATTACGTCGTCGACCTCGAGCTGCTGACTAGACATTTTCTTCACAACTGATCATATGGTTTTTATTTTATTCTCTAGATTAGCTATTCTATTTATGATACTATAATATCGATTTTCATATGTAGATACTGTGTTTGTGCTATTCAGTCTTCATTTCGTTAAGGGAACTGAACACGAAAATCAATTCACAGTGCGTTACGATTTAAGTACCCACATGCATACTGTAAATTCTAATTGAAAAAGAGATATGTGCTGTCTTTCGAAGTACCTCACAAGCTCGCTACGTAGTTATCTTCACTAGAAAAATAATTCAGAGGAAGCAACTGAGACAAATCTGATGCTTTAAGTCAGAAAGCGTTTTATACATACTACAAGGAAATCGTCTTCTCGAGGGTATTAATATCCGTGTGCAAGACAAAAAAATGGATCAAATGGCTCTGAGCACTATGGGACTCAACTTCTGAGGTCATTAGTCCCCTAGAACTTAGAACTAGTTAAACCTAACTAACCTAAGGACATCACAAACATCCATGCCCGAGGCAGGATTCGAACCTGCGACCGTAGCGGTCCTGCGGTTCCAGACTGCAGCGCCTTTAACCGCACGGCCACTTCGGCCGGCTGTGTGCAAGACATAAAATGCGTAAAACTTTATCTAGGAACCATACTGAGCACACAGATACAGAGATTTCAACACAGAGTGCTGAAGTTGTTTAGCCCTGCATGGTATGTTTGGATTACAAAGGACATAAGACAGAGATGCAATTTTTCATCCCTATTTTTCAGTCTATATACTAGAGAAGGAATGATGAAAGTAAATTTTCAAAAGTGTGTTTAATTTCGGGATGTATAGATGTTAATAATAATATTCGCTGGTGACACTGTTATCCTAAGTGAAAGCGAAGAATTACAACACATATTAAATCGAATGAACAGTCTAATGCATACAGAATATCAGAATATGGATTCACAGTAAACTGAAGAAACATGCAAGTAATGAGAAGTAGCAGAAGTGAGAACAGCGAGGAAAGTAACATCAGTGGGATACACAGAGACTAAATACTGCAGGGGAAGAGAGATTTTGGAATACAACCCTCAAATGACTGAGGACTTACGGTGCAAGCGGTACCCTGAGCAGCAGAAATTGCACACAAGAGACGAGTTCGTTGAGGATCACACCGAACTGGTCAGAAGAGTGATGAATAAAATAAAAGTAAGAACAGATTGCATGGACGTCCTCCAACTCTAAAATTTGTACAGGATAAGCTTTGCGTCTCACACACAATTTTATACTTATGTTATCGTCACGTAATATAAACACCTGATAAACATCAGATGTTTAACAGTTACCATTTGTAAGACTTCCTGGCACATTAAAACTGCCTCCGAAAGCCATAGGTCCCTTTTTCGAGTCACGGTCCGGTACACAGTTGTAATCTGCCAGAAAGTTTCATATCAGCGTACGCTTCGCTGCAGAGTGAAAATTTCATTCCGGTAACGTCCCCCAGGCTGTGGCTAAGCTGTATCCCCACGGTATCCTTTCTTCTAGGAATGCTAATCGAGCACGTTATCCTGGAGGCCTTCAATGAAATTTAGGGAGTAGAATATGAGCTACTGGCGGAAATACAGCTGTGAGGATGGGTCGTAGCACTTTCTTTTAAAGCTTAGTTCGTAGAGCACTTCCTTGCGAAAGGAAAAGTTCCCGAGATCGAGTCTGCGTCCAGTAAACAGTTTCAATCTGCCAGGAAGTTTCACATCAGCGCACACTCTTCTGCAGAGTGAAAAATTCATTCTGGATCTCACTTGTACTATGAGAAATGTCGCGTTAAACGACGAAATTAACATGCGATTTAGAATATTCGTTGCCTCTGAGTGTCCTTTCGCTGAGGACACAACTAATTATAAATACTATCTTGAACGACAGAGCCCGCATCTCGTGGTCGTGCGGTAGCGTTCTCGCTTCCCACGCCCGGGTTCCCGGGTTCGATTCCCGGCGGGGTCAGGGATTTTCTCTGCCTCGTGATGGCTGGGTGTTGTGTGATGTCCTTAGGTTAGTTAGGTTTAAGTAGTTCTAAGTTCTAGGGGACTGATGACCATAGATGTTAACTCCCATAGTGCTCAGAGCCATTTGAACCATTTTTGAACGACAGAAGTAGCAGTTGATTTCCCAACTATCGGATGATCAACTGTCTTTTCCTGAAAAATAGCCCATTACCACATTATTTACGTAAATTGAGATCTTTCCTGAACAACGACTTTCTTGAAAGTTTTGTTGATAGAGATTGTCTAGTTTTTAGAGCCTTGCGGGTCTAATGAACCTACTGTCTTTGGCGTGAGTAAAGACTTTACCTCGAAGAAGAAAGCAGTATGATGTAGACGGTTTTATTTTCCCCTTTTGCACTGCTCCCAACGCGTCATTTAGTCAATACTACTGGGAATATGGACGACTGTTGTGCACGGTACAAACAGTGAACTCTATAGAAAGTTCAGGCTAGAGTCTACTTTTAATGATTTTTCTTTTCCATCCGATTAACTTTTTTTGACTGGAGCAAGCCTCAGCGGGTATTGGCGTACTACAGAATAGGAATTTAATGTACTGTTATATCTGTTATCAGAATCACTGTGAACTGCGTCAGATAAATTGTTCTTTAATATAACTCGAGGTAGGTTGTCGTTCTCCGTAATTGCAGAGTTAAATTGCAATGCTCCTTTGATGTTTGCTGAAGTTAAGCTTAAAGGGGACTGAGCTCTCTTGAGCATATTACACATCATTATCTCAGTTTACTCCGACTTCAATTTGTATCGTTAAATGTGAGACATGATTTGTGATTTTCTATTTTCAGCTTTGGTAGCACCCAGACCACTGAAAATATCACATCAAGGTAACAGGATGAAATTTAGTAACACCACATGAATGTATGGTTCAAATGACCCTGAGCACTATGGGACTTAACTTCTAAGGTCATCAGTCTCCTAGAACGTAGAACTACTTAAACCTAAGTAACCGAAGGACATCACACGCATCCACGCCCGAGGCAGGATTCGAGCCTGCGACCGTAGCGGTCTCGCGGTTCCAGACTGTAGCGCCTAGAACCGCCACATGAATGTATCAGTTTTCTATGGCTACTAGCAAACACTTCTTCAAACTACATAAAACAGAGAAGCAAAATTCAAGAATCGATGATAGGAACACTCCCCTAAACTTTTGGTCCACACGATTCGTTTACTGTTTCGACGCCTCAGTGCTCACATGATAACGACGTTGGGTAATTATCCTGTCTAATTCAATACTTCATGACCTTACACGTGTAATATATTATGTAGCTGTAATGCAAAAGCTTCAGTAGCATGAATCATCACTACAGATAATCGAAAAATAACGTTTATTATATCGAGTGAAGTGGCGCAGTGGTTAGCACACACGACTCGCATTCGGGAGGACGACGGTTCAAACCCGCGTCCGGCCATCCTGATTTAGGTTTTTCGTGATTTCTCTATATTGCTTTAGGCAAATAAACGGGAAGGTTCCTTTGAAAGGGCACGACCGACTTCCTTGCATGTCCTTCCCTACTCCGTTTGGAGCGATGACTTCGCTGCTTGGTCCCCTACTCCATATCAACCAACCTACTTAACTTTTATTACTGTTAGTGACTGTTGCGGTCATTGGTCAGGAACCCATACAAATAAGAAACCTTCTCCGAATCCCGAGAGACTACGTCCAATACAAGTCAAAAACATCTTACCTTAACTTATACCACTCGTAAACAACAAAAGGGGAAAAAGAGAAATCTCGGCGCATACAGTTGGCTTCGCTAGTTATTAAATACCTCTTGCGTCACATAGTCGATTTCAGAACACTTTGAATAGCAGTGTTTAGCTTTATGTCCGAATTCTTCCTCTACAAGGGATCAAGTTCATTCTGCCAATGGCATTGTCAAATAAGGTCGGATGAATAGTTAATGGTTCCCAGCCTCTTTTTGCCGTGAGAAACAGTCCATAAATGCGCAGGGATCAGGGAGGCCTACGGCTGCATTTTGTTGCAACGAAAAGCATTTCACGAATGTGTATCTACAGGTTATGTAGCCTGTAGTGCAAAGGGCCTCATGATGATCTCTACAAGGGCAACAGATTCCTAATTAGCCCTCCTTTCGAATGTTCGGGAGTGGAACGCCAGTTCACCGTGACCACTAGATAAATACTACAAGTCCTTCAGACGTGCATGTACGTCTCAAGGAGCAGGCACTGTTGACAATCTGCGGCCGTATGGAAGAGAAAAGATAGATTCGCACATTGCGAATACGATTAGACATCAGCTGTACAATTTATTAGCGACACAAGAAAATTTTTGCCGGACAGTGACTCCAAACAAGATTTCCCAGTTAATGCGAACGGTCGCCTTAACCACTTCGGGGATCAATGCATGCCTCCTGGACCGACAGAAACCGCTATGGGTAAACACAAATAGGATACCAAGGAGAGTTCGGATGAAGATATTGATCGTACCACATCGGTGTTACGTTGCACACCCAGTGTCAGGATACCCACTTGGGCTCCTTGTTTCGTCCACTCACTCTCCTCCAGGGAACTACTAAAAATTGATCCAGGTCGCCGCAGGGAATCATCCAGGCAGCTGTGGCAGCTACATTCGAGGTCGTGCCTTAAGCGGTGATGCACCGTAAAAATAGAAGGAACCCCTCATCCCCAACCCCGCCCTACCCCTCTGGGCCAATGAGGATCATGTAACCCTACTGCATCTCATCATTTGTAACTGGGACACTAGTTTGGGAAAAGTTTCGCAGGATCTGGGCAGCATAGGGAGACGGTGTGTCTATTTGTTAATAAAAATATTAAGTGGCGCCAGTAGAGATCACACTCAGATATATAAATAATCTCATTTTTACGTATTTTTCGATATTTTACTTAATTTTACGTAATTTCCTCAATTTTCCATTTTATAACTGGATGCAGTCTGGAGCAAAGGGAGAGGTTGTGTCTACTTGTATATAACAAAGTACATCACTCTACCTCAATGTGTTGATAACAATTTAGTATTACGTGACACAAGCAGAGACCTCACCTACGCAGAAATGTAAGTACCGCTCAGTTTTACATATTTTTCTTTAAGTGTTTTTTTTATATTTGTCGTAGGTTCCCCAGTTTTAAGTATTTTTGTGCCGCTTTGCACAATTTTTCTATTGTACAACAGGAGGAATTGAGTATTTGATTAGTAACGAACGTAAACTTGTAAATTATAGATTGCAGCGGTCAGTCGTTCTTTTTAAATTTTATTGTGCTGATCTAGATTTCGGCTTGAAGCTAGCTGTTCTCAATGCACTATTATTTTCACTCAATGCATGTAATGCCTGTTGGTTGGGCTTCATCCACAGTTCATTCCATGAGCTGAATCGACGAAAGAACGGAATATAAAATGTCTAGGAAAAGAAAGGAATGCAGCAGTGCAGATCACGTAGAACTGAAATCAGTAGCAAGTGTTCGGAGGCGAAATGCCTGTAGGAAACAAGCAAAGTAACTGAAGCGGAAATGTTCGTCGGAAGGAGAGATTCAGCATATGGATATTTAAGAACATCTTTCGGAGAGTTTTCAAGCAGAATGAAGACTGCAACATGAATTATATCATTAAATGCAGAGGAGAGTGTTGACATGACCAGTGCACTGTGGGAGAGGGAGGAACTGCCTGACATCATGATAGAAACTGACTGTATGACGGTGAGGAGGACACAGGATGTGGAGCAAGAGACTTAAATTTTGTGTAAGGTTTGGATATTGTAAAGTTATTGGAGGAAGGGTTAACCATAAGATTATTGTAATTATTGTGTAGAATCTACTGGATTGGAAACTTACCGTAAAACTTTCTCACAAACATCACCCATATAAGAATGGAGAGAGAGAAAGGGCCATGTAAAAGGAAAATATTCTAATAATCAACTTGACAGCTCACTCATCCTCTTTTTTTTAACAAGAATTATATAGAATATAGAGGAAAAGAAAATTTAGGATCTATTGGAACATATCCAATTTGGGTTAAGGAAATCAAAGTGCAAGATGGAGCTGGCTGGTATCGTCAGGTTAACCACAGAGAGACGGCAATGTTATGTGTGCGGATCTACATAACCAACATGAACATGTTATTGTAAAATCATATCCAGTTTCGCTTGCGGAAATGTACATGAAAGAAATGTAAATTAGTTACAAACTATGGTGTGCACACACTTCATTCAACATGTGAACGTCACTACAGATATTCGGATTTACGTTATGAGATGTTCGATATCCCTGCCATCATTTTCGATGATGTGGCGCACACGAATAGCGAAATTCTGCATGACCCGCTGAAATGTCGGATCATTGATGGTGTTGATTGCCTCTTGAATGGCTGTTTTCACCTCAGCAATGGTTTTGGGATTATTGCTGTACATCTTGTTTTTAATATAGCCCCACAAAAAGGAGGCACATGTGTTCAGATCCGGAGAATATGGTGGCCAATTTGGGTCTACGCCAGAGGCCTCCAGGTAACCAAAAAGCCAGAAAGCAGGACTCCAGGACATCAGACACTCCACTGCGTCGATTGGGTCCAGTCTCCTGCGTCGATTAGGTCGAGCTCCCTCTTGCATGAACCACATCTTGTCGAAATCAGTGTCACTTCGGATAATGGGGATGAAGTCATCTTCCACGTACTGTTCGGTAGTTACCGTGTTAACAAGGAATATCGCACCCATTATTCCGTGATTGGACATTGCACGCCCATTGAGGGTGAACGGATTCCTCGATCGCGAAATTCGGGTTCTCAGTCCCCCAAAGTGAAAGTGGACTTCATCTATACATGCGCATACTAATTCCCTCCATCCCCCGCGGCCTAATCTGCACTTTGAACGTCCTAATGCCAACAGCTTAGAAGTTTTTTTATAGTTCAATGACTGTCACCCTGAAAATGCACCATGGAGACCATAAATTAAAATCCTGAGTGGTATCGTCAGATTAACTAAAGAGTGACGCCTATGGATTATCTCGAGACCTACATATCCCGCGTGTGCATGTTTTGATAATGATATGTTTTGTTTTAAATGTTATCGTGAAATGCTTCTTATGTCAGCATTCTGAAATTAGAATACTGTTTATTTCTTATGTGTTACATGAGAACTTTCGAGTTCCTGAAGAGGAATGGTGGCACTAATGGTGATAAACAAATGGACTACGTAAACTAAATTGTAGTAATAGTATTCGACGTGGCCACCAGAGAACAAGCAGTGTCATCAGTGTGAGTGAATGTGTGTGTTACACTCCGAAATTATTCTCCTGCTGAGAAGATTTTTTTTATTCCAATCACCTGTGTGAGTAATTCAGTAAATATATATAATATATAAAATAATGGGAATCGTATTTTCGTGATCTGACCAATGTAATGCAGGCCGTTATTGAGTATTATTAACGCAAAATAATTTCTGGGATGCTGACAGATGTAAAACTGAATTATTTAATGGTGAGCCCATTAATCTGTATTAGGTATCATAACTACACGAAGTATATTTTGCGTGTAATACGTAAAATTAGCTTACTTCTACAGGTTAATTAGAATCACCCTGTAGAAAGTTATAATTCTGAAATAAGCGTTGTACGGCATTATGTGAAATTTTTCACTGTGAATATTACATGTACTCTAGCAGCAGAAATGTTGCCAGCTTTGGGAGAAACTATATAGGAAAAGAAAAAGAAAAAGAAGGTAAAATCAACACCACTTAGATGGAAACGCCGAACAACCGCAAGAACCATAAGTTGCGTCGTCAGTGAGAAGCGGTGAGAGTCAAGAGCTGTCTTATATTGTATCAACTACGTATTGCGCTCAAAAACTCTTTGTGTTATGCGATTATTGAGAGACTGTTGTTTATGCACATAGAAGTCACAATATGAGTTACTAGTGTGAGTTTAAGACAACATAATTATGCAGTTTAATATTCATTACGATGATGATGTGTTCCCCGCCAAAAGCTAATGGAAATTACATAGCGTTAAACAAAACTCATGTATTCAAGTTTCCTGAAGACGATGTAAAGAGACAGAAACGGCTGCACTCAATTGCAAGGAAGGGTCCTGCAGTTCAAATGCCATGACAGGCATTTCTCCGATCTGTCCCGCCTTCAGCTGCAGGACCATCCAGAAAGGAATCAGAAGAAAAAAAAAAAAAAAACACGTTGGAAGCTGCAGTAGCGTAGGAAAGCGCCAAGATTACTACAGTCAACCATAGCGAGTATTTAAAAAGAGTTCCATATAACAGCATTGAGGAACTTAAAGTTAATGTAATATCCTTACCGGAGAATTGTGTGAAAGTAGCGAAAGAAGAGCATCTTATTTTTCTGTGTACCGCTCTGTCAGGGGAGTCCTGTTACTTACAATTAGTGTATATTGTGTCCGCCTGCTTAGCTGAGTGGTAGCGTGCTTGCCTAACATGCAGCGGGCCCGGGTTCGATTCCCGGCCGGGTTGCAGATTTCCTCCGCCTATGGTCTGGGTGTTGTGCTGTCCTCCTCCTCCTCCTCCTCCTCATCATCATCATCAGCGACACGCAAGTCGCCCAATGTGCAACTCGGCGGCCGAACTCCCCCAGACGGGGCCTCCCGGCCATCAATGCCATACGATCATTTCATTTCATCTTTCAGTGTAAATTGTGATTGATAATCACTTTAAAGTAAAGGTCTGTTCAAAAGAAGTTTCATTAAAAAGTTCTGGTCACTGAATTTGTCCTTGATGTTGAACTATTAAAAGAAACATGCATGGATACAACTGACTACAAGGTGTTTGTCCCAATGTTATCTAGCGCATGAAAATATTATTTGGAAATATGAAAACATTTTACCAAACGGCTACTGAAATACATTTAAAAAGGCCAATATTTTCCTAAGAGTACATACGCACGAAAATAACACATTTTTTCAAAGCCGTCAGCAACTTTGTTAACAAATTTGCTCGTCTTATTGTATACGCTACGGCAGTTTTGCGTTCTCATTTTTTTTTTTTTTTGCTTCACTTCCGCATGTATGTGTTTTCTTCGTTAGTTAATTTCATTCAAGTATCAACTCAAAAATTGCTAATTTTACGAGCTACACAATTCCCTTAGTGTTGGCTGCTTTATATTATAGTTGCTCCTTGACTATGACGTCACGATACGGTTGTTAAACTGCTTTTCACTGTAGTTACATTTATACTTGTCATGCGTCTTCACTAACTTCGATCCATAAACTTTTTAAAACTAGAGTATAAACAAAACCAAGCTGTTTGTTGATTGCGTTCTTTTGTCGTAATCGTACAGCTTTTAATTAATCTATTGTTATGAATTTACAAGAGTTTAATACTTATATTTCTTTTTCTCTCTAAAAGTTGGTGTCACTCAGCTAAAATGGACACGAATCCGATATGATCAAATTGTTCTTATAACCAACAATATCTTATTAGTGACTTCCTGTTGTGTATACGAATGTGAACGGGAGGCTGTTCTTCTACACCTTCCACATCCAACACAGTTATTTGTGTCTACCTTGATGGACTAACTCCAATAGAACCAAAAGGCTCACACGAAGACCACGATTAATGTATGAGGTTCGATCCGGTACACCAAATGCATTACGTTTTCTTTAATCTATACATTGAACCTCGTATTACACTTTACATTGAAACCGTACCAGTTTTACAAGACAACTTTCGCCCCTTGTGTTTCAGAGCTTTAATTTCTGAACCACTTGATATAGCAGTGATCCGCACCATGAATGTACCGATCTGTAACCACGGACAGAACTTCGTGACGTCAATTTTTTGCCCATAACACATGACTAAGGTACTGTGATAACCACGACTGATGACGTCTGACAATAAATTACACACACAAGCTCAAGAAACTTGTGGTTCACATAATTGCACGACAGGCTCGTCAGATAATAAAAGAGCGCGTTACAAGTAAAGTGTGTACAAGAAAAAATATTTCCCACTGTAGGGTAACTATTGGAATTTGTAATTATCTGCCCTACAGTATAACCTTTCCCCATACTTTGGTTCTACATACAGTCTCTGCTGAAGGGTAAGATATTGAGGGCAGATGATTGAATAGACTGGCCATGTTTTACGTGGAAGGAATACTTTTAAAAAGATCATGATGAAAGGAGATATCCATCGTTTCGTTGGCAGCTATTAGACAGATTCCGTACTGCCGATGAATGTTGCAGTTAAACGTGCACACGTGACATGTGGAGGTGCATAATCCCATGTTTATCCCACTGTATATTTATAGATGTGATATCTCGTTAAACGTCCTGTGCAATGACGGAATTGCTGTGACAGCAAACAGAAATAAATTGTGGCACCGACAAACAAATTACGCGCTATGTTCAAACTTTGCTGGCTTACCGGGGAACGCGCTCCGAGTAGTAAGTTAAGCGAGGTGAGTGACTGTAACGAACTCAATCGAAAATGTATCAGATAAGCGCTAGGAGAATGACGGTGCCCTAATCATTCACTGGAATTATGCAGAACACTTTGACGTTTACAGATCGTAAATTGAGTGAGATAAGCCGATAAAATTATACATGCTGCTGTGTTTGAATATTTTAACGAGTGCGAAACAACGCTAATTCAATAATTTATTCTTACTGTCATTTCGCTGTTCCGTAGCTACTGGGCTGATGTCAATATGGCTCATAATGACACATAAGCATAAAAGCTGTGTCTGATTTTAAAACGCATTTTCATACAAGTAACATATAAAAACCAGGACGTATGAACATCACTTTTTTCAGTCCGTTGATTTTACATTAATTTCATTTTTGTAATTTCTTTGTGTGACGTCACAATAAGATACTCTCTGATTTTCTACTGCCTTCCACGCGCGAGTGTAACCTCTCTCCTTACTCTGACTCTATACACAAATGATGCTAGGTAACAGAGAAATGACCATTTGTGAAGCATCCCCTATACCCCCTCCCCCCCCCCCCCCCCAAGTGCTTGTTCTTAGTGTCAGCAGCGTACTTTTTGCCGGCCGGTGTGGCCGTGCGGTTCTAAGCGCTTCAGTTAGAACCGCGTGACCGCTACGCTCGCAGGTTCGAACCCTGCCTCGGGCATGGATGTGTGTGATGTTCTTAGCTTAGTTAGGTTTAAGTAGTTCTAAGTTCTAGGGAACTGATGACCTCAGAAGTTAAGTCCCATAGTGCTCAGAGCCATTTGAACCATTTTTGTCAGCAGCGCTTCCAGACGTGGAGAGGTGAGGATCAACATGCCAGCAGGATTCTAATTTATATTACTTTGTGAAGTCATGTCGTAGTTCATCAGCAAGCCACCAGGATTTTAATTTATTCTACAAAGACAAGTCGTAGTTCTACGTTGTTGCGTAAATTCTCTAAAGGCTCTTGAGCGATTTACTTCCAATTTTTAAACGATACTCTAATGAACATTTGGACGTATGTAGGTTATATATGTTTTAATATATATGTATAATGTATACATATGTACACATATATAAAGGGGAACTTTTGTTAACAAAAACATCGAATCGTTCCTGACCAATTGACTTCAGGTTTTTACTCGTTACTCTAATGAACATTTAGGCAGACGTAGACTACATATTTTTTGAATGTATAATATATAAATACATATTTAATAAGTGGAAGCGCTGTTACCAAAAGTCTCCAAAATTTTTTAGAAGATACTCTAGTGAACATCTGAACAATGCCGGCGATATACATTATATATATGTATCACAAAGTGGAAGATTTTCGGGGAATGCTAGAACACGAAACATCCAAATTACCAAAGGAATAAACCAAAATTTTTGTGCGCGACTTTAATGCACAAGTTGGCAAAGATATAAGATTTAAATCAGTAGTTGGAGATTATCCAGCACATGAAAGAACCAACAGAAATGGGGAAATAATCGTACAGTTTTGTAAACAACTTAACCTAAAACTAATGTCGACGTTTTTCAGGAAACTTGCGAGAAAGAAAAAAAACGTAGGTATCACCTAATTCAAATCAAGGTGAATATCTATTGGACCATGTGGCAATAACGACTCGCAACTACAAGGAAATCTAGGGTGTCTAGGAAGGGCCTAAACATAGACTCCGACCATTATCTGACTGAAATAAAGACCATGTTGCAACCGAACAAACCTAAACCAAAACCAAGAAGATTTTCAAGAGTAAACACTAAATTTCTCACGCAAAATCAGGACAAATTCTGTGATATACTAAACACAAGAAAAATGGATGCTTGGGAAGAAATTAAAGAAACAATGCTAGAGTCAGTTAAAGAAATGGGGCAACCACAAAGAATACCAAGACACAGATGGTGGAACGAGCTGTGTAATGAAGCAATTGACAGTCGACTAAAGGCATGGAAAAAATGGAAGAGTAATAAGAAGCATTAATACTGGTAGGAGTTTAAAGAAGAAAGGAAATAGCATGCAAAAATCATCGGATCAGGGAAAAGAAAATATGACAAAGACAGATTAGAAAAAATGGGTTCAGACTTTAAAAGAAACAATACTAGAGGCTTCTATAAGACGTTCAAAGAAGTTTTAACAGGATTCCAGTCACCAGGTTTACATTTTAAATATAAAAATGGAAAAATGGTTTTAAGTAGTAAAGAGAACTGCCAAATTTTATCTGAATACTTTGAAAATCTATTAAATTGTGTAGAGCCTAGGGGCAGATTACAATTTCAAAAACCACAACATGAAAATCCATTGGAACCACCTACAGTAGAAGAAATAGAAAAGTTAATCAAAGCATTGAAGAATAACAAAGCACCAGGAGGGGATGGGATAGTAGCCGAAACGTGGAAACTAGGGGGCTTATCCGCAAGGCAGAAAATTCACGAAGTAATTAAAGACATTTGGAGAAAAGGAATGATACCCATTGGCTGAAAACAAGCATTGATCCATCCTCTCCATACAACAGGAGATAAAACAGACACCAACAACTACAGGGGGGTATTCTTGTTTCCAGTAACATACAAAATACTGTCTGAAGCACGTTTAAATAGTACAGAAGAACAAGCAGGTCCTAATATAGGAGATTATCAAGCAGCATTTATAAAAGGTAGATCATGTGCAGAACAGATTCTTAATTTAAAAGCAGTTTTGAAAGTGATACATATACAAAATAAAAACAAAGTAGTTACTTTCGTAGACTATAAGAAGGCCTACGACTCAGTTGACAGGCAAACCCTATTCCAGATACTTTATATATCACGGATACACGAAAACACCGGAAGATTTATTGAACTAACGCTCATATATACAACATCAAGAATTAAGTTTCAAGGCGAAATTTCTGAACCACTCAAAATCAAAGTAGGAATTAGACAAGGAGATGGACTGTCTCCAGTTCCCTTTAACTTGGCTTTAGATAAAAGAGTAAAAACATGGGAAAGCACGTTAAAAAACAGAGGTACAAAGGATATAAGCATGTGCCAATGAAAGAACAAATTTCAAGTAAAATGTTTAGCCTTTGCAGATGATTTGGCATTGATAACTGAAAGCCGAACAGACGCAGCAGTTATGCGTGATCTGTTACACGAGATTACTGAAAAGGCTGGGCTAAAAATATCCTATGAGAAAACCGAGTATATAGAACACAAACATAATACAGAAATGTCTATGTAAAAAAGTATGGAAAAATTAAAAGAGTTGATAAATTCAAAAACCTGGGGGAGTGGATCCAAGTCAATGGTCTGGATAACACAACAAATAAAGAAAGAATAAAAAAGCTAAAATTTGCATATGAATTAACACAAAGCTACTGCAATAAGAAATTAGTATCAATACAAGCGATAATTAGACATTATAATTCAGTTATTAGGACATAAGCAACATCAGGATGAGATTGCCTAACATTGAATAAGAAAGGTGAATTAAGAGCACTAGAAAAAAGACAGAGAAAATTACAAAGAAAAATTATAGGTCCTGAGAAAAACAATGAAAGTAGGTGGATTAAAAGGAGAAATTAAGATTTATACAAAAAAATACAGAAAAGATCACAGATACAATCAGGAAGAGACGGCTAAAATTTTATGGACATTAAAAAAATGGAAGAAACACGGATTACAAAGAAAATTTTTAATTACGTTAGTAAGCTGAAAAAACTGTAGAATGGATAGAAGCAGTAAAGAAAGAAGCCAACAAAATAGGTGTTACAGAAAAAATAATGTATGACAGGAATCACTGCAGGCTCCTGATTGAAAACGCAAGCTATGAAGAAGATGAGCCAAAAGCTCTACCAAGAGAGTGTGGACACATGAGCAGAGACGAGCAGTTGGAGAGAAAATTAAGAACTAATGAGAATAAAGGAAGAAAAAGAAACACCATAAGTGTTAAGTTGTATGCGGTCCATCACTGGCGAAATTCATAGATAAAAAAAAACTATGTATGTAACGTATAAAAAAACCTTGTTACCAAAAACCTCAGAAAGATCTCGGAAAGTTCTTGACCGATATTCTTGAAATTTTTCACTGTACTCTAATAAACTTTTGGTCGGACATGGGCTATGTACACTTTTAAGCACGTATACTACTTGAAAATGTATGCTGACATGGGCTATACACCCTTTTAAACATTTATACTACTTGAAAATATATACAGTAGGTGAAGGTGAATTGTTGTCACCAAATACCTCGACATATTCTTGAGAAATACTCATCACATTTACCATGGTACTGTAATAGATTGGCATGGTCATAGTCTTTTAATCGATAATGTACAGATTCTCTGTTAAAACTGACGGCGAGAAAGGAAATGATGTGCTGTTCTGTAGAAATTAGAATTTTGGTTTTGTTTGTCGCAGTCACTTTCAACTACGGCGGGAGGGCATGTAAAATATATAGACAAATTGGTCCCCGCGTATATTCTCTCTCATTATATGAAGGGCTTATTTCAGTAGTGGTACAGGTCCATTTTTGTTCATCTTCAGATACAGAGTCCTAAAGTTAAATGAGCGCTGAAAAATCTGCAGTTGACATACCAGAAATATTCAAGCATATGGCTTCTTGCTAGAGATGAACCTTTCTTTCTGTTTGTTTGGATCATTAATTTCAGAAGCATTATAGGCAGAAAAGTGGCGGTAATGGACTTGTACCACTATTGAAATAAGCCCTTCATTTTGGTATTCGTAACAATTTGCTGTTTGGTTTTCTTCATCACTGTAAGTCATACGGAAAGCAGAAAAAGTAAATTTATATCCTAGCGGCTGCTGAGTGGAACAGCAGTACAGAATCTGAATCGTCCGATACTTTGTAATTCTATCTATTCACATAAGAAAGGTATGTAAAATAGATGCAGCAGCCGGAATGGTGTCTCTCGTACCCAGTATACCAATAATCCAAATCGATTTACCCATTCATTTTAAGCAACTTCAATTTCCAATCCTGGTTTCGTATACAATAATAATAAAGAAGGCTCAACGTCAGAGATCGGGGCAATAGGTCCACATCAGAGAAGAAAATGGTTATGGAGAAGGGGAGGAGCAAATGGACAGAGAGAGGAGGCGGAGGAGATGAGCAGAGAGAAGAGAAGGAAGGAGTTAACGATGTGTGTTCAATTCCCTTACATATTTATCAATTGCGAAATATTGCGAATTCATTAGTAAGCTATATTACACAGTGTCTATCCCGGTAGGGATTCCAATACCCCTTGCGTGTTGCCTATCTAACGCCGTCGTGGGGGAAAAAAATCTGATTTGCCTATATTTCGCGTAATTATTGACCGAATTTGTAAATATGAGATCCTTTCATATTCTGCTCATTGGGAGGTATGATCTTATCCACATTATCGAATGTATCTGTAAAATTATTTTATTCTACGACACGCAGTATAGGATATATGACGTCATAAAAATTTACATGCGTAAAAACATAGCTTCTCCCTAAAATGGTACACATTAAAATGTGAACATCAGACATGACATTTTAATTTATTACTTCAATTACAGCTATTAGCCACACATTTAGCAGACAGCACGTACATCACGTATCACTGTATGTACCTGCAAAATTATACCAATGTACGACACGCAGTTCAGGAGATATGAAGATTGTCACGCGTGAACAGTAAGGTTTTGTTTAAAAGGAGCACAAATTACTCAGAATACATTCGTCCACGGCTTCATTATGAGAACGCTTAGCGACTTCTAACAAACTTGAAGAGTAATTTCAAACATTTTCTAAACTTTTTCTAGCTTACGTGCTTAACGTCAAATGTTTAACACGTAAACTAATATTTAAATTAATCAGACGTTGAAAGCTGTTTTATGCATGAGAGTTCAATTCTTTAAGGAATCGACGTTTAACTGGTGATTATCTATTCGGTGTACGACCTCGTAAGACATCAAAGACGTTTCTGCTTGGAGGGGTCCCCTGTTAGTACAAGACGGAGGAATATTGAGGGCGAACGTCGCAAATAAGAAGAAAAAAGGATGTATTAATAGACTATAGACTAACAATATTTAGTCTCGAGCAGCCTCAACTAATGTTAAGCATTAGTAAAGAAGACTACATGAGAATGGAGGATTTGCAAAAGACTTAAGTCCGTTTTTTCTCGGTTTTGAGTTCCGAGTACAGCAGTGTTCATATGCCCAAGTCTCACCATTTAGTACCAAAATGACTCAGTCCGCATCTTCTGTATATTGTTTCCAGGAACCGGAAATTCGTGTTTACCGACAGAACTGCCTATCCAAGACTTTTACTTGGCAATAATACAAATTTTTTCCTCCGTTATTTCAATAACTGGGTTTCATCTGGCGTTAGCGAACTCTGAGTGTTTCGTAGAGGATGTTCAGGCTAGAATAAGAACAAAACTATGATCAGGTTTTTAATGACTTCTTTCCCCTGTCGGAGAACGCTCCGTTACGTTATCATATAGGCCCTTTGCAGCACTGAAAAGAACGCTGAGGCTTTCGGACAGACTCTACAGAATGAAGGACGTGTGAGACATAGTTAGCTCAAAAGGGTGGGCACAAAATCCCGTTACCCACTACAGTAACCAACACAAACCCCTAAACTTAAATAAATAATGTAAGGAACAGTTATTTAGAGCAGTTTTATTGACATACGAACCATTACTTATCCAAAAGATCAGTCTTATGCTAAAGGACACTACGCCGCCTACTGGTGTGCAACATTTTTTCGCAGCATTCCTAGTATAATTTGAATAAAAGCTTGTCTCACATCTTTCAGTTCTTCAGCGGTATCGTGACGGTTCTGTGAGTCAATATTCTTCGTGAATCCCCTCTCCTGGCCACCACGAAGCCCAAACCTCACCACATGTGATATTCGCTGTGGGATTTAAATAAAGGGTATTATTTCATGCTTCAGAAAACTGTTTCGATAACACTGGCGACCTGAAACCTGCTGTTAGACGATCCTTCCCTCAGACTTAACCAGTAGTGCCCCGAGAAATAGCACACAGAAACTAGCGTCGTATCATCCTTTGCTACGAAAATGACAGTAAGCACAATGGGAAAGAAATGATTCATACCTCAAGAAAATACCTCCAAAGAACCGTTGTTCATATTATTTATTTGACTGGAGAGGCTTATGTTGTTCATTTCCCTTAATGAGTTACCTTTCTCTGTATTCTGAAACGTTTTTCAGTAAACAAAACACGTATTATATACACTGTCGGAAAAGAAATTACTGAACCTGGAAAGACCACGGCACTTTTGATCCGATGATGGCATATGCCAGCTGGGGGTACTGTAAGTACCTATAATCCTTTCAACGTCTTTCGCCAACAGATAGCTTGGGGCATAACTGAAGCACTCCATCTTCAGGCCACAAGAGGCCCATCGGGACCATCCGACCGCCGTGTCATCCTCAGATGAGGT
Organism: Schistocerca nitens; assembly: GCF_023898315.1. Lineage (NCBI taxonomy): Eukaryota > Metazoa > Arthropoda > Insecta > Orthoptera > Acrididae > Schistocerca > Schistocerca nitens. The sequence continues at coordinate 589,197,860 of NC_064618.1, forward strand.
GTGGAGAGGAGGGACGTGTGGTCAGCACACCGTTCTCCCGGCCGTTATGATGATTTCTGCTTATATGAGCAGTACTCCATCGTCGGATACCCCCAGCTCTAAAAGCCATGAGATAAATAATAATCCAAATTTTCCTCGTTTAGTTCCTTGCGTTTGTCTGTCGCGACATTTTTTAATACAGAAAATTATGTTTCGACATTGCAAGAAGGACTGAATAATTCCAGGTCCTTTGCATTTTCGCCAGCAATTTATATGTTGAACAGAGATCTCTCCATTTCAACAGAGCTGTCGGTAGTAATCATGGTGTTCAAAATAATTCGCGCTCGCCCATTCCTGATCACTTCTTTAGCTCAAATCCAGATTTCAAGAAGCGTGAGATGGGAGCATGACTTCTTCAGAATCGTCTGTCCCCGCCCCCCCCCCCCCAAAAAAAAAGCATTCCTAAGTCATGAAATAATATTTCTGCTTGATGAAAATTCTGAGATCATTGCCGAATAAAATGGTTTATCGTTCTTTACGGAAGTTTTCAGATTGAACGATAAATATAAGTCATAAGGTACTCGTTAACAAATCAGAGATCCCCCTCTGACAAAATCCAGGCAACGTCCTTGCAACACGAATTGTTGCGAACCTTTACTAGCAGTGAGACTACGAGCACGAACAACTCTAGCCCGTCTTCTACTCAAGCCATAACACTGATATGAACATCTCTAATGGTGCCGTGAGAGCTTCACTTGGAAGATGGGACGAGAAGCGACTCGTGCGACTCATTAACCAACAACACTTACAGAACTACGTGAACATCGGGCAGGAATGGAGTAACGCATCGCAGAACAGTATTCGCCATCTATAACGATCGACAGGCTGCCAGAATCAGCACAGGCGTTATTGCCCGTTGAGGCTACACAAGTAATGAGTGTTTCAGTATGGGTCGGTACCTGGTAACTTGGAACCGCTTGTGCTAGTGATCTGTAAATGTAATCATTTCAGTTGCTATATATGTTGTGCTGGAAGAGTAAATCTTGAATGGATTGGAGGCATCTAAAAGAGTGGAATAATTTTTCCTGACAATGTATATCAGAATGTTATTGCATACTAAACACAACTGGTATTAATTTGAAAAGCGACGTAGGATCTGCTTTTTTAAAACAAAATTTGAACATGAAGAGGGTATAAGGTCATATTTTTTAAATGACAGTTTTATGTAATTTATTTGTACATATCATACAATAATGTAGTGCTATATCCGATTAATTTTTTTTTGTAGTTTCTGAAAATTTGCCTCTAAAGACTTAGGTCGTTTTGTAAATTCATGATTTTAAATGAAAGATGGAAGACTTCGCTAAAGGGCACAGTAATTACCCCAATGCAAATTTATTTCAGCTACACAAAGGGCAGTACTGTTCTAAATGGAGAATGCTGGAGGCATTCGCTCAAACCAGAGGGACAGCACTGAGCGGTAACATACCGACCGATTCAGGTGACAAATGAGAGGTGACGGTGGAATCTTACCGCATAGCTGACGCGATCAGTCCGGACCCGTAGCGCGGAGGTCGCACTCGCCGTGCAGATCAAGGTACGTGCGTGCGCAGAGCGTCATTGCTGAGTTCTGTTGAAGACAAGCTATCGCTAAATGCCAGGAGGCACGTTCGTATAGCAAATCGCGTCCGCGAGGCAGTACCTGTTGTCGGCATCGAACCTGAAAACTGAATAAGCCTGGCGAGGCAGCGGTCCGAACTTACCTGGAGGGGCAAAGTACGGAAGTGACCTTGTCTTTCGCCGGCAGACGTTTCGCATTCTGGCTTAATATGGCTGTAGGAAAAGCTGTCCTCACTGTGTTCCTTCAACTTCAAATTGAAGATGAAGACACCGTCTAAAATTAGAAAGGTTTTTTGCCACCATTTTGAGTAAATTAACAAATTAGGAGAGAATCCGTTTGCAGATTTCGGCTTCACAGTACTTCAAGAATAATGGAGGCATTTTCCAGAAGAAAGGCTTATAGTAGAATCTCATATTTGAGATAGAACAGTAGACATACTTTAACCCTCAGAACACAATAAAACGCAACAGTAACATTGTTCTTAATAATATCTACGATGAAGGACCCTCAGAGAGGTCCAAAAATAAAATAACAGAAAGTAAATTGGTAACAAAATACGAGATGTGATTGGAAAGTTTTAAGAATGGCTCTGCTACTGCTTACTAGTTTGGTGAGCAGGTACACGAAGGGTGGGGAGTGAGTCATTGCCTTGTCCTGTAACGCCTTCTGACAGGAAACTACGTTTTCTTTATTCAGTTTGTTGTGGCAGCTAGTACGGGTCTGTTAGGGCTTGCTGCCGGTTTCTGTCTGCGTGAAAATGGACGTAAAAACGGAGCAACGATTTTATATGAAATTTTGTTTTAAAACCGGGAAATCAGCTTCTGAGACTTACGAACTACAAAGAGCAGCTTTTGGAGATAATTGTGTGAGCCAGTCAAATGTTTTTGTCTGGTTCATCAGATTTAAAAAGGGCCGCGCATCATTTGAAGACGAAGGTAAAGACAATGTTGGTGATTTTTTCGATTCTACCGGTATTGTGCATCATGAATTTACCCCTAGAGGACAGACAATTAGCCAGGAATACTATAAATGTGTACTTGAGCGCTTGCGCTAAAAGGTGCAGAAGAAAAGGCCTGCATTGGGGAAGGACAGGAGTTGGGTGCTACACCATGACAATGCTCCGGCTCATCGTGCCTCCTCCATCGTTGAATTATTGACCAAATTCAAAATTCCTGTGCTGCCACAACCTCCATATTCCACTGTTTTGGCACCTGCGGACTTCTACCTGTTTCCTAAACTGAAATTTCTACTGAAAGGGAATCGATTTGACACGGTTGAAGGCATTCAGGCAAACACGGAGAGCGTCCATAACACACATGAATTCCAGGAATATTTTCAAAAGTGGGAACACCGTTGGAGTCGGTGTATTAAGACGGAAAGGGACTATTTTGAAGGAGATGCATCACAGTAGCATATAAGTACCACCACTGCACAATTACAAGGCCATTCTTAAAACTTTCCAATCAGATCTCATACAATTATGAAAATAAAATGTCACTGTTTTGTCCCATAGTTCATACATAATGATGGACAGTTTCTCTGGTATAGTTTTTAGATATTGTAGGGCCTTCTTCTTCTTTTCCTGTCGTGTATGGATGTCTATTATCTGAATAGCTTCCGCTTGGTGATGACAGTATTGAAGTATATTGTGTAACCAAAAACTACTTTCATCATGCATTTACTTAAATAAATACCCAAGACCCTTTTTTCTGGCTTCAACGGATTAATCGCCACTACACTTAGTCTCAGGTATTGCAATGCTCCATTACTGGATTTCTGTTTCGAAAGTAGAAGTGCTATATACGAACCTTTTGAGTGTTAGTGGCCATAGTATTGAACCATCTGCATTGAATTTCAGAATAAAACACTTCTGAAATTTGAATACAGTTCCATTGGAGATAGGCTTCTTGAAGCTGACCTGCACGTAACCACTCGCTGCATGAAACCGAATGAGAAGTGCTGCGTGCCCTGACCTCCAGTACCGAGATAATGAAACAAAACCGTTGCAGGATATTGTACATGACCCACTGACTAATTTTAAACGAGTATCCGACAAAGAGCCATAGACTTATGGACATTTTCTCTGGAAAATGCCTCCTAGTGTCAATTTTTCCCCACAATTGGAAACTGAAAGAACTCGAAATCAAATTTACAGCAACAAAAATTGTACATCGTTTTACTGATCAAAAAGTGTTCTTAATCATAAACAGCGTTATTTTTTATTATCAATATTTTCTTTCTCTCTCCCTCTCAGGGCTAGAGAGGGCGCACTCGAGCGCCTCGACACGCGGTGTTACATCTCAGCTACGACTTCTAAATTTATTTTGTAGACGCTCCAATTTCATCATGATAATTATCTGAGACTTGGTATGATATTCAATGTGCAGAAAACTAATTCGAAGATGCACAAATTCTTCAACAATAAGCTAGTCGATCAGCAACTAATACTGTTTATATGGAAATTTTTCTCCTCTCACCAATATTCCGAATGTATCTAAAACTGTTCGACAGCAATAATTTCTTATATTTGACGCTTGATCCGTTCTAAGCGTCTAAAAAGAAATGGAATGGACGTTACACGTGCAAAATTCATGACAAGAAATTTCAGTATACGGATAAAACGGATAAAAACGGTTTTTTAGTATGTACTCGTACATTTGCAGTTTTCGCTTCTTACCCAGAGTGTGACAACGAACTTCACGTTACGATGGTAAGAGAGCAACATCGTAAATGCCATTAAAAGCGTTTACATAATATGCGTCTCACTTTCAGAGCCGATGGGTTGCGAGAGACGGCCTTTATCCTTCCTCTGGTGGCCCCGGCAAGTTGAGCGCGTTATTTCCTTTCTGTGACAAATCGCCTAAGCCTGCCCATGGTGATAACGTGTTTGCTGGCTTATCGAGGCTATGTGAGAGGCGAAAAAAGCGGGACCAATTTAGACATGCATAAAAAAATACGTGGCTCGGCCAGAAAGTTCTGAATATCCGTCCCTGCCCTAATCTGATGGGAACTTCACATGCACTGAAGCCTGAGATGAATATTTAACGCCGCTCGTGACACAGAAGAAACTCTTCCATATGCGATTTGTCAACAAAAAGCAACGAGCTGCTTCTATGATTTCCTTATCCACGCATGGGAGTAAGGGCAATTTTCCTGTCATGTCGCAAGAAATTCGTGATTGTAGTTGGGAGACCTTCCCGTAAATCAAGTTTTAACATCGTCATTGACCTGCTGTAAGAATACATTTTCATTCTTCAATATTACAGTCTTTGTGCTGAAGGCACTTCACACTCAAGGAACATGGCACTGTAGATCTACAAGTTATTACTTTAAGTTCTTTTATATATCATTGGACGCAATATCCTTTTGATTGAGTAAAGAAAGGTTCAAGCGTAAGGAACGCGAGCTTTCGTACTTTGCCAACAGCAACAGTATTACCGAGCCCCAATGCGAAGGGATCAAATAACGCTGCTTAAATCACTTGTTAAGCTTCCTTCTTTCCCACTTTATGCTGATACATAGTTACGGGAATACACGATCCCCGCCTAGCGGAGAGTCTAATGTTGGTAACACTATCTTTGAGACACAAATGCACCGGAATTACATGTTAGTGAAATACACCTACTTAACCTCAGTGATAATGGATTCTTCTTCCCCATTTCATATCTAAAGGAATACCAGATCCTCGTATAGCGGGCGTTCTAATATAGTGCTGTCGGAATTCGGTAAAAATCGAATGTACTAGAGGACATATAGGACAACAGTCATCAAGGTATTCAAGAGGCTTGTAGGGAATCTGCATTGCTTTGTAGAACAACGGAAAGACGGATAAAAGCTTTCTACAATACAAGCCAAAATGTGACCCACATTCATCGGTCAACCTTCCCTGCGTCAATGAGAAAGTGTCTGCTCTTACAGCGTTACTGGACAGTGATCCCGCCAAACGGTTCGTGAGCTGACTCGCGAAACAGGATTAGCGTGAACGAGTGTTTTTCAAATTCTGAAGGAACATCGCGGCGTGAGAAATATTGCGTCACGGTGGGCTGCACGTGAATTGACGGAATTACAGAAGTGGCTACGTTACGACGCTGCCCGCACCACTTGGAAAACCACGAACACGAAGGAGCCGTTTCCTTATGCCGTAAGATGACACTGGTTGAGAAACAGGTCTATTCGTACGAGGCAAGCTTGAAACTCCCATCACGAATCACATCATTAAGCGTCACTTTCATTCACAAACTGATATTGTGCGCCGGCTGGAGTTGCCGTGTGGTTCTAGGCGCTACAGTCTGGAGCCGAGCGACCGCTACGGTCGCAGGTTCGAATCCTGCCTCGGGCATGGATGTATGTGATGTCCTTAGGTTAGTTAGGATTAAGTAATTCTAAGTTCTAGGTGACTGATGACCTCAGAAATTACGTCGCATAGTGCTCAGAGCCATTTGAACCATTTTTGATATTGTGCCGAAGCACTGTCCGAGCTTCGCATAAGCACTCTCCCGCAGGGGCAAGTGCTTGCAGTCGTAATCCCTTATTACTTCTTCTACTAATCCTTCCAGTCTGGATTCAGTCTTGTCGTTCTGTCTTAGTGTTACATTCTTCAGAAACTTTAATGTAGTTTAGCTCTATCTGTGAAAGAGAGTCCTACCAATCGTCTTATCACGAAACTTTCATTGCATTGCATCGACTTTAAATTCACCAGAAATGAAGGAGGAGGTTGGCGGTAACAGGTGTCTCGCAGGGAATTATTCCATAATCACTGGGTTCGCTGACAATCATCGTGACACAGTTTCGCCAATGTGACTTCTAAAATAATAACTTCAGCTCCAGTAAGAGATCATATCAACATAAAATAAATACGATCTAATTCAATGTAGAACTCAGCGAAGGTAAGTTTGAGTTGTGTTATATGGTAAAAATGAGACCAAAGACTTTTTGAGAAATCTAAAAGGCATACTAGACTTGTGTGCTGGAAGTGTTTACTAACGAAACTTATACACATAACACCACAGCAACAAACTACTTATAAAGATGAAGGCTTCTTTGCATTGAGTTTAAAAATGTTCTAGGTGAGTCCAGTTGTAGGTTCTAAAAAAGTGGTTCAAATGGCTCTGAGCACTATGGGACTTAACATCTGAGGTCATCAGTCCTCTAGAACTTAGAACTACTTAAACCTAACTAACCTAAGGACATCACACACATCCATGCCCGAAGCAGGATTCGAACCTGCGACCGTAGCGTCGCGCGGTTCCAGACTGAAGCGCCTAGAACCGCTCGGCTACCGCCGCCGGCGTGTAGGGTCTCCGACTTCGTTTTCACACAATAGTCGGTCATAAAATACGAAACTTTGGTCATATCTCCGTGTAATCTACTTGCATCGGCACACACTTTTCACAACGACGACTTCATTACTCCACGGCCGCTGGGAACTGTTCTTTAGGATTTATTTTAACCTTTGAGGAATCGCTGACGCAGTAGCGAAATGACTGGTCTTTTTGGACCCGAGGAGTGTGTGTTTCATCGTTGAGATTAGCCAAATACGATTCGCAACAATTCTTGACCAACTTCTTAAACGCCGCCAATCACATGACCATGTTGTCATACCAACTGATGGGCGGCCGAGTGTGCAAGTATGTTGTTTCGTTGTCATGTGTCTTTCGAACTTCTTTGAACTTTTGCATCCACAACACATATTCTTCACATTCGTGACACTGTTACCACACGTGTGACTCGTCGATGAATGTTAGTGCGTGTCGCTTCACGATAGGATAGGTTCATCCAATAAAAACACAATTTCTCGTAACAAAAACCACAACACATCTCTCTCTCGCCTCAGCCTCAGTTATGTGTGCTGTACAGTGGTACCGCCTGTGTTACGCATACAGAAAGAGTTCTCACATATTTTAAGCCAACTGGCATGTTTATACACTCCTGGAAATTGAAATACGAACACCGTGAATTCATTGTCCCAGGAAGGGGAAACTTTATTGACACATTCCTGGGGTCAGATACATCACATGATCACACTGAGAGAACCACAGGCACATAGACACAGGCAACAGAGCATGCACAATGTCGGCACTAGTACAGTGTATATCCACCTTTCGCAGCAATGCAGGCTGCTATTCTCCCATGGAGACGATCGTAGAGATGCTGGATGTAGTCCTGTGGAACGGCTTGCCATGCCATTTCCACCTGGTGCCTCAGTTGGACCAGCGTTCGTGCTGGACGTGCAGACCGCGTGAGACGACGCTTCATCCAGTCCCAAACATGCTCAATGGGGGACAGATCCGGAGATCTTGCTGGCCAGGGTAGTTGACTTACACCTTCTAGAGCACGTTGGGTGGCACGGGATACATGCGGACGTGCATTGTCCTGTTGGAACAGCAAGTTCCCTTGCCGGTCTAGGAATGGTAGAACGATGGGTTCGATGACGGTTTGGATGTACCGTGCACTATTCAGTGTCCCCTCGACGATCACCAGTGGTGTACGGCCAGTGTAGGAGATCGCTCCCCACACCATGATGCCGGGTGTTGGCCCTGTGTGCCTCGGTCGTATGCAGTCCTGATTGTGGCGCTCACCTGCACGGCGCCAAACACGCATACGACCATCATTGGCACCAAGGCAAAAGCAACTCTCATCGCTGAAGACGACACGTCTCCATTCGTCCCTCCATTCACGCCTGTCGCGACACCACTGGAGGCGGGCTGCACGATGTTGGGGCGTGAGCGGAAGACGGCCTAACGGTGTGCAGGACCGTAGCCCAGCTTCATGGAGACGGTTGCGAATGGTCCTCGCCGATACCCCAGGAGCAACAGTGTCCCTAATTTGCTGGGAAGTGGCGGTGCGGTCCCCTACGGCACTGCGTAGGATCCTACGGTCTTGGCGTGCATCCGTGCGTCGCTGCGGTCCAGTCCCAGGTCGACGGGCACGTGCACTTCCGCCGACCACTGGCGACAACATCGATGTACTGTGGAGACCTCACGCCCCACGTGTTGAGCAATTCGGCGGTACGTCCACCCGGCCTCCCGCATGCCCACTATACGCCCTCGCTCAAAGTCCGTCAACTGCACATACGGTTCACGTCCACGCTGTCGCGGCATGCTACCAGTGTTAAAGACTGCGATGGAGCTCCGTATGCCACGGCAAACTGGCTGACACTGACGGCGGCGGTGCACAAATGCTGCGCAGCTAGCGCCATTCGACGGCCAACACCGCGGTTCCTGGTGTGTCCGCTGTGCCGTGCGTGTGATCATTGCTTGTACAGCCCTCTCGCAGTGTCCGGAGCAAGTATGGTGGGTCTGACGCACCGGTGTCAATGTGTTCTGTTTTCCATTTCCAGGAGTGTATATCTCGTAGAACGCTGTATCTAGTGTTCCGAAAATTTCTCTCATTAAGTTTAGAACAAGTGACGTATCATCCTGAATTAGTTTTCCGTTAACAAAAATACGCACTAACTGGCTCAAGCGAAGGTAAGAGTCTAAGATTTGAACTATGAGGGTCCTTTCAAAGGTCCTGCACACCGCACTTGAGTGACCATTACGGTGGCATCATCAAGTTGAAATTCATGTCAATTGTGAACGAGACTTTAAGAGTGCCGATCGTACGAGATATGTGTTTGCTATTTACCGTGCCTGCGTCTGGAGTAATTCAGTTCTAAATGCAACCCGAAACCGAGTCAGGTTGGATTACTCAGTGATCAGCGTTTCTCTATAAAAATCGAATCCGTACCTGGAAAGGACCCAACGGAAGCGTTTTGGATAGTGTATTGGATCGTAACGCAGTATCACGGTAGTCTGTTCGTCTTCGTGAAGGTCGGGTAAGCAGCCCAAGAAGTGAAAGGCCGTCGACTGCAACAGACATAACCTCTCACGTTATTGTTAATGGTATTTTGACAGAGATCAACGAGAAACACGGGAGGAAATTGCTTCTGAGGCCAGAATGTTTGTCACTTCAGTTTACAGAATCATAATTCAGAAGTTATAAATGAAAAAAGTTTCTGCTGCCAGATGGGTTCCACATGATCTGATTGGTTGGTTGGTTTGTGGGATTTAAAGGGACCAGACTGCGATGGTCATCGGTCCCCCACATGATCTGAGTGAGCAGCAGAAAGCAGGTCGCAAAATAATCGCAGAAGAATTGCTTCAGTGTTATCGAACAGAATGAGAAAAGTTTCTGAAAAGAATTATAGTACTTCGCTAAACCCGGAGATTTTGAGCCAGAATTCAAGTCTCAGTCCTCAAAATGGCAGTCATGTACTACAAGCTGTTTCTGAAAAATGTTTTGCGCCCGCAAACTCGTCAAGAAAGGCCCGACATGCTTTCAGATGGAATCTTCATTTTGCACCACGGCGCAAGAGCACATATTAACCTAACATGGAGAGAAACGCTAGAGAACTTTGGATGGGAAATACTTCCCCCTGATACGAGACAACCAGACGTTATCTTCCAAACTGAAGGAACCGCAACGTGGAAAACGTTCTGATAGAACTGATGAATCTTTCAGTGAGGCACTCGAGTAAACCGGAAGCTAAACCATGAAGGTGCCCTATCCGCAATAGAGAAGTTGCCAAATCGTTGAGAAGTTGTAGTTAGCAAGAATGGAGATTACATTGCGTACCTGTAAAGGTATTTTGTAAATTAATTTGTTTTCTTTAATTCCTTCTTTCAGTGTGCAGAACTTTTGAAATGGCACTCGTATAATGTGCTGATGAAACTAACAGAAGAGGGAACAGTTCGCTACCAGCAAACGTGAGAGTTGTAACAAATGCGTCGTTTCCCTCGCACATCCGACATGGGCCCGCGCAGCCGCCGCCTGCCGCTCCTGAGACAGCCGCTGAAACGAAGCCGTACGTACGTGACCTGCCGGCGCAGAGCGGGGGCCACTCTGTGTGCGCGTCTCGTCCCCAGGACTAATGGCGGCTGCTGATTGCCACGGTTACCGCCAACCGGAGGAAACTCTCACAAGGAACCGAGACTACTACAAACGAGAATACAGTCCGCGTACCGCAGCCGCAAATCCCACAGGCGAACAACACCCAGCTTAAAGGAAATGAAACACAGCTTCATCTTCCCTTTCAGTTGTAGCTTTGAAGGGGAGCAGAAAACAGTTTCATAAAGAGATACAAAACTGTGTCTTTCAAAATGTATTCGCCAAAACAAATCACAAAATGTTCTCATGTTTGACTGTTCCACGAGTACAAATACGATGTACTGTATGTAAGCTGCCTGACAAAAAATTAAAGCACCCAGAAGGTTAGGAGGTAGCTTAATGAAACATTACGCCTTGAGGGAGAATGTGACGCTACTGCAATGATTTCTAAATCAAGTGAAATTTACAAAAATCTTCGCAGTATGAGCCTCTCCATCATTATCTTCTCAGAATTCCTTCAATCTCATCCAGCCGTGAAGTGCAATCAGACCCATAGTTCCTCACACTATCTTGCCAGGAGTAAGACTGCTGTGCCCCTCTAAAATTTTAGATGTCTGAAAGGGAGTTCAGCTCACGTTGCCGTAAGAATCGCCCACGGTGGTCATCTTTGGTAGTGTAGAACTGTAATTCATCGCTGAACACATTGCAACGCATTTCTCCAGCAGTCCAAGCTTCGGGAAGCTTCGGTAGCACCCAAACGCAGTCGTTTGTATTATGCTGTTAAGCCAGACTAGGCATGGTATGGCAATTTCTCTTCGGCTTCTGATAGTCGCCGACCAATGGTGCAGGGTAACACATGATGTTGCAGGAAGGGCATTACTTGTCCGGGTGGCAGGCACAGATGTGGAATGATTACAATATGGCGATCCTCCTTGTGACAAACAGATGAAGTCGACCGGATCCTTGTCGACGAGCGTGTCTGCCCTGATATTCCTATGTTGTCCAACACTGGGTCACTGTCACTTTCGAATACCCCACAAATATGGATCAGCAACTATTTGACCAACCAGTCAACTGGAGACTCACAATGAGGTCAATTTGAAACTCGGTCAGGCGTTCATACGCTGCCTCACACGACTACAAAGAATCTCCACGTCCTTCAGCGTGATGACTCATTATCTGACGCTCTTCATGCTCCTTACACAGTGTAATTACAATCATTCCAAACAGCTTGTTAGGGTGAGCTGAAAAATAATTGTTAAGAAAAAATCAAACAACATCCTCCCACCACAACTTACTGCAGTCTGGTCACTAGTATCAACTATTCCATCAAACGCAGGGCTACCTGTGAAACCAGTAATGTGATCTACAAACAAAGCTGCAACCACTGTGCTGCATTCTATGTAGGCATGACAATGAACAAGCTGTCTGTCCGCATGAATGGCCACCGACAAACTGTGTCCAAGGAACAAGTGGACCACCATGTTGCTGAACACTCTGCCAAACACGATATCCTTCTATATTTGTTTTGCAAATCAAACTGCCTTTTCCTGCTGCTATTTATTTTATTTAATCCATACGAGTTTCGCCTTCTACTGTTTTAAGGCATCATCAGTGGGATGATTTGCTGATTTCACAAGAGTATCTTTTATATGAATCAAGATAGGAACTTGGAGTGAATTTTAACTTACGCACGAGACTATAATGTATTAGTTCTTATGGTTCAAAAATCAAATGGCTCTGAGCACTATGGGACTCAACATCTTAGGTCATAAGTCCCCTATAACTTAGAACTACTTAAACCTAACTAAACTAAGGACATCACACACACCCATGCCCGAGGCAGGATTCGAACCTACGACCGTAGCAGTCCCGCGGTTCCGGACTGCAGCGCCAGAACCGCACGGCCACCGCGGCCGGCTATTAGTTCTTATCACAGCCGTCCGGTTTTAAGAGGATTAATTAATTTGCACGGATTCACACAAAATCTTTGGGTACTTTCACAATTACGGTTAATGCTCGACTTACTGACAGACGACTGTCAAACGGATCCCACACATTTGGGAGCGTCTCAGGGGCTACTGAACTCACTGCTGTTGTTTTCCGGCGTCGCAGATCACTCTATGTTGTTGGGAGGAAAGGTAAATAGACAGTTTTTGACAAATCCCCACTAAAGAACGCACAGAGTGTGAGCAATGTGTCTTGGAGACCAATAGTGTAATGTGTGAGGCAGTTTTTGATTAAAAATACTACTATATGTTTGTGACAACTCGTTATCGATCTCCTCTGCAGAAAGGTAATATTTTCGGCGTGTTCCTGCAATTGCGCACAAAACCAGTTGTCTACGAAATTTCTGTAACAGTCTTTTCCGCAAAAAAGGTGTTGGTCCCAAATCTTTCTCGGGTAACGGTGCAAGATACATGAAGATTTGGAATGTCTCCTTCGTGTTCCACTATGGTATGTGGTTACTGCGATCTCAATGTACTTACCTTGTGGTTTTTCACTTTTCCGCTCGAATGGCAGGTAGTCTCATCACTGAAATATAATGTGAAAGGAAACCTTCAATTCAGTTCTATGACCATCAGCCTCTATGCATTGTTAGCTGCTGTGACCAACATGAAGGACTTGCAACATTTGAGTGTGGTATGATTTGAAATACAAACGTTGCCACAAAATACGCCAGACCGACACATGAGGAATTGAGAACAACTGGTTAACGAGTCGAGTAGAGTTGTGTGCACTACGTGCAAAACTCATCTCAGGGCGCTCTCTATGTCCTGAACGAGCACACGAGGGCATCTTGTAGATTTTCACTTAAACAATTAATGTCTTGAAACTACTGGTGCCATCTTCGACTGCTTTCAAATATAGGAGGTGCAACGCCGTACTCGCGACTGAAATACTCGCGACTGAAACGATATGGCATAATTCTAAGTTTTACTGAAAAGGAAAGCGCAAAACGCCTTTGGTCGTTGTGTCATCGCCATCTCGATATGTAGTATGATGGGTAATGAATTACCGAGCGAGTGAGTAGGCTGAGCCAGGAAAACCCCTGCTAGCAACCAAATGGACTGGCAATTTGCGAGAGGACAAAGGTAAAAATTTAGTTTCGATGAGTGAGTTAAAATTTATCGCATATTTCTATAACTGTTGATTATGTGAACTCAAATGTATGTTTTCGGAACACACTAGTATGAATCACCTGACGCTCTTCATCTCTAGCTCTATGAATCCAAGACACAGTTGTGCTTCCTAGGTGGTAACGCCAGTGGGAATTTATAAAATGCAGAAAGCCCTCCAGATCATTAGCGCGCGGAGCAAAGCCTGACATTTCGGTCGGGAGGGAAACACTCATTCACAAAATTACGAAATAAATGAGTCCAGGAGCATACCGCATCTTTGAACATAACGCATGTAACAACTGCCATGGTAAAATTAGAGAAATTGGGTCCTATACGGAGGCGTACCGAACGGAAGTCGAAAGAGCAAACCAGAGATTTTGACGACGTACCCCCCCCCCCCCCCCCCCCACATACACTGTGTTGCAGTCTGCAGGGTGTAGATGTAACTGTCGATCTTAAGTTATTAGTTTTACTTTCTGTGCTGGATCTGGAGCAGAACAACTGTTTTAGGATTAAAGGAAAAGAAATAATTCTCTCTGTTGAATAAACTGACATGGCAGTTCCCTAACGTTGGGTAAACAGCAAGGAAACTCCCATCTTGTCTGGATCAACAATTTCAAAATTAATTGACGATTATAAAACCGGAATTTTCGAAATTGATGTACCCCTTTTCTTTTATATTTATTTCGAGACAAATGCAGACTTTGATGTTACGACGTGAACGAGTTATTAGAATGGAAACATGGTTATGACGTTAATTCAGCTCCCACATAGAGACTACGTTGATAAATCCAGCGTATAAGAATATACGTATAAGGACACAGATCACTGAAGAGAGCATCTCCCCGATCTTCTACAAGGGTTATTCGAAAATAAGGAACGATCGGTCGCGAAATGGAAAATACAGTGAAAATCTTATGATGCTTTGCAGAGATGCATTGGACAATGTGTCTAGTACTCCCGTCGATCGCATCATGTCGCTCTTTTCAGTTCTGAGCTCACAGTCAGAACGTAAAGATGGCTAGAAATTAGGGTCTCCCGACAAGTATGAGGGCCTGGCGAAAGAATTCACCTGAAGCTATGCAATCCACATAACACAACTGTCATGCAGTTCATTCTGCACGACATTTCTCGGGCCGGCCGCGATGGCCGAGCGGTTCTAGGCGCTTCAATCTGGAACCATGCTCCTGCTACGGTCGCAGTTCCGAATCCTGCCTCGGGCATGGATGTGTGTGATGTTCTTAGGTTAGTCAGGTTAAAGTAGTTCTAAGTCTAGGGGACTCATGACCTCAGATGTTAAGTCCCATAACGCTCAGAGCCATTTGAACCATTTTGGAACAATTCTCGGCCGCACTCTGCAGGGGCAATGAAGATGCTCCTGCAGCGTTTTCGATGGTAAGTGTTAGATCACCCACAATACAGCCCGTAATTCACTATCCCTCACGTTCATCTCTGCTCAAATGAACCGTTCGATATAAAGACAATATTTTGTTACAGACTAGAAAATTGTCGAAAAGCACTGGCGGCTGTCTTCTGTAACGAGGGAATTGAAAAGTTGGCACACCGCTATGACAGATGTCTACGTCTGAGCGGCGGTTTTGTAGAGAAGAAGCTGGAAGGTGTAGCTAACTGTTACAAATAAAACTGTTTTGATTTTCACTGTGGTTTCCTTACTTTCCGAATAGCCCTCGTATTTGCTAAACGTGGCGTAAAGTTGCTTCAGAGCACAGGAACAAGGCACTGGCGTGTCCGAACATGGCTTATGATGATGAGGTGCTTGCGTTTTATTCCTTGAATTCGCCTAATGTGTGTCAATTGTGACGGTTAACGACGATTTCGAACTAAATAACAGGTAAAACCTCCAACAGACAACGAAATACATGGGCGGTATAGCACATTTTCTGAGAGAGTCTGCTTAGTTGGTGCGAAGAAAACTGACCAGCGGTGACCGTCAGCAGACAAAGTGCGACGCACCTAGGAATCATTTGTCAGGAGCCCGAGGAAACCGAAGGCTCGTGTGAGCAGTGGACTGTAGCTGCAGCAGTCTACTGCCTGGCGCATTCTAGGTCTGAGTCTAAAATCATACCCGCTGCATTGATTGCATGATACGTTGGGATGTATATGGCAAGTTTTTGGCCATCGTATTGACGTCAGTGTGTCGTAAGTAATACCCATATTGAGCACCAGTATTGCAAGTTGAAAACTTCGAGAGACGGTCTATCCATTTATATGTCTCCATGTATGCCATGTAGTTCTCACACAGCCATCTTCTGAAACCTTAGAGATACCATGAACACTGTCTCTGTACTTGATGCTATGGGAATCGAGCTTTTGTTAAAATCATACCTACCACTCTCAAACATCCTGGATGAGCTCAGAAAAAAATAAACGCAAGTTTCGGGCTGAATATTCCGATGCATGTGGATAAAAACAATATATTAGCAGGAGAACACTTGAGCAGCGGATTCTTTGGCTGCAGTTGCGCTTCCTATTCTTCGTGAATTAGTTTGCGTCCAATCCGCACACTAGTAATCAGGCTGAGTTTCTTTTACTTAACCATCGATTTAGGCTAACCACCGATTCAGGAGGCGCAGTCAAATGTGGTGGACGGTTTTTTTCTTTTTAGGGGGTGGAGGGGTAGGTGGTAAGGTGGCTCAAATTCTCATCCTGCCATCCAGTTTTACGTTTTGTCTGTTTCTTGCAAAATTTCCAAGTCAAATGCTGGAAAATTTCCTTTTCGAGGTCACTGCCTATTTGTTCTCCATCCTCCCTCAATCCGAGATTGTACTCTGTTCTTAATGATCACAACATCGATGCTACGTTTAAACCCAAACTTCCTGGAATTTGAATATTACGGGCGCTCATCGGCGAGGCTATCAGCGCAAAACTTCCTGACTTTCTTCCGTTTAATAACCGAATATCGTCTCTGAAGATCAGTATATTTCCAAGCGCTGTCCTATACATAGAACACTTGTATGTTATTCACACAGTCAACGGTTGCTGAATTCGTAACGTTTAAGAATAGTTACAATATAGTCACTGGTTCGAAACTTTCTAGTAGCAACTGCCTGCCAAGTGCGAACCGTCTAATACACAATAAGTACACGTTTATTTATAGATCCTGAACAGTATTATCCTGAAAAGTATTAAAATATGTAACTCGTTTTCACATATAACAAAATGGCTGTTTTGACGTCTTTATGAAATGTCAATTTACGAGTACATTCATATTATAAGTAATTAGAAATAGAGGTTATTTTTATCAAGAAATCATGATTCGTTTTAGTTGAATATTCAAAAAATGTTCAAATGTGTGTGAAATCTTATGGAACTTACCTCCTAAGGTCATCAGTCCCTAAGCTTACACACTACTTAACCTAAATTATCCTAAGGACAAACGGACACACCCATGCCCGAGGGAGGACTCGAACCTCCTCCGGAATCAGCCGCACAGTCCAAGACTGAAGCGCCCAAGACCGCTTGGCTAATCCCGCGCGGCAGTTGATTATTACCTCCCGTCTTGGTATAGTAACTAATTCATTATAAATGAAAAGCACAATATTGTGTATGTTCTCCAACAATAATTTATTTTTGTTAATCGAGTTTCGCCTCACAAATCCATTATCAGACCTTGACTATCTTCATCAAAAGATGTATCGTCTATGAGTGTCGATGAATATGGTTCAAAATGGCTCTGAGCACTATGGGACTTAACTTCTGAGGTCATCAGTCCCCTAGAACTTAGAACTACTTAAACCTAACTAACCTAAGGACATTACACGCATCCATGCCCGAGGCAGGATTCGAACCTGCGACCGTAGCGGTCGCGCGGTTCCAGACTGAAGCGCCTAGAACCGCTCGGCCACACCGGCCGGCTCGATGAATATGTTACTGATCATTATTTGTTAATTAATATCGGTAGTAGTTAAAAAATATGGATTTAAATAGAAGTAAGAATTTGCTGTGAGACCGAGATTACGCAATTATCACTATGCCCTCAACTACCAACTAAATGTTGATAATATACAAATGTTTTGTGCTTAACAGAGTTTCAAAATTTAATTTCTATCAAGGACGATTTACTGGTGGTTTTTTTTATTTTTATTTTGGGAGTAGTGACATATTGCTTTAGGATTAGGACGCTGATGTCCTGGTAATGACCTTCAAATCCAACGTATATGACGAAAGACCAAGAGGGAGACTCCGAAATGTCCCCTTATAATTTTCTTGGTTTTTTCTCTACAGGTGCTTGTTGATATCCGTGAATTGTTTCGAAATATGTCTTCCACAAATATGAAAACTTTTACATCTCTTCCACCAGTTAATAATTTACGTAACAACGAGCCATGAAGTGTAGCAGAGATGGCAAAACGTCGTTTAGACTTTCGAAGGTGTACAAAAATTTAATCTCTGGTTACGTTACATTTTAATCTTCGTTTCACATCATGGCCAAGAATTATATCTTTCTAGTTTATCCTTCTATTATATTCGTCGTGCAATATGATGACAGTCTTCCCTGAGTGCTAGTGAGGTTGTTACTGATTGTTTTTCGCTCTACTATTATCTCATTTACTGAGCAATGGGAAGATACACTGAAGCGCCAAAGACTATGGTATAGTCAGAGATATGTAAACTGGTAGAATACGACGTTGCGGTCGGCAACGCTTCTATAACACAAGTATCTGGCGCAGTTGTTAGATCGGTTACTGGTGCTACAATGGCAGGTTACCACGTTTTACGTGAGGTTCAACGTAGTGTTATAGTCAGCCCATGAGCGATGGAGCACTGCATCTCCGTGGCAGCGATGAAGTGGGGATTTTCCCGTACAACCATTTCACGAGTGACCGTGAATATCAGAAATCCGGTAAAACATGAAGACTCCGACATTGCTCCGGCCGAAAAAAATCCTGCAAGAACGGGACCAATGACGACTAAAGGCAATCATTCAACGTGACAGAATTGCAAACATTCCTCAAATTATTGCATATTTCAATGGTCAGTGTGCGGGCTATTCAACGAAACATTATCGATATGGGGTTTCAGTGCGAAGGCCCACTCCTGTACCCTTGATGATTGCACGACATAGAGCTTTATGCCTTACCTGGGTCCGTCAATACCGATATTGGACTGTTGATGACTGGAAACATGTTGCCTGGTCGGACGGGTCTCGTTACAAATTGTATCTAGCGGATGGACGTGTACGGTATGGAGGCAACCTCAGAGGGGGAATCCGTAGGCCCTGCTTGTCAGCTGGGGAATGTTCAAGCTGGTGGAGACTGTAATACAGGGTGATTCAAAAAGAATACCACAACTTTAAAAATGTGTATTTAATGAAAGAAACATAATAATACCTTCTGTTATACATCATTACAAAGAGTATTTAAAAAGGTTTTTTTTCACTCAAAAACAAGTTCAGAGATGTTCAATATGGCCCCCTCCAGACACTCGAGCAATATCAACCCGATACTCCAACTGGTTCCACACTCTCTGTAGCATATCAGGCGTAACAGTTTGGATAGCTGCTGTTATTTCTCGTTTCAAATCATCAATGGTGGCTGGGAGAGGTGGCCGAAACACCATATCCTTAACATACACCCATAAGAAAAAATCGCAGGGGGTAAGATCAGGGCTTCTTGGAGGCCAGTGATGAAGTGCTCTGTCACGGGCTGCCTGGCGGCCGATCCATCGCCTCGGGTAGTTGACGTTCAGGTAGTTACGGACAGATAAGTGCCAATGTGGTGGCGCTCCATCCTGCTTAAATATGAATTGTTGTGCTTCTTGTTCGAGCTGAGGGAACAGCCAATTCTCTAACATCTCCAGATACTGTAGTCCAGTTACAGTAGCACCTTCGAAGAAAAAGGGACCAAAAACTTTATTGGCTGAAATCGCACAGAAAACGTTCACCTTAGGCGAGTCACGTTCATACTGAGTTGTTTCCCGCGGATTCTCAGTGCCCCATATACAGACATTGTGGCGGTTGACTTTCCCGTTAGTGTGGAAAGTTGTTTCATCACTAAACACAATCTTTGAAACGAAAGATTCATCTGTTTCCATTTGAGCAAGGATAAAATCACAGAAATCGATTCTTTTAATCTTATCAGCTGCAGTCAGTGCTTGAACCAATTTCAGACGATAAGGTTTCATAACTAACCTTTTTCGTAGGACTCTCCATACAGTTGATTGTGGAATTTGCAGCTCTCTGCTAGCTCTGCGAGTCGATTTTCCTGGGCTGCGAACAAATGCTTGCTGGATGCGTGCTACATTTTCATCACTCGTTCTCGGCCGTTCAGAACTTTTCCCTTTGCACAAACACCCATTCTCTGTAAACTGTTTATACCAACGTTTAATACACCACCTATCAGGAGGTTTAACACCATACTTCGTTCGAAATGCACGCTGAACAACTGTCGTCGATTCACTTCTGCCGTACTCAATAACACAAAAAGCTTTCTGTTGAGCGGTCGCCATCTTAGCATCAACTGACGCTGACGCCTAGTCAACAGCGCCTCAAGCGAACAAATGTACAACTAAATGAAACTTTATAGCTCCCTTAATTCGCCGACAGATAGTGCTTAGCTCTGCCTTTTGTCGTTGCAGGGTTTTAAATTCCTAAAGTTGTGGTATTCTTTTTGAATCACCCTGTATATGGGGCGTGTGCATCTGGAGTGATATGGAAGGTCTGACACGTCTAGATACGACTCTGACAGGTGTCACGTGCATAAGCATACTGTCTGATCACCTGCATTCATTCAAGTCCATTGTGCATTTCGACGAACTTGAGCAATTCTAGCAAGACAATGCGACACCTCAAACGTCCAGAATTGCTACAGAGAGGCTCCAGGAACACTTCCGCTGGCCACCAAACTACCAGACATAATTTTTATTGGGCATATCTGGGACGCCTTGCAATGTGCTGTTCAGAACAGATATCATCCTCGTCGTACTGATAAGGATTTATGGACAGCCCTGCAGAATTCGTGGTGCCAATTCGCTCCAGCACTACTTCAAACATCAGTCGAGTATATGCCATGTCGTGTTGCGGCACTTCTGCGTGCTCGTGGGGTCTTACACGATATTAGGCAGGTACAACAGGTTCTTTGGCTCTTCAGTGTATATCGTATAGCTGGATGAATAGATTTGAGTTTTGTAAACGAGCAAACGAATACACTTGGTCCGCGTGCGAGCCGCTGTTTCATTCATCTGCAAGGGATGGAGTTTAAAACATTCTTCAACATTTCACGCTTCTACACTGACCGGAACTGTATAAATCTGTACTATTCAGCCGAGCCATGTCTTCCATGTGGACTATCTACTTGATCCACAAGTGAATCGGACACAACATTGCCAATTAGTATGGCAGGAGAGTACTCTAGTGCACGAACTGCACCACCCTAAGGGAGAAAACCATTCATACTGTAACTGTGGCTGCATGGTCTAGCATGTATTAGACCGCAGTCTTTGTAGCAAAGTATGATCGATTAAATTGTCAATAGCATGGAAACTGTGCATTTCCAGAGGTAAGTACATTTGAAATCTTCTGTTTCGCACTATCTTATCAATCAATCCGTAATGTTTGCACACGGTGGAGAAAATCACCCTGTATTGAGAAACGACGCATAGTTATTGGTAAAACCTTAATAATCAGTTTCTTACAAAAACATATTTTTAGGATTAACGAGAAATTGTTTGATGGTAACAATTAGTAAAGTTTTTCACCATCCTTTTAAAGGTTCAGGGAGACAACTGAAAATCTAAATCAGGATGACGAATAAGCATATGATACTCTCGGTTACGTCGTTAACATCACCGTCATTATCTGTTCCACCTATCAGGCCTGTGGGCACGTTCCCATAGGTTGTTTTTTCCCATATATGGCTCTGAGCACTATGGGACTCAACTGCTGAGGTTATTAGTCCCCTAGAACTTAGAACTAGTTAAACCTAACTAACCTAAGGACATCACAAACATCCATGCCCGAGGCAGGATTCGAACCTGCGACCGTAGCGGTCTTGCGGTTCCAGACTGCAGCGCCTTTAACCGCACGGCCACTTCGGCCGGCTTTTCCCATATATTTTTTGTCTTTGATTGGCATTCAAAAGTTTGTTTTGAGAGTCACTTGTAGTGCATTTGGAGGAATGCCCTAAACAAATTTCTGTTTTCATGTAACATGAAGTATGATTACACCAAATTTATCGATGTAACTCTGCATTCGAAAATGACCACAGGCTGAAACTGGCTAGTAAAGGAAAGCAAACATTCAAATAACAGTTCAGCTTGTGGATATAAATATACAGCCTACGGTCGACAAAATGCTTTTAACCCTCATGGAAACTAATATCTTTTAAGCTGCTTCATCTCTTTGCTGCTTTTGATGTACTATTCCTCTGGAATAGTTACGCTGTCTTCCATTACTATCAAACGCAGTTGTTCAATTCATAATATTTGTTTTGTTTTCTTATTCTTTTAGATTTTCTTATCGTATGATTTTCGGAAGCATTTTTTCCCTTTTCATCTCCTCCCTTTCACAGTTCATTAAATGCTGTTTGCATTCAGAGGTCACGACAAAACTATTCTTAAACAATCATCGTTCTGCTATCCAGAAGTATATTTATGATATTCAGGAAAAAAATGGTTTTCATCTATATTGATGTAATTTAATTTATTTTCTTATTTATATTAGTGTTTGTACATATATCAGTTCAGTTTTGAAAAAAAAATTTAAATCGAATTGTTCTAAAGTGACGCATTCGGAGATAGGTCCTGTCAGTTTGAAGAACATTCTTCCGACAGAAAACAGGCACGTATACTGCAGTGTCTACTGGTGTTGGTAGTCAGGCAATCGTATAGCCGTAACATACCTCATCATCTGCATATAATGTGGGAAGACAAAACATGGATTAAAAAAGTGGTGAAAGGGTGAGATATAAGTCTTTGTTATAAGAACACAATAAGTATAGTCTTTTTGTACAGTACAGTTATGTCCTCGAGTATAACATTCTGAATTGTTCTAGCTGCCTTGAGATTAACCTGCACACGTAAATCATGATATTTACTATAAGTATATTTGTTGGTAGGACCGTCTGGTCGGTCCCTTTGCATCTACGCACGCTAGATTCACTTTCCGCACATGCCCAGCACATATTTTAACACAAATAGCAAAGGTTTGTCCCGTGAAAGAAAACTGAATGATAATTAATAAATTATTTAACAAAGCAACGGATAACGCGGTTGTAGATCTGCAGGAATAATCACGCGCATGTAAGAATTGGTGAAAATGGCGTCATCAACTTGGCAGATTTTCTACCCCTTGCTAATAAAGGTAATCAGCTGCTTCTGTCATTAATTTGCTTAGTTGGAGCGCATGATTGGGAAAGAAACGATTCAGGTTAATTAGTATCTACAATGGTTTCATTTCATTTGATATGTTTTATTTTTTTAACGAAAAACAGAAGTTCACGTGGGTGTGCACAAAAAAATATTTATGGTAAAAGTGATCCCTTGATCTGGATTCAAACAGACAGATTTCGATTCATTTAACTTTGTACAGTACTGGTCGGTGACGAGTTATGCTTGGGATTCAGAAGAAAATAATCGTTTGCTCATTCACAGATAGGAAGTCATTCCCTGATGTCGTAACAGACGTCCTATCATCCTGTCCTTTCTCCTTGTCACTAATTTCCACACATTCCTTTCCTCTCCGATTCTCTGCAGAACCTCCTCAATCCTTACCTTACCAATCCATGTAATTTTCAACATTCGTCTGTAGCACTACATCTCGAATGCTTCGATTCTCTTCTGTTTCCCCACAGACCATGTTTCAGTACCATACAATGCTGCGATCCAAACGTACATTCTCAGAAATTTCTTCCTCAAATTAAGACATATGTTTGATATTAGTAGACCAGGAAAGTCTTTTCTGCCAGACTTGCTTTTGATGTCCTCCTTACTCCATCTGCCATTGATTATTTTATTGTTTTGGTAGCAGAATTCCTTAACTTCATCTATTTCGTGACCATCAATCCTGATGTTAAGTTTCTCGCTGTTCTCATTACTGCTACTTCTCATTACGTTCGTCTTACTTCGATTTACTCTCAGTCCATATTCTGTATTAATTGGATTGTTCATTCCATTCAGCATATTATGTAATTCTTCTTCACTTTTACTCAGGAGAGCAATTTAATCAGCGAATCTTATCGCTGACTTCTTTTCACCTTGAATAGTAATTCCATTCCTAAACCTTTCTTTTGTTTCCATAATTGCTTCTTCGATGTATAGATTGAACAGTAGAGGAGAAAGACCACATTGTTGTCTTACATCCTTCTTAATCCGAGCACTACGTTCTTGGTCGTCCACTCTTATTATTCCCCTCCTTGGCCTTATACATATTGTATATTACCCGTATCTCCGTATAGCTTACCCCAATATTCCTCAAAATTTCGAGCATCTACCAACATTCAACATTGTCGAACGCTTTTACCTGGTTGACAAATCCTGTAATAGTGTTCTGATTTTTCTTTAGTCTTTCTTACGTTATCAACTGCATCGTCATAATTGCCTCACTCGTGCTTTTACTTTTTCTAAAGCCAAACTAATTGTGTTCTAGCACATCCTCAATTTTCTTTCCCATTCTTCTGAATATTATTCTTGTCTGCAACTTGAGGACATGATCTATTAAGCTGATTGTGTGATAACTCTCACACATGTCAGCTCTCACAGTCTTCGGAATTGCGTGAATAATATTGTTTCGAAAGTCAGATGGTACGTCGCCAGACTCATACATTCTACACACCAACTTGAATAGCCATTTTGATTTTACTTCCTCCCATGATTTTAAAAATCCTTATGGAATTGTATCTATCCCTTCGGCCTTATTTGAACGTAAGTCCTCCAAAGCTCTCTTAAATTCTGATTCTAACACTGCATCCCTTATCTCCTGTTTGATCTTCTATGACATCAAAACAATCTTCCCCTACATAGATACCTTCAGTGTAATCTTTCCACGTTTTCACTCTCTCCTCTGTATTTAGCAGTGGAATTCGCGTTGCACATATAATGCTACCACACATGCTTTTAATTCCAACGACGGTTGTTTTGACCTTCCTGTACGTTGCACCTGTCCTTTCGACACTCATCTCTTTTTCGATTTTCTCACATTTTTCATGCAGCCATTAGCTCTTTATTTCATTCCTCAGCGAGCGACTTGTATTTCTGTATTCTTGAGTTTCCAGGAACATTTTTGTACTTCCTTCTTTCATCGATCAGCTGAAGTATTTCTTCTCTTACCCATGGTGTCGTTACAGTTACCTTCTTTGTACCTATGTTTTTCTTTCCAACTTCTGTGCTAGCCCTTTTCAGAGATGTCCATTTCTCTTCAACTGTATTGCCTACTGAGCTAGTCCTTATTGCTGTATCTTTAGCCTTAGAGAACTTCAATCGTATCTCGTCAGTCCTTAGTACTTTCGTATCCCACTAATGTCTATTCCCTGATGACGTCATTGTTCAGAATCATGAGAAGAGATGGGTGGCTGAAACTTTGATGTCTGACTGGCACCGAAACGTGTGGGAACTTCGTCCTGGTGGGCTTTCAAGCAAGCATCAGTGATTTGCCTTGAGCATTTCGTGGTCATCTCACTGACGACGTAAAGAAGAAGATCCACAGCCTACCCAATGTCCTTGTTATTATTGCTGGAGAATTGGATTCTGTACTATAACCAGTAGACGTTAGTATAAACAAACCTTTCAAAGGTGACGTTCAGGAACAATGCGAAAAATGGTTTTGCCAACCACATCGTGAACTGACTCCAACAGAAAAAATTAAACACACTGCACTCTACATTATGGCGCACTGGGCTGTGGCTGCCTGGAAACGCATCGAAGCATCAATGACAGTATGATCATTCAAGACATACTGTATTTCAAATACTCTGGATGACAGTTAAGGTGATGTGCTCTGGAATGACACCGAGGATGGAGGGGAAAGAGGAAATGAATCTATTTCTGATATAGACTCTTCCAAGGAGTCCAGTAATGATGCCATTAAAGAATAATGATGAATAACGCCTGTAATGTACAGCATGTTTCTTTGAACGTCATGTACGTAATCAAGTTAGGCGTTCTTTTTTAGTAACGGAAATGTCACTTATTACCGTAGTGAGTAACTTGAAATTAAATTATTATTGTATTTATAGCTCACAAATACATTCCATGTTGTTTGAAATAAAGTTAGCATTGTAAAATGAATTTCAACAACACAAAAATATCCTACCATCGATGTGCCGAAATTTTCTTTTTTATTAATTTAGTTTACAAAATTGGGGTACTCATTACATTCGATGGCGCATTAAACTCGCGTAAATACGGTATTTGTTATTTTGGGTAGCCATAAACACTGTAGCAGTTTTTAACTATTTGAATTGCGCTATCAGTAAACTTTGTACCGCAAGAAGTTAACTTCCGAGGTTCTGGATGTGACAATGTCGGTGCCTTTGTAAGTCTCGGGATCCTGTATTACATTCCGAAGTTCATATTTTATTAAAATATCATTAAAGGGGTGTAATTTTTCTCTGTTCTTTTGACATGTGTCCGCTCAGTTTCCAAAGATTACGCATTTTATGTAGATTTCTGTGAACTATCAATGAAATATTGTTGGTACTTTCTGCCGATATTTTATATTTAACTATCGTAGTAACCCGGCGATGCCCAAGTATTTATTTATAGCTGTGTGTGCAAGTCCGTACCACACGGCATCTGGTCTTCTGCTTAACGCTTATGACGCCATATCTCTTTAACTATGTGTCATACAATGATATAATTTTGTAGATACATTCAGCGTCATATGTGGATACTGAATGCAAAATGCGTCACGAATGTGTTGCTACTACTGGACTTAGTACCAACGAAGTAATAATGCACGATGCGACACTTTTTCACACATCTCACTACTGATGACGTGATACCCCCTGAAATATGTGTCGTACAGTTATATACCACTATTGGTACATTCAGCGGTGTATGTAGATAATGTCTGCGAAATTTATTGCGAATACAGTTAGTAGCAAAGAAATAATAAATTTACACAGTTAGTAGCAAAGAAATAATAAATTTACATGTCATACATGATGTAGCAGTTTTTCACGCATTTCGTTTTTTATGACGTCATAACTCATGAATTGTGTGTCTTAAAACGACATAATTTTGCAGTTACATTCAGTGGTATATGTGCATACTGTTCTGCGAACTGTGTCACTAATACAGTTAGTGCTACATTCAGTGCACGAACAGTGGAAAAGTAGTAAGTGATAAACGTCTTCCCTTTCATCAAATGCAGGGGTTGGCGAGAAAATTTTTTGTAGAGGTTTGAAATTATGTGTAACGTTTGTTGTAAGTCACTAAATACTTTCATTGTCAAATAATGGATGAATAAAGTCCGGGAATTCAAGCGTTGCGGGCAACACGGCTTTCTCAGCCCCACTCTTTTGATAGGTGATTCTTAGCCCTTCCCACATACACACACACACACACACACACACACATATATATATATATATATATATATATATATATATATATATATATATATATATATTCTGTATTCATCCATTATTTGACAATGTGTGTGTGTGTGTATGTGTGTGTGTGTGGATTGTGTTCAAAGTCGACTCGAGTGGATATGGATTTAGGTCGCAACGAATGGAGGTAAATTATTTCTTATTTTAAAGCGCTGCTCACGGTGTCACAGTCTTAGATACTTTTATTATCACAATATTGTTACTTAGTCATGTATTATTGACACTATGACACTGTTTCCTCTCAGTTACGGCAACATATTTCCATGATAAAGCCAGAGATTGCAGCTTTATTTTCATGCAACATTAATTTATGGGAGAGATTTGGAATAACTGTAATAACTATTTACTTTCTTTTCAGCCGGACCTGCAGTGTCATACGCCAGAATATGATATTTTATAATTAATGATTTCAAACAAGCTGCAGATAGTTTAATTAGTAGTGCTTCTTCCTTACTACAATCTTGGTTCTGCTGCTGCGCCATTTTCAAGTAAACTTTTAGATGTTCCAGTTGGTCTATTCACTTACGTTTGTAAAAGTTATACATAAAGTACAATTTAGATATACAATCACCTCTAGGTGGAGTTGAAGCCCAATTGCATCAGTGAGTAAACTGTCGGCTGTCGTTTTGTTGCTGGACTGTTATAAGCCACGAAATTTCTGTATATGTAAATTTTTTATTCGTGAAAAGCTTTTCACTGCTGAATTCTCACTGATGCTTTATGTTTAATTTTAATATAAATGAAACACAACTAACATCAGTGACGAGCAACGATCACACTGTAAACACTAAGCATCAACGAAAATAAACTTTCACTCTGTCTGTTAAAAAAATTTCAAGGGAAAAAATTGTATACAAATAGAAATGACGTGTCTTACAACAGTCTAGCAACGAGTAGACAGTTTACTCACTGATGCAATGTGGACGTCTATTCCAACTAGATGGAAGTATGCACGGAAACTGACCTTTGTGCGAATGTTTATAAACGTTAGTAGACTCTCTAACTGTTAACATCAACAAGTTTGCTGAAGAATGGCGGCACAGGCGAAACAAGCTTGTAGCAAGATGAAAGCACTACTAATTAGCCTATCTGCAGATTGTCTGGATTGATTTAGAATAAAACTATTTACTCATTGTTTGCTACAATATTAAAAATAATCATTGCTAATAATAACTATGTGTTTGATGGGTAACTATTTACATACTATCCTAAACACAATCACGCTCGATGAAGTATGCTAACCTGAACAGCAATGTAATGGAAGCCGTACTATAGACATCTCGAAAGAGGCTATCAAGTTATGAACTTGTTTACTTTCTGACCAAGACTTTTAAATTGAATTTTACGAAGTTGGAAGCGATTCCGAATCCCAACCTCGCGAACAACGCAGGGCTTTTCCTTAGAAAAATGCTTTTGCGGAGTTTTATGAGTTGATGGCTTGTTTCTGGTGTCACATGGCGTTACCTTGTGCAAAGCGTTTACTTTTAATTTATGGAATGCCTGAAAATTTTTTGGATGAGAACAGAGGAACTCGTGTACGTTGATTACTTAAGACGTATCAAAGGAAGCAGATTCTGTAACCAGTGGAAATCTTAACTTATTTTTTAAAATTCTTGGTGAAACTAAAAAAAAGTATTACTAACAGCTCTCTGGATAAAATGACAGCTAAACACTTCGACTGAGGTTTTGTACTTTTTGCTTTCAAAAAGAGAATAAACTACACTTCATAAAGTACAATTGTATAATGATATTAGACGTATGGAAGTTCATAAGTTAATTGTAAGTTAACTTTAGGTTCATTTACATTCAGACCGACCGACTGGTCGACCATAAGTCGAATGTGACACTGTAACAACACATCAGTGAAAGTAATAGAATGTGTGCTATGCGCGTAAATTTGAAAATGAGCTACGAGTTACATAACAAAAATAAATAGACTCAATTATTAACTAAACGTAAATGTACACATTATAAAACATAATAGCGAAACAAATTGTTATTTTGCGCTGGGTAGCTATAGCGTTCAAAATGAAAAGGGCGAAACGTTCTATTTGTGAACATGTAAACTTACTACGCCGACTGGAGGTGAGCGGAAGACAGTAATCTGTCTTGGTATAAGTAAAACTGTATAAAAGCGGCTGGTTGAGTTACTTCTCCAAGTAACGTATCATTATTAACTAGAGACTTCCTTATTTTCACTTATAGGCAGTGTACGTTACTTTCACGATTCATGCTACTTTAAATTGTGATTTTATCTGCTGGATAAACAAGAACTGACAGAAAATGATAATAAAGTTAATAACTCAATTGCGAGTAACATCATGCCATATATACATGAATTCTGAGGAAGGCGTGAGTTTCCTTTAGGGAAATGTAGCCAATCACAACCCAAATGCATTTTAAATAGACTTTAAATAGACTTTAGTGTGTTGGAGCGCAATAGTATGCCCAACACTGCCATAATTACAAATATTCATCTTCATAGCCATTAGTAACGTGGTCAGTCATAAGAAGGAAAAAGGAACTCTGTACAAAAAGGAAGAGGGTCTGAAGTGTTATTATTGTCGTATAAACGGAGTAGCATATTTCAGTGTAGCCGACGAAGTCTGTCTTGTTTTGTGCGCTGTTGTAAACACGTAGTGAACAAATCTCCGTAACTTGTACTTCCTCACGCAACAGACTAAATGATGAGTGGAATATAAACAGCCACTCCTGTCTACGTGAAAATAATAAAATGAAGAGCTGCCCTCTGTTGAAAGTGGCGTTAACGATACCCCTCTACAGCATTACACTGGCATCAACTCTTACTGAAAGAGTGTAGTGCATAAAGCATGCATTGTATGCACTCTAATGACAATGTCCAGACTGCGGGAAACTGTCGCGATGCGAATGGATTAATTATCTTGGAGGAGCTGCAAATGGACCACCGACTATGCCGACGACAGCGATAGCACGACAACAGTTTACATGGGAACGTCGAGATTAAATTGATCAACGGTCACGGTTTACCTATACTTTATGTCTGCTGTCGAAAACTATGTGGGCTAATAGGATGAAATCCCATTGCATACCATGGACGAGAAATCGAAGACACACACAACAACTTACGATCCTGGAAACTGTACGTCAGGTTTTGAATTGAGTGACCAAATTTAAGTTGCAGAGATCTTGCAGTGCTTTATTGACAAGGTCCTAATAGGATATCTTAGGACTGGTCATTGAGGTATCTGTGGCGTATCTGTACTATGTGCAACGGTGCACGCGCGGTCATCGTAATAGTACCAAACTATATTAACGCGGTGTTTCAGCAGCATATATTAGGGTCAGTTTTACATATACTCTAATAGACAAGAAATTACAGGTTGCCCGAAACCTCGTTACTGAGCTTGGAACATTATACAGTATCTAGTATCCTTATTTGTATCTGCAGTTACACAGCCAACGTTCAACTACAGTTAAATGAAGTACTAACCTGTTACGAAATGGCCTGTATCACTATTTCGCAGTTTACACTGATACGACAGTGTAGTATTAATTTCATATGAGAATGTAGAAAGACAGTAAGAAACTACAGTTTGAGTCACAAAAATCTGGATATGGAGGAAATGTTCCGTCAGTAAGGTTACTCCCAGTTGGCCAAGACAAAATTCAGCACAAATAGGAGTGTTCTTGTAATGTAATATATCACGCAGGGACATTGCTACCCAATGGATACATATGTCAATCTGTGAACTATGTACTGACTCGTTCCACTACCAAGTAGCTTTGACTGTGATTGTCCTACGGAAACTGATAAATAAATAAATAAGTTAAAGGATATACCAGAAAGATTCACCCAATTTCACTAAATTATAACCTTTTTTCTTACTGCCTTTCTGTTTTGTGACTGTGCAGCCTATCGTAATTGATACATACTACAAACAGCTGGCAGTTTTAATAAAACAGTTGGGTACACACAACGCTTATCGAAGTACAAAATTGGAATTTAACTCGGATAGAATAAAATGAATTTTATTTCCAACTACTAACACCTGTACAAATACATTAAACTCCAGTTAATCTTCTGTCGTATTGGGTAATTGGGGTTTGTCCTCCAGACAATACGATTATGCTTTCGGCTTTTCTGTATTGGAAAGTTCGCCCTCACATATGGTCTCGTGTTGCCGGACTTCTCTGCCTCTTGTCCCTCCTTCCCACATCCCCTTTTGTGACGCTGCTGTATGTTTTATATCAGTGGTTCCCAGTTTTGGGGTAGTCACTCTCTGACGGGTAAAATATAATTTTCCGAGGATTAGAAGCAAAATACCTGCAATGTTTTACTGTCACAGAACTAAATTACTTTTAAAAGATTTTAGTAAGAGTCTAATACTGATTACTTAAGTTGCCAATAAATTGGGCTATGTGAGATGAAGATGTTCATACATTCATTTCGTAACCTGTAACCTCCACCTCATTGGTCACACGTCAGTACTAGTGTTGGAGAAAAACTAAAAAAATGCTATCATTAAAGTGTGACACAGTATGGTGTAAATTACCGTTTTTAAAATGGAAGTATGAAGATCTTTTGCCTGACACACACCAACTACTCACTACACTCATACTTTTGACTTCGTATCATGCACCTATAACAGCAAATTTGAGAACTATATATTACATACGCCTAAGTACGTTATGAGAAGCCCTTCTCCGAATTGTAGGTAGTCCCACAATGGGACAAAAATTACTTCATCATTCACTTCGCAACAGACAATCAAACCAAGAGTGGCAGACAGAACATTAACTATGTAGTGATTACTAAATTGCTGTTGGGCCTACACATTATTATTATTGATACAAGGGGAGAGACACAAAACATTGCTAGCCTGAAGGCTTCCAATTTCTGAGAATCAAGTGGCTTACAAGCAGTAGGAGCACACATTTGTATTAAGTTTGTTTTAAATGGGGGCTCAGAGTGCAGGTGAAGCAAGTGCGGCTAAGAACTGGAGTGGTGGCGAGGAATTATGTTCTGCAGCAAGTGCCAATCGTCAAATTACAGACAGCTTTCTTTTCCGTGAAGAAGCTGTAAGTAGTACTCGTGATACACTACGAATTGCTCCATCATTCTGCAAGAAAAACACTGTTTAGAAGTAAACAGTACCAATTGTCGCAATGACTCATTAGTTCGCACTGTAATGAAACATCTAAAACTTAGATATCATTTACGTTTTGTCGCTTTGAAAATAAGAGTTCAAAGGAAACTCATTTTTATTCTGAAGTTTAGTTAGGTCTGATGTTGAGGGTGGTGGTCGGAGGAGTGTGTGTGCTAGGTAATATCTGATTGCACACAGAGAGGTTCGAATCATTGTTCAACATAAATGAAGATAAAAGCTTGGGGTGAATTTTTACTTCCGTGTACTAACTAAATGGTTGCTTTTACCTCGTTAGTTCATTACTCAGACTGCATTGAGTCAAGATGTTTTGCGATCTCCGTTTGAAAGGGATTACATCTGTACGACGTGATGTCCTTCGGCAGTATGGTACTGCACCTCCTGCAGCTCAAAGTATTCAACGAGGGCAGCAGCAGTTTCAAGTCGCTGGTTGGATCTAATCTACGATATTTTGGTGCAGGCCTGTGAAAGATTCCACGTGATTTCTCTTCCAACAACTTTGTGTAAAGTGCGACGTCGCGTAACGAGAGCACTGACTTCTGTAACTGCCGGCCGGTGTGGCCGTGCGGTTAAAGGCGCTTCAGTGTGGAACCGCGTGACCGCTACGGTCGCAGGTTCGAATCCTGCCTCGGGCATGGATGTGTGTGATGTCCTTAGGTTAGTTAGGTTTAATTAGTTCTACGCTCTAGGCGACTGATGACCTCAGCAGTTGAGTCGCATAGTGCTCAGAGCTATTTGAACCATTTTTGAACTTCTGTAACTTCAATTGTGCTCTACGATGTGTGGAATGAGTATGAATGTTTGTCGTGGGTCAGGTGGAAGTCACAGCATATTAGTGAAAGGTAAACGGAAATTCTGTTCTTAAACACATTTGGAGATAAGTATTAAAAACATCCCAGGATTGTATGTGTATCATTGTCCAAAATAGGCCCTTCTAAACCCGGATGTCCATTTGAAGATAAATTAAAATTCACCCAAAGTATCTGATTTCATTCATGTGAAGATTTAGTTTAAAGAATTTGGAGGAATTTTTCTAAAAGCTCCCTATACTGTGGAAATAACGTAACGAATAGTACAGAAGTACTTCAACGAACAAAAAAGACAACGGGCTGCATGCGATAGAGTCCCTGAATAATACCTGTAACAAAGAGGAGGCAGAATTCGAACCACTGTAGTGTACAAATGACACTTATAGAAATCTGCAATGAACTTGCAGCTAACACTCTAATCCCCAATGTTCGTTGCACTTGCATGTGACTGCAAAATATGTTGCCGCAAAGGACAATGAAATGCCAACTTGGAGCAATCCCCTTAAGACAGCGGAGAGGTTGAAGCACGGCCTAGCGCTGCCGCCGACAGCGCTCGGAGCGTAGGATTCACGACCGGGGAGGACGTGCCCGCCGACGTGTGTGACGTAGGCACATCTCTCGGGAGAGCTCCCTCCGCTTTATGTGTCGCCAGCAGAAAGGCGCCCGCAAGCCTCCTTCCGCAATAAGAGAGAGAGAGACAGGAAGAGAGAGAGAGAGAGAGAGAGAGTGAGGCAAGGGGTGGCGCCGGGACGGAAAGACAGACAGAGGCGCTCTGGCTATTGTTGTGGGCGAGTATTGTGCCGCAGCTCTAATTAAGTCCCGGGCCGTAAGTCTGACCTCTAGTCGAGCCCACCCACCGCCGCACACCTCGCCTAGAAGGGAAAGGTACACTGCAGTCCACTCTCGCAAATCGCAACGCAGGCAGTGAGATCCACAGCCCCATTTCCTGGTGTGCGAGTCTAAGCTAACTGCGAGGCGTGGGATGGCGACTAACTGCTCTTGCACCTTACGGGCCGTGGCCCTCTTTGATTTTCTTAGTAATTGAAGGATTTGGTGGTCAGTTGCCCAGATATCTTTTCGTATAGCAATAAGACGCAACTGTAGTGAAAACTCGAAAAAAATCGCCTTCGAAGTTTAGAAGATTCTTGAATGCTGTTACGAATAAAAATTCTTTTGGCCTGTTGACATACTCGCCAGTAGACGAATGCAGAGCGTAATACATTCACATTGTAAATACAGAGGTACATATTGATGTACTCGTGTTAATGTATGTATTTACGAATGTTCCACATCTCCTCCTAAACCACTGTAGTAATTTTCACCAAACGTGGTACACTTATCACTTACTGTCTCGAAATGATTGCTATTGGGGTTAGAACCACGTACGTATCAGAGGGTTGGGGGTTAAAAAGCAGTGTACCCCACAAAGTAAATATCCATACTTTAGTCACCCAGCATACGAGAATGGGAGCACTTTTGCAATGAACTATACGCATAATTTCAAGTCTTTATGAAATTTTTCTCGCTGACGACCCCCGCAAAACTATTAAAAGAAAAAAAAAATTGTCTCTGTTTGTGTAGTAAAACTGCCGCATGAACAATGAATTCTTGATGTATTGCTTCTTCATTACTTAATGTATCAGCGATACGTTTTGTGGACAGTATTCACGTACACCATTCAATGTACCACATAAATTATGTGGCTGTACGACATATAGTTCAGGAGATATGACGACACAAATAGTGAGCTGCGTGAAAAACTTCTGCATCATGCAAGCAGTTTAAATTTGCTACCTCATGGCCACAAACTCTAATCGCAACACTTTTCGCAGTCAGTATCCACACCAGCCGCTGAATGTACCTACAAAAATATGTCACTGTACGAGTATGATACACAGTTCAGGAGATGTGATGTAAAATACAAAAATTTGTCAAAAACGGCCGCATCATTCATGAAGTTTTAATTTGTTAGTTATTGCTATTAACTCTATTCGCAACACATTTTTTCAGGCAGCAGCCACATGTACCACTGGATGTATCTGTGAAATTGTATCACTGTACTGTGATAAACATTAAGCTGGTTGAAAGTGAAACTGCAGTGCGAAATTCGCTAGAGATGCATGTCAAATATGTGTACAAATTCGTGAGAAATAAGATAAAAATATGTGCGTACAGGAGAAAACCACGGGTGAAAAGCTCATCCTAAACCCCTACAGTAATCTGAACAAAATTTGGCAAATACAATAGTTGCTATCGGAGAAAGAACACCAGCCTCCTATTGGAGTGAAGGGGGCAGCAGGAACTGGGCAGAGAGGGGGTGAAGGAGGAGATTGATGAAATAAATACATACCTGACAATCATAAAAGCTAGTTCGAATTTCGCTGGAATGAAATTATTTTTACTTTTACTTAAATTCCATATTATTTAGGTGTTACTAAACAAATATTGAAAACAAATCATTAATAAATAGAACGTCTTTTCCTTTTTTAATTAGTATTTGCAAACCATTTAAATATATTATTATTAAATAAATTAAAATATAGCTCAGAAAATGAAAAGCCACGTGGAGTGGTCGCGTGGTTTGAGGCGCCATGTCACGGATTGGGCGGCCCCTCCCGGCAGAGGTTCCAGTCCTCCCTCGGGCATGAGTGTGTGTGTTGTTCTTAGCATAAGTCAGTTTAAGTTAGTTTAAATACTGTTTAAGTCTATGGACCGATTGCCTCAGCAGTGTGTTCCCTTAGGAATACACACATCTGAACATTTTTGAAAAGCATCAGATGAAAAATAAATAATTTTTTAGTTATTGAAATGTAGTATCGATCGAGTGTGATTGTTATTCTTGACTGCTATGTATGTTTCGTTTTTCAAAAATTTGCACCTTAAAGTGTCTGCGCCACGCCTCTCATCAGAATGTGTCATACACACACAACAAATGAGAAGTAAAATGCAGACGTAACACCCTTAAAAACTGGATACGCTGTATCTTGTCAGTTCATCTGTACTCTTGCAGCATGACTAATGCTGCTTAGTCAGACAGCCTAACTTAAACAACGATCTGTGGCCCTTAGGTGGCGTTAAATGCTATTGAATCTGTCAAGTAAAATTCAAATTAACATCTACAAATTAAGCGTGCAGTCGTTTGAAAAAATAATGAACTGGTACTGCCATGCTGAAATTCAAAGTAACTTGTACAATTTGAACACATGGTCGTTTCATAAGAAATAGCTGACACTCATTTCATAAAAAACAATCTATAAAAATAAAATCGACAATTACGTTTTTAAAAATAATTTTTCTTATGGCTTTAAAATTATATAAGGCCGACCTTAATGTAGAAGTATTACCCTCCTTTCCTTTGCGACTGGTGAGGACATAAAACATAATGACTTTAATTTTAAAATATTTAATGAAATCGCTCTATGTTCAATTTATAGACGTTACTTTGGGTTCAATGGGGCAATTCCACTTCACTATTTTATAATATTTTTGGAATGATAGTATGCTCAGTTTGTAGATGTTAACTTCAATTTCAGCGTAACAAGTCCAATACATTTAACGCCATCTAATGGCCGCAGATTTTTTTTAAAGTTATGCTCCCTCTGTAAACAGCATTAGTCGTTGCACAAATGTAGAAGTAAACTAACGAGACACAGTGTATTGAGTTTTTAAATGTGGTAGCGATATGTCTTTCTGTGGTATAAATATTACTTCTCATTTTTCCTGTTTATCTGACACTTTGTGATGACGGCTGTGGCAGAAATGGTTAACTTTAAGGTGTACAGTTTAAAAAAATAAAATATAAATATCGATCGAAACAGAGAATTATTTTGCCTAGTGGTGATGATTGTGTACTCGTTCAGTAGTTGCATGTTTTACAGACGTATGGATATAAATTTCTCATGGCTCTGTCAAATTTTAATTCACTTCCGGACGGCAAATAATTAGGAGCAAAAAAATATGATTCAGTATTACTTAACAATCATGTCTGCGTGGC
Organism: Schistocerca nitens; assembly: GCF_023898315.1. Classification (NCBI taxonomy): domain Eukaryota; kingdom Metazoa; phylum Arthropoda; class Insecta; order Orthoptera; family Acrididae; genus Schistocerca; species Schistocerca nitens. The sequence goes on from NC_064618.1 coordinate 589,234,968, forward strand.
AAAGCGCTTGAGACTGTCAGAAACGGAAGCAAAATCGAAGCTGAAAAGCAGATACTATAAACAGGGTTCGCTTCAACATTTGTTTTAGCACGTGATCATACACGTTTTCCTAGCCATACATGGCAGTGCAATGTCACGCCCTTTTCTTCAGCATTTGATACAATGCGAGGACTTGATACTGCTATAACGCTACTGCTACAGATATGTGTGCTGACCCAATGCGTTTGTTTATGATTTGAATGTCAGATTCATCGATCCCTAAAAAGCAATTACCAGTAAATTGGGTGCACTGTGTATGTTCATTATATTTCCAGGGAACATCTGCCAGCTTCCGCAATCAAAGGTCAAGCAACGGGCATTCATATTGCAGTGCGTTATCTTCTCGAAAAGTCGTCAAATATGAGGGACAATGGATGAGTGAAAGCTTCATTATGGATATTTTGTCGACATATAGAAAATTACCTGTACAATCAATGCTCCATTTTCTTTCTCATGGCTCATGTTTCACACTCACAGCTGACGATGTGTTTCGATCATTTTCACTTTCAAAAACAGATCTACATTATTTTCTTAACAAGAAGTCGGAACCGCGATTTTCAGCGAGTACAAAACACATATAGCACGGAAGGAAAATAGCAAAAACTACATTAGACAGTTCTGGCTAGTAGGGAATATAAAGCTGTAGAACAGGTATGACTATATGTGGCAGCAGTAGGATTCCAATCTCTGTTCGGCCTTCAAGATTTAGGTTTTCCGTGATTTTCCTAAAACATTTAAAAGTATCGGGTTGATTCCTTTGAAACGGGCAGGTCTGAGTTCTTTCCCCATTCGTCCCCGATCCGAGCTGATGCTCTGTTTCTAATGATCTTCTTGTCGACGGGACATTAATGTGCTTTCTTTATGTATGACTATGGCTTAGACAGAGCCACCAACAGAAAACTTAAAGAAACGTTTGAAGAGAATCTTCAGCACCAACATCAAGAGCTAAGACGGCGAGCAATCTAGAGAAGTCATCTAGGGTATTAACAACCGCTTCAGCTGTATTTAGTCCTTTATTACAAGATCACTACCGGTTTCGTGGCACTAAAATCCCACATCTTCATGTGAACATCTGTATAACAATAAATCCAGAAGTAATAAGAGCCCTGAGATGTTCACTGGCATGGTAAATTATTTTAAGATTTTAAAATTAAAAAAAACTACGAGGGCAGTTCAATAAGTAATGCAACACATTTTTTTCTGAAACAGGGGTTGTTTTATTCAGCATTGAAATACACCAGGTTATTCCCCAATCTTTTAGCTATACAACACTATTTTTCAACGTAATCTCCATCCAATGCTACGGCCTTACGCCACCTTGAAATGAGGGCCTGTATGCCTGCACGGTACCATTCCACTGGTCGATGTCTGAGCCAACGTCGTACTGCATCAATAACTTCTTCATCATCGGCATAGTGCCTCCCACGGATTGCGTCCTTCATTGGGCCAAACATACGGAAATCCGACGGTGCGAGATCGGGGCTGTAGGGTGCATGAGGAAGAACAGTCCACTGAAGTTTTGTGAGCTCCTCTTGGGTGCGAAGACTTGTGTGAGGTCTTGCGTTGTCATGAAGAAGGAGAAGTTCGTTCAGATTTTTGTGCCTACGAACACGCTGAAGTCGTTTCTTCAATTTCTGAAGAGTAGCACAATACACTTCAGAGTTGATCGTTTGACCATGGGGAAGGATATCGAACAGAATAACCCCTTCAGCGTCCCAGAAGACTGTAACCATGACTTTACCGGCTGAGGGTATGGCTTTAAACTTTATCTTGGTAGGGCAGTGGGTGTGGCGCCACTCCATTGATTGCCGTTTTGTTTCAGGTTCGAAGTGATGAACCCATGTTTCATCGCCTGTAACAATCTTTGACAAGAAATTGTCACCCTGAGCCACATAACGAGCAAGCAATTCCGCACAGATGGTTCTCCTTTGCTCTTTATGGTGTTCGGTTAGACAACGAGGTACCCAGTGGGAACAAACCTTTGAATATCCCAACTGGTGAACAATTGTGACAGCACTACCAACAGAGATGTCATGTTGAGCACTGAGTTGTTTGATGGTGATCCGTCAATCATCTCGACCGAGTGTGTTCGCACGCTCCGCCATTGCAGGAGTCACAGCTGTGCACGGCCGGCCCGCACGCGGGAGATCAGACAGTCTTGCTTGACCTTGCGGCGATGATGACACACGCTTTGCCCAACGACTCACCGTGCTTTTGTCCACTGCCAGATCACCGTAGACATTCTGCAAGCGCCTATGAATATCTGAGATGCCCTGGTTTTCCGCCAAAAGAAACTCGATCACTGCCCGTTGTTTGCAACGCACATCCGTTACAGCCGCCATTTTAACAGCTCCGTACAGCGCTGCCACCTGTCGGAAGTCAATGAAACTATACGAGACGAAGCGGGAATGTTTGAAAATATTCCACAAGAAATTTCCGGTTTTTTCAACCAAAATTGGCCGAGAAAAAAAATGTGTTGCATTACTTATTAAACTGCCCTCGTATTAAAAACTTTTACATCAGAATATCAAAATGTTAGTACTCACATAGCTAAGAAATTAGAGCGGAAAAGCTCGCAATCTTTTTACCCAACATTCGTTGTCCGTCAGAACAAAACACCGCTAAAAGGCGTTATATCACAGACTAAGACAGTCGGATTCGAGTACAATGAACGAGTTCCAATTTACCCTGTCCCCGTTGTCCTTCCTTGTCCTTTCCATTTTCTTCCATCCTCACCTCTCCACCTCCAATGCACCCATGTCGTTATCTTAGGTTTACCACGTCATCCTTTCAAGTACTTTTGAAAATTTTCTTTAGTTTTGTACTCTTAACGAGTACCAAAATTCAAAAAACTCTTGGATTCTTTTAACTGTCAAAGTGAAGAATTTCTTAAAACATTTGTACGAAAGAATAATTTTTTTAATCTTAACATACTTACGGTTTTTTAAAGTTATAAGATCTAATCTGTGGATCTGTTTCGTTGCCGTAATACACTTGTCTCCAAAATTAAAGCAACAAACCTATATTTTCACGTCCTGTCTCTAATTCACGATATGATCATACAAACTGTCAACACATGTCCATACGTTCGTGTTCTGCACTGAAGATGGCATTGCGGTCAGCGGACAACCACGTCGACGATGATGACAGCGCACCTAACAAACGGGGTGGTATTGGCGGGGTAGCCCCACATTCACAATCGCTGTATACACAGTTACACACAGTGCAGAATGGCACAAAGAAGACGCATACCAGACTGTCTGCAACGCAGGGCCCTAGGAGGAATGGAGGCAGGACAGTCGCTAAGTGATGTGACCCGATGGGTTAATGTGAATAGTTCTGTTATGTCTCAGACGTCGTAACAGTTTATAGAGATCGAGACTGTATCCCGAGGACAAGGACAGGGCCGACCACGTTTGAAATCACAAAGAGAAGACCGTAAGGTTGTAAGCGCACTACAGTATCGGCTTGTTACTGCACGACAGCTGGCACACAACCTTGTAGCATCCGCTGAACGTGTTGCACAGGAACAAACTGTGTACAGAAGGCTTCGACAGAGTGGTCATTATTGTAGGAGACTTGCTGTATCTGTATTTCTTTCGCGCCTTCACAGAAGAGGGCGTCTAGAGTAGAGTCGTCAACATGCCACTCGGAAGGTCGAACACTGAGCCAATGTTCTTTCACAGGTGAGTCCTGATTTCGTAAGGAGGGCAATTCTTGAGAGATCCACATGTAGAGGGAACGTGGAACACTGTTTTTGGACCCTGATGATGTGGGAAGAGACCAATATCGAGCAGGATCCCTAATGGTGTGGGCAGGGCTTTTGTTGACGACACAAACAGCTCTTCATTAAACTGTTCGAGTGAATCGGCAAGGTTTAACTGCTATCAAGTATTGAGAGGGGATCTTGGGATCTCATGTACCTTTCTTGTAAGGTGCTATGGGCGCAGATCTCGTATCGATGGACGATAATGCTCGACGTCATATGGTTCAAATGGCTCTGAGCACTATGGGACTCACCGGCTTAGGTCATTAGTCCCCTAGAACTTAGAACTAGTTAAACCTAACTAACCTAAGGACATCACAAACATCCATGCCCGAGGCAGGATTCGAACCTGCGACCGTAGCGGTCTTGCGGTTCCAGACTGCAGCTCCTGTAACCGCACGGCCACTTCGGCCGGCTTGACGTCATAGAGCACAGATGGTTGATGTTGTCTAGGGGCTCGAAGACATTGCATGCATGGCGCGGCCTTTCCGCTCTAGCGATTTTAATCCCATCGATCATGTCTAGGGAGATGGGTTACTTTAGTCAGCATCCACCAACCACTCTCCAAGACTTGTGCGCAGCTTTTGCCCCAACACGATATTGATGACATCATTCACAGCATGCCCTGCCGCTATCAGCCTTTTCGGTTGCCAGAGGTGGTCACAACACCCTGAGCACATTTACCAGTTGTCGGAATGTGTGTGCAAATCGGTTAAGTTGAGAGAAATCGAAGAACATTTTTGTCTATCGTTATGTATTGAAAGGTGGTTACACTGAGCCACAGCGCCAGAGATCGCTAGAGAGCATTGTTCCGCCGCCTCCACTGGCAGTGATTATTGAGAACTCGTAGTGGGCAGTGCTTGTCGAGGACTCGTAGTAGTCAGTTCGTGTTCAGATGTGCTAGTAGGGAGTGCTTGCTGAGATGTGATACTGAAAAGTTCTTGTTGAGATGTGGTAATAGCGAGTCGGTGTGGAGATATATTGTAATGATTAGAGTGATTTTGGTCAATATATGAAGGTAACGAAACTTGATTTATTTTTCATTATTTCCATGTCGTAAGTAATGCTTCATTACAGGTTCAGTCAACAAAGCATCTGGCTTGTGTTCTTGTATTAGAGTGTAATTCTGGTTTTCTTGAGTAATTATGGTATTTCTATTTTCTTTAATTAATTCAGTATAAATGATATTTAAAATTTCTTGTGTTGTTGAAGAAGAACCGTGCCAGATGCGTACGTTGAGTCATACTTCCACACACAGAACAGATACACTTGTGCTTTGGTTTCGTAGGTTTTTATTGTTGCTGGGGACTTAATTAATTAATTGTGTTAATGAAAATTTCCATTTCATTCTTTGTTATTGTTCTAAGCAGTCATATTGCGTAATAATACTAGTCAGGGCCAACCGTTACGAGACTTCGTAACCGAACAGACAGCTACTGAATCAAAAAATTAAAATTATTTGCATTCTATTTTAATTAAGCCCCCATGCAGTATGTTGCACTCATTTACATTCTGTATTCTTCACAGTATTTCTGCTCTACTGTCATATGTTTATACTGTATTTTGGACACCAGTGTATATGCATATGATATTCCTCTTTTATGATTTAGCATAATTTACGGGCGTTATTAACGAAAAAATGTCAGCTGTCATATTGTTATTCTACAGATTCTTAAAGAAATTTCTTTTTTATCCCAATATTCCTTGTTCTGATTCATCTTTAGTGTATCCCACAAAAAACCAACAATCATTCTGTCGAGCCAGCGCATCATCAGCGCATGCGCGAGCCGTCCACAGGCAAGTTGGTAACTGTCTTGCGCGTCCCCTGTTCGCAGTTCCGTACACATCGGAGAAGCGGTTAAGTGCGATTTTCAGGTTCCACTTTACCGCCAAAACCTATTTACTTGACGATATTGTCCAGCTACTACACCCCTCGAATTTGTGTCAACCATTTCCTGATTTTTCGATCTGGCACAAAATTAGGTCTCATCGTTCCCATTTATTTTCTACTTACCAACTGATCACTATGCTACGATTTGTTTACATGCTACGATTTGTTTACAATCCATCCATTATACTGGAATCCGACTGTTTTATTGCAAGACATACCGCCTTTTAGCGGTGTTTTGTTCTGACAGACATTGAATGCTGGGTAAAAAGGTTCCGACCTTTTCTGCTCTAATGTTTTAGTCATGGGAGTACTAACACTTAAATATTCTCATTTATAGGTTTTTAATATTCTTCAAAAATTCTAATAACTTAAAATAATTTACCATACCAGTGTATATCTCGGCGTTTTTATTCCTTTTGGATTTATTATTATTCAAATGTTCACCTGAAGATAAGGCATTTAGTGCCACGAAACCGACAGTGATCCAATAATAAAGGACTACATACAGCTGAAGCGTTTATTAATACCAAAGATGACTATTAATAGCCGTGGTTGCCCTACCTAAAAGGTTGTCTGCAATCAAGAGAAGAACTAAAAGTGGACGGCTATGCAAATTTTAAGAGATTAGTCACGAAGAATCAATACGCAAAGAAGTGGGATACGGAAATACTAAGGAATGACAAGATACACTAGTAGTTCTCCAAGGCTATAGATACAGCAAGGAGGAATAGTCCAGTAGGTGGTACAGTTGAAGAGGAATGGGTATCTCTAAAAAGGGCCATTACAGGAGCTGGAAAGAGAAACATAGGTACAAAGAAGGTAACTCCAAAGAAACCATAGGTAACAGAAGAAGAAATATTTCATCTAATCGATGAAAGAAGGAAGTACAAAAATGTTGAGGAAAATACAGGAATACAGAAGTGCAAGTCGTTGAGGAATAAAATAAATAGGAAGTGCAGGGAAGCTAAGACGAAATGGCTGCATGAAAACTGTGAAGAAGTGAAAAAGGACTGATTGTTGGGTGGACTGACTGAGCATATAGGAAGTCAAAAGAACCATCGGTGCAATTAAAAGCAAGGGTGGTAACATTGAGAGTGCAACGTGAGTTCCACTGTCAAATTCAGAGGAGAGAGCGGATAGGTGGAAAGAATACATTGAAAGCCTCTATGAAGGCGAAGATTTGTCTGGTGTGATGGAAGAAGAAATCGGAGACAATTTAGGAAAGGTAGGGTATCGAGTATTAAAATTAAAATTAAAAAGAGTTTTGGAGGGCTTTAGATGAAATAATTCAGAAGGGATAGATAACATTCCAGCAGTATTTCTAATATGATTGGGGGAAGAGTCAACAAACCGACTTTCAGGTTGGTGTGTAGAATGTTTGACCCTGTCGACATACCATCGGACTTTCGGAAAAATATCATCCATACAGTTCCCAAGACCGCAAGAGATGAAAAGTGCGAGAACTACCGCACAATCAGCTTAACAGCTCAGGAATCCAAGCTTCTGACAAGAATAATTAAGAGAGGAATGGAAAAGAATATTGAGGACGTTTTAGACGTCGATCAGTTTGGCTTTAGGAAAGGTAAAGGCATCAGAGAGGCAATTCTGACGTTGAGATTGATAATGGAAGCAAGACTAAAGAAAAATGAAGACATGTTCGACAATGTAAAATGGTAAAAGATTTTTGAAATTCTGAGAAAAATAGGGATTATGTATAGGGAGCAAGAGGGAATAATAACAGTGGATGGCAAAGAACGAAATGCTCGGATTAGAAAGGGTGAAAGACAGGGATGTACTATTCAATCCATATATCGAAGAAGCAATTATGGAAATAAAAGAAAAGTCCAGGAGTGGAATTATTACGATTCGCTGATGACATTGCTATCCTGAGTGAAAGTGAAGAAGAATTACATGATCTTCTGAATGTAACGGATGGTCTAATGAGTAATGAATATGGATTGAGAGTAAATAGAGGAAAGTAATGAACAGTAGCAGAAATGAAAACAGCGAGAAACCTAACATCATGATTGATGATCACGAAGGAGATAAAGTTAAGATATTCTGCTACCTAAGCTGTAAAATAACCAATGACAGACTAATCAAGGAGGACAACGAAAGCAGATTAGCATGGCAAAAAGTGGCTGGCCAAGACAAGTGAAGTAGTATCTAACATAGACGTTAATTTGAGGAAGGAATTTCTGAGAATATCAGGGACTGACTTCCATGGTACTAGGGGGAGCTGTAGAGGACAAAAACTGAGGAGGGAGACAGAGATTGTTATACATCCAGTAGATAGTTGGGGATGTAGGTTGCAAATGCTACTATGAGATGAAGAGGTTGGCACAGGAGAGAAATTTGTGGCGGGACACATCGAACTGGCCAGAAGCCTAATGACTCAAAAGAAGAATACAAAGGAAACGAACTTGAAACCAATGTAATATTAGTGTTGCCAACAGTTAAAGTGAGATCCCCACCAGTTTCTTGGCCGGCCGGTGTGGCCGAGCGGTTCTAGGCGCTTCAGTCCGGGGCCGCTCGACCGCTACGGTCGCAGGTTCGAATCCTGCCTCGAGCATGGATGTGTGTGATGTCCTTACGTTAGTTAGGTGTAAGTAGTTCTAAGTTCTAGGGGACTGATGACCTCAGATGTTAAGTCCCATAGTGCTCAGAGCTATTTGAACCATTTTTGAACCAGTTTCAAGTGCAAAAACCACCAGAAACCCTCTAACAAAAATTTTCCTACTCTCACAATCCTATAATTTCCAATTACAATTTTTCAATTATTATGAAATAAAACAATAAGTATATCAGTAATTAGTTTCTTTTATTATTAAGTACCGTAATAAAATATTCACAATCATTATATAAACATACAATAAATAAATCAGGAAGTCCAGATTAGGAACTTATATTGGAATTTCATATTCGTTGCAGCATTTTCCTACCAACCTCAAACCACAGCGTATTTTTAGTATAGCAGTTAAAAGATTTAACTTCATTCTGTTCCTCTGCTTGCTGTTTATTACATTCATAATGAAAATAGTCTCTCAACATCGGCATTCGAATGAGGCAGTTTTAGGAGGATGATCGCAAAAGTCAGTAAGTCCTCAAATCTGGATTCTCCTTGAGCATCTTTGAACTGCAATACTTCACTATCGTTTCAGTTCAACAAATGAATTTGTCGCCACTGATCAACCACTCTTGCTATAAATTCTACACTTTCATTGAACTGAGCCACTATATCAATTAGATTTTCTTTGTTGTGATTAAGTGCTTTTTCAACATTTATTCCGGAAATTTTTTTTATCAACATAAAATTCTCTGGTAACCTGTTTTTTTATTTCTTCCATCAGGCTTACTATAAGTGTTATGCACCGAACTACGCAACATTTCTTCATTTTCCCACGGTGATCCTTTTTCTCTCATTTCAAGCAACTGCTTTTCAAAGCGGAATCCCAGATAATATCTTAGATCGAAGAAATCACGAATATTTTGAGTAAAAGTGTTAACTTTATTTGCAGGTTACGTAACTTTTCTCACAAGCATATCTATCAGGTTGGTGAACTCAAATAACTTGGTGTGACCTGTATCTTTCGACTCGAACATTTGACTGACTATGTTTATTTCAATTAATATTGGATATAAAAATTAAATAAATGCGTAATTAACCTCGTTCGCATACATAGCGTCCATTAACTCTGCCATGTGACACCTTTCGCGCACTTTAGCTACGGAAAAATGTGTTTTTAGTTCTGACCGTTGCATGAATATTCTTGATATAGCGGATTCTATTGATAACCATCTTTCCTGGCACCCTTGAACTAATTTTAACGGTTACTGTTCGTCGTTGATGGTTTAGTTCAAACGTTCAAATTTGTGTGCATACCTAAGTGACCAAACTGCTGAGTTCATCGGTTCCTAGACTTACACACTACTTAAACTAACTTATGCTAAGAACAACAAACATACCCATGCCTGAGGGAGGACTCAAACCTTCGGCGGGAGGGACCGCGCAATCCATGACACGGCACCTCAAACAGCGTGGGCACGCCTAGCGGCCGATGGTTTTTTATAGCTCCTTATAAAGAGATTGCCTGGAGTGCCTAAACCAATCATATGTCTCTTTAGTTAAAAACTCCAAATTTCTCTGTAAATATTCTTTTGCAGCAGCTGAAGCAGCCAGTTTCAAGGAACGGCACAAGCAACATACTAAAAACAGGTGTTTTATCTCTTCTTGCAATGTCGTAAATACTTCGTTATTAACTCCAACCATGACACAGGCATAATCTGTACCACTGCCCATTAAATTTTCAAGCTACAAATCGAATCATTGAAGTGTATTTTCTATAGCAGAGTCAATAGCTTCAGCATAACACTCCTGCAGTTCAGCAAGATCAAGGTATGTAGATACTGTTTTTTGATGTAATTCACTGTACTAAACTATAATAACCCAAATTATTTATGTACAGCAATATCAGTAGATTCATCAATTAATAAGCCAAATGGTTTATCTTTGCAATCTTGTTTTAGAACGTCAGTGAAATGCGGTGCTAACATGTTCTCATAGCTGAGGTTCACTTAATTCAGTGCAGCTTAACTTTTTCGATACCTTTTTCATGACTGTGAGTAATTACCTATCGCAAACAGTCGACTACATGTATGCTTGTATGCATGGCTGTGAATAATGCAAGTCTTGCTTCTTCCTTTTTTTTTTTTATTCCCAGTGGGCTCTCACTCAAAGGCTGTGTAGTTACAACGAGCAACAATTTACTTAGTCAAAGATGTAAAACCGATCAACGAATGACTAGTCAGTTAAAAAAAGTTGCTTATCTTTTTATTTTCACATCCCATGAGACTTCAAATCTCCACAGTAACTCCTTAAAACTTTACCACAATATTTACACTTCACTACCTGACCCGCAGTACATTTAATAACCTGAACTCAATCTTTTTAAACGTGGCTCTTGAAGCGAAGAATCTCGGATGTTTTGTGTGTATTGTGGTTTCGGCATAGTTATAAACACTGGAGTTTAAAAGGAGACACCTAACATGAAGGAGGGGTCACTACCCGTCAACGTTGCAGAAAAGACGTGAACTCCGGTGACAGAGCGTGTTGTCGCATGACCGTGGCGTGTTGGGTACGCTGGCGACGCGTGCGCGGTCGGATGTGTGGATCCTTGCCATCGGAGGTCGTGTACTGCCTGTTTGAGCATAATTTCAAGTTAGGTTCGTGGAAGATTTAATCATTAAGTAATAATTTTGTGTAACCAGCGTCTCTTCTGCCTTGTGGCCTCCGGCGACCGGGTTTCCTGTCCCTGGCGCCGGTGTAATTGAAGACAGTGATCTTTCCTCCTCCTCTCGTTACTGTCCGATGGGAGGTGTAGTTTTGGCAAATTAATTGTTTCGCTATTCTGTAGTGGGTTATGAGTAAATTCATGCCTCTTGTTGGTTGATCATGTGGTCGCTCATTCAGGACTGTGTGGTGTAATGTTTCCTTGCACGAGGTTAACTCTAATTCTGTCAGCAAGTTAAGCCATCTTATAATAAGTTTTCGCTGGCTAAAAGTCGGTGCAGTGGCCGGCCTGAGAGTGGCAATTGTGTTTACGGGCGTATTTAAATTGGTCAGTATTCTGTCTAGCCTGAGCATCCCTGAGTGGTGATTTGTGGCCGCCTTACACGGGTCCGTCATATCTGTTATGTACTAATGATATTCCAGGACACTTTTGTTTAAATTTTTTTTAAATTCCTCCAAGTTTGTAAATTCCTTTTATTGCCATTAATCGTGTGTTTGCTGAGACCTGTTTAATTTTTTTAGTGATGGTGTTGGTAGCATCACTACCTCACGGTACTTTATCAACCAAGTTCTGTATTTACTTTAGTAGCCTGTTTACTAATGTTCTTTAAATTTCTTTCAATTTTTGTATTGCTATAAATTACTTTTATTGGCGTTGCGGCGTGTTTAAAAGGCTGTTTATTGCCGTACTGCTAGTTTCTGTAAGACACGAATAAATCTCAACTCGACAGTGTACTACTAGAAATTTGGCCCCGTTTCCCAACTTGTGGTGTGCCTTGTGGTAACCGTAACCACGCCGGCCGAAGTGGCCGTGCGGTTAAAGGCGCTGCAGTCTGGAACCGCAAGACCGCTACGGTCGCAGGTTCGAATCCTGCCTCGGGCATGGATGTTTGTGATGTCCTTAGGTTAGTTAGGTTTAACTAGTTCTAAGTTCTAGGGGACTAATGACCTCAGCAGTTGAGTCCCATAGTGCTCAGAGCCATTTTTGAACCGTAACCACTGTGTCTGGCACAGGGATACAATATAGGGAGAAAAGGATATTTACAAGCAGTGCAGAAAGCAGATTCTATTTATAAGAATCGTAGAGAAGCAGTGGTTGAGAAGAAAATGAGATAGAGATAAAGTCACGCCATTATTATCTTTGGTAGTTACCCAGGAACCTGATCGGATGCGTCCCATAAGAAGATGCGACCAGTAGCCCACGAAGTTCTTGTAGAGGTCACCACACAGGCTGGGATTTTTTTTCTTTTCTTTTTTTTCCGTCCGGACTGGCGCAGATGACGAGACAGCGCCTGCTGTGAGCCGAGCGTCGGGGCTGTGCAGACTGGCAAGAGGAGGCGGATGTGCTGGCAGGTCTTCATTCTGCGGAAGTTGGTGGTGCTCTGAGTGCACCGGCTAGTGGCATTCACAAATTGAATGGACTGAAGAATTTGTTGCTGTTGGCTATAACTCATGCTTCGGCAGCCATTACCAAGGGAATTAAAACTAGTGAGCACTTTTTTGCGTTCTGCAAAGCGTGCCTGTTGACACTCATTCTGGCCAGTTTGGTTTGGGCTGTCAAGCTTCCCCAAATACTAGGACTGTTTCTGATATTGTAATGCGTCCTGGCACTGCTTTGCTTGTGGTTACTGTGTGGGCATGTGAACCTGGATTCGTTGAGGACTCTTCCGTGATTTGGAACTTGACAAACAGATTGGCTTTACCTTATAGTTACCTAAAGTCAAAGTTGTTATTTCAGTAATTTTGCTGGTTGTTTTGGAGACATTATTTTGTGTTTTTGCCAAGGTAAAAATTGTAATCTCATTCATTTTGCTGCACGTATGCAGGTCGCTAATGATCGCAATGATTGCATCAGTTCACAAAAGGCAGTTTCGCAAGGAGCAGACAAATGCAAACTGAACGCCCATCACAACGAGATCATGGAACTGTTCCATTCAAAAGTAATCACCACACGGATTAAAACAACAATCCCACAGGGAGACGAGACGATCAATTCGTTTCTTAGGCGGCGGAGATGTGGGATGTTTCCACTGCTGGCTTTACTGTTAGCCCTAGTGCTCAAAGTTGTGTCAGCACGTAAGTTACGATAAGCTCCTTCTTCGAGTTCAGGCGTCCTCTGCTCATCTATCTCCTCGAGCGTGGAACCACGATCAATGCGGAGCGCTATGTGGACACTTTGCAGAAACTGCGAAGCGATATAAAACCAAAATCCTAGGAATGCTGTCGGGCGGAATCATCCTGTTGTACTATAACTTTCGTCCCCCGCACTACCAATAGCACGAAGGCTACATTTCAACAATTTGGTTGGGAAACACTACAATATCCATAGACAACCTAGATCTCTCACCACGTAATTTTCACATTTTTTGGTGACATGAAGAAAAACATGCGTGGACGTCGGCTTCAGTCGGACGAGGAAGTGCAAGAGTGGGTGTGGCTGTGGCCGATCGCATTCTACGGAACAGAACTTGATTGTCTCGTCTCCCTGTGGGATAAATGTCTTGACGAGTGTGGTGATTACTATTGAATGGTAGAATGGTACCGTTGTGGCGGTTGTTCGTTTTTTATTTGGCTGCCCTAAAATTAATGTTTATTGACTTTTTGATTAATTTTCTGGGTGTAATGAGTTTTCTATGCCTTGGTTGTAATGAGCTGTTTTTTTAAGTTGCAGGAACTTAGTCAGGGAATCACATATACGTCCAGTATGGTGACAGGTGCCAACTCCTGGTGGTACGGATTATCCAGCATGCTCAAAAAGTATTTGGTGTGTCTCTGACAGGGTTTGTTTCGGCAACTGTTAATGATTCCTATTTGATTAATGCAGTGCTGGACCGAATAAATAAAATTTTAGTTTCTTTTGTGGAAAGAATCTTTTTCCCCTGTAAATTCGGTACCCAGTTTCTCGGTCCCTTCCTTTCTGAGCTGTAGATTATCCCAGATGTTATTCTGTCATTTAGCAAGCGGTGAAGAACAAAAGGAAAAAAATTAGAAAGGGGCTAAAATACAGGGAGGAGGGATATAAAGCTTAAAGTTTACAGATAATGCTGTAATTCTGAAGGCTCTAAGCACTATCGGACTTAACATCTGAGGTCATCAGTCTCCTAGACTTAGAACTACTCAAACCTAACTAACGTAAGGACATCACACACATCCATGCGCGAGGCAGGATTCGAATCTGCGACCGCAGCAGCAGCGCGGTTCCGGAATGAAGCTCCTAGAACCGCTCGTCCACGACGACCGGCGCTGTAGTTCTGTGAGAGACGGCATAAGACACTGTAAAGTTACATAACTTCAATTAATGCACTCATGGTTGAAATTCTTTATATTTAAATGATTATCTGACATAGCCCCTGAACTTAATGCCTCTTCGATGTAGCTGATTGATTATAGAAGTGCCACAAATAAATACAGGGTGATTTCTTCCATCGTCTACAGACTCTAGGGATCGATCGATGAGAGGACACGAACCAAAAAAGGTCTAATGAACTTGTGCCCGGAAATGCATCGTTTCCATGCTAGAGACCATTTGTTCAAACACACTTTTTTTACAGTGCCTGCTGTCTAATAAGCACTGTACCATGCAGTCACAGTTGCAGTACACATAGTTTCCACGTAGAGGGTGGTACTGCTCCTCATACGTCATGCCCTAGAGCCATGTCCTGTCATAGTAATTGTTAATGTTGTATCCGATTCACTTCTCTTGCTGACTCACCTTGTACTGGATGTGACACAGCGTTGTACACAGTGGTTCCGTATTCGAATCGAGAGCTTGCCCACATGGTGTTTACTTACGGCACCAGAAATGGCAACGGGAGGGGCGGAAGCAAGATTGTTTCAAGAGACCTATCCCTGCCGACAACAACCACAACATTCAATGTCTGCAACGGTGTTTCCCCGTTTGTCTCAGACAGGGTAGTTTCAGGAACCAGGAAATCATGAAAGACGTACCCGGAATGTTCGGACACCGGACTTGAAGGAAAGTGTGATTAACACTGTGGAAGGCGACCGACGTGTCTGTAACAGGCAGTTGGTCCGCCCATACAGGGTAAGCCAGACGACCGTGTGGAACATTCTCCATGAAAATTGTTACTACGCTATCACTTACAACGTGTGCATGGCTTACTAGCGACAGATTTTCTCCCAGGGATTTGTCATCCATCGTATTGACAGAGTCGTACCTAACACTTTCATAACAGTCATCTGTGGGGTAGTAACAGTCATCTGTGGGGTAGTATGCAGAATCCCCATGGTATGGCGACAGCGAATCGTCAGCATCGGTGCCGCCGGAATGTGTGGGCCGGGATATTTGGCGATCGTATTTTGAGACAAGTCTTCCTTCCACAAGCTGCGACATCGTCGCGAAAAAACACAGTGACCCGTATATGTAATAAGTTTCGTTTGACTTCCGTCTATGGTCATTGTAACCATAGACGGAAATTAAAGGAAACTCTTCCTTCCACGTCACCTAAGAGACCGGAACTATCGGCGTTTTTTGCGGGTGACGTTGCCTTCCCTGCTGCAAGAAGTGTCATTGATGATACGAAGGGTTATGTGGCTGCTACAGAATGGTGCTCCATCCCACTTCGCTGTTAACGTTCGGACGCATCTCAATCCTGCTTCTCTGGTCGATGGATCGGACAAAGGGCCCCAGTTGCATGGCCTGATGGTTCACCGGATGTGAACCTATGCAATTTCTGGTTATGGAACCATCTCAACAGTATCGTGTATGCAGAGCCCATTCCATACGCAGAGACACTGGAACAGCGTATTCATGCTGCCTTTGACACTGCTCGGATGCAGCCTGGCCGATGTGAACGTGTGAAACAGGACATGATACTGCGCGTACACGCATGTACTGAGGCAAGTGGAAAACATTTTCTAAACGTACTCTAAGTGTGGCTGCATGGTACAGCACGTATTAGACCGCAGTCTCTGTAACAATGTATGATTGAATAAGTGGTCTCTACCATGGGCACCATACATCTCCGGACATAAGTTCATTAGATATTTCTTGTTCCGTATCATTTGATCGGTCAATCCCTAGAGTATGTACACAGTAGATAAAATCACCCTGCAAAATTGTACGAAAGGGTAATTGCACTCCTGTGACGGTCCTGTGAAAGGTACATTTGTCGCTGTCAACCATTTGCGTGTTGTTCATGTCATCACTGTATAGAACTTCAATAGAAACAGCTGCTGAAGGGATGCCACGTCAATATGAGTAGGACGGTAGCTGTGAGAGTAGAGTTGGACGTGGATGTTGTGGTGGTGCAACGTTTGCGACAGGATTTCGAAGGCGCAGTATATGCGAGAGTGGTACAAGTAAAATAATCAAACAAGTACAGAAGCTACTTCAGGGTTCGACAATGTGTGTAACATTAATGACAAAGGTTGTGCAACAGGTACCATATGGTTTTGTATGTTAACAGTTGGTACCAAGAAGCAGACTGACCAACAATAGTTTACAGCACAAACAACGATTAACTATGTGTTTCTTCATTAATCTTATCATTTTACAACGAAACGTACTGCAATAAAAATTTACAGCGGCGTCACCACTGAAGGATGGATGCACTCAACCAGGCTTCGCTGCCATGATGCAGGTAAAATACTACACATTACTAGGACGGCTCTGAAACCATCACTGCAACGCAGAAAACAGATCAAGACACACTTTAACATAAAGGGAATGGAATCCAGTGTCCAAGAATAGATACTCCATATGGCAGATTCTTTCATTAACATTTCCTTTTGCACTCAGATTAGATCACACAAAAAATAAAACCGTTGTAGCAACAAAAGAAAATTAATATTTGGAGCTTATAAGCATTAGCTGACAGTTCTTATACTACGGAATAAACATTCGAAAGCTGTGTGATTAATCAATTACACATGAATTACAGTAACAGCTTCACAACTCAGAAATGCAGTAGTAGCATAGGGTGCCTCTTAAGTCCTGCAATCACCTCAGATTTCGCAACTAGGAGAGTATTAGAGATGGAGACTTGTGGTTTGTTGTAAAACGTGTAGGAAAATAGGAACAGACCAGCAGATGACGCAATGTGTCTTCTGCTATGTTGAATTCAAATCCATGACAACGACACAGCGGTATTATCGACGCCAATATTGGAGGATACCACTGGCAAAGAAAAGCATAACGATGTGATTCACATGATTTAAAGAGACAGGCAGTGTCAAAGACCAATTGCGAAGTGTAAGTTCCCCTGTGTCTCACGTACGTGTAGAAACAGTGCAACCTGCATTCGAACGCAGTGTCAAGAAGTCAGTAAGTAATACATCACGCGAATTACAGACAGCAAAACGAACTTCTATAAACTTCTACATAAGCGGTGATACCTTTCCGTGTACAAAGCTCAAATGGTTGAAGCACTGCAATGAAACGTTCAACCTCTGCAATATGCACTCACGTGCTCCATGTTGGCTTCCATACATGCTGACAAGACTTCCTGGAGAAATGCCCGTTTTCAGATGAAGCAACATTTGATATTCATGGACACTTGAACTGTCGCAACATTAGAATTTGAATCTCCGAAAACCACAAACCCCCGTGAACACATCCGTGATAGCCCGAAGCTCAAAATTTTGCATGGCGGAAGACACGATTGGGTGGTAAATCCATTTTTCTTCGCAGGAAACCATAAATTGAAATGTTTCCTTGGACATGCTCGAATAGCTTTCTGATATCACAGATCAAATGTCTGCAGTCATCCACATCCTTCCTGAGTGATGATGCACATAGGAGATAGAACGTTCGGGATGTGCTGAACGATGCATTTCCTGAGATGTTGATGTGTCTTGATGGCCCATAACATGGTCCCTGTGCTCCCCAACGTTATGCCATCATACTTCATTTTGTGGGATTATGGCAAGGGTAACATGTATACTAGTCAATGACATTTCTACCGTTCGTGCACGAAACACAGAGCTGATGACGCAGCAGTGCTGACGCGCTCATAGGCTGAACTCGAATATCGCCTTCATTTTCTACGAACGACGTCAGGACACACTCCTGAATGCTTAACAACGAACCACGATGTTCGATCTTAAATAATTTCCACGTTATGAATATCTGAAATCGTAGTAGGAGTTTATGGATATCAGTTGAAAGAAATGGACAGTGTTTTTTTTTTTTAATAAAAAGATGTAATGATATGAAAATCAGCAAAATCAGGCAAGCGTAATGGAATCTTGCTGAATTAAATCAGATGATATTGAAAGAAATAGAATAGTAAATGAGATATCAATATAAGTTGATCAATAACAGACGATGGCTGAAATAGAGAGGATATAAAATGCAGAATAGATATTTGTTATTATCACATTATTAAACAGAGAACCGACTCGTGGAGATAACATCTTGGACCTACTGATAACAAACAGACCCGAACTTTTCGACTCTCTAAGTGCAGAGCAGGGAATCAGTGATCATAAGGCCATTGCAGCATCCCTGAATATGGAAGCTAATAGGAATATAAACAAAGGGAGGAAGATTTATCTGTTTGGCAAGAGTAATAGATGACAGATTTCAGACTACCTAACAGATCAAAATGAAAATTTCTGTTCCGACACTGACAATGTTGAGTGTTTATGGGAAAAGTTTAAGGCAATTGTAAAATGAGTTTTAGACAGGTACGTGCCGAGTAAAACTGTGAGGGACGGGAAAAACCCACCGTGGTTCAACAACAAAGATAGGAAACTACTGCGAAAGCAAAGAGAGCTTCACTCCAAGTTTAAACGCAGCCAAAACCTCTCAGACAAACAGAAGCTAAGCGATGTCAAAGTTAGCGTAAGGAGGGCTATTCGTGAAGCGTTCAGTGAATTCGAAAGTAAAATTCTATGTACCGACTTGACAGAAAATCCTAGGAAGTTCTGGTCTTACGTTAAATCAGTAAGTGACTCGAAACAGCATATCCAGACACTCCGGGATGATGATGGCATTGAAACAGAGGATGACACGCGTAAAGCTGAAATACTAAACACCTTTTTCCAAAGCTGTTTCACAGAGGAAGACCGCACTGCAGTTCCTTCTCTAAATCCTCGCACAAACGAAAAATGGCTGACATCGAAATAAGTGTACAAGAAATAGAAAAGCAACTGGAATCTCTCAACAGAGGAAAGTCCACTGGACCTGACGGGATACCAATTCTATTCTACACAGAGTACGCGAAAGAACTTTCCCCCCTTATAACAGCCATGTACCGCAAGTCCCTAGAGGAACGGAAGGCTCCAAATGATTGGAAAAGAGCACAGGTAGTCCCAGTCTTCAAGAAGGGTCATCGAGCAGATGCACAAAACTATAGACCTATATCTCTGACGTCGATCTGTTGTAAAATTTTAGAACATGTTTTTTGCTCGAGTATCATGTCGTTTTTGGAAACCCAGAATCTACTCTTTAGGAATCAACATGGATTCCAGAAACAGCGATCGTGTGAGACCCAACTCGCTTTATTTGTTCATGAGACCCAGAAAATATTAGATACAGGCTCCCATGTAGATGCTATTTTCCTTGACTTCCGGAAGGCGTTCGATACAGTTCCGCACCGTCGCCTGATAAACAAAGTAAGAGCCTACGGAATATCAAACCAGCTGTGTGGCTGGATTGAAGAGTTTTTAGCAAACAGAACACAGCATGTTGTTATCAATGGAGAAACGTCTACAGACGTTAAAGTAACCTCTGGCGTGCCACAGGGGAGTGTTATGGGACCATTGTTTTTCACAATATATATAAATGACCTAGTAGATAGTGTCGGAAGTTCCATGCGGCTTTTCGCGGATGATGATGATGTAGCATACAGAGAAGTTGCAGCATTAAAAAATTGTAGCGAAATGCAGGAAGATCTGCTGCGGATAGGCACTTGGTGCAGGGAGTGGCAACTGACCCTTAACATAGACAAATGTAATGTATTGCGAATACATAGAAAGAAGGGTCCTTTGCTGTATGATTATATGATAGCGGAACAAACACTGGTAGCAGTTACTTCTGTAAAATATCTGGGAGTATGCGTGTGGAACGATTTGAAGTGGAATGATCATATAAAATTAATTGTTGGCAAGGCGGGTACCAGGTTCAGATTCATTAGGAGAGTCCTCAGAAAATGTAGTCCATCAACAAAGGAGGTGGCTTACAAAACACTCGTTCGACCTATATTTGAGTATTGCTCATCAGTGTGGGATCCGTACCAGATCGGGTTGACGGAGGAGATAGGGAAGATCCAAAGAAGAGCGGCGCGTTTCGTCACAGCGTTATTTGGTAACCGTGATAGCGTTACGGAGATGTTTAGCAAACTCAAGTGGCAGACTTTGCAAGAGAGGCGCTCTGCATCGCGGTGTAGCTTGCTCACCAGGTTTCGAGAGGGTGCGTTTCTGGATGAGGTATCGAATATATTGCTTCCCCCTACTTATACCTCCCGAGGAGACCACGAATTTAAAATTAGAGAGATTCGAGCTTGCAAGGAGGCTTTCAGACAGTCGTTCTTCCCGCGAACCATACGCGACTGGAACAGAAAAGGGAGGTAATGACAGTGGCACGTAAAGTGCCCTCCGCCACACACCGTTGGGTGGCTTGCGGAGTATAAATGTAGATGTAGATGTAGACATAAAAATGTAAGAGTTAGGAAGTCTTCTTCAAGATATTTGTCTGGAGGATGTAAGTGTGAAAGTGAAACATGGGCGCCAAATATACTAGAGTAGAAATTTACCGTGAAACCTTAGGTAACTGAAAACTATATGGGAGATCGGATAAGCAATGAATAGTTACTGAAACGGAATGAGGAGAAAGGAAATCTGTGACACAACTTAATTAAAAGAAAAGACCGTTAGTAATACAAGTACTGAGTAACGAAGGAAAGTGGAGAGTTTCAAGTGGATTTACAGTGCAGTAGTTACCAGAGATGAAGTATTTTGCAAGGGATACACTCGTATTAGAGTAAAGAACTGCATCAAATCATTTTTCGGACTGAATAACACCTCACGAAATGTGCGTTCTGAATCCATCAAGCTAGCGCATTCGTCTTTCCAAGTGCAAATCTTTCCACCTTTACTGCTGTGGAGCATTACAAGATACTGCTAACTGTTATACATAGTTCCCAACCTATAGCAGCGAAAACTAAAGAATACGATGTCCTTTCGACATGATAACGTCATAAAGGCACATGGTACTGTAGTCTGGGAGACCTCCAAGGGTTATTGAGCTGCCTAGTTGGTAAGCAGTTCTCTTCTTCATGCACATTGGTGGATATCCATCACTAAGCGTGTCTGGTGTCATGTGTACGTCTTCGTTTTAGGTACAAGGGTTGGAACTTTAATAGTGGCAACTATTTATTTACAGCTCGTAGAAAATAGATACGTGTTTCAAAGTTTTACTGACCTTCAATGTAGTCACCAGCATTGTGTATAACCAGCTGCCAGCGATGTGGAAGTCGTAGGATACTCTTAGCCGTGCCAGTTGTGTTGACAGTTCAAGCGGCGCCGTCTACTGCCCGACGAATTTGTAGCAGTTCTGAAGCGAATGCCGTGAAGTGTTTCCTTCAGTTTAGAAATCAAGTTGAACTTACGAGGGCTTAAGTCAGGAGAGTGCAGTAGGTGGTATAGCACTTAGCAGCCCATGCCTCTATGCTGCTCATTTTTTAAACTCAACGTACGACCAGTTTAGAGACAGAAGTGATGACACTTTCTGCAGGACCTGACCATCATTTCTCAGGACTATGCTCAATCACGTACAGTGCCACCTGTTACTGATTTGTTTGACTGATGGGGCTGCTAAGTGCTATACCACCTACTGCACTCTCCTGACTTAAGTCCTCGTAAGTTCAACTCGATTTCTAAACTGAAGGAAACACTTCACGGCATTCGCTTCAGAACTGCTACAAATTCGTCGGGCAATAGACCGCTTGAACTGTCAACACAATTGGCACGGCTAAGAGTATCCTACGACTTCCACATAGCTGGCAGCGGGTTATACACAACGATGGTCAGTAAAAGTTCTAAACTCGTATCTATTTTGGAGGAGCTGTAAATAAATAATTGCCAGAATTAAAGTTCCAACTGGTTTGAGGGTTTGGGGTACAAAACACATCATTTTCGGTTGTGAGACTGTAGCATTTATTTATTCATGCTTCTGAAATCTGTTGATCTTATGGTGAGTCAGGTTTATCTGTGCTGTAGGCCCATATTGTACATTTGAAAAATCACGAACAGCTGTATCACTTATTTCTCTGATATTCTCTTAAATGTTGGATCTACTGCGGTGTGCTTTAGGCCCTTATTGATCTCAGCGCCTCATCTGCATTCTAGTCAAATGACCATATTGGGCCGGCCACTGTGGCCGAGCGATTCTAGGCGCTTCAGTCCGGAGCTACGCGGCTTCTACGGTCGCAGGTTCGAATCCTGCCTCGGGCAGGGATGTGTGTGATGTCTTTAGGTTAGTTAGGTTCACGTAGTTCTAAGTCTCGGGGACTGATGACCTCAGATATTAAGTCCATAGTGCTTAGAGGCAAACCACTTTTGACCATATTGGTAGACATTACTATTTGACTTTAATCATTTCCACAAACGACAATTCGTGTTTGGAGTTGGTTGTTTACTGTGTGGGAATATGCTTTCGTCTGCCGTGTAAACATGAACTACGTTGAATCTGTTTTAAGTAGGAAGCGTCGTAAGTCGTGGTTGGGTAGCTCAATCAGCCTTTCCCGTGAAAGGCAGAGTTCCAAATTCGAGTCTCGGTCCGGCACACAGCTTTAATCTGCCAGGAAGTTTCATATTAGCGTACACCCCTCTGCAGAGTGGAAATCTCATTCTGGGAACATATAAGTAAATTATTAGGAAAAGTTAGACGCAAAGCAACTAGGGCCTACGAGAACACATTCTTTGATTGGGAGAGTGACGAAATCATAAAAGCGTGACTACAAGCGAACATTTAACAAGGGAAGTGTACAGTTAGCACAAATTGTTGTATGAGTGCAGCAGAAGAATATCTAATTTTCACCCCGAAAGTAAAGTCGTGAATTAGTACATCTGTTAGGGATCTTGTAGATTTGTCCCACAAAATGGAAAAGCACTTACACATAAATACGAAACTGAGAGCTGCGAAAGCTTAGGCATTGTTTCGTTATAGCTCTAAGCTGTAATGTACGAAACAACTAAGTTCCACAAAAACAATTCTTTCTTTTTTCGGATAAGTTATGCATCTGATTATTATTATTATCATAATTATTGTCACTGTTGTTATTATTATTGGCAGTGGCTGTAGTTGTATAAACTTGTCAATAAGCGTAACTGTTATACAGCAGATGCCATTAATTTCACACTCCCAAATTTATCTGACTCTAAAAATTTGTGTACACTCAGAATGTATACTCATGACCCCCCACTGTGTAGATATATCGATATCTCTACAATGTATCGAATCTTTCCGTTACTTATCGCTGCTAGACCAAACATGTATCGGCTCATGAATGCACCCACCGGCAAAGGATTGGGATGAGCTTTCAGCACTACCACGAAAGCTGCGTAGGCATGGAGTCTTGTGGATTGATTCACTGAGTGAAGAAGACGCGGGGCGTAAATGTTGGAAGGGAATAGCGGCACGGAGTATTATTTCTATGATTATTATTGTGCAGTATGAAGCAGTAGAATTTCTTTTACGGCTCCTAACGAAATCAAAAAGGAGATTGGCTAACTCTAGTGAAAATTTGAATAACGTGTGTGTAAAAATCCTCTGAGTGCACTTTAGGTCCACTTAATGAACTTTTCCTGAAGTGAACGTAATAAATCCAGTGTTAGTCATAATGTGTTAAATTTCAAGATACCCTTTTCGTCATATATTTTGGCGAGTCGCAGTAGCAGACTGAGATGTCACGTGCCACATAGGCACATCTTAATTAAATTTATTACAGTGATTAGTCTACCCTTGGTATAAATTGTTCAGTAATGCTGTCTGCAAGTACTCTGTTGTTGAATCAGTGTGACAGCAAGAAAATGGTCAAAGGTCTTTGTGAATCAGTGAACAGCTTATAAGATTTTCGAGCACCCTAGCAACTTACAGCTGGTAATAAATGGACTCTCGTTTCTAACAGCACCAAGAGGGAAGGAGCCGTCGAGCTTATCCCATCAATGCAGAGTGGCAACTAAAGTTGGCAATCAATTTAAAATGGCTCTGAGCACCATCGGACTGAACATCTATGGTCATCAGTCCCGTAGAACTTTGAACTACTTAAACCTAAGTAACCTAAGGACAGCACACAACACCCAGTCATCACGGGGCAGAGAAAATCCCTGACCCCGCCGAGAATCGAACCCGGGAACCCGGGCGCGGGAAGCGAGAACGCTACCGCACGACCACGAGCTGCGGACGCAATTAATTTAAAAATTAATGTTGGCAACAATGATAATGTTATACACAATTTAGATTTTGGAAGCAGTTATGGAAACTTTCCTTTGTTGTTCAAATTTGAGGTATCAGTATTCAGTTCGTAGATATTGCTTATCAATGTTAAATCTGTTAGTGTACATAAATGTCAAAAACCGCTTCAACGAAAAATGAAAGTATAGGACAATATATCAGCATTTGGAGTAAATTTTCTTTTCTGTCATATAATAAATAGTCTAAATTATAAGGCGTGACTTCTTTGAAATTTGTAAATTTGTTTTTATGTACCGGGTGATCAAAAAGTCAGTATAAATTTTAATAAACCACAGAATAATGTAGATAGAGAGGTAAAAATTGACACACATGCTTCGAATGACATGGGGTTTTATTAGAACAAAAAAAAAAGTTCACAAAATGTCCGACAGATGGCGCTGGACAGAAAAACGTCAGTAACTGCTACCGTGACAGGTGATAGGTACGCCGATATGTTGCAGAATCGCATCATCCCCAGCCTGGCTGATAAACACCTGCTGGAACGTACGATGTTTATGCAGGATGGGAATCAACCCCATATTGTTAGACGCGTGAAAGATCTCTTGCGCTCGTCGTTTGGTGATGATCGTGTGCTCAGCCGCCACTTTCGTCATGCTTGGCCTCGCAGGTCCCCGGACCTCAGTCCGAGCGATTATTGGCTTTTGGGTTACCTGAAGTCGCAAGTGTATCGTGATCGACCGACATCTCTAGGGATTTTGAAAGACAACATCCGACGCCAATGCCTCACCATAACTTCGGACATGCCTTACAGTGCTGTTCACAACATTATTCCTCGACTACAGCTATTGTTGAGGAATGATGGTGGACATATTGAGCATATCCTGTAAAGAACATCATCTTTGCTTTGTCTTACTTTGTTATGCTAATTATTGCTATTCTGATCAGATGAACCGCCATCTCTCGAACATTTTGGAACTTTTGTATTTTTTTGTTTCTAATAAAACCCCATGTCATTCCAAGCATGTGTGTCAGTTTGTACCTCTCTATCTGCATTATTCCGAGATTTATTCAGTTTTAATATTTATACTTCCTTTTTGATCACCCGGTATGTTGGGGAATAAACGTCTGGCGTCTTTAGGTCCCACTGGGCACCTGTGCTGTCTTTCAGATGTGACGATAATTTATGGACAGTGGACGCAATAATACATTTTCTTGTAGCAGATCGAAATAGAACAATACAGTCAGTTGGTATTATCCCTCCTTATGAAGCACAAGTTGGAGATACTGATGTAGGTTCTGAATTTAAAGGAGAACCATGTCATCTTACTGCACGTATACTAACGGCACAATTCGGGAGGACGATAGTTCAAACCCGCATCTGGTCATTCTGATTTAGATTTTCCGTGATATCCCCAAATCGTTTTAGGCAAATGCCGGGATGATTCCTGTGAAAAGGGACGGCCGATTTCCTTCCCCTTCCTTCCCTAATCCGAGCTTGTTCTCCGTTTCGCATGACCTCGATGTAGACGGGACGTTATACGAGGGCTATTCCGAAAGTAAGGTCCGATAGGTCGCGAAATGGAAACCACGGTAAAAATCAAAAATGTTTTATTTGCATCAGTTAGATACACCTTGCAGCTACTTATCTCCATAGTCGCCGACCCGACTTAGACGTGTATCGTAGCGTTGTACCAACTTTCCCATACCCTCGCTATAGAAGGCAGCCGCCAGTGCTCTCCGCCAATTCTCTACGCTGGCCTACGGCTCGTTGTCTTGTGCCGAAATGTTGTCTTCATAACCAGCGGTTCATGTGACCTGAGCTGAAACTCAGAGGGAGACAATTACGGGCTGTATTGTGGGTAATCTCACATTTCCATTTGAAAACGATGCAGGAGCATCTTCATTGCCCCTGCAGAATGCGGCTGAGAATTGTCTTGAAGACGAAACAGCACGACAGTTATGTAATGTTAGCTGCATAGCTTCAGGGGAAATTTCTCACCAGGCCCCCGTACTTGGCGGCAGACACTATTTTCTAGACATCTTTACGCACTCACTGCGAGCTCAGAAATGAGAAGAGCGACGTGATGCTAACTGGGGTTATACTAGAGACACTACCCAACACATCTGTGCAAAGCTTTATCGGATTTTCATAGTCGTTTCCATTTAGTGACCGATCGGACCTTACTTTCGGAATAGCCCTCGTACACTAATTAATCTCCTCCTCTTCATCCTCTAACATCACAGGCACAAGTTCAGTTCGAGGAAAATTAACATATCGTAAATACAAACAGAAAGAAGAAAGGCACTGCAAGGCAGTGAGACAGGAGCGAACGAGAAGATGAAATTGGGAACTCCGCAGACATTCAAACTACAGTTCCTGCTGCAGATAGTGACACGCTTTATATACCCATTCTGCTTGTGCTCTGAACTGCCGTCAGTGAGTGTCATTGCACGGTGACGTGGAATGACATTAATGTTACTGTGGCGTCTCGCTTGGTAACTACATTTAATATCAGAATTGGTGTTTATTTAATTCTCTTTATCCTCCGTGTTGTAAGCTTCAGTAAGATACATGGCAAATATGTGAGTGTTGTTTTGTTTACCTTAAATTGGACAGTAAATTTAATTTTATTCTTTTTCACCTTAGAAAAATGCGCATGGAATTAATCACTCTTGTGTAACACACTTAAGTGCATTCGCTGTAACATAAAGAGCATACAGTGCTGTTTGCATCACTTGAATTTATGTCCACTATACCGTTGTGTTACATGGCGGAAACTTTGTTTTAACCACATTATCTGTTGAAATTTTGCGAAATCTTTTCTAACTTCCTTTTTTAATGAAATATCAGGTATTTGTATCTTATTTGGGACTGTCACATAACAAACGGATTAGCTGAAAACATGTCACTGAAGTTGGCAAATTTGGGAATCAGGCCAATGTGGTATCGAAGTGCTTCAGTTACGTGCACCGGCTGTGGCCATGTTTGCAACACGCTGTGGAGAGAGACTGCGCGCACGTGACATGTGTGCGTATAAACGTGCTTTGTGTACGCCTCTCGTTCGTGGCCAGCGGTGAGAATGGCTCCCGTGGGGGGCGTCTGCTGTCAGCGGCTGTCGGGCCAGGGCTGCCGATCGGCGCAGCCTGGACTAGAGTACCCGGTGCGCCTCCTTGTCAAGATTTTCATCGTTATCCTGCTCGGAAGAGCTCCAGGGAGCTGTCTGCTCCCCTGTTCTGCGTGCACAGAAAGAGTGACCTGTCATGGGGCCCTTGTAATGCTTCGTTACAATGGCTTACAATATTAACATTCCGAATGAAAATTGCACTACTGGCCATTAAAATTGCTACACCAAGAAGAAATGCAGATGATAGACGGGTATTCATAGGACAAATATATTACACTAGAACTGACATGTGATTACATTTGCACGCAATTTGGGTGCATAGATCCTGAGAAATCAGTACCCAGAACCACTACCTCTGGCCGTAATAAAGGCCTTGATACGCCTGGGCATTGAGTCAAACACAGCTTGGATGGCGTGCACAGGTACAGCTGTCCACGCAGCTTCAACACGATACCACAGTTCATCACGAGTAGTGACTGGCGTATTGTCACGAGCCGGTTGCTCGGCCTCCATTGACCAGACGTTTTCAGTTGGTGAGAGATCTGGAGAATGTCCTGGCCAGGGCAGCATTCGAACATTTTCTGTCTCCAGAAAGGCCCGTACAGGACCTGCAACATGCGGTCGTGCATTATCCTGCTGAAATTTAGGGTTTCTCAGGGATCGAATCAAGGGTTGAGCCACGGGTCGTAACACATCTGAAATGTAACGACAACTTTTCAATGTGCCGTCAATGCGAAGAAGAGGTGACCGAGACGTGTAACCAATGGCACCCCGTACCATCACGCCGCGTGATATGCCAGTATGGCGATGGCGAATACACGCTCCTAATGTGCGTTCACCTCGATGTTGCCAAACACGGATGCGACCATCATGATGCTGTAAACAGAACCTGGATTCATCCGGAAAAATGACGTTTTGCCATTCGTGCACCCAGGTTCGTCGTTGAGTACACCATCGCAGGCGCTCCTGTGATGCAGCGTCAAGGGTAAACGCAGCCATGGTCTCCGAGCTGATAGTCCATGCTGCTGCAAACGTCGTCGAACTGTTCGTGCAGATGGCTGTTGTCTTGCAAACGTCCGCATCTGTTGACTCAGGGATGGAGTCGTGGCTGCACGATCCGTTACAGCCATGCGGATGCCTGTCATCTCGACTGCTAGTGATACGAGGCCGTTGAGATCCGGCACGGCGTTCCGCATTACCCTCCTGAACCCACCGATTCCATATTCTGCTAACAGTCATTGGATCTCGAACAACGCGAGCAGCAATGTCGTTATACGGTAAACCGCAATCGCGATAGGCTACAATCCGACCTTTATCAAAGTCGGAAACGTGATGGTACGCATTTATCCTCCTTACACGAGGCATCACAACAACGTTTCACCAGGGAACGCCGGTGAACTGCTGTTTGTGTATGAGAAATTGGTTGGAAACTTTCCTCATGTCAGCACGTTGTAGGTGTCGTCACCGGCGCCAACCATGTGTGAATGCTCTGAAAAGCTAATCATTTGCGTATCACAGCATCTTTTTCCTGTCGATTAAATTTCGCGTTTGTAGCACGTCATCTTCGTGGTGCAGCAATTTTAATGGCCAGTAGTGTAGAAGATTTAAATATCCTTGGTTGAGAATAGCTGTGCGGAACAAAAGGTAAGTACGCGTTAAACACAAATAATTGTGTTGTAAAGAACCTGTTAGCACAGAAATTTGATACTTAAATTATTGATAGTGCTACAGACCCCCCGAAAGAATGGGTAGAAATAATAAGCACTAATAGGGTATCCGCAAAATTGTGTTTGAAGTCTTCATCAACTGAAACCTGTTCTCCGTACTTAAGCCTTCGTGTCAACATAAAGTATTTACCACAGACATCACTTTCTTTTAAGGGGCGATCCAAAAGTTTCCGCTCAAAGACCGCAGAGTCCAGAATTGCTATACCAATAAACAATAAAACAAATTGCCGTAAGCACTGAGGCAATCATCCGAACGGAGCACTAGGTTGAAGACACCCATTGAGTAAACCACCGCGTCCTCTTGTGTGAAGGACACCATAACTCCCTCCTGTGCATCCTTGTCCGACAGGAATTATTGACCCTAGAAGATAATTTTTAATGAACCTAAGGCGTGATAATCACATGGAGAGAAATTAGGACGGTAGGGCGATTGCTCGAGTGTCTGCTACTTGGGTTGGCGTAACGTCTGCCTTACGACATTTGCGATTTGGAGAAGTGGATTATCATGAAGCAGGAGCAGCAGTATGGTAGTTTCCGACAGACATGCTGCCCCATACTCATTCTACCGATATTAATCCTTCGACGGCCAAAAAAGAATAATGGCACATTTAAGTTGGTTGCACCCACTAACGCTTTAATCAATAGTGGGACAATAGTCGATAAACATGTTAAAAATGGCAAGGACTTAGTCAGTTGTAATTTCATCTCTATTTTATTGGCTACCTGTTACAACACTACAATGTGCCATCACCAGGATGTCTATGCCAGTTAGCAGCTGAATTTCCTCAATGACAACAGTAAGTGGCCGGCCCGAATGGCCGAGCTGTTCTAGGCGCTTCAGTCTGGATCCGCACGACCGCTACGGTCGCAGGTTCGAATCCTGTCTCGGGCATGGATGTGTGTGATGTCCTTAGGTTAGTTAGGTTTAAGTAGTTCTAAGTTCTAGGGACTGATGACCCCAGATGTTATGTCCCATAGTGCTCAGAGCCATTTGAACCATTTTGAACAGTAAGTATGTTGAAATCATGTGACTTTGCACCAGCTCTTTCTCACACTGCATTTCCAACGTCTTGTGCGAATCCAGTGTAAGCAAGAACTGGTACGAAGTTATTTCCACAAATATACGTACCGTTCTCACTGAGGAAATTTAGGAGATGTCTGATACAGTGATGGCGTATTGTAACTCTGAAACTGATAACAAAATAATTGCTGATGAGATTACAGCTCAGAGTGTTCTTGTCATTTTTGACAGCATGTCGGTCTTGTTAGGACGCACTTAGTAGTAACTATGCCCTTTTTCACCTTGCCCCATTTAACACAAGCACGTCGGAAAGGCGCGAACGCCACGCCAATCCCTTGCCTACATGTCGATGCTTGTGTACCCACGTCGGAGTCATACTACGTTGCGTATCGCTCGTAAACGGAAACTTTTTGATCGCCCCTCATATTAAATTAAATATACCTTGTGACCTATCAACTTTTCCCTTGTTTTAATTACATTTAAATTTTACGAATTTCTCTTTTGCGGAAATCCATTTCGTGCTGTTCTCAGTCTGCAATGTATATTATATCTATTTTGGCCATAATCACTTACTCCTCTGCCCCAAGAAAAGAATCATCTACTACTCTTAGCGTCTCATTTCCTAATGTAATTCGCTTGGCATCGACTGATTTCATTCGACTACATTCGACTATAATGTATTATTTCTGTTGTTCACCTTATAATCTCCTTTGAAGACACTATTCAGTCCGATCAATTATTCTTCCAAGTGCTTTGCCGTCTCTGACTGAATTACAGTTTCATCGACAAACATAAAAAAATTAACTTCTTTTCCATGAATTTTAATTCCATTTCCATATTTCTCTCTCGTTTCCTTTACTACTTACTTAATGTACAGATTAAAAATATTGCAGATAGATTACAGCCCTTTCTCACCTCCCTTCTCAGCTTCTGCTCCAGTGTCTTCAGATTTTTAGAACTACAGTCTGATTTCCATACAAGTTGTAGATAACATTTCGCCTTGTATGCTAACCAACATTTCTCTTCCTCGAGTTTGGCTTCTACCAGGCAGTCGATTCTCCAATAAATAAATCGTGTCAGTATTTCAAACCAATGTTTATCAAACAATTGACTCGGTAATATCCACACCTGTCAGCAACTATCTTCTTTGAAATAGAAACCATCTCATCCTTCTTCGTGTTTCGTCCGTCTGATACGTAATTCGTACCAGGAGCCGGTTGGTAGGACATGGGATTACAAATTTAGCATTGGAGGGCAGTGTGGAGGGTAAAAATCGTAGAGGGAGACCAAGAGATGAATACACTAAGCAGATTCAGAAGGATGTAGGTTGCAGTAAGTACTGGGAGATGAAGAAGCTTGTACAGGATAGAGTAGCATGGAGAGCTGCATCAAACCAGTCTCAGGATTGAAGACCACAACAACGCCTGCCGGAAGTGGCCGAGAGGTCCTAGGCGCTTCAGATAGGAACCACGCGACTGCTACGGTCGCAGGTTTTAATCCTCCCTCGGGCATGTATGTGTGTGATGTCCTTAGGTTAGTTAGGTTTAAGTAGTTCCAAGTTCTAGGGGACTGATGCCCTCAGATGTTAAGTCCCATAGTGCTCAGAGCCATTTGAACCATTTGAACCAAGTGCAACAGTTTTGTCACGGACGCTCTCCCAAGAGTCGTATATCCATGTTTCGCTGATATGGAGAGCATGTAGTTGTGACTGTATGTGGTGCTCCAGTCCCTTCTATCAGACTGACACAGGGTGTATCTTATGAGAAGCTGCTTGCACAATGCTAGCTGGATGGCTGATTGCACTTCGAAACTCACGAGTGCTTTCTTCCGCTGATTTAAAGCCATTTTTTACAATCACTCTCCGCAACGCTCGACGGTCCATGTATTCTCAGTACCAGAGGTCTGACCGTGGTTGTTCCATCCCGTTTCCACTTCACAATCAGTTCACCAGCAATCGACTTGGGCAGCTGTAAAAGTGTTGAAATGTCACTAATGAGCTTGTTAAGCAAGTGACAGCAATGAAAAGTCCACTTCTGAAATCAATGCGTTCTCGTGTGCGACCCACCTGCTGTCAGTGCTTCTCTACTGACAACACAATACGTGCCATTTCCTTCTGTACTGGACAGTCTGCGTCTCGTGACATCCAGTGATCATTTCCGCTTTACATAGGGATGTCCAGATATTTTATATCAGATAGTTTATTTAGATATCTGTTGATAAGTAATGGGAAAGATTGAATGATTCAGGAAAACAAAACATTTTACAGGAAGTATTCGTTCGTTGCCTCCGCAGCACTGCTACATTTAACGGTAAGTTGGGAATTAGAGACGCTAAACTCGACATGTGTACAAAGCACGAGAATGAGCTAGATGAAGAGTAATGATGGTCGATTCGTATTGTGTAAGTAGGTCAAATTTAGGGAGAGATGGGTGTCTTGGCGTCTGTAATGCTATAATTCATAGACTGAACAATAGTTTCCAGTCAACTGCTGCGCGTTCAAGCCATTCGGCTAAAGACAACTAGAAGCTTCAAGGCATGACGACAGGCAATATTCGCTGTTATGAACGCGAAGCAATAGGACCACGTTGCTGGAACTGTTTCAAGGGTGACGTCAACGATTACTTGAGAAAAATATTCATAAGTATCATGTACAGGTGGAGTACTGCGTTCTGCTTAGGGCTTGTCACTGGAGGGAGGATTAGTTGCAGTGACTATGCGAAATTGTATGATGGATTCTGTTTGAAAGGAAGAGTGGCCTTTGGCACATTTTTCTGATTTGTTATGAAAACTGGCAGCAGATGTGTTTCAGCTGGCAAAATGACAGACATAATGTTATCAGCCTGATATCCATGATAGGGGAGTTTTCGCTCCAGAAACTTTATATGTGTGGATTGATCGATTGGAATGCTTTAGATCTAGAAATTTGCTGTGAGTAGATACATATACAGGGTGATACAAAAAGGGACTGCATAACTACGTAATGAAGACAGTCTTGATCTTTTGTACCTCCTTTTATGGTTTAGTAGACACTGTACACATGGTACCTAATGTTTATCCGAAAGTCTTGTGTGGTGGAAGAATCTGGAATTTGGATGTCGTACAGTGAGCTGTGCTCCGGTTCTCGTTCGTGCTTTTTGTAGGTTTCCGCCCTCTCTTGGAGGCCAGACGGTATCATTCAGTTAGCATGGTTGCGGTTGTTTGTCTTCTTCTAGTGTTGACTGGCGCCATTCGGTTTCGCAAGCGTTGTCTGTCCGCTAGTGGCAGCAGCAGCTGTTATTGACATGTAGTAACCTTTGCCCTATCTTTGGGGCGACGTCGTTTTTTTTCCGGGTCGTGTGAGTGTGGCAGTTTAATTGGGGACTCAGGAGGAGCTCGGTCCACACAGTACGAGAAACACGCCGGGACTGCTGGTGGCACACATGGACTGCCAGATGGAAGGGCTGTGGTCACGAGGGTGCACGACCTCGCCCTAAACCGGATTCAGCAAGCTTTAAGATGAGTGCATTTCAATCCAAGTAGAGAAACCTCCACCATTGTGATATCTGGCGATTCTCCAGTGACTCGGGTTCTTGTTGCTGCTCGTAGTGTCGCCATGGTGAAGAGCAGCGAGTGGAGTGCTTGGGGAAGGTGGATCTGATTAGCTTTCCTCGACTTCTTATTACTATTTACTGCGTTCAACTTGTTACAAGTTGTTAAGTTCAACCAGCAGTAATTTTCTTACCTGGTTGCCGCTAACACTCTAGTTACCTGCCCTGGGGGTTAGTGTATCTAACGGCAGTGTACGTTTCCTCGCCTTGCCGCTGCTGTCCAGTAAGGCCTGTAGTTTTGACAGCTTTCTTGATTGTAGGCCGGTTGATGATTCTTCTACTCTGCTGGTAGCGGTCCCTTTCTCGTTCCGGGTGCTCTGAACACAGTATTCTGGGGACATAGTGGAGACCACCGGTTCCGGCTTTGGCGTATTGTGCCATCGTTGCATTTAGTTTATCGGACGTCAGGTACCTTCACCTATATTATCATTAGTCATTCGTTAAACTGCCACTAGTCTGAGTTACCATCTTGTGAATTTTATGTAACTCTTGGCTGCCGAAAGTGTTTGATGACGGGCCATCTCAGAGGTCGATTCCTGGAGCACCGTATGTGGCCCCTTGGTTCTTGTAAGACATGTGTGTTCTAAAAGTAGTTCAGTGTAGTGCTCCTTCAGCCCACGACTTCTGCGGGTACAATCTCAGTACCCTTTAAGGAACTTATGTCCTGGTCCTTGCGTTTTATAATTATATTATTTATTACAATACCTTGTAATGCCTACATTATAGGTTATCTATATCTAGTTACTAGTTCTGGTTGCCTTCTGAAATAAATCTAGCAGTGTAGTGTTCAGTGGATGTTAAGGGTTGTGTTACAAAGTTTACCATGATCTTATTTCACCTGTTTGGTGATCATTTGCTTGATTTTTAATTAACCTATCGTATTATATTTGGTGTTTTACAGCAGGTTTTTAAATTCTTTTTATATTTTTGCCGTTCCTGGCGTGTAAGGCCTTCAGCCGTGATTGTGGTTATTTGCCTTAATATTCTAATTTGGTATTTGTATTTTAGCAGTAAGCCTTAAAATCTTATGTACTGCCATTCCTGGCATCTGATGCTTTCTGCTGTGTTTGTGGCCACTTGCCTTTACTATTTCAATACCTGTAATTTGTAAGCTACAGGAATGGCGTGTAAGGCCTTCTGCCCAGATCACAGTGGCTTGCTTTTAAAACATTATCTCCTGTATCTGTATTTAATAGTGTTTTGCTAAATTATAACTCACTGAAAACACTATTATTTTTCATTGATAACGTGTGGTATTTTTATTTATTGTTGAGTCTGGAATTACTGGTTTAAAATAAATTGTGTGTGACTGTAAAAGGCAACCAATAGTAACTGATTACGCCCCATCCGCAATCGTAACCGAATCGTACCTTTCCTTGACTATCAGGTTTCATACAACATCTTCAGAAATTTTTCGGCAGACGTGTGACCACTCGAAGTCCGAGTCGAACAGTGCATGTAACATAGTTGACAGAGATCGGTCTTTCGGATGGCTATATAAAGTTTACCGACCACCTAGGTACTGTTTCATTCATAAGAGTTTCTTCTTTCTCCCAGTCTTTCATAGTCAACAACATAAACTAGATATATTGAAAAAGCGGTCATCACTGTAATTCACACAGTACATACCAGACACTTTTAACAACGATAGGTATGCAATAAACTAGGCCAATCAGGATCATGTCCAGAACAACGATGTGGAAATCGCGCATTGTTCTCTACGATCGTTGCTCGAGAATGAAACTAACATTCTCTGTATATCATCATCATCACTGTTCTGCCTTAGGGCAGGTCTTCACATGTAGTTCTCCATGCAGTTTCTTATATAATAGACAGTAATTCTGTAATAGTCTGCGTTTCTGTTAGATCTATGAACATATGGAAATAAGTACCTTGATCCACGAATCTCACTCTCCGTGGGCCTTCATTAAAGTGCTACATACAGCTCCATAACAAAAATCTCATGGCTTCCCAGAACACGCAGCTCTTCTTTGTTCGTTTCTGTGTATTGTCTGCCCTATATATTTTCCATCTATTCACCTCGCCCACGAAGAGATTTGTCACTTTATGACAGATATAATTCACTGTTCGATAACAACACGATATCTCTCAAACCGGTCGTAAATTTGTCGCTGGGTAGAAGATTTACTTCACTGTCAAAGCAATATCCATCATCCTATATTTACATCTCACATAGCAATAAATTTTGGACCTAAATTTGAAAGATGTGATTTGAAACACTTCTTCACGTATACAGTGTAGTATCATCTCGTGGACCTATAATGAACCGGTATTGTTGTATTCAGACATATGCTAAATAAAAAAAATGGAAGAACAAAAGTTTGCCCTATTAGCGCTAGACTCATTCCATAACTGTTCTTGGAAATTAACAACATGCAAGCAGCCCTCACCACAGTGTCTGGAAGTATATCCAACAACCTTCGGTTTCGTTTCATTTCTCCTGAATTACGTATAGAATGTTGAGCATAATAACATATATAACTTATCAATTGAAGAAACGAAATGAAAGGATGTTGTGTCTATTGACCAGAAATGGTTGCTCAAGTCAGTAGCATAGGCCAGACACTTGTAATGGAATTAAACAATTAAAGACATATATCCGCAATATCCTTCCCTCCAGAGAGGTAGTCTCTCTCACACACACATATATATGGGGTTCAAGTTCCGTTCCAGTACTCACTTTTAATCTGCCAGCAAGTTTCAACATATATTAGACTTTTAAAATTGGCATCTGTTCTTTCTGCCGGTAGCTGATCGTGTGTAATTCACGCAGAAGAATTATGTGTACTGAACTAAAATTCTGCACTCACAATATGCATCAACTCCAAGAAATTTGAAGTCCTTCTTTTGTCATCAATCAGTCATTTATTTCTACTGAACTGTAGTCTTTACACCGTTAGCCTCGAAAAAAATTTGATTTATTCGTATCACGCTAAGGCGGGATTCATGACACTGTTAATACATAAAGCAGCACGAACTCATCATTACCTGACATGCATTTATCATTAACCAGAACTTGTACATATGTTTGAAAGTAACTGTTATAGAATCACACATCAACAGGTATCCACGAAAGTACTAAGATAGTTACAAAAAATGGCTCTGAGCACTATGGACTTAACATCTATGGTCATCAGTCCCCTAGAACTTAGAACTACTTAAACATAACTAACCTAAGGACATCACACAACACCCAGTCATCACGAGGCAGAGAAAATCCCTGACCCCGCCGGGAATCGAACCCGGGAATCCGGGCATGGGAGGCGAGAACGCTACCGCACGACCACGAGCTGCGGACCAAGATAGTTACAGAAGTCCAGAGTTCAATAGCATGAGTTTAGTTTAGAAATGTGACATGTTCCATTTCTGTAAATTTAATATTAACTTTAGATGGCTGCTCTTTGTCATTGGTTAATTTGAGAGGTGCCATATTCCGAATAAATATTTACAGTGCCACACACAACACATTTGACTAGTAAATAATTAAACCAGAAAAAAAATTTCTTACTTATAAACTTCGCCTTGTAAACGTAATATACAGACACAACTAAATCACTTTGGTGATCAATACTGTTGACAATGTAAAGAATTGAAATATCTGTCACTAAAATTTAACTCATTCGACCTGTTTGTTTATGAGTAAGATCTTGAAGTTAGTTCAATTTCGTTTGTCTATACAATTTTGTTTGCTGTTTATAGTTTGGTAAAGTTTGGTCTACTGTCTGTTTGCTTTCGATGTCCTCCGAGCTGTTAAAAATTATGGTTCTCCCTATCTCTCTGCTAAAGGGGTCAAGTGACCTATATACACCCTTGGCCAAAATACTGAGCACCCTAGAAATTTTGTGTGTGTGCAATGCATAACAGAAAATAAACCCTTCGGTATAAAAAGTAGTTTGTCGGCATCGACAAAGGCCAAAAACAATTATCCACCTGAAACCCACAAATAAAACATCTGGTGTAACACATTAGTGATTTGAAAATCTTTTATGTACTATCAGTTCGTTACACTCGCTCGTTGAGGCCACATATTAGTTATCCAGTGCTCTTTGATGTCGAGATCTGAGACACGATGGTACTGCTGCATTATGCCTAAAAGAAACGAACTTAGTTTACAAAAACGAGTGCAGATGAAGCTTTTCCATGAGCAAGGAAAATGGCAGGTAGAGATTTCGAAAACCGTGAAATGTTCACGCCCATGTGTACGATATGCTGCAAAGCGACTTGCCATGATCGGGTCGCATGTTAATAGGCCCAGAAGCTGGCGAAAGCAACTCACAACAGACCATGAGGACTGAATGATAGTAAGAGATTCGTTAAAAAATTGGAAGAAAAACCTCTTTAGACCTCGCTGCTGAGTTGTCTGAAAGTTTTAACAAAACACAATCTGCTCGCACCACTCGTAGACGACTTCAAGAAGCTGGTATGAATGTAAAGCCATGAAGAAGCCACGGCTGTGTTACAAATATGGAAAGGCACGTTATGAGTGGGCTCTAAAGCACCAAACATTCACCGAGAGAGATTGGTCAAATATCGTGTAGCAAATATTCAGTTAAGTTTGTCAGCCTGATGCTCCAAAAACACATACCAATGTGGGTAGGAAACAAAATGTATTAATTAAAGAACCCATGAACGAAGTCTCTATAATATTTATTTACATTTCACCGGGGGTGACCTATGTCAGTCACCGGATGGGCGAGGAATACAATCCAGAGTGTGTGGTATTTACCGTAAAACACGGCGGAGGGAGTGTCATGATCTGGTGCTGCATAAGCGCTGCAGGAGTGGGACGAATGGTCGTAAGGAACGCCCCATGGATTCCACAACGTACATAGAAGTCCTAGAGTCAGCTTTACTGCCCTCTTTTACAACCCTTTTTGGAGATAAAAATATGGACGGCTTTAAATTCCAGCACGATAATGCACCCTGCCATCAATATGCATCACAATGACTTGGCTTCGGCAAAATAACTTCGAACTTCTGAGCTGGCCCGCCCCGGAGCATTTATGAGGTTTATTCTAAAACAAAGTCAGGCGGCACACAACTAAATCAAAAGAAGAGTTAAAAGACCGCCTGCTCCTTGAATGGAACACTATAAGTGCCGAAGCTGGTTAAAGCTATTGTACTCTCTACCAAAACTAATTTCTGCTGTAATAAGGGCCAAAGGAAGGCCCAGGAAATATTGGTTTTATGTTATTAATAAACATTATAAACTCGAGCAAATTCTTTCTATTTATCTTATTTACGGATTCTTCCGTCGCTTCTTGATAGAACAATTCCAAATTTCTTACTTTTCACAACACTCGGCGTTACTTATGATGCTCAATACTTCTGGCTAAGAATGTACTTTCTGAGTGGATCATCCAGGTCTCCGAACATACAGTTCATGACTTGTTCCAAATAACCGTCGTCTCCACGTCCGCCACTTCGTATTTAGACAAAAAGTTTGGGTAAGTCTGTATGTGACTAAGTGTCACTCATTTATTTCTGGTGACCAACTTTGTATCATTGACTGACACAGTATGAACTACGAAAGCATCAAAAGAGAACAACATTGTAACACTACATAATAGACGCCCATATGGCCAATATAATTCACATAACATTCGTATTGTTGCGCCTAGATATAGTATCAATGGTGGATACTAAAAGTTCTTCTTGTTGTACCTTGGCAGCACACGGACCGAACCGCCTGTGCCAACGACCAGTAGTAGACTGCCAGCCAGAGGGAAATGGTGAGCGAGTTGTAGCAAACATACAAGCTGTCGCAGCAAGCGGTAACGGCTAGGCGTCAGAGTCTGCGAGCAAAGCATAATGACATCATGGAAGCCGAGAAACACTGTCATACAGTGACAAAGCAGGGTACCGAAAGGACCGCTATGGATAACGCAACAACAAGTCTTCAGGTATTAGGCCAGCGTAAAAGAGGCTCTGATAGGTGAAGCTGCGAAAGTCTGAAGTCACTAGGAGAGCTGGCAGCCAGAGAAAATCAGGACACATGATGTCATAGCCATCCTCACCGCCACAGAGCGCACAGGAAGCGCCAACATAAATACTCCACGCTTCTTAAAAATGAGATATTTCTAATTGCTGAGTGGCAGCTGCAGTCTGCCCCGTGCATAGTCTCAGCCCTTCTGTAAGCTGCAGCTACCCTGTGTGAGGGGAGGCTATACAGGTCGACTTTCGGCATGCCTATGTCTACGGAACGACGAGTCCATCTGGAAGCAAGCTCCTGCTGCCAGCTGCACTGCCAACTTCCGACGTCATCCTGTAGTCCTGCTGGAGGCTTGACCGGCATCACCCGCACTCTGTCGGTCATCTGCCTTCGACTGGGTGAGCGCCGCTACTGCTCATCCCGTTCCTGTGGCAGACACCGGTGCTGCTCGCTCGTTTTCCTAAACTGTGGCTGAGAGCCGACTTCTGTGAGTCAGCGAATACTTCAGTTGGACCTGGGGCGAGATTCCTGCGTGGAAATCTACGTCGTCCACAAGAACGCTTTGGAAATCACAATGGTGAGCTGGAGGACGCCTTATTCCGCGGGTCGACAGGCGTCCCGTGAAAAAACAGCCACCACCTGAAGTTTCGCTGTGCTGGCGATGCTCCGAAACGAGCGCACGCCGCTAACAAGGCGTTACTCTGCCGGCTGGGTGTGGTGAGGCGCTTTGAAAAACAATCCTGTATTACTGCCCAATAAACGTGTTATTGTCAACATCGCTTTCTTGGGCACCCCGAGTGTAACTTGGAACTACCACCACATCGTGCACGGCTGTCTTCTGACGACTATGAAAATGAGCGTTTGGCGTCATTGGCCGGGAGGCTCCTTGCGGGGCAGGTCCGGCCGCCTTGGTGCAGTTCTTATTACATTCGACGCACACTGGGCGACCTGCGCGGCGGGTGGCGATGAAATGATGATGAAGACAGCGCAACACACAGTTCCCGAACGGAGAAAATGCCCCCTCGTGATGACTGGGTGTTGTGTGATGTCCTTAGGTTAGTTAGGTTAAATAGTTCTAAGTTCTAGGGGACTGATGACCATAGATGTTAAGTCCCATAGTGCTCAGAGCCATTTGAACCATTTTTTTTTTTTTTGAAAATGCCCGACCCAGCCGGGGATCGAACCCGGGCCCGTAGGACGGCAATCCGTCACGCTAACCACTCAGCTATCGGGTCGGACTCCTGACGAATACAGGAGGCTGAGACCGGACCCCTGCAGTACTGCTTTAATCTCTCTTTTGGTGTTCCAGATACGATTAGTGCGCTTTGTAATCTTTACTATGCATATCATACTGGAAACTGGAAGAATTTTGCAACATGATTCCCAAACTCCAATGTTAATCACATTACATAAGATATATTCAAAAGAAACGAGCTGGTGGCTGTAAAACCAAAACTACTCAGTGGTTCATTATTCCAGTTTCCTACAGTGGACGGAGTTCCTAAAAGAGCGCTGATGCCCCAGACTCGCCGCCAGAGGAACATGGGCGTACACCCACATGACGCCAGAATGAGTACGAGTGGCATGGACCGTCCATCGGACTCAGTTGCGTCGTAAACGGAGAAGAGCAAAGGGGAATAATGTGATTCCCTGGAACAGAACGAGTGCGGGGAACGGAAATTCATCCAGTAATGGCACAAGTGTAAGGAGAGCGCAATGTGTGCGTTCAGATTCCGATGGTCAATCCGATATCGACAGGGGATCTCAAGTTGATTCCGTATTTCTAGATTTCCGGAAAGCTTTTGACACCGTTCATCACAAGCGACTTCTAATCAAGCTGCGGGCCTATGGGGTATCGTCTCAGTTGTGCGACTGGATTCGTGATTTCCTGTCAGGAAGGTCGCAGTTCGTAGTAATAGACGGCAAATCATAGAGTAAAACTGAAATGATATCAGGTGTTCCCCAAGGAAGCGTCCTGGGACCTCTGCTGTTCCTGATCTATTTAAATGACCTGGGTGACCATCTGAGCACTTCTCTTAGGTTGTTCGCAGATGATGCTGTAATTTACCGTCTAGTAAGGTCATCCGAAGACCACTATCAGTTGCAAAGCGATTTAGAAAAGATTGCTGTATGTTGTGGCAGGTGGCAGTTGACGCTAAATAACGAAAAGTGTGAGGTGATCCACATGAGTTCCAAAAGAAATCCGTTGGAAATCGATTACTCGATAAATAGTACAATTCTCAAGGCTGTCAATTCAACTAAGTATCTGGGTGTTAAAATTACGAACAACTTCAGTTGGAAAGACCACATAGATAATATTGTGGGGAAGGCGAGCCAAAGGTTTCGTTTCATTGGCAGGACACTTAGAAGATGCAACAAGTGCACTAAAGAGACAGCTTACACTACACTCGTTCGTCCTCTGTTAGAATATTGCTGCGCGGTG
Source organism: Schistocerca nitens (assembly GCF_023898315.1). Lineage (NCBI taxonomy): Eukaryota > Metazoa > Arthropoda > Insecta > Orthoptera > Acrididae > Schistocerca > Schistocerca nitens. The sequence continues at coordinate 589,277,191 of NC_064618.1, forward strand.
TGGGATCCTTACCAGTTGGGATTGATGGAGGACATCGAAAGGGTGCAAAAAAAGGGCAGCTCGTTTTGTATTATCACGCAGTAGGGGAGAGAGTGTGGCAGATATGATACGCGAATTGGGATGGAAGTAATTACAGCAAAGACGTTTTTCGTCGCGGCAAGAACTATTTACGAAATTTCAGTCACCAACTTTCTCTTCCGAATGCGAAAATATTTTGTTGAGCCTAACCTACATAGGTAGGAATGATCATCAAAATAAAATAAGAGAAATTAGAGCTCGAACAGAAAGGTTTAGGTGTTCGTTTTTCCCGCGCGCTGTTCGGGAGTGGAATGGTAGAGAGATAGTATGATTGTGGTTCGACGAACCCTCTGCCAAGCACTTAAATGTGAATTGCAGAGTAGTCATGTAGGTGTAGATGTAGATGCAGATGTAGATATGAGTGGCAATAGCTACGACCGTATCTCGCCGGTCTTGAACAATGAGCTCATCCACCTGTTAGACAAGGTATGAGATATGCGGTGTGGCGTTCAAGATCCCACTTCATGGGCCAACGACTTCTCTCCTTTCTTGGATTGCTTACGCAACGCCTTGACTCTATCATTTACTTGTGCCATTCTTCGATGAATTTTCGTATCTCGCATTCCTTCTGCTGTCAGGAAATTCTCTACATCCTCGCTCCTCTTTTGAAACTTCCTTTTCACTGTTTTCACCACAGCTGTGTGTAGTGGACGGTCGACTCTTGAACGTGCTCGCTCTGTCGTTACGTGTCTGTGAGCCCATCTCCCAATTCCTACAAAAGGTTTCCATGTGCACACGAAAGCTGGAGTCACACAGTAAGGGGCAAGCTTAGGTGTTTCAACTGGGGTAAAGCTGTGAAGGGAGATATGCATAGTTTTTACTGAATCTCTGCAGATCTAAATTACCGTACACAAATGAACTACAACAAAAACAAAACACCTTCTTTTGCAAATGAAGTAACTGTTCTCCCAAGAAGAAGAACGAGTCAAGAATAACATATATGGGACCCAGTTCAAAATGCAAATCGATTAAGAGACCACGAAACAAAGAAACCAATCACAAAAAATGATCCTGATCGAATAACAGAAAAGGAAACAAATGTACAAGCTTGTCCCTCTCTATCTGTAATTAAAAGTACTTTAATTCTCCTATAGAATACTAGATTCGATATCGAAAGTACTAGGAGCGGTAGTACGCATACTTCTTTTGTTTTTAGGTTCTAGGTATTTTATTTACGATTGGTATTAAGATTCATTTCCTCTGACTGAAATATTTTTGTAGGTTTTTGTAGTTTTACTCTACCTTACTCACAAGCATCAGAATTGTCTATTAAATCAAATTTTGTGTTAACAGTAATATTGTCATTTCCTGACAAACAAGGGACAGTACACAAATGTATACTCAAAATTAAATGCAGGAAGAAATGAAAAACACTTATCCATCATCATTACGATAACAACGAGGAAAATTGTTACTGTACAAATGGGCCTATACCCTATGGTTGAGTGAGTCTGCACATTTGTGTCGCTTTCCTATGTGTGCGTTGTAGTTCACAACTTCTCTCTCTCTCTGTCTATATGTAAATTACAATTTTATATGTGAGGTACAATCCATACATATCGTAAAAATGTATGTGTGTGTGTGTGATGAAAGGTGGCTACACTGAGCCACAGCGCCAGAGATCGCGCTAGAGAGCATTGTTCCGCCGCCTCCACTGGCAGTGATTATTGAGAACTCGTAGTAGTCAGTGCTTGGGGAGAGCTCGTGGTAGTCAGTGCTGAGATGTCGTAGTGAGGAGTGTTTGTTGAGATGAGCTAGTAGGCAGTGCTTGCTGAGATGTGATACTGAAAAGTTCTTGTTGAGATGTGATAGTAGCGAGTCGGTGTGGAGAGATTGTAATGTCTAGAGTGCTTCTCATCAATATAAATTAAGGTAACAAACTACTTTTCTTTTCTTTCTCATTATTTCAATGTCCTGAATAATTCGTCATTACAGGTTCAGTCAACAAAGCATCTGGCTTGTGTTCTTGTATTAGAGTGTAATTCTGGTTTTCTTGAGTAATTATGGTATTTCTATTTTCTTTAATTAATTCAGTATAAATGATATTTAAAATTTCTTGTGTTGTTGAAGAAGAACCGTGCCAGATGCGTACGTTGAGTCATACTTCCACACACAGAACAGTTACACTTGTGCTTTGGTTTCGTAGGTTTTATAGTTGCTGGGGACTTAATTAATTAATTAATTGTGTTAACGAAAATTTTCATTTCATTGTTTGTTGTTGTTCCATGCAGTCAGATTGCGTACAAATACTAGTCAGGGCCAACCGTTTACGAGACTTCGTAATCGGACAATCAGCTACAAAAAATTAAAATTATTTGCATTCTATTTTAATTAAGCCCCCATGCACGTGGCGACCGCTGCTTCGGATCGTCCCTTGGAATTCTTCTGATTGTAAAAATAGTAGACAATAGTATTGTTGTAGTAATTTGTAGTTTAGTAATTGTAGTCTATTTTGCATGTGTAGATTTGGTAATTGTCATTTTTCTAATGGAATTTTTTTTTCAGAATTTAATTTTGTTGTCTTGTATACGCGTTTGACAATTTAGTGCAATTATTTCAATTGTTCGATTAATTGTGTTTGAGGGAAACATTTCGTGTGAATGGTATTGTTGGAGATAAAGTGTCATTGTGTGTAATTTTCATATAGTGACGAGTTTTGTATGTTTTGTAAATGATTACGCGTTCGATGAAAAAGGCAAAAATGATGGATAGTCAGAATGACGAAATTGTTGAGATGGCGAACTCGCCAACACAGGAGAACAGTATAATGAATAATGAAGTGGAAAACAATTTAATAAGTCGGGAAAATAGTCCGGAACCATTTCAAAATTTTTCTCAATCAGGAAATTCACAGAATACGAGATTAACGATAGAAGATTCTGAAATAGTATCGAACACAGATAGCTTTACAGCTATGACGAAGGAAACTGGTTTTGCGAGAAATGTTAGGGGCGAAAAGAATTTCGAACCAGATCATATGGAGCAGTTGATGGGTGCAATATTAGATTTGGGATCACAAATAGGAACAATTAAAACAGAGATGGGAACTTTGGCAACACGGTTAGACTTACAAAGGGGAACAATGGAAACACGGTTAGACTCACTGGGATCACAGTTGGGATCTGAATTAAAAACAGTGGGATCACAAATAGGAACAATTAAAACAGAGATGGAAACAATGGAAACACGGTTAGACTCACGAATAGGGACATGTTTCAAAAATATGAAAGATGAGTTAAAGAAAGAAATCAGAGAAGAAGTACAACCGATTTTGAATGCTCACAATAATAGTATAATTTCAACAGAAATCAGACAAGAGGAACAGGACAGAGAACGGGAAGAAAAAGATCGCGCGATAGTACAAAAATTTTCAGAATTAAAATTACAACGTGCACACGATAAGGAAGAAATAATTGAAAGAATCGAGGAATCCGTACCAAACGACTTAACGCAATAGTGTGAACAATCAACTACTAAATGTGACAATACCGAAACCCGAGTTGCGATACTTACGAAAGACGTAAACTTATTGGAAAGAGATGAGGAGATTCCAGATAAATTGACTAGTCTTAGTTTACATGGGGACAGAGATTCGGATGATACAGCTCCATTACCATTTGCAGAAACCGAAGAGTACCAGAACATAAATAAGCATGTCGAAAATCAGGAAAAATTTAATGATCGCGTTAATAGGGAATTTGAGGCACTACAAAAGCAAGACAAATATATTGAAAGCGAAATCGTAGGAAAAGACAGCAAAAGAAATTTAGAATCACAGATATCAGAGGGGTTTGAAGAAAGTAATTTGTTTCATTTACGGGACGCAACAAGAGAGCGCCAGGCGCGCGAACTTGACAATAATCGACATTGGGACTGGAACAGACGCGGTAGGTCTTTGTCGCCGCGAGGCGGAAGCTTTGACTGTAAACACTTCTTGACTGTTCGGAAATTTAAGATCTTTTGCAATTCTAGGAATGACATACGTCCATGTTCATGGTTGGATCGATTTACGTGCGCACTTCCGCCAAATTTGCCACTAAGTCACAAACTGAAATTTATGTGCAGCTATTAAGGTCCTCAGGGGATTCACTACACTAAGTGAATATGTGCCGTAGCGCTCACAGGGCCCCGAGCTGTAGTGGTGCTATTTCCCTTTTAGTTTTCTGCACCGCTGCCTACTCTTTCACTATTCTTTGCATCTATAAAAAACAATTCTTCTACTATCCATCTATCTAGACAGTAGGTAAAAAATTAACCGGATATGACGATTTTACCCAAAAGTGACATCGGAAATTACTATTTGGACTTACTGTACCTTCAGCAGAATTCATTCGTAGTTTAAACGAAATCTTACCTGATTATCTTCGTGACAATATTACTTCATATGTTGACGATATTCTTATTGCTAAACGTTCTTGGAGTGAGCACAACAAAATTTTGGATTCATTATTACGTACTTTTGCAAGAGTTGGCATTACTGTGAACTTGGAAAAATCTGAATTTGGTCGTTCTCAGGTGAAATTTCTCGGTCACATTATTTCTACAGAAGGTATTCTTCCTGATCCAGAGAAACTAGATGCTATTCGTAATTATGCTGTTCCTTCCACAAAACGTGATGTTCGTAGTTTCCTTGGTGTCTGTAATTTTCTTAGACGCTTTGTTAGATTGGATGATTTGGCCACACCTCGTTTACACATTTCAGTTATGCACACTTTGGTCTCAGAAAATGCTTTCATAAATTACGAGAAAATTGCTACTTTAGTAATATGGAAAAACGTATTCGATCTGTTCTTGCCAAATGCAAATTATGTCAAAAGGCTAAGCCTCCAACGATTTCTCACAGAGCACCGTTGTTTCCTATCATTCCAGCGAAATTAAAGGACATGGCTGCAGTCGATTTGTTCGGTCAAGTGGTTCGTTCTACTAATGGTTTTGTGTACATTTTCGTAGCAGTGGAATTGACATCAAAATATGTGTGTTTTACACCTATACGCAAAGCAACAGCTCGTTCAGTATCTAATGCTTTCATCAAACATTTTCTTAAAGAAGTTGGTCATGTTGATAAGGTTATATCAGATAATGGATCACAGTTTCGCTCTAAAATTTGGCTTCGTACTCTACGGCGTCGTAAGATTAAACCAATTTTCATTTCACTTTTTCACCCTCAATCTAATGCTTCAGAGAGATGGATGAAGGAAATCAATAAATTGTGCCGACTTTATTGTCATCAGAATCACAGAACGTGGGATCAGTATCTTCATATTTTTCAAAACATTCTGAATGAACTTCCTAATGACTCAACTTCTTTACCGCCTCTATTGATATTAAAAAATAAAGTACCAACAAATCGCATTTCTGAAATCGTTCCTTTTCCGCCTTCACGGAAACTGCGGCATTCTGAAGTTGTCAACCTGGCTCTACAAAATATTGCATCTGCGGCTGCTAGAAGAGAGAAATCAGCTAAGCGTCCTGGTCGTTTAAAAACTTTGTCAGTTGGTCATAAGGTATTAATTAAGTCCCACCGTTTGTCTCACAAAGGAAAAGGCTTGTGTCGCAAATTTTTTCTGCTTTATAACGGTCCATATAGAGTTCGCAAAATTATTCATGATAACACTGTTGAAGTAGAAACTCTTAAATCTCGGCGCTCTAAAGGAATACATCATATATCAAACGTTAAAATTTTTGTGGAATGATATACTTTAGAGAAACCAACAGCTATATGTAAACATGCAGAGAATACAAGGATACCGCGCCGTGTTCTGGCGGCGGCGCGTACTCAAAGCAACAGTGAAGTCTGCGCGCCGCACAAGGCAGTTGTTGACCGCAAACAATCACTTTCTACGTCACGCGCCTACAGCTGATCGAGCGCTCATTGCGAATGCACTGACAGACGTAAACAAATACACAGTCTAATTTCTCCGACTAAATTCTGTATAAAGCTATGGTGACTTATAAATTATGTTATTAACGTTCAGTATTTTTCAGGATACGGTTGTGTAAAATATTTAAGACCTTCAGGTAAATTCTGTGCGTGTCCGACGTTAAGACGACTTGCTATGGAGAAAATTTCAGGAAGAATGTAATTTCGAAAAAAAAGTAATAAACTAAAAAGGATAACTATTAACTGAGTTTATTTTTCAGGTAACATATTTCCACTTAGGTACGTACTTTAGACGTAATTTGCTGCTTGCGATTACGTGACTCATACTTGTGCTAAATTTCATGTTCTATGAATTTACTTGTGAAGCGACGTGCTTGTGTACATTTACTGATTTTGACGATGATTGATTAATGAACAGGCTTGTTATTTGTATATATTATGCATCGCTTGGCTGCACTGCTTTTTCACTGATGTCATATTTTTCTATTATGTGCCTGCTGTGCTTATTTATTTAAATTATAATTGTCACCTGATTAATTGTGCTGACTGTAGTTAGGTATGTAGGTTACACTTTGTGATTTATCTGCTTGCGCCTTCATGTTTACTTATTAAGATTACATATGAACATTTATTTGCTTATGCTGAATGATGCTAATCACTTGTTTATTACGTAAGATATATGTTTGCTGCTGTGCGTATGGATTGCATATTTACACATTTCTGTTTTTTTGTCATAACTATTCTTTAATTTGCTATATATAGAAATGCTGATATGAGGTGTACGTACATGGAGTTTAGGCCACACTATGGTATTAATTATAGATTGTTCGCTTGACGGAGACTCGTTATAGGGATTGTGCTGCATCCACTTGTTGACATTCTGTTCTTTACTGGTATATTTACTCGCTATTGCATGTTTTGCTTACGCTCAGTGCCTGATATTTTTAAGATAAGAAAATGAACTGCTATAATTCTACGAACGACATTAGTACAAGAAACTTCATAGAAGTCACATGAGCTGGAGGTTTTTAGGAAGCTGTATAAATTTATGCTAATAGGAAGGAAGCTAACGACGTGACATACCAAAACTAGGTTTAGACCATTGACAGTTATTACACTGCATTCTTCGTGAGCAATTGAAATAGGAAGTGACACTTGACACAAGAAATACTCCACATGTTTGCTTCTGCCATGATTCTTGAAGTGGTGTACACACTGTGAAATATTATGATCATTCACACTCCGTAATCGTAATTAGTTACTGAGAGTTATTCGAACTAAGTCTGTTAGAGGTCATGTATGCATTTCTTTTATTTAATGATGGACAAGGAACCAAAATGTATCTTATAATTTATAATGAGTAGAAGATTTGAGTCAGATGGATTATACAGAGGTTGTGTGTGGACACTGTGTCTTCGGATTGTATGGGATGCTGAATTGAAGTTGCACTAGGATTTTGTCTGTACTTGTTCGAGGAGACTGACTAGAGGAAAGAGTTTTTATGGAAGTGAAATGATATTGGTGCTGAGGTTTATATGTATCAACGTATTGAAGAGGTATTATAGAGGTATTGAGATTATGTGAAGTTGATGATTATTGGAGTTTTCGTGGACAAGAGGTAAGGTAAATCATATTGATGATAAGGTTTATATGTATCGACGTATTGAAGATGTATTAGTGAAGTATTGAGATTATGTGATGCTGATGATTATTGGAGTTTTGGTGGATAAGAGGTAAAGTAAGTGAGGAGCATATTTTTTTTTTTTTGTTGGTCTATATGGAACAAGGAGGATGAAGATAGCAGACTAGAACACTAAAGTAGAAGGAAGATAGTCTATACACACACTTTGTTAAATCACTAAGCAGTATATACTTTTTTTTGAAGAGAGGAAGTATTTGCATATCTTGGCTCACTGACAGTTGTTCAGCAACAGTACATTTGATCTGGCTTGGCAAACATTGGTCTTGACATGATGACTATGACGTTGACTTAACTATTATTGACTGTTATACATTGCTGCCACTACTACTTGATACACATGATGAACATCAAATTTTGACAGAATTACATTTACACAGTTAACACTATTCAATTACACAGTAGCACTAATGTGGATGAAAGATGAGTGAGTGTGTTTTGTGTGTTTTCCTTTTATAATCCCAGAGACGTGATCCCAACCTATCTCCTAAATATTCTTTTACTTGTTGTTGTGGCTTGCACTGACACCCATAAATATTATACGTTTACTGGTATTTGGGTATTGTAATAGTTAATAGGACAATTATCTGATATCATTTGTGTGTTTGTTATGATTTGTATGTTTAGTGTAAAAGCATTGTATGTGTATTCAAACTATTGTTCATGCCTGAACTGTCTGATTAGTGATGTTGCTGCACTTTTCAACATGATGTGTGACATTTAGTCATGTTTAATTTCTGCTGATGAACAGTGTGATTAGTGAAAGTGAATATTATGGACTGCGGTCAGCACCTGTTCAACATTGCTGGGTGCCACTGATGGACTGCTTCTACTGAAAAGATGTCACCTGTTGCTGTGTGCACCTGCTCAACATTGCTGGTGCCACTAATGGAACTGCTTATACTGAAATGGTGTTACTTGTTGATGTCTGCACCTGCTCAACATTGCTGGGTGCCACTGATGGACTGCTTCTACTGAAAAGATGTCACCTGTTGATGTCTGCACCTGCTCAACATTGCTGGGTGCCACTGATGGACTGCTTCTACCGAAATGGTGTTACTTGTTGATGTCTGCACCTGCTCAACATTGCTGGGTGCCACTGATGGACTGTTTCTACTGAAAAAAATTTCACTTGTTGGTATTTGCACCTGTTGACCATTGCTGGGTGCTACTGTTGGAACTGTCAACTACTTGTTTCTTGGGCTATGGAAAGCGTTTATGTGAATATTTGTATAAACTGATTTTTTGTGTATTACTGTTTGTGAAAAGTTATGAGACTCTTACCTGCACATATTCGTCATTGCTGACGCTATTGATTGAACTGTTTAACCACATAATACTTGTGTAAACTGTTATGTAAAGTCACATGTATGAAAGAATTTGTATTGCTTACTGTATTTTATATATTAGGTTACTGAAAGGTCAGTGCAAAGCCAAAATTTTATCTAGTTATATGATATTTACGCATGAATATTATCTTTTATTTTTGTCTGTATTTTTTTTTGACGAATTTGGTGGTATTTTCACCACCAATGCTGGCAAAAATACCATCAAATTCTAGCCCGTGGAGGAAGGGCATATGAAAGGTGGCTACACTGAGCCACAGCGCCAGAGATCGCGCTAGAGAGCATTGTTCCGCCGCCTCCACTGGCAGTGATTATTGAGAACTCGTAGTAGTCAGTGCTTGGGGAGAGCTCGTGGTAGTCAGTGCTGAGATGTCGTAGTGAGGAGTGTTTGTTGAGATGAGCTAGTAGGCAGTGCTTGCTGAGATGTGATACTGAAAAGTTCTTGTTGAGATGTGATAGTAGCGAGTCGGTGTGGAGAGATTGTAATGTCTAGAGTGCTTTTCATCAATATAAATTAAGGTAACAAACTACTTTTCTTTTCTTTCTCATTATTTCAATGTCCTGAATAATTCGTCATTACAGGTTCAGTCAACAAAGCATCTGGCTTGTGTTCTTGTATTAGAGTGTAATTCTGGTTTTCTTGAGTAATTATGGTATTTCTATTTTCTTTAATTAATTCAGTATAAATGATATTTAAAATTTCTTGTGTTGTTGAAGAAGAACCGTGCCAGATGCGTACGTTGAGTCATACTTCCACACACAGAACAGTTACACTTGTGCTTTGGTTTCGTAGGTTTTATAGTTGCTGGGGACTTAATTAATTAATTAATTGTGTTAACGAAAATTTTCATTTCATTGTTTGTTGTTGTTCCATGCAGTCAGATTGCGTACAAATACTAGTCAGGGCCAACCGTTACGAGACTTCGTAACCGAACAGACAGCTATTGAAGCAAAAAATTAAAAGTATTTGCATTAAATATTTTAATTAAGCCCCCATGCAGTGTGTGTGTGTGTGTGTGTGTGTGTGTGTGTGTGTGTGTGTTTGTATTCGTATGTGTGTGTGTTTGTGTGTGTGTGTGTGTGTGTGTGTGTGCGCGCGCGCGCGCGCGTGCGTGTGTATGTATGGTGTACATCTCCTACTAAACCACTGCAATGATTTCAACCCAACATGGTACATAATCCATTACTGTCAGGCAACAATCGCAGTGGTAGTAAGAACCGCCTTACCTTCATAGTTCAGAAGATATGACGTCGCAAACAATCACATGCGTGAAAAATTGTGGCACAATTCGGTTTAGTACTTCTGCGCTACAAATTGTGTTCACAATAAATTTAGCAGGAAATAAACACATACGTTGCTAAATGCAACGACCAAAATACCTCACGGTACAGCACTTACAGGAGATATGAGATCATCAACACTGAGATGCGTGGGAAACTGCCACCACTGTTCATTACGTTTAAATTTATTACTTCTTTTCTGCTAACTCTATTCGCAACACGGTTTACAGACAGTATCCACATATGCTGTGGAATATACCAGCAGAATTATATCATTGTATGAGATATAGATCAGAGGCGACGGCCTGAACAATGAGATGCGTGAAAAAATGCCCCAACACGAGGAAATTGTATTACATCTATTCTTTACTACTAAGGCACTCCTACAGATGACTCACCTTGACGAAATCATTCACATCTGGCAGAGCTTTTGATAACTTTCTGCTGCAAAGCGCAAACGGCTGTATTCGAAAGAGATAGCCGTCTATAGCTCTAAGAAGAGGCGCTAATATAGAGACGTTTCAAAAATGGCGTTGTAAACACGTGGAGGACCTGCGCCTGAAGTCCATAAAGTGTTCTAGGAGGTGGCTCTGAGCACTGTGGGACTTAACATCTATGGTCATCAGTCCCCTAGAACTTAGAACTACTTAAACCGAACTAACCTAAGGACATCACACAACACCCAGTCATCACGAGGCAGAGAAAATCCCTGACCCCGCCGGGAATCGAACCCGGAAACCCGGGCGTGGGAAGCGAGAACGCTACCGCACGACCACGAGCTGCGGACAAGTGTTTTCTAGGGTCATGTTTGTTAGCATGAATACCGTAGATATGTACTTGTACGTTATGAACGTTTCGTTGTACGACTGTTTGATAATTTCATAGGTGCTTTCGCGAATAAATGGAAACGAAATTTTTTCGATGCTTCGCTGCACGGTTCATATTTTGTATCCGTTTCTAACTGAAAATTGCAAAATGTATACCTGGGCAATGCTGGGCCAGTTAGCTAATAGCAATAATAACGGTCTAGTGCAAGTCTCTCAATTGGACGCCACTTCAGAATCTTGCCTGTCCCGGCGTCTATGCAACTAAGCGTCCCCTAGCGATCCCCCAATGGGCCGATGTTGCGTAACTTCCGTTAGCGGGTGAGAACTGGTGTATCCAATGTGACAAGGCAAGGCCGTTGCTGTCATATTAGGTAATTAGTCAAGAATGTGCAATGTTATTTCACATACCTGTTGCTAATCACAGAGCAGGCCAATTATTAACTGACTAGGAGAAGAAATGATATATAGTCTTATAGATAATTGTTCAAATGGCTCTAAGCACTATGAGACTTATCATCTGTCATGAGTCCCCTAGATTTTGAACTACGTAAACCTAGGTAACCTAAGGACATCACACACGTCCATGCCCGAAGCAGGATTCGAACCTGCAATCATAGAGGCAGCACGGTTCCGGACTGAAGCGCCTAGAACCGATCGGCCACAACGGCCGGTTAATATTTATATTAGGGTATTTTTTTGGTCATCAGTCTACTGACTGGTTTGATGCGGCCGCCACGAATTCCTTTCCTGTGCTAACCTCTTCATCTCAGAGGAGCACTTGCAAACTACGTCCTCAATTATTTGCTTGACGTATTCCAATCTCTGTCTTCCTCTACAGTTTTTGCCCTCTACAGCTCCCTCTAGTACCATGGAAGTCATTCCCTCATGTCTTAGCAGATGTCCTACCATCCTGTCCCTTCTCCTTATCAGTGTTTTCCACATATTCCTTTTCTCTCCGATTCTGTGTAGAACCTCCTCATTCCTTACCTTATCAGTCCACCTAATTTTCAACATTCGTCTATAGCACCACATCTCAAATGCTTCGATTCTCTTCTCTTCCGGTTTTTCCACAGTCCATGTTTCACTACCATACAATGCTGTACTCCAGACGTACATCCTCAGAAATTTGTTCCTCAAATTAAGGCCGGTATTTGATATTAGTAGACTTCTCTTGGCCAGAAATGCCTTTTTTGCCATAGCGAGTCTGCTTTTGATGTCCTCCTTGCTCCGGCCGTCATTGGTTATTTTACTGCCTAGGTACCAGAATTCCTTAACTTCATTGACTTCGTGACCATCAATCCTAATGTTAAGTTTCTCGCTGTTCTCATTTGTACTACTTCTCATTACCTTCGTCTTTCTCCGTTTTAATCTCAAACCATACTGTGTACTCATTAGACTGTTCATTCCGTTCAGCAGATCATTTAGTTCTTCTTCACTTTCACTCAGGATAGCAATGTCATCAGCGAATCGTATCATTGATATCCTTTGACCTTGTATTTTAATTCCACTCCTGAACCTTTCTTTTATTTCCATCATTGCTTTCTCGATGTACAGATTGAAGAGTAGAGGCGAAAGGCTACAGCCTTGTCTTACACCCTTCTTAATACGAGCACTTCATTCTTGATCGTCCACTCTTATTATTCCCTCTTGGTTCAAAATGGTTCAAATGGCTGTGAGCGCTATGGGACTTAACATCTCAGGTCATCAGTCCCCTAGAACTAAGAACTACTTAAACCTAACTAACCTAAGCACATCACTCACATCCATGCCCAAGGCAGGATTCGAACCTGCGACCGTAGTGGTCGCGCGGTTCCAGACTGAAGCGCCTAGAACCGCTCGGCCACACCGGCCGGCCCCTCTTGGTTGTTGTACATATTGTATATGACGCGTCTCTCGCTATAGCTTACCCCTACTTTTTTCAGAATCTCGAACAGCTTGCACCATTTTATATTGTCGAACGCTTTTTCCAGGTCGACAAATCCTATGAAAGTGTCTTGATTTTTCTTTAGCCTTGCTTCCATTATTAGCCGTAACGTCAGAATTGCCTCTCTCGTCCCTTTACTTTTCCTAAAGCCAAACTGATCGTCACCTAGCGCATTCTCAGTTTTCTTTTCCATTCTTCAGTATACTATTCTTGTAAGCAGCTTCAATGCATGAGCTGTTAAGCTGATTGTGCGATAATTCTCGCACTTTTCAGCTCTTGCCGTCTTCGGAATTGTGTGGATGATGCTTTTCCAAAAGTCAGATGGTATGTCGCCAGACTCGTATATTCTGCACACCAACGTGAATAGTCGTTTTGTTGCCACTTCCCTTAATGATTTTAGAAATTCTGGTGGAATGTTATCTATCCCTTCTGCCTTATTTGACCGTAGGTCCTCCAAAGCTCTTTTAAATTCCGATTCTAATACTGGATCCCCTATCTCTTCTAAATCGACTCCTGTTTCTTCTTCTATCACATCAGACAAATCTTCACCCTCATAGAGGCTTTCAATGTATTCTTTCCACCTATCTGCTCTCTCCTCTGCATTTAACAGTGGAATTCCCGTTGCACTATTAATGTTACCACTGTTGCTTTTAATGTTACCAAAGGTTGTTTTTTTCCTGTAAGCTGAGTGTGTCCTTCCGACAATCATATCTGTTTCGATGTCTTCACATTTTTCCTACAGCCATTTAATCTTAGCTTCCCTGCACTTCCTATTTATTTCATTCCTCAGCGACTTGTATTTCTGTATTCCTGGTTTTCCCGGAAGATGTTTGTACTTCCTCCTTTCATCAATCAACTGAAGTATTTCTTCTGTTACCCATGGTTTCTTCGCAGCCACCTTCTTTGTACCTATGTTTTCCTTCCCAACTTATGTGCTGGCCCTTATTAGGGTAAGTTACTAATTATCGCCACCTTCAATAACTCCGAAAATATGATAGTAACTGAAATATTTGTGGAACAATTGTTGCATGGGAGAAAAGCAGCCAAAATATATACATATTTTTTTCCTCTTTTTTTCTAGGTGGGGTCGTGTCAAAGATAAAGGAAAAAATTTTTTTTTTGAAAACGGATGCTATAGTTTGTACTTGTTTTCTGATAGTTGCTACCGAAAGTATTCCAATGCTGTGTAACAGTAAGGTCTTTGAAGGTCAACAAAGGACAGAAAGGTGACATCAATGTCCATTTACAGAAGGTGTTTGAAGTGATGACCATTGGTATCAATGCAGTTCTACAATCTTATTATCATGGACTGAGTGGTATTACTTATCACTTCAGTACTTATCGAAGCACATGCTCTGAGAATTCTCTCTCGGATATCGTGCAGATAGTAAATATTCGGCCAATACGACGTATCCATCTAACGTGCCATTAACTTCTAAGCACAATTCGACGGTTCCGCAACACAACGGTAATGGGAATGGTAAGACTAGCATCGTCAAATCAAGCGAATGTGAATGATGTATTCCTTCGAAGAACAAACCCGTATGCTTCTCAATTATGGAGAACGCCAACGAAATTTAGTGAGAGCTAGAGACTTACACACTGAAAGGTATCCTCAATGCCAGCCGGTGTGGCCAAGCGGTTCTAGGCGCTACAGTCTGGAACCGCGCGACCACTACGGTCGCAGGTTCGAAACCTGCCTCGGGCATGGATGTGTGTGATGTCCTTAGGTTAGTTAGGTTTCAGTACCTCTAAGTTCTAGGGGGCTGATGACCTCAGATGTTAAGTCCCATAGTGCTCAGAACCATTTGAATTTTTGGTATCCTCAATGTATCCACCCTACATGTCGTATATTTAAATATGTGTATGATAAGTTGAGAACAAATGGATCTTTAACGCATCGGATACATATCCGGGAAAAGAAAGTTACTAACGACGAAACGTAAATTGATACTTTTCCCACTGTGGTTCGAGGTCCTTGTGTTAGTGCGCAAGGGAATCTGGAATGTGCCACAGTAGTGTTGTTCGTGTTCTGCATCGCCATAAATATCATCCTAACCATATCAGTCTGCACCAAGTATTAACTGGTACGGATTGTATGCGTGGCATTGAATTCTGCCGATGGGCTCAACTTTTGATTCAGAGGGATGACACATTTATTAATTTGATTTTATTTACTGACGAGGCGACATTCACGAACCACAGAAATGTAATTTACATAACATACATTATTGGGCAACTGAAAATCCATGTTGGCTGCAGCAAGTTGCACACCACAAGCAGTGGACGATGTATGTATGGTGTGGGATTCTGGAGGACAGAATTATAGGCGCCTATTTCGCCGAAGAAAATCTTAATGGTAGGATGTACACCACATTCCTGCAAGAAATATTAGGTCTGTTATTGGAAGAAATACCTTACGGAACTGGGAACAGAATTTGTTATCAACTCGATGGGTATCCGGCACATTTTTCGCTGACCGCTAAAGTGCGTTGGTTTGGATGCGGAGGAGATGTGGCGTGGCCGGCTCGTTCGCCAGACTTGACGCCTCTGGGTTTTTTCTTGAGGGGCTTCGTAAAAGACATTGTTTGTAAAGACGTTCCAACCACACCTGAAGACATGCGAGAGGGATCTCAGAGCATGTGCTTTGATAAGTGCCGATGTGATAAGGAATACCACTCAATCCTCGATAAGTATATTGCAGCACTACATCGATAGCAATAGTCTTCACTTCGAATAGTTTCTGTAAATGGATGTTCATGCCAACTTTGTGACCTTCGTTGGCTTTCAAAGACCTTACTGTTAAACACCATTGGATGCGTCTCGATAGCCGCAATCAGAAAATAAGTAGCAAACTATAGCATCCCATGTGAAAAAATAAAAAAAACAAAACAAAGTTGACATTCATATCCCTGATATGACCCCACTTAGCAACAAAAAACCAACATCATATTATGGCCCCCGTTGTCCCATGCAACATTTGTCCCACAAACCTTTCAGCTCAAACATACTTTCGGAGTTACTCTAGGTCGCAATAATTTGGGACACACCCTATATATATATATATATATATATATATATATATATATATATATATATATATATGCGTGTGTCTATGTGTTTGTGTGTGTATGTGTGCGGAGGGCGGGTGTATGTTCCACATCTCCTCCTGAACCACGGGAATGATGGTGAGAGGGATAGAACTTCAAACGGGCTGACTTGGAGCGGGAGAGGTACCACAGGACATTTAAATTATCACTGTCTATACTTTTACAAGTAAATTCATAAAACTTTGTCAGCATGACCAGGAAGAATTCAGGATTCACACTCACAGCAGCGGAAGTTCAAAAGCATAATAAAATAATTTTTTTTACATTTCAATATTGGTACACTTTGCTTCATAAGAGAGAATCTTCTATGAATTTTGCACTGCTTATTAAACAAAGTCCTTACTGCAAAACTCTAGAATTTTCAAAATATGCTAAAAGGTGTTGTCAAAGTTGAGATAATTAACTTTAAAAAAAATTTTTTTTTTTCTAAACTTGGACAGATGGTCATCTGTGGAGCTATGAAGAGGTGAAGAGGCTTTGCCATTCAGAAGTTTACAAAATCACATTATAGATATGCGCAGCAGTTGTAGCGAACCTACAGAAATTGTCTGGCGTCATGATTGTTAATTTGGATACTGTACTTATAGACTTGTACATTATATATATTTCTTTATACAACTGTTTTATAATTTCATAGGTGTTTTCACGAATGTATTATTTGAATAAAATAAACACATTGGTGCAAGTGTTTTTAGTTGAAATGTCTTATATATAAAATTTTTTGAAAATCTCCTGTGCAGTTTCTCAAAAAAAAAAAAAAAAAACCAACTTGTCTCTTAACATTGTTTACAGCCAATGTTTTCATATATGGACCTGAAATAAATTAAAAAATTAAGTATATCTCTGAAAATGCATTTTTTATGGTAACAGAATGTAAATTATCCGGAGAGAAACGACAGAAATGCAGCCCAGTGAAGCACATAATGAGGATAATCATAATACAGATAGTCGTGGGAAGAAAGAAGTTAAAAGGATCGACAGGAACAAAGAGCCTGTGAATGTATCCGAGGTGAAAGGAAAAAATAGCATCAGACTAGGAAAGCTAAGCGAAATAATGTTTTTGACGTATGGAGATTTTGTTTTACTAGCGAGATATATGACGGGAAATGTATGAACAATATTAAAAGTGAACGTCAATTTACCAAACTCATCAGAAAGTATACTCAAGAAGAATATTCAACAACTTATGTAAAACAGTAGAGCGTTGAATATTGCTGAGAAAACGGAAATTGATTGTATCAGGTTTATGCGTAAGCCCGTAGCGTTTTTATATAAGTTCAATAAACACAACAGACACATATAATAGAAACTTTAGCAATCATAAATACAATAGACATGTATAACAGAAATTTTAGTAATTAACAGCATATTCTCCTTCAATATATACAACAGTCTGCTGACGCTGGGGTAACTTTCCGATTCCGCGGCTGTAGAAATAATGTGGTTTTGAGGAGAAGAACTTGTCGAGCCGTTTTCGAAGGGCAATTTCATCCGAAAAGGAAGTTCGTTGAAGGCTGTTCGACAGAGAGCGGAAAAGTGGAAAATCGGAGGGCTAAAGATCAGGTAAATAAGGTGGGAGCGGAATGACTTCTTAAACCAACTCTTGTACTACAGTGTTTTACGCCAGTATAGTTTTATGAGAGGGTAGGCGCAGTCTTCTTGGTCGTTGTTCTTGGACTACGCCCGTAACACCTCTTAGTTGTTGGCAATAAATGTCAGCAGCGATGGCAACACTTCGGGAAGGCAATTCGTGGTAGACAGCACACATTAGCCGTTCGAGCAGAGGCATAAATAATATTGTCTTTTGTGAATGCACGCCGGTTGTTAACGGGAAAGTGATGCTTTATTTGGGTTAAACGAGTTCCTTCTTTTTCCTTAAGTTAGCATAAGACACCATTTTTCGTCAGCAGTAACGAAACATGATAGGAATCGTCGATGTTGTCCACGGACCAATTGATGACGATCAAGCATAGATGCACACATGGCCATCCACTGATTTGTGTGTTTCTGGCGTAGAGCATGTGGTGTCCACTCATCAGATCTTTTAACCTTCCCCACAGCATGCAAATGTCACACGATGGTGGATGGTGAAATGATCACAGCTCATACATACTTCCGACATACTCTTCTGCGTTACTTCATTAGATTAGTGACAGCAGCAGAGGCGGCCAGAAAAATTTTCACCGTGCATGGGGATGATGCCATTGTCCAGAGCACGTCAGGAAAATGGTTTCTCCTTTTCAGGCGTAGCATTCTGACGTTAATGACTCTCCAGGCACTGGAAGGCCTTAGAGGTTGATGAAGATCGTTTAAACGCATTAATCCACGCTGATCCACGTCAGAGCATTCGGGAACTGGGAGATGTGTCGGAAGTGTTCCGATTTATTTACTTGGCACTCCATTTTCCAATTCCCACAGCTCCACTTACTATCTCAAACGACAATATGTTAACTCAAACAGCAACAGTGAACTACAAATAAAACATGACAATCGATGAAAAAACCCATAACAACCGGAATACCAGCACTCAAAACGAAAACCCCACGAATTTAAGCACCAACCAAATATCTCTTCATAATAAATGAATATTTACATCTGTTTTTTTAAGATAATCTTAACATCTAACCCCAACGAAATAATGCACATGTTTGCAACCGACCAGAGGCGAAATTTAACGAAGTCGAAAGAGTTTCAGACGAAAGAATGATCAATGAGACACCTACGAAACATGTCACTGCAATAATAGAATATTTAAATTTCCTTATGTACATACTAATTCTGATTTTATTTACATTTACCATTAATTGTAGTAAACTCATTTGAATTTGTCGGAAAAAGACCTCTATCTTGCAGAATTTTCTGTTTAAGTATATTTGACTTGAACTTCCGCTTCTCGCCAGGCCATTATAAATGCTAATATTGTACCGGTAACAGGAATTAGTATGGAAATGCTAGCTGTATAGTCCTTCAGAATAAATACAGTGGTCTCCAGTAATTTCAGGCATAAAATAAAAGCTAGAAATTAACGTTCCATCAGTACATTCGATTACCAGTATTTCAAAACGTGAATGTGAACTTGATAGTACAAAAAATATAGATGAGTGCTCTACTATGATGATATAAAAGATATGGATGAGTGCTCTGGATATGAATTTCTATGGTATAGTGCCAGAACTGACTTCAGAATTAATGTTACATTTTTGCATTAAAAACCATAACTGAAAATAATATTCCTGAACAATTATGTATTTATCGCAATCGGAAAATTTCCAAACCCGTTTTCTTTTAGTACTTACGATTCATTGAATTGTTTTTGATTTCCTATATTGTTTGAGTCTGATTTGCTATCAAAGACGTAACATGGTTTCTCTGAATCATGTTTGGGTATAGGGAGAAGAACAGAATCGTAGTATGCCTACGAACGTTAGTACTGGATCAAACGTTATTATTATCCGTACAAAATTATGATTTTAACGATTCTATCGTTTTACCTTTTAATGGTTTATATCCGTATCTGTAAGAACAGCGTTACATCTCCAAAATAAAATTTCAAGCGGCCATTATAAATGCTAATATTGTACCGGTAACAGCAATTAGTATGGAAATGCTAGCTGTATCGTCCTTCAGAATAAATACAGTGGTCTCCAGTAATTTCAGGCATAAAATAAAAGCTAGAAATTAACGTTCCATCAGTACATTATCTGAAACTGGAGATTAAAACTTGTGCTGGATAAGCTTCGAAACCCAGACGAACACGAAGATTTAATGTACAAGGAAGTTCCTGGTACCAAGGATGTTACTCATAAAAAGCGCCTGAAATGTACAAAGTTCAAATTTTCAGTCGGTGTTCTAAAACAACTAGGCACTAATTAAATGGTAGAGGCGTCGGTTTGTTGAGTTTTTCTCTTAAATGAATAATGTGTAACTATAGAGAAACTGGCGACAGCTCGTCAAAACTGAATTAATTTCTTATGAATAAGTATTCACTGTTATTATACGTATAAATCCTATAAAATAGTCAATCTGTGAAATAACTTATCCATGGAGGTAAAAACATGTAACCTAAGCCAATACATTATATGAATGACGAAAACATAATGTAGACGTATAACAAAATAAAATGTCTAACCATTCCAAACAGTCAAATGGGAAGGCCTGCAGAATGAATGCAAGGGCACCATATCTGCAGTACGTGTAATGACTACTGGCGAGATGTCAGTGAATGGTACAACATTAGGTTTGGTAAGCTTGGCATTAACTAACTTTTTGGTAATCTTAGTAAGTGTGTAATCAATCTATGGAGGCAACCGAATGGAAACAGTAGGTTTAGTCGCTTGTAGTTCTATGTATCTACATCTGCATATATACTCTGCTAGCAACTGTGTGGTGCGTGGCGGAGGTATCCCTGTACCAGCACTAATTATTCCTTTTCCTGTTCCACTCGCATATAGAGGGAGGGAAAAACGACTGTTTGTATGCCTCCCTACGAGAGCTAATGCCTGTAGTTATATCATCGCGGAACTCATACGAAATGTACGTTGTCGACAGCAGAATTGTTCATCAGTCAGCCTCAAATGCTGGTTCTCGAAATTTTCTCAAGAGCGCTCCTTCGAGCCACTCATATACCTGGGATTCCGTATGCTCGTACCTTCGTTAACAGTCGGCATGTGGCACCGTGTCAAACTACTTACGGAAATCTTGGAATTTGGAATTTGCCTGTTGCCTTTCAATCATGGTTCCTAGGATCTATTGAGAGAAAAATTATCGGTTCGATTATTCACTCGTTCTATTCAGTGAAGCCTGTCTGTGAGAAGATCCAAATGAAAATAACTGATTCAGTCGGTTGTAGTTTTACGCGTCGGTTCGACTGCTCGTTCAATCCATAGACTCAAATCAGTGTGCAGGAGCATCCGAATGAAAACAATCGATTCAGTTCTTCGTAGTTTTGCATCCCGACCGAATCACTCCTTCGTTCTCTTCAAGTGAAACCAGTAGGTAGTTTTTCTTTCAACTGAAACTACGCTTTAGTAATTCAGTTGACTGAGATATTCACTCCATCTTCTGAGTGAAATGAGACTTTTGATCAGTCAAAATTAATTAATGAATTGCTGTAGATTAAGTTTTTCCAGAAGCAACTGAAAAATAACTAACTTAGGTGATGTGTCGTATTCCGTTTCATTGAAAAGATTTGATTAATTAAAAATCATTTTAATCTAACGCTTAAACATTCAGCCATTTATTTGTGTGCCAGATAATCGCATTGTGCAGAGAATTTTGTTGCCAGCTACATGAACACAAATCATACACAAGCACACAGATCAGTTCACATTTTACAGCGTTTGATAAGTAGCAAATACAGTATATCACGGGTAAGAAGAAGCACTATTCGCGTTCGTACACTGATACTTCCGTTTCGTCGTTAAGCCTTTTTCTAACCACGGCTCTAGATGAACCGCCTCCAACGAGGTTCGCTTCCCGCTTGTAGATGCGCCTCCCTTCCCCCCGCCGCCGTCGCCAGCTGGTCGCTAATATCAGCAATTGAAATCGCCTGATCCTCGGCTCTATGCATTCGGTTCTGAGTGGAAACATTCGATTATTTGGCATTGTTACTTTGACTGCTTTCTGTTATCACTTGTTATCACGGTTATCGCCATTCCAGTATTTGCTTTTTATTGAGTACCAATAATCAGGCTTTTAATTCCGTTTTTCGTCCATGATTGTGACAGTCGGTTACTTAATAGTGAATGTAGTGTCTGGATCGAAATGCCTAAGCGCTCAGTGGCGTAGGAACTTGCGAAATTATATAACGGATTACAAAGTAATACTGAAGATAAATTGAGTGCGCCGGCCGCGGTGGTCTAGCGGTTCTGGCGCTGCAGTCCGGAACCGCGGGACTGCTACGGTCGCAGGTTCGAATCCTGCCTCGGGCATGGGTGTGTGTGATGTCCTTAGGTTAGTTAGGTTTAAGTAGTTCTAAGTTCTAGGGGACTTATGACCTAAGATGTTGAGTCCCATAGTGCTCAGAGCCATTTGAACCATAAATTGAGTGCGATATACAGTTTCTGCAAAAATGATTCACATTCTGAAACTATATGAACTACAGAAATTCAAAGAAGATTAATGAATGATGACAAATATTTCACACACACACAGACACACAAAAGAATTATTTCTTTATTTCCGACAGGTGACGGTTTATGCTTAATAACAAGCGATTAAGTCACCAAAAATTAATTATCTCTTTTCACATCACCTCAGCATTTATCGAAAGAGAATTACCTGTGATAGGTACAAACGGGCAGGAAGAGAACCACAAATCATCAATAAATTTAAATGAAGTGTAGTTCTTCATTTATTTAAACACAAACTTAAAAAGGAATACCAGTTATTTGCTTTTTAAACCCAGACAAAAGTACATACTTAGTACCAGAAGTACGAAAAAATAGTAAATAAATACAAAATTTTCAAAATATATCACTTTTAGAAGTATTATTTTTTATCCACCTTTCCTTGAAATAATGGACGTTATTCGTCTCTAAAAACATTGACAACCCTATCATGGTTGATGTTTACTCGAAAATACTGAAAAGTGCTTAAGCAGAATCACTCAAACCCAGAGACTAAGTAAAAATATTTACAGATCTATAATCGACGCAACTGTCGGACAGTTGTGTCAGTCGGTTGTCTCACATTGAGTGAAACCACTGAAACTCGGAGAGTGACGGGGCCGCAGTGACTATAGTTCAATTCTTTTATCTTGGCGGTTCGCGCATGCCAGCCCAGACGCGGGATATTGCTGCGTTGCCAGTTGTACGCGCCAAGAGAAGCAGCGCCATAGTATTAGTTCGCAAGCTTACGTTTAGGGGGGAGCGCGCAGTTCATGAAGCAAAGCCACCACGGCCGCCTTAATCCTTTCGCTGCTACAGAGACGTGCTCCCCGCATTCCGCGATGTGCTCAATTTTGTCATCACTGCACTGCTCGCCTCTGCAGACACATGGGTTTCGACTGCTTTGACACACTTTATCATTCGATTTCACAAGAACTATTTGGCTCAAAAATTTGATTTTTACAGATCTTCCTGACTGATACCTTCCCCCCATAAATGACTTAATTTTGTTTCGATGTTCAACGCAGTTATTGTGCAGCATTAGATGTAGTAAATCATTGCACGAAATTTTGAAGAGTTTGCAGAGGTAAAAGTCCATAGCGTATACTCTCTGTATGGTCGATTTTAGTTGCCACTAGAAATTTCAAAAAATTACATTCAAACGAATAAAATTCATGAAGTAAGACACTTCGATATTGTTTTTAAATAAAGAAAATATTAAGTATCGATCAAGGATTGAACTCAGAACCTTTCGCTTAGCAGCCATACACTTTAACCATTACGCTAACGCAGGTCATCGTCCATTTTTTCTTCGGGAGGACTTTAAAATACCAAGCAATATACCGACAAACACTGTTGGTATGATTATGAATTACTCACATTTCGTCGAAGTACAATAGGAAATAAATAATTACCGCTGTTCTTTATTGCGAAAAAGCGGTTATTGAGAATGACACAAACACCTTTCCTTGCTATCGCATGAATCAGGAGGCTTAATGCTTGTTTGGTTTAATTAATTAATAGAATTTGAAGCAACTTGTATAAAGAATGCTTTTTCCAAAAGAAAGTCTGCTATCAAGACATTGCTTTTGTTCAATTACTTTATTTATGACTGAACGTTTCTAAAACTGAAGACACTCGTCCGTGCTCTGCACTGCAGTCGAACTCTGGCAACGTCGTTCTCTGTTCATTGGCTGACTGTGTTTTGTAACGTCAGATGGGCACAACGAACCTAAACTCGTCCGCCGTCATAAATAACGCGCACTTAAGTTTCATTCGGTTGTTTCATTGGACTAAAAAAAAAAGTGACAGAAGGAGAAAACAATTGACTTGACAATTGGTTATTGAAACCAAACACGTGTCCTACCACTATGTGCTGATCTCGTCGTTACCGCAGTAGTTCCGTCGGGTGGTGTCGACATAGTAACGATATAACCGTTTCAGGGTGTGTGTGATGGTATGTCTATTGATAAAGTTCAAAGAAGCTATGCATCTGGACGTTATTAATTGGGCGGTTTGTCTGGCCGTTGCAAATTATACGCGAAAACTGCTATTTCCTCCAGAATATTAAGATGACGGCTCCACAAGTGCTATTCTGTATCTTTTGTCTTGTGCATTACAATCCCAAACGCTGGTTTATTATTTGTGCACACGTCTTTCTTAAATCAAATGTGGGAACTGTGACCTTTTCGTCACAAGTTGCAAATTTTATTTGATATATACACTGAAATGACAAGAGACGTGGGTTAGGGATATGCACTTTTGCAGGTGGCGGTTGAATAGCGTACAGAACATTGGGGGAGCTTTTATTTGCACCTAGGTGGTTCATGTGAAAAGGTTTCCGACGTGATTACGGCGGAACACGGGAATTAACAGACTTTGAACGCCGAATGGTAGCTGGAGCTAGATCCATGGGACATTTTATTTCGGAAATAGTTGAGGAAGTCAGTATTCCAAGATCCATAGTGTCAAGAGTGTGCCGAGAATGCCAAATTTCTGGCACTACCTCTCACCACGGACAAAACATTGGCCGAAGGTGTTTACTTAACGACCGACAGCAACGGCATTTGCGTATCCTCAGTGCTAACAGACAAGCAACACTACATGAAATAACCGCAGAAATCAATGTGGTACATACGACCAACGTATCCGTTAGGACAATGTGGCTAAATTTGGAGTTAATTGGCTATGACGGCAGACGACCGACGCGAGTGTCTTTGCACGACGTCGCCTGCGGCGCTTCTCCTGGCTCGTAACCACATCGGTTGGATTTTAGACAACTGGAAAACTTTGTTCTGATCAAATGAACCCCGATTTCAGGTCGTGAGACACGATTGTAGGGTAAGAGTGTAGTGCAGACCCCAACGAAGCCATGGACAAACATTGTCAACAAGGCAATGTGCAGGCTGGTGGTGGCTCCATAAAGGAGTGACTGTGTTTACATGGAACCAATAACTGACTGGAAATGGGTTTGTTCTGCTGCTTGGAGACCACTTGCAGCATGCAGACCTTTTGCTGGAGATGGCATGAATTGTTCAACAATGGTTTTAAAGAACATTCTGGACAAATGGGTCAAATGGCTCTGAGCACTATGGGACTTAACATCTGTGGTCATCAGTCCCCTAGAACTTAGAACTACTTAAACCTAACTAACCTAAGGACATGTCACACATCCATGCCTGAGGCAGGATTCGAAACTGCGACCGTAGCGGTTGCGCGGTTACAGACTGTAACGCCTAGAACGGCTGGGCCACGGCAGCCGGCTCTGACATCGCGTTGGACCTCCTTTTACCAGGGCTAGTGCAGCAACCTGATGTGGCATTGACTCAATAAGTCGTAAGAAGTCCCTCACAGAAGTAGCCATCCATAATGTCGAAAGTGATGCCGGGAGAACCATTCAAAACAGATGTTTTCGAGGAACAAAGAGACTGACAGAAACACTGGCGAAGTAACATCCCGCTAAGTCGATCTTTTATGTGTGAATAATGATGAGAGATCGCGCTAGTTTCATATGCTGCGCGTGCTGCCTCAGGAAAACAGCCAAATAAACAGATATATTTGCCTAATACCGTGTAGGGTCCACGCAAGCACGCATAAGTGCCACAGCACGACGTGGCATGGACTCGACTAAT
The DNA here is from genome assembly GCF_023898315.1 of Schistocerca nitens. Classification (NCBI taxonomy): domain Eukaryota; kingdom Metazoa; phylum Arthropoda; class Insecta; order Orthoptera; family Acrididae; genus Schistocerca; species Schistocerca nitens. The sequence continues at coordinate 589,303,076 of NC_064618.1, forward strand.
GTCTGAAGTAGTGCTGGAGGGAACTGACACCATGAATTCTGCAGGGCTGTCCATAAATCCGCAAAAGTACGAGGGGGTGGAAGTGTCTTCTGAACAGCACTCTGCGAGGCATCCCTGACATGCTCAATAATGTTCACGTCTGGGGACTTTGGTTGCCGGCGAAAGTGTTTGAGCTCAGCAGAGTGTTCCTGGAGCAACTCTGTAGAAATTCTGGATGGGTGGCCTGTCCCATTGTCCTGCTGGAATTGCCGAAGTCCGTCAGAATTCACAATGGGCACGTATGGATGCAGAACGGTTGCTTACGTACGTGTCACCTGTCAGAGTCGTATCTACACGTATCAGGCGTCGCAAATCAGTGCACGTGCACACGCCCACGTCATTACAGAGCCTCCACCAGCTAGAACTGTCCCCTGCTGACATGCTGGGTCCATGAATTCAAGGACGTCGATACATCGATACAACCTGAAACGAGACTCTTCCGGAAAGGCAACATGTTTCCAGTCATCAACAGTCCAATTACGGTGTCGACGGGCCCAGATGAGGCGTAAAGCTTTGTGTCGCGCTGTCATTAAGGGTAAACAAGTGGGCCTTCGGCTCCGAAAGCCCATATCATTGTTGTTTCGTTGAATTGTTCGCACGCTGACACTTGTTGATGGGCCAGCATTGAAATCTTCTGTCACATTGAACGAATTCTCTTCAGTAGTCTTTGGTCCCGTTCTTGCAGCATATTTTTCCGGCCTCAGCAATGTCGGAGATTTGATGTTTTACCGGATACCTGATATTCACGAACACTCATGGTCTTGCCCTGGAGATGCTGTGTCCCATCGCTCGAGCGCCGATTATAACATCACGTTCAAACTCAGTTAAATCTTGATAACCTGCCATTGCAGCAGCAGTAACTGATCTAACAACTGCGCAATACACATGTTGTCTCACATAGACGTTACCGGCCGCAGCGTTGTATTCTGCCTGTTTATACACTCCTGGAAATGGAAAAAAGAACACATTGACACCAGTGTGTCAGACCCACCATACTTGCTCCGGACACTGCGAGAGGGCTGTACAAGCAATGATCACACGCACGGCACAGCGGACACACCAGGAACCGCGGTGTTGGCCGTCGAATGGCGCTAGCTGCGCAGCATTTGTGCACCGCCGCCGTCAGTGTCAGCCAGTTTGCCGTGGCATACGGAGCTCCATCGCAGTCTTTAACACTGGTAGCATGCCGCGACAACGTGGACGTGAACCGTATGTGCAGTTGACGGACTTTGAGCGAGGGCGTATAATGGGCATGCGGGAGGCCGGGTGGACGTACCGCCGAATTGCTCAACACGTGGGGCGTGAGGTCTCCACAGTACATCGATGTTGTCGCCAGTGGTCGGCGGAAGGTGCACGTGCCCGTCGACCTGGGACCGGACCGCAGCGACGCACGGATGCACGCCAAGACCGTAGGATCCTACGCAGTGCCGTAGGGGACCGCACCGCCACTTCCCAGCAAATTAGGGACACTGTTGCTCCTGGGGTATCGGCGAGGACCATTCGCAACCGTCTCCATGAAGCTGGGCTACGGTCCCGCACACCGTTAGGCCGTCTTCCGCTCACGCCCCAACATCGTGCAGCCCGCCTCCAGTGGTGTCGCGACAGGCGTGAATGGAGGGACGAATGGAGACGTGTCGTCTTCAGCGATGAGAGTCGCTTCTGCCTTGGTGCCAATGATGGTCGTATGCGTGTTTGGCGCCGTGCAGGTGAGCGCCACAATCAGGACTGCATACGACCGAGGCACACAGGGCCAACACCCGGCATCATGGTGTGGGGAGCGATCTCCTACACTGGCCGTACACCACTGGTGATCGTCGAGGGGACACTGAATAGTGCACGGTACATCCAAACCGTCATCGAACCCATCGTTCTGCCATTCCTAGACCGGCAAGGGAACTTGCTGTTCCAACAGGACAATGCACGTCCGCATGTATCCCGTGCCACCCAACGTGCTCTAGAAGGTGTAAGTCAACTACCCTGGCCAGCAAGATCTCCGGATCTGTCCCCCATTGAGCATGTTTGGGACTGGATGAAGCGTCGTCTCACGCGGTCTGCACGTCCAGCACGAACGCTGGTCCAACTGAGGCGCCAGGTGGAAATGACATGGCAAGCCGTTCCACAGGACTACATCCAGCATCTCTACGATCGTCTCCATGGGAGAATAGCAGCCTGCATTGCTGCGAAAGGTGGATATACACTGTACTAGTGCCGACATTGTGCATGCTCTGTTGCCTGTGTCTATGTGCCTGTGGTTCTGTCAGTGTGATCATGTGATGTATCTGACCCCAGGAATGTGTCAATAAAGTTTCCCCTTCCTGGGACAATGAATTCACGGTGTTCTTATTTCAATTTCCACGAGTGTATATCTCTGTATTTGAATACGCGTGCCTATACCAGTTTCTTTGGCACTTCAGTGTACTTCCCTTGAACGTAAGCGTAGAATACTACATAGTGTTGTTGCGTATGGCTTTGTTTCTTGGAAGCTGTGGCATTTTACTTTTGCTTCTTGTATGCTTATTCGTTTTGTCACCTCTATCTGAGTCATTTGCCTCTTCCACTTATATGGACTATGCGGCTGGTACCGGCGGAGGTTCGAGTCCTCCCTCGGGCATGGGTGTGTGTGTTTCTCCTTAGGATAATTTAGGTTAAGTAGTGTGTAAGCTTAGGGACTGATGACCTTAGCAGTTAGGTCCCATAACATTTCACACACATTTGAATTCTTCCACTTATTTGAGGATGTCTGTGTCACGCTGCTTTTCATGTTCGGTTAAGAGTAGTTTTAAAAATCATTTAATCGTGCTACTGCAGGAAGCTTTTGCATAAAATATTGAAGGATACAATACAACATCACTGGAAATTTAATTTTAGAGTCTGCTACCATTAGCACTTTTCGTACAAAAGCAACAGTCAATTGTTTCTGAACTCAATGGCCAAATCTAGGTGACAAAATGAATATACCAGGTAGGTTCAGAATATAGAGAGAAATTACTGTATCACAGCATCATAAGTAATACGCTGCTAGCAGCATTTAGAGACAAATCACGAACCAAATTCTGGGATAAGATTTATAACGCGGAAAGTGTAGTTAAACTTATTTCTGCATAACCCTGAGTGTTGCTTCCATCTAAAATACGTACATAAAGAAAATAACGGGAGATAGGACAATGGATGGACAGTTACTGGGATTAAAATATCTTGCGCTACAAAAAGTGAACTCTACCTGTTTAAGAGGACGAAATGTTGCCATGAAGTGGAACCCCAGTACCACCGCTATTGGAAAGACGTTGAGGGTGTCATTAAAAAGGCGATAGTCATGCGTTTTACTCAAAAACATAGCATTCCAAAACTACACCAAAAATATGTTGGAACATAATGAAACAATAATAAAACATAATTTTACTTACTTTAGGTCACAGAACAAAACTGTCGAAGAAATGAAAATGTATTGAAATCAAAAGCTTACTTAATAGAACTATCCTGATCTCTCACGAAACGTTCTCTGAGAAACAGAGTTTCACAAATCCTTACATAACACTGTTTCAAGTAAATAAAGAAAGAACTGATACTATCACATGTGGAAATTAATGATCATATACATGTATAAAGTTACTTGGTGTCCAAATGGGTAATAAGCTAAATGGAAGCAACTATTAAATAACCTAATCGAAAAGCTCAGTTCATCATCGTTTGGGCTTAGTAGTTTCTCTCATTGTGTTGATTTAAAGACAAAAGTGTTTGTTTTTGATGCATGTTTTAAATCTGTGATCTCTAACGGGGCTATTATGCGGTGAAGAATCTTTCAGGCCTTGGAATTCTATACTCCATCATCAGTATATTTACTCTTTAATCCATTTTTTTGCTGATAATAAAAATGAGTTACAACAGAACTGTGATGAGTTGCACTATGACAATACAAACACAAAAATAATTTTCATGCAGTATTTGCCTACTTATCTAGGATTCAAAGTGGACTTAGACATTCTGGTGCAAGGGTTTTCGAAAACTGTAATCTGAAATAAAGCAAAAAAAAAAAATGGGGATTTGTGACAAATTCAAATGAAAATATAAAACATATATTACTCATCTTTCTTCTCGAAATTAATTGATTATCTATATTCAAGGTTGAAAATTTGGTAACCACATGGTAAGCAGAGGTGTTCAGTGCAAAACTGCATGACAAAAGTGTATTTGAACAATCGTATGTCTAACAGATCTAGAAAATAATATTCTTTGCAAAATACCGTATTTTCAAGTCAATATCAAGCTACCATTAGGAAATGAGCAGGAGATAAATGCAGATAGTTCTAGAATCAGCTGTGTTTGCGAACTAAATGTTGAGAATTCAGGTTCGCATATTATGCAAACAACTGTTGTTGTCATTTGGAGGACAGAAGGTGAACAAGTCACATGGAAGTAACACCTTGCACAACACAGAAGAACCCAACACACAGATAATGACCACGGACACACACACACGCACACACACAAACACACACACACACACACACACACACACACACACACCAGGGCGAGATTCCATCCACAAAACAGAAGACACAGAATAGACAATATATCAAAGAAACAGCAACTTTAAACAGGATACACAATAAACAACACAACACATAAAACGCTCAGAACACAGGAAACGTCCACAGCAGCTTTCTACAAATCTGGCGTATACCACCGTATATGAAACTCCTGTAAATATGCGTGGAAGTTTAATGCAAAATATTCAGAACAGTTCAGAGCTCTAAAATGTAATAGCCACTGCAGCACGTTTGCTTACCGCCTAACAGCCTACGACCAATATCCAATTAAATACACAGATTTAAATAACAATAAAATCCAGCCAAAGTCTATACAGAAAGTTTAGAAAAGTTTCACATTCAGAGAGAATTAGCAAGAGGAAACAGGTTATAAAACGACTGCAGTATATAACGACATATTATTCAACACAAACACAAAGAAGACATCATAAATTGATGAAAGAGCACACACACACACACACACACACACACACACACACACACACACCCAAACCCACACACACACACACACACACACACACACACACACACACACACATATATATATATATATATATATATATATATATATATATATATATGCAGCTCACGGAGAGAAAAGGGAAACAGAAATGAAACTGATATGAAGACAAGTGAACGTTGACAGGGACTAAACAAGTAGTATCAGCAGAAACTTTGTGTTTTGTGAAGTCATTATTTCATATACCGTAAGGGTAGAATTACACTACTTCCGTTCAGGGCCAGGGATTTTTACGTCTTACTGGTGTACTTCATTTGATTCGATGGAGGAGAAACCATTGATTTTGGCATATTTGTTTTTTTTTTATTATTATAACTTTCAGTACGCCATCTCAGGGCAGCCCTGGACTGAAGATTTATCACAACCACGTCACTCTTATCTTTAAATGTCAGTCAATGACGCATAAAGGATGTAAATCTGCGAGAGGAACTATGATAACCGAACCCATAGCCGAAACTGTGAAAACTAGATCCGTAACGCAATGAAAAGACTTGCGGAGTGTTGCGCTGAAGGATGTAGGTTTACATCCCACTCGGTGTTAATACATTTTGTCTCATATTAGCGTTATCAACACATTGTGCTACTTTCTTGTGAATGCATGGAAAGTATTTTCTGCAATATTCGATGTTATTCACATTTCCGCCTGATTACGTTACGAAGCACGGTATAAATATTTCCGTGTTTGTTTCCTACTAAGTTACGTGGCAATTTCCTGGTGTCTGGTTAGATAAAAAACTAAGAGTTCAGCTTAAACTACTCCGAGAGAAACGACGGGCAATGACGATCATACTGTTTTTCCCAGTCACAAGTTTCCGTTAGGCAGAAACCGAAGACGACAGCTTAAATTGCTGTGGGTGATATCAGCAGCAATAAATTTCGTAATCTTTCACGTCACAGATGTATTGCTGTTTATTACCGAATAAGCTATGTGTCGATTTTCAGGACTGTGATTAAATAGGAAACTAAGAGGACAGCGTAAACTGCTACGATTCGGTCTCGGGCATGGATGTGTGTGACGTCCTTAGGTTAGTTAGGTTTAAGTAGTTCTAAGTTCTGGGGGACTGATGACCTCAGATGTTGAGTGTCATAGAGCTCAGAGCAATTTGATCCACGAGTTCCGGTTGGTATACTTCTACCGCTCACGTTACGTGCAATAGTGTAACTCACCAACTGTGTTCCTGAAAACATGTATTGTACTTCTATGTGAATTTTCACGAAACATGAGCATGCAGATGAGGACGGATACCTACTTCGGGAATAACTACAAGTAATAGCAAAATAGTCATGAAATATTTTCTTACAACAAAATCACATTTATCGATATTGTGATTTGTTATCTCACAAACCAAAGTCTTAATATATCGTTTGCCTGCAGATGACGGACCACCGGTATACAAAACTGTAAAGATGGTCTACTGAATCAGGCAATCTAGAAAATTACTAACAAAAACAAACATAAAATTTCTTAGGCCTAAATTGCTAATAATAATTAATTAATACTTAAAACATGCCTGCATTATGGATAACTGAGCTGATGATAGGACAGCTGTTCGCATAATAGTCGCATCTTAACTCCCCTAACTTGTAGGTGGTATGTATAAATGAGGAAGCAGCAATTTTTTTTTCAAACTAGCAACTTTACTTTTAATTCGCATAATGAGTTGACATTGTTAAAAGTTCCCTTTCTCGAAGGAATGTATGAAGTACGATGAGAGAATTTAACCTAGAAGCTGAGACAGTTCTTTTGAGGTTTCCTGATATTAATATCTAGTACTACCCACGACAAGTCTGACATGCTATTCAACGCTGTTTCTCAATTGCGGTATGAATCTTCCACTTTATACTCTGCTGTGGAGAATGAGCAGCAAAGAATTTTTCATTTAATCGTCAATAAAAGTTTTTTAGTTCACAATTGCTGCAGTCAATCGGTTTATGACCTCCGGCGCTAACATGTGGATACTCCGTGACACCAAGAGAACCAAAATAGACCAAGAAATCCAAATCACCTTTAGGAGTACTTTTAGAACATTCGAACAACATCTGTAGAAAAATGGTTCAGATGGCTCTAAGCACTGTGGGACGTTACATATGAGGTCATCAGTCCCCTATACTTAGAACTATTTAAACCTAACCAACCTAAAGACGCCACACACATCCATGCCCGAGGCAGCATTCGAACCTGCGACCGTAGCAGCAGCGCGGTTCTGGACTGAAGCTCCTAGAGCCGTTTGGCCACATCGACGGGCAATATCTGTAGAAATTTAGACACTATTTGCGATATAAATAATTTCATCGTCGACCACTGTGCACGATGTGTATGCATTACATAGCCTCACTTTCTACAGTGAAGTACCCCGCTCTCCATGTGGCTGTTGCTTGCTCCATCGCAGAACGTCTGTGCCTTCCAGAACTAACGGTTAATCACATGTATTTGGCTAGGGTGGTGCGTAACTCATCTTTCTGAATTAGATTATGAGTTTTGAGCGATAAACAATTATCGAATTGTCGATTGAACCTCTTTTCTTTCGTCCTGTACAGGAATTTATTCGTTGAATTCAAAAATTGTTTACAGCTCATCTACGTTTCTTTGTCGACCTCCTTCGGTAAAGCTACTGTGGGAGTTGCAACACAAAACACAGTAGGAGAACTGTATGTGTGGCGATGTACTAGGACATCAGGCAGTTTATAAGACAGACAGAGATTTAGTGTTGGTATCATTTGCCATTCTTTTTATGGTGTTTTCTGTGTTATGCAGTTATATAGCTTAACAATTTGATGGACGTAGATGTGTTACACAGCAAAATAGGTTAACAATTTTTTGGGCGCCGTTATATTTCTACAATTTATTGTCAACGGTAACTGATATTATGTTATTTAGTAGATGTCTCTTCCTTCATTTTTAATAATCAATAAACAAATGCATAGCTGAAACTTTCCTAGCAGATTAAAACTGTGTGCCGGACCGAGACTCGAACTCGGGACCTTTGCCTTTCGCGGGAAAGTGCTCAAACAACTGACCTACCCAAGCATTACTCACGGCCCGTCCTAACAGCTGAACTTCTGCCAGTACCTCGTCCCCTATCTTCCAAACCTTACAGAAGCTCTCCTGCAAAACTTGCAAAACTAGCACTCCTGAAAGAAAGGATATTGCGGAGACATGGCTTAGCCACAGCCTGTTTCGTATTAGAGCACATTCCGCTGCAGAGTGAAAATCTTACTCTGAAAACATCCGCCAGGCTGTGGCTAAGCCATGTTTCCACAATATCCTTTCTTTAAGGAGTGCTAGTTTTGCAAGTTTTGCAGGAGAGCTTCTGTAAGGTTTGGAAGGTAGGAGACGAGGTACTGGCAGAAGTAAAGCTGTGAGGACCAGGCGTGAGACGTGCTTGGGTAGCTCAGTTGGTAGAGCACTTGCCCGCGAAAGGCAAAGGTCCAGAGTTAGAGTCTCGGTCCGGCACACAGTTTTAATCTGCCAGGAAGTTTCATATCAGCGCACACTCCGCTGCAGAGAGAAAATATCATTCAGGAAATGCGTACCTGTCTTTCAAAATAGTTCTACGTATAATTCAGTAAGCTCAGAAGCAAAGGTCGAGGAAGATGTCCAAACATTAATGAACGATCATTAGTGAACTAGAGGTATTTCAAAGTGAGGATGGCATACACAAATATAAGAGTTTGAGTCACTGCACTTAAAGAATCAACCTTGACACAGGTCGTGCCAAATAACTGACTTACTTGTTAAATTTTTATTTAAAGGAAATACGGTTGAGAATTTATTACTATTTTTTGGATTACTTAAAACAAAAATTACAACTGAGTTTGTGTAGTACTCGGTTATTGTTTGTAATGCGTGGGTCTACAACTACACGCCAAGAGCGAATTGCAGACAGATTAGTGTCAGGAATCTGGTAGCCATATCCCGAAAAGGTAAAGTCGATTTCAGTTAGGAGATGCGTTACATTCAATTTTATTTGTGGTATGAGAGGGATATTCATCTCAGTCATAAAAGAGTAAGGAAACAGCTACTGAATGTAACCCAAATGTTCTGGATGAAAAAATTCGCGAGAAAGAAAATTAAGGAAAGAAAAACACGTACACAAACTAGTGTTTTATCAATAGTCAACTGATCGATTTGAAGTAGAAATGTCCACGTCGTTCACCAGATTCTGCAACCTCTAAGTTTAAAATATTCTCACGGTTGAAGGAACTGATGGTACATTCTGAGACCAATGTAGAAGCTGCGACAGGCAATCATAGACTCGTATCTGGTGCAATTTGTAGAATCACACTTCAGGAATGGAACCTAGTGTATTGAAACTCGAATAAATTAAGAGGAGGCTAAGTCTTTCATTGTTGGGAGATTTCATCTCCATACTTGATTGCAATAATCCAACTAAAAGCAATCGATTGAATGGTAAAGACCAAGTATTTTAGTTTCCTTCGGCATACCCTAAAAGGCCAAGGGAATTGGAACACTTCAGCGTTTCAAAAAATTGGAAAAATATCAAGGACCAAGGACGTGAAGCTGATCGGAAGCAGGTCGTCTGTTTTTCCTCCCTGTACCACTGGGGCTTGCTGCTATACGGCAGCAGGGAGGTGGGTAGCGGTTTTATAATCATTCCTTTGGTCCGCCGCTGGGGCGGCGACTGGTGAGTCATAAATAAGGGAGCGATGGTACGGGGGTGGGCCCTATATCAGGCGGCGACACGACGCCGACGCGCGGCTCACCGCGGAGGGCAGAGAGTAGCAGGGCTCGGCTCGCGTGCCGCACCACGCCGCCGCCACATACACGCACACATACACATAGACACGCGCTGCTGCTCCAGTCGCCCACCTCTGCTCTCGCTGCGTCTCGATATTACCGTGTCGCGCTCCTCGACCCTTGATTTGTGGCCCTGTTCGCTTTGATATCAAAGGAGGAACACGGCTCTTAAAGGGGCTCAGCTAGTGGCGCAGGTATGCCGGAGGCCGGGTGCAGAACCATACTGAGACCACCGAGCTTAAGCCAGAAAAGATGTGATCCATCAGAATAATTCTTTTAGCAAACTTCTTTATCACAACTGATTGTTACCATGGCGACGAAGTTTTGGTACTGTGACTGTTATGGATGTATTATTAGTTTTGTTTCCATACCGCTCGCATTGTTTATTGATTTTTTAATTTAGTAGACAATCTATGTGTTTCGAGCATGTTATGCTCATCATCAGGTGATTATTGCTGGCGTACAAAAACAAAAGTTACTTAAATTAAGTCTTGTTGTAGTGACCTTCAATCCAAAGACTGGTTCGAAACAGTTCTCCATGCATCTCTGAATAACTACTGTAATCTACATCTTTTTGAATCTGCTTACTGTATCCATCTCTTGGTCTCCCTCTAAGGTTTCCACCCCGCCACACTTCCCTCCTGTATTAAATTGGTGATCCCTTAAAGTATCACAATGTGTACTGTCAACCGAAACCTTCTTCTGGTCTGGTTGTGGCACAAATTTCCTTTCTCCCAATTCTGTTCACTACCTCCTCACTTAGTACGTAATGTAGCAATCTACAGCTTCCTTCTCTAGAACCAAATTTCAAAAGCTTCTATTATCTTCTTGTCAAAACGGTTTAAAGTCTACGTTTCACATCCATATATGGCTACACTCCATACAAATACTTTCAGAAAGGGATTCCTAACAAATCTACATTCGATGTTAACAAAATTCTTTTCTCCACAAATGCTTTTCTGTGCACCGCCATTCTACATTTTATATCTTGTCTACCTCGGCCATGGTCAGTTAATTTCGCTGCCCAGAAGTCATCAACTACTTTATGTGTCTCGTTTCCTAATCAAATTCGCTCAACATCGCCTGATATAAATCGCCTACATTCCGTTATCCTTGTTTTACATTTGTTAAAAAAGAAATGGCTCTGAGCACTATGGGACTTAACATCTGTGGTCATCATTCCCTTAGAACTTAGAACTACTTAAACCTAACCAACCTAAGGACATCACACACATCCACGCCCGAGGCAGGACTCGAACCTGCGACCGTAGCGGTCACGCGGTTCCAGACTGGAGCGCCTAGAACCGCACGGCCACACAGGCCGGCTTGCATTTGTTGATGTTCACCTTTTTTTTCATTTGTTGATGTTCACCTTGTACACTCCTTTGAAGACAATATCCTCATCTACATCTACATCTACATGGATACTCTGCAAATCATATATAAGTGCCTGCAAAGGTTCCATGAACCTCCTTATCAATTTTCTGTTATTCCAATCTCGTACAGAGCGCGGAAAGAACGAACACCTATATCTTCCCGTACGAGGTCTGATTTCCGTTATTTTAACATGGCGATCGTTTCCCCCAACATAGGTTGGCGTCAACAACATATTTTTGTACTCGGAGGAGAGCTGGTGACTGAAATTTCGTGAGAAGATTCCTCCGCAACAAAAAACGCCTTTGTTTTAACGATGTACCTCCCAAATCATGTATCATTTCACTGACACTGTCTCCACTATTTCGGAATAATAAAAAACTTGTTGCCTTTCTTTGAACTTTTTCGATGTGCTCCGTCAATCCTATTTGGTAAGGATCCCATACCGTGCAGCAGAATTCTAAAAGAGGGCGCAGAAGAATAGTGTAGGAGTCTCCTTAGTAGATATGTTACATTTTCTGTGTCCTGCCAATAAAACGCAGTCTTTGGTTAGGTTTCCCCACAACATTTTCTATGTGTTCCTTCGTTATATTAACTCCTACGTATTCAGTAGAGTTCACGGCCTTTAGTGTTGACTTATTTATCGTGTAACCAAAGTTTAACGGAATCCTTTCAGCATTCATGTGGACGACCTCACACTTTTCGTTGTTTAGGGCCAATTGCCAATTTTCCCACCATACAGATATCTTTTCGAAATTGTTTTGTGATTTGTTTCGATCTTCTGATGACTTTATTAGTCGATAAACAGTGTCCTCTAAAAAAAATCTAAGACGTCTGCTCAGATTGTCTCCCAAATCGTTTACATAGATAGGGAACAGCAAAAAACCTACAACACTACGTTGTGGAATGCCAGATATCGCTTGCGTTTTACTCGATGAATCCCCGTCAATTACTACGAACTGTGACCTATCTGACAGGAAATCACGAATGCAGTCACATAACTGAGACGATATTCCATAAGCACGCAATTTCACTACAAGTCGCTTTTGTGATACACTGTCAAAAGACTTCCGGAAATCCAGAAATACGGAATCAATTTGAAATCTTTTGTCAATAGTACTCAACACTTCTTGTGAGTAAAGAGCTAGTTGTGTTTCGCAAAAACGATGTTTTCTTAATCCGTGTTGACTGTGTATCAATAGATCGTTTTGTTTGAGGTAATTCATAATGATCGGCCACAATATATGTTCAAATATCCTGCTGCATATCGAGGTTAATGATATGGACCTGTAATATAGTGAAGTACTCCTATTACCATTCTTGTGTACTGGTGTGACCTGTGCAACTTTCCAGTCTTTGGGTGCGGATCATTCGTCGAGCGAACGGTTGTATACGATTGTTAAGTATGGAGCTATTGCATGAGCATACTCTGAAAGCAACCTAATTGGTATACAGTCTAGACCAGAAGGTTTACTTTTATTAGGTGATTTAAGTTGCTTCATTACTCTGGAATATCTACTTCTAAGTCACTCATAGTGGCAGCTGTTCTTGATTAGAATTCTGGAATTTTTACTTCGTCTTCTTTGGTGAAGGAATTTTGGAAGCCGGCCGAAGTGGCCGTGCGGTTAAAGGCGCTGCAGTCTGGAACCGCAAGACCGCTACGGTCGCAGGTTCGAATCCTGCCTTGGGCATGGATGTTTGTGATGTCCTTAGGTTAGTTAGGTTTAACTAGTTCTAAGTTCTAGGGGACTAATGACCTCAGCAGTTGAGTCCCATAATGCTCAGAGCCATTCGAACCAATTTTGGAAGGTTGTGTTTAACAACTCTGTTTTGGGAGCACTGTCTTCGATAGTATCCCCATTGCTATCGTGCAGAGAAGGCATTGATTGTTTCTTGCCGCTAGCATACTTTACTTACGACCAGAATCTTTTGGATTTTCTACCAGGTTTCGAGATAAAGTTTCGTTGTGGAAACTATTATAAGCATCTCGCACTGAAGTCGGCACTAAATTTCGAGCTTTTGTAAAAGATCCCCAATCTTGGAGATTTTGCGTCCGTTTAGGTTTGACATTTCTTTTTCGTTGTTTCTGCAACAATTTCCTGACCCGTTTTGTTTACCAAGGAGGATAAGCTCCGTCGCTTATTAACTTATTCGGTATAAAGTCTCAACAGCCGTCGATACGATTTCTTTGAATTCATGCCACATCTGGTCTGCAAAGAGTGGAGATTGTCTCTCAGGAAGGCGTCAGGTGAATGTTTATCTGCTTTTTTAAATAAGTATATTTTTCATTTATTTTTTGAAGGATTTTGGGTTACAATATTCAATCTCGCTACGATAACCCTATGTTCCCTAATCCCTGTATCCACTTTGATGCTCGTTATTAACTCAGGATTATTTGTTGCTAAGAGGTCCAGTGTGTTTCCATTACCATTTACTATTCGCGTGGACTCATGAATTAACTGCTCGAAATAATTTTCAGAGAATGTGTTTAGAACAATTTTTGGTGATGTTTTATGCGTACCTTCGGAATTAAATATGTATTTTCTATAAGATAAGGAGGGTAAATTGTAGGCATCACCAACCATAATTGTATGATTCGCGGACGTATTTGTAGCCAAACTCAAGTTTTCTTTATACATTTCAGCGATTACATCATTTGAATTTGGAGGCCGTTGAGAGGATTCACTTATTATTTTACTCCGGTTGCCATTACCTCTGCCCATACTAACTGACAGGAGCTACCTACTTCATTTTCGTGATAAGGTAAACTACTTCTAACAGCAACAAACACGCCACCGCCAACTGTTTATAATTTATCCTTTCGGATCAGTTATGATTTTCACAAAAATTCGCCTGAACTAATCTCCAGATTTAGCCAGCTTTCAGTGCCTATAACGATTTGAGCATAAGTGCTTTCTATTAGCGCTTGGAGCTCTATCAGTTTTCCAACAAAGTTACGACGATTTGCATCTGTTATACCGATGGTTCCTGTATCTACAGGGTGTTTCAAAAATGACCGGTATATTTGAAACGGCAATAAAAACTAAACGAGCAGCGATAGAAATACACCGTTTGTTGCAATATCCTTGGGACAACAGTACATTTTCAGGCGGACAAACTTTCGAAATTACAGTAGTTACAATTTTCAACAACCGATGGCGGTGCAAGTGATGTGAAAGATATAGAAGACAACGCAGTCTGTGGGTGCGCCATTCTGTACGTCGTCTTTCTGCTGTAAGCGTGTGCTGTTCACAACGTGCAAGTGTGCTGAGGACAACATGGTTTATTCCTTAGAACAGAGGATTTTTCTGGTGTTGGAATTCCACCGCCTAGAACACAGTGTTGTTGCAACAAGACGAAGTTTTCAACGGAGGTTTAATGTAACCAAAGGACCGAAAAGCGATACAATAAAGGATCTGTTTGCAAAATTTCAACGGACTGGGAACGTGACGGATGAACGTGCTGGAAAGGTAGGGCGACCGCGTACGGCAACCACAGAGGGCAACGCGCAGCTAGTGCAGCAGGTGATCCAACAGCGGCCTCGGGTTTCCGTTCGCCGTGTTGCAGCTGCGGTCCAAATGACGCCAACGTCCACGTATCGTCTCATGCGCCAGAGTTTACACCTCTATCCATACAAAATTCAAACGCGGCAACCCCTCAGCGCCGCTACTATTGCTGCACGAGAGACATTCGCTAACGATATAGTGCACAGGATTGATGACGGCGATATGCATGTGGGCAGCATTTGGTTTACTGACGAAGCTTATTTTTACCTGGACGGCTTCGTCAATAAACAGAACTGGCGCATATGGGGAACCGAAAAGCCCCATGTTGCAGTCCCATCGTCCCTGCATCCTCAAAAAGTACTGGTCTGAGCCGCCATTTCTTCCAAAGGAATCATTGGCCCATTTTACAGGTCCGAAACGATTACTGCATCACGCTATCTGGACATTCTTCGTGAATTTGTGGCGGTACAAACTGCCTTAGACAACACTGCGAACACCTCGTGGTTTATGCAAGATGGTGCCCGGCCACATCGCACGGCCGACGTCTTTAATTTCCTGAATGAATATTTCGATGATCGTGTGATTGCTTTGGGCTATCCGAAACATACAGGAGGCGGCGTGGATTGGCCTCCCTATTCGCCAGACATGAACCCCTGTGACTTCTTTCTGTGGGGACACTTGAAAGACCAGGTGTACCCCCAGAATCCAGAAACAATTGAACAGCTGAAGCAGTACATCTCATCTGCATGTGAAGCCATTCCGCCAGACACGTTGTCAAAGGTTTCGGGTAATTTCATTCAGAGATACGCCATATTATTGCTACGCATGGTGGATATGTGGAAAATATCGTACTATAGAGTTTCCCAGACCGCAGCGCCATCTGTTGTTGACAATTGTAACTACTGTAATTTCGAACGTTTGTCTGCCTGAAAATGTACTGTTGTCCCAAGCATATTGCAACAAACGGTGTATTTCTATCGCTGCTCGTTTAGTTCTTATTACCGTTTCAAATATACCGGTCATTTTTGAAACACCCTGTATGTTCCTCCTCTGTTCGGCTTGCACCCTTTGAGACAAGCCCTTTATGTGTTTTCCCGAGACCCACTAACTTAAAAACGGCCCAGTGGCCCAGTCCACGCCACAGGGTCCCTGCTACCCGCGTAGCCACCTCATGCTGTGGACTCCTGACCCAGACAGAGGAACGCGTAAACCAACCACCTTATGATTCAAGTAGAGGGATCTGCAGCCTACAGTGTCGGAAAACCATCTGAGCCTCTGATTCAGACCCTCCACTCGGCTACGTACCAGAGGTCCGCAATCAGACCTGTTGACTATGCTGCAAATTGTCAGCTGTGCTTTTCATCTCGCAAACATGACTAACAGCCTTTACCACTCTTGTTAGCAGCTCGAAACCGGAGAGAATCTCTTCAGATCCAAAGCGGCACACGTCATTGGTACCGACGTGAGCCACCACCTGCAGTTGGCGGCACCTTGTGCTCTTCATGGCATCCGGAAGTACCCGTTCCACGTTTGGAATGACTCTACCCAGTATGCACACAAAGTGCACATTGGCTTTCTTCCCCTTCTTGGTAGTCATGTCCCTAAGGGACCCCATAACGCGCCTAACGTTGGAGCTCACGACTAGCAATATTCCGTTCAACTACCGTTCCAAATCCTTTGTTGGATCTGATAGGATTACAATGCCAAGGGCGAACTTCAAGGTTTTTATTTCCTCTCCCTGGTCTTTAATTTCTGTTCCCAATTTTTCTTTGGTTTTGTTTATTGCTTATCAGTGTACAAACTGAATAACATTGGGGATAGGCTAGAACCCTGTCTCACTCGCTTCTCAACGCTTCCCTTTCATGCCCCTCGACTATTATAACAGCAGTCTGATTTCTATAGAAGTTGTAAATAGCGTTTCACTCCCTGTTACCTTCAGAGTTTCAAATATAGTATTTCGTTCAACACTGTCAACAACTTTCTCAAAGTGAACAAATGCTGTGTCCTTAACGTATCTACTAAGATGAGTCCTAGAGTTAGCAGTGCCTCGAGTGTTCCTACATTTCTCCGGAATCGAAACTGATTTTCTCAGGTCGGCTTCTGCTACATTTTTCTGTAAAGAATTCGTGTTAAATTTTTTGGGGGCTCATACCTCGGGTTCTATCGGTGACAGAATGGTACGGTCAAGCGTTTGGATGGTCCTTGGGTTAAGGACCATTTGTATACCCAACGGAAGGATCGTATTACTGTAACTATCATACAGTACAGGGTCGAAATTTGAATATTACACGCTTCCTCCGGCTTTGGTAAATGGAACCAATAGATTCGTTTCTTGCATTCCGTTGGGCCTACTGTGCTTCTCAGGGGGCTTATAGAGATACCATTTAGATCATGGGCGGTTCCTGATAAATCTTGAAAGAAAGGGTTTTTCTCTATTTAATACACGACAAGTGACTGAAATTTATATGATAAGTTCCTAAGAGCCCCATCTCCAACAACATTAAAAATTTTCTTGAGATTTCAGCTGTTTCCGAGATATACAGGTAGAGTTTCACACTACTTACATACGTAAAACACCAACTTAAAACCCGATGTGAGGCAAAATCTAAATTATGAATAATCTTAACAAATTGCTGAAATTTTAACGTTACATTATGTAGGTATTTATCTAGAAATGCGATCTTTCCCGTTTTCAAAAATCCTTATCCGTTATCAAGAAACACCAAAAAGCATGGTTTTTGCGTACCACAACTGAGTCGGTGACTCCAAGGCGGCTATGCAAAGCAAATGACCGAAATTTTTACGATACAGGTATACTCCTAAGATCTCATCTCGAAAATCGTTGAAAATTTTCTTAATGTCCATTTTCGAGATACTTACAAAATACGAATGCGAATTCATTTTAGCCTGGAGATCTTTGAGATTAGCTGGCTGTCTGTGCTTCTTGGCACTGGATAGTTCCCTTGAACACTAATGAACAGTCTGTGTTCTAGAGAACTTTCTCTGTATCCGAAGTTTCTGCTGCTCTTAAAACTCTAAAACCCGGAAAGGGACCGGGAAATGATGGAATCCACCCAACATCTCTTCTGCATAGTGCGAACTATGCCAAAATATGGCTGGTGGATTTCTTCTCTGACATTAAGATATCTGGTTCAGTGCCACAAAAAATGAAGCAATCAAAAATCGTCGCAATACTTGAACCCTCCAGAGCAACAGACCAGCCTAAAAACCGTGGCCCAGTCGCATTATTGAGAACTATTTATAAGTTACTTGAAGGGATTCTGTACTGTAGGATTAGTGATCTTTCGTAATCTTCGTATTGAGCAAGCTGGATTCCGACCGGGACTGAGCTGCACTGATCGGTCTTATCGCTAACAACATTTATTGAGGCAGGATACCAAATGAAGTAAGAAACATCAGTTACTTTCTTTGATCTAAGTGCAGCATATGAAGCCATTTGGAGGCATGGACTATTTTACGAACTCGTTCCATGTACATGGACAGCAAAACTAATAGACAAAATGTTAGCGGGAAGGAAATTCACAGTAATTACATAATTACAGAGAAGACACTATGTGTTCGAAAGTACTGAATATGGCTTGCCACAGTGACACGTCCATGCTCCTCTCTTGTATAATATACTCGTATACAGGGTGATTCACGAAGATATGCAAATATTTAATATGTTATTCTACAAGTAAAACTAAAGAAAGAAGTTCAGATAAACATAGGTCCGCAAATGTTTAGTTACGGATAAGGAAAGATTTTGCCTGAAATTTAGCAACTTCGCGAATATGAAGCCATCGCAAAACTGTACGAGGTTAAAGTAAAGCAAGATTTCCATTTATTTTGTTGTTATTGATCTGGTGAATTTAATAAAACATGTCCCAGGCGTGTATCTGCAGTAGTTTTCTAGAACATCCATAGAAGTAAAGATTATTATACAAGTAAATTTGTTTACTTTTTATTAAGAATGTCGAAAGGTTATGTCATTGTTGGCAACCGTTAGTGAGCTGTTTCCGTCGTTTCCTAACCGAGAAACTAGTTAGTTTTCTGTGTTGTTCAGAACAGAATAACATCATGTATTTAAGAGAAACCACATAATAACTTTTGTAATTTGTAGATTATTTATGAAATAAGGATGCCTTTCCAATTTACGACAGAGGAATACGCCGATATGGTGTTTATTTGTGGCAAATCTGACGGCAGTGCTACGGCTGCAGTTAATGAATATTGCGTACGTTATCCAATTGGGAAGATTTCGAATGCACGAACCATTAGTGGAGTATTTCGAATGTTAACGGGAGACAGATGCTCTGCCTAGCGCTCATAATAAGTACGAGCGCTCGATAGATGTTTTATCAGAGTAAACAGATCAATAATAGAAAATAAATGGAAATCGTGCTTTACTTTAACCTTGTACAGTTTTGCGATTGCTAGCGATGGCTTCATTTTAACGAAGTTGCTAAACTGGAGGCAAAATCTTTTATTAGCCGTAACACCGTAAATAAAAATTTGCAAACCTATGTCTATATAAACATTTTTCTTTAGTTCTACTTGCAGAATAACATATTAAAATATTTGGATATCTTCGTGAATAATGATCCAGGAAGTTTGGCTATGTGGACGACTGGGCACTAGATACAGACACAGAACCTCTGAAATAGCTGAAGAAATCGTAACTTCTGATCTACACTTCTGAAGCCAGTATTTCCGTAAATGGAGGATACAACCAAACGTACTTAAAACAGAAGTTCAAAAATGGTTCAAATGGCTCTGAGCACTATGGGACTTAACTTCTGAGGTCATCAGTCCCCTAGAACTTAGAACTACTTAAACCTAACTAACCTAAGGACATCACACACATCCATGCCCGAGGCAGTATTCGAACCTGCGACCGTAGAGGTCGCGCGGTTCCAGACTGTAGCGCCTAGAACCGCTCGGCCACTCCGGCCGGCCTTAAAGCAGAAGCCTGATGTTTTAATCTGTTCGACAGACTGGCACACAGAGCCATCGATGTCTATTTGAGGGAAAAAAAACTTCATCATAACATGCATGCAAAACATCGTGACATCACGTTAGATAAGACACTTTCTTGTAAGGAGCACCTGACACAAACATCTGCTAAGCTCAAAAGTAGAAGAATCATTCTCCATAAACTCTGCTGCACTCGTTAAGGATCGTCACACACACTCCTCGGGTATCAGTGCTCAGATTGTTTTATTCAGCAACAGAGTACTCTACACCTGCCAGGTTTAGTAGTCCACTCGCAAAAATTATAGATGTACAACTTAGTGAGGCCATGTGCAATGTTAGTGGGCCAATACGCTCTAGCCCCACATACAAGTTATCTATACTGAACCTCATTCCACCCCCCCGCCCCCTCCTCCCGACATCAGATGGAAGAGGAGACTACTGTATGAATACCAGAAAATTGCTGATAACACCGATATTCCAATATTAAACGACGTATCTCATGCAGAACTCAAAAGACTGAGATCAAGACATCCCAATTTCATCACGACCGGTACTATCATAGAATCAATTAATGGAAACGCTGCTGGCGACAGAGCTGTCATCCACAATGCCTGAAACCGTATCCGAACGGGTATGGAAGATGTGCAGATACTCTCAACAAGTGGGGCAAATCTTCGTCACCATTGTATATGTATTGCTATACATCAAATCCGATGTTAGGCGAAAACGTAATTTATAAAGTTACGTAGCACTGAGAAATATGCTGTTAAGAGTCTCTATTATCATCAGAAGGGTTCTGGGAACTCCCCCCCTCCCCCCCCATGTTATAGTACTCAAACACATACAAAATGTTTGTGCACGTAAAATCCTGCCTCAGCTGTAAAATTTGTTTTGCGTTATTTCATTTTCATGTTAATAAAGTGTGAGAATTTTACTGACCCATATAGTTCTTTTCATGCCTTGCTGTAGCAGGGAAATTAATGGAACCAACTGAAAAATGCTGCCGGCCGGAGTGGCTTAGGTTAGTTAGGTTTACGTAGTTCTAAGTTCTAGGGGACTGATGACCTCCGATGTTAAGTCCCATAGTGCTAAGAGGCATTTCAACTATTTTTTAAATGCTACTGTCAGAGAATAGGAAAGGCGAAGAGTCTCGGACTGATAACAGTGGTACCAACTGCCTCACTCTACCGTCTCCAGCACCTTTAAAAATTTTCCCAAAATCTTTGGCACATGACACATTTTCGCCCTTTTTTGCTGAGACACAAGACGGACAGTGGCAGTGGGAAAGAGACGGAAAATTAATAAGTACTGGACGACAGTAGACTGTGTTCGTGGTACAAAATGAGCGCAGGAGAGAGCGGCAGTGTAAGTGAGAGAGATAGACACACAGGCACTGTTGACTGCAACAGTGAGTGAGGGATACACTGCCAGTGGGAGAGGAAAAGAAGAAGGAGAAATTGCAAGTGGGCCAGAGTTAGTGATGATGAAGGACGGAGTCTGTAACAGTGAGAGCGAGGAAGAGAGGGATAGTGACAGCGAGAGGAAACAGCGGCATTGGGAAAGAGTGAGTGAGATAGCAGCAGCAACACAATGGAGGAGGGAGACAGCGACGGTGAGAGGAGATAATAGTAGAACAGAATGAAGGAGATGGTGGCTGTGAGACATGGGACAGCCACAATTAGACAGACACATAGAGATAATGACAATTAGTTGGGCTGAATGAGTTAGTGAGAGTGTGCAAGTGGTACAGGATATACTAGAACGTGTGAGCGAGTCACACTAAGGGAACTTGCGGGAGGAAGAGGTGAACTGCATTTTAAAAAGAGAGCGAATACGTTCACCGCTCAAAATTTTAGGGAATATTTCTTAAGGTATTCAGGGGGATGGGGGGGGGGGGGGGGGGGGATGGTAGAGTGAGGCTGCTGGTACACCATTTTTCAGTCCGTCCTTTTTTAAATAGGAACATATTCGCCTTATTTACGCACCGATAGGAGCATTTTTCCTCTGACAGTATGTATTTTATTGTATATAATGAATAGCGTACAATTAGCAATGACATTGGTATGGTAGCATGTTCGTGGCCCAGGATTCACAAGTGAGTGTCCATAGAGTGCGCAGCGGCGGAGGGAAATTCTATTTTGTATGTTATTAGTTATCTGCAGCAAATTGTGTGTAAATCAGAGAACATGTTACAACAAGAAACAAGCAAACGAGCCACTGCATTTTTTGAGACATTGATCTCATATCTGTGAGGATAGAATTTGCTCAGTCCTACCATTCTGGTGTTTGCTGCCCATAGTTTTCCTAAGTAATTTCAGGCAAAGACTGGAACGATTCCTTTATCAAGCCCACGGCCGAACACCTCTCCTATCCACATAAAAACGAATTTACGTATTCTACGTGTATGTATATTTTGACCTGTTTATTGTCACTGTATTATGATTTCAAATCCTATACCATTGCGAGACGACTCCCACACGTGTAAATAAATAAAGAAATATAGTGAGTGTTCTATATTCTTCAGTATATGTTTGATTTTCCTGTGGAACCTGTGTGCCGGATCTGACTTTAGGCTAGAAATTGTATTGTACGTAAAAAATTTTTGTTAGATGTTAAAGCATTCACGTTTATTTATGGAAACTATTGTATTCCTCTTGTCCGTTTGGACTGTGATTATCTTTTCATTGTGTAATTTTTTCGGTAATGGTTTTCAGAGTTTTATATTCTGTAGTTATCGATCTTGTTATTGTGGTTATGCCTTATATCTATCACGCTAATAATTTCTGCGCCTATTTATTTCATTGTTACACCATTGTTCAGGGTGCTTGTGTCCTTTCTATGTTCTTGAGGCAGTGCGTTATCGGATACTAAAATAAGATTGTATATGTAACGTTTCTTTACTTCTGTGTTTACACACACACACACACACACACACACACACACACACACACACACACATAAACACACACACACATCGAAACATACAAAACCACAAAGGGACAGTAGAAGTAGCCACAACCTGAAAAACGGAACTAAAGAGATCGCACGCTGCACGATCAAAACGAGGTAGGCCCTGCACGTGGTGGAGGTGTGTATAAAGCATGAAGATGACAGAACATTCTGTGCCAGTGAAGTGCAGTGTCATATAAATGGAACACATGTTGAAGACGAACGTTAGGAAACGAAGCAGGAGGAGAATACCGAGAGTAATTATAGTTATTTAAACACGAGAACTATTTAATAACAGTAATTTGAGACATGATAACAGTTTATCATTTCGCGTAACAAATGCACTTCGGGACCCATAGTTGTTACGGTGACCAATGAAGATACTTTAAAACAAGGCGAAACGCGTCCTTTCTAAAAAAAAGATGGTTATTTCAGTCGTAAAGAATTGTGAAACAAAGATGGCGGAAGAAAGGCCTAAAAGACAACTTTAAGTATTCGATTCCTTCTCCCAGAACTTTACCTTCCGGATTTCTTCCTTCTTTCATGTGCTGCTGTTTCAGTGTAAGTACTGACTAACATACGGTACGAGCTAAACCATCTGACTCCTTTCTCGTTTTTCACTCCCTTCAACGCCCATTGACATTTAGACTTGTAGATTTATTTACACATGAGTTGTAGATATTCGTTTCATCCCTGTATTTTATCTCAAATCAGTTCAGTTCAAAAATGGTTCAAATGGCTCTGAGCACTTTGCGACTTAACTTCTGAGGCCATCAGTCGCCTAGAACTTAGAACTAATTAAACCTAACCTACCTAATGACATCACACACATCCATGCACGAGGCAGGATTCGAACCTGCGACCGTAGCGGTCGCTCGGCTCCAGACTGTAGCGACTAGAACCGCACGGCCACTCCGGCAGGCTCACTTCAGTATTTGAGTGTGTATATTCCTAGGATGAATGTCAGACGCATGTTCAATTTTAATAAACCCTATACATGTGAGTTGCTTTTTCATCTTACGTAATAATATAAGTCTTAGCGTCATAATTGCTTCGTATTTTCCCATAATTCTTTTTCTGATTCATGCAACGTATTTTTAGAGACGTTATTTTCCTAACTAAATATGTTACGTATTCAACCGATAGCTTATGAAAGCACTACAGTTACTACCACGGACATTAAATCAGTTGCAGTGTGTATGAATTGCGACATTCCATCCATTTGCCATCGCTCGCTACCGCTATTATACAAAATGATATTTCTGTGCACTGTTAAAGCTGTCCAGAAATGTTATTATAGGACTTCCGTGCGATTATCTCCTCCACAACTTTATCTCTCTCTCTCTCTCTCCTTTACTTCTCTCGCCATGGATATTTTGCTATTTTTCGGAGAAAGTTAGACGAACAACGGCGTTTGAACTCTGAAAAAATATTAAGAAAATGTTATTTTGTATGTTATCGTCGTAACGGCACATGGTAAATCTAGAAAGAGAGCCATACAGTGTGGCCGCTTAGCACGTTACTAGGCCATGCAGCATAGAACGCGGTTATACATTGGCTGCCAGGCATAAACGACTGGAATGTGCATCGGAATTTGTGAGCCATGGAATTTACAAACTTGTATCATGATCTACGATATATGCAGATTTAGACATTCGAATGCTTCTAGCTTCGTGCACTATTCCTCCATTGTATGGGAAGCAATACTGTTGCGCGTTAATCTTAACATTAGCTACAGTAATGCTCTCGATTGATCAGAGTCCTAACTAGAGATGTTTAAAGAACTAATAAATAAAATGTTTGGACTTTCAGAAAACAATGAGTTACCTTCTTACAATAGTAGACCATTTCTCAGAGGCCATTGTTTTTTATGGACAGAACGCAGTGCATATCGCATGAATTATGAATATTGTGATGGTCGGTTTCAGCTGAATAAGGCCCTCGTCAGCGACTCTTTGCAATTTTTGTCCGATTTAAAAAAGACTAAGTGGAGTTTAAGTGTTTTTTTTAAACGCTAGAGCTGTGAAATTCAATTGAAAGAGTAACAGGTCTATTACAGTCATACTCTCTTAATGTTTTTAAAGGAAACTTCCATTTCTTGACGAAGTTTCAAGCAGGAATGTGCAATGTTGGCAAATCATTGCAGTTTATTTAGATTTCTTCAAATACATCTAAAAATCGACGGCCCGTAATAATGGATCCAAGAACATTGATGTTAATTGATTAATGATAAATGATGACTGGTTTTCAATGATCAGGTAATCAAGTTCAGATTATTAAAACCCTTTAACACTGATTAACTATGAGCAGGTTAAGCACTGAGGCTAACTGTAATTAACACAGAATGTAAAGCATCTTTCGGAAGCGTTTAATACCACATTTGATTTCATTTTAGACCTTAAACGAAAACTTTAGAAAAACATACGCAGCGATGTTTAAATCCACTGTTGCAACATCGTGATTAGGAACATTTGACGTACAAGCTTTTCCTTGTTTCGTCCTAAGGTTTTTTTTTTTATACGACTATAAAAAGCTCTCAAATGTGTAAACATTGAATTTTTTCTGTAACCAAAAACATTACTCCAGTATAGAATTACATCAGAATAAAAACAGTTTGCTTGCGAAATTATTTAATATTAATGACGCATTTCACTCTTCGTGCCATCATCAGACTGCTGGATATGTAACCCATCCGCCATAGAGCCACATAATAACCCATCCGTCATAAGGCCATATAATATGGAAAACGGACACATCTCCAGCTACTGTTGCGTCCATTTGCCATTTTATGTGGCTTTATGACGGATGTGTTACTTATCCACTAATTTTTACACAGTTTGATGATGCCCCAAAAGGGTGAAATGCGTCGTCAATATTAAATAATTTCCAACTAACCAGGTTTTATTCTGAAATATTCTGTAGGCCTTAGTGCATAACGTACCGCTTTCAACCTCCCTTCATCAAGAACTCAGTCGCATCTCATTCTTGTCTGGAATTACATCATTCACTTACAAGAGGGAACAGGAACAGCAGTCGAAAACGCTTGTGTAAAGAAAAAGTCTCTCGAATTACAGGTTTTATTTGAACTGTCAATATCGACCAATAAAGATGTTTCGATCGCTTTTGTACTTCTGTTGGTATAGCTTAAGAAGTTTTATTTTGCCTTTCCTTTTGAAGATGTCTTTCATTTCGAGGCTGCTATAAGTCTACGTAAAGCATGTAAACGGCCAACGTTCGGCGTACGCTCCATTATATTCGCTGTCTGCAGGCTGGCCTTCTGCTCGTGCTGTTGCGTACGCAGTGATTCGCTCAGCTGGCTAGCAGAAACGTCCGCACCAAGCAAGGGCCTGAAGAGCGCAGCTTCTTCAAAAGGCTCGCACCCGTGTTTACGGTGCTTTCCTCTGAAAAAGCGATACCGCCCTCGTTATTCAGAAAAAGGTGCCTTCTCGCACAGGCGAATGCCGTGTTTAGACTTCTCGAAGGTAGAATTTCACTAAAGGTTTGCCACTGCACGCTAATTTCGCTGGTGTTCTGACTGATTTCCTCTTTAGTAATGGAAATATTGCTGCTGTTTGTCGGAAGTTTTAAAAAATTAATTTGTCGTATAAAGGATGCATACGCCGAAAGCCTCCAGCGTATCACCTAAATTTGTAAATAACTGAGTTGAAAAGGGAAGCTACGCGGCAATCAGCTATGACCGGAAGAAGGTAGTGACGTAATACGCATCTTCATGACTGACGCCGTTAAATGGTCGTAACCCGATGGCAGTCAACACAGATAGTCTGATCAGTCCTCATGGGCAGGGGGGGGGGCTGATGTTTGGGGAAGAATTTTGCCGGTAAAGGCCCTAGATGGGCCAGTCGTGTCCGACCGCCCGCCGTGTCATCCTCTACCAAGGGCGTCGGCATAAGAGTTTCTTGGAGCTACGTTATATGATGTTACTTCCGTCCTGCATGTGTAATGGTCGTTAAGGATGGTGATCGAGTGAGCTGATTTTGGTGGAAAACAGAGACATGTTGATGGCCGAGATGATATTTCACCTCTGAGTCATCTGTCTCAACTAATTCACACCTCCACCTGTGTCCACAAAATGCGTTGGCCTGTATAAGCGCAAAAACACAATATGATACTGGACACAGGTTGTGTTGTGGGTTCTGGACTGAGCGACCACCACACAGTAGGTGAGCAGCATTTAGACTGTTGAAACGTATTCATAAAATCATATTTCGTGAAACGTATAAGCTGCAGCTAACGAAAGTGAAAAGTATCATATTAACAAGTTACGTCGTTACAACCAACAATTCGAGGGATACAGACACTGAAAATCACTAGAGTACCGAAAAAGGAATACTGCTATAAACAAAGGATGTACCAAAACAAATGTAACTACGCGCTGTAAGATGGAAATCACGTAAGAAAATGGAAGGGTAGAATGTTGCACAGGAGACAATGTCGCTTACTACAGTATTAACAATGTAAAGAAAGACCAGTGGTCAAATGGAAATCACTTATCAGTCCCCTACAACCTGTTCAGCAGCGTGGTATTCGACACCTCCACAAGACCACAGTCTTGGCTCCACTGTCACGTCATGATTGCGCAATCGTAGAACATGCTATGGACTCACTTGCCACCTTCGTACTAATGACATTTTTATAATGTTTCACGGTCATCTATATTAGTTGTTAAATTAATACGTTTACCTTTTCAAGAATCCTTCATTCACTTTGAAATCATACGTACACTGGTGTGCAAAGCCGAAGGACGAAACTAACTTTCGCATGATGTGTCGAGCCAAGAATGAAATTAGAACTATACACAGAGATAACTGCTACGTTATAGCAAAGAAGATAACTGAAAAAATACGTGATGAGACGGACAGAAGTGACACTTTTATTCAAAGACAATACTTAAACTGAAATCTCCGCGATTCATTATGGTCCACTGGATATCCCATTTGCGAAGCACTAGACTGACGTCATAGAATGGACATCTTAGCAAAAACTCAGACTGCCTCAAGTCGAGATTTTGGCTGATCTTTAATGCTTTATAACAGTGTACAACTGTTTAAGCTCTCCCTGCCTTCAGAATAACCCAGTGTAAAGCTTTACCACAATAGCTTTCATCGTTAATAATTTTTATGATATAATTGTATTCCTCCAACAAGGAATTGTGCACAGAAATATTGAAAACTAAAATTTAAAAAACTCTAGGGGATTTTGTACTATATTTTACTTCAGTATTACACATTTTCAGGAAACATTATCAGTTAGATTTGCAGTAAAACTCAGTGATGTAGTCTGTAGGTGTGTTTAAGCCTGCCATCAGCGTCTGGTAGTCCAGACGAATCGATGACTAATGTGTGCAGGCAAGAGACAGAAGACAGACGGCAATATGTTCTGAGGACATTCCAGAAAAATTTCCCCGTTGCTCAATTAGCTGATACTTGCAACACTGCAGAATATGTTTTACAACTCGGCCATCATCGACCTACTTCCCTGACTGTCACAAAATACTCCTGCGAAATTTACTTCGTATTTTCTTGTCAGTGGTTTCTAGACCATATCTGAAATGCTTCTGCGCTGACTGACGGCGTGGATTGATATGCATGGTGGAGGACAACCTCAACAGTCTACAGAAAAGTTCGAATGCTTACAGACAGACACTCAACAGCAGAGTTATTGAATAAATCAATTTTATGGCAATGCTAGTCATTTTGCAACTCCCCATACAATTATTATGTTGAGCTAAGTTCGGGTTAGTAGTATCGTCAGTATATGGGTTTTGAGAACTAAATAGTACGCGCGTCATGAGGCACGCAGCAGAGAGCAGGACAGGAAGAGTAGTTACGACTGGTGAGAGTGAAACGTCCCCCTAGAAAAATTATTGAATTACTGTGCTGGTAAACCCCTTACGTTATTTGATTTTCAAACAGCTGAGCAAACCTGAACGTTCTCAGACATTTCGCTCTTTACTTATTCTGAACAACACTAAACTGACACACAATATTTTTAGCGCAACGCAACCTGACTTTCAAAAATCCCTACAAAAGAATGACCCTGACTAACAATAACCTATACCTTTCATGAATCACTTACCTCACAAAAATCTGCGTTACTCGATATACTGCAATACAGCGAGCACCACTACTGCCAGCTAAATAAAAGATTGTAACTACTGAAGGGACTAACTACTGATAGGCATAGTTGGCAAATGAAAGATTTTGATAAAGAAGAAACAATTTATTTACCTCAATAGTGTTCAAAAGTAATATATATCTATCAAAATCTTTCATGACATCCAGTCTTAAAAATTTACTGTCTCTGATGGACACACGTCCAGATCATCCGCTCTCAAAACTCCGCCATCTCTCTCCCCACATCCATCACTGCTGGCGGCTCACCTCCAACTGCGCAACGCTACGTGCTGTTAACAGCCAACTGCCCAACACTACAATAGCAAATTCCAGCAATGCCACCCAGCCACAGACTGCACACAGCACAGTCAGTGATTATCATACAGAGCGCTACGTGACGTTACCAACATAAAAACCTAAACAGCCTACTTACAAGAGTAGCTGTTATAATGCTACTCCACCATTATTCAGAATCAAAGCAATGCAGGAGATTACTGACAGGTTGCATTCTCGGAATAGCCTATCACAATATTTCTCCAAATGGAGGCGCGTGCCACAGTCACTTATCTTCGCTGTAGAGTGCAACTGTGACGGGTCTAAAGGAATTGGGAGTTTCTGTCACGTCTCTCGGAGAGGAAAATGTTTCTTCCACACGCTTTAAGATATCCTTTGAAATGGTTGTTTCCTTCTCAGTCCAATCCCTAGGAGGGGCGGTGTTTCAGCTTTCAGCGCATGTGTCTGTTTAGTGGTAGAAAGTGGAGTGGAGTGGTTGTGGCCGGGTGGAGGAGGGGGGGGGGGGGGGGGGACAGGGCATGTGATGTTAGAAAATAAACAATTTTTCAGCCTTCAGTTGCAAGGTAATTCTTACTCGTTTACCTAGGTTTCGATTCCAGTAATGGAATATTCTTCAGAATCTATAAATTAAACCACATACGGACATATATTACTCACTGAAATGCATCATCAGTCCAATGATTGAATAATAAAGAAATCGTGACACTTACAAAAAATTAACTTACAGAACGAATTAAAAGTCCTCGAAAACATCGCTCAGAATAATGGATATAATTCCAGTATAGTGAGACAGGTGTTCAACAAAAAAACACGAAAGAAGACTACCACCCTTTCCAGTTGAGGTACCCACAATCAACACCAGGCAACGAAATACATATCAGTTCCCTTTAGAGGTAACATATCCTATAGGGTAGGTCGTTTATTAAAAAACCTAGGGTGTAAAGTTTCATACTCTACCACCAACAACCTCAAAAAGAATTTAGTACATTCTCTGGAGAAAGGTACTGCTAAATCATCGCTGTCAGGTGTGTATAAGATAACGTGTGCTGAATGTCCTTCTTATTACATTGGCCAGACAGGAAGGGCCCTGTCTGTTAGGTTGAAAGAGCATCTGCCGACAAAAAGCGGTGATGGAACACGAGGATCTACATTTGCTGAACATCTGGTCCAAAAGGCGCATGCTCCCAAGCCTCTAAAAGACGCAGAGCTTTTGCATAATGAAGTCAAGGGATGTAGGCTAGACACCCTCGAAGAATTGCAAATTTTTAAACATCTTATTATTGGTAGAGGCAACTTACTTAATGATCAGTTGCAACTAAAAAATAGATGTTATTTCGAAGGATTTCAACCTTTACTCCAGTGGAGTTGACCCACAGTCCGCTTCGAATGGCCGATGCTGTTTCCCCATCTGCTTTGTCCCTTTATTATAGTGCGATTGTACATGTGTGTCTTTGTATTTCGTAATATGCTTGGTAATGACACATAGTTGCTAAGGCGTTTTTATGTTAAAGACATTTTATGCTTAGCACGCATGGTTTCGACACTAATTTTTTAGCTACTATAATATTTAAATGTAAAAAATTTTTTTATACCTTGGCTTTGTAGTTTGTTCTCAGGTAAATTGTTTAATGTTGCCATACCAATAGATAGGTTTGTCCATTTGTAAGACGGCTTTCAGTCACATTTTGTTTATATGTATATTTACTCTAAATAATTTAGAGACAGTTTGTCTCTCGCGCCTGCGCTTGCGCTCGCGCATGCGCTTGGCCGCGGCCGAGCCTCGCCGCGGAACTGCTCGCGACGCCTAGTTTCCGTGCCGCTCACATGTGGTCCTTATTTCTGGACGGCGTAGCCTCGTCTACGTTCGCCTTAATGGTTTTAATTTTGACAGACATAATATTATGATTATGCGTCTTTATTGTTTTAATTTTTAATCTGTGACATGCCAGTGTTTGGCTCTCCAAATAACTTAATTTTTTGTAAGTATCACGATTTCTTTATTATTCAATCATTAGACTGATGATGCATTTCAGTGAGTAATATATGTCCGTATGTGGTTTAATTTATAGGTTCTGAAGAAGATTCCATTACTGGAATCGAAACCTAGGTAAACGAGTAAAAATTACCTTGCAACTGAAGGCTGAAAAATTTGTTTATTTTCTGTACATATACGGTTGCTGACGCGCTGCATTATGTTAAAGATTTGTACATGTGACGTTAGTTTCGTGGTGAATGACGAAACTGTTTTGAGACTATACGAAAAACGGCTTTGGTATCTTGATACTAGTCAGTATTTATTACATATCCTGGATTCCTTAAAAACTGGTACGTCTCTCTTGCTCGGTTTTCGAAAATTATTTTCCTTCAGTACGCCCCTCGCTGGGTGCATCCCTGTGCTGTCAGATCGTAGCGTGTGGCTCATCAGTAAATTCTTCGTTACCAGATCCTCAAGTGCTAATCCTCCTTCCCTCTGTGCTTTATTTCCTCATTTTTAGACTGATAATTGACATGACACTATTATTTTTGGTTTAACAAGTGTTTTCCGAAAATGTCATCCCACTTCAGGAGCTCGTCTAACCTTGACAGAGGAGTTCTCTGACTTCTATGAGTCTTTCTTTCCGAATCCAGTCGTTTACCTGTGCAGATCCGCATTCAGGACTGTTATTCACTGGTATTACAACAGAAAGTAATGGCAAAGGAGGTGTGTGGCTGGTTAGTAGCGACTAACAAGGATTAGACATTCCATCCATCAATACCAGAAAGAAATACAAACACATGGCAGGGACAGGTTTACATTCGGGTTTTAGTGTCAATAGTCGAATTAATGTAGCAGCAGACTCACATCTTGTTGTACGATGATCTCAAGGAACCAAAATGACACAGCAGAAACAGCAATGGCACAAATCAAAGAAAAATGAAGGTATACGGGTTTGGGATTTCACAATCTAACGAACGCGTATGAAAATTAAAGCCTGCTCCTGTCAAATACCTGAAAGTAGCTAATGACGGGACGAGACCTCTGTACATGCGGAGCAGCTGCATCAAGTACACCGGCAGCGTAGCACAACAATTGAGCTGTGTTGTCACGCAACGGCGATGTCTGCGGCAGACGCACGCGCGCGTGCCACACAAATGAGGGCCAGCCTTGACATTACGGCAGCAAAACAGCCAGAGCTCCAGCTTCACGCCACACCGCACGGCGCGGTGCCGCCGCGCTACGAGCAGCACGTTGTTTTCGTGTTACTACGTGCTAGCACGAGGGGCGCTCTATTAGTAAGGCAAAACAATTTTTATCTGAAAGCAAACTCGTTTTATTAAAAATTACGATACACCATACTATTCTGCACACTTTTGGTTGAAAAACCCTCTTTTTCAACATAACCTCCAGTCAATGCCATGGCCTTTCGTCACCTTACTAGACGGCCTGTGTCCCTGCATAGTACCTTGCTGCATCGATAACCTCATCATCCACGTATGCTTCCCGAGGAGTGCTTCCTTCATTGACGCAAGCAAACCTTCTTTGCTCTTTGCCGATTAAAAGAACGCAAAATCCCCAAAATTGGCAAAGTTTTACAGAAGTTCGAAATATGGCGCATCCCTCAATGCGAGATGCCTAGAGACGAAATTCTGTCTCGAAATCTGCCAGAAAACCCAAAGAGATTCTGGTCATACATAAAGCACACCAGTGGCAAGACGCAAGCAATACCTTCACTGCGCGATAACAACGGTGAAGTCACTGATGACAGTGCCACTAAAGCAGAGTTATTAAACACGGTTTTCCGAAACTCCTTCACCAAAGAAGACGAAGTAAATATTCCTGAATTCCAATCAAGAACAACTGCCAAGATGAGAAACATAGAAGTAGATATTCTCGTTGTAACGAAGCAGCTTAAATCACTCAATAAAGGAAAGGCTTCCGGTCCAGATTGTATACCAGTCAGGTTCCTCTCAGAGTGTGCTGATAAAATAGCTCCATATTTAGCAATTATATACAACCACTCGCTCACAGAAAGAACCGTACCTAAAGACTGGAAAATTGCTCAAGTCACACCAATACCCAAAAATGAAGTAGGAGTAACCCGCTGAATTACAGGCTTATTTCACTAAAGTCGATTTGCAGTAGCGTTTTGGAACATTCACTGTATTCGAATATTATGAAGTACCTCGAAGAAAACGATTTATTGAAACATCAGCACGGTTTCAGAAAATGTCGTTCTTGTGAAACACAACTAGCTCTTTATACTCATGAAGTAATAAGTGCTATCGACAGGGGATGTCAAATTAATTCCACATTTTTAGATTTCCAGAAGGCTTTCGACACCGTTCCGCATAAGCGTCTTCTAACCAAACTGCGTGCCTACGGAGTATCGCTTCAGATGTGTGACTGGATTCGTGACTTCCTGTCAGAAAGGTCACAGTTCGTTGTAATAGACGGAAAGTCATTGAGTAAAACAGAACTAATATCCAGCGTTCCCCAAGGAAATGTCACAGGCCCTCTATTGTTCCTGATCTATATTAACGACATAGGAGACAATCTCAGTAGCCGACTTAGATTGTTTGCAGATGATGATGTCATTTACCGTCTTGTAAACTCATCAGATGGTCAAAACGACTTGCAAAATGATTTAGATAAGATATCTGTATGATGCGAAAAGTGACATTTGACCCTGAATAAAGAAATCAGCTAAATTTTGACTACGCAGTAAGTGACACAAATCTGAAGGCAGTAAATTCAAATAAATACATAGGGATTACAATCACAAATAACCTAGATTGGAACGATCACATAGATAATACTATGGGTAGAGCAAACCAAAGACAGCAATTCATTGGCAGAACTCTTAGAAGGTGCAACAGGTCAACTAAAGAGACTGCTTACACCACGACTGTCCACCCTGTTGTGTAGTACTGCTGTGCGGTGTGGGATCCCCATCAGGTAGGACTGACGGATGATATCGAACAAGTAAAAAGAAGGGCAGCTCGTTTTGTATTATCACGAAAGAGGGGAGATAGTGTCACAGACAGGATACGTGACTGGCAATCATTAAAACAAGAGAGTTTTTCGTTGAGACGGGATCTTCTCATGAAATTTCAGTCACCAGTTTTCTGCTCCGATTGCGAAAATATTCTGTTTTCACTCACCTACATAGGGAGAAATGATCAGCACGATAAAATAAGAGAATTCAGGACTCGCACAGAAAAAATTAAGTGCTTGTGTTTTTCCCGAGTGCCGTTCGAGAGTGGAACGGTGGAGAGGCAGCTTGAAGGTGATTCATTGAACCCTCTGCCAGTCAGTTTATTTTGAATAGCAGAGTAATCACTTGGATGTAGATGTAGATGCAGATGTTAGGCGGCGAGAAACCCAGTGGGCTGGGACCTTTGAGTACCGGAACTGGTGGACGAGAGTGACAGCACTAACAATGGGTACGTCCAGACACATTTTTGGTTGTGATCCATCGATCACGTCGAATGAAAGTCTACGCACGATCCAACATAGCAGCAGTTAAAGCAGCGTGCGGCCGGCAGGCACGCGTGTATCGGACAGGTTCAAATGTGTGTGAATTCCTAAGGGACCAAACTGCTGAGGTTATCGGTCTCTAGACTTACACACTACTTAATCTAATTTACACTAACTTACGCTAAGAACGACCCCCACACACATACACCCATGCCCGAGGGAGGTCTCGAACCACTGGCGGGAGGGGCCGCAGATAGGACAGGTGTGCACGACCTTGTTGTGATGATGACAGATGCCTCGCCCAACAGAACACCGCGCTTTTGATCACTGCCAAGTCTCCGTAGACATTCTGCAAGAGTCTTTGAGTGTGCTCTGTTTTTTCCACTAAAAGAAACTCAATGACAGCTCTCAGGATGGAATGTATCTCCGTTACAGACGCCATTTTGAAGGGCAAGTATAGCGCCACCACCTATCGCAACTTAAGGGAACTTCAGGGGCTGAAGCGGGAATATTCCACACTGCCACACAACAAATTCCACATTTTTTTCAACAGAAATCAGCGGAGAAGAAAAATTTACTACACTACTTGTTGAACACCTGTCGTAATATTGCCGTGCAAATTAACCAGAGCACTGCTCCGTTTCTACTCTAACATGAGAGAGGGATGCAGAGGGACATCAGAGAAAAAAAAATACTTCAAAAAAAAAAAACAAGGAAGGAAGATAAGGGCTAA
The DNA here is from genome assembly GCF_023898315.1 of Schistocerca nitens. NCBI lineage: Eukaryota > Metazoa > Arthropoda > Insecta > Orthoptera > Acrididae > Schistocerca > Schistocerca nitens. The sequence goes on from NC_064618.1 coordinate 589,338,366, forward strand.
ACGTACAGCAAAGCCGACGACGAGGTCTTTAGGTACTGGTGGGACCAACATTTTATCACGGCTCTGAAGGATGACCACCAATATATGATCACGATTTTAAACGAGGTTTAAGGGAGATTTAGTAGCAATAAATTTCATCTGCACTACTACGTCATATTTTCTTGGACTGGGTGACAATGGAGGTTTAAATACAAAATATATGACATATTTTGCAATGTTTAACTCTGATATGTTGTACGGTACTACATTTTTTGTTAATTCCACAAACCGATAGAGATTTTAAGAGTGCAGTGAAAAGTAATAAGACACATTTTTTATGTAAATTCAGAAACCAGTATTACACTCAGGTATTCTAGATATGTTTGTTATACTGTATTTTCTAGAATGTTCCACACCTCGCGGATTTCCTAATTTTTGTGCCTGTGGAATGAAAACCGGCCAAGTGCGAGTAGTGCCCGTGGTCTGAAAGGTCCGTTCGAATTCATTATTTATGTAGACTGCTCATCCAAGCTGTAAATCTAAAATATCGATGTTTCTTGCCTGTTATCGATACCGACATTGACAAATTTCATGTCTTCCAAGAATGTTCTTATTTCGAGTATTAAGTTCAAATTTTTGTATAACTTCGCATATCCAATTGTAACTTATTATTCACTTTATCAATTGTAGAGTTACTTTAATTAGCAACACCAGTTATTTAACGTTTATAAAATTTGTAATTAAATAATGTTTGTGTTAGCTGAATACAAGTTAATCAACAGGAAACAAATGATTTTTTCCTTTACTTGTTTTGTGAAAACAGGGTGTTACAAAAAGGTACGGCCAAACTTTCAGGAAACATTCCTCACACACAAAGAAAGAAAATATGTTGTGTGGACATGTGTCCGGAAACGCTTACTTTCCATGTTAGAGCTCATTTTATTACTTCTCTTCAAATCACATTAATCATGGAATGGAAACACACAGCAACAGAACGTACCAGCGTGACTTCAAACAATTTGCTACAGGAAATGTTCAAAACGTCCTCCGTTAGCGAGGATACATGCATCCACCCTCCGTCGCATGGAATCCCTGACGCGCTGATGCAGCCCTGGAGAATGGCGTATTGTATCACAGCCGTCCACAATACGAGCACGAAGAGTCTCTACATTTGATACCGGAGTTGCGTAGACAAGAGCTTTCAAATGCCCCCATAAATGAAAGTCAAGAGGGTTGAGGTCAGGAGAGCGTGGAGGCCATGGAATTGGTCCGCCTCTACCAATCCATCGGTCACCGAATCTGTTGTTGAGAAGCGTACGAACACTTCGACTGAAATGTGCAGGAGCTCAATCCTGCATGAACCACATGTTGTGTCGTACTTGTAAAGGCACATGTTCTAGCAGCACAGGTAGAGTATCCCGTATGAAATCATGATAACGTGCTCCATTGAGCGTAGGTGGAAGAACATGGGGCCCAATCAAGACATCACCAACAATGCCTGCCCAAACGTTCACAGAAAATCTGTGTTGATGACGTGATTGCACAATTGCGTGCGGATTCTCGTCAGCTTACACATGTTGATTGTGAAAATTTACAATTTGATCACGTTGGAATGAAGCCTCATCCGTAAAGACAACATTTGCACTGAAATGAAGATTGACACATTGTTGGATTAACCATTCGCAGAAGTGTACCCGTGGAGGCCAATCAGCTGCTGATAGTACCTGCACACGCTGTACATGGTACGGAAACAACTTGTTCTCCCGTAGCACTCTCCATACAGTGACGTGGTCAACGTTACCTTGAACAGCAGCAACTTCTCTGACGCTGACATTAGGGTTATCGTCAACTGCACGAACAATTGCCTCGTCCATTACAGGTGTCCTCGACGTTCTAGGTCTTCCCCAGTCGCGAGTCATAGGCTGGAATGTTCCGTGCTCCCTAAGACGCCGATCAATTGCTTCGAACGTCTTCCCGTCGGGACACCTTCGTTCTGGAAATCTGTCTCGATACAAACGTACCGCGCCACGGCTATTGCCCCGTGTTAATCCATACATGAAATGGGCATCTGCCAACTCCACAATTGTAAACATTGCACTGACTGCAAAACCACGTTCGTGATGAACACTAACCTGTTGATGCTACGTACTGATGTGCTTGATGCTAGTACTGTGGAGCAATGAGTCGCATGTCAACACAAGAACCGAAGTCAACATTACCTTCCTTCAATTGGGCCAACTGGCGGTGAATCGAGGAAGTACAGTACTTACTGACGAAACTAAAATGAGCTCTAACATGGAAATTAAGCGTTTCCGGCCACATGTCCACATAACATCTTTTCTTTATTTGTGTGTGAGGAATTTTTCCTGAAAGTTTGGCCGTACCTTTTTGTAACACACTGTATATCTGACGCTACCCCACCTACTACCGAAAAACTAACGTGATATTATGGCCCCCGTTGTTTCATGCAACATTTGTCCCACAAAATTTTAATTTACTATCATAGTTTCGGCATTATTCTAGGTGGCACTAGCTAGTGACTCACCGTGTATATTATGTGCTTCCTATAGTACAAGCTGCAGAATCGGAAATTTTTTTGTCTTCCCGTTGAATTTTAAAAACTGTTTACAATCATAACGAAAACTGATTTCAAACATAAGCCGTGCTTTAATCATTTCTAAGCTGCTGTTTCTCTGATGAGCCCACTTACTGTTCGTAAGACAAGACGCTTTCGAAACTTTGCGAAATGTTGTTGGTTGTGCAAGTTAACTGAGAAGTAAATAATGTAACAAGCACGTTTAAAGATGAACGTCACTATAGTGTTCTACTACGCGATTTATTTCTTCCGTGCGTTTTGTACCACAGTTGCTGACAGGTACGAGCCAAGCTCATCCGTGAATTGCCTGTAGTGACATAGAACAACAAAACATTCCCCATCCACAATCCCTCCAGACGCGTAAACTGTGTCGTACTTTCTCAGCTCCTCACGTTTCCTGGAACCCGTCTTCTTTCCGTAGAAATACGAACAGAAAACAGACGACGTTGACAATAGTTTCGATTTTCGTGAGAAATCTTTTCGAGGTCTGTCAGTCAATGGAAGTGAACTATCGATAGTAGTACGCCGGGTTCATGTCTACAACAGTAATCACTGAGGAAGTATACGAGAGGAACTGGTGGTCAGTGAGGGCGCCGGAGGTTCAAAAAATGTTGCCACTATAATACCGGAGATCCCGAGAAATAAGAGAGAGTTGGTCACCTTATTAGAGACTAAAGGACGAAAACTGTCGCTTCCCGTTCCCAGGAGCTCATCTTGTACTTGTCTTAATCGATTTAGAGCAAGCGTGGAAGACATATAGCTGAGTATCAGATCGCCCATTTTAAGTACAATCTCCCCGAATACAAGATCAGTGTTACTTCTGTTGCTCGAACACTTGCCGCTGTTCGTTCGTTCAACGAAATTACTTTAAGGGGAGTTACCGAAAATTACGACTCTTTTTCTTAGAGTGGATTCTTTCAATTCAGTTTTACCTTTCTCTACACATAACCGAATCTCCTACTGCATTAGAAGGAATGAGTAAGGTCATGAAATTGACGATGGCTGCCAATATAAAAGAAATGTTCGTTAAAGCGTATATACGGTAAGCAGTTAATGAAACAGCAGGAACAGAATGTTTTCATATATTTATGTCAGAATTAACATTCCAACACAGTTTCAGATTATAATTTTTTTATTTATTTTTCGCACCACAACCGTTATGGAGAGTTTACAGTCCCATTATTCAGTGACAAAAACTGTGTTGTTCTCATTCACGTTCGACAGCCAATTATAACACTTATTTGTTATAACCACTAGCAACTCAAGAAGGAGGGTTTTAGTGTATTTATTTTTCCAGATTATAGAGAACTACTTGCATCTACTGCATACAACTCATTTGACAACTGTTTTGCAAGTTGAGTGCACACATAAATTAAAAGTTCCGTTTATCAACAGTACAATCGGTTAACCGTAATCTTATTCAAAACATTCGTTGAAACCTCATCTGACGTGAAAAACGTAGTTACCCACCACCACGAAGGTGCAATGTGTGTAGAAACGTACATGTATGGTTATCGTAACGAAATCAGATTGGATATTTTGTGGCAAGCACCTAAAACACAAAATTCAGATACATCGTAAGGCAGAGAGTAAAGTGCAATCGTGACTGGTTTATTATAATATTGACATTCAGTGTTGCCTGATTTGTAAAGTGATTCGTTTCAAATCCGGGTTAAAGAAACTGTAACTAACTAACTATGAATCTTATTGTACCGACTTTAGCTGACGGCGATAATTTATTTGTTAAAAAATTCAATCTTCCCATATTAGCACTAAGTTCCTGTAAGTAAAGACTCTACATGTTTCTATCCTTTTTAGGGTTCCGTGCCTCAGTTGTAGAAAGAGAACCCTTGTAGAATTGCTTTGTTGTCAGTCTGTCTGTCTATCTGTCTGCCCGTCAGACTGTTAAAAACCCTTTTCCTCAGGAAATGGTTGACGTATCCAGTTCCAATTTATGTTACATATTAAGGTCTATAGTTTCCCGACAGTGTAAAACATTTAAGTTTCTAAGTCATTTCACTCAAAAGATTTGGCCATTTATGTCACATATTTTGAAACTCAAAAACTCTCTCATTAAAACGTATAGTGTACTTCCCGTTGACCTGGAATCACAAAATTCGGCAAGAAGCAAGGTTTCACAGTATAGGTGATGACAAAAAGTCAGAAAACTTTTCATTTATGATTAAATAACACGAACAAATGTTTCTTGTCATTTTTTTACCGGGGTTTCTGTTTGTCTGTCCACCTGTTGAGAAACCTTCTTCTCGTGAATAGTCTGGCGTATAAGATCCAAATTTACGTCATTTATTAAGGTCTGTGGTGTCTTGGCGGGTTAAAAATTTAAGTTTCGAAGTCAATAAAACCAAAAGAGTCGAAATTTATTTCACATCTTTTGATATTTCGAAACTCACTAACCAAGATCAGTTGGACACTTCCAATAGAAATAGGATCATGAAATTTTCCAAGAACCAAGGTTTCTCAGTGCAAGTAAAGCAAAAAGGTTTGAAAATTGCCAAACTGCAATTATATAAAATAAAATATCTGTTTGGCACTAGAACTTAGGTTGCTTTCATCATACATCAAAAGCATAAGAGAGGATTAGTATTGTACGCAGAAATAAAATGAGCGGTGTAGTATTGTCTTAGTAAGCATAAAATATTTTATTTAAGTTTCCATATCTATGTATATAAATTGAAGTGCCCCCTTAGCTTCTCACTGTATATCCGGTCTAGCCGGAGCAACTACTATAGAGATTTTGATACGGTCGAAAAAATCCTGGAATTGATGTCTTGCTAGAAAGTATATCGAAAACAGTCAAAATTCGTTAAGATTCTCATTTCCAATGACAGATCAACTATCTTCATATTTAACTAAGTTTGCAGTGGGCGAGTCCTACTCGGATTTGGCCAGAATATACGTGCTCCAGATCCAAATCTCATGTTCACTCAGTGATGTCGAAATATTGGTCCGAAACTGCCGTGTCTAAATCCAAAAACTGTTTGTACTACGGTGCACATAACACCGTCACCTCTTTTGTCATTGACGAGCACAGCTGTTAAATTCTGCAAGCTACAACCAGAAAAATACTTAGCCTAATAGCGGCATCGCGAGGAAGGAACAGATGTGATCCTCGTAGAGCAGATATGAAATAACATTGAGGTGAGACATGTGTTAACAACAGAATGAGATTTTGACTCTGTAGCGGAGTGTGCGCTGATATGAAACTTTCTGGCAGATTAAAACTGTGTTCCGGACCGAGACTCGAACAAGGGACCCTTGCCTTTCGCGGGCAACTGCTCTGCCATCTGAGCTACCGAGAACGACTCACGCACCCTCGTCACAGCTTCAATTCTGCCAGTACCTCTTCCCCAACCTTCCAAACTTCACAGAAGCTCTCCTGCGGACCTTGCAGAACTAGCACTCCTGGAGGAAATGATATTGCGGAGACATGACTTAGCCACCGCCTACAGAGTGAAAATCTCATTCTGGAAACATCCACAAGTTTGTGACAATATCCTTTCCTCCAGGAGTGCTAGTTGTGCAAGGTCGGCAGGAGAGCTTCTATGAAGTTTGGAAGGTAGGAGGAGAGGTACTGGCAGAACTGAAGCTGTGAGGATGTGTCGTGAGTCGTGCTGGGGTAGCTAAGATGGTAGAGCACTTGCCCGCGAAAGGCAAAGGTCCCGTGTTTGAGTCTCGGTCCGACACACAGTTTTAATCTCCCAGGAAGTTTCATGTGTTACCAACTTCCGCCACAGTCCACATATAATGGACAGACTCACGTCTCTAAAGCAATCCCTCAGAACCTAAATGGTACGCTACCCTAGTACTAGAGTCGATTCCAAAGTTGTCAAAATTATCATGAATGCTCAGAAGATGTACTGCAGTACTACTTGCACCAATTAGATGACTGCGCAAAACACTTTCATGTAATTAGGTTCCTTGTAGCTGTACTGACGTGTCATCTTATAAAATACTCAACATGTTGAAATACTAAAACAACTAACACGTAGACCACCTGCTTAGTTGAGTGGCAACGTGTTTGCCTACCAAGCAGTGGGTCTGGGTTCGATTCCTGTCCGGTTTGGAGATTTTTCTCCGCTCTTGTTATGGGAATTGTGTTGATTTCATCATCACCGACACGCAGATCGCCCAATCTGGTGTCACCTTAAATTAGACTTGCAACCCGGCGGCCGAACTTCCCCGAATGGTGCCTCCTGGCCGTCAGTGCCACACGATCATTCCATTTTTCAACCAACTTATAGACCCTGTTGCTGTGACCTTCCGCAGGCAGCCAGTCTTGTAACATTTTATGAATTTCGTGAGATGACGCACAGTACAAAAATGGTTCACATGGCTCTGAGCACTATGGGACTTAGCTGCTACGGTCATCAGCCCCTAGAACTTAGAACTACTTAAACCTAACTAACCTAAGGACATCACACACATCCATGCCCGAGGCAGGATTCAAACCTGCGACCGTAGCGGTCGCGCTACTCCAGACTGTAACGCCTAGAACCGCTCGGCCACTACAGCCGGCTACGCACAGTACAACTAGAGATATTTCAGAGACTGACACCGGCTGCGGGAGTATACGTATTTACATCGGTTTCTAGTTTATATGCCTATTGGTTTGTAGAGAAACGAATCGTTGACGGGACAATTCCAAATTAATTTGAATAACACACTGAGAATCGCAAGACGCAAAGATTTCATCTAACTTGAAAAATTAATATTGATGTTGTTGCTGTCTTCACTTGTTAAATTGTCTGATGTTGCTCTTCATGTTAGTCTGTCCGGTGTACACGGCTAATGCAAGCTACATCCTGTTGAACGTGTGTACTGTATTAATGCGTTGGTCTTCCTATACAATATTGACCCTACACACTTAGCCCCATCATCAAATTAAGCGTATGTTGACGGCTCAGGAAGTGTCCTATTAGTAGATGCCTTCTTTTGGTCAAGTTGTTACGTAAATTATTTTCTCCCTGATCTAATTCAGAACATCTTCGTAACTATTCCGATCTACCACCTAATATTCAGCGTTGTTCTGTAGCACCGTATTTTAAAAGCTTATATTGTCCTCGTGTCTGTACTGTTGATCGCCCTTATTTCGATTCCGTATTTAGGTACACCCGAGACAAATATTTACAGAAAAGAATCCCTTACACTACAATTGGCGTTCCCTCTTAACATAAATTTCTTGTTTAGAACAGATTTTCTTGGTGCACCGTCAAATTTTTACGTCCTCTTTACCTTGGCTACGATCAGTTATTTTCTCTTAATGTGGTCAAGAACTTCCACTAATTCTGTCGTCTCGTTTCCTAATCTGATTCTCTCCGCATCATTCCACATAATTCGACTACATCACCATTGTTTTCCATTACCTGATGATCATATTTTAAGGACTTTTCAAGGCACTACCCTTTCTATTCCACTTATCTTCCAAGCCCTTTTCCACTTTGACAGAATTACAGTTACATCAGCAATCCTTAAGGTTTTTTCTCTCTTCTCCTTGAAGTTTAATTCTCACATTTTGCGCTTGTGTCCTTTACTGCCCACACTGTGTACAGATGAATAACGTTGACGCTACAACCCTAACTCAGTCCCTTTTCTATTAATATCTCCATTTCAGGTTCACTGCCTCTTTTACCACAGTTGTTTTCATGCAACTACTTTTCATGAGACATGGTATCTATCCCGTGACACTGGTGTACTATCTGCTGACTGGGAATGTATGACGTCACTGTTATCCCCTTGTCGACTAAGTAATAGCCAGGAAATTTTCAGTTAGTAAAATGACTGGATCCGTCTGCCTTCAGGACGTGCCGAACTAGCATCCCTTAACACCTCAGTTACTAGGTGGCACAATTTACAGATCAACAGCACAGTAACATATAAGACTGGATAAGCAGCGGAAGGCACTCGCACAAGAGAATGAGTATTTTCTTTCATAGCTTCAGTATCTATTCCAGTGCGTCCGAGGTTTTTCTTTGGAGATTGACTCGAATGAAATATATAATGGTCGGACATGTATTGAGACACTAAACATCTTGCTCCTACATGCAAAGTACGTGCAGCAGCAAGACTCATCACCCCAAATAAGAGTATGTCCATGAGCCAACTCGAAGCATCTCTGAAACTATGTACCTTTAATTTGCAGACTTTTTACAAAATTTTATATACCTGATGGTCGTGGGAACGCCCTTGCTATTGGCATACAGTCCACCACAATGGAACGCATCGTTCGATCTCCGATTACCATTCTTGTAGTTGAATATCTGTCCCGCACAGTGATCCTTCAAAGTGATCCAGAATCCGCTTCGGCTCTGTTTACGTGCTTCCGCGATCTAAAACGAATGAACGACCGCACAGTTTCATTTACCATCAAATTGCGAAGTTTCCCTCGCTGTTCCTGCATATGCGAGACAGTAACACTCAGCATACTTTCGAGATTGTTATTTCACTATCTTTGGGATACTCTGCGCATTCCCATATTCTGCTGTTTTCCTGTGTCTTTTGGTGCATTTACAAAATTTTATTCCAAAAATCTACAGACAGACTTTCTAAGTGGTCATCGCCATGTTAAATGATCTAATGTTGATGCCTTTAAAACGTGTTTCTTTTATTATGTTGTTTTACACTATTTACTCTAATATCTTACAGATTGCTGGAAGTTAATATCCTTCTTGCAACGCATCCTTGCAACCTATACCTGTGTGTTAAAATCTGCTACAACTTTCCATGACATTTCTTTTTGAACCGTGGTAAAAAAAAAATTACTGTTTGAAGAGTTCGCCGCAGCGCGCTGTGTGAGGTAGTCGCCCTCCGTTTCTGTCGGTGGCGCTGCTGTGACAATCGCAGCTTTGGTGTCTCCCTCTGGTGGGAAATCGGAAAGGTTGCCTGTTCACGTGTAATTAAGGTCCGCTATCAGCTCGGCTGGGGGTCAGTCGGACTGAGGCTAGGTCAGTCTCGCGTCACCAGATGCTGGTCTGTCCCTCGTTCGCATTTGTGCGGCAGTTAGTGTCGGTCTGTCGTTTGGATCAAACTTTAAGCCAGTAAATCAGAGTCTCGCCACTCCGCTAGTAACAGAACCCAGCTAGTGGTCGCTCGGTCGGGGCTCAGTTCCTGCATCGGAGTCTCCGCGTTAGGCCGCCAGTCTGCTCGAGTTGCTCGGGCAACGGTCATTAGTGGTTGGATCGATCGGTCGGTTGGTCGGTCGCGCACTGAGACACGAGATGACTTGTCCGCCTTGAGCGTCGGCGCATGTGAGGTCCCCACGTGAGTGCAGTGGGCCGCGCCGTATAGAAAGGGGTAGTGGCTTCGCGGTTGACACGAGAGCAACAGGAGTGAAACCACGAAATCGGGCTGGCTGCGGCGAACAGCGACGCCGAGAGACGGGAGATCGGCGCGCCTTCCTGCGTCCGTTGAAGCGGCTGGCAGCGGACGGTTCGGGAGAGCGTTGAGGGTGCTGCGCCAGGTCTTCACCAGAAATCGCAGTTTATTAGATGTTAAGTGATTGGAGATATGTTGTTTCATTTAATTGTTAAATTCTACTTGTTTTCTTGGTGAGGTCACCAGCCGCTTTGTTTTGGGGTCGTCCCACCATTCTTCTCCGTTTGCCCACCCGCGGGAAGGTGGTTATTTGTGAATTGGGTGGTCCGTTTTTCCCTTGTGGAGTTGGGGAGGGTTAGAGCAATCTGCGGTTCGGGTTGTTCAGTAATCCCCCTGTCAATCTGCCATACATTAATAGCTGCCTCTGTCATGTTTGTCGGATTCGGTGTTAACGAATTTATAGAATTCAGGTGTAAAGGCCGAATTCCTGAAATATGTTTTTATCTTGCCTATCATCTTGAGCGGCGGTATATGTGTAATGTAGAGCATGTTGTACATTTAATGTAAGTCTCAATTTCATGGGTTTTATTTAAATAGTCATTTTTATAAAGTTGCCACCCTTCCACCGTAAGAAACCTTTTAAAAACAAATTGCACTTTCGGTAACAAATAATTTCTTAGTGTGAATGTTTGTACCATTTCCATCCCTCTTACGGGTGCATAGTTAATGTGTTTGTGTGAGTTGTTAAAATTTTTAGTCTAAAGTAATCAGGTGTGTTGCAGATTTGCACCAGTGTAGTCTTTCAGAGGTTGTTGTGAGCGGTCGTGCCTACGGCTGTGCTGAAAGGGGGCGGCAAGCTTCTCAGCCCGAAGGCTCATACTGTCAATATTATTCCTTCTGATTCTAAAAAAAAATTGTAACTTGATATTTCGAGGGTGCTTTTCTCCTTATAAATTTTAAATCTGTTATTAAAAAGGCTTTTATGAATAAAATTCCCATTTGTTAAAGGTAATTTCATTTTCATCAGTTACTCCCTGGCAACTAGTTCCACGCTCACCTAATGTGATTAAATGTGTTAATTTTCATGATAAATCGCTACTAAATAAAGTAAATTCTTTAAGAAAAGATTTTGAAAGTAAATTCACGGTTCACTGTTAAATTTACGTTATTGTCATATTACACATCTCTGAACGAAATGGATAATCATACCGATGTTTCCAAACCACTTTAAAATTTGTAATATGGTTTTTCACTGTGTTCGATAACATCCATGTTTTAAGTAGTAAGTTAACACCCCAGTTTAACAGGCTAAGTGCATTACGTGAGTGGTGAGCAGCGCTCGATTTGATATTTCTCACCTATTGTAACGAACAAAGATTCTGTGTGTGTTGAAAATAGCTTTGTTTCAAATGTTTGGTTTTCTATTCACTAGTGTCTCTTTTGGGCGCTAGTTCGTTGTTTCCTCATGGTGCCCAATAAGGCGAAAATAGGATCGAATGAGAGAAACATTAGTGAAACTGAAACACATATTCTTTGTATTTTCAATGTGGTTGCCACGAAAAACGAATGTCTTTCGCTAAGACAAAGCATCATCCCACACTTTAACAGTCACAATTACAAAAGCGTATGAACTTCGGTTAAAACCGTTCCGTTATCCACCACGTCTTTCAGTTCAATTCCTATACCTCAAATTAAGTATTTAGCTAGTAGAGCAGAAACTGCAAAATGAGGAAGTGGTAGATGGCGTCGTCAAGTAGTTTTCTGACTTCCACGAAACCTATTCTTAAGATGAAATGAAAATGTTGCCTATTCATTGAACGAAATGAATAATCGTGGGTGAACGTTTCTTTGGAAAACAATATTAGCCATTTGATCTAAAAAAAAAAGTTTTCTTGCTAGGGAACACATACTGGTTTACGTTTTCCCGAGATAAAAATCTGTGCATCAATTTCGTTGGATCCGCAGTATTTTAGCATACGTCACCAATGTCCTTTAAAGGAACCATCCTTGGTTTAAGACTTCTCACTGTTTTGGAATGCATTTTATTTCCGATACTTTACACTTGCTAGAAGTGGACAGATAGCGGAGGCAATTTGCTGCTTGAATCACCGCTGCAGAAGATGACGGCAGGGAGTAGGTATCTGGCTCGGTAGTGAATCTTGAGAGTGGGGAGAAGTAAAAGAGCCCTCAGAGCGAATCTTACTTCGCATTCAATTCGTGGGGGAACCACAAATGATCTGGCAGGAAACGCAAGATTTACTTTACAATATATTAATTATTAAACTCCACTTCTGCCATATCAAATGCAAGGACGAGCCTATGGTCATTACGGCTTCAATACCCCTGCCCTGTATGTGGATGATTTCTGCATTTGGGTTAGTCCCTCCTCGATGGCATCTGCAGAACGGCAGCTCCAGGTGGCTATACGGCGTGCCTCTGCATGGACCCTCCCACACGGGTTTCAATGCTCTCCTTTAAAATCGCGGGTGGTCCACTTCTGTCGCCGTACTACGATCCACCCTGATCCAGAGCTCCATCTCGCTGCACAACGATTGCCTGTGGTTCCACAGTTTCGTTTCCTGGGTCTTCTTTTCGACAACAAGCTCACTTGGCTGCCCCATATCAGACTCCTGAAGGTAGGATGTTTCCGTAAACTCAATGTCCTTCGCTTCCTTGCCCACTCCTCTTGCTGTGCGGACCGTTCCCTCCTCCTCCGTCTTTATCGTGCTCTAGTTCTGTCTCGTTTGGACTATGGTTGTCAAGTTTATGGTTCAGCTGCTCCATCCACACTGCACGTGCTGGATCCAGTCCACCATCGTGGTATCCGTTTGGCCACCGGTGCCTTCCTACTAGCCCTGTTGATAGTCTCCTGGTTGAAGCTGGGATTCCCCCCCCCCCCCTTTCTGTTCGGCGGTCCCAGCTTCTGGTGTCTTATGCCCTCACTATCCGTTCTTCTCCCACTCATCCTTCCTATTCTATCCTGTTCCCAGACCATGGACGTCGCCCACCCGACTCCCGCCCTCGGGCGGGTTTACCGGTTGGACTGCGCCTTGCGTCTCTTTACCATGATTTTCAGCTTCCTTCGTTGTCCTGTCTTCCTCGCTCCCTCCCCTCCACCACTCCTTGGTTAGTTCCTCGGCCTCGAATTCGGATGGATCTCCGCCGCGGTCCGAAAGATTCCATCCCCTCGGTGGTGTTCCGTTCCTTTTTCCGCCGAATTTTATGGGAGTTTCGGGATGCTGTTGTTTTTTACACTGACGGCTGTAAATCTGCTGATCATGTTGGGTATGCCTTCACGTCCTCTGTTGGAACGGAAAATCATCTGCTGCCACCTACATGTGGGGTGTTTACTGCGGAATTGATGGCAATTTCCCGGGCCCTTACCTTTATTAAACAATCCCCACACAACCGCGTTTTGTTATGTACGGACTAGATGAGTGGCCTTTTTGCTATTGACCGGTGTTTTTCGCGCCATCCCTTGGTCTCTGCCATCCATGACCATCTCGCTGATATTCACCGTGCTGCTTGTTCCATTGACTTCCTCTGGGTCCCTGGCCATGCGGGTATCCATGGTAATGAGCTCGCTGATCGTTTGGCTGGGGGAGCAGTTACTTACCCCCCGTTTTCTGTAACCCCTCCTGCAGCGGATTTACGGCTTCACATCAAATCCCACTTCGCACAGTCATGGGCCAATTCTTGGGAGGCTACTCCACTGTCTAATAAACTTCGTGCAATTAAGGTGACACCAGGCCCATGGCGTTCTTCCTTTCGCCGCTCCCGAAAGGACTCGACCACACTGTGTCGTCTCCGCATTGGCCTACCAAGCTGACCCATGGTTTTCTTTTGCGTGATGAGCCACCCCCGCTATGTGGTTGTGGAGCCTTCCAGTCAGTGGCCCACAATTTGGTTGAATGCCCCCTTCTTTTGGCTCTGCGTGCTAAGTACAGACTCCCCCACACTTTACCTTTGATGTTGGCTGACGATTCCCGGATGGTCTCTCTGGTTCTCGGTTTCCTCCGGGAGAGTGGTTTTTATTCTCAGTTTAAAGGTTTTTAATCTCTCTCTGGTGTTGGGGCAGGGCGGTGAGTGTTTGGGTGTCTCCCACTGTAGGCAGTGTTCAGAGATTCCCGATTCACCTCCCTGACCGGAATCCTCTTTTCTTCCCCTTTTACTCTGTTTTTACCCCTTTCTTTTTAAGGCTTGGTTAGTCTTTCTATTCCCATACGTACTTTCTGCATTACAGCAGTTGTACCTTTTAAGTCACAGGTGGTCTTGCCTGTGCTGCTTCAGCATAGTGTTGGGTTCGTTCTCTTGCCGACTTCCCTCATTTGTTTTTTACCATTGACAACGTGACTGCCCTTTTACGTTTTTCCCATTTCCGTTTTATTGTTCTGACTTTTCTGAGATGTCCCGTTAGCGAGTATATTTGAAACAAGGGACTGATGACCTTGCTGTTTGGTCGCTTAAACCTCAAACAACCAACAAACCAACGGCTAATTCAATAAACAAATGAATACTGTTAAATTACCGAAGATGTACAAAAAGCTAAGAAGTTTACGATGTAAGCAAGAGATTTAAGCTACAGTCAGTATCGCCAGTTGGTGGTAGAATGTACTCAGAGCCTTTTCTCCAAATTTATTAAGTATTCTATACGAATCGTTTCAGATTATTAAATTGTTACTTTTCCAAGATATTTGCCAATTAATACATCGTAATGGCGTCCGGGAAATTAGTAGTTATCCGCGTACCTATTTTGTATGAGCTGTAAATAAATAGTTGCCACTATGAAAGTTCCTACCCTCGTATATTAAAATTCCGGAACAGGAGGTCTTGTGTAGTAGAATATTTGATAGAATATTTGATAGTTTCCTGCCGTTATGTACACAGGAGTGAAACCACCAGCAGTCGACCAATGGTGTAAACGCACAGAAGATGACCCCTACGTCAGGTTGAAACCGGTTGGCGGTATTATAACAATAATAAATGCGATTAAGACTGTTCTTGAATTATTGATTAATCGTACTAATCGCTGCTTCTCTCCACAACCATGTTGTCAAAAAAAAAGTCATTTCCAGAGATTTTTGATAGATTATAATTGATCAGTTTTGCCAAATCCAAACAAGTAACGATTCTTCCATCTAGGCCAGAGAGAGACGCATCCCATTTTGGAAAACGAATGGCGTACCCGCTTCAGAAAATCCCTCATGTTGTGGACATTGTTTGAATCTCTTTATAGGCTATAATTTCTCCCCCGAACGTTCAAAAACTCTAAACAATCGATTACACCGAATCCTCATGCACACTTGTTTAGTGCTCGAACCTACAAATCGTCATTGCTGAGGATCCTGAAAAAGGTGGACCTCTCTATGGTGTTCTGTATTATTATAGAATTTTTCCCGCGTGGAAATATGTAAACCGCATATGCAGCTTTTTTATTCTATAGATTTTGCTTGTATGAATTTTTCTGGTTTTTAACTTCGTCTATACGCTATGGACTTTTATAGCTTACATTCTGTTTTTTGTCACGATATATCTCTAGAATTTCCTATGATTTCTGGATACAGTCTTACCTACTTCGTTTGTTCTTAAAACACGAGCTGCTGTAATTATTTCTTAAGAATTTTTCAGTGTTTATTGAAGCACAGTGAGAATTTTAAATGAGCTGTTAAGTGTAATAGCTCACAATGCTTCGGCTACTCTGTGCTATGTTAGTACGCTGAACCCACAAATTTAACCACTCACAAAGCAGAGAATGTCATTATGCAATTCATAACCCAATCACCTCCATGAACAGCATTCATAATTAAATGGAATACTCAATAGTCGCTACAATCGCAATGTTATTTATAACGCAACGCTATATTCATTCAGACATGCTGGTGTATTGCAGTAACGAAAACGGAGTAATATAGTTACGCAAATATCACACATTCTGGTGCAATAAAAACGTTGCGTGAATGGAGGAATAAAGAAATATGACAAACGGAAAATAGTCGCTTCAAATGAGGTACGATATTGAGTGAAAATCCAAACGGAATATTGCGTGAAACTGAATGAGCATAAGAACGACCAACGTAAGTAATTAAGATAAAATTTCTACTGCATAAAGAAAATAATGTTATTGACCTAGTACATTGCAGATTTGAAAGATTAGTCATATATTTCAACCGAGAATAAAAACGTTCGAACAGCATTTTAAATATTTAAAGCTCCATTTCCATTAAACTGTTGTTCGTGGACAGATGAATTACAAAATGTAAGTATTAAATAAACTACTCTAAAAATATTTCGATGATTTGCATATACCGAGCGAGGTGGCGCAGTGGTTAGCACACTGGAGTCGCATTCGGGTGGATGACGGTTCGAACGCCGGCCGCGGTGGTCTCGCGGTTCTAGGCGCGCAGTCCGGAACCGTGCGACTGCTAGGTCGCAGGTTCGAATCCTGCCTCGGGCATGGATGTGTGTGATGTCCTTAGGTTAGTTTGGTTTAAGTAGTTCTAAGTTCTAGGGGACTGATGACCACAGCAGTTGAGTCCCATAGTGCTCAGAGCCATTTTGAACGGTTCAAACCCGCGTCCGGCTATCCTGGTTTAGGTTTCCCGTGAACTCCCTATATCGCTCGAGGAAATTTCCTTTCACAGGCCACATCTGACGTCCTTTCCCATCCTTCCTAATCCGATAGGACCGACGACCTCGCTGTTTGGTCCCCTCCCTTTAAATCAGTCAACCAACCTACTTACATATCTGCGAACAAGAGTAGACATACATGCAAGGGGAGTACGAAATGATAAAATAAGTCGTATGAGACGAAGAAAGTACTGTGAAATATTCATAAAACAGTTAACAAAATGAAGCGAGCATTTTTCGAATGCTCACATCGGTGAAATGGAAATTTGTTCCTGGCTAAATTTCAGTTCCTTGTTCCCCCACCGAAGGCTCTCCCACTCTTCCATGTCTGCCGTCCTGATGCTCCCCTGTGCGTAAGCGTAGCTCGTGCGATTAGAAAGGGTTTCATCAGGTCCAAAGTATGTTAGTCGAGTTCATGTCAGCAGACACAGGAGGCTATTCTTTTCGATGTATTGCTGCACGATGGGAGGTGATCTCTACGAAGATGCTCGGAGTCTGTCACAAATGTAGTTGAGGCTATGCATATGCAGAGAGTGTTGACAGGCATCGGAATTACTCAGAAGGAGCTTATGGGCGCACAGTGTCGAGGTTATCAGCACTGGAATTACTCGAGGTAATAAATTAGCCCTCCTCATAAAAATTATAAACGGAAAGGAACTGAGCTTCTGCAAATGACAAATGTACTAAACGTCTTGGTATCACCAAATCACGAGACGTACCAGCACTTTTGTTATTGTAAAAGCATACCTATTTCCTTTAATTCTGTCCCCAAATAACTGCGCAATCCTATTCTGCGTGGATGCGACGAGTTTCTTCTGAGTCTATAAATAAGCTGCAGTAATAGGGTACCAGAACAAACACAATTTATCTTCGTCATTAGAAGGATACATTCAGCAACTGAATTTTAAATGAAAAACGCTGCCATTGTAGGCCCTGCCTCTCACGATAACATGATCTTAACTACATATTATCTGTTGCACTGTTACAAATTATCTGCGATACTACACAAGTGCTCGTTGCACGGAGGAGAAAGACTACCACAGCCTTTGTAATTTACGACTAGAATACAGCTACGTTAACAAGTTTATTTAATCTAGCTAAATAAACCACTGTAAAATAAGAAAAGCTTTAAGAATACACTAGATTTGTAGTTTACATACAAGAGTCCTTACAAGTAATATACAACCATAGAATAACTTTTTTGTCTGACTAGGGGCACAGAAACGTACGGGTGCGTGCGTGAACACGCTCAGACGCTAACGCAAACTCATTCCTTTTTTCGGGAGGACGACGGTTCAATCTCGCGTCCGGCCGTCCTGATTTAGGTTTTCCGTGATTTCCCTAAATCGCTCCACGCAAATGCCGGGATGGTTCCTTTGAAAGGGCACGGCCGACTTCCTTCCCCGTCCTTCCCTAATCCGATGAGACCGATGACCTCACTGTTTGGTCTCTCCCCCCAAACAACCCAACCCATTCCTTTTTTAATTTCACCTTTAAATCCACAAGTAAGCTTCAGAATTGCAAAAGAGTGCTTCAATCAATAATTTCCATTTGTATCAATAGCTTAACCGTGACTCGTAACATGAATTATGCTGATATTCAGTCGTTGACGAATTCAAAACCATTTGATACTGAAATCAAATTTCTGCATAGAAAAACATACACTTTAAGAAAATTTGCATATGAAACAAAGAAAACAACTAAGTAAAGAAGCTATGATTAAATTTTTGAGCAATTAGAAAATGTTAAAATAGTAAATAAAAGTTACTTAATCTCTAATATTGCAAGACACCGTAAAGGCGACACTTTTAGCACTTTTTGTAGCATTCCCTTATACAAACTAGACTGCTACGGTTAATTTCCACATTTTCGAATTTGTTCAACCCTTATCTTTTCATTCAGATGGTAGTAAATCTTTCGCAAGCAATGGGGTATTCAGAATATGGAATATTAACTGTCACAAAGTAACGCGCCAGCTCAGGACAACATTATGACGTGAGATCTAAATCCGGGAAGGTAGAGTTAGAATCGCATGTCAAAAGGTGCGCTGACCTAGCGTTTCTCTATAAAATACAGTGGTATCTGTTTTAGAAATTTGTTCTATTTTACTGAATTTCGTTTCGTCAACACACAGAAAAACATTTGTCACAAAGTTTGATATTTATTTTTCGAATTTTATTACAATGCAAATGATTATACGCCTATCTTCAATGGAACAAATGAAAAATGAAAAAAATAAACTCCAGTAAGAAGAGTAATTAAATAATCCTTTTGCACCATTATTTGCGCATCTTTTCAGTGGAACAGTATTAGAAAAACTGCAGTGACACAGTTAATACTCTTAGCAACTGTCGTTTATATTTAGAAACGAACTGTTAATGCGAAAAAAGCTTTGTCTTTTTTACTAAGCCCATATTAGATGTCTTAAATATCATTACTGAGACTTTGTTTCTACAGTTTCAGCTGTCACACGAGTTGCTGCAGGAACGTGTTCTGTGACGGAAGTAACTTTATTCTCTTTCCAATAGCCTAATAAAGTTTGGTAAAATTAACTCTTGTACAGAATGATCTGGACATATAAATTTTATAACAGTCCATCTTCAGTTAGGTAGCTCTTCAAATTTATCGGCAGTAGCAGAAAGTCTCTAAGAAGTATACAGACACGTTTTTCCACCTAAGAACAAAATGGTTTTGTAGCGAGCTCAGGAATAATGTGTGTACTTTTAACTTCCATGACTATTGGCAGCACTTTGCAAGAACACATTGCAAGAGAACAATATGTTGAATGTTGACCTGAATTACAATATTTAAGTACAAAATGCTTTAGAGTGCTGTTGTCACGAAGTAAAACATAGTCACAATTTTGCCCACTTCCCGGTGGTTAAGGGAAAAATAAGAAAATATTACGCAAGAGGAAGAAGAGAATTATCTACTCAGTTGACAACAAAAGCTTGTTACAGATGTGGATCTAACTCAATTAGCAACAGCAACAACTGTCTGTGTAAATGTTCCTTGGCCTGTGATACCGCAGTAATATGGCAGTGCTGTTGTCTGCTAGGAACAATTCAACACGTGTCTCTCACGTGTGACTCTCTTATATAAGTGCAGTTGATGACTGCTATTAGCGCCTTGTGTCTCATACGTAAAACATTTCCATGACACAACTATTCGCGATGACTTTCCGAGAGTAACTGAATCAGCTGTATAGAGTGAAAGCAACAAATGTCGACCATTTCAGCCATGACTACATGTCACAGTTAACGAGACGGTGGTGTCTGGTACTTCTGGGTACGAGGGGCCCTTCAGATGAAGACGAGAGGGGAGATATGATACTGCGTGAAGAATTTGACGAAGCACTGAAACACTTAAGTCGAAAGAAGTCCCCAGGAGTTGAGATCATTCCGTTAGAGCTACTGATAGCCTCGGCAAAGCCAGCCATGATGAAACTCTTCCACCTGGTGAGCCAGATGTATAAGACAGACGTAATATCCTCAGCCTTCAAGAACAATATAGTAATTCCAAATCCAAAGAAAGCAGATGCTAACATGTGTGAAAATTACCGAACCCGTTAGTGAGTCGCGGCTGCAAAATACTAACACGAATCTTTTACAGGAGAATGGAAAAACTTGTAGAAACCGACCTAAGGGAAGAAGAGTTTTGATTCTCGAGAAATGTGGGAACACACGAAACAGTATTGACTTCTCATAGAAGATAGGTTAAGGAAAGAAAAAACTACGTTTATAGCATTTGTTGACTTAGGGAACGCTTTTGGTAATGTCAACTGCAATATTCTCTTTCAAATTCTAAAGGTGGAAGGGGAGCGAAACGCTATTTACAATTTTGCACAGAAATCAGATGGCTGTCATAAGAGTCGAGGCCCCGAAGGGAAAAAGTGGTTGAGAAGCGAATAAGACAGGGTTGTAGCGTATGCCTGATGTTATTCAATCTGTATATTGAGCAAGCAGTAAGGGAAACAAAAGAAAAATATGGAGCAGGAATTAAAGTCCAGGGAGAAGAAATAAAAACTTTGAAGTTTGCCGATGAGTTTGTAATTATGTCAGAGACAGTGATGGCCTCGTAAGAGCAGCTGAATGGAATTGACAGTGTCTTGAAAGGAGGGTAGAAGCTGAACATCAACAAAAACAAAATAAGGAAAATGGAAAGTAGTCGAATTAAATCAGCTCATATTGAGGGAATTAGTAAGTCCCGGTTACAGTGAATAAGATATGCTACGACATAAGTTGCGACAGTATACGTGTAGATGAGACCTATACCGTTTAGAGAGAGACCGGTACTCATACTGTGGTTGCTTTACACATGCATTTACAATGGGCGCTATTCAGTCAACCTTTTGGAGTGTACTTGTCACATAATAAGTAAAGCTACGACTAGGTACTTGTCGAATTAGATTATTGTAATCTATGTCACACAGTTACGAAATAGCTGTCGTTGGACGAAGATTGAAACACTTACAGTTACCACAACGATGAATTGTTTAATCTGTTTTGATCAAGATGTACCATTCGCAACATGTCAACCTTGATTTGACTGCCATATAAATATGGAGCTTTGCTTTGCCTTCATCAGCACCGCACTCCTAAACTTTAAAAGTTTGCTAACATCAAACGAAGGCTCCCAGTAGTTTCCAGAATATGAAAAATGCATTAGAGACACGTTTATTTTTTAACAGAGCAGTTCATTATGTTACCAGCTTTTACGCTATGGTTCTATGAAACACAAGGAAAATGACAAGGTTGACAGCGCTCGTAGCTCTAGAACTTGGAATCTAGTCATTTAATAGTTCCACCTGTAGAGTCGTCCAGACAGGTTACTGGATACTACTCGTGTGTTGTATCTCACATTCACATCAACTTCCAGTTAATCAAGAAGAGCGAATGCTACCTCAATCTTTAAACGATGTGAGGCAGCCTAACTTCCATTTTCCCTCTCTGCCAAACGGAGACTCCATTGGAATCTAATTTGAAGGAGAACTGACGAGCGCTGCCTGTGAAAACACTAGGATGGATGTTTTGCAGAAGCTGGAATTGCAGCTTCATAACCAAAGCTGGAACTAAATTTTCTCATTACGAACTGTTACTAACAAATTCCTGCTGTCTGTATGTTTAACAGCTGGCCGTTTCAGATCCTGAATTCCCACACTTCAGTGAAAATCTCTGATGAACCGACTGATTTTGGCATAAATCAATTTGAAACTTCCTGGCAGATTAAAACTGTGTGCCCGACCGAGACTCGAACTCGGGACCTTTTGCATTTCGCGGGCAAGTGCTCTACCAACTGAGCTACCGAAGCACGACTCACGCCCGGTACTCACAGCTTTACTTCTGCCAGTACCTCGTCTCCTACCTTCCAAACTTTACAGAAGAGTCGTGCTTCGGTAGCTCAGTTGGTAGAGCACTTGCCCGCGAAAGGCAAAAGATCCCGAGTTCGAGTCTCGGTCGAGCACAGTTTTAATCTGCCAGGAAGTTTCATATCAGCGCACACTCCTCTGCAGAGTGAAAATCTCATTCTGGATAAATCAATTTCCTTAATTTGTATTAAATGGCAAATAGGATAATTAATAAGACTACGTCGCTGCTAATTGTAGGGGGATACCGGATGCATTTGCATAATATTTTTTTTACAAAAATAAAGAGAATGCACAATAACTTATTGAGATTTTTAAAAAAAGGAGCCAAAATTTTACCATTTAAAAAAGTTATATACGACAGAAAGAAAACGTGATTCGAGTATAAGCTATACGTGCTGGGGATATGTATTTATTATAATCTCAGTTCTTTAAGTGTTTTATTCAGGTTAGCAATATTTTACATACCATTCGTCGCTGAAACTACTTGTTAGGTCGAGAAATGTACCTAAATTAATAAAAACGTCAGTAACTGAAATTCTTATAAATATACAGACATACACCTTTGGGTTGTGATCGTATGTGTTCACATCAATAAAACTGAGAAACTACAGAGACGGGTTCCTTACTAGAAATGGAGGAATAAAGGTCATTTTCCGAAAATATGTCCCTAACCTGTTGCAGGCTGTGTGATTGACGCAGCGTACCGTAAGCAGCAGAATGGTGCGATATTCATGTCGGAAACTAGCCGAGATGGTGTTTATGTAAGGCCAAACAGATGGAAATGATAGAGAAGTAGCACGGCTATATCCTAACTAGTACCCTGCATCGTACAACATTTCAAGCCCTTATAGGGGACTGTGTGATCAGGGGTCCTTCCAGACTGACGATCTTGTAAGGAGGTGGCGGACTGTGTACGCAAAGTCCGCGTACACCAGATTACGTGCACCGGGTTCTACAAGATATTGAGACGAGCCTTAGTACAAGTTCCAAGCAAGCGCCCAGCCAAAATGCTGTAAGCCAAAGCACGATGATGTGCATCCTACAGGATAACCGCTGCTATTTTATCAACTGCAACGAGTGCAAGAATTATCAGCAGCGGTCAAAGGAACTGCCGTTCCCCAGTGTCATCTAACGTTGCAACGAAGCATTTCCGGACACACGTTCATAGGACATTTGTCCTCCGTTTCCAGTCAGGCATCCGGCCTTACAGTTTGTCAGCTTTATTAAAGTTCACCCTGTATATAAAAATAGATAGAGAGAGAGAGAGAGAGAGAGAGAGAGAGAGAGACAGACAGCTGTGAGCGATTTTTGACTAGAAAACGTTTCAGAAACTGAGCGCTTCATAGCGAGCAATGAACAGATGCATGTTGGGAATCAAATGGATCACAGAACAGAGTAGAGTAGAATACTGTAATGACAATGAAATTATGATAAGCAGACAGGTAAAAGGGTGCTAGATGTACTAAGCAAGTCCTTTTCTGGATTACAGGAGATTATAAAGAAAAAGGAGACAAAATATTATTAAAAATATCACAGATGATAATTGCAAAAATAACATGGATGTGTTTAGTTGAAGACCTTAATACAAAATGAAGAGAATGTTTCTATCAGTGGAATTAATATGGCTGCTGATAGTGTTTAACAATAATAACACTGGTGCTGCAACATAATTAATGAATGATTAGCTTCTCTCCTGCGTTGGGAAGTGCTCACATCACATTTGCTACTTCGTGTACACCTTAACAGCTTTAATCTTAAACCTACAGAAACTCTTGTGAGTTTTGACGTTCTCTCTCTTTTTACCAGATTTCCTTTAAAAGAATCCTTACAACTCATTGGCCAGACATACAGACTAACAACCTTTTTGGGCATGTCTTGTCGACATTCTTTCTTTCCATCGGTGGCTACGGTGAACAGACGGAAGTAGTAACCATAGGGAGCCCCCTTCACCAGTTGTTGCCAACATGTATACAGAAAAGTTCGAGGAGGAGGCCCTGGACTCTGGTGAATGGAAACCTACATTCACCAATTGTTGCCAACATGTATGCAGATAATTTAAAGGAGGAAGTACTGGGCTCTGCACAACGGAAACCCCCGGAATGGAGCGACATCATTGCCATGCGGACACATAGAAGAGACAAGCTAAATGACTTCCTCATACAGTTCAGTCCATCATAAAACCAATTTTACCATGGAAGTCTAAGTGCTCCCCTTTCTGGATGACCTGGGAAAAGAAGAGTGCACGGTGTGTACATGCGGACAGCTGTCACCACCTGCCCCAGAGGAAAAGGGTGCTCAGAACTTTGGTACGTAGGACTTGCATCCTCTCTGACGACGAAAGTATCAACCAAGAACTTTAACATCTGAGAGCGCTTTTCCGGAAGAGTGGTTACATGGGTTAGTAAATCTGGAAAGGCCTACGTTCTATACCCTCTGCTCAACCGGCGGAACCATAAGAGGATTCTCAGGAGAAATCAGGAACTGCTTTATTCCTTTTTTGACGTATTTTCCGGAAAGATAGAACGAATTCTCTGGAGACATTAGGGGAACGGCATAGTAGTGTCAAACATGACCTCTGAATACAGAAATCATGGTGCTATCAGATTCCTTACCAATGTGACAGGGCATGTATCGGTTAGACAGTGCGTTCTTCACGAGAATACCAACGGTATACAAGATTGCGGAAGCTTAAAAAGTCGGCAGTCGCGAAATTTGGCCTATCAGAGTTACACGGAATGAATTACGACCGTATTAAGGTTTTGATACAAACATGTCATTTCTAAGACGGTGTCACTAAAAAATCTATCTAGATTCGAGAAAGGGAACCGCTGTCAATCGTGATAGTGGATACATCCTTATGAAGGCTTGAGAATCCACAATTGCTCAGATTAATAACATGAAGGAGATATCCTACAACGAAGTGACTTCAGGGTAGCGGCAGAACAGCAGAGGTGCCGCCGGCATGCATTCCTGAACGCTAACCTCGAACAAAGCAACAAGACGGGTGGAGGGGTGGGGGAAGAGATGCTAGGCGGACGGTAGAAAGACTGGCAGGCCTGAGGAAGTGTTGATAGCGGCAGGAGGGGCGGGGGGTGTTTGGGAGAAATGCCCCTCAGTGGTGTGAGTTCATCACTGACGTACCTGATGACGCCCGCTGAACACTAGTGAACTATTTCGTCATTGTTACTTCATTTCATTACCCAACAGAATCTATGCTATCGCGTTTTCCTTTCATTCATAATTTATACTTTACCTTGGAAATACGTCACACTTCTGTCACCTTTGTGTTATAAAGTGCAGTAAAAGCTCTAGAAAGAACAGAAAATAATGTTCCATGGCTTAGTGTTACGCGTCATAGCTACGTAATTTAGTCAGCGACACTATTGTTTTTAAGAACTCGCTGGTAAGCCAAAATATAAGGAACTCTGCCCACCGAAAAGTTGGACGCTGCCCGGTGGTTTTGCGGGCACGTGACGCGGTAGCAAAAGTATGTAAGCTTAGAAGTCACTGACGGGGGATTACCGTAGCAAATATATGGGCTGCAGATGGGGAAATCCATTGGGATAAGTCACTTTGACTAAGGACAGGTAATATTATCACGCAGAACATGTGAACGACTTCTCGAAAACGAAACTGGTAGAATGTTCACGTCGTGAGCTTCTACGGAAAGAAGTAGGACACTACTCTTCACAGAACATGGGGTTCTGAGGTTTGTCTGCTCTGTAAAGATGAATAAATGGTAATCAGAGGTATCTCTACCGAAAGAGCACAATGCATGTGCACGCACAAGTGTTGCGGAGCACATTCTGCATCGTACATTGTTGAAGATAGAGCTCTGCAGCAGCCATCCCTACGTTTTCACATGTTGACCCAACGACATCGTCAGTTACGATTGCAGAGGGGATGAGACCGTTGGGATTTAACTGTTGATCGATGAGAACGTGTCGGCTCTTCGGGTGAATCACATTTTTGCTGCACTAGATCGATGGTCGTCGCCTCAAACGCCGTCATCGAGGTGAACGGCTGCTCGAAATGTGCAGCGCGCCACGGACACAGGCTGGTGCGAGCAGTATTACGCTATTGGAGACATTCTCCTGGTAATAATCGAAGAGACGTGGACAGATGCGAGCCACCTGCATCCCTTCATGCTTGACCTCTTCCCTGACAGCGATGTCATGTTTCAGCAGTATAACTGTCCGTGTTTCGGCGCCAGAACTGTGTCACAGTGGTTTGAGGAGCCTTACAGTGAACTCACTTTGATGTCACGGGGGCCATATTCGCCTGATGTAAATCATTTGGAACGCATCTGGGTAGTTATCGGACGCTATCATTGCGTATGCTGATCAGCGGCCCATTATTTACGCGGATTACGTGATCTGTGCGTAGACTTCTAATGCCCCATACCCCCACAAACCCACCAAGAAACTGTCGGATCCCTAATAGGCAGAATCAGTGATGTGTTTTGTTGGAAAGACGGTAAAGCAAACTATTAAGCAGGTCGTCATAATGTTTTGGCTCATCAGTGTAATATTAAACGAAATTCTTAGATAATTCAAGCATACACCTGTCGAGAATCTGTCATAAAATATGGCAGTATGCGTTCCTTCAGAGTATAACCGAGAAAATATAGAATCTGCTATTATTACATCAGGAATAATGTCACATATTTCGGATAAGAGACACATATACTGGTGTTTTTTCTTTTAATTTGACCCTACTAAGTATCTCGAAGACGACGCATTGTACGAAAAAAAAAGTTCTAGGTGAAAAGTTAATATTAGTAAAGGGGACACACATCTGTGCTGAAACTAGCCATCTCCTAACCACCGCCGGCCGCGGTGGTCTCGCGGTTAAGGCGCTCAGTCCGGAACCGCGCGACTGCTACGGTCGCAGGTTCGAATCCTGCCTCGGGCATGGATGTGTGTGATGTCCTTAGGTTAGTTAGGTTTAAGTAGTTCTAAGTTCTAGGGGACTGATGACAACAGAAGTTAAGTCCCATAGTGCTCAGAGCCATTTGAACCAATTTTTTTTCCTAACCACCCATCCTGTGTGTGTGTTGGGACCTAATTCGTATTCTGAAATGGAAACCTCACCATTTTCTTGCGTAATCGTATTCTATGCCACAAAAAATTTACAGTTTACTTAGACCACTCTTTTCCTTTCGTGGTTGACACATACCATGTGGGAAACCCGATCATACAAAATTAGAGTGCCGTGAAGAAACAACTGCTGGTTGTATTCCTTGCAAGAACAAGAAAAGAACATGTAACAAAGCTGGGGGATCAGAATGCCCTACTTACAAAGAACTCTATAAAAGACAAATATGAAAAACGGAATATGATGTCACCAACAATGCCAATTAGCACACAGCATAACAAAAGCAGTCAGATATCACTCTTTGGGTATCGAAGTAGGGATATGAATATAAGTATCAACTACGAAAATGTACAGATATCCCCTTAACAATACACGGATATGAACACCATCATCCCACCTCACAGAAGCAAACATAAATCACCAGCATCCAAAACAAGAGCGTGGCGACGTGCAATAGCCTGGAGTCAACGACTTGTGCTGCTGACCACAGACTCTCCAACGGACACGAATCTCCCTCAACAGCTGGAAGATTCTGCAAGAAAAATATTTTAGCCCAACAGATTATATCGACGATGGGTGTTTCTGTGGTGCCATGGACTGCATTTTGGCGAGGCACATCAAATACGAACTTTTCCAGTGGGCAACACTCCAAACGGCAACCTTTCTTAGAGCAGAAGAAATGGAAGAGGAAGCCCTGAGAAGCCCTGAAGAAGACCTTAAAAACAACACGCTGCCCAAAACAGAATATTACAAAGATGACGCTCGAAATCCAAGATATGGTCATGTCCACTAAGAGTAGTACCATTTTGACGCAGTCGTTAAACACTGCACATCACACTTAACAGAATTACATAACCATGACAACAGAGGTCCGAGTCACCGTCAAGCCCTTTCAGAACAGGCTATCGACACAGGCATAAAATCAGTACATCTGGACACACCTAAGCAACTTAAAAGTAAACTCCAAAAATGGCTCTGAGCACTATGGGACTTAACTTCTGAGGTCATCAGCCCCCTAGAACTTGGAGCTACTTAAACCTACCTAACCTAAGGACATCATACACATCCATGCCCGAGACAGGATTCGAACCTGCGACCGTAGCGGTCGCGCGGTTCCAAACTGTAGCGCCTAGAACCGCTCGGCCCCCCTACCGGCTGCCGGCCGGTGTAGCCGTGCGGTCTGGGCGCTTCAGTCTGGAACCGCGTGACCGCTCCGGTCGCGGGTTCGAGTCATGCCTCGGGCATGGATGTGTGTGGTGTCCTTGGGTTGGTTAGGTTTAAGTAGTTCTAAGTTCTAGGGGACTGATGACCACAGAAGTTAAGTCCCATAGTGCTCAGAGCCATTTGAACCCCCACCGGCTAAACGTAAACTAATTCTTCCATTGTCACAGGATAGATTACTGTATAATGAAACAAAAAATTCAAAAAAATATGATTATGACACATGAAAATGTAAACCATACATCCAAACTACACATTTCGTCTATGGTGGCAATACGCAAGAAAAGACTACTCAGGCGCAAGAAAGTTATCAATGAGAAACAGACACAAACAGAAAACTTCAAACAGTAGAAAGTGATTAATCAGTAAATGGAAACTAAAAACAACATGAACACACGAAAAGCTCACACTGAAAAATCACAATATTCAACCGACGAAATATCAAGTTACCCAAAACCGGAAACCACACCAAGAGATAAACACGATGACCCAGTTATTCAAACAGAGTTACAAAAACATGAAGTAAGAAGCAAAATGCGATAACATTGAAGAGAACTTGCGCCTGCGTCGACTGGAGAAGAAAGGAGTTCTTCAGACTGCACTGAGACTATCAACAAGACTGAATCACTCATTGGGCGGCACTATATGCTACCTCACAGTTGAAAAAATTGACAGAATTATTTTACGAACCGAAAATGTACCAAGTGATAAACTCGAACTCTGTAACCTGTCACGTAAATCATGTGAAAGAAGAAATGAAGACAACATTAAGAACGTTTACAAGCCCCTGGTAATGGCACCCGGACGTGTGTACCTCGATTACACCCAGAGCGGGCCGAGGTTCTTTGTTTTTACTAAATTTCCAAAGTGAAAGTCTTGCAGCTAAACTCTATGCGTAGCATAACGGTGGCCGCAGAACTTGGTAGTCTGGTGAACGAGGTATGCACGGACATATTGTGTCTGCAAGAACCGTACACACGAGGTAGGAGAAATCCAGGCCCAGCGAGGCAGTACATGCAAATCACTGGCACGAACAAGGCCAAGGCTGCAAGCATTGTAGTAAACAATAATATTAAAGTAACACAAATCACGCAATTATGCACAGAACATACGGTTACAGTCGAAATAACGTCAGGCAGGGAAACATGCACTATCTCGTCGATCTACGCCCAGTACTCATTTGATACAAAGACTTTTGCTGAAATTATAAAAGATATTGCTCGATTTTCAAATGTCAAACTACTACTTATCGTAACTGAAATAAATGCTAGGTCAATCCTATGGTACTCTCACAGAACGGATGCCAGAGGACAAATAATAGTCGACGTTATAAACGAATGTAATATTTTCGTATCAAACAAACCAGGCCAGCCACCAACTTAGCACGGAAATAGTAAAGTAGGTAGCAACAAAGACATTTCTCTCGCTTCATTAATACAGGTAGCGAAGTGGCAGGTGCTCGATAAGAGAATACTCAGTGATCATAACGCAATAATTACATACACTTGTGAGGTAACGGGCGAATTGTGGCTCCCTGAAATATTGTAAGTTGGCGTGGCCGCACGGGCCGCGCGGCCAACCGGGGCCCGGCCGCAAACACGTGTTGGCGCACATTGGCCGGACGAAAGGGGCAGCCCCTGCGCTTGGTCCAGCAGCGTGGCTGGGAATTCCATTGTGACGCTGTGTTGAAAGGAGACACGGCAGGAGTGCCAAAGATGGCGGACTTTGTGAACCCTTAATGACAGAAATTTCACAGTTCGTATAGAAATTAATAGTAGCCAGATGAATCATGATACCTCAAAAAGAAACTTGCACATTACCACTATTTGCACGACGATTCTGATTGTGTAATCAGATTTTCAATATCTTTATTAGTTTAAACTTTAGTATCTGACTGTAAATTATACAAGTAACACGCAGCAACGAATTTCCAAAATATAAACGCTTCATCCGATTTTGTCGATCGCCATGTCTTTAGAAATCTTTC
Organism: Schistocerca nitens; assembly: GCF_023898315.1. Lineage (NCBI taxonomy): Eukaryota > Metazoa > Arthropoda > Insecta > Orthoptera > Acrididae > Schistocerca > Schistocerca nitens. The sequence goes on from NC_064618.1 coordinate 589,368,573, forward strand.
AGTGAAAACCTAAATTGGTATGAATTACAAGCATGTAACTTGAATAGTACATGAGTTATTGGAGGTCAAAGTGGCCGATTGCTATCGATCGCGTCAGGCCATAAGTACGCCACAGTTAGACGAAAAAACGGTAGCAGCATGCGTATCAATATATTTATTCATTAATGTCTTTGTTTATATCCGATATACATAATTCATGAAGAACCTGGTTAAATATTTACTGTGTTTTAGAAAGCACAGAGACATTAGGCTACTGTGCTGCCTTTTGTTCTATTCCTTTGATATATGATTATTTAATTTGTTTATGTATCTATTATAGTCCAGCCGTAGGAATATTTATATAATTTCAAGTTATTTAAATGCAACTCTAGTATTTCGTATGTGTTTAAATATGTTTGTCAGCTGTCTAGCCAATCACAGCGCTCTTGAGTGGGGAGACTGGATGGAAGCGAGTTCGGGAGAGGAGGACACGGGTAGTCCTGAGCGGTGTGAAGTAGGAATCTATTCTTTCCCTGTTATTCATCTTATATTTTATTTAATTGCTGGACCATCGGGACCAATCAGTATTTTGCAGAAATATACCGCATCCTCAAAAGTATTTCTACTATCGTACTCATCATTTAAAGTCGTCCTGGAGGGTACAGCACTGGACACGGGGAGTGCTGGACGCGACGGCGCGACGGATGCAGAGTCGCCGGAGTGGGACTTCCAGTGTGGAGCGGTTTGCGCGTGGTCGCGGCAGGTAGAAATACTTTGGAGTGCCGACTTGTGCACTTGTGAGATTTCCGTGGCTTCTACAGTGAAGACCTAGTGTGCGCTCAGAAGTGAATATCTCGCGAGCTATGTTGTTGTTCATGGCTAATTACGTGCAGTAGAAATCTATTGTTTCCCTGTTATTCAGCTTATATTTTATTTAATTGCTGGACCATCGACACCAATAAGTGTTTTGCAGAAATATACTGCGTTCTCAAAAGTACTTCTACTATCGTATTCATCATTTAAAGTCGTTAAGATAGTACCTACAGATTATATTTAATTGCAATTTTTCATTTATAAATTTATAAGTTACATTCATAATTTGCGATTGCCGAGTGATAGAAACCTTCGACCATTCGATTTACGTGTCTATTCTTATCGTATACTGTAGACTCAGCAGTATTTAGCCTGTAATGCGGCAACTACGTATCCCAGCCTCTAGACAACGAAACCAGATAAAACTTTTAATATTGCAACGTTGAGTCAGAGGGCGCGTAGTTAATAGAAAGCCCGCACACTAAAACAAATACAGACACAAACACAGACGCAAAACTACACTCAAGGTTGCTGTTACGCAGAGCAAACTGGCAAAAACTAAGGCAGGTGATTGAAGAGTTTCCTCTGTGCGGCACCCAAGTAAGCGTAGACTACAGAGCCCACGTTCTTAAAGACGTTTTACATAGAGCGCAAGCAACAGCAAAACCTGCAGCTCGCGACGCACCCAAACAAAGGACACCATGATCAGCACTACAGACAAGACTAAGAAAAGACAATCGTGATAAACGACGATGTTACCAAAAATCAAAGACAGCACAGGAAATAGAAATTAGACTTCAACATTATCGTGATGCTAAAACACGATACAAAGACGAACTACATAAGACCAGGAAATACCACTGGGAGACATATGTTAAGACAAACGTACAGAACAAAATCTGGGGGGAGGCGTTTAAACTGCATACTGAACGCATAAAGACTCCTACAGTATTATAAACAGTGAAAAAGCCAGATGGTACAACCACAAGAGGCGTAGATGCACAGCACGGTATCTCCTCAACAAACAACTTGCTGACGATGACCACACTCAGGACAACAAACTTCACGCCGGCCTTCGCAGACTACGTTATGACAGATACAGAAACAAAGCTATCACCATCCCCTTTGCTCACGAGGAAATTGCACTGGCAATACACAAAATAAAGAGCAAAAAGGCTCCGGGCCCTGATGGTATCCACCCCGAAACCATCAAACATGCCGCTCTAGTTATTGTACCATAGCTGACAGACTTGCTGAATGATGCTCTGCTAGAAGGACGAATATCGAATATATGGAAGACGGGAAATGCACTTATGATCAACAAAGCAGAGGACAAAGACCTGATTGACCCTAAGACATACAACATACATATGCCTCATTAACATTCTGGCAAAGGTACAGGAATGATTGCGGTGCGACAGAGTTAAGTCGCACAGGCAGTTCTTTGGCCTTAGCCCACATCAATCTCGTTCCACATAAATCCATCGACGACGCAGTAAAGAGGGCCATAGAACTGACTCAGACAATACACGACAATTACGTAATAAGCAATCCTAATGAACATAGCTGGTACTACTGAATGCACTAGAAAACAACGACCGGGTTAACGGGGTTGTTACGTACGCTGCTGACCTGCGTTATGGTATCTACAAACTCCAGGTCCCAGTTGTAGAATAATGCCACGTGGATCCTTGCGTTCATCGGTGAATGGTGCACGAACAGCTAACTCACAATAGCAACAAACAAAACTGTTCACCTTCTTCTATAAAAAGGAAAGCTGTGAGAAAATACCTTGGCATTTATATTGACAAACATTTACACTTTAACGAACATTCCAGACTGACAATTAACAAAGCGACGAAACCGATGCATAAACTTGCAAGACTGAACACTGTAAGATACAGACTATTCCCTCAGACAATGACATATTACGCAGTTCTCTTTCAGTCAATAACTTGTTTTTTGGCTAGTGCGTGACCACATCGATTATGCTTAGGTATGCATAAAACCTTTGTGAGGCGCGGCCAGAGGTGTGTCCTACTCAGAATCTAGTGACGTTCAACTCGACCTCGGTTGAGGCACTGTGCGTGGTGCTGAGAGATTTCCGTATAGACATTACAATTCGTCACAGAGCAGCTGCATACTGACTGAAGAGGGAAAGACGTGACAAAATAAGAGAAATAACTGACAGACATAATCGACAGACGGAAATGAAACAAGTGGAGAATTGATATATGGCAGACAGAATGGGACACAACTGATTAGGAAATGCGAGTCTACTCTTTCTTCCCCAGTATACGAGAGGGGATGAATTTGAACTACATAAATCCACCATGCGGGATGGAGCACTTTATCACGAGCCATGGCCCGTAACCTGTGTGTCTTCACAGGTTTGGTCTAAAACAGACTTTATCCTTTTCTTTTTTTTAGTAAAACGTTCAGAGGCGTTCTTTATTTTTGTTCGTGGGCAGAGCCTAAAGTGGTAGCAAATAGCCGTTGTAGTTAGCTTTTTGGGCAAAAGTAGTGGAAGTAATAGCTTTGTTTTTGTTTTTTTGGTTACATAGGTACTTGGGGGTAGTATGGGGGACAGCGGCCGACGCCTGAAGTGGAAGACGTCTAAGGAAAAAAGGAAAATAAAAAAAGGGAGTATCGTCTTTGATTAGTAATCATAAGTCCCCAATTCCGGGTTTAAAACCCGCTACCGCTTAAATTTTAACTAATAATCAGCATTAGCAACAGAAGAGTTCCGGCATAAGAAGTGACCCTTATTCTGTCAACGGTCTTGTGAAAGAGGGCGGAGGAGCAGACCGAGATTCAGGGCACTCTTTTGCCCTTGGGGTTAGTAACTGCCCATAAAGGCGGAAGAATCAGCAATGATCAACGGCATGACGATGCAGAAGGCAATGGAAACCACTGCATTAAAGACACGTAACGTCTATCGAAACGACACGTGGCCCGTAATTGAAAAAGTGTCATGAAGATCTCCCCATTGGCAAAAGAATCCGGAATAGTCACCCATTCGGATCTCTGGGAGGGGCCTGCCAAAGTGGAGGTCACATGAGGAAAAGACTGAAAAACCAACAAAAGGGTAACGTTCTTCCAGTCGGTGAGTAGCATATTAGAAGTTTGAATGAGGTAGAAAATCGGAAAAGCGAAATGCAAAGGCTCAGTCTAGAGATATTAGGAGACAAAAGAAAAATGTTCAAATGTGTGTGAAATCTTATGGGACTTAACTGCTAAGGTCATCAGTCCATCAGCTTACACGCTACTTAACCTTAATTATCCTAAGGACAAACACACACACACCCATGCCCGAGGGAGGACTCGAACGTCCGCCGGAACCAGCCGCGCAGTCCATGACGGCATCGTCCTAGACCGCTCGGCTAATCCAGCGCGTCTTAGGAGTCAGTGAAGTGAAATGGAAAGAAGACAAGGATTTCTAGTCATATGAGTATAGGGTAATACCAGCAGCAGTAGAAAATCGTATAACAGGAGTAGGATCCGTTATGAGAAGGAAGGTAGAGTGGAGTGTGTGTTACTGCTGTCAGTTCAGTGATAGGTCTGTTCTTATCAGAATCGACATGTTAGGCATTGTCTCCTTTCACACGGCAGATAGCTGTAAACATACACTGTTGTATGTAGCCGGTGCAGTACTGGGAAGTTCCCTAATAGTTTCCAGTGAAAACCGATCCCCAAGTGAGCTGTTTACTAGACGATTGTGATCGTATGGCTACGATCAACCACCGATCTTAGTACGAAATATTGTTCTAACTAGTACAAATGTATTCGAAATGTAAGATTTTCGGTTAAGTTTCCTTGTAACTGGCCATAAACGTAACTCTTGGTCTGTCTTTCGTCACATTACATTTTACAATGTCTTGTCCTCTCTTGCCTGTTAAAGGGCGTATTTACGTGTCGTCCTCGCATTTCGATGCAATACTGAACTTCTCTTTGCACTGAGTTACAAATTCTTTCAAAAGTCACAAATCTCCTAAGTCTTCACGGGACTGTAGAAATCGCTGCCGCAGTTCCTCTGCAGTGTCGAAGGGTTCTGTACAATTTTAAGAAGGCTTCAGCCGGAAAAATCCAGATGAATGACGTCAAGTTGTCTTGGAGTCCAAAGGTATAGACCCTGCTCAGTTCATCCATCTTTCACATCATGAGTGCGTTAGATGTCGCCTTACATCAGCATCAAAATGTGTTGTCGATTCCCCGTCATATGGTTACCATATTCCTGAACCACTGACCATGGGTAACATTTGGGCCCAATTACGCTTCAAGTACATACAGAGTAGGACACTATTTCATAGTGAAATCAGTGGCGGGTGGTAACCTCACGTTCGCAAACGGCTCTTTTTCTAGAACCTTTATTTTTCTCCTGTTACCGTATAGTTTCATCCGTTCTGTTTTCTCTGTCAACTGCAAGATATTCTTTCAAATGAAACTTCCTGGCAGATTAAAACTGTGTGCCCGACCGAGACTCGAACTCGGGACCTTTGCCTTTCGAGGGCAAGTGCTCTACCATCTGAGCTACCGAAGCACGACTCACGCCCGGTACTCACAGCTTTACTTCTGCCAGTATCCGTCCCCTACCTTCCAAACTTTACAGAAGCTCTCCTGCGAACCTTGCAGAAGGAGAGCTTCTGTAAAGTTTGGAAGGTAGGAGACGGATACTGGCAGAAGTAAAGCTGTGAGTACCGGGCGTGAGTCGTGCTTCGGTAGCTCAGATGGTAGAGCACTTGCCCGCGAAAGGCAAAGGTCCCGAGTTCGAGTCTCGGTCGGGCACACAGTTTTAATCTCCCAGGAAGTTTCATATCAGCGAACACTCCGCTGCAGAGTGAAAATCTCATTCTGGATTCTTTCAAATGTTCAAATGTGTGTGAAATCTTATGAGACTTAACTGCTAAGGTCATCAGTCCCTAAGCTTACACACTACTTAACATAAATTATCTTAAGGACAAACACACACACCCATACCCGAGGGAGGACTCGAACCTCCGCCGGGACCAGCCGCACAGTCTATGACTGCAGCGCCCTTGACCGCTCGGCTAATCCCGCGCGGCAGATATTCTTTACGATAAGGAGCAATACTTCATGAATCTAGAAACATTAGCTATGGGATATAATAAATGTCAGTTTAGAACTTATATATGTAGTACCTGTAGTACCTCTAGAGGGCTTTTGAATTTTTCCATTTGTCTAACACTATTTTAGCAGTGTGGTGTGTGCTTAACATGTTTCATTATGCCCGTATTGTTACCCTACCACTATTCGGTACGTACTGAGTATGTCGGCCGACAGCGCAGAACTTGAGCTTTTGTGATGTACAAACTCGCTACTGTGGCACAGAGCGCCTGAGAATGCCGCCGCCACGGCAGAGCGCTGCGGTAATAACAGCGCGGCGGTGCCGGCACAGTGGCGGCGCCCGCGCTGATTGCGCAGCCGGCAAGTTGGCGCCAGCCGCGGAATTCTGCGCGCCTTCTGCTCCGGGGAGCGCCAGCAGCGTGGGCTGTGTCGCGCGAATGCCGCCACCCGCCGGAGAGCCAACATCTCCAGTAGACCGTGGAAGCGCGCTCACCTGCTACGCACTTCGGGGACTGGGTTCAAACAGAAACTTGCCTTCCTGGCTGAATATCAATAGGAGGTGTTTCAGCCGGAAGCGAATATCCTTAAAGAGGTGATACTGTGAACCACGTTCTAAAGAAAATATTGTTTACGTTTTACAACGAAGCTAAATCTATTGATATTTGTTACATTTGTTTCTTGAATGTACACATATAGACACATGAAAGTCCTAGTCCAACCATGGTTATAAGTGTTCAGTACCATTTCCTTTCTTTTTTTTTTTTTTGTCATAAGTTTTCTGACTGGTTTGATGTTTGATGCGGGTCGCCACAAATTTCCCTCTGAGAGTAGCACTTGCAGCCTACGTCCTCAATTATCTGCTGGATGTAATAAAATCTCTGTCTTTCTCTACAGTTTTTGCCCTCTGCAGCTCCCACTAGTGCCATAGACAGTATTCCTTGACATAATACAGGTCCTACCAACCTGTCCCTTCTCCTTATCAATGTTTTCCATATATTCCTTCCTCGCTGATTCTGCGGAGAACCTCCTCATTTCTTACCTTTTCAGTCCAACTGATTTTCAACGTTCTTCTGAACCGCCATATCTCAAATGCTTCGATTCTTTTCTGTTCCAGTTTCTCACAGCCCATTTTTACTATCGTACATTGCTGTGCTCAAAACGTATATTCTCAGGAATTTCTTCCTCAAATTAACGCTTATGTTTCTTACTAATAGACTTTTAATGGCCAGTAATTCCCTTTCAGGTTGGTTGGTTGGTTTGGGGAAAGAGACCAGACAGCGTGGTCATCGGTCTCATCGGATTAGGGAAGGATGGGGAAGGAAGTCGGCCGTGCCCTTGCAGAGGAACCATCCCGGCATTTGCCTGGAGCGATTTAGGGAAATCACGGAAAACCTAAATCAGGATGGCCGGACGCGGGATTGAACCGTCGTCCTCCCGAATGCGAGTCCAGTGTCTAACCACTGCGCCACCCCGCTCGGTCCCTTTCAGGCACTGGTAGTCTGCTTTTTATGTCCTTGCGCGGTTTCTCATGGATTGTTTCGCTACCTAGATAGCATAATTCTATAACTTCGTCCAGTTCGTGATCCGCAATTCCCAGGTCAAATTTCTCGCTGTTCTCATTCCTGCTGCTTCTCATTACTTTTGTATTTCTTCGATTTACTCTCTCTCCATATTCAGTTTTCATTAGAATGTTCATTGCATCCAGCAGATCCTGTAATTCTTCTTCACCTCACTCAGGTCAAAAATGTTATCAGCGAATCTTATCACTGATATAATTTCTTCTTGAATTTTAATTCCCCTCTTGAACCTCTCTTTTATTTACGTCGTAGTTTCTTCAATCTATTGATTGAACAGTAGGGGCGTAAGACTACTTCCTTGTGTTACAACCTCTTTAATCTGAGCAATTTGTTCTTGGTTTTCCACTTTTATTGTTCCGTCTTGATTCTTATTGGCCGTCTTTCCCTATAGTTTACCCATATTTTTCCCAGTATCTCGAACATCTTGCAGAGTTTTACAGTGCTGAACGCCTTTTCCAGATTCTTGAGTCTTGTTTTCATTATCAACGGCTACGTTGGAATTCCCTCTCAGGTGCTCTCACCTTTCCTAAAGCCAGACTGATGGTCATCTAACACATCCTTAATTTTCTTTTCCATTCCTCTGTATATTATTCTTACTAGTGACTTGGATGGATCAGCTGTTAAGGTGATTGACTAATAAATCTCGCCCATTTTGTCTTTTTCAGTCTTCGGAATAGTGTGGATGATGTTTTTCCATAATTCAGATGGTATATCCATAGACTCACTTTTTCAAACGCCCACGTGTGTAGTCGTTTTGTTGTGACTTCCTGTAATTATATTTTAATCTCTGATGGTAATTTATTTACCTCTTCTGCCTTATTCGATATTAAATCGTCCGAAGCCCTTTTAAATTCTGATTCTAATACTGCATTCCCTACCTCTTCTATATCGACTCATATATATTTTTCAGTCACGTCATCAGACACGTCTTCCCCCTCCTAGAGGCCATCAATGTACTTATACTACTCTCTCCTCTGCGTTTCATTGTGGAATCGATCTTTTATCCTGGGAACGCCTAACAATCCACTATCTGATTTCGGAATCTCACCTGACCATGGCGTAATTTAAGTGATATCTACCCATTTTCCAAGTATACCTCTTCCTCTTGTGATTCTTGACCAGAGTATTGACTATTACCAGCTGTAATTTATTGAAAAATTCTATTAGAACTTATCCTCTCTCATTTCTAGTACCAAGCTCATATTCTCCCGTAACGCGTTCTTCTAATCCTTCCGCTATAATGGCATTTACGTACTGATTTACCCGTTCAATATTCTCGTTCACTTTCTCTGTCTCTTCATATACATATACATATACATATACATATATTGATATGTATACCAGAACGATCGTTGTCGGTGATGGTCTGTGTCGATTGTGATGAGAATAACCATATCACTGAAGTGTTCACAGTACGCGCTCTCGGTCCTACCTTCCTGTTTACAACGAGTCCTACTTCCGTCATACCATCATCTGCTGTTGTTGATATTATCCTGTTCTCATCTGACCAGAAATCCTTGTCTTAGATTATGAGTCTACCCACGCACAGGGTGGGGTATCGTTGAATGTCCTTCTACGACACCAAGAAATCGGAATTATATCTTGTTTGATCCGATGTATAGTTTTTGAAATATCTCAATGTCTTCAGTTAAAATGAACACTATATATTATTAATTACGAGTATGAAACTTATATCACCTGGGGCTATTCTTCCATTTCTATACACCGGATTAAATTAGGTATCGCCAATAGGATAATATACAGAAATGCAGCATATAGAGCAGTCATAATAGTGGCAAATCGTAGCTAAGTTTAAGAAGACTTACAGAGAACCGACGTATCGCAAGCAGGGGCTGGTAGTTGACCACGAACATAAGTAAATGTATCGTATTACGGAAATATGCGTTATTTTATAATCACACGATTGAGTATTTCTCGTCCGTCTGAGATCAGCACCAGGCATTACTGATAGAGGAAACAGAGAATATATAAAGTAGAGCAGCGCGTTTCGTCGTAGATTCTTTCATAAGCGCGAAAGCGTCACGGTGATGCTCCGGTGACAAATTAAATGATAAGAGGAGAGTGACACTGTGGTGTGCTTTACTGATAAAATTCCGTGACTGTAGAAGAGTCAGCCAGTACGCTGCTTCCTTCTGCGTAATCTCGCGAAACGATCAAAAAGGTAAAATTAGAGAGACTGTAGGACAAAAACGGAGGCATTTCAACACCTTTTACTCCCGCGAACAATTCCCGACTGAAAGGGAGAAACTGATGGTACGCAAAATTAGCCTTCGCCAAACGCCAAAACGGAGTGTAGATATAAATGTAACATATATTCGGTATCTCTCCTAAGAGTCGTTAGGAACATTTTATCTGATGTTTCAACAGATATTTGCAAGTTTATTTTTGAATTGTGTAAATGGATTCAGCAAAAACAAGTGTTGTATCAAATGGGCACGTAAGATTCGGCTTTTAATTATTTTTTATTTTTTATGTTTTATTTTTACGGGAAACGAACCGACGCTTTCCGTGGGCATCACAAGGAAGAGATGAGGAGCATTGTTTGTTTGTTGTTGATAATTCTTCCGGGTTATATTGCCGTGGTCCATGGAATTCTTCTATTCCTAACGTTTCGTCCAATACTACGTTGGACATCTTCAGAGGTATGGCTGGGCCTGCTGAGTCCTGCCGACTGACTAGTCGGGCGTCGGAGAGCGGCCTAAATACCGAGGAAAGGGGGCGTGGTCTAGCTTGCACATAATATCAGAGATAAAACTAGTCAAAGATAAAATGTAACTATCGATAATAGTCCGTCATAGATAAAAATCACTTATCGATTCTGTAACGCCACTGTCCATATCTCACTTAATTTAAAGGCCTGTTCTTTTCTATTAAAATTATCTTATTGTTTATAAATTTCAATAGCCTCCCTATACAGTCGTGGATAATAGTTCGTGGTAGCACTTAAAACTGTAGTTTCAGAAAACTTAACTACATGGTCACCTGACTGAAGTGCATGTTCCGCAACGGCCGATTTATCTATTTTTCCCAGTCGGCAAAGAGTTTTATGCTCCTTTACCCTCGTATTGACACTTCTTTTCGTAGTACCAATGTAGACTTTGCCACAAGTACACGGAATTTTATACACACCGCTAGATGATAATGGTGGCCTTCTATCTTTAACAGAACGAAGTACTTGTCCTATATTTCTGGTAGGTTTGAATACCGGTTTCACTTTATGTTTCAACAAGATTTTGCCGATTCGATCTGTAACTTTATTAATGAAAGGTAAAGACACCGTGTTTATTCCATTGCTGAGTACCATCTTTGTCCTTTGGCCTGATGTAATTAGGTCTTAAAACTCTATTAATTTCTTTGTTTGAGTACCCATTCTTTTCGAAGGCCTGTTTCAGATGATTGAGTTCCGTATGCAGATGTTCCGCCGTACAAATCCGTTTTGCCCTGTCCACTAAACTTTTGATTACACCTCTTTTTTGCTGTGGGTGATGACTCCAGCTGCACAATACAAAAACGAAATTGCAAATGTCTGTTTAAAAACCAGAGAATATGCTACTGATGATTCTTAGTAGAGACTCTCTGGAAATTTGAATGCAGTATTTCTCTCATCGGTAATGATAGTGCAGTGAGCGTGTTTTTGCCTCTTGGTCGCCAGTTACCGCTTCAGCGACGTGGCATAGAGACGCATGTGTGCTGGAACGACGTGCGCTGCCGCCAGCTTCCCGGAAGCGGCGACGCGACGTGCTGGGCGCCTGCCGCCGTGCTCGCAGTCTGGCACCGGCAGGGCCGCCGCGCCGCGCCTCGCCGCCTTAACGTCGCGTGACGCAGTCGCGTGACCCGCGACCACCGAATAATCACCCGCCTTCCTATTACTTTGCTGCAAGGTGGGCGGAGGTCTCGATCTGTCAACTGCCTGGGACGCCTGCGTCCGCGTTCTCAGAAGACAAATACCGCGGACCTCAATTATTCAGCTTATTTCCTCGTAGTCACGATATGTTAACTAACTCCTCCCGGCACTGACTGTATTAAACATAAGCACTCTTTCTCCTCACCAGTTTCGAGTGAGACTTTGTAGCACTGAAATACCTTCCGTACCCCGAATATTTTCATAATTAGCTGACAACATTCTAAGAGCTAATGACGCCAATGTTACTCATCATTAACATGCTTTTGATTTACGAGAAAATTAACTATGGTTGTCACATATGACACGGTGTGATTTACGTTTCATGTTAAGACAAGCAATAGGTGCAAAGTGAAAACATCAGTGCCTGGAGACGCCGTTGGCATTTATGAATTTCTTTTGCAACGTTGGCGTAATTGGTCAATTCGACTTCTGCGAAATATTTATGTATGCAGCATCTTTGTGTAGTCGTTTTGTGGAGATTTCACGGAAAAGAGTAAAACTGATATACCGGGGCTGCATAGAATTCTTGGTTCAAAATGGCTCGGAGCACTATGCGACTTCTGAGGTCATCAGTCGCCTAGAACTTAGAACTAATTAAACCTAACTAACCTAAGGATATCACACACATCCATGCCCGAAGCAGGATTTGAACCGGCGACCGTAGCGGTCACTCGGCTGCAGACTGTAGCGCCTAGAACCGCTCGGCCACTCAGGCCGGCAGAATTCTTGGTTCTCACTGATTTATCTCCGAAGGAAATTGGTATAATATATGAAGGTAGTATCTGTTCCCGAAAGAACAGTTACTTTTGATAACCATGCAGCTTCGCTAGAATGAAATGATAATTAAATGGAGACCCTACCTGCCAACAGGCGTTGGTATACTTCACTGGGGACATGTTGAAAATATGTGTATATAGTTAAAATATGGCCTCCCGGTCATTGACCTTCTTGTGCGAACGCACACGCTATGCCCGAACTCGTACGGGACTTGGTAGATTAATCTGCCACGAGTAATGATTATGATGGGAAAACATCTATTAGGCGCACTACGGATGTAGTGGTGTGGAAATGTTGGGAATGTGGGTCTCACGGAGAGCAAGCAAGGGATAAGTCAATGCAGGTGCTCTATCCTATGCACCCTCGGTGGCTCAGATGGATAGAGCGTCTGCCATGTAAGCAGGAGATCCGGGTTCGAGTCCAAGTCGGGGCACACATTTTCAACGTGTCCCCAATGAAGTATATCAACACCTGTTTGCAGCTAGGGTCACCATTTAATTATCTTTTCAAATTGGTATAAGCTCAATGAATGCTTATTCTCCACTTTCAACATCTGTTAAATGAATGCAAATGGTTGAATGAAAACGTGATTCCTCCGGAATGACAGAAAAATAAATCAGGAAAATTCAAAATATGACGTTCGAGTAAAGCGATTAAAACTAGTGAAAAAACTGATGGAAGAAACACACATTAGTAAGAACACGCTCCTTTTCCCTTGAGTGATTAGCAATGAGAAAACTACCCTAGAGTCTAAAAAAGAAGTCAACTGATTTTATGCTCAGTTTGCTATTGTGGACGAGGCATATAACCACTTCACACTACAAACGGAACAGGAAGCCAAATCCTAACATAAACCGATGACCTAACACAAAAATGAGCTTCAAAAAGGAGTCTTCATAAGCATGAATTTGCAGATAATAGAATAATGAATGACAAATACTAGCCAAATCATCTATACCACGTACACAAAGTAAAACGCTAACCGCCTCACAGATATGCTTCGGCAGCGGGAAAACATTGGAATTTGAAGTTAAAATTGTTATAGCATTCACCATATTCACCAAATTCGACATTCTCTGCCTTCCGCATATTCTGACATCTAAAGGCATTTGTGGCCTAATATCTTCTTGGCTGACTGAATTGATTATGGTTACTGCTATTCGGTATTTTAGACCTTGTGCAATTACACTGAGTTTTTTAATTATTTATTCTCTTTGGGTACAATTTCTTCTCTTTGGGTACAATATCTCAACAAAAAATTAAAAATAACTTCTAACGTACTGCGTGCCGCTCCTGCTGCTTTTGTTTAGTAGCATACCACTTGGTCTGTAATTTTAGGTGCTGGCCGCTGGTGGCCGAGCGGTTCTAGGCGCTTCAGTCTGGAACCACGCGACCGCTACCGTCGCAGGTTCGAATCCTGCCTCGGGCATGTATGTGAGTGATGCCTTTAGGTTAGTTAGGTTTAAGTAGTTCTAAGTTCTAGGGGACTGATGACCTGCGATGTTAAGTCCCATATTGCTCAGAGCCATTTTAACCATTTGTAATTTTAAGTACCATCCTGAAACGTACGAGCGAGTTAACCCTGTGATTTAAACACTCGATTCCTTTGCTGGATTAAGAGGTTTGAGATCACTGTTCTGTCATCTATTGTTACATTTGTCTTGGTTTGCTAAATCCTTGAAGGTGAATGCCAGAATGTGTATTTAAAGGAGAGCTACAGATGATTTTGTGTCCTGTTCTTGTCGTACACTAGCTTGTGGTCTTCGCCATCTAAGCGACTTTACATTTCTTATACTGTCTTTTCTCAAACTTAAATAATTTGATTTCAAAGTCCTTTGTTGATATAAATGTCAGTGAAATTATCTCATCTACTCTGTATGTTCATTTTGACCAAAGAATAATATGTTAGTGGCTCAAAAAAATGCGAACACTATTTTTGCTGTACAATTAATACCCAGAATTTTGTAATCGTCTAGTATATTCAGAAAACAACACGAAGAGGTCATGGACACTGACACAAAAATAACGCAAATAATTAACGTAGAGTAACGAAATTTCTGAATACGTTTATCTCGGTAACATATTTATGTGATTAACATTGCTGGATCACGAAGTAAGCCATTGCAAATGTGAAATCCTGGTACATTAATAACTGGTGTAACCACCAGAATGTTGAAAGAAAGCATGCAAACCTTCATGAATTATGCCGCGTACGTGCCCTATGTTAGTTTGTGGAATAGAGATCCATGCTTATTGCACTCGGTTGGTCAATACTGGGACGGTTAACGCTGTTTGTGGATGAAGCTGGTGTTGTCGTCGCGTAGTGTCCGGCATGTGCTGGATTGGAGACAAACATAGTGATCGACCTGACCAAGGCAACACGTCGACACTGTGTAGAGCACGTTTTACACTACATCTACGTGATTACTCTGCAATTCACAATAGATTCTCTCTACCGTTCCACTCGCCAACTGCGCGCGAGGAAAACGAGCACTTAAATTTTTTCTGTGCGGATCCTGCTTTCTCTTATTTTATGTTGAGTTACGGTATGTGGACGAGCGCTATCTTGTTGGAAAACACCTCCTGGAACGCTGTTCTATAAATGGCAGCACAGAAGGTCAAATCTCATGATTGATGTACAGATTTGGCGTCAAGCTGCGTGGAATAAGGAAGAGAGTGCTCCAGCTGTTCTTCGAACTTGCACCTCAGAATACAACTCAAGGCGCGGATCCATTATGTCTAGCACACAAACAGGATGGTTGTAGGCCCTCAACTGGCCTCCTTCTAACCAACACACGGCCATCACTGACAGAGATACAGAAACAGCTTTCATCCTAAAACACGACCCCCACCATGCCGTCCAGTGAGCTCTCGCTTGATATGATACCACTGAAGTCGCTAATGGCGGTGGTTTGGGGTCAGCAAAATGCATGCTACAGCGCGTCTGGCTCGGAACTGTCGTTGAAGTAACAGATATGAACACGTCATTGTGACAACTGCTACTCAAAGTGCTGCTGAAGATGCACCAGTGCCATACACCGATAGCGATGGCCTTCCTTATTGGTAACGCCACATGGCCGTCCGGAGCCCATCATCTTGCTAGCCTATATTCTCGTGACCACCGCATGCGAGCCATCATATACAGTGGCTACATTCCTTTCAAGACTTCTAAAATTATTGTAAAAGGAACATTCAGGTTTCGTAGCCCTATTACAAGACATCGTTCAAACTCAGTGAGGTGTTGATAATGGCGTCTTCGTCGCCCTGAAGGCCTTCTTCACTAACATCAACTCGCCACGTTCAGTCTCAAAGGTAGCTAACGCTCACGACCGTTGCAGTGTGTATTTAAAACAAACCTGATTTGCATCCTCATAGCGGAGCTACTAGCGCCACTCTGACGCGAGTGGTGCGAAATTTAAATAGACGTAGATTTATATCGCACAATTCCTTCTTGGCTTTTTTTTTTTTCGGTACATTCATCGTTGCTCTTGTTTCTCCTGAAGTGAGATGTAATTTTCTCCAGGTTCTTTGGCGGATTACGAAGTAAGGCGGTACTTGAATCTGAATTACCTTAATAAAATCATGATTTGTAGCACCGCGGGTTTAAACTATTTATGTTTTTCATTCCTAATTACGATGGATATTTGAAAACGATGGCTATTTCTTTATCATATATTACTATGTATTTCAGTATGTGAACATTTAAAACGTGGTCTAGAGCAAGTCAAGTTCGCATGAAGGTTGCTAAATTGAGTTTGCAGCTCATGTAGATAGTGACTACGGCAGAGAAAAAAGAGTAATGATGCCAACGTTGTTGAGCTTTTCGTGGGCACTCGTTGACGTATAGCTTCTTGGCTGCTGTTCCGTATTCTTCAGTCGAGGTTTGTTTGACGCTATACCTGATGTCGTGGCAGTGGAGGGTGAACCTCTGATAATGCTAGCCAGTCGTGCAGACGATATGTTAGAAAAATAGCTAAACAAGCACCGGTCGGGTTACGCCGTGTCATGGAAAGTGATACGGTGACTTGTAGTCTAATGCGGAATAAAATAGATGTATTCTAGATATGTATTCTAAAGATGTCCTGTACAATGTTAACTTAATAATTAAATGTAAGAGAAAGTAAATCTTTGGGCGTGGTGATAATGGGCCGATGAAAATAATTAATTATCATGGAGAAACCGTTATGTTTGCATCGCTAGACGTAAGACTGCAACAAAATCTACTACAATACAGGAGTAAGTCATCTCACAGTAAGATAGCTAAATGGGAACTCAGATAATGTATGCTGATGAACAAAATTAAACGTGTAACTCTGTATGCGTTAATTACCAGTTGTTGTTGTGTTCTTCAGTCCAGAGACTGGTTTGATGCAGCTCTCCATGCTACTCTATTCTCATTACGAGTATGAAATTCAAATTAGTTGGGATTGTTCTTTCAATTGTACCTAATATAGTATACTAGGAATAATTAATAGTATAGCCGACCGGTGTGGACGAGCGGTTCTAGGCGCTTCAGTCTGGAATCGCGCGACCGCTATGGTCGCAGGTTCGAATCCTCCCTCGGGCATGGATGTGTGTGACGTCCTTAGGTTAGTTAGGTTTAAGTAGTTCTAAGTTCTAGTGGACATATGACCTCAGATGTTAAGTCCCATAGTGCTCAGAGCCATTTGAACCATTTGATTAATAGTATAATTAACAGAACTATAGTACGAACGAACCGTCAAGTATAAGCGGAAATTTAGGTTTCGAATATCAGATAATTTGCGACGTAATTTGACGCATTCTAATCATAAACATCGTGACAAAGCGTATGACAATCTGCAACAACAGATGGTCGTAAGACAATGACATTTTGTGAGATAAGCGTTCTTCTTGTGGGCTGATATATGAAGAATTTTTTCTAATGTCATTAATCACAGATCTAATAGAAATGATAACAGTTTACATTTAAAGAAAGCTAACTTCGGGCCAACAAACACTGAACGTAGGTTTTTCTTGATTTTTCAGTGTTGTATATGATACCTAGGTTACTGCACTGAAGTGATAACCGATTTCGCAAAAATTAGTGAGTTATGTGCTCAGTATAACATGAATAGCTTTACCTACACGCCGTCTTAAATTCTATTCATATACACTCTTTCAACAGGTCTTGTTAAATAGGTATCTCAGTATAATTCTCACACGCCTTATTGTTAAATTCACAATAATACAGTGCGTTTTGGCAGAGGAGAGGTAAGTTAAATATTTCCCACAGTAGAGCACTTGGTGTGTATCTTCCTCTTCACCACTTGCACTGAGAGGAAAACGGTACCAGGCCAATGCGATGTTGTTGTTTCTTGAAGCAGCAATGATTGAATACCTGCTGCTGTCCATCTGAAGTTCCTTCAAAGTAGTTGGTTGTCATACCAGTCACGCACTGGTAGTGCCTGGTGTATCGATGCAAACTATAAACGTGTTTGTGTTTGTATATGTACGTATGCATGTTCACACCTTCTCCTAAACCACTGCATCGATTTCAACCAGACATGGCACACATAAGTCTTATTGTCTGGAAATGGCCGGTCGAAGTGGCCGTGCGTTTCTAGACGCTACAGTCTGGAACCGCGTGACTGCTGCGGTCGCAGGTTCGAACCCTGCCTCGGGCATGGATGTGTGTGATGTCCTTAGGTTAGTTAGGTTTAAGTAGTTCTAAGTTCTAGGGGACTGATGACCACAGCAGTTAAGTCCCATAGTGCTCAGAGCCATTTGAACCATTTTTTTGTCTGGAAACAATCAATGTGGAATGGTTCAAATGGCTCTGAGCACTATGGGACTTAACAGCTGTGGTCATCAATTCCCTAGAACTTAGAACTACTTAAACCTAACTAACCTAAGGACATAACACACACCCATGCCCGAGGCAGGATTCGAACCTGCGACCGTAGCGGTCACTCAGTTCCAGACTGAAGCGCCTAGAACCGCTCGGCCACACCGGTAGGCACAATCAATGTGGAGATAATAACCACCTTCCTCTCAAAGGGGGGGGGGGGGATGAAAATTATCGTAGCTCGCGACACGCAAACAGCCAGATTATATTAATCGGGTATCTGAGAATGAGAACCATAAGTGATTTGCAACAAACATTACACATAATTTCAAACCCTTACGAAACTTCTTCTAGCTGTCACCCCTCTCAAAATGATGAAAAGAAATAAGTTCAGCTAATACTGTTCGCTGTTCATGCAGCAAAACAATCAGACGATAAGTTTTACTTTATTTCTTCCTTACTAGTATCTCCAACACATTTTGCAGATAGTATTCATATACACCACCGAATGTACATAAAAAATAAATGACTGTAGGCCATATACTTCAGGAGATATGTCGTTATAAAAATTGAGCTGTGAGGAAGCTAAACTGCAGGACGAAATTCACTAGAGATACAGATGAAATATGTATACAGATATGAGTGAAATATATGCGGAATGTGACAATTGCGTACGCAAAGAAAGTAGTGGAAAGCTCCTCCTAAACTCAGACTTGTTACTTAAGTTACTTACTATCTAGAAAAAATGCGGTGCGGGTAAGAACCAGCAATCTCCTATTGGCGTGGAGGTGATAATGTGGAGAAAGGAGGAGGAGAAGGAGATTGACAAGCAGTGAGGGGGAAGGAGCAGAGACGGAGGCAGGAGGAGACAGAGAGAGAAGGAGATGGTCGGTTAAGGGACAAGAGGAGATGGACAGAGAAAGTGGCCAAAAGAGCTGGACAGACAAAAGGAGGAGGATGAAAAAATTGGAAATTTGTGGTAAGTTCCTAAGGAACCAAACTGATGAGGTCATCGGTCCCTAGGCTTACACACGACTTATTCTAACAACTCACTCTAAGGACAATACACACACCCATGCCCGAGGGAGGACCCGAACCTCCGACGGGGGGAGTCACGCGAACCGTGGCAAGGCGTCCTAGGCCATGGGGCTACCCCGTGTGGCGAACATGAGAAGGTGGTAGAAGGAGTGGGAGGAGGGTATGGACAGAGAGAGGGGGAGATGGACTGCAGTTAGGGGATGGAGGAGTTGAACAGTGAGAGGGGGAGGAAGAGATGGGAAGATACAGGAGGAGGAGAGTATGTACAACATGATGGCGGATGAGGAGATGGACAGAGAACGTGGGTTGGAGGAGGTAGACCGGAGATGGGAAGGAAATGGGTATTGAGGGTCTGAGGAGGGAATGATTGGAGTGAGTTCGGGAGGAGGTACACAATGAGGGTGGATGAGATGGACAGAAGAGATAGCAGCAGATGGACAGAGGAAGGAAGAGAAAATGGACAGAGGAAGGAGGAGCAGGTGGACAGAGAGATGAGGCAGGAGCAAATTGACAGGCAGAGTGATAGGAAAAGATGGAGGAGGAGGAGCAGATTAGTGTTTAACGTCCCTTCGACAACGAGGTCATTAGAGCCGGAGCACAAGCTCGGATTAGGGAAGGATGGGGAAGGAAATCGGCCGTGCCCTTTCAAAGGAACCATCCCGGCATTTGCCTGAAGTGATCTAGAGAAATCACGGAAAACCTAAATCAGGATGGCCGGACGCGGGATTGAACCGTCGTCCTCCCGAATGCGAGTCCAGTGTGCTAACCACTGCGCCACCTCTCTCGGTGAAAAGATGGAAAGAGAGTGGGAGGATGAAGGAGGTGGCCAGAGGAGGGGGAAAGAGGAGATGGGAAACAGAAGAGATGGAATAATAGATAATTAGGATAAATACATATCCAGGCAACGCCGGATACTCAGCTAGTTAGAGAAAAAATACTTTCCTAATTCTCGAAGATTTCTCAAATTCTTTGTTCCACACAGACAGAAGCTCTACGTGGGGGACAGGTGGTTCAGATCAAAATATAACTTGTTTCTACAGACTGAGTGGTTTTATTAGCGAAAAGATTTATGGTTTAGTCCCACAATATCCTATTATTCAGCGGAAGCTGACGTCCTATTGACGGTCATATATTTTATGTTTGGGGAGTGACGTCTTCCTCTGCACAACCGCCGCAGGAGAGCAACCATAGTTCTTAAATTCGTTCTTGCGATAATGTGTTTCCCACTTTTTCTCCTTGCTTAAATTATTGCTTGTTGATAAACTACCTGATTCTGTAATTTTTTTGGTAGGAACCTGCGTTTGTTGCTTCCGTTACGACGTAAAATCTTATGTAGATTAGTTGTCTCCATTCTGAATTCT
This sequence comes from Schistocerca nitens, assembly GCF_023898315.1. Classification (NCBI taxonomy): domain Eukaryota; kingdom Metazoa; phylum Arthropoda; class Insecta; order Orthoptera; family Acrididae; genus Schistocerca; species Schistocerca nitens. The sequence continues at coordinate 589,388,934 of NC_064618.1, forward strand.
CTTGTCCCGAATGAGGCAAATTTGGAAACCTTTGTCGATATTGCGTGAGTCCCATAAATTTCATTATAGATGCCGCAGTCTCTTTCTATAGACGGTTATCTCAGTGTTTTTTTTTCTTTTTACTTTTTGGCAACATTCCGAAACGTTTTATAATAGATCACTTGGAAAATGAGCCACTCTAATGACACTGTTCATCTGTCTTTGCTCTCAAGGCGCTTAGTCTATGCTCTCTGGCTCTTTCCTATCTCGATGTTCACAAGTTCCGCCGTTTCTAGTTAGTCACTTAATCCATCTTGGCGGAATTAGTCCTCGAATTGACCTCATCTGTAACTTGGCCATCCTAAGTTATCAATGATACAAGATATTTGGGTTTAGTAACTTGTGGAAATACACCTCTAAGTTCTTCTACGGCAGTAGATATCTCTGGTGCTTTTCTGTCATAAAAAGCTTAGAAGTTCCTCAGATATGAGACAAAAGACTTTAGATATACAGTGCCTGAAGTCCATTGACACATAAACCTCTTTTAACAGATATCAATCCCTTTCCCTCATACTTGCTGTTTATGAAGACTATTGCTCATTGCACAATTTGACATATGAAGTACCGACATACTTCACTTTTTGCCTCGAGGATGACTCTCGAACATCCATAAAATATTCACCATAGCATTTCAAAGACGACGTTACTTCATTATTCTTTTAGAGAACAGCGGTACAATAGTTAACTGTATAAAAAATTCCTTTCCTGTTTTGTAATGTTGGTAGCCGAAAATGTTTATTTTGAATATGCCCACTTATACACGGCACACAGATTGATGAACGGTAAGTCACGGTATTACGGTGGGTGGCTGGTCTCTTTAAAGAGACCTTCTGGTTGTAAAAACTTGGCAATTTTTCCCTGGGCAACACATAATAATAAGGTCATGTTGTTTCTTATTTATTCTTATTATCAATATTTTAACTATTTTGTTGCAACGAGGTTACAAGTTCTTTCTTACTTCTTTGCTGCAGTCAATAAATCAGATTCACCTTTCATTTTAAAAACTCGCCTGCTCACATTACGAAGCTTGATACATGTTAACCGTCGGGTATGACGGGATTTCATTTTATTGTTGCTTCTCGTAATAAATTTATATTTACATTAGATATATGTTACAGAATCTTCCCTTAGCAGAAAATCAGCGCTTGACTGGGACTGCTGTACAGAAACCTGAAAAATTTGCCGCTACAAGAACGTATCAGATTCATCGTATTCTGTTTAACGAAATGTACACAATTTATAGATAAAGCTTCGTAGGTAGGTAACGTTAGGTAACGTTCTTCCGCGTAATTCGGGTAAAATTTATCCAAGGAACGCAAAGATTCTATACTTCCTAAATCAACTTGCTGTTGTTTCTTTCGTGTACTGTAATTACATTGATGTACCTGTAACCACTTCCACAACTGTAGCCATATGGCTACAATCATTTTACAAAGTGCACGGGTAATTTGTCTATTAATCTTTCTACTTAATGTTTTGCGAAAAGTTCGTCTTTTTTTCACTTCAAGAACTGTCACAGAAGCATTAATAGCCCTTTCTTACTGCCTGGTCCCACCAGTTTCAAATCCAGCAGCACCCCTCTGCCGCCTTCTACCTGCTACAATGCAATCTACAGGATGTCCAACAACCACGCCATACTTAAGGATGTATCGCACGAATGTTTGGCTCCTTCAGACTTATTCTTCTCAACTGTTCTTCACGACTCAAATATTTTCCTGCATACAAACCTTCCATTTTCCATCCCTAAACTCATTTTATAAGTTGGTCCCGATTCATGTCACTTCGTAACGTTTAACTATATTTTGTGCATGAATCCAGCGACACATGACCTCTCGCATTATTCTGCAGTTACGCCTAATGAAAATATGCTGGCCTTAATTGCAAAAGGCAAATATTATTTTCAAATCCTTCTGCAATTATCTAAATCTTCTCAGCGATGAGATTTCTTTACAAGCAACTCCAACAGAAACAATATTTACGACCTGGTCTTACTGTCTGATAAAACGTTTCCACTTTCAGAGAACAACAGTAGTAGAATTACTCCTCTTAGGGAAATTCCGCCTACACCTTTCCACTTCGTTGACCATATGCCATTTAGTGTCTTCAAATAATGAGTGAGTCAACTTTTTACTCCTTATGCTATCTTTGACATCATGCAGCAGTGATGTACGCTGTCACGGAATCTGCCTGTTACTTTACGCCCATTATTTACCAGTTATTATGTACCAAAAACGTAAAATCCGCTTCACGTGAGTGAAATTTCCTGTATCTGTGATGCCTTCAGCAAGCAATGTGTTCTCCATGCTCGTATTTCAGTGTATTCGAGTTTACGATACAGGATGCTTCAGTAAGAATAGTAAATATTACAGACAGTGGGAGTATGAAGCAATTTCAGTCAAACATCTCATGTAACATGTGTACAATTTGTGATGGATGTTGGTGTAAAGCTGTTAAAATATAACGCAAATACGCAAAGAATACGTTAAGAAAAGGCAAAATGATTCCACCCCCTACTGCAATGCATTTCCGAATTAATTTGTTAACCGATCGCGTAGCTCTTCTCAAGTCATCTAGTCGTAATTTTACTGGGGCAGAACTACTCATATTCCTAATGGCAAAATTACCTTTTTTCTGTTTCTAGGCAGAAATTTCCTTTCAAAGTAAAATGGTAAGGTCTGGAACGTTGGTGGCCAAAATAGTGACCATTTCTACCGATCCATCGTGCGGAGAGTGTTAGGTTTGGATGATGGGTCACCTTAAGACTAGAATGTGAATGTGATCCGTCATACAGGAGGACCGTGTACGTCTTCGTCGCCTTAAGGAGCTTCTTCTAACTACGCTACAGTCCCTTTTCAAGGCCAAGTAGCAGGGCCCTGTGAGACAATACGGTAATACAACAGCCCAAATCAACTGACTATAATGTCTCCTAGTCTTTAATTTGCCCGAGATTCTCGCGCATAACACTAGTGCCCTCTCTCGTTAGATGTGTTCCTTAGCGCAGTCTTCACCTGCTTGACATTAGGACACAGGCAAATTGATGTTCATATTTTCTATTGTAGGTGTTTTAAATGGTTCTGATATGTTTTATTTATTAAGACAGAGGGTTTGAATTAGCACAACCTTTAAAATTTTGACGCGCATGAGTGTTTATCCCTTGGTTTTAATGTGCGCGAGTGTCTCGCTCATAGCCGGCCGCTGTGTAAGAGCGGTTCTAGTCGCTTCAGTCTGGAACCGCGCGACCGCTACGGTCGCAGGTTCGAATCCTGCCTCGGGCATGGATGTGCGTGATGTTCTTAGGTTGTTTAGGTTTAAGTAGTTCTAAGTTCTAGGGGACTGATGACCTCATATGTTAAGTCCCATAGCGCTCAGGGCCACTTCAACCATTTGTCTCGCGCATACCACAAGTGCCCTCTCTCGGTGAAACTGTCTGCCGTAGTGCTTCCACACTCTCTTCACGCTAGTTCACAGACTAAGTACTGATAATATGCCGTGTTCGCATCTACCATCTCTTCATAATTATGATGTACAAATGGAGGTGATATTTTAATTTTAACTACTGACAACGCCTTTGGCACAATTGTTTTATGCATCTCCACTGCCGGATGTAATTTTAGTAAGTGACTAAAAGTTTTTGTGTTTGTAATACTTTGGTAATTTTCATGGATACATAAAGCTATAAGTGTTGGTTTTTTTTTCTTCTATCTCAGTTACGTTGCTACGTTTTTTTGCTAATGAAGGTGTCTTCCTGTTCAGGTGTATTTTTGCTTCTGATGAGCGTATATTTAGATATACCGAAACCGTGGTCAAGGATTTCAATAAATCTTTATCCTGAAACTGTTTGGCTGTTCTCATTTACTGTTAATATCACACCACACATTTACATGGCACCGTTCTTAAAAACGTGTCTCTACAATGATATGGCTTTTTTATCGGAACACCGTTATGGAGTATGGATGTAACTGTAACTGGTTTGATGCGGCACGCCAATAAACGTATCTCTTCTGACACCTTCATCTCAGATTTCGCTTGTACTACACGTCTTTAGTTTTTTAGTGGTTGTATTCCAGTGTTTTTCCCTACATTTTAACCCTCTAAACCTGGCTCTAGTACCAAGGAAGCTTTTCTCTGAAATTGGCCTGTCATATCATCATGTTGCTTCTTCTTGACAGTGTTCTACAATTAGTTCTTAGTTGGCCGATTCTGCGGAGATCCCAATCACTTCTAATCTTATCATTCCACCTAATTTTCAAAATCGCTCTCCAGTATCACATTTTCCCAGTACCCATGATTCACCAACATACAATGCTGTGCTCTAAAGGTACATTCTCAGAAATATCCTCCTCAGTTTAAGGTCTGTCTTCGATAATACTGGGTTCCTCTGGCCAGGAACGTCCATTTTGCTGTGGTACTCTGGTTTTTATGGCTTTGTTTCGTCCGTCATGTGTTATTTTGCTTCTTAGGCAAGATAATTCCTTTACTGTGACTACCTTTTGATCATCAGTTTTAGCTTAATTTTATCGCTTATCTAATTTCCGATACTGCTACTGCTCATTACCTTCGATTCTCTGGTTTCCCCTCAGTCCATAGTGTGTCCTCATTAGACTTCTCATTCAATTCAACACGTCAGGTAGTTCTTCTTCACTTTCGCTGAGGATAGTATATTCCATCACCGAACATTATCTATTTCTTTATTTCGCTACACTTGAATCTCACTTATTTTTCTGATTGTTTCTTCGCTATACTGATTGATCCGTAGGGTTGAATCAGTGCGTTGCTGTGCTACAATTTTTTAAATCTGAGAACTTCGTTCTTGGTCCTCCATTCTTAACATTACCTCTTGGTTCTTGGATATATTGTATATTATCCGTCTTTCCCTGTAGTAGTCTCCTGCTTCTCTGAGAATTTCGAACTACTTCTAACATTTTACATCGCCGAAAAATTTTTCTAGGTCGACAAAGCGTATGAATGTCTCCTGTGTCCATTATCCACTAAAGCTTCCGAATTGCTTCCCTCTTTTTTTCTTACATGTCGAAAGCCAGATTTATCGTCATCCAACAGATTCTAAGTTTTCTTTTCCATTCACATGTGTACTATTCTTGTCAGGAACTTGGATGCTGTGCTGTTAAGCTGATTTTGGGATAGTTCTCACACTTATCTGCGCTCGCTATTTTCAGAACTGTCCGGATGACACTTCTCCGAAAGTTAAGTGGAATGACAGGGATTATTTAAACCAACTTGAATAATAGTACGCTGGCCAAGTCCCCCACTAATTTTAGAAATAATGAAGAAATGGTATCCGTGTCTTTCGTCTTACTTGACCGCAAGTCTTCCAAAGCTCTGTTGCACTCTAACTCTGGATCTCATATATCTTCCATGTTGATTGGCATGTCATTTTCTACCACGTCAAGAGACAAGTCATCACCCTCGTGAAAGCCTACAATGTATTCTTTCCGCCCATCTGCTATTGCCTTAGCATTTAACAACGGAATTTCCTCTGCACTCCGCCGGCCGCTGGTGGCCGAGCGGTTCTGGCGCTACAGTCTGGAACCGCGCGACCGCTACGGTCGCAGGTTCGAATCCTGCCTCGGGCATGGATGTGTGTGTTGTCCTTAGGTTAGTTAGGTTTAAGTAGTTCTAAGTTCTAGGGGACTTATGACCTCAGCAGTTGAGTCCCATAGTGCTCAGAGCCATTTGAATCCTCTGCACTCTGAATGTTGAGTCCCTTGTTTTTAACTTCACCGAAAACTGATTTTACAATGTGCTGAAACATGAAGGCTATTTCTGTTTCGATTTCTTAACGATTTTCATGCAGACATTTCGCTTTAGCTTCCCAGGACAGCGCATTTGTTTCATTCTTAAGTGACTTTTATTTCCGTATTTCTGTCGTTTTACGAAAATTTTTTACTTACTCCTTTCGTTGAATAATTGAAATATTTCTTCAATTACCCAAGGTTCTTCGTTTTTAATACCCATACATTTTTGCCCAACTGGTGTGATCGTCCTGTTTAGAAAGTCTATTCCTCTTCAACTTAACTGCCAGCTTTAGTATTTGTTATCTATCTACAGCCTTGGAAAACTCCAAATGTAAGTCATCATCCCTCGTTTCAGTAACTCCCATGCTTCCACACTGATTCATTCACACGATTATCTTAAAGCTCAGTCTATTCTTTATCAGCACTAAATTGTAATCCGAGTCTATGTTTGTACCTGGGTACGCCTTACAACCCAACATCAGATTTTGGAATCTCTGATCACCAACTAATCCAGGTGGAATCTTCCCGTGTCTCCGGGTATTTCCCAAGTGTACCTCTTCCTTTAATTATTTTGTACAGTCTTTTTAAGTGTTAGCAGCTAAAAGTTATTGTAGAACGCATTCTCCTCTCTGATCCCTAATACAAAGCCCAGATTCTGCCATAACCTTCTTTTCTGTTCCTTCCCATACTACTGTGGCCCAGTCCCCCATGATTTAGATTATCATTCCCCTTTACGTACCGACTCCAGTTGCAATGAGCTTAAATTACATTTTTCCTTCGCGGATTCAATGAAAATTTACTATCTAAGTCGTGTTTTCGGCAATTTAATGTGTGAAACATTCAACTCGGCAACTGTACGATGTGTGTGTCTCATCTATTAGTCATACTTGGAGAGCTGTACGTAAACTGTACTTCACACCATCCAAAAGCGTATTCCTGTGAGTTACTCTAGTCAACTACAGTGCCAGCCGATCCGAAAATGCACTAGACGCTACGGCACGACAATATGCTAGTTGCCACCAACTGCAGCGAGTCATTATAAAATAATATTATACATACCGCGTAAATAATCTGCCACACAGATGGACTAATTCTTCTGTAGTCAGCCATGTGTCAAACGTTACTAGCAAACATGTTTTGAGAAATTACCCATTCGTATTCCAGTGGAAAACTATCGTTCACTAACGTGATTGATAGCTGCCGCATGGTTGTGCTAGTATTTTTGATCACATCACTGAAGTAAGTGATGGCACGTAACAGTACGTAATAATATATCGAAATTTTGGAATATAATGTCTGGAGTGCAGTGAATGGTGCCAAAGTTTACAGAAGTATACCGTTTATCAACAGTGAGTTTAAACGTTTCGTGCCTCGTAGTATGCCAACAATATAATGATGTAATAGTTACCATTTAAAGTTCAGAGGCTGCGAACGAAATTTTCATTCCACAAATAATTTAGTCACACGATCATAGAACATTTCAGAGGAACATAACATTATGCGAAACAAATAAAGCGGCTATAGACAAGAAAAACTATGCCACCACATGCACTGAAATAATTCTGTAATTTGTGCCTGAAAGTAAGAATTCGAAAACCATCAAACAGCATACAGAACGTAGGAGTGCAATCAATAGGGAGCGCAAAAAATTCAAAAGTAGTGCAACCACAGGAAGCAAATGTGTCGCAACGTTACATTTTTATGTGAAAATACACTTTCACTGCGTACGATATCGTTATAATGAGATCATTAGTCCGAAAAATACTTGTAAATGAGAGAGCACATGTAATAAATGTTTTATCAGTTAACTGGAGAACAGATTTTATGGGATCCCTGCAAGAGGTAAGGGCTTTCCAAAAATATCATAAAAAGAAGATAGTATTTACAGTCTTCAGCGCAAGGACTGGTTTGATGGAGCTCTCCGCGTTCTATCCTGTGTAAGCCTCTTCATCTCCGAATAACACAACTTCAACCGATTTAAACCTACTTACTGCACTCATCATTTGGTCTCTTTCTGCAATTTTAGCAACCAACCTTCCCTCCATTAATAAACACCGGCTGTCTAAGAAAGTATACTTTAAACTCGACCCTTCTTTTCGTGAAGCTATGACACAAATTTTTCACTCCACATTTCCGTTAAGTACCTGCACGACCAAGATCGAAGTGCACGGATTAAAAAGTGTATAACACAGGGATGTAGTCTTCCGCCTCAACTGTTCAATCTGTACATCGAAGAATCAATGATGGAAATACGAGAAAGTTTCAGTAATCTGATTAAATTTCAAGGTGAAAGGATATCAGTGATACGATTCGTAGTGGCATTGCTATCCTGAGAGAAAGTGAAGAAATTTTACACGATGTGTTGAATAGAATGAACAGTGTAGTGAGTATAGAATATGGATTGAGAGTAAGTCGAAGAGAGACAAAAGCAATGAGAAGCAGCAGGAAAGAGAACAGAGAGAATCTTAACATCAGTAGATGAAGTTAAATAATTCTGCTACATAGGCAGCGAAGTAAACTATGACGGACAGAGCAAAGAGGATAAAACAAGCAGATTAGCACTGGCACAAAGGGCATTCCTTGCCAAGAGAAGTCTACTAGAATCAAACATAGGCATTAATTTGATGAGCAAATTTCTGAGAATGTACTTCTGGAGCACAGCATTGTTTGGTAGTGAAACATGGACTGTGAGAAAACCGGAACGGACGAGAATCTAAGCATTTGAGATGTGGTGCTACAGAAAATGATGAAAATTAGGTGGACTGGTGAGATAAGGAACGTGGAGGGTTTGCACAGAGTCGGAGAGGAAAGGGATATGTAGGAAACACTGACAAGGAGAAGGGACAGGATGACAAGACATCTGTCCAGGCATCACGGAGTGACTTCAATGCCACTAGATGTAACTGTAGAGGGAAAAATTGTAGACGAAGACAGAGATTGGGGTACATCCAGCAAATAACTGAAGACGTAGGTTGCGAGTGCTACTCCGAGACGAAGAGTTTGGCACTGGAGAGGAATTTGTGGTGGCCCGCATCAAACCAGTTAGAAGACTGACGACTCAAGAAAAAGAACAAAGAAATCCTAATTACTTCGCTAACCACCTATTTAATTTTCAGAATTTTTCTGTAACACAACATTTCAAAAACATTTATTCTCTCCTTGTCTGAATTGCTTATCGTCCATGTTTCACTTCTGTACAAGGCTACGCTCCAAATACCTTCACAGAAGAGTTCCTGACACTTAAATTTATATTCGACGTTAAAAAATTTCTCTTCTTCTAAAGCACTTTTCCTATTGCCAGGATACAGTTTATATTCTCTGTACATTCTCTATAAGAAGACAGATATGAAGGTAAAACGTGAACCATCGTCGAAATCATAGTTTTATAGGCCAATAAATGTTTTAAGTAATAAAGTACTATACCACTTAGGTTTATTCGTCTGCATTACGAGTTGTTTCAAAAATTTATTGCTGTTTTCAAACATGTACCAAATTTAGATCAGTACTGGACGTGACGTTTCTTTGTTTGTAGTTCAATTTTTCTTTTTATATACCCAGTGCCATAACACCACTTAAAGACGACACGCACCGAAAGACGTTTCTGCATTTTCTCAGCCTGTATCCTCTGCTTCTTCATTCATTGCTCCAGACTGGTATTTTTTCACGTGTCTCTTGCGAATGTTCCTGTAGGTAACGAAGAAAGTAATGCTGTCGCATATCAGTTTTTAATTCTCCTGTTCGCAATCCATACATGTGCAAATACAGTTTCTTTTCTGTTTTATATGTTTATCTTGGCGCGCATTACTTTTCGATTTTCTGAATCGCGATATTATAAAAAGAAATTGAAACTTCTTTGCGAGGACGTGTATGAATTTCCTGCTGACGGCACTGTATCAGATTTTAATTTATTTCAATAGTTGAGCAAGAACAAGAACAAGTTATTCACATGAGTACTAAATGAAATCAACTAAATTTCGATTACGAGATAAGTCACACAAATCTGAATTCTGTAAATTCAACTAAATACTTAGGGATTACAATTACAAATAACCTAAATTGGAACGATCACATAGATAATATTGTGGGTAGAGCAAACCAAAGACTGCGATTCATTGGCAGGACACTCAGAAGGTGCAACATGTCTACTAAAGGGATTGCTTACACCACGCTTGTCCGCCCTATTCTGGAGTATTGCTGTGCGATGTGTAATCCGCATCAGGTGGGACTGACGGATGAGATCGACAAAGTACGAAGAAGGCAGCACGTTTTGTATTATCGCGATTTAGGAGAGATAGTGTCACAGACATGATACGTGAATTGGAGTGGCTATCATTAAAATAAAGGCGTATTTCGTTGCGACGGGATCTTCTCATGGAATTTCAATCAGCATTTTCCTCCTCCGATTGCGAAAACTTTCTGTTGGCACCCACCTACTTAGGGAGATATGATCATCACGATAAAATAAGAGAAATAAGGACTCGCACACAAAAATTTAAGTGCTCGTTTTTCCCAAGTGCCGTTCGAGAGTGGAACGGTAGAGATACAGCTTGAAGGTGGTTCATTGAACCCTCTGGCAGGAACTTTATTGTGAATAGCAGAGTAATCTCGTAGGTGTAGATGTAGAAGAGACACCATGTTATGTAGCGCCGTACATCATTCAAATTATTTTATATTTTGATCATTTTCTGCTTACAGCATATATTGTGTTACTGCATCGCTGTGTTTTGTCGGTGGTTATCTTACCAGGAATTGTGTGACTGTGTTTGTTATAATTCGCATACTTTCCTATTTTATTGTGGTAACGTTAGTTCTGTAAATACTGAATATTAATCAATTTCCCTGTTAACGTATGCGAAGCCAGCGAGTTGTAGCACACTCCTGGGTACAATTCGAGGGCCATTGCATGTGTTGGTCGGATACGGCAGGCTGCATAGTAACAAAATTTGCATAGGCTGCGATACTGCACACGCTTTCTGGCAACTCTAGTCATACTGTATTAGGCTGGCATTCGAGGCTTTCCGTAAAACGCAGTTCTCACGTGACCTACCGGTAGCTTCATGAGGATTCGAACACCAAACAAAACGTGCAGTGTACGATTTGGCGTCTCTGCTCGTCTGTGTTGACTGGCTTCAGCGCTGTCTACTGACTACTGTGGTTGCATCTGTGGCGGATGGGTCTAACTGAGAGTAGGTAGTGTCGGTACTATCCTGAGTTGTCATTAAAACAGGTATATCTCCTTACATGTAGTTATTAAGGAAAATATTACTTTGTAATAATGGATTTACTATTCCTGTAGTTTCTAATTCCATTTTATTCTAATGCAACACGTGCAAGCAACGTTCACATTTACGTACTCTTTATGTAAGCGTCATTACGAGCATCATTAAATGTATAGCTGTTTGCATTAAAAGTGTTTATTGGTAGTTCCCCTCACATACTTCAGATATGTACAGTACATGGTATGAGCTGTTAAAGTCTCCAGTGTCTTTTTGTCCTGCTAAAGATACTGTAGTTCTTATATTTCTATCGATGATGAGTGAAACTTCCTGTTGTGTCAATATTAGCCGGCGTTTTGCTACAGTTGGCTTTGATTTCAACGGCTTTGTTCAAAACTACTGATGTATTCTCCAGCTGTTGGTAGTTATTCAGTAACGTAACTGTAGTTTGCACGATATGTAGTAGCAATTCACAGTTACAAATCTGTTAATATTTATTCCAGTGTTATCTATGAATTAAATTTTTCGATAGTGGCATCTAGACATTAATAGGGAAGTGAATCACGTCGTATTGGCTATTATAACGCACTGTCATGCGTGGAATGAATACTTCTACAGTAGAATTTTCCTACAGTTCAAGTGCACTTCATTATACGTTTTCACTGCTCAAAATGTAACTTAAGTGCGGAAAAGAAGTCGAGATATGATGGAAATTAAGTGATATAGCTTTGTGGGTATATATTTATATTTTGGTTATTAATTTCACTGAACGTTTAGTATCAAAGTCAAATTTACTAACAGCAGTATTAATTCTATTACGCAATTATCTGTCCATACAAATGAAATTACTGGCTTATTTTCCTTTTTTCTGTGCCTAAACCGAAACAAAAGGCTATTGCATTAAAAAATTTGTTTCCTTTACGAGAGGTCGAGTGTTTTATCGATAATACAAGTTTGTTTCTCCAATTAAGCTCTGTATTTACGTTTTCACATGGCAAAAATACAATAGCTCCACCTGTACCGAACATTTGTTGTGTTTTGATTACAAAATTCAGCAAAGGTTTTCAGTTAATTGGGAAGTCTCTCGCTGAACAGTGCGTCATAATTATTTGGAGCAGCTAATTCGAATCGCTCTTACTGTTCATTCAAACAATTGACCATCCTTTCAGATGCACCCATTTATCAGTCCCAACTAAAATTCATAAGAATTAAGGAATATGCGTAGTATCATTGCTCCTCATTACACATTCGTACTTTACAGGTGTGGCAAAAGCACCAATGACTCTGTACACATGACTTCAGTTTTTTTGTATGTACTGAGATTCGCCGCAGGTTTAGCCCCTCGGTTTATTACAATGGCCTGCTTTCTCTTTCACACGTCATATAATAACATTACTAACAATGATACGACATGTAGACGCTAGTGCTAAACATTTTACGTTTATTGAGGAAACGCTACCGGAATATATTGTTCAGTGATACCAATGATTTCAGTACCAGCTTAATATGTATTTGAAAATGAGGTGTTTGCTTCGTAGCCAGAAACAGTAGTAGATTACATATTAGATCTGATTACATATTAGATCTGTTCCACCAGTCCATGGAAAATACAATTCAAAAGTACCTGTTAGTTGCGCTAATGCAGAGTGAGGTGTTATTTAGAAAAAGATTTGCAATTTTTCTGCTGCGATACTTCTCACGTTTTCTAGTCATTGTACCAGACAAGAAAGCAAACGTCTTCCTTGTTCCGGAATATATTACGAATTTTATAAGACTACATGAACATGAAGCGAAGGTTATACATACAGCCCGATGCTGCCAATCTTGTGTCGTATTTCATTAGCACAATATAGAATGGACAGAATTGTAAAAGACTTAAATTCATTCAAATAAGACGTCACTATTAACAGCACAAGCTTACCTGAATTGTATTTTATGCTATTTATAACAAAAGCTTATGTAACAGTGTCTCAATTATCATGAAGAATATATAACTGTAAGTCAGTATGGCTGCTGGGATTTTAGGATGCTCCAGAACGACATGTGATGAGTGAGTCGTGATCTGTCACACCGAAAATACGTAGAAAAAATCAAACAATAATCAACAACTAATAATTTTTGTTGTGCCATAGGACGGTAGGCAAAAGAAATCATCAGTTATTGTGGAGTAACTTTATTCTCATTAACATTCACGTATAATTAGGCCGTCAGTCGCCAGGTTCAGTACCTCCAACTTTTATGATAGTCATATTAAACTTCGAATACGACCAGCAGCTACAGTGCCAGTTTGTGGACTGCGTCTGACGCCGTCTCTTGACAGATTAAGGAATGTAAAATACGGATAGAATAAGTATCTGTAGATGATTAAGGTAACGAAATCCGCTGCAGCCAGATCAAATGATACCCGACTGTGACTGTGAATAAAGCTGTTGTACAGTAAGAAATTTAAAGATTGACTACCTAAATTATTTGTCTAAAAAAGTGTTTTTAATATATTCCTTGCTGACGATCTGCGACACACAGAGCTACGTAATGCACGTAACGGGGTATTTAGAATTTGAGATGTCATGGATTAACTCTGGTCATAGTGCTGCAGGCGACATAATTAAATTGTTATGAATCATAAATGTCCGTGAAGATTACCTTCTGATATAAATTAATTTAATATAAAAAAGTAATTTTAAACTATCGAGATTGGATTTTATTTACAATTTCCTCCTCTTTTTCTATCCAACTACAGAATAGTTCACTCGAGTAGAACAGGTTTTTGCTACTTTCAGGCAGGACTTTCATGTACTTCATTTCTCATTTACTTTTCGGAAGTCAGTACATTTCCTTATATCCACTTGTGAAAATAAAAAAAAGTCAATCGCTTCCATGCAGTTTTCTTATTTAAGTGACAATGGTGGTTGGAAAGTTGATATGATCCAGCGTTATTGTGCAATGGTAATTTTTCTAACCTGTCACCCATTGCTCTTAATTCCTAAGTTAGTGTTAAAATCTGGGTAGGAATTAATATCTGGGATTAAAAAATAATAGAAAGAGACTGTGAGGAACGAGTATTGACAGTAGAGCAAAGTACAGAGTCACTGTCACAGAAGAAGAGGTCTAACACAGAGAGAGAAAAGAGGAGAGAACGACAGAGACAGAGAAAGAGATGGTGGTGGGAGGAAGAGAAGCGAGGGTGGGTCGAGAGAGACAAAGAGAGGGACAGCTTCCTCTCTGCCTCGCCGATGCGGAACTGTAAGCAAACGTGACGTTTCCACATTTGCGTGGGCACAGCGTGGGCGCCAGCTTTCCGGGAGACGAGGACTTAAGCCGGTTTTGTGCCATTGAAATAACGCGTATACGCGCGCGCGCGCGCGCGCGCGCGCGCGCGTGTGTGTGTGTGTGTGTGTGTGTGTGTGTGTGTGTGTGTGTGTGTGTGTGCGTGCGTGTGTGTGGGCGCGCGCGCGCGCTCTCGCTGCACCTATGAGCGGTTCTACTGTGTAAACGAGCCACCGAGCATTGGGGATGAATCTACTACGCCGCTCATGAACTGTGTTACTTTGCTGCGACTATATTCTGCTCCGTGCAGATTGCTTACTTAGCTCTTGACTGCAGAGTGTGGTGGGCTTTGGGCTTGAAACGTTGTTCTGCTAATTTGGACTTTTGTTTGAGAAAGAAGTGTTGGATCTTGCCAGAGTGGTCGATTTCAAAACGTACGCCGTCCTCGGATCTGTGGAAATAAAAAGTGATGCTGCCAACAGTACATTCACAGGCCTAATTCAGCAGGTTTTACTGATTGTTTCCTGTCTATAATATTGCTTAGATTGAAACTCAAATAGTGCCAACATTGCTGTGGAGACATTATGCACTGGAATCTACTATTGTCGCTGATAGCACACGTTGTTAACATACCTACCTTACCTCCGAGCGAAAGGACTCGCCCGTCCCACGTCAGCGGCGTGCACAACGGAGTAGGATCAAGATTGAATGTGCCAGAGGTCGTACAGCACGACAATGTCATCAAGGTCTTCAAGAGGTCTGCGAGGAATCGGCATTGCCGTACAGAACAGTGGCACGTTGGGTAAAAGCCTTCAACGATGGTCGGCAAACTGGCAGACATGCATCTGGCAGGTCGTCCTAGCGTCTCTGAAGAAGAAATGCATGCTGTTGCCGCGTTAGTGGACAGTGATCGACGCCATTCGATTCGTGACCTCGCCCACGAAACGGGATTAGCGCATACAACTGGGCTTCGTATCCTGAAGGAACGCCTGGGCATGCGAAAAATTGCATCACGATGGGTTCCGCATGACTTGACGGAAATGCAGGAATGGAAGAGTTACGACGCTGCTCAGACGCACTTGGAGCGCTATGAGTGCGCTATGAGAGCCGTATCGAAACACTGCATGAGACATGGGCTACATCGCACGAGGCAAAACTGAAACGCCTATCCAACGCATGGCGTCATTATGGGTCGCCACGAAAGTCAAAAGTGCGTGAGAGCCCCAATATGTAGAAAGTTATGGTGATTCTCGTGTACGATTGTGATGGTGTTATCCTAACGCATTACGTTCCTCCACCGTCAGTGCACAGTATTACTGTTCGATTTTGGAGAATCACCTGCGATCAACTTTGCGAAAGAAGCGGCGACACTTCCTGCGCAACCCACCCATCATTTTGCACGACAATGCGCGGGCGCATACGGCGCAAGCTGTGGCTGCTCTGTTCGGTCTATGAGACTGGGAAGTACTGTACCATCCACCATACTCCCCAGACTTGAGTCCTTGTGACTTTGATTTGATTCCGGAGATGAAGGAAGCACTTCATGGCATTCGCTTCAGAACTGTTCCAGAGATTCAACAGGCAGTAGACCGCTCCATTCGCACCACCAACATAACAGGCTCTGCTAACGATATACACTCCTGGAAATTGAAATAAGAACACCGTGAATTCATTGTCCCAGGAAGGGGAAACTTTATTGACACATTCCTGGGGTCAGATACATCACATGATCACACTGACAGAACCACAGGCACATAGACACAGGCAACAGAGCATGCACAATGTCGGCACTAGTACAGTGTATATCCACCTTTCGCAGCAATGCAGGCTGCTATTCTCCCATGGAGACGATCGTAGAGATGCTGGATGTAGTCCTGTGGAACGGCTTGCCATGCCATTTCCACCTGGCGCCTCAGTTGGACCAGCGTTCGTGCTGGACGTGCAGACCGCGTGAGACGACGCTTCATCCAGTCCCAAACATGCTCAATGGGGGACAGATCCGGAGATCTTGCTGGCCAGGGTAGTTGACTTACACCTTCTAGAGCACGTTGGGTGGCACGGGATACATGCGGACGTGCATTGTCCTGTTGGAACAGCAAGTTCACTTGCCGGTCTAGGAATGGTAGAACGATGGGTTCGATGACGGTTTGGATGTACCGTGCACTATTCAGTGTCCCCTCGACGATCACCAGTGGTGTACGGCCAGTGTAGCAGATCGCTCCCCACACCATGATGCCGGGTGTTGGCCCTGTGTGCCTCGGTCGTATGCAGTCCTGATTGTGGCGCCGACCTGCACGGCGCCAAACACGCATACGACCATCATTGGCACCAAGGCAGAAGCGACTCTCATCGCTGAAGACGACACGTCTCCATTCGTCCCTCCATTCACGCCTGTCGCGACACCACTGGAGGCGGGCTGCACGATGTTGGGGCGTGAGCGGAAGACGGCCTAACGGTGTGCGGGACCGTAGCCCAGCTTCATGGAGACGGTTGCGAATGGTCCTCGCCGATACCCCAGGAGCAACAGTGTCCCTAATTTGCTGGGAAGTGGCGGTGCGGTCCCCTACGGCACTGCGTAGGATCCTACGGTCTTGGCGTGCATCCGTGCGTCGCTGCGGTCCGGTCCCAGGTCGACGGGCACGTGCACCTTCCGCCGACCACTGGCGACAACATCGATGTACTGTGGAGACCTCACGCCCCACGTATTGAGCAATTCGGCGGTACGTCCACCCGGCCTCCCGCATGCCCACTATACGCCCTTGCTCAAAGTCCGTCAACTGCACATACGGTTCACGTCCACGCTGTCGCGGCATGCTACCAGTGTTAAAGACTGCGATGGAGCTCCGTATGCCACGGCAAACTGGCTGACACTGACGGCGGCGGTGCACAAATGCTGCGCAGCTAGCGCCATTCGACGGCCAACACCGCGGTTGCTGGTGTGTCCGCTGTGCCGTGCGTGTGATCATTGCTTGTACAACCCTCTCGCAGTGTCCGGAGCAAGTATGGTGGGTCTGACACACAGGTGTCAATGTGTTCTTTTTTCCATTTCCAGGAGTGTACTATGCTAAAATAAAAATTGAAACAAATGAGCCCTTGGTCACTATCATTTTTAGTCTTATTGACCAGTTTGCAACAGTTCTCAGAGGGCCTTCATTAGAAGTAAAACAATTAAAATGGCCTATAACATGGTTACATATTTATAGGAAAACACATTTTTATATAAAAAGTGTAACTACTGACTAACAATGAAAGACAGTCAGTACTTAAATGTCACATATAAAATAGTTAACAGGCCAGAAGGGCTTTAATCAAAAAATATATAAAAGGGAATGCGTGAAGGCGAGCCACTATGGGCTGCTCGTGCCTGTACAGCCACAGGTTGCAACCTGGTCGATAAGACTAAAATTAATAGTGACCGGTGGCTCATTTGTTTCAATCTTAATTTAGAAACGGTCACTGAAGCAAGCAGCCATGTTTAAAACTTTGGTATACTACGCTTTCCACATTGCTGGCCATGGGTTCTACACAAAGCTGGCGACTACTTCGAAGGACAGTAACAGGTGCTGCAAACGTGTAACTCATTTGTATCGGTTATGAACAAATAGTTGCCACTATTAAAGTTCCAACGCACGTACAAGTGCTTCATCATAGTCCGTGAAGTTTACTCTGTGGAATGTACAATAAAGTGTGACGTTAATGAACATTTTGTATTTACAGTTTGGTAACTTGCCTTTAAAGTACCGTAGTTGGCCTGTTACATTGCCGGCCCCACTGCAATGTGCATCCACAGGGTAATCTCTCTCTCTCTCTCTCTCTCTCTCTCTCTCTCTCTCTCTCTCTTTCTGTTACTATACAGGCTGTCAATATTTTAAACAGTGATAGTATAAGTTATTTTGACCAAAAAATGTTATATGAACGTAGGTCCGCAAATGCTTCGTTAGTGAGATATGCGTATTTAAAGGAACTTTAATTCTGCAAAGTTGATGTACACAACTTGAACGTATACGCATTACAACTGAACTGTAATGTGATTTACTTGCAAACAATGCACGGGTACATGCCTTGATTACGTTATGTAACCTACCACGTATTATGGTCATGTGACGTGCGTAGTACAATCACCCGTCGTTTACGCAGTTGTGCCGTGTAAGCCGCATTGTGTAGTGTACCAGCGACGGATCGGTTAGCTGTGTAGTGTATGGTGTTAACTGTGTTCGTACAAGCGCTGCTAACAATGCCTCACGTCTACAGTATTGAGGAGTACCCAGATATGGTGTATGTTTATGGCTTCTGCGACGGTAGTGCTACCGCTGCAACAAAAATGGTTCAAATGGCTCTGAGCACTATGGGACTTAACATCTATGGTCATCAGTCCCCTAGAACTTAGAACTACTTAAACCTAACTAACCTAAGGACAGCACACAACACCCAGTCATCACGAGGCAGAGAAAATCCCTGACCCCGCCGGGAATCGAACCCGGGAACCCGGGCGTGGGAAGCGAGAACGCTACTGCACGACCACGAGATGCGGACACCGCTGCAACAAAAGAATACTACAGGGGCTTTCCGACTCGACGATTACCTGGCTCTGAGCACTATGGGACTTAACATCTGAGGTCATCAGTCCCCTAGAACGTAGAACTACTTAAACCTAACTAACCTAAGGACATCACACACATCGGTGCCCGAGGCATGATTCGAACCTGCGACCGTAGCGGTCGCGAAGTTACAGACTGAAGCGCCATGAACCGCTCGGCCACTCTGGCCGGCGACGATTACCTGATCGCAGAGTGTTTACCAGAGTGTTTATCACATTGCGTGCAAAGGGCTCTAGACATTTTTCGTCCGAGCGTGCACATCAACAAACTTTCCAAGAACAGGAAGGAATTATCGAAGTGTTGAGGAAAGTCCCAGTACGAGCATACGAAGAATGTCCCTGCATATGAATGTCACGCAGACACGCGTATGGGAAAAACTACATGCGGAAAACATGTATTCATTTCACATACAGCGTGTCCAAAACCTCCACGTTGGCGACAATGCCCAATGACTTAAATTCTGTCACTGGGTAATTGAGAATAGTCATTTGCTTCCATACGTACTTTTCACTGACGAAGCCGAGTTTTCACACACACAATAACCATCGATGATCACGGGAAAATACACAAGCTTCAGGGGATAGCAGTTTCCAAGTTCATTTTCCCATAGGTGTTTGGTGCAGGATGGTCGATAACCGTTTGATAGGTCCATTTATTATCAGTTAGCGATTGGCGGGAGAGAGATACCTGCATTTTTCGGAAAATTATTTGTGGAACTATTGGAAGACGTTCCTTTAGCCAAGCGAACTGGAATGTACTTTCAACATGACGGTGCCCTTCCACATGTTACCTTATATATGAGGGACCATCTCAACCGCAACTACCCTAATAGCTGGATTGGCCGTAGCGGTGCTATTAACTTGCCTCCAAGATCACCTCAACCTACACATTTAGATTTCTGTTTATGGGGTTTTATGAGATCAGAGGCGCACAAAGTGAAGGTAAATACACGAGATGAACTGCTTCGTCGCGTCATGGACGCTGCTGAATTGATTAGTCATCAACCACAGGCAACTGAACAAGCAACACATGTTATCGAATGAGCGCCAAAATGCATTGACGTTCATGGTGGGACATACGAACCTGTTCTGTGAACTGTACAACATCTGTACGATAAGTGTTAAAGTCATTTGTAAAAGACATGGTACGTCTTTTTCAACTGAATACATGTAACGTGCATGTTGTAATGCATTATGTACCAAATGCAAAGCATTAAGTAAAAATGTGTAACATAACTGTACTTCTCTGTAACATTGTTTTTAAGGAAAATCACGTTACGATGTACTTGTATTGCATATACGTTCACGTTGTGCACATCAGTTTTGCAGAATTAAAGTTCCTTTCAAGACCCATACCTCTCTAACGAAGCATTTGGGGACCTAAGTTCGTATAACATATTTTGTTCAGAATTACTTATACTATCACTGTGTAAAATATTGACCTTTCCTTCCCTAACACTCTGTATACACATGCCTAATATCGTGTAGGGCCCCCGTAAGCACACAGAAGTGCCGCAACACGACGTGGCACGGACACGACTAATGTCTGAAGTAGAGCTGGAGGCAACTGACACCATGAATCCTGCAGGGCTAGTACAAGATGGTTGAGATCTCTTCTGAACAGCACTTTGCAAGGCATCACAGACAAGCTAAATAATGTTCATTTATGGGGAGTTTCGTGGCCAGTGGAAGCGTTTAAATTCTGAAGAGTGTTCCTGGAGCCACTCTGTAGCAATTCCGGACGTATGGGGTGTCGCCTTATCCTGCTGGAGTTGCACAAATCCGTCGGAAGGCACAATGGACATCAATGGATGCAGGTGATCGGACAGGATGCTTAAGTAGATGTCACCTGTTAGAGTCGTATCTTGAAGTATCAAGGATGGCATATCACTCCAACTGCACACGCCCCACACCATTACAGCGGCTCCATCAGCTTGAACAGGTCCACGTTGACATGCAGGGTCCATGGATTCATGAGGTTGTCTCCATACCTGTACACCTCCAACCTCTCGATGCAAGTCGAAACGAGACTCGTCAGACGAGGAAACGTATTTCCAGTCATCAACGGTCCATTGTCGGTGTTGACAGGCCAAGGTGAAGCGTAAAGCTTTGTTTCGTGCATTCATCGATGTTTCGTTGAATGGTTCGCACGCTGACACTTGTTGAAGGCCCAGCATTGAAATCTCCAGCAATTTGCGGAATGGTTTCACTTCTGTCACGTTGAAAGATTCTCTTCAGTTGTCGTTGGTCCCGTTCTTTCAGGATCTTTTTCTGGCCGCAGAGATGTCGGAGATTTGATGTTTTACTGGATTCGGTGCACTGGTGAAATGGTCGTACGGGAAAGTCCCCACTTCATCGGTACCTCGGAGATACTGTATCCCATCGTTCGTTCACCGACTATAACACCACGCTCTAAATCACTTAAATCATCATAACTTGCTATTGTAGCAGCAGTAACCGATCAAACAACAGCGCCAGACACTTGTTGTCTTACATAGGGGTTGTCGACCGCAGCGCCGTATTCTGCCTGTTTACATACCACTGTATTTGAATACGCATACCTATACCAGTTTCTTGCTCGCTTCAGTGTATTATGATTTCATTGTGCTGCAGTATCTGTCAAAACACATCTTACAGAATACATCTCTAGAAAAGTATTAACAAATATGTCTAGAAAGAAAAGTAATATAGTCTTTCAGTGAATCTCAAAACCTAGAAATATTTAAAACAAGATACGTTTTCATAAAAGTATTAAAATATAAAATAGTAGGAAAACTTACCATGCTTTTACTACAATTGTTAACTAGATATAATATTGACCACGACAATATCGCTACTAGGTGCAACTTAACAATATTAAAATGTTAGTCAAAGCATAAGGTAAGGATTGAATAAGTGCAGACATTAATTACAGGCACTAAATATTTTGCATACATGAATACTGAGAAGAAGAGTGCTTTTACATAACATTAAAATGTTGTAATTAATCGCCACTGGTGCTCCACCGTGGTTGAGGTGTCACCTTCCTACAGGCGTAGTTAGCAGAGCCGATGTCTATGCACGAGCTCAGTGGGCCGTGGGGAGGACGACGAGTCTGTGTTGGCAGTCTCCCATGTGCTACACATACATTATTTGGCTCTTCCTACTAGTACGTTAAGCAAGTTAAACGCTAGATTTTCACTATTTAAAGTAGGCTATCGAAAATATAAAAATAATTCGTCTGATAGAACTCATGAACGTTGCTCATTTGCTATTGTTTGGGAACAGTTTTCTTTTTACTATGTATTTCTATTGTCCGCCCGGATAGCCGTGCGGTCTAACGCACTGCTTCCCGAGCGGGCAGGCGTGCAGGTCCCCGGCACGAATGCGTCCGGCGGATTTTCGAGGTCCGGTGTGCCGACCAGCTTGTGGATGGTTTTTCAGGTGGTTTTCTATCTGCCTCGCCGAATGCAGGCTGTTTCCCCTTATTCCGTCTCAGGTGCACTATGTCGACGATTGCTGCGCAAACACTGTCTCCACGTACGCGTACACCATAATTACTCTACCACACAAACATTGGGTTTACACTCGTTTGGCTGGCTGGCTCTGAGCACTGTGGGACTTAACATCTGAGGTCATCAGTCCCCTAGAACTTAGAACTACTTAAACCTAACTAACCTAAGGACATCATACACATCCATGCCCGAGGCAGGATTCGAACCTGCACCGTAGCGGTCGCGCGGTTCCAGACTGAAGCACCTAGAACCGCTCGGCCACTCTGGCCGGCTACACTCGTTTGGAATGAGACGTTCCCGGGGGTCCACTGGGAGCCGAACCGCACAGTAACCCCGGGTTAGGTGTGGGCCGGTGGTGGTGTGTGTGGACTGCTGTAGCCTGTTGTGTGGTTGTGTACCACTGAGGGCTACTGCGGGGACGAAGCTTCTCCGTCGTTTCTAGCAACCATTATGGCTCGTAACGTACACACAGTGCCTTTCTATAACAATGTGCACTCCCAAAACCGTCTTCGTCTAGGAGTTTGTATGGTCTGCAAACCGCGTTTCAAGCAAACGGCCCGTCTGGTCAATGTAATATTGATCACAGACATTTTATTTAACAGTATGTGCCCATGAAGTAGAAACCTGCCGTGTTTGGGACCAGTTTTGTGCCGAAGACTTTGTTTTAAATATTCGTAGTTTCGAAGTTTATCATTACGTTTGTTTTACGAAATCACTGCTCAACTTCCCGTGGTACTTCTACTTTATATATCATAGCATCATACTTTGTTTCTCAAAATTTTAACTCTGCGCCGCCTGATATAACAGGCAGACCACGGTGTGCGTTACCAAACAAGCTGAGTCGTTAGTCTCCTGTTGATGTTACTCGCTAGAGATAGAGCAATGCTTGATGGCCTTTTAATACTGACAGATTACTCTTATTAGAGATCCTGGTGTGGTCGAAACTGTATTTAGGTACCATTTCTAATGGATTCTCTATGGTTTAATACTTTTATAAAAATTTATGTTATTTAAATGTTGTTAGGCTGTCCTATTAACTGAAAGGTCCACAAATCTGAAGACGGTTGCCCGTTAAACAAAAGAAGTAATCATCAAGCTGAAATCATATTTTATTTGGACAAAGACCATTAAAATTTATAATAAACTTCTGTTCGTGTTCATTTGGCCTTAACGTACGGCATTTATTTTATCATTTGATCTGTATTCAAAATTGTCTTATGCTACGACTACTAGAATTGTTTTAACGACTCCATGAGAATGCGTTTATTAATTTTTGAGCTCAAACCTTCACGTTTCAAATTTGTTTGACCTACAAATATAGATTTTGAAGGTCTCAAACAGAAAAACGATCAACGTTAACCGTTGTTGACATTCCTCGTGATATTTGGGAGAGGAAGCAGCATGTTGCTCAGTTCAGTTTGGCAAGTACGCTACCTCACTAAACGTCTCCGTGTTGACTCTTTTGTAGCATCTGACATTGGAATTGGTTGAACAACTTCATGACGCTCACGCACTTACCCATGACGAGACTTGCATTTTTCATAAAGAGACCGATATCAGAAACAATGAGAAGAGTATATATAAAGCAGTGAATTATACAGATTGCTCGGAAATTTCCGTTACAAACTCCAAGGACTTGTGGACAACGGTGAGTAGTTAATAGTTTGAACAGGAACCCATGTTCGGAAACGTACCTGTTCCGTTCTATAACCATTATAAACATGTTGGTAACTCGACCACCTTTACTTGTGATTGATTAGACGTGACCCAATACATCACTTGTTCTATAATTCCACTAATTAATAGCAATAGAAATTGCTCGTGCACTCCTTGACGGGTTCCCTCCAGCGTGATGCCGTACGGCCTCTCCCATTTCCAGTGTGCGACGTCTCTTTGGAGCACCGCAGTCACGCCTGCTGACGATGGAGGCACCCTTTCTCGACGCCGTTGTGTGATTGTGGCGAAAGGGGTATGTGTATGGAGAACGATCTTGATAAACATGACGTGCAGCTCTTCTATAATCGTGAGCTTCGCCATTCAGAAGGATCAAGTCGGTGTATTCTGCAAACGTGTACTCAACCATGTTGCTCTAACACTCACACGTGAATAAGGCTCGAACCCGGTCAGAGAGGAAGGATAGACGTCAAATGACATAAGCCGATGCGACGTAACCATCCCCTACCATGACTACCCTGTTGCATATCTACCTCGCCAACATGTTTTCAGACGGCTGTAGCACGGAAACTGTACGTTTTTGGACGTGGGTTACTATTCAAAATATTATCCACTCACTGCCTTCTACAAGTCCTGAAGTTTTTTAACAGGAATTTTCAAACTCCCTGTATTGAGAAATATTTCGTCACTTTTCCTTGTGACACCTTCTCCTTCACAAACATTTTAGTGATACATTACGCATCGTGATATTTGCGATTTATAACATTTGTCTAAAATGTGCGATTTACTTTGATATGTTTTATTTAGCCTATAGAAATGTGCGATGTGAAAGTATATATCTTCAGTTGCAGGGTCACTAGACGATAAAATGCAGTCCTATGACAGTTCTGTGAATTTAACGCTGTTTGCTAAGGGACGAGTACAGAGTTTTGTAAGTGTAATACCAGTATATACGGAAAACAAGACCTTTGAGTGAAGATTTTGAAACTGCGGAAAGTGAGACAGAACTTGGTTCACTATTTAACGTTATTTAACGGAAATTCTAATTGTCACACAAAACATTAACCGAACATGTGTCAATATGGTAGTAAAAAAATTAGCGCTATCGGTTTACATAATCGTCTAGAGAGATTCAGCAAGTATGCAGACACTTGAGATGAATCTCATTTATTGGTCCACCTGAGTTGCACACTTCCAATTACACTATATGATCCGATCACTGTGAATTATCTCCAGATCTAAAACCAAGTAAAACTTAATATGTACTATATAATATTTTACAATAAGTAGAAAAGAAAATAATTGACATAAATGTAGAGGTTATCTAAGAAGTTGCGTTAGTAACCCGTCTTGTCTATTCAGCACCAGAGACCCTATGTGGTGAAAAGTATCCGGACACCCCCCCAAAAACATACGTTTTTCATATTAAGTGCATTGTGCTGCCACCTACTTCCACGTACTCCATATCAGCGACCTCAGTAGTCATTAGACACCGTCAGAGAGCAGAATGGGCTCTCCGCGGAACTCACTGACTTCGAACGTGATCAGGTGATTGGCTGTCACTTATGTCATACGCCTGTACTCGAGATTTACACAATCCTAAACATCCCTAGGTCGATTTTTTCCGATATGATAATTACGTGGAAACGTGAAGGGACACGTACAGCACAAAAGCGTACAGGCCGACCTCACCTGTTGAGTCACAGAGACCACCGACACTTGAAGAGGGTCGTAATGTGTAATAGACAGACATCTATCCAGACGATTACACAGGAATTCCAAACTACATCAGGATCCACTGCAAGTACTATGACAGTTAGGCGGGGGATGAAAAAACTTGGATTTCATGGTCGAGCGGCTACTCATAAGCCACACATCAAGCCGCTAAATGCCAAACGACGCCTCGCTTGGTGTAAGGAGCGTAAACATTGGACGACGGAAAAGTGGAAAAACGTTGTTTGGAGTGACGAATCACGGTGCACAATGTGGCGATCCGATGTCAGGATGTGGGTGTGGCGAATGTCCGGTCACCGTCATCTGCCAGCATGTGTAGTGTCAACAGTAAAATTCGGAGGTGGAGGTTTTATGGTGCGGTCGTGATTTTCATGGAGGGTGCTTGCACCCCTGGTTGTTTTGCGTGGCACTATCACAGCAGAGGCCTACACTGATGTTTTAAGCACCTTCTTACTGACCTCTGTTTCACGGCCAGACGGGGCTGGCGATTGCATCTTTCAACAGGACCGAGCATCTGTCCATAATGCACGGCTGGAGTCGGGGTGGTTAGAAGACAATAACATCCGTGTAATGGACTGGCCTGCACAGACCCCGGACCTGAACCCTACAGAACACTTCTGGAATATTTTGGAACGCCGACTTCGTGCCAGGCCTCAGCGACCGACATCGATACCTCTCCTCAGGGCAGCACTCCGGCTGCCATTCCCCAAGAAACGTTCCAGCATCTGATTGAACGTACGCCTCGAGATGGAAGCTGCCATAAAGGCTAAGGCTGGGCCAACATCATACTGAATTCCATCATTACCGATGAAGGGCACCACGAACTTGTAAGTCATTTTCACCTAGGTGTCCGAATACTTTTGATCAGATAGTGTATCGGAGTACTGTGACTTGTAACTACTGTCAGCGTTTTAAACAAGTATATGTTTATGGTAGGGGAGAAAAGGGAAGGGGAAACTGCGTGATGCTAATTGGGAAAGGGATAAGAAAGCAGGTAGAGGATGGTGGGGATGTCATGCGTTTAAGGAAAGAGGTCGGAGTAAAATTTATGAAAGTATTATTTTGTAAAAACCCTCGTTGCAAAACTAACAGTGTAGGACAATGTGTATGTAAAATGTAAGCTGCATAAAGTGGTGAAATTATAGAACCGGGAAGGGGGGGGGGGGGGACTGAGAGCAGGCAAAGAAGGGATTGGAATTGGGAGGACTGTTGAGGGGGTCTTGCACTAAAATTACAGAGAGGCAATAATGTAAAAGAACCTTCTCTTAAGAGACAAGAATGGATGCGTAAGTCTGCAAAAGGGAGATAAAATGCTGAATTATGAAAGTATAAATAGTGTGGCGAAGGCTGAGTTAGTATCGGAAGATATTCAAAGTGTGAAACTTTGAAAGTGTAAAGTTGTAAGTTCTTACTCTGAAAGTATGAAAATAAAATTCTATAATTTTTTTCGTTAAAATATTGGTAATATATGGCTAGAACAATGGATGTATTAAAAGTGAAAATAATCTAAGGTTATATACAATTTCTTTTCTGCTTGTGAAGTAGTACTTTTCTACTTGTAAGGTATTGGATGATGCATATTTAATTTACTTTGTTTTAGATATGAAGACTACCCGGAATAACAAACACTTGTAATCTAATTTAAAACGTGCAACTAAGACGGAACAATAAATGAGAATTACCTTAAAACATTTTTCTTAGATTGTCGTGTTTTATTTGCCCCCCGCCGCGCTGAGCGGCCACGCGGTGATACGTGCCATGTCACTGATTGCGCGTCCTCTCTCGGGAATGAATATGTTGTGTTGTTCTTAGCATAATTTTGATTAGGTTAATTTAAGTAGTATGTAAGTCTAGGAACCGATGATCTCAGCAGTTTGATCCCTTAGAAATTCACACACACATTATTTGCCCTGTCAAATGTCTAGTTCAATAATGAGAGAAGTTGTTCACGTTGTAGTAAATTTCCGACTTAACGTGATGTGTTCCCTGAGGAAAAATATTCGCCTCCGTTGGACCCCTACAGTAAGAGCTGTGTAAGAACTGGTCACGGATTTATTTTCCCTTTCCTCTCACTAAAAGGTCTCGTAACAAATTTAGAACATACGAATAATTTTCGCTACATTTAAACCGGCACCAAGTTAAAATTCTCTTCATAAAATCCCTCCTTTTAATGTACTCTCCAATCAGGACACTTGCGTTAGTATAGTTCATGAAACTAAAAAACGTCAAATGAGGTGTGCCACTTGCTGTTAAAAATGCGACCGAGTGAGGTGATTAGCGCACAGACACGCATTCGGGAAGTCGACGTTTCGAACCCGTGCTCAGCCACCCAGATTTACGTTTCCTGTAATTTCTCTATATCTCTCCGCACAAACACTGGGATGGTTCCTTTCAAGTGGGCATGACCGATTTCCTTCCTACTCCTTAACCAGTGCGATGTTGAGCTCCAAGGAGCTCATTGTCAACGGGTCTTCAAAACCTAATTCTACTTCCTTCCTTCTTAAAAGTGCCATGCCGTAAATTCTTATTCAGATGGCTGGGTTCCGTTTGACGTCACGTAATACCGCACACTATAAGAGAATATAAACAATTCCCCACCACGGTACGAAATACATTCGCAGAATACTCGAGAAACTTCTCTCTTCAAATAGGAATGTTTTCTTTCAAACCGTGTGACGTTGTTTTTACACCTTCAGCTTTCGTTTATTTTGGTGGGAAGCTGCTGCGTGTAAAATGGCGGATTCTTCTTTGAGATAGTACTCATGACTTCTAAAAATAAGCAAAGCGACGGGTGTGTTGTGAGGCGGTCCCAAAACGGTGCTTGGAAAAATGCAAAGAGAGTCATGCATCAGGGCGGCTTAACGACTGCGAGGCGTCAGCAATTAAAATTAGATCTTCTTGTAATTAAGATAAGCAGCGGCAGGGCTCCCGCAGCGCCTGCAAGAGGCAGTTAGGAACAAATTTCATCTTCCGAGCACCTGAAAACGGTAGCCAGCCGCAATTCTTGTTACTTGCCGCAAAATTTTCCACAGCGATAGAGTAAACGAATGGAGGAGCTGCAGAAAGTTGTGGCATTATGCAAAAAGGGAATGAAATTTTAAATCCTTCATATCTGATATTATGCGACTGGAGTGAGAAGCAAGATACCAAGATTTTAGCGCGTTGTAAAACAAAATAAGACAAATATGCCATTATCTTCCTCCAGCTGAACATCGGAAAATTATTCACTGCTCTCGTAATAAGCAGCCTGCGATATAACGGAAACCGGAAAATTCTCTAACTATTGCATTGAGACCATCATTATGGACGTGGACCTCGGCCTCGACGAAGGTCCAAACACTAAGGTGTCGACACAGTTCAGAATTTCATGTGACATGTGAGGTGGGTTAATAATGTGACATTGGCACCAAATTTCACCACAATTTTGCCCACCGCCACCGTGGACGTGTCACTAGGTGGAAAGGTCGCCACAGTCCCTCTTATGCACTTTTCACACCTCTGTGATGGTCAGAACGTCCAACATTGAAATCAAGCAGTTTTCTTACGAGTGGTAGAGGAAAACATTTCAGACACCACCGCTCAGAACTGACATAAAAGGTGTCAGGGGGTGGTACAAAGAGCGTTAATGGAACCTTAGAACATTGACTTCCATACATTTTCGCGTTCAAAAACAACAGTTTGGAGTGTGACGAATAACACGAAATCGTTTGTGACAATCTTTGATATTGGTGACATCTCCTCATGCTTCAACTCTTCTCGAAGGACATCGTGGGCTACGAACTCTATCGAACGTGATCTTATCTCTCTGGAGTGCAGTGCAACCACAATTTTAGCTCTGGCGTACTGGGTGGAATCACCAGCGACCGTTCAAAACTATTCGATGATACACCCCTGGAAATGGTAAAAAGAACACATTGACACCGGTGTGTCAGACCCACCATACTTGCTCCGGACACTGCGAGAGGGCTGTACAAGCAATGATCACACGCACGGCACAGCGGACACACCAGGAACCGCGGTGTTGGCCGTCGAATGGCGCTAGCTGCGCAGCATTTGTGCACCGCCGCCGTCAGTGTCAGCCAGTTTGCCGTGGCATACGGAGGTCCATCGCAGTCTTTAACACTGGTAGCATGCCGCGACAGCGTGGACGTGATGTGCAGTTGACGGACTTTGAGCGAGGGCTTATAGTGGGCATGCGGGAGGCCGGGTGGACGTACCGCCGAATTGCTCAACACGTGGGGCGTGAGGTCTCCACAGTACATCGATGTTGTCGCTAGTGGTCGGCGGAAGGTGCACGTGCCCGTCGACCTGGGACCGGACCGCAGCGACGCATGGATGCACGCCAAGACCGTAGGATCCTACGCAGTGCCGTAGGGGACCGCACCGCCACTTCCCAGCAAATTAGGGACACTGTTGCTCCTGGGGTATCGGCGAGGACCATTCGCAACCGTCTCCATGAAGCTGGGCTACGGTCCCGCACACCGTTAGGCCGTCTTCCGCTCACGCCCCAACATCGTGCAGCCCGCCTCCAGTGGTGTCGCGACAGGCGTAAATGGACGGACGAATGGAGACGTGTCGTCTTCAGCGATGAGAGTCGCTTCTGCCTTGGTGCCAATGATGGTCGTATGCGTGTTTGGCGCCGTGCAGGTGAGCGCCATAATCAGGACTGCATACGACCGAGGCACACAGGGCCAACACCCGGCATCATGGTGTGGGGAGCGATCTCCTACACTGGCCGTACACCACTGGTGATCGTCGAGGGGACACTGAATAGTGCACGGTACATCCAAACCGTCATCGAACCCATCGTTCTACCATTCCTAGACCGGCAAGGGAACTTGCTGTTCCAACAGGACAATGCACGTCCGCATGTATCCCGTGCCACCCAACGTGCTCTAGAAGGTGTAAGTCAACTACCCTGGCCAGCAAGATCTCCGGATCTGTCCCCCATTGAGCATGTTTGGGACTGGATGAAGCGTCGTCTCACGCGGTCTGCACGTCCAGCACGAACGCTGGTCCAGCTGAGGCGCCAGGTGGAAATGGCATGGCAAGCCGTTCCACAGGACTACATCCAGCATCTCTACGATCGTCTCCATGGGAGAATAGCAGCCTGCATTGCTGCGAAAGGTGGATATACACTGTACTAGTGCCGACATTGTGCATGCTCTGTTGCCTGTGTCTATGTGCCTGTGGTTCTGTCAGTGTGATCATGTGATGTATCTGACCCCAGGAATGTGTCAATAAAGTTTCCCCTTCCTGGGACAATGAATTCACGGTGTTCTTATTTCAATTTCCAGGAGTGTATTTCAACGTAATCTGAAGGATCAGATGGTGTTTATGCTTTTTCAGTCCTCTTGTTTCATGCTCTCCTGTGGCGCATACACGGAGGGTTGCGATATTGACACATTCATGAGTAAAACGGCAAATAGTTGTTCTGAGATTCCCCAGTTCACCAAAACCCTTGGTAGTACCCGTCCAAATTTGTTGAGAATTTTAAAAATGTGCATTTATAGATAAAAGATGCGAAGTAAGCCTATGTACCTGCAGACATGGAACTGGCATTGGGGGCTGTGTCAAATGGTTTGCATCTTTCGGTCAAATTTTAAACATACGCCTCACAATGGGAGACAATTAAGGAGTTTCCAAAAAGTGATCCTTTAATTTTGTTGCACAGTGTAGAGTGCACTCGAAGGTAAGTCACAAGCTTGGTAGGAGGCTCTTGGGGACACACCCGTCCTCTTGTCAGCTAATTCTTAAACAATTTCACTTGATCTCATGGAAAAGAAAAAATTCCTGTGTTTCCCCATTAAAAGTAGGTAAAGTCAATCGATAGTGAAGCAACACTTAGCAACGCCACGAAGATTGGTAAAATTTGTGAGCTGATGATCTTATATTAGTGACCCAATTTTCCATTTGCCATTAGAGACATTGCAAGGTCTTTACTCATTCTTAATAGACAATGGTCTACGGAATTGCTCCTAAGGATATAGAGCAATAAAGGAAAAGAGCCAATATCAATAGTTTCATGGTGCAGAAAACTTCTGGAGTAGATTGTTAAATGACTGGAACACATTTTCTTACTGTCAGCCACAGAAAATGATATCAAAAACGCAAGGACGATATATGGCAATTATGTAGCATTAACGACGAACGTCGTCCGACGCTGTTTCCTTAGCCAGTTTTCTTCGATATCTTTGCTCCGTATAACGCACAAATCCCTCTGTTAACATATAAACTACACGTACTTAGAATGTAAGAGACCGCCATTGCAGGTAACTACTCGCAACTTCATGGGCAATCGTCATGCAATGAGCAATGAAATTTTGGGGCTAGACATGTGGCCCTTATCTAAATATGAGTAGTTTATACACAGGAGAAACAATTCTCTATCACGAACTAAAAATCATGAAAATGTGTGGTTTGTATATACATTAATAAAAATAGAGAGAGCTTAAAATAGTGGTTTGGATGCTTCACGTATCGTAAATAGTCTCCCTTCCCCCCCCCCCTCCCCCATTTGAATAAAATGCATAGGAAGTTCATACAACCATGTGAAATATCCAAAACAGTCTTTCTCTGAATTGTTGTTTAACTCGAAAACCTCAATCACACATTCTTTGGCCTTTGTGAGCCATCTCCACTTTGTCATTGTAGTAGGTTCGTATTAAGAATACCAAGTCTCGTACCCGTGATGATTTTTTCCAGGAAAGACGTGACCTCATTTTTCATCTCACAACAGGCGTCCAGGCATCATTGTTTTTGTTCGGCAACCAAGGTGTGCGTAACAGACTTTGAACCACTTACCTGTTCATCAAAACATTCAGGAGCATGTGTTCAAGGCCTGACTTACAGGTACTGCTCCATGGCCATTGGCGACGCATCACTGACTCGTCCGATATTTAACATATCATGATCTCAAGTGACTCATCGAATTCACGTAGAGGATGATTCCCTGGTGGTATTTAGAATAATATCGGAAATGATGGAGAATCGTAAATGTATCAATTTGTGGTAAGGGGGCCTGGCTAAGAAATGAGCGAGTCGAAATTTACACAGCGAAAATCGTTCTGATACCTCTGTCAGTGCCAAACGTTCACCGATATTGTTTTTGCTAAAATTGGAGGCTACGCAACTTTCAGAAGTGGTACTATGGACCAAACACGAAAAAAAATAGTAAATTTGGGTTCTAAAATTCATACCTTAAGAGCTATGTACAGTTGCTTATCTTCGATATTGTGAAACACAAGTCTTCTACCTCAAATTCTTTGGTTACCATACTTTTGGAGGATGTATTTTGGATCAAAACAAGAAAAATTATCGGTACATATGGGCTCCAAAACACATACCTGGAGATCTATGGGCACTTGTCGGAGTGATGTGCGTAGAGTATCAAAGATAAACAAGCCCAAATCGCAACTAAATTATGCAGTTTAAAGCCCATGATTACAGCAAACATTTTTTCTTGTTTCGAAAGTTCCCTACGCTACAATCTTAGCAACAATAGGATTCGTATATGCATTCCACTGCCAGACGTATTAGAAGATTTTCTGTTAAAATTTTCAGCTCGGTCTTTCCCGGACCAGGGTTGTTCATTACAAACTGATAAATTTGCTCTTCTCCGTCATACTTGAAACTTTGTAACGTCAGCACGGAATCATTATTTATTATTCCAGTCAATGAAGAAAAATTAAAGGAAAATATGAATATACGTTGTCTCAAATATTTGTTAAATTCTAGGGGTGTATCTAATGAATAAAATTATAAAAGTCATGATTGCTGAATGTGAGCCTGAGGGTTGGAGGGGGTGAGGGGGACGCTGTGTGTTTAAAGGGCAATTTTTTCTACATCTACATTTACGTCTACATAGATACTCCCCATGCTTGGTAGTGGGTACCCTGTACCACTACTAGTCATTTCCTTTCCTGTTCCTCTCGCAAACAGAGTGAGAGAAAAATGACTATGTGCCTCCGTATGTGCCCTAATTTCTAAAATCTTTTCTTCGTGGTAATTACTTCAAAGGATGTTGGCGGCAGTAGAATCGTTCGGCAGTGAACTTCAAAAGCCGATTCTCTAAATTTTCTCAACAGTATTTCTCCCTCTAGGGAGTCCTATTTGATTTCCCGAAGCATCTCGTAATACACACGTGACATTGGAACCTACTGGTAACAAATATAGCAGCCCGCCTCTGAATTGCTTCGATGTCTTCCTTAAATCCTACCTGGCACGTTCAAGTTTTCATTGAATAACTCGAAAACTGCCGCTTCCAATAAAATGTTTCCCGGAACAAAGTTAACAACATTAAATTTCCTGCAATGAGGTCGACTCATGTTTTTCAGCATTGTAGGAGATGGAAGAGGCCAAGATTATTAAGAATTTTGTTTTAAAGTTATAATATTGATGTACATTGTTAAATAACGTGCGTTAAGGACAAATATCAAATGTTTGTAGCACAACTAAGTGCAGCAGAACAGTTAAGGGATAAATAAAACTGTGTAGGAAGGTGTGTCTGGAGTGTAGAATTACGAACGAAGCTACGTCGCCTGACTGCGGTCATGTATTTTCCTGGTTTGTAGATGTGCAAAATAAAAAGCGAACAGGCGATTCCCCATTCTATCTATCGCATTACGTCACAGAAAGCAGATCCAGTGTGTTTCGTATAGTTCCACTGACTCTTCCGGCGCTCGCTTTGTGAATCACTGGCAGAGCAGTGTGCAGACAGGTGCAGGGGTGTTTATTTTCCACAAAGTGAGTTAACATTACTAGAAATACAGATATGAATTACTAATACTAACGCAAAAAGTGGATATGGAGAGAGTGTATGTAAATCTCTGCACACTGTTCTGCAATCCTAGAGAGGAAATCGATTCTTAGTCATCCTGTACTGCTGATGGAGTTCTTCCGTTAAAGATAACTTCCCCCATAATGAGTGTAGCTTTCATTTCAGTTTAGGGCGGACTATACCTCCCCTACAATTCCTGCCCACCTCAGTCACGGAACTAGACAAAATGTAGAGGAGTTATTTTCAGTTTATCAAGTGAGTACTTATTTGCAGTTGTTAAATGAGCTATTATGTAGAAAAGATCAACGGCTGGATCTGGCAACTGCCTGTCACGCTGAAGGGGCCGCCCCAAGTGTAACACATCGTCAATATTTATTTTACAATGACGATTTCATTGTCTCCACTACCAGTGGCCGAGGTAACCAAATGCATCACCGCTGCCTCAGCTCTCCCAGTGTCTGAAGAAGCACAGAGGCTTAAATTAGCCCCTCTGTAACAGAAGTAGGCAGCCGGGTGTTATAGATCGTAATGCATTACAGCAGATTACTATTCTACATTTAAACATAATCAGCCCCACTCCATCAGACATAATGAAACCCACTTTGGAAGAAAACTGCAGATGTGAGGCGTGGTGCCATTGAGTTAGTAGGCTGTTCTGCCGGGCGCCACTGGCTCAGGTGTAGTATCGACTATCCCTCTTTGGCCCCATTGCCAATATCTATGAGGAAGACTGGGTTTCTGTGGGTTGTGTCCTTTGAAAGCCTTTGCTTGCTGTTTTTATATACGGGGTTCCCTGGCCCGATAACGAGGCACGAAGTTTGGCGATTGGCAGTAGCGTCGAGACAAGAGGAGTCACGAGAGTTTTAGTCGGCCGGCTCTTTGGTCTTCAGTATAGGCCGTAGTATTGTACTAAGACACTAGTTGTCGTTTGAAAATTTGTCCCGCTATTAAATTGCCTTTCTTTTCTGGTTTGTACCCGATAATTAATGTTCTAATGAATCAGCTCTTGGTCGTAAATACAGCCGGAACAATTGTACTAAGTCGAAGGTTGCCGTTAAACAAAAGAGAGACCGTGTGGTTAGATTTAGATGTTAACCGGTTCAATCCTTTGATTGTAATTCCTTTTCTCAGCCATTAGTTATAATCTGAACAACCTGTTGTACTGAGCTGTTCGTTGCTGTGTTTGAAAGACCGGGTCGTTATTGGTGTATTTTAGCTGGATCTTGTGGTTTCGCCGAGTGAGTTCTCTTGTAATGAGTGTTCACAAGTAATGTTTTAAGACGTTCCTTTAGAGCGGTTCTAATAACTGACAATCCGTTTAACTTTGATGATTTTAACAGTAAAATGTCACCAGCGCTTTTGTCGAAATATAATCGTCAGAAGGGACGGGCAGGGATCCAGTCGCACTTTGGTAGCCGATTTAAATTAAGAGGTTGTTGTTTCGAAGTAAGCCTTATCATTGTCATATTGTTTCCTTATCTACTTAACCTTTAAGCACTTTTGTGCATTTCAACCACGAAACTTTCGACATACGGCTTTCAATTTAAAATTTACGACATCTGTTTTGAGTAATTGAATCACTCTTGTCATCATTAGTGCTTATATAGTTTTCATGTGTTGCAGAAGGGCATTTAATAAGAGAGACTGCGTCCAGCGCGGTAGTAAACACCGCTGTTTCACTCGATAACGGGCGGGCTGCAGATCCGGCCACCTTGTAATCATTGTCATATAGTTTCTTTTTTGCGATACAACACTTCAGATTTCTTTGGCAAAAGCTTATTCAACTTGAACTTAATCTCAAAAGAATTTTGCAAGTTTGTTCATTTTCGTAAGAAAAATTTAATGTTTGTATAAATAAACAGGTTATGTGAAAAGAAAGTTATATTGGTGGGTCTTCCCCTCCACGTTTTCATTAATTCAAGTGAGTACCACGTATCAAAATGTGTGGGAAGTGGTTCACTCAGTACAGCGGCAGACATTCCTCAATGGAAGGCATTTGTGCAGTATACCAGTGAGACATGTGCAGTAACTTTATCATTACTCATTAACTCATGACCAAGTGACTACAACACTGTGACACGGATTTACTGTATGATTTCTACGACAGCCAGCCGCAAGATTCCACAATTACCAATTAACTCCCTTTCCCACCAACACTACATAGCTCACTGACATCACATTTACAAATTAAGCACTTCCCAGCCATTGAGAAGTTATAGTCTACCTCTAAACTGGAAAGCGACCAGCGTTCATGGTGGGGAAAACTGCCTTTCCCAGTAAAACGATACAACTGCCATCCATGGTGAGTAAGAATCAATATTGCCTCTAGCAATGTAAAACAGTGTGCAAAGATTTACGTAGAACGTAATACGCTGTAGTTGCTTTTTGTGACATAGTGTGATAGAAGGGAATTTGCATATTTGCTTTTCATTTTGCAGACCTAAGAAGGAGGGAAGTGCATGACGAGAATCCGGCGACCTACCTTTCCCCACGCTTCTAATCTTTACCTCCCGGCTTTCCACTCTATTACAGCCCCAGAGCCAGCCGCGGTGGCCGAGGGCTCTAGGCGCTTCAGTTCGGAACCGCGAGACTGCTACGGTCGCAGGTTCGAATCCTGCCTCGGGCATGGACGTGTGTGATGTCGTTAGGTTAGTTAGGTTTAAGTAGTTTTAAGTTCTAGAGGACAGATGACGTAAGATGTTAACTCCCATAGTGCTCAGAGCCATTTCAACCATTTTTAACAGCCCCAGAACACAGTTTAGCCCTTAATACGGTTCTGCTTCACCTGGATATGCTACACACATATAATATTCGTTCTTAACGAACTAACAATAAGAACATTTCTATACCATTAAAACACTTTTTCTTACTTTGCACCTCCTGTAACGCAGAACACAATCCTAGAATATGTAGAAAACTTACTGTCCGGTACTTTAATTTTTTACTGGTGGTAAATTTTCGCTAAATATCACGGTTTTCGTGGTATTGAAGAAAAACTCAATGAAGTGAGTGATCTTCCCCCCCCCCCCCCCCCCCCCCCCCGCCGCACCACGTTCACATCTCACATGCATGATTGGTTATTTGGTTATGGTATGTGGTTCATGAAAGTCCGCCCGACCGCTGTACAAAAATTTTCAACTACACGATTTCTCACCCGGAGGACATTTTTGGTCTTCGCTGACTGGGATTTGTTTGTAGTTGTTAGTTAAAGCTACCATCGTAGATACTGTGCTGATGTCGCTGCTTCGAAAAGAATAAAATCAGTCTCGAAACATTTTGTACGGATGGCGTATACTCATGGGCACTAAACACCAGCTTACCGAACGTAGACCAAAGCAGATTACCTGACTGGCTGATAGCTAAAGAACTAGCACTACTATGAAATTTCAATTTTCTAAATATTTCGATGAAATAGCGATTAGGTTCTTAGAGATGGGTCTTCCAAGTGAGATTGACCCTATGAAAAAAATTTAAAAATTAACAAAAAGCTTTATACGAGCCGGAATATAGGTTGTCAGGAGTCTACATTTGGTGGAGAAGCTATATTAATTCAAACTGTAATAAAGTTAAAGGGAAAGAAGCTCATGGTGTCAGAGGAATATATGACAATATATGAGAAAATATTATATCGGTTGAAGGACTCTTGGGAGTTGTAAGAAAGGGCACAGCGGACGTTTAGGGATGGAAGTTTTCTAATTAGAGCAGAAACGGAACGAACTACTTCTGTTGTTGTTGTGGTCTTCAGTCCTGAGACTGGTTTGATGCAGCTCTCCATGCTACTCTATCCTGTGCAAGCTTCTTCATCTCCCAGTACCTACTGCAACCTACATCCTTCTGAATCTGCTTAGTGTATGCATCTCTTGGTCTCCCCCTACGATTTTTACCCTCCACGCTGCCCTCCAATACTAAATTGGTGATCCCTTGATGCCTCAGAACATGTCCTACCAACCGATCCCTTCTTCTGGTCAAGTTGTGCCACAAACTCCTCTTCTCCCCAATCCTATTCAGTACCTCCTCATTAGTTATGTGATCTACCCACCTAATCTTCAGCATTCTTCTGTAGCACCACATTTCGAAAGCTTCTATTCTCTTCTTGTCCAAACTATTTATCGTCCATGTTTCACTTCCATACATGGCTACACTCCATACAAATACTTTCAGAAACGACTTCCTGACACTTAAATCTATACTCGATGTTAACAAATTTCTCTTCTTCAGAAACGCTTTCCTTGCCATTGCCAGTCTACATTTTATATCCTCTCTACTTCGACCATCATCAGTTATTTTGCTCCCCAAATAGCAAAACTCCTTTACTACTTTAAGTGTCTCATTTCCTAATCTAATACCCTCAACATCACCCGACTTAATTCGACTACATTCCATTATCCTCGTTTTGCTTTTGTTGATGTTCATCTTATATCCTCCCTTCAAGACACCATCCATTCCATTCAACTGCTCTTCCAAGTCCTTTGCTGTCTCTGACAGAATTACAATGTCATCGGCGAACCTCAAAGTTTTTATTTCTTCTCCATGGATTTTAATACCTACTCCGAATTTTTCTTTTGTTTCCTTTACTGCTTGCTCAATATACAGATTGAATAACATCGGGGAGAGGCTACAACCCTGTCTTACTCCCTTCCCAACCACTGCTTCCCTTTCATGTCCCTCGACTCTTATAACTGCCATCTGGTTTCTGTACAAATTGTAAATAGCCTTTCGCTCCCTGTATTTTACCCCTGCCACCTTTAGAATTTGAAAGAGAGTATTCCAGTCAACATTGTCAAAAGCTTTCTCTAAGTCTACAAATGCTAGAAACGTAGGTTTGCCTTTCCTTAATCTTTCTTCTAAGATAAGTCGTAAGGTCAGTATTGCCTCACGTGTCCCAGTATTTCTACGGAATCCAAACTGATCTTCCCCGAGGTCGGCTTCTACTAGTTTTTCTATTCGTCTGTAAAGAATTCGTGTTAGTATTTTGCAGCTGTGGCTTATTAAACTGATTGTTCTGTAATTTTCACATCTGTCAACACCTGCTTTCTTTGGGATTGGAATTATTATATTCTTCTTGAAGTCTGAGGGTATTTCGCCTGTTTCATACATCTTGCTCACCAGATGGTAGAGTTTTGTCAGGACTGGCTCTCCCAAGGCCGTCAGTAGTTCCAATGGAATGTTGTCTACTCCGGGGGCCTTGTTTCGACTCAGGTCTTTCAGTGCTCTGTCAAACTCTTCACGCAGTATCGTATCTCCCATTTCATCTTCATCTACATCCTCTTCCATTTCCATAATATTGTCCTCAAGTACATCGCCCTTGTATAGACCCTCTATATACTCCTTCCACCTTTCTGCTTTCCCTTCTTTGCTTAGAACTGGGTTTCCATCTGAGCTCTTGATGTTCATACAAGTGGTTCTCTTATCTCCAAAGGTCTCTTTAATTTTCCTGTAGGCAGTATCTATCTTACCCCTAGTAAGATAAGCCTCTACATCCTTACATTTGTCCTCTAGCCATCCCTGCTTAGCCATTTTGCACTTCCTGTCGATCTCATTTTTGAGACGTTTGTATTCCTTTTTGCCTGCTTCATTTACTGCATTTTTATATTTTCTCCTTTCATCAATTAAATTCAATATTTCTTCTGTTACCCAAGGATTTCTACTAGCCCTCGTCTTTTTACCTACTTGATACTCTGCTGCCTTCACTACTTCATCCCTCAAAGCTACCCATTCTTCTTCTACTGTATTTCTTTCCCCCATTCCTGTCAATTGTTCCCTTATGCTCTCCCTGAAACTCTGTACAACCTCTGGTTCTTTCAGTTTATCCAGGTCCCATCTCCTTAAATTCCCACCTTTTTGCAGTTTCTTCAGTTTTAATCTACAGGTCATAACCAATAGATTGTGGTCAGAGTCCACATCTGCCCCTGGAAATGTCTTTCAATTTAAAACCTGGTTCCTAAATCTCTGTCTTACCATTATATAATCAATCTGATACCTTTTAGTATCTCCAGGGTTCTTCCATGTATACAACCTTCTATCATGATTCTTAAACCAAGTGTTAGCTATGATTAAATTGTGCTCTGTGCAAAATTCTACCAGGCGGCTTCCTCTTTCATTTCTTAGCCCCAATCCATATTCACCTACTATGTTTCCTTCTCTCCCTTTTCCTACACTGGAATTCCAGTCACCCATAACTATTAAATTTTCATCTCCCTTCACTACCTGAATAATTTCTTTTATTTCATCATACATTTCTTCAATTTCTTCGTCATCTGCAGAGGTAGTTGGCATATAAACTTGTACTACTGTAGTAGGTGTGGGCTTCGTATCTATCTTGGCCACAATAATGCGTTCACTAAGCTGTTTGTAGTAGCTTACCCGCGTTCCTATTTTCCTATTCATTATTAAACCTACTCCTGCATTACCCCTATTTGACTTTGTGTTTATAACCCTGTAGTCACCTGACCAGAAGTCTTGTTCCTCCTGCCACCGAACTTCACTAATTCCCACTATATCTAACTTTAACCTATCCATTTCCCTTTTCAAATTTTCTAACCTACCTGCCCGATTAAGGGACCTGACATTCCACGCTCCGATCCGTAGAACGCCAGTTTTCTTTCTCCTGATAACGACATCCTCTTGAGTAGTCCCCGCCCGGAGATCCGAATGGGGGGCTATTTTACCTCCGGAATATTTTACCCAAGAGGACGCCATCATCATTTAATCATACAGTAAAGCTGCATGCCCTCGGGAAAAATTACGGCCGTAGTTTCCCCTTGCTTTCAGCCGTTCGCAGTACCAGCACAGCAAGGCCGTTTTGGTTATTGTTACAAGGCCAGATCAGTCAATCATCCAGACTGTTGCCCTTGCAGCTGCTGAAAAGGCTGCTGCCCCTCTTCAGGAACCACACGTTTGTCTGGCCTCTCAACAGATACCCCTCCGTTATGGTTGTACCTACGGTACGGCTATCTGTATCGATGAGGCACGCAAGCCTCCCCACCAACGGCAAGGTCCATGGTTCAAGGGGGGGTGAACTACTTCTATAGTTCAGATATATGCCGACGTCACAAGCTGAATGTGACGTGAAAGGAAAAGTGTATGAGGGTACTAAATGATAGTTCATTATGTAGATAGGAACCAAATAATCGCAGTTCTTGTTGAACACAACTAGCTCTTTATACTCATGAAGTAATGAGTACTATCGACAGGGGATGTCAAATTAATCCTACGTTTTTAGGTTTCCAGAATGGTTTCGGTACCGTTCCTCACAAGCGTCTTCCAATCAAATTGCATGCCTATGGTACATCACCTCAGTTGTGCGACTGGATTCATAATTTCCCGTCAGAAAGGTCAAAGTTAGTAGTAACAGACGGAAAGTCATCGAGTAAAACAGAGGTAATATCCGGCGTTACCCAAGGAAGTGTGATAGGCCCTCTGTTGTTCGTGATCTATATTAACGACATAGGAGACAATCTGACTAGCCCTCTGAGATAGTTTGCAGATGATGCTGTCATTTACCGTCTTGTAAAGTCATCAGATGACCAAAACGAATTGCGAAATGATTTAAATAACATATCTGTATGGTGCTAAAAGTGGCAGGTGACCCTGATTAAAGAAAAGTGTGAAGTTGTTCGTGTGAGTACTAAAAGAAATCCGCTAAATTTCGACTACTCGATAAGTCACAAAAATCTGAAGACTGTAAATTCACCTAAGTACTTAGGGATTACAATTACAAATAACCGAAACTGGAACGATCACATAGATAAATAAGACTGCGATTCATTGGCATAGCACTTAGAAGGCGCAATAGGTCTACTAAAGAGACTGCTTACACCACGCTTGTCCACCCTATTCTGGAGTGTTGATGAGCGTTGTGGGATCCTAATCAGGGGGATTGGAGGGTCACATCGAAAAACTTCAAAGAAAGGCAGTTCGTTTTGTATTATCGCGAAATACGGGAGATAGTGCCACAGGCATGATACGTGAATTGGAGTGGCAATCATTAAAACAAGGGAGTTTTTCGTTGCGACGGGGTCTTCTCATGAAATTTCAATCACCAATTGTCTCCCTCAATTGCGAAAACATTCTGTTGGCACCCAAACACATAGGGAGAAATGATCGTCACCATAAAATCAGAGAAATCCTGGCTCGCACAGAACAAATTAAGTTCTCGTTTTTCCCGCTCGTCGTTCGAGAGTGGAATGGTAGAGAGACATATTGAAGGTGGTTCATTGAACCCTCTGCCAGGCACTTTATTGTGAATAACAGAGTAATCACGTAGTTGTAGGTGTAGATGTAGGAAATGGGAACGCTATGATAAGGGTAGGAATAGAGGGTTATGAGAGAATACATCTTCGGAGGTAGAGCAACAGTGTTTTGCAATAATTTTGAGGTAGTAAGAGCAAATA
Source organism: Schistocerca nitens (assembly GCF_023898315.1). NCBI lineage: Eukaryota > Metazoa > Arthropoda > Insecta > Orthoptera > Acrididae > Schistocerca > Schistocerca nitens. The sequence continues at coordinate 589,431,880 of NC_064618.1, forward strand.
AACTTCGAAAATCACAAGAAAAAGAGGCATACTTGCAAAAGACCAAAAGATGCAAGAAAATACAAGCTGGATTAGATTATTATGGGACACAGATTCCAAAATTAGGTACTCGATTGTAAGGCGTATCCAGGTGTGCTATGCATTCTGATCATAACTTTGTGGTGATCAAGAGAAGAACAAAGTACAAGAGAATCTTCAGGAGGAATGGACTTAAAATAAAGTGGGAAGCTGACGACTGATCATCTGAACGTTGTCTCTCCATCATCTGCGTGAAACTGATTGAGTTTGAAAATACACTGTCTGCAGCTAAATCAAGTTCAGAAAATATGCGGGTACCTGATAAATTTATCAGAGGAGAATAAGATGCACCTGTTGACGAAATGTGATTTATTTAACACAACATATTTAGGGTCGACGTGATTTCATTAACAAGTTCTTAAAATTAATATGCTGTCGGCACAGTCAAATGGCATATTGATAATAAGACGTTAATAATGGAATCACTTGGTCCAGAAACACGTTGTGATAAAATAAAACACAAATTTGTACAACAGGTGTGTCTTATTCTATATAGATATTGTGATGCAGTTGTTACAAGGACTTAACATTAGATAACTTGTGTAGATTGAAACTTTTGCTGTGTTATTTGTAGATACGATCCTTGAAAGGCCAAAATCAGCTGCTTATGTGAAAGTCTAGACTTTCGTCGTATAGTCACAACCAAAGAAACGTAAAAAGAGTTTGCGTAATAAAATTACATCGACCGTTTATAGCAAAACTTTCGTGTTCCTAAATGGTGCCTTTCTTATTTGGAAGTTATTTTTGTTCAGGAAAGTGTTAGTTTTGTGTCAGAAATGTACTGCATAGAAATGAGCATCATGTTGTTGACACCTTACGAATTTGTTATTTATATACAAATTTTGCGAGATAATAGAATGACTTGTAAGTGTTACTTACCTTTCTAAATTATTAGGAAGATATTTGAATAATCTTATATATTAAGTGACCTGTGTACGATCGAAAACTCTGTTGAAACACCGAATTACCATAAAAATTATTAAGCTTCTTAAGCTTAAATTAAACTAGCAGATTTTATTTGGTCCAGGAGTCCACTGGAGAAAGTGCAAAATACGCATTGTACTGACTCTTAGAAAACATTTTTCGTATTTTGATATTCAGTGAGAACTGCAAAGAGCTGGTTTTATTTTAGCTTTCGTGTATGTCTTTATTGAATTAGATGTATAGTATACTGTGTTTATGGACTCTGTGTTGTCTTTTATTCTGTGCCGGACGATTAACCTAATGTAGAGTAGAAGATCAAGGTTTTACGTAAAGGATAAAAGCAAGTAGTGTGTGTGTGTGTCTGTGTCTGTATGTGTGTGTGTGGGCAGCTTATTTGTACGTATCATAATCGTAAAGCAAAGTCATAACTGACGACTTTGCACAGAAAGAGCTACCGTTATTGCTTGGATAATCTAATGATTTACTTCTCAAACTACGGAACCGACAAAGGTACGACTTATTCTGTAATTGAATCTTTGCAGTGTAGAACGACTTTGAGTAAGCGTTTTTCCTGTGAGAACGTACTTAAAATATTAGCACTGGGTATGTTGTAAGATTTTTTATGTAAGATTGCTGTATTTGAGCATAACTATTTGGTGTTCCGATTACTGACGAATCAATACCTTAAATGAAACATGTGCTAAATACAGCACGTCCCTTCAAACGGTACATAACGAGAAAATGGGTTTAAGTAAATACTGAATCTTATACGTTAGTGGTTTGTTAAAGGGAAATATGTGAACTTGAAAGCATCGTTATAAATGCTATCCTGCAGAAATACGAATGCTCGATTGAGTTTCCGTTGTTTGCTTTGTTTTCGTTACTTGAAAGCAGGGTGGAGAGGAAAGGCCATTACGAGGAACTATAATCAAAATTCACCCGTCTGCAGGTCGGGGAGCTGAGGCAGAACTTCCCGTGAGGGAGGGAGCGCTCACGTTGATGACCATCGACCACTCGACGCGAGAGGGGTGGCTCCGCTTCGCTTTGCTTTGCTTTGGAAGGTACCTTCCTCCTACACCTCCGCGAAAAGCCTTTGACAGGCGCGAAGCAATATTGATCTGTTTTCGCAGTAAGACCCACAACAAGGACGAAAGGACGATGTTTTCTTTACAATCAGCCCAAGTAGATGTCCGAAGCTGATGTGAACGACAGAGAACCGGGGAATCAACCTACTACGGTCGTAACTGCTTCTAATTTCCTTTCCCTCGTTCCTATGCTGTTATTATTCGGCTAGGACTGTTATATGAAAAGTTAATGTAGCCCATCTATGCTTCCTATTCTAATGAGGTCTACAAGTAAACAATCATCTGTCATTTCCGTACACTTCGTAAACTCGTATGATCGAGATTGTGGACAAGAAACACAAATAGACAGAATGGGCCCTGACAAGTTATCCACACAATAACAACATTTAAGAATAAATGCTGATGTGATAATACGAGGGCTGTCCAGAAAGTAAGTTACGATTCATCGCGAAATGAAAATCACAGTGAAAATCAGAAATGTTTCATTTGTAACAGTCAGCTACACCTTTCAGCTACTTCTCTACGTAGTCGCCGTTCTGACTCAGACATTCGTCGTAACGTTGTACCAACTTTCCAATACCCTCATCATAGAAGGCAGCCGCCAGTGCTTTCCGCCAATTCTCTACGCTGGCGTAAAGCTCGTTCTCTGTGCCAAAATGTTGTCTTCATAGCCAGCGGTTCGTTTGAGCAGAGATGAAACTCAGTGGGAGACAATTACGGGCTGTATTGTGGGAAACCAAACATTTCCAATTGAAACGATGCAGGAAAATCTTCATTGCCCCTGCAGAATGAGGCTGAGAATTGTCTTGAAGAAACCGCACGACAGTTATGTAATGTTGGTTGCATAGCTTCAGGGGAAAATTCTCACCAGGCCCTCGTACTTGACGGGAGACACTATTTTCTATAACATCTTTACGCGCTCACTAAGGGCTCACGAATGAAAAGAGCGACATAATTCTACCTAGAGTCATACCAGAGTCACTGCCCAACACATCTTTGCACAGCTTTATCGGATTTTCATAGTCGTTTCCATTTCGCGACCGATCTTAACTTACTTTCTGGACAGCCCTCGTACATGCCCATGGGAATGTGGGTAGGCAGAGTTACAATGTGTCAATAAGTCGAGGAAGCAGTCTACCTCTCTTCCATGTAAATCAATATACCAAAACACTTCGTTACGTGAAAAATTCTAAATGTCCTTGCATAGTACTGGTCATTTGTAGCAAATACGTAATTTTATTATGGTGAGTTACTACGAGAGAAATATAGAAGAGATAGATCGAAAGCCGACGTGAACTCATGTCATACACTTTAAATGTTTATGATTGGTAATTTTGTGTCGACAAATGCTAGCTAACATGTGACGGTGTGATTACGTAGATACGTTCCATCTGCTCCCTACCTGGGATGGCTGCTGCAATATCTTTCGTTCCTACGCTTCGTTGATCGCTGGTCTGGAGCAAAGACAGCTATGCTAAATTCCAAAAATCATACTGAGTGTCTCCGGAACTTAATAATACTGCGACAGCTGCTCCGAAGCGTCACACTGTCAAAACACGCTAAAAAAAGGAACCAGTTTTCAGAAGTCCGCCGTAAGAAGTGACAAAACACAACACTCAATATTTACATTGGACAGCTGAATACACACCCTTTTTTATACAGCGCGCCCATTTATTCGTACTTGTCAGAGTCAAATAGCATTTGCCATACCAATTACGACTGCATCTAACCATGCAATACTGTTTACTACAACAGCGACAGTACGTGACTCGGCAGCATAACGCGGCTCAGAATCTTCTTTCGAATGAAAATTACACTCATATATCTGGCTCTATATACACTGGGATGATTTGAGGCATAGCTGAATATTATTCCAGTTTACCAGCGACTCTCTCGAATGCGCTCTTCTCATTTCCAAATCTTGTATCTTCCACTTCTTCCTACTCCTGTGATCATTTCCTCTTACGAATTCGCCTTCCTTTCTAACTTATTGGTTGTTAAAAGCCTCAGAATAAATACATCGCGAATATAAACTTTGCTTTACCTCCCAGTGCCACTGTCATCGTTTTATATTTTCGACAAAACACATTGCTGAAAATTGTTCCTTCCTCTCTTACCGATAGAAATTACTCTTCTCAGTAAAAGTGCCGAGCTTTTACCTCAGTATAAATTCGTCTTAGTCCTTCTCTGAACTCCCTGCAGCGTTCTTCAACACTCTCTCTCTCTCTCTCTCTCTCTCTCTCTCTCCCTCTCTCTCTCCCTTACTAACATTAAGCATCGATATTAATTCTCCATTCTGGCCCCGAGGTCTACAATTACAATGAAATTATATATACATGTAAAATACACAGATAGACATTACACAAAACACAACGTAAAAAACGTGATGTAGAGAAAAACAATACAGAAATGATTTAAGAGAAAGTATAGAGGCATACTCAAAGCGTGGGTCGGACTGATCTGTCACAAACCACGTTTCATCACACTTTTTTCAGATATGATTTCTACTTTTTTCGTTATTTACAGCTTCTCTGTCTTTAGTTCTAACAGAAATTTGGTATTATGTAATGTGTCAACATTGTTCTGCGGATTTATTTCTTGTATCTTCAAAAATTCTCTTTCAGTGTCATCACTGCTCTGCTACACAAAAGTTTAACTGCGTAATTGCTTGTTACGTCTGTTCTTCGCAGAGTAATTTGTACATTATGAATAAAAAACACACGGCTCTAGTGTAATATCCTGAAAGATTTGTTATTTTACAAACCTATTTTCGGTTGTTACGCCAACATCAAGATATAAAATAGGTGTGGCTGTGAAAAATGTTGTAGGATCAATGATTTTAAACTAGTGTAGCAACAAAATATCTCAGTTCGTTTTTAAAACGACAGTCGTTAATCTTTTATTCAGAACTAAAACTAGAGATATTATTCAGTGAAAATCCGACATGCTAATGTTAAGGTTAAATGAATAATGTGGCATATCACATAAAGAGCTATCAGGAGCATTCAGATATAAAAAGAAAACAAACCAAAAAGGGACCATGGAATGGTTCCAGATCACTACACGCGTTGACATTCATCCCACAGGGAGACGAGATGATCAATTAATGTTTCGTAGAGCGCTGTCGGCTGCTGATAGGTCTACAACCGCATCCACAATCGACTCTTGGACTTCCTCGTCCGACGGAAACCAACGTCCTCACATGTCTTTCTTCATGTCACCAAAGACGTGAAAATCACGTGGTGAAAGATGCCAGTTGTACCGAGGCTATTCATGTTCCCAACCAAATCGCTGAAGTGTAGACTTCACCCATCCGAGAGTGTATTTGGGCGGGCTTTATCGTGCAACAGGATGCTGCCGTCCCACAACAGTCCTGGGCATTTTGACTTTATAGCGCTTAGCAGTTTCTGCAAAGTGTCTTGATAGCAATGCGCACTGATTATAGTTCCAGGATCGAGGAACTTGGTGAACTGAAGAACCATCCTGTTGTAAGATAACGCCACTTGCACAAAGGCTATGCTTCAGCGATGTGGCTGGGAAACAATACAACACCCTCCGTATCCCCAACATCTTTCACCGTGTGTTTCTCATTTCTTTCGCGATCTGAAGGAAGATATGTGTGGATGTCGGTTTCAATCGGACGAGGAAGTCCAAAGGTGGGTGCGGCTGTTGACTTGTCAGCATCCGACCGCGTTACACGCAATAGGAATTGATTGTATCGTGTCCCAGTGAAGTAAATGTCTCAACGCACTTGGTGATAACGTTTGAATGGCACCATTCCATGGTCCAGTTGTGGCTGGTGTTCAGTTTTCGTTTGACTGTCCCTTATGCACGACAAATTTACTCTGTATAACAATAGCATTAGCATCCAAATCTACGTTACATGTTTTTTCACAGAATCTTTTCTTTACTCACTTTCGCTTGATTTTTAGGATCTTTTGCAGATTACATATCCCTATACCTACTTTAACAAATGATTATCAATACCTGATACATTTTTACCCCTCTTCCATTGTGAGAGGCGTTCGCTGTGTATTGTAGTTTTTAATTTCTCGTTATAAATCCATAATAAAATATTTATGAAATATTCTTAACTAATACTCGATGAGCCAGGCAAGCTTCATAAAAAGTGTCTTCGCTTTCTCTGGAACACATTTTCATTCTTAGGACGACCGCAGAATTCACATATATAAGCGGAAAGTAAAATACCACGTAGAATACAGCTGTTGAAAATTAGGTGGACTGATAAGGTATGGAATGAAGAGGTTCCCCCAGAATCGGAGGGGAAAGGAATATGTGGAAAACAGAAGGAGAAGGGACAGGATGATAGTACATCTGTTAGCACATCAGGGAATGACTTCCGTGGTACTAGAGGGAGCCGAAGATGGTAAAAATTGCAGAGGGAGACAGAGATTGGATTAGATCTAGCAGATAACTGAGGACGTAGGTCGCAAGTGCTACTCTGAGATGAAGAAGTTGGCGCATGAGAGGAATTCGCGGCGGGCCGCATCAAACCAGTCACAAGATGACGACTAAAGAAAAATAAAAATAGAAATAAAAAATAAAAACAAAAAAAGCATACAGCTGCAGCGAGAGGGATATTTAAAAGACTTTTGGTGAGAATGGAACCAAAATAAAAGAAAAAATTTCATCTTTTGACCCTGCAATTGTTTTCCAATATTTACGTTCTACCTTTTTTACGTTGTTATATTTGACTGTATTGTTCATTACGCATCCATGAATTGAGGAAATCCCTAGCAGAATTTGTGAACACTACATGTTGGAGGACTTTCAGGCTCTTAATGGCGTTGATCTGAAGATTTGTATCGGTGATATTGCCTGAATGAATTTGAATTTGTCGTAACATGTGATATTTCTTTTTAAGTTTCCGTTTTGTCTTATTTCTAGACAAATGTCCCGCTAATATAGATTCATTTTAAGATTAGTTTTCACCCATTTCATTAACGTACTATGGGAGCTCTGTTTATAGCTACCGTTATGGGCGCAATGCTAGCCTTTCAAACCACGTATGTATAGAAGATGTAACACTATCAAGGATCGACCATAACTGGGATAATGGCACCCAATATCGCCCTTGCGTTCCTGCAAACTTCGTAATGCGTTCTCAATACTCCGAATATTATCCTAAACGCCTTTCTTTTCCCGCGCTATGCTGCTTGGAACTCTAGTGGAATAAAAGTAATGTCTGATTTACGCACGCTATACGTCAAAGTCAATGTAAAAGAAGAAAATGCGACAGCAAAATGATATTATTGAAACTCCTTATGATGTTCTAGGTGGTATACTGGGAGAATTACAGTTGTAAATTAAGATGTGTGCGGTTAAAGTTCTCATCGGACATTAATTTAGATGGTGCAATGTAGTCTATTGCAAACTGAGCTCATTGTGGCAAGGTTAACAACAACATGTGGCTGTTGTTTTAGACAAGTAACCATCTACACTACATAACCATTTCTAATACGTCTATCTTCATACACTGTATGATCTCTTTAAATAAATATGAAAAATTTGGATAAATGAAAGGCCACATTTCCTAAGGTGACCTAGTTCTGACAGGTTGACGGTTCGTAAGTTTTTCTCTTTTCAATTTTGTGGTCAATATTCTTCAGCTGCTAACGTAGTGTTTCACTATTATTAACTCACTAGCTGCATCTGATTTGTTTCAGTGAATGTAATTCTTACAACAAGATTACGATCTCGTACCAAAGATGGTTGATATAAGTTGCAGCTGTGATTTTGCTTCACAGTAGCCTGATACAGCAGAGTTCGAACTATCTGCTGTACTTAACTATCCCACACCGGCAGGGACGAGTCTCACTAGCAAACAGAAAAACGTCAGTGGAGCAATACGAAATATGCCACTGCACTGAGGTCATGAAAACTTCGACACCGAGAAGGATAAAACATGACGAAATTTAACTTCTTGTGTGTACACAGTATGATAGAAATCTCACTTCAGTGATGAGTTCCGCCTCGAACTCAACCGTAGTGACCTCTGAAGACGCGTCTGGAGATGTTCTGGACAGCGGTGCAGTGCCTACCTGACTTACGCCGCCAGTCACGCTAACCAAGAGTAATTGTCTTCTCACAGCAGGACACTCACTTTGGTTTTCATCCGCAGCATCCTCCAGCACAATGGTAGGTATTCTACGTTCCGTTTTGTTGTCCTTCACGATAGGAGATGAGGGGCTTACATTTTAGCAACACAAAACTCACCCACAGAGTTTCTACTGCTTGTCTTCGTGCTTGCCAAACCGTACTTTAGCCGTCAAGGTCTCCAGATCTCTCCTCATTTGAGAAGGTTGTGAGCATTATGAGCAGGGCCCTCCAAATAGCTCGGGGTTTGATGATTTAACGCATGAACTGGACAGAATTTGGCACGATATCCTTCAGGAGATTATCCGACGACTCTATCAATGTCAAGTTGAGTAACTACTCTCATAATGAGTAGAGGTAGACCAACGTGTTATTCATTTGCTCATTTTGTCAAACTCTTTCTCTTGAACAAATCATCCAGTATTTCGTGAAAATGTTACTATTTGTTTGTCCGCACATGTACATCACATCGACCGATTCTGATCCCATTCGGAAAATTCCGTCGCAGTGCGCCGTTTTCTTTCTCTCTCTTTTTCCTCTCACAATATTCCTCATTAAATTTCTAAGTAATATTGAGGCGTTCTAACCCGGCTATGCAGCAAGACAAACTGAGCCTGGATGAGAGTTACTTGTGCATGATGCCACAGTACTACTTCAGCTTTATGCCGGTGAGCGTCGAGTGATGATGGTATGCCAGTCTCTCGGCAACCAGTAATGAGTAGTTTCCAGTGGGTGAGTGATCTCGAGAAAGTACAAACCAGAGCTGGGAGAGCACACCCTCTGTACCAAAATAGGTCAAGACAGAATTGGCAACGGAATCCTTGAAGATAATGCACTGCCACCATCCTAACTCGTGACGCCTGCTGTCCAGAATGGCATGTTATAATCATGCAAGATTCTGAGATATCACGATGACTAATGTAATCTGACTTTTCTAGCCACAAACAAGTCCATTTCGTGACTCAAGTTACGTGCCGAGGTTGTACGATCTTGCCCAATTAAGCAAAACCTTTATTCTCCTCTCAGGCGCTAGTCACGTAGGTTCGTTGAGATTCGCCATGGCGTTGACGATGGACATTCTGAAACTATGGATTCCATATTCGCATGACAGCCGTTCGATCTCGACCATTGCAAGTTGCAATACAACAGAGTGAGTAATGGAAGTCGCAATAGGTTACGACCATGTTGCTGTCGAATGCCGACACGTGCTGCCTTCTTACACGGGCGCAGCAATATCGTTTCAATAACAACCAACATTCGATTTTTTATTGAGAAACTATTTGCTCTGACCTTCGTTAAATACGGAGTATATAGTGTCCCAGAAATGTTGCGACAGACTTTGAGTGGTTGTAGAGAGTGTCTTCAGAAGTGATTTGAGGCTAGGATCCCGTATCCGGAAACATCACCAAACGACACCCCGAAGTTAAAGGCGCCGGAACTTGTCGCTAGCCCACGCCTTCGGAAGCAAGTATGTCTTCGTACGCTGATTAGCTAAGGGAAAATTGCGATTGGAGACTGAGATCTGATAACAGGAAAATGAAGAGAAGAAAAAGTAGCAGCTGAATATGGGCTGCGAGAAAGGAATGTAGGCAGTGCTATTTGTTATTCGGTGATCGCAACTGACTGCCACGATCGCCGGTGGAGAAGATGGGGCTAGCTACTGGATAGATAGGCCTTGTCTGCCACGAACGTGATGCTCTCTTTGGTCTCCATGGCTTTCAACTTGCAGTATGTCTTTTTCCTATATGTCAAAAACATTGGACGTTGCAGAGGATCCCAGGAGAAAAATAAACTGTAGATTGATTCCCTTTCCCGAAACAGTCATTCACCGAGGCAAACCAGGAGACGAGGACATGAGGCCTTCCTACAAGGAGCTGGCACCATTTTCTCCATTGGCAGTCGAGGCAGTCAGTATGTATCACTGAATAACAATCAACAGTGAGAGACGATCCACATATGTTCCTTAAGAGCACAGAGCCACTTTTGCTGCCGAAGGGGTGGCCCAGTGGCAGGCGCCAGTGCCCATAACGTCGACGCTCTGTAGTTTTATTTGATGACGTTTCGAGTCACAGGTTCCCATCCTCGATTTGTTCCTCAGGACGCACTGTACAACTGGTCGATATTTCTCATAATATTTCTGGAACACGCCGTCGATAATGTTACTCTTACGTCCATTCTTTCGTTGTGCTGAAATGAAATCCAAACGAATACATAGCCTGACAAGAACGTTAAGCAGGAATAAGAGGAGGACGACACTAAAGTAAACGGGTTGGAAGACATACGATGTTATTTCAATGAAAACAAAATAAAAGTATGCGAACTTGATAGTAGACCGCTGATCAATATCATGTTGCATCGTCTGTCGTGTATATGCATCCACTGATTCGGGTGGGAAGAGTGTTATAAAACTGTATCTTCTCCAGGCCCACAACTGTCGTAACTGGTCCTTCATATCCCGTCTAGAGGCACTGGGACAGACCTTATATCCGAGTTGGTCCTACAAATATTCTCTTGGGGACGTGTCTGGGGACCTTGCTGGGCTCGGTAGCACCTGTCACGCAGAGAATTCATAGAGGAAGGTGCCGCATGTGGCCGAGAATTGTCCTGTTAAAAAACGACACAACAATTCTGTCGCGTGAGAGGTAAAACACGAGGACACAAGATGTCCACGACGTACCGTTGTCCTTCAGGGTGCCTTGAATCACTACCAGCCGTGACCTAAATTCATACGGTATGCTCCCCACACATTGACGCTAATAGTAACCTCACTGTACCTTTCCAACATACTGGAAGTGTAGGACCTCTCTCTAGCTCACCGCCATTATCGCCAGCGACGGTCATCCGAGATACAGTAGAACCACGATTCATGGCTGAACGCAATGTGACGCCATTCGTCAGCAGCGCCCCTGCTTCTCCATCTCCGAACCATTTTAAACGCAGACGTTTGTGTTGTGCAGTTAACGTCAGCCGACACATGAGGCAGTTAATCCCTAGTCCGCCTGCTCCTAGTCTCCCACCAATGGTGCGGGATGACACACAACGTGCAGGGAATGCGGTACTTGTTCTTCGATGGCACGTACTTGGTTCACAATGCACACTTGTTTTGGTCAGAGGTGTTCAACCGGAAAGTTGACGATGAGTGCCCACGCAGTTCCTGCCACTGTCACATCCGAATGCCACACAATGGGGTCCTATGGAGTCCCTTTCAAAGTCAGTTGCTCAAAACGCTATCTCACACTAGATAACAGCGTCTACGTCTCTTTTGCAGTGATCCCTCAACACCCTCTCAGGCCTTGTAATAACACTAGCGCACTCTGGTGGCCATTCTACCTGCCACAGAGATTTCTAACTCTGATCATTTACAAACCCGCCGATGGTGTTCAATTATATGAAGTTGCATTAGCATCCGAAATGTGTTCTTAGAGTTTCACTTCGTCAGGCAGTGCAGCGAACTTCTTACCACAATGATGGTTATTACATAACAGCTTCATAGTGTTGCTAATTTAAAGGTCAGCAGCGTACATGCAATATCAAGATTTAAATGCTGAACGTATTTCCATAAGTAAATAAAGTCAACAAACGCTTTTAGTATATATAGATGTAGGATGATCTAAACCAATAATAATTTTTAAATGTAGCTGATATATTTTTCCCACATTAATACGTTCCACCATACGTCCACACTCTTGAAAATTAACACTTATTCCTTTCTGTTTGTTCACAATTCTCGTACTTCCATTACAGTTGGGAAAAAGTTCCCAGATGAAGAGATGACATTGATTTGCAGAAACAGTGTATTTTTCAGTTTACGTTACTAGCTTTCTAGGCGGTTTTAGGTAACACCTACTTTACTCAAATGGTCAGCTGGTGTCAATTCTGTGATGTACAGTCCATTACCGATTAAACTGTTATGGTACAGTATCACGAAATAAGTGGATCAAGACCACATTGTGTTCGTCAGTATGTATTGTAAGAATAGTGAGAACAACATCTCCGTGATTCCTAAATAAAATCTGCCTTCCATGTATATTAGTATAAACATGTTTACAACAGTAATTCCTAGCGACTGCTAGAGCATAATGAGTTAAATGAAGATTTTTTGCACATTTTCCTGTCACGTGTGATAAATCAAAATTCTCTGGTCGCTAACAAATTTTCTAAATTAGAAGCAGCGGTTACTACTGACTGCACTGAGTTTCTGTCAGCATGGAAGGCAGACAATGAACGTGTAAGCAAATGTTGCGGAAGCCCTGATTGGCAGCATCCAAAAGGCTGAGTAACAGGTGGCCTGCTAATTACGTACACAGCCCAGCCTGTGTTATGCAGGTCTAAAGCAAGCGTAGGGAGATGGGAGGGGAAAACTTCTAACATCGCTCTTGAAAACAGAAACTAAATATGAAGCATAATCACTAAAGAAACTTTACAATTTTTGACATTAATCGCATACTGACTTTAAAATATTACGCTTCACACACACTCGTCTTTGTTTCTTCTCTATCCCTCTCTTTCAGCTCGTTTTCCGAGCAGCTTGTGTTTTTCAAAGAATGCAGGTAACAAAGTGAATAAACCGTCGAAATCAGCCCACTAATCATTTATTTAAAAAAATATGATAATTATATGCGTTTCGAATGCGTACAAATGTGACAACAGTTTTGAAGAAAGAATTTTTTATTCTATGGATTAGGTCCGCGATATTACGTTATGGTATCAAACAATTGATCCGGTACAATAAATGGCGATGGTGTTTCGCGGTATCTATTAGCAACTTCCAGGGGCTGTAAAGCGGACTTGGTAGTTGAAATTTTGAGAAGGAGCCTTGTGGAAAATGTATCGTTGTGGTATAACATAAGTTCGAAGATCGGATCCCTTTCAAATCTTTCGATTCAAGCCACGATACGTAATGGTAGAGCAACACAACGCATGTATCGATAGTGTTTTCTGGGTCGCCTCAGTCCAGCAGATACCATTGTAGTCCGGCTACAGCAACGCCTGCCAGAAAGTGGTGCGTTTGAAACTAGGAGGTTTAACAGTGCTGCTCTACACACGGAAGAAATTGATTGTGGATGGCGTGTGTGTGTGTGTGTGTGTGTGAAAGGATGTGTCGCAGACACACTTTGTGCAACAAACGGCAGAATCGCCACGTGTAGTAGTCCCTGCACCGTTCACAAGATGTCTCTGCTGTATGCGTACCGTGAGGACGCAGATCGGTAATTAATTCGGTATTCAGATTTATTTTACATCCAAACGGTGCATTTCCCTACACTTTACTTTTTTAAGTCCCATTTACTACATCAAACGTATAGGGGTGACAGCGTCATGGGAACAATTTTTGTTTGAGACAGATTAACTGACAGTTCCCTGATACGCTAGGTATGCTTTACGATCCGCCGGCGCTGGCACCACGAAATTTCACCGACCTAGCAGGGCTACTACCCAGCTGTGTTGCATACTGCATATTCCTGTAAAATGGTAGAGTGATGTTCAATAAGAAATACTTAAGACAGAGTACAGTAAATGTATTCGCACATGCGAATATTGACAACCATCAGCTACATATTTGAATGACGAGAATGAAAATTTGTGCTGGAAGGTGACTTGAACTTGGATTTCCTGCTTATCGCACGCGGTTGTCTTACAATTTGGCAGTCCGATCACGACCCACGGCCAGACCCAATTTCACTACGTCTTCAACCATGTCTCCAAAACCTGTACTCGTACATCCATTATGTATGTTCATGTACAGGAGAGACGCCGCTCCTGTTATTTGATTTCCCAGTGGCGGTGGGTAAATACCACACTTCAGTGCCTATGTTATTCCGATTTGTGATGCAAGGTTCCGTCAGGCATGGTATAAGGAACGATCACTGCGGCAACTACAGCCGTAATGAAATACATTAAATTTATTCGCAGTTGCGAATATGGACAGCCATCAGCTGTGTAATGGCCGTCAGTCATCCTCGGATAGCCATCTGGTAAGATGACTCCTCGCGATAAGCGGGAAATCCGGGTTAGAGTTCTCACCCGGCACAAATTTTCATTGTCCTCACCGCATTAGACAACTAATGGCAACTGAGCATTTAATGTCTTTTCTAACTTCTTTAACCACCGCAGGGCCTGTTCCTTGAAGTAACCTTGCATCGTAAATCGGAATAACATAGGCATTGCAATATCGTATTAAGAGTGGGCGTCTCTGAGTTGAGCAACATATTTTGAAAGAAAATCAGAAACTAGGGAATAGGTGACTGGATTACAGGTAACACACAAGGCATATGCAGACTGCAGAGTGCCTGCACCCTACCACTTCTCAGAGAGTAACCAATACAAAGGGACGCCTATCGTTGGCGGGAAGCGTTAGCAAATATTATGTCCTTATCACCTCTAGTCGTTTGATGCAAAGACTTTGAGACACCTTGTATATGCTTGGTGAAAATACATAATTTATATGACTCGTTTTTATATTTTTTTCGTGACACTTTTAACTCGTTGAAATTTTTTGGTCAAGTTCTCAAACATACTCAACGACAAAACTATCTTTTTGAAGCATGTTATTTCTAAAAGAGTAACATTACAAGCAAAGTTTCAAGGTAACGTGGAGTCAGCTACGTATTCAATATCCGTAGAACTGTTATTTATTTATTCCAATGAAAGTCAGTTTCCCTGTAGCTGCATTTGTTATGGTATTTTGACGCTCATCTCTTGCAAGTACTGTTGCTTTCAATTCAATATTGTCTCATCTTCAGATAAATCTTCATGAATCAAAAGCCGTAAGTAGCCATAGAACCATCTAGAGTGGCCCTTAAAATGTGTCTACCACACTGTTTCATAATTCGCGTCGAATATACTTAGCTCTCTGGGCCGGAACGATAAATCGAAGCTTACTCATATTTACGCCAGTGCTATTATCAGAAATACAGGGTGTTTTGCAATGTTTAGACGTTTTCAGATTTGAATAACGCCCGCTCAAAAGAAAATTCAACAACGGTGGCCCCCTCTATTAGTGGTGCTGAGTGTCAGGTTTCATTCCACGTACAGGTCAAAGTAAAGTCCTTCGCTATAGAAAAACTGTTGCGCGCGTGCGGCGTCCATTTCGTACGCATTTCAAGATTCAGATGCGATATCCTATTCGCGCTTGTGCAATAATATTGATTTGGGTAAGATACTTCCGTGTAACTGCCAGTGCATCGAATCGAAAGTCAACCGACCTTCGGAAAACCATTTGAACTCCCAATAACACCGAACTTCTGCGCAGCAGTTTACAGGCAGACCCCGGTCGTTCGTTATCGAAAATGGTCTCAGCAACACTTCGCGACACGTCATACACCCAACAAGACTTGAAGTTTCCCGTGAAGAGTTTAGTGTGTGCCATTCTAATCTGAAACCGTCAAAGCATTGCTAGAAACCCTGTATTTGTAGCCTGCTTGTTATCTATAGAAAGGTTCTTATTTGCCATAATTTCATAGTTTGGACTTCCAACCTATCCATGTACGTAAATTTTCAGGAGAGAGTTACGAAAGAAAAAAAACCTCGCAATAACGTTAAACAGCGATTTCTTCATGTTAAGATTGCTGCCTAGTGATCACATTCCATTCTAGTTTTATTTTAAATCTGAAAAACACAGTGAGTGAAGGCTTAATAACCTCATTTCCAGCAGATGATTCTACAACGTCTCGTCACGTAACAGCAGCAACTGTGATCTGATCGTTATTAAATATTTCTCTGAACGTCGGAACTGCTACAAGTACCTGAAAAAAAAGCAGCGCAGCAGCACAGATGATGGGAAGTGTGGAGCTGAAGCGCGACCTGACCTGCGGAAGTCCCGGCTCCAGCAGGCGTAGATGACGGGGTTCATTCCCGAGTTGAGCCAGCCCAGCCAGCAGACGACGGCCGAGAAGAGCTCCTGCTGCGGCAGCACCACCGACAGCGGGTTCACGATGAAGAAGGGCAGCCAGCACACGATGAACACGCCCATCACGATGCCCAGCGTCTTGGCCGCCTTCTTCTCCTTGGCGAACTTGGCCAGCTTTCGGCTCAGCGAGAAGTTCTTGGAGTTGAGCGCCTTGGAGGGCTGCCGGCTGAGAGGCTGCGATTGTGGCGGCGGCGGCGGCAGGGGCGGCGGGGGCGGCGAGCTGGCGATAGGCGCGGGGGCGGAGGCGGGCGCCTGCCCGTGCTGGTGCGGGTGCTGCTGGTCGGCGTCGTCCGAGGTGAGCTCGCTGCCGCTGCCGCCGCTGTGGTTGTGGCCGCCGCGGTGGATGCGCAGCGTCAGCTCGAGCTCGCCCGACGCCATCAGCACCTGCGCGCAACAATGCGGCTCAGGCCTCGAGGGCTTTCCTGACGCGATGTGAAGGCAAGTCACATACTTCTATCGGTTGCAGTTGTAAAGGGAGATTCTGCTAACCTACTGCTTGATTTTATGCAACCTTCAACACCCTAAAATACCATGCACAAGATTTTCATATTCCCATTTTCTTTAGATTAAAACTGTTAGTGCTACAGAAAAAACAAACTGGGCCGTTTTCTAGGAAATTTGATATAATTAAATTTTATAACAGAATGCATTTTCGATAGTTTCCGAATTATTCGAGAAAACTGTACAAGAGCGATCTTCGAACTATTTTTTTTAAATTACTCGAAAATCGGGACTTTCAACAAAAAAAGTATCTCAGTAAAAAAATTAACTACATTAAATTTCCTACAAAAAAGTTCCTGTACATTTTTTCTGACGTGCTAATACACTACTGACCATTAAAATTGCTACACCAAATAGAAATGCAGATGATAAACGGGTATTCATTGGACAAATATATTATTCTAGAACTGAGATGAGATTACATTTTCACGCAGTTTGGGTGCATAGATACTGAGAAATCAGTACCCAGAACAACCACCTTTGGCCGTAATATCGACCTTCATACGCCTGGGCATTGAGTCATGCCGTGTACAGGTACAGCTGCCCATGCAGCTTCAACACGATACCACAGTTCATCAAGAGTAGTGACTGGCGTATTGTGACGAGCCAGTTGCTCTGCCACCACTGACCAGACTTATTTAATTGGTGAGAGATCTGGAGAACGTGCTGGCCAGGGCAGCAGTCGAACATTTTTTGTATCCAGAAAGGCCCGTACAGGACCTGCAACATGCGGTCGTGCATTATCCTGCTGAAATGTAGGGTTTTGCAGGGATCGAATGACGGGTAGAGCCACGGGTCGTAACACATCTGAAATTTAACGTCCACCATTCAAAGTTCCGTCAATGCGAACAAGAGGGGACCGAGACGTTTAACCAATGGCACCCCATACCATCACACCGAGTGATACGCCAGTATGGCGGTAGCGAATACACGCTTCCAATGTGCGTTAACCGCGATGTCGCCAAACACGGATGCGACCATCATGATGCTGTAAACAGAAACTGTATTCAACCGAAAAAATGCCGTTTTCCCATTCGTGCATCCAGGTTCGTCGTTGAGTACACCATCGCAGGGGCTACTGTCTGTGATGCAGCGTCAACGGTAACAGCAGCCATTGTCTCCGAGCTGATAGTCCACGCTGCTGCAAACGTCGTCGAACTGTTTGCGCAGATAGTTGTTGTCTTGCAAACGTCCCCATCTGTTGACTCAGGTATCGAGACGTGACTTCACGATCCATTACAGTCATGCGTATAAGATGCCTGTCATCTCGACTGCTAGTGGTACGAGGCCGTTGGGATCCAGCACGGCGTTCCGTATTACCCTCCTGAACCCACCGATTCCATATTCTGCTAACAGTCGTTGGATCTCGACCAACGCGAGCAGCAATGTCGCGATACGATATACCGCAATCGCGATGGGCTACAATCCGATCTTTGTGAAAGTCGGAAACGTGATGGTACGCATTTCTCCTCCTTACACGAGGCATCACAACAACGTTTCACCAGGCAACGCCGGTCAAATTCTGTTTGTGTATGAGAAATCGGTTGGAAACTTTCCTTATGTCAGCACGTTGTAGGTGTCACCACCGGCGCCAACCTTGTGTGAATGCTCTGAAAAGCTAATCATTTGCATATCACAGCATCTCCTTCCTGTCGGTTAAATTTCGCGTCTGTAGCACGTCATCTTCGTGGTGTAGCAATTTTAATGGCCAGTAGTGTAGTTTGTAAGTAGCGAGCGAGAGAATATGAAAATATCACATACGGTTTTTGAAGGCCTTGCGCGTTGCATAAAATCCAGCATAAGGGTATCCCAAGTCGCAGTGCATTTGTACAGTTCATTTACATGGTGCAAACCAAGTGCCACTGCAGCACAGTACACCGCTGAAGGAGCCAAATGTGATGCATCCTGTAGACGAAGTTGAGTATCGATTGGTAATTTACTTTATCAATTTGAAGGAGAGCAATTCTGAAACAATCCCTGCTGAGCTGCTAGAACTGTACGGAAAAAGTACACCACCATATTACTCAGTGTTTCTATGGCTCTGATACATCCAGTGAGATGAACCAAGTTCGAAAGATGAGGACAACCTCTCTGTCAGAACCAAGATAGACCAGAGAAGTGGAAGTCCTGCTGCTCGATGAATGGTGTGTAACGTTCGACAGGACTAAAACTCAGTCATGGATCATTTTTCCACATCTTGCATAATATATTGAATATGAAAGTTTCCACTGGGTCCCACAATTGCTCGTACCCATACAAAAAGCCCACAGATCCACTCTAGCAACGGGGATGATGCGTAATGAACAGTTCAACGGTTAGTTACCTTCCCCACACCTAGACCAGCATGGAAGTGTATACTAAATTTCCTATGCTCACACTGAAGTACACTGTACAGTCTGACACGGCAGAATGCTGCTATAAGCCTTCGCGTAACATATTACATTGTCCATTCCCATTAGGCATTGCCTTGCTGCCCGCCTTCTTATGTGCACAACACCTCAACTTTCCCTGGAGCCGGAGGAAACCGGCTCGGTTGGTGTTGGAAATAGACGATAGTCCGAACACAGACGATGGATTACAGTTCCTGGTCACCTGATAATGGGCGAACGTCCATTGTTAAATAACAAGCAAATCTACGTCGTGTTGTGTAGTGCAGGTGGAATGTGGCACTGACCGATATCCCTTAGTCCCAACAGGACTTTAGCTCGACTGATCATTTGCTATATTCCGGAAGCACTCATTACAACACCATGTTGCAAACAGATGCTACACTCGCAAACATGAACACAGACATTCTTGACGCCTTATGAGGTAAAATAAAAGAGTGTATTTCGGTATTTAAGAATGTTTCACTGAGACCGGTAAAAATAAACTGCAACTTTGGGGCTCGATCTAATGATCAGATTTGTTTCCTGAAGTAGCGAAAGTGAAGGAGAAGTATTATCAGCAATGTAATCGTCACCTACTGTGCACTGTCTCGGACAGTCTACTTCATTCCTAATAAGTCAATTTTTGCAAAGTGTGTGAACGACAAAGAGAATGAATGTATGGCGCACCGCACTTCAAGATACCTAAGGCATTTCATTCGTAGTGAAATCGGTTATAACTCCAGTTTGTATATATGTGTGGTTTAAATTCTATTGTCCTCTTACTCAGCAATGAAAAATGGGAATAATGAAAACGGAGTCAGCATATCCTAAAGTCTCCCAGAGACTTTCCAACTTTCTAACTTAAAAGTCTGTAATAGCGTCAATCAACAATGGAATATCTAAGTGATCTAAGTGACATACTTCTTCATAATTTAGGATCCAAATATACCATCCTAATATTTACTTCGTGATTTAACTTTAGTTCGTAGCCGTGTATAAGTCCGGGTGGTTGTAGTTAAATTGCGGCTAGTCAGTGAGGTCCAGTGTGGGCTGTAATTATTGTATGGCAGCGAAGCTTGGTAGATTTGCTAATGTGTTAATGCGTAACCGTTGCTATTACAGCGACCGGGTGCAAATCTGGCGCTGTACACAGCATAACGATATGACATCCACGCTATTTTCAGACAAGTTATAAAGTGAGTGAAAAGTATGGATATCGACAAGAGAGACCGTATGCTGTCAGTGAAACTTTATTATGGCAACAGCAACAATTACAGTGCTGCACTGGGAGAGTATGAGGAGACACCCGATATCATTAAATGAAGATGATAATAGATTTTCAGAACACGTGTGCGCTTGGTGTGGCTAATGGAAGAGGAAGGCATCCTATCCCGGTGGAAGTTAGTGACGAGGTTGCTGTTGCTGTAACTGACCACACAGAGCGTGCCCCAGCTAGTGCTAATGGTCGTGCAGTGTCACGAGAATTGTCCATCCCACGGTCAACAGTATAGAAAGTTTTCTCGTCTATTTTACAATGGTCCCCACACAAGATCCAGACTGTGCAGCAACTGGGATCTCATGTTCCACATCAACATTCAGAATTACGTCTTCGGTTTCTGGCACGGATCATTGTTGATGACATATTGGGGGGTGGGGGGGGGGCAATATTCTGTGACATGTCAATGCACATTTCACACTACAGGGTGCAGTGAATATACAGATCTGACGAATTAGGAGTACTGTTAAACTGCGCGTTGTGAACGAAGAGCTATGCACTCACCCTATTTGCCTGAGTGGTGTGGATTCACAAGCACTTTCATTCTCGGTTCGTACTCCTAAGAGAATACACCCAGAGGGCCTGTCTGGTGTACATTGACATATGCACGTTATCGAGGCATCTTGATACTGCCTGTGCTTTCGAAGAACGCAGTTGTGTGGAAACCACTGTTTCCAAGCAAGATGGGGCACGATGTCACTCGCCGCGCAGAGTAGCCACGAGGTTCGGATTGCGCGCCCCTCCCGTCTGAGCTTCGAGTCCCCCCTCGGGCATGGGTGTGTCTGTTGTTCTTAGCATAAGTTAGTTTAAGTAGTGTCTAAGTCTAGGGACCGATGATATCAGCAGTTTGGTCCCTTAAGAATTCACATACATTTCAACATTTTACGTCGGTAGCTCAGTGAAAGATCTGCTAAATGCAACCTTCCACGAACGCGTTATCTACAGAGATTTTGCAGCTGCATGGCCTGCGAGATCACCTGATCTAAATCCGTGTGACTTTCGGCCCTGGGGCATCTAAAAGAACACGTTTACCATTGACAGGTTCGGTCTCTTCCAGAACCGAAGGCCAGTATACAGGAACGCATTGCTCAAATTCCATGGGAATTGCTGCGAGAAACTGTTGATTTCGCCGTTTTGCAGATCCAGTGTCTCTTTGACGTCTCCGGGGTTCATATTTGACAAATTGTGTGAGCAGCGGTTATTAATAAAATCAAGATTATGCCATTATTACTTGTTTGACGTTTTCTGTCCATTTCCTTTTCCTAATCAAATACATATGGTAACATTTCTACATATCTTTCTTGCACTTACAACGCCAGATTTGTACCTAGTGGCGAAAACTGGAAATACTTGTTTTCAACGTAAATCGCTTCCGAATTAACGGATTAAAATATTCAACAAATTTCGCGCCAAACAATAATTACAGTCCACAATGGACCTTTGTGGCTAGCTGGACTTTAATTACAACCACCTACTACATTCTTTAGAATAAATTTTCTGTAACTTATAAACATTTGCGACTAATAGGAGAACTGCCTGAGAAAGGAAGGAAATCATTAACATAAAGTGCCCTATTAGAAATTGTCTGTAATTTATACTTTCCTATGTACCAACGGAATTCCAGGAACGAGCGATGCTCATAAAATACACCCCGAAAATCTCTGCCAATTGCGTTTTAACAGCGACACGATATTGAATTTAACAGTGGATTCAATTCGCTGCCATTTTCTGCATTATCTGTGCACCGAGCGTCAGCAGCGCGTTCTGTTAACAAGCAGGCTCTCAGCTGGGGCCTCCCCCTGTAAATCGGCACATTAACACGACCATGCTCACACGCCGTCCTGAAAGTACACAACACAGCACAAGAGCAGATACACATACATACACACACACAAGTACAAACAGAGAGAGAGAGAAACAAATGAACTGCGACAGCTGACAGGTTGTGAATGGACTGCGCAGCGGTTTGACATTGGCGTCGATATTGTCATTCTCGACATCTGCAGGCAAACCACATCAATGAACAAATAAAGAACAATATTGTTCTACTGTTGTTGGGAAAGGTTAATAGCTTTGTTTCAGTATACTCGTACATTTGCATTGAGATTGTGGTCTTGTATATTTTCGTAACGGGAACGAAAATTTCAGATTTTTGATGTTTCGAGTTTTGAAGTAAACGAACAAAAAAATCACAAGTAAAACAGATTGTACAGCCATAGATCTTATATACATGAAACACGTATGTGAAGTTTTGTTAAAACTTTTAACCAGTTCAACTTTCTTTTGGTCGTGGTTTCCACGTAGAGCGTTCTGAAAATGTAGTAATGTATGACAGTGAAGCAGGATTTCCATCTATAAAACCCTTTTGTTATTACTCCTTGTGTAAATAATATATAATCATGTGTCATAAGTTTTTACAATATTCCATAACGAAATCCGGAGATGACTATACGACTTTATCAGAATAAGACTACGAGCTGTTTCTCAAATGGTTCAAATGGCTCTGACCACTATGGGACTTAACTTCTTAGGTCATCAGTCCCCTAGAACTTAGAACTACTTAAACCTAACTAACCTAAGGACATCACATACATCCATGCCCGAGGCAGGATTCGAACCTGCGACCGTAGCGGTCGGGCGAGCTGTTTCTCGATCTTGAGCTCAGATTCTACTCCGCGACAGATTTCCTGAAAGCTGATCAACAAAGTGGCAGTGGACGAGCAGATTACTGCATATATGATCTACGACCGTTCCTAGAAATGTTACACACCGGATCTGATACGAAGAAAGCAAGACTGATGCTGTAAATACACACATAAAAAAAGAAGTTTTGCATCACCACGGTTCCCGCAACTCCTGAAGATAGACACTGACTGTGGATACTGTATCACAGACACAGTCCATCTGACAGATCAGAGATGTCACTAAACACACCTGCCTGCCGCAGTGGCCGAGCGGCCCTAGGCGCTTCAGTCCGGACCAGTGGGACTGCTACGGTCGCAGGTTAGAATCCTGCCTCGGGCATAGATGTGTGTGATGTCCTTAGGTTGGTTCGGTTTAAGTAGTTCTAAGTTCCAGGGGACTGATGACCTCAGATGTTAAATCCCGTATGCTCAGAGCCATTTGAACCATTTGAACTAAACCCGCCCAAAGAAGTAGACAACCATGCATGAGCAGCACCCATTACACGGAGGGTGTCCTACAGCCGATAAGATCCAGTCATTCCACCAAGAAGGTGGTACACGGCTCTTGTTGTCTGTAGTTCACCCATGCCAAGACAGTGATTACCGCAGTTCAATCGCGCCCGCATTGTAACTTTGTGCCAGGAGGAACTCTCAACGAGAGTAGTGTCCAGTCATCTCTGAGTGAACCAATGCGATGATGTTCGGACATGGAGCAGATACGGAGGGAGATTCAGGAACTGTCGATGGCATGCCTCGCTCAGACCGCCCAACGGCTACTACTGCAGAGGATGACCGCTACCTACGGATTATGGCTCGGAGGAACCCTCACAGCATCTCCACCATGTTGAATAATGCTTTTCGTGCAGCCACTGGACGTCGTGTTACGACTCAAACTGTGCGAAATAGGCTGCATGATGCGTAACTTCACTCCCGACGTCCATAGCGAGGTCCATCTTTGAAACTACGACACCATGCAGCGCGGTACAGATGGGCCCAACAACATGCCGAATGGACCGCTCAGGATTGGCATCAAGTTCTCTTCACCGATGAGTATCGGATATGCCTTTAGCCAGACAATCGTTGTGTCTGGAGGCCACCCGGTCAGGATGATTGCGTTAGACTCACTGTCCAGCAAGAGCAGCAAAGTGGTGTTTCCCTGCTGATTTGTGATGGCATTATGTGGGGCCGGCGTACGCCGCTGGTGGTCATGGGAGGCGCTTAATGGCTGTACGATGATTTAATGCCATCCTCCGACCGACAGTGCAACGATATCGGCAGGATACTGGTGAGGCATTCGTCTTCATGGACGACAATTCACACTCTTATCGTGCACATCTTGTGAATGACTTCCTTCAGGATAACGACATCGCTCGACTAGTATGTCCAGCATGTTCTCCAGGTATGAACCCTGTCGAATATGCCTGGGATAGATTGAAAAGGGCTGTTTGTGGAAGACGTGATCCACCGTTGAGGAGTGGGACAATCTGGACCGACATTGCCTTGATGAAGTTGTGGATAGTATGGCACGACGAATATAGGCATGCATCAATGCAAGAGGATGTTCTAATGGGTATTAGAGCTACTGGTCTAAGCAACAATCTGGACCGCCACCTCTGAAGGTGTCTCTGTATGGTGGTACAACCTGCAATATGTGGTTTCCATGAGCAAAAAAAAGTGCGGAAATGATGTTTATGTTGATCTCTATTCCAATTTTCCTTACAGGTTCCGGAACTCTCGGAACCGAGGTGATGCAAAACATTTTTTTATGTGTGTATTTGTCCTTCAGTTAGTGGTAGTCCCCATCAAAGTAGAAACCATTTCGGTTTACACAAGTAATCATTTATTTCTTCTACTGTCCAGAACACTTCCTCATGTCGTTCTCCATTATATTGCGTAGGAATACCATTACTTTTACATTCTGTCAGACCACAAAAACGCTTACGAAGTAAATTTCCCTACGCAGCACTCTCGAGAATATATTGTGAAAATTATTAGAATGTTAAAGTCCAGTTAGAGATTGATATACAACCTAACATTAACACTCAAGTTGAAATACAAGGTGCAGCTGGAAAATCCTTTGAATGGTTTGAAAAAATAAAGGAAACGAAAGTTACCAACAAAATATTTTTACTTGTCTTCAAAAATATCACCATTAACTTCAATACAACTCCGATATGGGTTGAGAACCCGCTGCAACTGTCATAAAACGCTACTTGTGGAATCGCTCGGAGCACAGTGGGCACGAGTTATTGGACATCCGCGTTGCACGTATTACGAGAGGTGAGAGCTGGTGCTCCCCATACAACCCGGAGGCAAAGCGACATTCAATGGTATGGTGTTCATCGTCTTGCCCGCCTCCCAGAAACGATGGATTGCGAAATTCAGGATTAAAGACAATATTGATAGCTTATTTCGGCAGCTAGGGCTTAATCCATCATGAATCTCTAACCAAGGGAGTCGGGGAAGACTACGAACAATACGCCATTGACTATCGCTTGGTCTCCAGACCGTTTTGGTAGCGCCAGGTCTCATCTCCTCTTTATGATGGGGTGTCTAGATACGCTTGATGGGGTTCCTTCGAGCGGTTCCACAGGAGGCATTTGCTGTCCGTTTCTAACAGTGTTAAAAGGGTGCTGTACCTAATAATGATGATTGGAGGACTAGTATAGGCAGTTAGTAACTCTTGCTTTATTTATTTTCTTAGAATATTCACCGAACTTTTCCGACGCACTATGTTCTTCTTCAGCGATGCAGGCAGAATCGCATACTTATTTTTGGTCTTGGTGTTCACCTTTTTGATCTAAATTGTCCAACTAGATCGATTCTTCAGCTGAAGAAAACAATTTTTACAGTCGTACACGTACAGAGGAGTACAAAGGAGCTTTGTAATGGATGCAACCCACTTGTCACTATAGTTGTTGTTCCACTGATGTAAAGCAAATGTTTCACCTTTTGCACTATTTACACGTTTACTTTTCTGTAGACATGTGCATGGATGGTAAGCTGTCCTACGGTTTAGACTATTAATTCATCTACGCTTTCCCATGAGGCATTTATTGAGGAAATATTCCCTCGACATGAGCTTCTTGTGTTCGAGATTCCTTTCCTGCTATATTCGTCTTTCCTTCTGGTTTCGGCTCAGTCTCATTTACTTCTGTAAACGGTTTGTTTTAAGAAATAGAAGAAAGTACCGGAGAAGCAAGCGATACTCTCTGCTCAGTAAAAGAAGAAGAAGAGTCAAGATATCGTCATACTGTTTTCGCAACTACTGAACGACCTCGAAAGTGTAAAGTGGAATAACACCCTCGAGCTACCAAGACAAATTAGTGCAAAATACTGGGAAATATTTATTTACAAGCACCAAGAGAGTTCTACATCAGAGATAGATGAAAAACAACAAGTTCATCTTGAGGATGCGAAAAGCGATGGATGGAACTTAACACGTCTGTTCCCAGACTGGCCAACATGCATAGAGTATGAACTACGTCTAACATGGGAACCTCCCCATCGCACCCCCCTCAGATTTAGTTATACGTTGGCACAGAGATAGGCCTTGAAAAACTGAACAAAGATCAATCGAGAAAACAGGAAGAAGTTGTGTGGAACTATGAAAAAAATAAGCAAAATATACAAACTGAGTAGTCCATGCGCAAGGTACGCAACATCTACGTGAGTGTCAGCTGACGAGCGCCGTGGTCCCGTGGTTAGCGTGAGCAGCTGCGAAACGAGAGATCTTTGGTTCAAATCTTCTCTCGAGTGAAAAGTTTAATTTTTTATTTTCAGACAATTATTAAAGTTCAGGCACTTACACATAATCCACTTCGCTCTCCAAAATTCCAGGACATGTTTAGATTTGCTTGGACGTATGTAGGATTTGACGGTCTACACACGGAAACATTTGAAAACGTAAAAAAACGTATGTTTTGACAGAGCACAGGGAAAACTGTGCGACTGTGAAACTGTTGCATTCATTTGTTGTAGTTTATGTGACAAACTCTTATGTTTTCACCACTTTTTGGGAGTGATTATCACATCCACAAGAAAACCTAAATCGGGCAAGGTAGAAGAATCTTTTTACCCATTCGCCAAGTGTGCAAGTTAGGTGGGTCGACAACATATTCCTGTCATGTGACGCACATCCCGTCACCAGTTTCGTATAGAATATATCAGACGTGTTTTCCTGTGGAGGAATCGGTTGACCTATGACCTTGCGATCAAATGTTTTCGGTTCCCATTGGAGAGGCACGTCCTTTCGTCTACTAATCGCACGGTTTTGCGGTGCGGTCGCAAAACACAGACACTAAACTTATTACAGTGAACAGAGACGTCAATGAATGAATTGACAGATCGTAACTTTGCGAAAATAAAGAAAGTAAAATTTTCACTAGAGGGAGGACTCGAACCAAGGACCTCTCGTTCTGTACTTGCTCGCTCTAACCACAGGACCACGGCGCTCCTCAACCCAAGTTGTCCTTGATGTTGCATAAGTTGCACATGAACTATTCAGTTTGTATATTTTATTCATTTTTTCATAGTTTCACACAACTTCTTCCTGTTTTCTCGATTGATCTGTGTTCAGTTTTTCAAGGCCTATCCACTGCGTCAATTTATTACTAAATCTGAGGGGGGTGCGATGGGGAGGTTTCCTTGTATGAAAGCAGCCACGAAGGTGGAGTTGCGTTGGGAAGAGGGGGGTGCCATGGGGAGGTTCCCTTGTAAGAAAGCAGACACGAATGTGGAGTTGCGTTGGCAAGAGACGAACATCAACTTGCCTATCATTTAAATTGGGAATTACTTAGTAATAGTAGCAGTAGTAGTAGTAGTGACTGAATTATCACAGTAAACTAGAAACATTGGTATGTTTGATTTTCGCGCTACATCGTCAAAATGCCGAGATGCTTCGGGCACTGCAGATAATGCTCCGAACATCCTTAAATCTGGGAGAGACCTGGTGACCTCGCTGACGAAGGTAGGGTTTGGAAAACATGAAGACAGGCAGTAGAAACACTCGCCATGTGCAGATGGCCAGTACCTTGCTGAAATGACAACAAAACAGGTCGTAGAATATCGCTGATGTACTGCTGTGTTGATAACAACAAAAGGGACCTTGCAATGAAATGAAAGGGCATGCCAGACCATCACCCCTGGTTGTCGTGCCTTATGGTGGGCGACAGTCAGGTTGGTATCCCACCGCTGTGCGGGGCGTCTCCAAATACGTCTTCGCTGGTTATTGACTCTCATTTCGGAGTAAGACTTATCACTGAAGGCAATTCTGCTGCAGTCAATGAGATTGCAGGCCGGATGTTCCCGTCACCACTGCGAACAGGCTTGTTGGTGTACAAACGTGAATGGAAGCCGGTGCAAGTAGCAAGCACCAGTTACGCGTTGGATCGGTGATAATGATAAATCCGGTGCTCCAAGTGCCTCTCTAACAACTGCACGTCTCCCTCGTTCTGTCACCTCGAGAGATTGCCCGATTCCTTCTTGACGCTATGTGGGACCATATTTCACCCTTTCCTGCCAACATCGTCAAACGGTGGCATGGCTCCTATTAAAATTTCGAGCGATTCGCCGACTACTGCAACCGTCTTCTTTGAGACCAACTACATTTTCTCCCTCAAATGCTGACATCTGAGTATATTATTTATGCACCTGTCTGCGAGGTATAGTTATTGTCCAGCTGAATATGCGGAATGAAGTGAGCATTCTCTTCATACCCTGGTCTGACGTATCCTCTGTTTAATGTCCTTCGCAGCTTCGCAGTGCAATTGTACTGTAGCGTCACACTTCATCCATCGGCCGCCACATTTTATAATTTTGCGTTTTGCGACGATTCCTGTGTGTGCGTCACTTTGTGACCAATTTACGCTACTCTCTCATAGAACGTTTTTTCTGTCTCAGAGTGTAGTTCCCGTTGTATTTGCGCGCTAAACTGATTATTAAATAAGAGCCATTATGTCGGCGAATGAAGACAAGAAAATGATTATCGCTAACGATTAATTTGGTGCTTGCAGAAGCGGCTGGTTAGTGCTTTTTTGCAGCATTATTCAACAGGTACGAGATACGGGTTCGGGAAACGCCTCCTGGCTGACTGCAGGATGCTGACTGCTGAGGTTGCAGGTGTTCCAGCGTCGGCTGACAGCTAGGGCAGTGGCGGCGCATTTCGAACTGTGCGGGGGCGTCCGCCGTTATGGGATTATCCGCCTGCGAGTGATGGCGGAGGCGGGGGTGGGGATGGGGGAGGGAGTTATGGCGAAGCGCGGTGGACACAGCCAGGTGGCAGCTTGCAGCTGGGTGCACCGCGCCTCAGGGCGACCAAACAGCCTAAGCTTCGTGTAAGGGCCAAACGTTTCCTGAAGAAAACTCACGGCATTTGCGGCTCTGTTACATAGGCAACATATTATCCTGGGTGGAGAGCCATAGACAGCACAGCTGTAGAGTAACTAAGGCCCTTGCTGATCACTTTGTATATTACTGTCCTTGCTATCTCAGATTTCCAAACATGAAGTGGTTATCTATAACGAAGTAGTGCCTGAAAAATGCTGCACAGATGTTCAGTCGCATCTTCATAGAACTTCCAAGTAGTGCAAAGGTTGGCAGCTTGTTTTAAACGTTCAACATCGCACAGCCTTGCACTCACTAAACGAAAACTACTATGAGTACAGTTTGAATGAGTCACAATTAAA
The DNA here is from genome assembly GCF_023898315.1 of Schistocerca nitens. NCBI lineage: Eukaryota > Metazoa > Arthropoda > Insecta > Orthoptera > Acrididae > Schistocerca > Schistocerca nitens. The sequence goes on from NC_064618.1 coordinate 589,461,506, forward strand.
ATTGCTCAATTCACACAAATATCTAGGTGTAATAATTTGTAAAGATATGAAATGCAACGAAGACAGAAGCGCAACTGTAGTTCAGCCAAGGTCAATCTGCAAACGAGATCGTCTACAAACAGTTGTATGATCCATTCTAGAATATTGCCGTAATGTATAACTTTAATATGGGAAAGAGAATTTAGTGAAATATATGTATCACGACTCTTCACGGCTTTGCTTGACACATGGGAAAGTGCCAAGGAGAGGCTGAAGAAACTGAACTGACAGACGCTTGGAAATGAACGCAAACTATCCCGGGCAAGCCGGCTTACAAAGTTGAAGAACCGGCTTCAAGTTGTGCATTCGGAATTAGACTAATTAGAGCGTGCGCAGAAGTGTTTAAAAGCATTCCATAGGTAAATGAAGAGGGAAGAGGACCTGATAACGGGTACAATGTGACATAGCCTCTGCCACGCTATTAACAGTGGTTTGCAGAGTTAGAAGTGGATGTAAATATCTCACATTCATAGGGTTAAAACAGAGCATTTGTTAGACGATCCTAAACGAAATAGTTTATAAATTTACCTGTTTACCAATTTATCACGACGAACAATAGAACTTTATTTACAAAAAACTAAAAAATACAATATCTGAAAATTAAACCTATTCAGACTTTCCGTGGAATAAAAGTTACATGGTAAACAAATAACATCTCAGGAGCCAAGGCTTTTAAAATACTATGAAAAATAATTTAACCGAGATCGTGCGTATATAAGCATATAGAAATAATGTGATCATAACATACAGGAGAGCCAACCAATACTTACACTCCAGGATGCAATAAAGACGAAGTTTGCGAACAAGGACCTAAGCATTATGTATCATACGTAGACACAGTAACAAGCATAGACGTAAGTTATAATATTATACCTATTTACTATCTGCACGGGTACTCTTCACAATGGCAAAATGCCGAAGCGAGCTCTTTGTGCAAGTCTGTAATCAATACGAGTAAAGAAATCAACTGTGCAAAAGAAACCTGTATCAAAAAACGAAATATTTTATTTTATCAATAAAACACTGTAGTTCGCGTTTTACTGTTAGGACCGCAGGTGGAACCACAACTGAGTCGTCAAGAGCCGAGCCTGCTGGGAAATAAGCTGCTTCTACACTTCATGCGCGCCATTTATGGAGACAGCACATTGCATCGATATAAATGATAAATTTCAATTGCGTAAATCTGCAAGCTTTTGTGGCCATTGTAATTGAGAACAAATTCTTCTTGGTTATTGGTCTTAAATTTCTTCTACACGATGGAAGTCTCGATCTCTCTGCTGGGATATTCTTCACCGCTAGCAGTGGACTGTATTCCGCCAACCGTGAACACCACAAAATGCTGAAGAAGCTTCCACCAGAGGGGTCGTAACATCGGTCGTGTACAAGAAACGGAAGAATAACACAATGCAGCCTAACAACGGAGAAGGTTTTGCCTTCAACGATAATTATGTCAGAAATTTTTTTATAAAGCTTCATGTTCTTGTCTTGTGTGACTTTGCCATCGTGTTATTTTAACGTAACTAAGGAATTCATTTGATATTTTATGCTTTCTTCATATACAAACTACGTTACTATAAAACGGTAACTGCAGTTTTTAAATTGCTATAAGGGCTGAGCCACACAGTTAAGAATCGGCTTGCCAATCAGGTAAACTCGCCGCACTGTGCTCAAAACGCCAGTTTGATAAAAAATCGTCTCCTGTTGGGTGAAGAAGTCCGTAAATGCCTGTTTCACATCCTGACGCCCTTGCCATCGTGTCGCTGGGCAGCATTGTGGTTATATTTGGTGTCAACGTGACAGCGTAATGTCAGGCCACTTGAACTGAGCTGCGGTCGTTTGTCTCATGCGTCGACACTTCGCTGTGTGAAGCATTGTCGAGCGCAAGAGTGACGTCGCAGGGCGCCACACATTTGCACAAATACAGAGGTAGGTTGTACGCACCTTTGAGGCAAATTTCAAACTTATATGTCGCAGTAGGAGGCAATCACGGTGTTTCGAAAAGACGACCCTTTAATTAAGTTATACCGTCAAATGCTTTGAGTTACATACTTACAGTTGAAAGGAATATACTGTTTAATATACCTTAAGCGATGTCCTACAACTTGGCAAAAAATCAGTGCTTGTTATCTGAGACAAGCATGATATTCTGTTTTTCACATTCCAGTCATGATTACTGCGGCTGCTGGAAAACTAACCCGGTTGACAGAAGCCTCATCAGAGGACAATACAAAGTCTGGCACTGCAATACTTCGCTATATGAGCCATATGCAGTAGTGAATCGGGTGACTCCATCGCTTGCAACAGTAGTCTAAAGCATGTTTATAGATGCTGAGACATCATTACTCTGCACATGACGTTCTCCGATGGGAGCATTTTGTGCAAATTGACGCCTGCTTACTGCTCCCATACAATCTGATATTATCTCCTCACATTACATAATACTTCACTTTTGCGGGCATTGTGTCCGTAGTCGCTTTTACAGTTGTTAAAGGTATTTAACATTGTCAGTCAATCTGTGAGAAATGATAAACTCAGGCATGCCCGTTATTAACCGACAACAGAAATGAACCAGCTGTCCTTTGGAAAAACCTGCGCCTTCTTAGTACAGGCAAGTGAAAGCCACAGTTGATGACATTGACCCAGTCGAAGAACTGAAACGGTATTTCGTATCACTTACAAATATAGCTGAACCGCATATGAAAGTGACGTTCATTTACAATTTCACGGGGGTAAAAGACGGTAACTACGAAACATTCTGTCTAAAGCATATGATACAATACTGTCAAAAATGCCATCATGCGTATCAGCTCAGCATCTACTGGATACGATGACATAACAATCCAAAAGCTGAAGCTTATTATTGACCCACCCCTACCCACTATAACAGATACCTTCAACCCCTCCTTAACCCCAAGTATTTTCCCTGATGCTTGGATACAGTCACTAGTTAAGTCATTACCTGTAAAGAACTTCGCCACAGCACCCTCTCATTATCGACGTACTTGCATTCTTCCTGCGCTGTTCAAGCCTTAGACTAGATAGTCGACGTCCAGCTAAAAAACTATATAACTACAAACAATCTACTAGACGAATACAATCTGATTTCCATAAACATCGCAGTACAACATCTGCCTTGGCGAATGTAACGGATGGCCAGAAGCTTATCGTGGATCAATAAGGGGCGACTATTATACTTCAGCAAAGTCTTTGACGCCGTCGACTTCGACTTCTTCTTGCCAAAATTCCCATTCTAAACTTTTCACCAAGAGCAGTGGGATTTCATTCATACTGGAAATCTCGCCAGCAATGCGTCATGTCTGGCACTACTAAGTCACAAAGCAGGTAGATGCCATCAGGTGTGCCCCAGGTCCGGTATTAGATTCTATACTCTCTTCATTGTATGCGAATAATGTGTCATTATCTTTGTCCTACTGCAAATACCACATGTATGCTGATGACCTATAGTTGCATCTAAGTGTAAAACCAATAAATCTGGAGACCGGTATCGAGAATATCAGTACCGACTTGTCCGTACTATCAAAATTAGCGCAGAGCAGAGGGTTAAAGCTCTAACTATTCATGACTAGCTGCTCATTCTAGGCTTTTAGCCCGAAATATTGGGAATCCCTATAATTTTTAATACTAAATGGGGGAAACATCAACTTCTCTCCCTCAGGTAATAGGACAATAACAGATGAAAATCTTAATTGGAGTGAGCACGTAACTGCAGTGTGCAAGAAGGCATCATCATCTTTTGATGCTCTACAAAAATATAAAGAACTCTTACCTCTTGACGAGCGCCGATACATCCATATCCCTGTCATTTCTAATGTCTTATCAACGTGCACTGTCCATCGTATCTCTTTTCGACCTTAACGTTCATGTCTGAACAACATGGCAGGAACACCGTATCCATCAGAGGAAAATCTTCTCTGCTCCACTCAACCTTTCAGCCACTTTCTCGAAGTCTTTCTCCTACATTGGAATAGCCTCCCGCACTGTATTAGAGAAGTAAATGGCATCTCCAGCTTCAGTAGATAGTTAATGACATAAATATTAAAGCAACAATGATGACTACCATTGTCCCTATAAGCACCAGTTATCCCTGTACATTCTTGTTCCCAGCCATAACTTTATCATTTCCAGTATTTTTAGGTGGAGCAGTCTCCTGAATTTCCTTTCTCCAGAACTCGTGTTAAATAACATCTATTTTGTACACCTATAAAATACTTTTATATCTGACAATATCATTAATGTTAAACTTATCATTAACATTATTATTGTCTTTATAAATGGTAGCAGCAGCAGCAGTAGTAGAAGTACTGTCAGTATCATACTAACTTCATTAGTTCATGACCAGTATTATTTAGCCACCTTGCCTCTTCAGACACTCACATCATTCAAATAATATTTTTCACACTAAAATTGTTATTTCTGAGGTAACTTTGATGGGGGAAAGGTACTATTTCTGTGAAACCCTTGTCCTACATAAGAGAAGGTCTGATGGCCCTAATCATAACAGGTTAATTAAATAGATATATAAATAAAATAAAATAAACTCCATCTGAGTAACTATCAGAAAATGCATATTTATATTACTACATGCCTTTACTTCTGTTGATGTGTAAAATTATCATTGGCGATATTTTATGTTCAATTTTCGCTTACAGCGGTAGGTGTCCACTGCTTACAAGATTTTGAGGCACACTTTCGTTTGCCAGAATACATCAGCACCAAACGAAGCGCTACTTCGAAAACGGGCAAGCAGACGACACTTCGCGATGTAAGCGAAAATCGGACACAAAATACCACCACTGACGATGTTTTGTATTAATAAAAGAAGACGTGTATCATGATATAAATGCGCCCTTTCTGGCAGGTACACAAATGGAATTTAAATGATTTAATAATCGTCTCATTCTATTTTGGGAAAATTCTTTCTATCGGATTTATGCCAGTTACAAAAATCTTCCGATTACCTTGATACATTTTGATAAACTTGTCCCTTTACATTCCTTCAGCTTCCCTGGTACTTATATAAAACGCATCTATGCGAGTTCCTGTAACGGGTAATACGCCAGTTACCTCAACCGCTCACGAACAGTAAAAAATGGGGAGAAACACGATGGACGGATTGCCAACATTTTTTATTGTTCTTTTTTGTATAGTCCTCAATGTAGATGCAGCAAGCTCACCGTCATTTAAAACTTAAGAAAGAAAGTAACTTTCGCATGTGTTACTTCCAGGAAAATTCTCGATGAAACTTGTACCATATACAGAAAGTAGGGTTACGGTATAGTACAGAAGGTAACTGAAAGAAAAACGCAATGGCACGAAAACGATAAAAACTGCCCAGGAATCACTGCGATTTATGACGGTCCTAAGGACGTTACAAAAGGCGAGACATGGTTTTCAGTAGGGTGAGCGAGCACTAGGAAAGGCAACCCATGTTGTGCAACTTTCTTCCATACTGGCCGCAATGTTGGTAAGAAGATCTTATGGTAGGGCGTTCCATTCCTCTACCACCGCATCTGATAGCTGCTGGATGCTCGTTGCTGCATGTAGACGTGCAACAGTACGTCTCCACAAAGCATACCATATGTGGTCGATGGGAGTTAAGTCAAGGAAATGGCAGGCTAGTCCATTCGTTGAATATCCTCTGGTTCTCAGAGCTCCTCAAACAGTTCAGTTAGTTGCGGTCTCCCATTGTCATTCATAGTACTGAAATCAATGCGGAATGCAGCCCTGACAAGGAGCACATGGTGAAGGAGTACAGTATCACAATTATGTTTACAGGTGAATGTACTGTGAAATAGAAAAAGAATATTATCATGGGAAAATAGGGCATACCTGACCAAAAGAAGTACACTAATGCAAACATAAGCCTTAATTTGAGATGGTAATCCCTAAGAATTTTAGCACAGAATTGTATGGTACTGAACCACTGACTGTGGGAAAATCGTAAAATAAGAGAATCGAAGCGTTCGAGTTATGAAGCTATAGAAGGATGCCGAAAATCAGGTGGCGTGATAACATAAGAAATGAGGAGTTTCTCTACAGAATTAGTGAAACGAGCGTGGGGAAAACACTGAGAAGAAGACGGGACAGGTCTTGGTAAGACATCAGGAAATAACTTCCATTGCAATAGTGGGAGCTCCAGAGGAAGACAGAGATTGGAACAAATAAAACAAATAATTGAGCACGTAGGGTGCCAGTGACGTTGGCACAAGAGAGTAATACGTGGCGGGCAGCAACGAACCAGTCAGAAGATTAATGGAAAAAAGAACTATCTGATATCATGTCCTCACATTATATACTTCATCTATGTAGGCATGTGTTAGTAGCTGATTTTAAAGTTTTTATTATCATTATTATTATTATTATTTTTTTTCATCAGTCTACTGACTGGTTTGATGCGGCCGCCACAAATTCCTTTCCTGTGCTAACCTCTTCATCTCAGCGGAGCACTTGCAACCTACGTCCTCAATTATTTGCTTGACGCATTCCAATCTCTGTCTTCCTCTACCATTTTTGCCCTGTACAGCTCCCTCTAGTACCATGGAAGTCATTCCCTCATGTCTTAGCAGATGTCCTATCATCCTGTCCCTTCTCCTTATCAGTGTTTTCCACATATTCCTTTCCTCTCCGATTCTGCGTAGAACCTCCTCATTCCTTACCTTATCAGTCCACCTAATTTTCAACATTCGTCTATAGCACCACATCTCAAATGCTTCGATTCTCTTCTCTTCCGGTTTTCCCACAGCCCATGTTTCACTACCATACAATGCTGTACTCCAGACGTTCATCCTCAGAAATTTCTTCCTCAAATTAAAGCCGGTATTTGATATTAGTAGACTTCTCTTGGCCCGAAATGCCTTTTTTGCCATAGCGAGTCTGCTTTTGATGTCTTCCTTGCTCCGTCCATCATTGGTTATTTTACTGCCTAGGTAGCAGAATTCCTTAACTTCATTGACTTCGTGACCATCAATCCTGATGTTAAGTTTCTCGCTGTTCTCATTTCTACTACTTCTCATTATCTTCGTCTTTCTTTGATTTACTCTCAAACCATACTGTGTACTCATTAGACTGTTCATTCCGTTCAGCAGATCATTTAATTCTTCTTCACTTTCACTCAGGATAGCAATGTCATCAGCGAATCGTATCATTGATATCCTTTCACCTTGTATTTTAATTCCACTCCTGAACTTTTCTTTTATTTCCATCATTGCTTCCTCGATGTACAGATTGAAGAGTAGGGGCGAAAGGCTACAGCCTTGTCTTACACCCTTCTTAATACGAGCACTTCGTTCTTGATCGTCCACTCTTATTATTCCCTCTTGGTTGTTGTACATATTGTATATGACCCGTCTCTCCCTATAGCTTAACCCTACGTTTTTCAGAATCTCGAACAGCTTGCACCATTTTATATTGTCTAACGCTTTTTCCAGGTCGACAAATCCTATGAAAGTGTCTTGATTTTTCTTTAGCCTTGCTTCCATTATTAGCCGTAACGTCAGAATTGCATCTCTCGTCCCTTTACCTTTCCTAAAGCCAACCTGATCGTCACCTATCGCATTCTCAATTTTCTTTTCCATTCTTCTGTATATTATTCTTGTAAGCAGCTTCGATGCATGAGCTGTTAAGCTGGTTGTGCGATAATTCTCGCACTTGTCAGCTCTTGCCGTCTTCGGAATTGTGTGGATGATGCTTTTCCGAAAGTCAGATGGTACGTCGCCAGACTCATATATTCTACACATCAACGTGAATAGTCGTTTTGTTGCCACTTCCCCCAATGATTTTGGAAATTCTGATGGAATGTTATCTATCCCTTCTGCCTTATTTGACCGTAAGTCATCCAAAGCTCTTTTAAATTCCGATTCTAATACTGGATCCCCTATCTCTTCTAAATCGAATCCTGTTTCTTCTTCTATCACATCAGACAAACCTTCACCCTCATAGAGGCTTTCAATGTATTCTTTCCACCTATCTGCTCTCTCCTCTGCATTTAACAGTGGAATTCCCGTTGCACTCTTAATGTTACCACCGTTGCTTTTAATGTCACCAAAGGTTGTTTTGACTTTCCTGTATGCTGAGTCTGTCCTTCCGACAATCATATCTTTTTCGATGTCTTCACATTTTTCCTGCAGCCATTTCGTCTTAGCTTCCCTGCACTTCCTATTTATTTCATTCCTCAGCGACTTGTATTTCTGTATTCCTGATTTTCCCGGAACATGTTTGTACTTCCTCCTTTCATCAATCAACTGAAGTATTTCTTCTGTTAGCCATGGTTTCTTCGCAGCTACCTTCTTTGTACCTATGTTTTCCTTCCCAACTTCTGTGATGGCCCTTTTTAGAGATGTCCATTCCTCTTGAACTGTACTGCCTACTGCGCTATTCCTTATTGCTGTATCTATAGCGTTAGAGAACTTCAAACGTATCTCGTCATTCCTTAGTACTTCCGTATCCCACTTCTTTGCGTATTGATTCTTCCTGACTAATGTCTTGAACTTCAGCCTACTCTTCGTCACTACTATATTGTGATCTGAGTCTATATCTGCTCATGGGTACGTCTTACAATCCAGTATCTGATTTCGGAATCTCTGTCTGACCATGATGTGATCTAATTGAAATCTTCCCGTATCTCCCGGCCTTTTCCAAGTATACCTCCTCCTCTTATGATTCTTGAACAGGGTATTCGCTATTACTAGCTGAAACTTGTTACAGAACTCAATTAGTCTTTCTCCTCTTTCATTCCTTGTCCCAAGCCCATATTCTCCTGTAACCTTTTCTTCTACTCCTTTCCCTACAACTGCATTCCAGTCGCCCATGACTATTAGATTTTCGTCCCCCTTTACATACTGCATTACCCTTCCAATATCCTCATACACTTTCTCTGTCTGTTCATCTTCAGCTTGCGACGTCGGCATGTATACCTGAACTATCGTTGTCGGTGTTGGTCTGCTGTCGATTCTGATTAGAACAACCCGGTCACTGAACTGTTCACAGTAACGCACCCTCTGCCCTACCTTCCTATTCATAACGAATCCTACACCTGTTATACCATTTTCTGCTGCTGTTGATATTACCCGATATCTGACCAGAAATCCTTGTCTTCCTTCCACTTCACTTCACTGACCCCTACTATATCTAGATTGAGCCTTTGCATTTCCCTTTTCAGATTTTCTAGTTTCCCTACGACGTTCAAGCTTCTGACATTCCCCGCCCCGACTGGTAGAACGTTATCCTTTCGTTGATTATTCAATCTTTTTCACATGGTAACCTCCACCTTGGCAGTCCCCTCCCGGAGATCCGAATGGGGGACTATTCCAGAATGTTTTGCGAATGGAGAGATCATCATGACACTTCTTGAGTTACAGGCCACATGTCCTGTGGATACACGTTACGTGTCTTTAATGCAGTGGTTTCCATTGCCTTCTGCATCCCATCCTCATGTCGTTGATCATTGCTGATTCTTCCGCCTTTAGGGGCAATTTCCCACCCCTAGGACAAGAGAGTGCCCTGAACCTCTATCCGCAACTCCGCCCTCTTTGACAAGGCCATTGGCAGAATGAGGCTGACTTCTTATGCCGGAAGTCTTCGACCGCCAATGCCGATTATTTATCAAAGTTTAGGCAGTGGCGAGGATCGAACCCGGGACCGAAGACGTTTTGATTATGAATCAAATACGCTACCCCTAGACCACGGGTTGTGGGTTGTGGGTGTTGTAACAGTATGACGTCGCTTTCAGCTTTTAATTTCTAGAATCTACGGATTAGGGATTTTCAAAATAGTGAGTGAAACATAGTTAAACTGTTTTGTAAGAATCAGCCGGCCGAAGTGGCCGTGCGGTTAAAGGCGCTGCAGTCTGGAACCGCAAGACCGCTACGGTCGCAGGTTCGAATCCTGCCTCGGGCATGGATGTTTGTGATGTCCTTCGGTTAGTTAGGTTTAACTAGTTCTAAGTTCTAGGGGACTAATAACCTCAGCAGTTGAGTCCCATAGTGCTCAGAGCCATTTGAACCATTTTTTTGTAAGAATCAATATGACTTACAGTACTAAGTTACCATTATTTAACAAGTTACATCTCTATGCTGCACTGAGATTATAAGTCGAATTCCCGCCTGTCTCATTCAGTGTGCTACCAGTTTTGCCATCCAGAACTGCACCAGGGACAGATTAGAGTCTTTAACGTATAGCCTCTGCAGGACTCTCACCTCCGTTAAAACTTGAAGAAATGAAGAACTGGGGCTTGCTCGTATAACCTAACATAATCGCCCTCAAAAGCAAGGGAGACAGTTTTAAACCACCACATGTAGGAAAAAAATTGTTTTCATGTCGAGAGTGTTCATTATCTTCATGTTCATTATATGGAGGTAACAGAGCACTTTGGCCAGATGTACAATTTTACTCACGATTTTTAGAAGGAAGAAAGGTACTGCTTTGGAATTTTAAGGTTAGTAGCTACAGTAGAGAGCAGTGTAGACTAATTGACTAATAGGACGGCTAATTTCCTTTCTCATCCTTCCTTAATTCGAACAAGAGCTGCGTCTCTAATTACCTCGTCACCGACGGGACGTCGAGTGCTAACCTTCCTTCCTCTGTTCCTTTCTGCGCAAGTACGCCTTTGGCATCCTTGCCGTCTGTGTAAAATGTGCGAGTAGTCAGTCAGTGGTGAGTTCCACGTGGAATGATGGACGGAATGAGAAGCAGACTTGCGGGTGCGAGTAATGCGTGGTGTCGCGGCAGCTAGATATATTTACGTAAACTGTAGCCATGAGAAAAGTCTTGAAAATGTATCGACTAGCAGGGTTTAATTCAAGTCGTGTAATAATCCCAGTGGGCGAAACCAGAGCTTAAAGCGCAAAATCATCAAAAACAGAGAATTACGTGTAAAGAGGCTTGTGAAATTTTGCATTTTATTTGTTTTTCTAGCTTATTTCAAGAGGGAGTTTGATGTTATGAATCAGATCAATAGAAACTGTGCACATACTACGAACTGTGCTGTGCAAAACTAAGTTATTAAAATATAGTCTACCACAAAAAAGACCCACCATGAAGGGATAATCCTAATGGGACTGAAATCGGTAAATGTGATGTACATGTACAGCCAAATAAGTGATTACAACTCCAGAAAAAAATGGATGATTTATTCGAGAGAATGAATATCATAAATTGAGAAGTTTAATATCGGGTCGGTCCACCTCTGGCCCTTACAGAAACATTTATTCTCTTGGCATTGATTGATAGTCCCATTGGCGTGATAGTTCCGTACCCGAGCATTGCTGTTTCCTTCATCATACGGTAATGATTTATTTGTCGACTGAACTTCCAACACCCTATGTATCTAGTTTATTTTAGCTACTCACAGTACCTGGCTGTTCAAACAGTTGATAACCTTCCTTTCATTTAAATCAAGCCACCAGCATTCCATGTTTCCAGTAGGAAATTCGTTTATTTTAGGGGCACTTAGCCGCCGATGTTACTGCGCTTTACAGTAGTGCTTGTTGCTGTATTGCATTTTCCAAGGGTATAGCAATAAATAATGATCTTTCAAATAAGTTGTTCCTAGATTAAGTTATGTGCCCATTTCCATTAGCATATGGAAATCCCTGTTAATAAAGTGACTAGTGTTAATTGATTCAGTCTTAGATTATTAATTTTGATAATTATTTATTGATCTTTAGTAGTATTCGACTATCTTTATGATTAAATTCTTGTAGTTCCTACTATCGTGATACTAACAAATGTGAAGTAAACTAAAGTTACGTAATTTACTGATTTGTTGATACGACTGAGTGTGTAACGCATCCCGTAATTACGAGAAGCGTTCAATAAGTACGGAAAACGATTTTTTCTCCTCCTATTTCGATTAAAAAAAGTGCATAATCGCTTGTGGGACATCGTGGAACATTCCCGCTTCAGTCCGTGTAGTTCCACATGCAGTTCAGACTGGCGGCAGCGTCATACGTAGCCTTCAGCGCTATACGTAGCCTTCAACAGAGATGCGTTCCAAGCAGAGAGCTGCCATTGAATTTCTGTTGGCGGATAACCAGAGCATCGCAGATACTGATACGGGCTTGCAGAATGTCTACGGAGACCTGCTAATGGAGAAAAGGAGGGTGAGTAGTTGGGCGAGGCGTCTGTCATCATCGCAACAAGGTCGCGCAAACTTGTCCAGTCCCCCGCGTGCTGGCTGACCGCACAGACTTGTGATTCTTACAATGTTCGAACCTGCGGATACTCTGGTTCTAGGTACAGACTGATCACAAACACCTCGCCGCTCAACTGGGTGTCTCTGTTGGTGGTGCTAACAAACTCGTACACCAGCTGGGGAACTCAAAGGTGTATGCCCGCTGGTTACTCTACGCCTAACAGAAGACCATAAAGGGTAACGGAGGACGACCTGTGCGGAACTGCTTGCGCATTAGGAGCCTGATCGTGGCAACATTTTGTGGATAATCGTCACAGGCCATGAAACATGGGTTCCTGACTTCGAACAGGAAAGAAAACGGCAATTCATCGAATGGTGCCACACCATCTCTCCTTTGCAGAAAACTAAAACTTCATTGGATTGATCTTCTTCGTCCATTCCAGCTTCCATCTGTTTGGTCCAAAGAAGGATACACTCCGCGGGAAGCAGTAAGTTGATGACGTGGAGGTTGCTGACGCAGCAGGATGTCGACAAGTAGAATGGTACCATGGGAGTACAGGGCAGGTCCTGCCAGTAAGGTAGCATAAGGTCGTCGCACTGAACGGCGATTATGTTTAAAAGTAGGGTTTGTAGCCGGAAGGGTGAAGAATACTGTGGTGTATAGGAATCCTGAATAAAACCAACTGCCGGCCGCGGTGGTCTAGCGGTTCTAGGCGCTCAGTCCGGAGCCGCGCGACTGCTACGGTCGCAGGTTCGAATCCTGCCTCGGGCATGGATGTGTGTGATGTCCTTAGGTTAGTTAGGTTTAAGTAGTTCTAAGTTCTAGGGGACTGATGACCATAGACGTTAAGTCCCATAGTGCTCAGAGCCATTTGAACCATTTTTTAAAACCAACTTGCTTTCAGAAAAAAAGGTCCCACATCTTAAACTACTCGCTCAGAGTATCGTTTAAAGGTAGCAGAAATCATTGTAGCAAATCGCAACCTCTGGTTAGTTATGGAAAAGGAATCATTCATAAATGCGAACCATTTTTGGTTGTTGAAATCATTAGGTTTTATAAAACGCAACTAGTTGTTCAATCTTTCCATCCTGCAATCGACACGTTGTGCCCAATGAAACGTAGCTAAAGCATCTATAATGGTACTTTGCCATTTGCCGGGCCCGCATCTCGTGGTCGTGCGGTAGCGTTCTCGCTTCCCACGCCCGGGTTCCCGGGTTCGATTCCCGGCGGGGTCAGGGATTTTCTCTGCCTCGTGATGGCTGGGTGTTGTGTGCTGTCCTTAGGTTAGTTAGGTTTAAGTAGTTCTAAGTTCTAGGGGACTTATGACCACAGCAGTCGAGTCCCATAGTGCTCAGAGCCATTTTTTGAACCATTTGCCGGTAAATATAGACACTTCTTTCAGTTTCCACTTCAAATCAATTCCATAGTACCCTCTTAACCCTAACTAATAGCTCCCAAAAAGCTAACCGTATAGCAGCTTACATTCCTCAAACTTTCTCTGTCATCGTTTCTGCCGTTCTCTCTGCTTGGACTAAGACTGGTAGGATTCTCTCCATGGTAGTTCAGTTCGCATTGTTCCTGTGGACAGAAACAAACGTGTAAGCTTCCATTATAGCCCGTATAATAATTCACTCGGAAGCGCTTCCTCAGGTACCATGCCGACAGTTGTGTTTGAGTTAGATCCAGCAAATATTTGTTACGCTCTCCCTTTTCCGCTGGGCTCTGTGGCAACTAATTAAGCCCGGATATATTTCAGAATGAGCTGATTCTGCGTCGTGGGCCACAAAGGACATTCGTACCTAATTCTCCGCCGCACTGAATGAAGCCAGTTAGAGTTACCCAGCTTATACCGCGTAGAGCACTTCGTGCAGATATTTCCACATATGTTACCCATATTACCTCATGCATCCCTACATCTTACATGCTCTTGATGTTGTTGGGAGCAGTATGGCTAACATTTCTCTAACATCCGAACTATGAATAACATGACACGCATAATCTGAGAACATGTGCAACTGATGACGTACACATGTGACGGTTTGTACTTGTCCGTTATCACTGAAGAAACGCTGATTTGCCACTAGTACGGTTTGAAATACATGCGCCCAAGATAATCAGTGTGCGTGAAACAACATAATATCTTAGTGTCGAGTACACCTCACCCTAGTTATAGAACGTGAATGTTACAATGGAAGCTTCGTCTGCCGATTTAATACACTTACCAGATGACATTTTCTCAGAATGCAGATAGGCTCGTGGCAGAATGTCAAAGCGTTACGTTGTCGGTGTAAGAGGTTTCTCAAACAGACTTTGTGAACATCACTTCATGACCAATAATATGATTATTGTCTCCATAGTTACGACCCGCTGCAGAATACGATGGAAAGACAAAGTTATCTTAAACGTTCAATATTTTATTCAGATGCATCAATCTTCAGACTGATTCGATGAGGGCCATTCACATATTTCTCTTTTGAGTCAAACTCTTCATTTCAGTAATACTTACACCCTACATCTTCAATTATCTGCTGTATGTTTTCCAATCTCTGTCTCCCACTACATTTTTACCCTCTGCAGTTCACTCTAGCACCATGGCTTTTCTCCCCATAGTATTTCTTTACACATAGTAAATAATATGTGTACTAAATTGGGTTGAAATCGATCCAGGGGCATATGAGGAGATGTTGAACGTACGTTTAAGTGACATATATTGCACACAAATATATCTGATTCTCTGCTGGTTTACACATACGACACAAGAGAGGGTGTTAAATTTATTTGTGTTATTTAGCCGTGTGGAGATGAGACAAATTGCGCTGCAATATTTTAAAAGTATTTCAATTCAAGTAACAACACTAAAGAAATACCAACGTTTCCGAACGTTTTTGCACACCTTGTTACCCACACTCCCACCTGTAGTATTGGTGGGGAATCGTAATCCCATAACATTTTATACAAATAATATACTCTTGTAAAATGAAAAATTAACACATTGAAGCAAGTGAATAAGACCCATCATACTTGCTCTGGACACTACGAGAGGGCAATGCATGCGCAGCACTGGGGACATACCAGGAACCACGTTATTGGCCTTACGATGTAGGTAGCTGCGAAGCGATTGGTCACCACCAGAGCCAATGGCAGCCAGTTTGCCCTGGCATAGGGAGCTCCATCTGTGTCTGCAACATTGTTAGCGTGCTCCGACAGTGTGTATGTGAACCGTCTGTGCAATTGATAGAGTTTGAGCGCGGGGGCATATGGTGGGCCTGTGGGAGTCTGAGTGGATGTTCCATAGACTTGGGCAAAACATGGGGCGTGAGGTCTCCACAAGACATCGATGTTGCCAGTGGTCAGCAGAAGATGCACATGCCCATCGACCTCGGTCTGGACAGTGGCGAAGCACAGTTACACGTCAAGGCCGCCACATCCTACGAAGTGCCGTATTGGGCCACACAGTCACTTCACAACAACTTAGGGGCACAGTTTCTCCAGAGTTATCAGCAAGAACCATTCGCAACTGTCTCTATTAAGCAGGGTTACGGTCCCACGTAACATCAGGGCGTCTTCCGCTCATGCCACAACATCGTTCAGCCCGTCTCCAGTGGTGTCGCATTAGGCGTTTATGGAAGAACGAATGGAGACTTGTCATCTTCAGTGATGAGAGTCACTTCTGCCTTGGTGCCAATGATGGTAGTACACGTGTGTGGCGTTGTGCAGATGAGCGCGAAAATCAGGAGTGTATACAGGGTGTTTCAAAAATGACCGGTATATTTGAAACGGTAATAAAAACTAAACGAGCAGCGATAGAAATACACCGTTTGTTGCAATATGCTTGGGACAACAGTACATTTTCAGGCAGACAAACTTTCGAAATTACAGTAGTTACAATTTTCAACAACAGATGGCGCTGCGGTCTGGGAAACTCTATATTTTCCACATATCCACCATGCGTAGCAATAATATGGCGTAGTCTCTGAATGAAATTACCCGAAACCTTTGACAACGTGTCTGGCGGAATGGCTTCACATGCAGATGAGATGTACTGCTTCAGCTGTTCAATTGTTTCTGGATTCTGGCGGTACACCTGGTCTTTCAAGTGTCCCCACAGAAAGAAGTCACAGGGGTTCATGTCTGGCGAATAGGGAGGCCAATCCACGCCGCCTCCTGTATGTTTCGGATAGCCCAAAGCAATCACACGATCATCGAAATATTCATTCAGGAAATTAAAGACGTCGGCCGTGCGATGTGGCCGGGCAGCATCTTGCATAAACCACGAGGTGTTCGCAGTGTCGTCTAAGGCAGTTTGTACCGCCACAAATTCACGAAGAATGTCCAGATAGCGTGATGCAGTAATCGTTTCGGATCTGAAAAATGGGCCAATGATTCCTTTGGAAGAAATGGCGGCCCAGACCAGTACATTTTGAGGATGCAGGGACGATGGGACTGCAACATGGGGCTTTTCGGTTCCCCATATGCGCCAGTTCTGTTTATTGACGAAGCCGTGCAGGTAAAAATAAGCTTCGTCAGTAAACCAAATGCTGCCCACGTGCATATCGCCGTCATCAATCCTGTGCACTATATCGTTAGCGAATGTCTCTCGTGCAGCAATGGTAGCGGCGCTGAGGGGTTGCCGCGTTTGAATTTTGTATGGATAGAGGTGTAAACTCTGGCGCATGAGACGATACGTGGACGTTGGCGTCATTTGGACCGCAGCTGCAACACGGCGAACGGAAACCCGAGGCCGCTGTTGGATCACCTGCTGCACTAGCTGCGCGTTGCCCTCTGTGGTTGCCGTACGCGGTCGCCCTACCTTTCCAGCACGTTCATCCGTCACGTTCCCAGTCCGTTGAAATTTTTCAAACAGATCCTTTATTGTATCGCTTTTCGGTCCTTTGGTTACATTAAACCTCCGTTGAAAACATCGTCTTGTTGCAACAACACTGTGTTCTAGGCGGTGGAATTCCAACACCAGAAAAATCCTCTGTTCTATGGAATAAACCATGTTGTCTACAGCACACTTGCACGTTGTGAACAGCACACGCTTACAGCAGAAAGACGACGTACAGAAAGGCGCACCCACAGACTGCGTTGTCTTCTATATCTTTCACATCACTTGCAGCGCCATCTGTTGTTGAAAATTGTAACTACTGTAATTTCGAAAGTTTTTCTGCCTGAAAATGTACTGTTGTCCCAAGCATATTGCAACAAACGGTGTATTTCTATCGCTGCTCGTTTAGTTTTTATTGCCGTTTCAAATATACCGGTCATTTTTGAAACACCCTGTACTACAGAGGCATAAAGAGCACATGCGAAAGTATTATTTTAAACGTCCTGGATATATGCAGGCCAAACCTTTCCGTGTAATTGATCAAAGAGAGAGGAATGAGCTAAATTGATGTTACGCAGGAACGGTAGTCAAAGGCAGAAACATCATAGAGAAAGCTAGGAATGTAAGTTTCTCTGAAATCGCTGACAATTAAATGACACCTGTATAAAACATAAAATAAAACATTCATTTCGGATACAGATATGGACAGATGAAGCTCACTTTTCTGTGACAGGTGAGAGGAACACACAGAATTGCGACTGTGGGTCTCTTCACCTCCTGTCACTGTGCATGAATTGGCTCTGTATGGTGAAATTGTCACCTTATGTAGCGGCTTCACTGCTACCTTTGTCATTGGACCATTCTTTTTTGAACATGTCGGCCTTCAAGGACCAAAGACGTGCAGTGAGACTGGCCAGAGTTACTGCGATATGCTTCACCATCATTTCATGCCCGCCCTATAGGAAAGAGACGCATTGAATTCAACTGCTTTCATGCCCCAAGGCACCATCACTCGTGAAGTTCACCAGCTTCTCCGCAAAATAATCGGAAACTATCGAATTATCAGTCGATCGTTTACAAATTCTAGTCCGGCTCAATAACCTGATCTCATTCTCTGTGATATCTTGTTGTGGGACTACCTGAAGGACAGGATTCACCAGGGGAACATTTACACACGTGCTGATCTGAAGAGCAGCGTATAAAGAGAGGTAGCCAGCATACCTACGGAGATGATTCGTTCTGCTGCACTATGTGACTTAACATCTGAGATCATCAGTCCCCTCGACTTAAAACTACTTAAACCCAACTAACCTAAGGACATCACACACACCCATACCCGAGGCAGGATTCGAACCTGCGGCCGTAGCAGCCACGCGGTTCCGGACTGAAGCTCGTAGTATGCAATACTGCACTTTCAAACTCTTCTGGACAATGATGGGTGCCATATTGAGCTCCTTTTGTAGCGGTTATGTCCTTGACATTAATGTCTCCAAGTTTGGTATTCGTACGGTTATTAGTTACCGTGTTATAACTTGTTAAATAGGGAAAGTTTAATTATAACCAAACAGTACGTGACACATATATATCATTTAAGGTCAACAACTTTGTCCAATTATTATATATCAGATCCAGTTTTTACAGGAAATATCGACTTTAGACGGTCGTAAGGACAGTCTTTCTATCTCTGAAATCGTTGTTAGCTCTGTTTGCACGTAGATAACTGCAAGACAGTATTCATAATAATGAGAAAGAAACCTATGGTGAATGATCATAAGATAAGTTGCATACTTCTCGAATCCACTCCATCATTTAAATATTTACTGTCGATGCAGTGCTTTCGACACTGAGATAAAGATAGGGTTGGGATATGATGGGTTACGAAATTCAGCGTGCCCTTTATAGGAACCACCTCCTCATTTACTCGTATATTGGTCTACCAGCTTCCGTGGTCGTTGTCTTGAAGATTCCTCTTAATACCTCTTCCTGCTCGACGTTTCGATCACCCTGCTGGGATCATTTTCATTATTCAACTCTTGTCCATGTATGGCTGTTCAATCTTGAAGAAGCTCCCAGTAGTGTGATCGCATCGTCGAGCAGTGAAGAAGTATTACGTGACGCAACCGGTCAGAAGAGATTTTCACAACGTTCGTATCTGCCTTAAGTGACTTAGGCAGCCCACGGGAGACCCAAATCTGGATGGCTGCACAGGGAACTGAGCCCCAGTACTCCAGAATGAGAGTCCAGAATCTTAACCAGTGCGCTACCTTCTTGCGTATGTGGGTGTAAATTTACCTTAATTTGAAAGAGTTCATCATAGAAGTTGTAGCAAATGTAGCTATTATAGCTTAATACGTCCAGACAATGTGTTCAGATTTACGTCCCATTGTAACGTATACAAGCAGCAATAAAAGTGAAATGTCACAAGATTACAAATTTTTAACCATTCTCGCCGTATGGAGAATTAGCGACACACATCGTGTCATATACAAAATAGTAAGGCCATTAAGCGAAATGAACTGTGGCACGCTTAATGCTAATGGATCAACTCACTGACAGTGTACGCAAGGTTTACTACTGATCTTTCCCTCTGCCTTAAAACAAAATGCCCTTCGGTGCTGGTCAAAAAAGTAATTTACGCTGCGGATTTGTTTAGCCAATTTTAATCAGCTTCGCAGTAATCCCAACTAAAATTTTCAAATGTTTGCATTTGCTTCTTACACAGAATAGGACACCCCCTTGTACCATATCACGTGAGGTATCGAAGGAGCCTAATGCAAGAACATGTCACTGCTCCCCCTCTGTCATTGTGACGGTGGAATTTTATTTAAATTGCAACACAGCAAGAAGGCAGTTTAAAGTCGAAAGAAACTGTCATGCTCTAATAGGTCACGAGAAATGAAAATAGTCTAATTTTTCCCCCGTCATGTAATTTATGAAGAGTCGCACGAAACACATTTAATTTTAAAAAGAGGGACTGACGGTTGTACCTAAGGTTTAAGTTATGTCGATCACTGTACCACTACTTCATCGACAGTGTACAAACTGGTTAACTCTTGAACTATAATAGCTAACGAGTGCTTTAAAGGTGCAGTAAGGTAAGACCTTTACATTTCAGCACTGAGTGTACAGAAGTAAGGTAATATTTACCAGATTATCAATTGAAGTCATTTACAGCTACGAAACTTTATTTCCTCGATTATTGTGTACAATATACGCTCAGAAGCCGAAGCACAATCTTTCGACCGATTCCGACCGCCCAAGGACCAAAGAAAATCAGCTTTTAATTTTGTACGTACTCTGCCTGACAGAAAAAAAGGGGGAGGAGGAAACGAAATGGAACTTCACGGGTTGAGGGTGTACATACTTTTATTTCGGCTATTACAATATCGAGTCAAATTTACAGAGAACTTGGCATTACAGTGTTAGAGTATATACCACCTGATGTGGATGGGTGCACCGATTCGGTTGGGAAACTGTCATATCTCTCCCGAGACAAGCTAGCCCACGAGACTTCTAGATGGTCACTGCCCTCATCGGTAGTAGTTGTGGGACGGAGTTGATGTCATAGCTGGTACCAAACATGTTCAGTCGGGGTAGACATGATAATCTTGCTGACCATGGGAGAACCTGAACCTCACACAGATAATTTATGGTCATATGTGCCATGTGTGGACGAACATTGTGCTGTTGTAAAATGGCACCGCGATACAACTGCATGAGGGGTAACACATGAGGATGCAGGATGTCTGTGACGTAACTTTGTAATTCCCTCGACCACTACTAGCTGTGACCTCAAGCTATGCTGAAAGTTATTCCGCACCAGACGCCAGGAATATCGACTAAGTGTTTCTCCGAAACATTTGAAGAATGAGACCTATCCCCAGGTCATTGGCATAGTGACGATTGTCATCCTGGGTAGTGCTTAATCAAGTTTCATTTCTGAACACAGTGTGACATCATTCATTAGCAGCCCATGGTTGCGAGTCACTGCACCACACCAAAAGCAATCAGTTGGGTGCATTAACACAGCATATACATGGGACAGTAATTCTCTAGTATGCCTGCAGCTAGCCTATGACCTATGGTGTGGGATGACACTTAAGTTGAGGGAGTCTATTTGTTGTGCTCTGATAGCAGACACAGGTTATGAAAAAGGAAATTAGAGATGGAGCACAAGCTGGGATTACAAAAGGATGGGGGAGGAATTCGGTCATTTTCCTGGAGGCGATTTATGCAGGCTACAATGTGCTCGGTACACAATACGGCGATTCCCCCTACACCCCCCCCCCCCCCCGTAGTGGTTGGACGTGGTCCAGCAGAATCTTGACAACAAATGTACCTGCCCTCACAGTCTCTTGCAATCCAGTACCAGGGTACTGTTACCTCCACAAATCTCGATATTGTACAATTCGACCAGTGGGCCAGATCGAGTCTTACAATGCGACCACCTCAGTCTCTGTCTCACACGATTGCGTTATATCCATGTGTCCTCCGCAGTGAATACTGAACTTTTGATGCTGTTTATGTCGTTTATATACACTTTTAGGCTTGGTAACAACACCAAATGCGAAAAACACTTATACACTTTGGTAGCCGTTGTAAGGTGGCAGAATAAATGAAGGTCAATTTCGCACCTTACATAAGAGTTTTATACATCATAACGGGAAGGTGAATATGACACCTAACTTACTTCAGCGGTAATGAGCAGATTTGCCTATAAGTATGTAATGCAGAAGGGATAGCACTCAATCGACAGTATTAACACACTGGTCCCATATAATGCATGTCAATGAGCAGAAGCTGAAACAAGCAGCGAGAGAAAACGTTTTGTGTGGGAGCAGGTGTGGGAAGAAGGAGAGGCCACATCATGGGAGGCACCACTAAAACCTCTTAGGGTCGTCCTGCGGCGGGAGACAGTGACCAGACAGGTGATGCACATTGGAGGGCAAGTAACGGGCCACCAGGAGTAGGACAGAAAGAAGTTTAGAAAACTGTGTTTCGGAATTCCAAATGGCTATGAACAAAACCAGTGACGCAGTTGATCACGTGAACAGCGAGTGGTACACATGTGATGTACACATGTAACTTTTAGGCGTCTGGAGTGGGCACAAAACGTCCGATTGCTGGAAACGAACTAGGAAGCAGTAAAGTGCTCATATCTCGACACAGTTTAATGGTAGGTCCCTTGCGATCGGCACTGAGAGTTTCCACAAAAATACGAAGAATGCTCTTATTGGTCAAAAAAAGCCATGATGTTGAGAACGAAAGAACCCACGTGAGGAGACAGTTCGGCAACTAGAAAGAAAAGAGACAAATTTTTGGGGATTCTACTCTGAACAGGCATCAAGTGCAGAATGGATCGCATAATGCTCTGTATGACGCAGAGGAGAAATTTGTGTGAACACTGAGTTCACTGTGGCTGACATTCGGATAGATGTTAGTTGTAGGGTCGTTGAGTTCCAGCAGTGGAGAACAAACAAACCAGTTAGTTAAGTGTTCTTGCAAAGACTGAGAGGGCATTTTAATTTTCACGAAGCTCCAGCCATGCGTGTGCATATCGCCATATTCAAATACCAGGGATAAGTATATGTTTTCTTGCATAACGAGAAACACATGGAGAGTCTCTGCTTGAAAAATCAGCAAAGGCTAAATTAGTTTTTGTACGAATTTCAGAGGATTACAGCAACCATGCAGATGACAGCTCATCGGAGCTAAATACCGTAAGCCGAGGTGTAAACTTGTTGGTCCACCAGCTTACGTCCACTGTAAACTCTAGCGACCTTGGTTAAACTTCTGCTCAACTTGTCACAAAACCAAGCATCTTCTGTAGACTTGATTGTCACCCTAAATAGTACTAAACTTTCAACAGGAATCGCATGATTTATTGTAGTGCTGGCCAACATAATGACATAGTCATAAGAATAATTTTGTAAATAAGTTTCTAGTTACAATTTACCATTGTTGTGTTTACAATTATTTCACTTTCTGAGGACGAGATGCGTTCATTTGACAACTGTCGTAACATCGTCACATCGTAAACTGTGTAAATGCGTGTATTTTTGTGATAAGATTGTAATATTAAACCAAAAATATTCACAGCCTACACAGTTGTTGATCTGTCCTCAAAACCTTACACCGTTACTTGGCACAGAAAATTGCAAGTCTCTTCATTTACATAATCACTGAGGATGTGTAAGCCTACCCTGACAGCTGCTTTTCGTGCAGGCATAGGACGTCATGTTACGACCCAGACTGTGCGCAATAGGCTGCATGATGCGCATCTTCACTCCCGACGTCCATGGCGAGGACCATCTTTGCAACCACGACACCAAGCAGCGTGGTACAGATGGACCTCTCAGGCTTGGCGTCATGTTCTCTTCACCGATAACAATCGTCGGAGACGTGTTTCGAGGCAACACAGGCTGAACGCCTTAGACACACTGACCAGCGAGTGCAGCAAGGTGGAGGTTACCTGATGTTTTGTGGTGGCATTATGTGGGGCCGACGCACGGCGCTGGTGGTCATGGAAGGCGCCGTAACGGCTGTACGATATGTGATCGCCATCCTCCGACCGATAGTGCAACAGTATCGGCAGCATAGTGGCGAAGCATTCGTCTTCATGGATGATAATTCGCGTCCTCATCGTGCACATCTTGTGAATGACTTCCTTCAAGATAACTACATCGCTCGACTAGAGGGGCCAGCATGTTCTCCAGACATGAACGTTATCGAACATGCCTTGGATAGACTGGAAAGGGCTGGAGGACGTGGCCCACAAAAAAGTCTGAGGGATTTACGCCGAATCGCCTTTGAGGGGTGGGACAATCTGGACCAACAGTGACGTGATGAACTTGTGGATAGTATGCCACAACGAATACAAGCATGCATCGATGGAAGAGGACGTGCTACTGGGTATTAGATGTACGGGAGTGTACAGCAATCTCGACCACGCACGCACACACACTGGCTCACTGTACCTACCAGTAGCACCACACGAACCAAAGACGATCGATGTCAGAGGTTATCGACGTTGAGGTAGCTTTAACTCTGCTCCTCTCTTTGTTGACAAGGGAGGAAGGAGCACTCTACGCATAATTTAAGAAAAAATCTCCATCTCTGTTCACAAGCATTTCCATTGCTTCCCGCAAAATATCATCCCAATAGCTGGACGTGCATGCCAGAATGTCCTTATTGTTATGTTCCATATGATCGGTGCCAAGACATTGTTCTACAAAAGACGATTTTCTCGGCTGCTGTAAGCATCTGTGGAGTCTACGCTCAGTACACTGGTCCTCCACGGTCTTGATAATTTGACCAGTATATGAGAGGCCACAAGTGCAAGGAATACAATAGACACCC
This sequence comes from Schistocerca nitens, assembly GCF_023898315.1. Lineage (NCBI taxonomy): Eukaryota > Metazoa > Arthropoda > Insecta > Orthoptera > Acrididae > Schistocerca > Schistocerca nitens. The sequence goes on from NC_064618.1 coordinate 589,485,884, forward strand.
ACCGTACGCAAACCAACGTTATCCGTAACGGAACCTAGAAGGACCCTAATCTTAGGTGAAAGTTGGAAAACACATTTCGCATTAAATTTCCGCAAAGTACGACCAATCTTATTGGAAATGATTCCTGTGAAAGACAGATAGGTCGTAGGGCTTAGTGCCAATTCGGAGTTACAATCACAGATCCGATGCACGGTTTGTGGATAGCGCAACGCATTTCTCATCCATCTTTCACTGTATCCATTCTGACGGGATAGCTTGGTGTAAGCTAATAACCTGTTACGGTCTGAAATGACTTGGGCCCTGTGAACCAAGGTACCAGCCAGATGGTGACAACTATCAGCCTACAGACACAGTGTGAGTAGGCTTCCTTAACAAGCATGTCCCAACGTACCATCAGTCTTCCTCCTGACCAAAATGTCAAGGAACGATAGGTAGCCATCCATTTCCACCTCCATCATGAAAGCAGCTCGGGTACATTGACTCCAGGTGCTTGAAAAAGGCGTTCAAAATCTTACTACCGGGGGGACAACTAACAGAAGTATCGTTTCAGTTTTGGAAACTAGGTGTTTTTTTTCAGATCTATAGACGATATTTTTTTCGTTTGACTTCATAGGCATGAGAATATGAACGACAGTTTAGAACACCTGACGGTATGGATGGGAAAAGAAATCGGTCATGCCCTTTTCAAACGAAGCATACAGAGAGCGACTTAGGAAAATCACGGAAAACCTAAATCTGAAAGACCGGATGGGAAACTGAACCGTCATATACCCGAATACGAGTCCAGTATGATGACCACTTCGCCACTTCGCTCGGTCACGACATACACACAGTTTCTAACTCTTATACTTGCGTTACTGTGTTGAAGGTTTAACATAAGATTAGCAGATTACGACAGCATGGTCGAGTGGCTGCCCATAAGCCACACATCACGCCGGTAAATACCAAACGACGCTTCGCTTGGTGTAGGGAGCGTAAACATTGGTCGATTGAACAGGGGAAAAACTTTGTGTGGCATGACGAATCACGGTACACAATGTGGCGATCCGTTGGCACGGTGTGGTTATGGCGAATGCCCGGTGAAAGTCATCTGTTTTTCCACTGCTCTGTAGTTCAGTGTTTACGCTCCTTACACCAAGCGAGGCGTCGTTTGGCATTTACCGGCGTGATGTGAGGCTTATGAGCAGCCGCTCGACCATGAAATCGAAGTTTTCTCATCTCCCTTCCAACTGTCATAGTACTACCAGTGGATCCATATGTGGATTGGAATTCCTGTATGATGGTCTGGATAGATGTCTGCGTATTACACATCACGACCTTCTTCAACTGTCAGCAGTCAACAGACGAGGTCGGCCTGTACGCTTCTGTGCTGTAATTGTACTTTCACGTTTTCACTTCACTGGCACATCGGAAACAGTGGACCAAGGGATGTGTGGGAATCTCGCGTACAGACGTATGACACGAGTGATACCCAATCACCTGACAACGTTCAAAGTCCGTGAGTTCCACGGAGCGACCCATTCTGCTCTCCCACGATGCTTAATGACTACTGAGGTCGCTGAAATGGAGTACCTGGCAGTAGCTGGCTGCACAATGCATCTAATATGAAAAACGTATGTTTTTGGTGTGTCCGGATACTTTTGATCACACAGTGTATGTTGATGGTAGATGTAGGTGTACATGAACATTTTGTCCTCTTGATGGCATCCCTGCAGGAACAGCTGTGCTTAGTAGTACGATTCCAGACTGTACTTGTACACATTAGACATCGCTACATCTAAATTTCTTCTTCCTAAAGAACTGCAGTTAATGACTTCTTTTCCGGTGGAGGTTTGATTCCTCCCTCGGGCATGGGTGTGTGTGATTGTCCTTAGGATAATTTAGGTTAAGTAGTGTGTAAGCTTAGAGACTGATGACCTTAGCAGTTATGTCCCATAAGATTTCGCACATATTTGAACAATTTGAAAAGAATGAAGATAGTGAGATGTGATTTAGAGAGATTTTAACACGGCAGGGTGAATGTTATGTAAACACCCAGTTAAAGAAAATATAAGCTGGCTTCCAGTGCCCAGTATCTGGAGTGTTTTAAGGAACCTTTTAACTGCAGATGAGTACAGGAGTAAAAACCTCTTACGGACGCGTTGATAAGTACAGCGTTGTTGATATCCCTGGGCTAACAGGACAGAGACGATGTTAGTATATTTGTGGAAAGGGACCAAAATAAGTTACTGTCAGTTGCACTCAGCATATAAACTTTATTTCTTAAAACACACTATCGCACAAGTAAAAATCAAAACTCTCAAGGTTTTAAGGAAAGACCTCCTTTGATTTAATGTAGATCAGCTGAAGGCCACATCGAAAATCCACGGCACAAGGCCTGAGCAAGGAATTGAGGTACATGAGTTCTTCTGGATGTTTCACTTCGTTAGAATTTCTTTTATCTTCAATATAAATAGGCTGAAAGCCTTAGGCTACATTTTTCCCGTATAACTCGGCTGAAGGCCTCACATTAATCGAGAACAGTGTTACGGCTTAAGACAGAGGCAAAGATTTTCAAAGTTTAATGTAAATATCCAGAAAACTCGGGTGAATGCCGCATATCAACCAAACAATGTAATGGCTTAAGGCCTAGGAAGAAGAGCATTCAATTTTAAAAGGCTGAAGGCCTTATATCGAAATATTTCTTGTAAAACTCGGCCTCATACTAAATAATAACAATCTTATAACTTAAGGGCAAGACAAGGATTCTGAGTTTCTAATTTAAGAGAGTTTAAAACTTTGCTGAAGGCCGCACACCATGCAGAAAACAATTTTACGGCTTAAGGCCTCAAGGGAGAGCTTCTAAATTTCAACTAAAATAGACTAAGGGCTTTATGCTAAAATGCTTCACATAACTCTCGACTGAAGGCCACATACGAAACCCAAACAATCTCATGGCTTAAAGCAAAGACAAAGAAATTTCCAATTTTTAATTTAAGCTGGAAAAGTCGGCTGAAGACGACATAAAAACTAGAAAATATTTATTACAGCTTAAGGCTGGACAAAAATTTTCAGCTTTTGGTTTGAAAAGGCTGAAAACTCGGCTGAAGGCCACACACCGACTTGAAACCAATTTACGGCTTAAGGCCTGGGCACAAGCATTTTTCGGTTCTAATTTTTGAAAGGCTGAAACTCGGCTGAAGGCCACATACCAAACAAGATACAATTTTTTTATTGCTTAAGGCCTCAGAAGACAAGCCTTGAAAGTTTAATAGGCTAAACTCGGCTGAAGGCTACACAGAGTACTTAAACGAAAAAGGAAATCACTATGTAAAACACAAGGAGCGGCACTCAGAAGCTTGCAAGGATCGGCCTGGGAAGGTAGCACTAACGCACGCTTAGGTGAGACAGGCAGCCAGACCGACAACCTCTTAATCGGAAGGCAATCAAAATGGTTCAAATGGCTCTGAGCACTATGGGACTTAACATCTATGGTCATCAGTCCCCTAGAACTTAGAAATACTGAAACCTAACTAACCTAAGGACAGCACACAACACCCAGCCATCACGAGGCTGAGAAAATCCCTGACCCCGCCGGGAATCGAACCCGGGAACCCGGGCGTGGGAAGCGAGAACGCTACCGCACGACCACGAGATGCGGGCTGGAAGGCAATCCAACCGTAAGCCAGCCGAAGAAACAACCAACAAGATCGGTTCTGCTCCACCCAACCAGCAAAAGGACAACAAGATGCCTATAGCACAACGTTCTGGATATTGGTACGCAATCCAGCCATGTCAGAATAAACGCCCAAAACTACCAACAACACCTCAGTTGTCGAACTACACGCCATGCTAGGCAGAATCAACACCACAAGGAAAAGGCACTGCCGAAAACTACGTCAGCGCCCAGGGCAGGTAACCGGAACGTCAACAGCCACAAGGCAGAAGATATCGTTGGTACATGTGATTAATGAAGGAATGAATTAAATTAAATTAAACACCAAACAGGAAGACGGCTGCAATTTTAACCGACTTGAATGCGCACACGTTGTTGCTCGCAGGAATCTCCCAGAAAGCGACAACCAGGATCAAACGAAGAGAATTGATAGCAGTTGAGGCTTGATAGTAGGTTAAGTGAGCACTCAACTTTAGTGTCCAGGATCTGTGGGCGACGAACTTCGTAACCCTCGGAAGAAGCGCCTCACAACTCCAATCGTGCGTGCACGCCACCAGCGGCTCCGGCCTGACTATGCGCCATGGAGACTTCCTCGCTGCTCTGCCCCAATCGACCGACTGCCTCACACACGGAAACGCTCAAAAGACCAAATACACGTCGGCCGATGAGACGACCGACTGTACGACCAACCAACGATCGTTTCTGCTCCAGTCTCCTTCCATCGGACAGTTGTGTGCCCCAGCGGTTTACAAGTACTGTCTGCCAGCACCTCACTGGCGCTCCGTCCTTGACGCTGCTCCATGCTCGACTGCTCTCCTGGTCCATCTCCAACTGACTTCCAGACACACGACGACCCGGAAATACTATCAGTCGCTGCAGATATGGTACGACAGTATAGTTATCGATAAGCGCTGCTGCTGTCACTCACAGGAAAGTAATTCAGAAATTAGTGACGCCAGTAAATGGAATAAGGAAACGAGGCGGCAGTACCGTTAAAGTAGATGACAAACAATAAACGGCATGAACACGAGCCGCGCACGGCTCAGTTGTTAAGACCGTAGAGCTAATGATTTGTGCAAAGCGGCAGAATCACGGTAGGAGACAATAGGAAGACTTACAGCAGGTAGTCTGGTTACTTTCTTCCATTCGCCGGCCGCTGGTGGCCGAGCGGTTCTGGCGCTACAGTCTGGAACCGCGCGACCGCTACGGTCGCAGGTTCGAATCCTGCCTCGGGCATGGATGTGTGTGTTGTCCTTAGGTTAGTTAGGTTTAAGTAGTTCTAAGTTCTAGGGGACTTATGACCTCAGCAGTTGAGTCCCATAGTGCTCAGAGCCATTTGAACCATTTTTTTTCTTCCATTCAATCCTACAAGCTTAGAGCTCGTGACAGGTACCTGATGTACATGCACAGGTACTCGTATTTGTAATATATGTGCCCATCAGGTGCAGACGCCGTGTTATAAAGTGTACACGATAAAGACGGAATATTTCTCGTGGCATGATGGAGAAATCTTATCAAACTGGTCGAAAAGGAAGGCGAAGTAAATAGACTCAGTTCAGAAATTTCTTGAATAGGTAACAGTCAACTCATGTGCACTCTTTTGACTTACCAGAAAATATTAAAAAGTCAGGTATATGAATGTAGGAAACCTAACTTTGTAGATAATGTTCTTATAATTAGTGCTTACAAGAAGCATAAATTGTGACTTTCCAGATTTTCTGTTACACTTCCACTGTAATATCGCAATACGCACCTACTGCTGATTTTTCGTATGTCTGAATTGTCTGATCAGAAACTGTTTACGTATGGGGCTCAGAAACTAGAATAGTTGTTTATGTTTCACATTATGTTCATAGAAAATGAGTGTTGGATGAAGTTATGAGGATTTTTCGTCAGAAAAGTCCCGCTACCCCTGTTTGGTTTATATAAATGAATCACTACAATCTTTCACAAATTTATGTAAAGAAAAGCTTAATTTGAACTTCAAACACTAAAGGAAATATATTATAGTTTTTAGAATTACTTAAGGCAAATAAATATCTTTATAGATTACCGACGCTAGCTGTGTTCGAAGAAACTAATAATGAAGAGAATTAATGGAATTCCTTATCTTACTTTCGAGGTTTACACGATGATAGTTTTTGTTCAAGAAGTGGTGTCCTTTGCCAGATTTACAAAATTCATCTTTCATTAATCTGTAATTGGTTTAATGTTCCACTAGATATGAGTTCTACGCGCTGGGACAACGGATACCATTATGTCTACATCTGATCTAAATGCTGTTTATTTTAAATAATTTGTTCCAGGTAAGTACAATTTTCTTGCATTTCTTTCTTTTGAGGACACTTAGATAAGTACGTGTATTTTGAATTTTGACAACATTTTTTTAAGTTTTTTGCGATGTTTTGTCTGTATTTACTTCTTTTTATAGAATGTTTACAGATGTTCTATACGTTCGTTCGAGTTACTTGATTTACACAGTAAAGCGCTTTATGCAATCAATTTAATTTCGTAAAGCCCAACACGTCAAGAATTTTTTTTGTCTACTTCTGATCCGCATTCCATTATGACCTCTAATACGTGCATGCACCGTTTCTAAATTTTTCCGGGTTTCAGATTTTCTCAGGAGTTATAAGTAGAATATACGTTTTTGTTTATTTTGTTTCTATATTTGAATACTTTCTTGTGGTGTTGCCGGAAGAATGATGTTAGTTCTTTTGTTTCTCAGTGTTTTCGCCTGGAACTCACAAGTCTAATTTTTATGTGAGTGCTTTTTGTGGTCATCTTGTACTTGCATTTTCGGTATACGCTTCTGAACCAATAAAATTCGTGGTAACAGAGATGATTGGCATACAACTGCGAAAAACTGTTAATTATATCTTGCAAAACTTCACGGGAAAGAAGAGATATATTACGCTAAGGGACACCTGTGGCAGAACTAGGTGGAATTTGAATATAGAGAAATGTAATAACAAACGATTTTGATATCTTGAATAACATCCTAGCTATATGTTGAGATATAACTGAAATTACCAGCACGAAACCAAGAGTCAAACAGGCACTTGTTTGTGCTGAACAGGAAGCATTCAAATCGAATACATACCGCTATAAGCCAATGAAGATAATGTATCTTCCAGCAATGCTAAGCAAATCGCATTGGCGCCAAATTACGCTGCATGTTATCAACATGGAAACGTCACAGACATGAGCAATTAACTTATACGCCGATACTAACGTGTAACACACAACCTCATAGCTTCTCGTCGATGAAATTCAGGGTGTTTACAACGCCAGTAACTGTCGACAGTTGGCAAATTAATTTAACCTACGCGACGGACTCTGAACCTAGCGTTAACAGTAACATTACGGCTTCTCTTGTTATACGATGGATTGGATTACTGCGGCGTACTGGTTGTAACGGGTCTGAGTACAGATATTTTTAATTGTGGTACATTAATATGTACAAACGTCAGTGCGTTGGTTGTTTTTCCTCTGCGTCGAAGAGTCTTCCGCAAACTATACGGCCTGATGTTTTCTGCATATTCGTAACTGCACTACCGAGTGACAGCACCTATCGGTGTAGACTAAACGTTTCGTGACCACGTGCCCACACTTCAAAACCTGATCTGCTGGCCAGGGGAAGATAAGTATTAATGTCTTGCCCTTGCCACTTGTACCTGGATGTACTAACCAACATAGAAACATATTACTTCTAATACCTACAATTATTAGTTGCAAATGATTACGATGTAATGATGTTCAGTACATTGTCCTCAGTCGCCATCAGAGATATCTGCACCTATGCCCGTTGCACCTTATATATCTGTACACGTAGATCAAAACATAAAATGGTTTTCAGCAAGAAATCGGTGATGATGGCCAGTGCCGGACGAGGTTGATATTTTAATCTGATGTAATGTAAATAAAATTTTATGAGCAGTTGAACTGAGACGTACGTATAACGATCATTTCCTGAAAATCAATAACCGCTAAGTTGTAGTTCCTGCCACAATCTTTTAGATCCAAAATTTTCAGATGTATTGCGCTCAAAATTTAAATAATCTGGGTTCCATGTTGTATTCTTTTCTGGCCTCACCAGAAACATAAATCGAGCCTGACCAAATATTTTACACCATAATAACAAAAACCACTGACTTTGTGCAAGAAAGACTTATAAAGTTGTGGGTTGAAACTTTCATCACCGCACAAGTAAAGCAGTTTAGTGTGCTGTTTATTACACTGAATAATGAAATGGTTATAAATATTTGCCCTGTCTGTCGGACTTCCCAGCTAGTTGGGATTCATAAGGGAGTTTTCGAATGATGGCCCTCCTTCAACACGTTACTGTATCTCCAAGGTAATAAAACAAGTTATTTATTTACTATAACTACTAATCTTTACATACCAATGTGTGTTGGCACCGTCTTTTAAAATTTACACAAATATTGCTCGATTAGTTCCAAGAATGAATTCTAGGATTACACTTTATTTCAGTAGGAAAGCGTAGAGGAATTTTGCACTAATGCAGTGTTCTCATTGACGTACAGCACATCTGAACGATACTTTCCCGTCGCATGAGTGAGTCTGTACCCGTTTACGCCCACGTGGCCCTCATTTCCATTCATTAATTCCCTCACTCTATTTTTCCAGGTCGCTTAATTGTTGTGAAACGTTAAGGTATTAAATTTTTTTATAGAGCTGTGGTTATACTATGAGATGACATCCTACTCTTCGTGTTGGCTAATAGACGTAACCATATACAATATTTTATTGTTTCTGTGTCAATAAGCGCAGAAGTAAGACGTATTCCTGTCTACATGTACCAGCGATGTATTATGATGCAAAATGAAGTTGGAACCTTAAGATACGTGCTTGAATATGACCTATGGTTGAAATTGGCCTACCGCACATATAATAAAAAGAATACAGCTTACTTCGACCATGGTTTCATTCTTGTTAACGTTTTCTCTATCCGCTATTATACTACGAAATCAGACAGTAGTGCTAATTGGTAATTACGGCAGTAGGGTCTTAATATTTTAAAAGATAAGGAGAGCATCAAATGAAACCGGGCAGCTACTATGCAGCACACCCATTAATACATACCCAGTGTAACGCCCCAAGAAGCCCGAAAACCCAAATAAGAATGTCATGATAATTTAAGGTAGGGAACAGTGTTACCCTGACAGGTACAACAAATTTGAAAATAATATAACACCTTAAAGTTTTGATGAACACCAATTTCAATAATTACTGAGTATGTCATGACATAAAGGTAGGAAGAAATAAAGATTATTTTTAGTTACCTGTCAAACATCTCAGTAATACTGCAAATCAGTACGACGAAAGTTAAGTCCAAAGTAATATGTCGGTCAGAGATAACATTTATTGTGATAGAGAGTTGTAAACGCGGCGAAAAGGAAATTCAATGCGTCTACAATGCTCGATCGTGGAAATGTTAGTCGCTTGCTAGCTTGCTTGCTATCAAGTCGTGAGAGAGCACCGTTTGTTACAGTACTACAAACGGAACTCTACGAGATTGTTTCTATTAAAAAAAAGTACTACTGCGTGATAGATGCACGGACTTTGTTCTCAGTTATTCTGACTTGAGAACTTGAACTGAAGTGATATTCTGATAGTGTATGACGAGTTAATGAACTTCAATTATTTTTGTTGGACTCAACCTTCATCAAAGTGAACAGTTACAACGAAGAATGTACATACTATCGAAGACTGCAATACCTGATTAGCCTTGAGTAGGAAACACTGATGCGACCACACGAAGATAATATAAATACGCCGATTGTAAAAGTTGTAATTGTCACGATCACCGAACTGAAAAGAATCGTAATTTATCTGATCCATCGGTGTGCGTGTGGTGTGATGATTATAAACTAATTGCTAAGAAGGAACAATAAAAAAGTGTTCGTCACTAATGGAAATCTCACGTGTTGGCTCCATCATTAACTGAACTGTGTGATAGTTGATGATCAAAATTAATTAACTGTGAACATTTTAATTGGATGAGTTACTTGATGAACATGGAGTACTGAAATGAGTGTTTTACCGAAATAATATTACGACGCACGAAAGCAAGATAGCATTATAGATTATCTGTGGATTTGCGTCGTGCCGTAGTGAACAATTCTGCCCAGCAACGTAACAACAACTACTGATACTGAGCCCCATATGAGCTTTATCCTCGCTTCAGTGGTGTGAAACGACGCCGGTGATGAATGTTTCACTCAGTACTGCAATAATTAACTAACCGGCCATAGCAAATCATCATAAAACCATAACAGACTATTAAAATCAGCAGTTCGCACCGCTGAGAAGACTGTACGGACTCGCAAATGAACTTTCATATATTACGCGAAGAAAAATTTTCTTTAGAGATTTTTAGGTACAGTTCCACGTTATCCGACGGGGACAACCATCACTGCGCGTCGCGTCACCATTCCATCGACCGAGCTGTAGCAGTAGAGGCTCAACATCAACAGTGACAACAAAAGGGGAGAGGGGACGTCACATAATTGTGGAGCCTACAACGCGGGGCTCAAAGACGCCAGCTGCCACCTCATATAGCAGACGACGCACAGCCTGACGACGCTAGCCGACGAATTATCGAGCAGACGACGCAGTATTCGACGACGACATTTATACAGCGTTTGTCCACATAACAGGATTCAACGACGCCGGACAACACACTGTCCGACGCTTCACACTAATTACGAGAGCAGAGACAACGTGTGGAGCTGACGCCTCTACAGCTGCAACGCGAGGGTTAACTCTTCACGACTCCGAGGTATTGACCAGGAGAACAACGCAGTGCATCAGAGAGCTGTTCGAGACAGCGACAGTAGCTGCCACCAGAGACGAGAACAACGCCACGACAATCTCATATAAACGAGAAACCGTAAGCACTCAACAGAATAAGTGATCATGCAATTATCGTAGAGTTCAGTATTTTACCATACAGGTAATATTGCACGTTCATTGTGCTTGCGTTACGTAGAAGTAAAGTAGTGGTTGAAATATTGTAATAACAGCAGACCGTAGCAAACAAGAGTTACCATCATGTCTAAAAGAAATATAGGATTAGGTAGTGACACTGATAAAATCATTCCAGAATCGGGGGAGGAATTAAGTGATTTGTTTGAACAAGAGGAAAGTAGTAAGACAATAGTCAATGTAGGAGAAGGAACCTTTACAGAATCAGATAAAATAATTACTCTTAGTGTATTGGGTGTTGGAATGGGAAGTAAAGTTGTGGAGGTAGCAGATAATAATAATTCTGATACTAAGGAGGAAGTAGGTCACGAATTTTTGATGAGTGTCGCACAGACCAGTTCCGGAAGTGTCGTACTGAGTGTTATATTATCAAAATTAAATATATTGGGTGATATGAATGCTAAAATCAATGAACAGCAAGCCATAATAAATATCAACTTTTCTGACGTAGATAAAAGGTTAACTGAACAGCAAGCAAATTTAGAAACTTGATTATCTAACATAGATGCTAACTTAGTGCAGCAGCAAGCTGCTATTGAAGCTAATTTTAAGGAACAACAACAAATCTTTGAAAATAAATTTGCCGAACAGCAGGTTAATGTAGCTAATAAAATTGAGGATTTGGAATCTAGTCTGCGTGTAATGATTCAAAAACTTCAGCAGCGACGTGGAAATATGATGCTGAAGAACAGTACGAGAACACAAAATTTTTCTCTGAACTCAATGCTAGGAAACAAATAGAAAACGTACCTGGAGGAAAGAGGCAGCCTACTGAGATAGAGCTGTGATGCCTTTTTGTGGATGGCCAGAGATGATTTACCTTAAAAAGCAATGAGGATGGAGAAATCATCTCCGTAAGTACTCGAGCGCTGTACATTCTTCTTTAACAAACTAGCCGTTAAGCAGCCAAGAGCATCTGTTTGAACTAACATTGTATTTGCAGGGTGGCGTATAAAGTTATTAATTTCTTGTAAAGGTAGGACATATTATAATGTGATAGAATGTCAGTATTAGCGGTGATAGTGACGCAATTTTAAACACAGTGTAGTGACCAGCCGTTCTGAAACAACGTGCAGACAAATTCTGTTGTACGAGTCTCATCGTACCTCAGACAGACACTGTAATTGGAAGACATTTACATTTTCGTCTAAGTTTCAGAGGTAATCAATAAAATTAATTCATTACGAAAGTAGATGATAATTCACAGTGTGTCACTGGCTGTGATAACTTCTATGTGAACTGAAAAAAATAATTATGAAGGATAACCAGAACCTCTCGTTAATTCATGTGTCAAACGTTGCTTCCGAATATTTCTTAGAACGTTATTCCTACAAGACAGAGTGTTGCAGCTGTGACGACATTGTTTCAGAGATTATTCGAGGCAGCTGACTAAATTAGGAATCAAACTTTCGCCTTACCTTTAGCGCTCGTGTTATAATTATAAAGCCTTTCGAATTTAAATTGTCTCTTATCAAGTCCTCATTAAAACTTTGCTGACAGTTTATGGAGACAATTATTGGAGCACTAAGCAGCAATCTAACGAAACGGAAGGCAGCAAGTGCTGTCAGAAGAACGATACTTGAAATTCTCTACCAAAGTGCAGTCGTTTTAATGTCATAATGATGTAATTATAATAGCCACCCATGATTTTTACGCAACTATTACCTTGACGATTTAACGGAACGAAAGAAGGAAAATCTCTCCTCGGAAACATAGTAATAATCTTGTATTCAACAACAAAAGGTAACTAGAATTGAACTTCGAGGGCTTCGTCAATGACAGTCGAAATAAAAGAAAATATTTTGAAGTGGTGATTTAACTAGATTCATTAGAAAATCTGCTGAAGATTCTTGTTTCTTGATATTCGGAATATATCTAACTAATTGCGACACTCAATAATTTATCGTAACTTATGTCTGAAACAAACTGATGTAAATCGCCGAATTTGCGACAGATCGACACAGCATCGACGTTTGAAATTATTACTAGGAACGCCAGGGTCTTTGCAATGTAACCGCTTCCTCGCCCGAAACGTAGTTCGATAAGGACATCGTTCAAAGACAATTGTTTATTTCCTTAACAACCAGCATTACCGTTACGGTATTATATAATTTCAGTTTATCCTGTTCCGACTACCTCAGCTATGATTTTTTGTCGCAGTTGTTCCTCACAAATAGAGTGCTGCTGAATAATCTGTGAAGCGTAGAATTTGAATTCCTAAACCATTCATAATTCTTGCTTACATGCAGCATTTGCTTGTTTTGTAGAACTTCTGCGTGCACATGTTAAACATACCAGCCAGTATCTTTGCCGTAATCTCAATGTTGTATGGGTCTGTTGTTCGTCTAATGCAAATCTTGCAGTTGCCTTTTCGATTATAACGGAGCTCCATTGACAGTATCAGTTTTTATACTTCATAATTTTTCACCTTGATAGTTTTCCTTCAACGTAAATTACGACGTTATAACCTATAATTACACACCCTTGCCTTATTTTGCTGCCCCATAACAAGCCAGACAGTTGTATTGCCTCGTTTATTACGTAACGTTTTCCTGTTTTTTGTCTTTTTTGGTTTTTTTGTTTTTGTTTTTTTGCTGGAAATGAAATTCTTGTAGACTGAAGCTAGTTTTCTGTCTCACATAATACCAACATATCGAATTATCTTGGTTCCATCAGTGTTGTGATATGAACGACTAATCACGATGTTGTTGGAACAATTATTTATTGCTATCGTCGAACAGAAAGTTCCTGTGAAACGGAAAGGGGGGTAATGTCGACAGTCTATGAAATTACTTCTTAATAGATTAAGACTGTGTGATGGATCAGGTCTCAACCTAGGTCTCAGATTCGAGTCCCTGTCCGGTACAGAATATAGTTTGCCAGGAAGTTTCAAACCAGTGCACGCTCCATTACGGAGGGAAAATTCACTATCTACATCTATGAAATACTTTCAGAAATATCATAGGCTGAGTGATATGTAAGTTTGTGAGCAGGATGATGGACATAATGAGAGATTATAGCAGGAAGGTGAGTGCCAAGATTGGCAGCTAACCCTCAGCATTAGTGAATGAAATATCATGCCTATAAATAAATGAAACTGACAGACACTGCCTGACTGCCCAGTCGGCGTCCAGTACTGGACTCACTTCCAGCCGCCAAGTATATTGGAGCGACTGTCCTGAGCATTTCGCGATGGGACAACTACATAAATGTAGCCACAGGGAAGGCAAATCTCGAACTGACATTTATCACAAGATTCTTAAGGATATGTAATTTACCCACATTTATAGAACATTAATTCATTAACTAATGAGTACTGAACCAGATTTACCAAACTAGATTAAACGGAAGACATAGAGGTGATGCTGTGGAGAGCTTCATGCTTTCTTGTGCTTTGTTGGTTTATTTCACGGAAGTATGTGACGGTAACGTTCCACACACTCTAAAGGAAGTCGTTGCAAAAACAGCACTGTGCTTCATGACCAGCCTCTCTCTCAAATTTCTGATAAACATGTTACAACTCGCACAAAATAACGTAGCACCGGTGCAGAACGCATTCACGTTGTGAGCGCCTCGCGATCCCATCCTGTTGTCCGAAGGGTCGGCTTTCTCCTGCTAACCTACACACTTCCTGCATCCTCGTTGCCGTCTCTTAACTGTACAGTAAGGTACCGTAGCCTTTGCACGCCATATGCGTGGGAACAGAGCTCTTCGTGATCATGCTCGTCTGATTGGACGCATTGGCAGTAAATTTTTTGTTACAGGAGACAAATGAGAAAGTAAAAATCTCGTCACAACGTGCTTGATAGAGTTCCAGGAACCGCTAGCGCTTCCAATCGCCCTAAAAAGAATAAAAAAGGAGGAGGAAAATGTAGCTACTAGTATTTCTCTGCGCTTCAAAATCCTCCAGATGATGTAAAGGAAGGTGAAGAAAAGTTTATTTTTAGGTAACCAGTCCAGTGACTCTCAAGTTCCAAGTGAAACATGTTCTTCAGTTTACATTGTCAGTATCATAGTAAGCGATGTCACTCGACATTCTCTAACCTTTTTTTGTTATATGCTGCGGTGAATACAGCCTTTATGAAATACATTAAATGTTGTTACAGTTGCGAATATGGACAACTGAGAGCTATATAATGGTGTACACGGTATATCACTAAATAACAAACACAACGCAATTTCGTATTTTTCCGCAGGCACCGGGCATGCGACTTTCAATTAAAAATGTCTCACCTGTAAGGGAATATACATATGAATGTACGAGTGTAAGTTGCAGACACAGGGTTGACACCTTCGCTCCGGCCGTGAGTCGTGTTCGGATAGCCTAATGGTAGGGTGACCGCTAGCGATAAGCGGGAAATCCGTCTTCGAGTCCCGGTCCGGCCCAAATTTTCATCGTCGTCATTGCACTATACAGCTGATGGTTGTCCATATTCGCAATTGCGAATACATTTAATGTATGGAAGTTTTAGTCTGGCAGTGAATTGTGCTCGGTCCTACTGAGATAACCTGCTAATTCGATCACTTGATAACTCACTAGCTGTAGCTTAAAAGTCATGGAATATACATGTTTGTGAGTAGGCTTCCGCAGGCGAACTGCACCTAGCCCACCGCTTGGTGATCGTTCACGACGAAGCCCTCATCATTATCGTTGTCCCCTATATTGTGCTGTCTGCGCAGTACAGGTCAAGTTACCCCATACTTCAATTTTCAAATACAGACCGCTAGTCAGAAATGTTGGTAGATTTCTTTCACTGGTAAGGTCAGTATGAAATGCAATGTTTATACCTGGAAGCTTTGTTAGCAGTTTAATTAATTTCAAGCACAAACTGAATATGTAGTATAGCTGCCAGCAATCATTTCCTAATATTCTGGTGATAACTGCCTACTCCAGTTTCGTAGTTTTCGAAACTTCAATAGTGCTATTGATTACCGCATCTGTATTCAAATTCATGTAACAGTAAAATTTTTAGTGGAGTGCTAGTGAAATTTCGGTACGTCAGTGAAAGATGAAACACCTGAGTGATTATATGCAGTCATCACTGAAAAGGTTTCTGTCTTCTTCTAGGTAGTCCACAATCCCTAGAACAGGGAGGTCGAATAAGTGCTTACGCATTCAAGAAGGCATCACAGCAGAGCCATGTAACTTCAGCGGAGCCACGTAACTACATTGTGTTCAAAGTTCTTAACCATGAACTTAACTGTTTCATGATAACCAGCATGAAATCAAGAAACAACACTAACCCGGAAATCAACTGTCATTAATCACTCATGGAATCTTAAAAGGCAGCTACCAAGTAAATGTACTGATAATGTAGTTCAAAGTATTCGCAAAGCCTGAGTCAGAAACTGCATCGACATCGACTGAAGCAAATGTACGTTCCATTTATTGCCAGGTAGTTAATCGGGAGTATTTTTATGTGTAGAACGCAGCATTACTTTCGAAATATAATCTGATAAAATCCATGATAGTCGTAATTTCAACAGGAAGTTCATAATTTTTGCAGGCTCTTCTGTTCATGAAACCGCATCGATTGACTCAGATCTTGGTAGATTTCAGCTTTTGAGCGAAACTCCCCTTAAATGTGGATAAACGGAAAATTGAACATACCATTTTAAGGCTTGTAACCTTTTATTGTAAAACTGTAGTAATTATAGTAACTAGTGAAGGGGCCTTACAACTATCTCGTATTAATGATAATAATAATAATAATGAATGGAGAACCTTCGAAGTCCTAGTGAAAGACAAAAGAAATGGAAGAATTAAGTTTATCTGCGGAATATTTTTTTATTGCTGTATACGAAGGTAAATATGTTCAAGATTTATAATCGACCGTTAATTGCATTTCAATTAGGAAATTCTAAGGAAAAGACTGATTTATGTTTGTTTTGTCTTCTAAAATAACTGCAGCAATGCACTAAATCTTCGCATCCTAATTGTATGAGAGTGGTTCGACGAACACTCCGCTAATGGTAAAGTAGTTGTTCGGCCCGCGATATCCCACGGCCTTAATTAAACCGGTTTTAACACACCGAATACGCCGATGGCGTGGATGAGCGTGCTTTGAACCAGCTCAGACCAGTCTCTGTGAGTTCAGACCGCTGTTGAGTGCTCATGACTGCCTAGAGCGTTCGACTTCCTGCGAATCCATGTCAAGGGGAATCAACAACTTGTCTAAGTATACTGCGTGCTGCTAGACAAAACTGTGTAATTCAGTGGTTCGACTGTAAGTTCTTTGTGTATTGTCAGACACTGACGGCACCATACGAGTGACACGCCTTACCGATGATTAAAACCGAAATTTGGCATCTTATTGAACAATATTTGCACGAATTCTATCTAATCATTCAGCTTAATCGCTTATTGCAGATGCTATGTACATCACTCTGTTTGTATCTTCTCACAAGAGCCTTACTGTAGCATAAATAAAACTGAGGTTTACTATTTGCAATGACAGAAAACAGTTCAGAAATAAAATCAGAAACATTAAGATTTGAGAAGTTTCGAGAATAGAAATGCCAGGGGAAAAACGGAGACAGGAAACGAAAATAACGCTGTGAATTAATGAAGAGATTCTGGGAAGAGAAGAAAAGAGAAGAAAACTGTGACTGGCTCAAGTTCACGCGTTCTTAAAGGGAATAATCTGAAATAATAATAATAATGATAATTTAATGGAAAAATCTCATCAAAATCGCCTCCAAAAAATTAAAATTCCTCTGCAACAAAAACTCATTGCCAAGAGCGGCAAAAATTCGACACTACAATACTGTCATAAAACCAGAAATCCTCTGCGCAAGTGAAACAGTAACCCTTAAGAAAGCAACAAATTGAAGACATCAGAAAAGAAGAGAGAGAGATCATCAGGAAAATTCTACAGGATGACATAGGCTTTCCAAGACGGTTAAAGGCTACAATCAATTTAAACAAGTTTTCAAACATCGAAACTAATATTAGGAAAAGGCAAATTAAATTCTTTGGTCACCTCAGCCAATTACCTGAAAATCAATTGACGAAGAGAATAATAGATTTGTAACATCACTTAAGAATTATAGACCTTCGCTAGATCAAATTCGGAACGACGTAAATAATAAAAACATAAGACCTGCCGACATTCTAGAAAGAGGCACCTTCAGACACAATGTAGACAAATGGGAAATTCTGTCAGAGCAACCAAAAGAGGAAAAGTATCTACCAAAGTGAGCGAATATGCGTGAACAAGCCTTTCCGGAAAGAATGAAATCCTGTTGGAAGAACAAGAAGAACTCAAAAATAAATAAATAAATAAACTGATCAAGTTATTTGTTATAGCCTTCCATTTGTGGGGAGAATTCGCCAGTAATAATAATAATAATAATAACAATAATGTAATTCAATCCTAGTTTGAGTTTTACGTCGTCTTCAGTTATTTGTTTGGGACTGATACTGTGTTCAACGCAGCAGCATGCATAGTGTATGTCTGAATATGTCTTATTGAAGTTAAAGCTTGCAAAAATACCCTGCTGGCCATTAAAATTGGAACACCAGAAAGGATGGTAAGTAGCAAAATTTTACTTACTTCACATATACAGTATAGCAGCACGAATACCTGATGACAAATCGCTAGTCAGAATATTGGCAGGCGTTGTTCTCAGCTTCTTATATGTTATGCAAAAAATTCTACATCTACATCTACATCTACATTTATACTCCGCAAGCCACCCAACGGTGTGTGGCGGAGGGCACTTTACCTGCCACTGTCATTACCTCCCTTTTCTGTACCAGTCGCGTATGGTTCGCGGGAAGAACGACTGTCTGAAAGCCTCCGTGCGCGCTCGAATCTTTCTAATTTTACATTCGTGATCTCCTTGGGAGGTATAAGTGGGGGGAAGCAATATATTCGATAACTCATCCAGAAACGCACCCTCTCCAAACCTGGCGAGCAAGCAACACCGCGATGAAGAGCGCCTCTCTTGCAGAGTCTGCCAATCCGTAACGCTATCATGGTTACCAAATAACCCTGTGACGAAACGCGCCGCTCCTCTTTGGATCTTCTCTATCTCCTCCGTCAACCCGATCTGGTACGGATCCCACACTGATGAGCAATACTCAAGTATAGGTCGGACGAGTGTTTTGTAAGCCACCTCCTTTGTTGATGGACTACATTTTCTAAGGACTCTCCCAATGAATCTCAACCTGGTACCCGCCTTACCAACAATTAATTTTATATGATCATTCCACTTCAAACCTTTCCGCACGCATACTCCCAGATATTTTACAGGAGTAACTGCTACCAGTGTTTGTTCCGCTATCATATAATCATACAATAAAGGATCCTTCTTTCTATGTATTCGCAATACATTACATTTGTCTATGTTAAGGGTCAGTTGCCACTCCCTGCACCAAGTGCCTATCCGCTACAGATCTTCCTGCATTTCGCTACAATTTTCTAATGCTGCAACTTCTCTGTATACTACAGCATCACCCGCAAAAGCCGCATGGAACTTCCGACACTATCTACTAGGTCATTTATATATATTGTGAAAAGCAATGGTCCCATAACACTACTAGGTCATTTATTTGTATTGTGAAAAGCAATGGTCCCATAACACTCCCGTGTGGCACGCCAGAGGCTACTTTAACGTCTGTAGACGTCTCTCCATTGATAACAACATGCTGTGTTCTGTTTGCTAAAAACTCTTCAATCCAGCCACACAGCTGGTCTGATATTCCGTACGCTCTTACTTTGTTTATCAGGCGACAGTGCGGAACTGTATAGAACGCCTTACGGAAGTCAAGGAAAATAGCATCTACCTGGGAGCCTGTATCTAATATTTTCTGGGTCTCATGAACTAATAAAGCGAGTTGGGTCTCACACGATCGCTGTTTCCGGAACACATGTTGATTCCTACAGAGTAGATTCTGGGTTTCCAAACGCGACATGATACGCGAGCAAAAAACATGTTCTAAAATTCTACAACAGATCGACGTCGGAGATATAAGTCTATAGTTTTGCGCATCTGCTCGACGACCCTTTTTGAAGACTAGGAAAACCTGTGCTCTTTTCCAATCATTTGGAACCTTCCGTTCCTCTAGAGACTTGCGGTACACGGCTGTTAGAAGGGGGGCAAGTTCTTTCGCATATTCTGTGTAGAATCGAATTGGTATCCCGTCAGGTCCAGTGGACTTTCCTTTGTTGAGTGATTCCAGTTGATTTTCTATTCCTTGGACACTTATTTCGATGTCAGCTATTTTTTCGTTTGTGCGAGGATTTAGAGAAGGAACTGCAGTGTGGCCTTCCTCTGTGAAACAGCTTTGGAAAAAGGTGTTTAGTATTTCAGCTTTACGCGTGTCATCCTCTGTTTCAATGCTATCATCATCCCAGAGTGTCTGGATATGCTGCTTCGAGCCACTTACTGATTTAACGTAAGACCAGAACTTCCTAGGATTTTCTGTCAAGTCGGTAGATAGAATTTTACTGTCGAATTCAGTGAACGCTTCACGCATAGCCCTCCGTACGCTAACTTTGACATCGTTTAGCTTCTGTTTGTCTGAGAGGTTTTGGCTACGTTTACACTTAGAGTGAAGCTCTCTTTGCTTTCGCAGTAGCTTCCTAACTTTGTTGTTGAACCATGGTGGGTTTTTCCCGCCCCTCACAGTTTTACTCGGCACGTACCTCTCTAAAACGCATTTTACGATTGCCTTGAACTTTTTCCATAAACACTCAACATTGTCAGTGTCGGAACAGAAATTTTCGTTTTGATCTGTTAGGTAGTCTCAAATCTGCCTTCTATTACTCTTGCTTAACAGATAAACCTTCCTCCCTTTTTTTATATTCCTATTAACTTCCATATTCAGGGATGCTGCAACGGCCTTATGATTACTGATTACCTGTTCTGCACTTACAGAGTCGAAAAGTTCGGGTCTGTTTGTTATCAGTAGGTCCAAGACGTTATCTCCACGAGTCGGTTCTCTGTTTAATTGCTCGAGGTATTTTTCGGATAGTGCACTCAGTATAATGTCTATAATGTCACTCGATGCTCTGTCCCTACCACCCGTCTTAAACATCTGAGTGTCCCAGTCTATATCTGGTAAATTGAAATCTCCACCTAAGACTATAACATGCTGAGAAAATTTAAGTGAAATGTATTCCAAATTTTCTCTCAGTTGCTCTGCCACTAATGCTGCTGAGTCGGGAGGTCGGTAAAAGGAGCCAACTGTTAACCTAGTTCGGTTGTTGAGTGTAACCTCCACCCATAATAATTCACAGGAACTATCCACTTCTACTTCACTACGCGATAAACTACTACTAACAGCGACAAACACGCCACCACCGGTTGCATGCAATCTATCCTTTCTAAACACCGTCTGTGCCTTTGGAAAAATTTCGGCAGAATTTATCTCTGGCTTCAGCCAGCTTTCTGTACCTATAACGATTTCAGCTTCGGTGCTTTCTATCAGCGCTTGAAGTTCCGGTACTTTACCAATGCAGCTTCGACAGTTTACAATTACAATACCGTTTGCTGCTTGGCCCCCGCATGTCCTGACTTTACCCCGCACCCTTTGAGGCTGCTGCCCTTTCTGTACTTGCCCAAGGCCATATAACCTAAAAACACCGCCCAGTCCACGCCACACAACCCCTGCTACCCTTGTAGCCGCTTGCTGCGTGTAGTGGACTCCTGACCTATCCAGCGGAACACGAAACCCCACCACCCTACGGCGCAAGTCAAGGAATCTGCAGCCCACACGGTCGCAGAACCGTCTCAGCCTCTGATTCAGACCACTCGGCTCTGTACCAAAGGTCCGCAGTCAGTCCTGTCGACGATGCTGCAGATGGTGAGCTCTGATTTCATCCCGCTAGCGAGACTGGCAGTCTTCATCAAATCAGATAGCCGCAGGAAGCCAGAGACGATTTCCTCCGATCCATAGCGACACACATCATTGGTGCCGACATCAGCGACCACCTGCAGATGGGTACACCCTGTACCCTTCATGGCATCCGGAAGGACCCTTTCCACATCTGGAATGACTCCCCCGGTACGCACACGGAGTGCACATTGGTTTTCTTCCCCTCTCTTGCTGCCATATCCCTAAGGGGCCCCATTACGCGCCTGACGTTGGAGCTCCCAACTACCAGTAAGCCCACCCTCTGCGACCGCCCGGATCTTGCAGACTGAGGGGCAACCTCTGGAACAGCACAAGCAGCCATGTCCGGCCGAAGATCAGTATCAGCCTGAGCAGAGCCTGAAACCGGTTCGTCAGACAAACTAGAGAGGCCTTCCGTTCAGCCCTCCGGAATGTCTTTCGCCCCTGCCTCACCTCGAGACGACCTCCCACTCTACCACAGGTGAGGGATCAGCCTCAGTGTGGGCAGTATCCCGGGCAGCCACAGTCGTAGTCCGATCGGGGGATGCGTGGGACGAGCTGACCGTCCCCGACAAACCCCCATCCGGACCCCCACAGTGATGCCCATTGGCAACAGCCTCAGGCTGTGTGACCGAAGCCAACACTGCCTGAGCGAAGGGATGCCAACTCAGCCTGTATCCGAACACAGCAGTTGCAGTCCCTATTCATGCTAAAAACTGTTGTGCAAAGAACGTCTGAACTAATCTACAGAGAGCACAAACAATTCGACATAAAATTTAAACGGTTATTAAAATACAAGATTGCCTAGTAAATGCAGTAATGCTGCTTCTTGCGCACTGCTGACTCACTGCTCGGCGGCGGAAGGAGACTACGCGATTTTACACTATTCAGGTACTAAAACGCGATGCTACAACTCCCAAATACGATAATACGCCCGAAATTTATGAATTAAACAATGCAAATACCAAAAACACGGAAAGAAATTAAGAATTAAACTATGTAACAAATAAGTGAGCTAAGAGTATACGACTTGCTGCTGCAGCTGCTTATTGAGTGAAGATATGATGTAATTGCTCAGCAGTCATTTCCAAAGATTTTGCAGATAATCGCTTAGCCGAGGCGGCTTAGTTCTTCCAAATTTCCCGCTGTGCGCACCAGAGAACTAGCGATTCCTCGCCACAGAGAGCGCCTTCCAACTAGGGGGCGCGGTCGTGCCTTCAAGATCGGCACGGCAGTTACTGTCAGCGGTAGTGTGGTGAGCGGCATCAAGCGGCAGACGGCTATGCTCGATGTGATTGGCTGTGGGGCACTGGTTTGGTCACGTTGGCCGTCTGTATTGGGTACGAGGCCTGTTGGCACGGCGGTTTTTCGATGTTATTCCAAATTCATCTACATCTACATGGATACTCTGCAAATCACATTTAAGTGCTTGGCAGAGGGTTCATCGAAGCACCTTAACAATTCTCTATTATTCCAATGTCATAGAGCGCGCGGAAAGAATGAACATCTATATCTTTCCGTACGAGCTTTGATTTCCCTTATTTCATCGTGATGATCCTTCCTCCCTATGTAGGTCGGTGTCAACAATATATTTTCGCATTACGAGGAAATACATAGTGGTGCCGATTTTTGTAGCGGTTTTGTCCCTATGTGTTCCTTAATGTACAGAACTTAATTTGTATGTTTATGTCATTGTTCTGTCATTTGAGGATTCAGTTTGTATAATTAATGTGTGGAAAGTTTAGTGTTTTGGAGAGCGTCATTCATTATGTGCTTTGGCACGCTGGATGGTGTAAGCCAGAAGAAGGCGATGTTGATGGTGCCTGGGTTTGCTTCGTGTCCCCGTGTCTTGCCTCCTGCTACTGAGTAGAATCAAGGGTTTCAAATGGTTCAAATGGCTCTGAGCACTCTGGGACTTAACATCTAAGATCATCAGTCCACTAGAACTACTTAAATGTAACTAACCAAAGGACAGCACACATATCCATGCCCGAGGCAGGATTCGAGCCTGCGACCTTAGCGGTCTCGTGGTTCCAGACTGAAGCGCCTAGAACCACTCGGCCACACCGACAGGCAGAATCAAGGGGATGGCACGTCTAAGATGTGGTACTAGTAAGAGTATGCTCAGCAATAAATCTGAAAGGGTAAATGTATTAAAATTGTGTACATGATTCTGTGTGCCGAGAACTGCTGATTACGTTGGGCGTCGCGCCTGCAACGGGAACCTTTTTCTGACTGAAAGCCCCATTACGGGAGACTGTTCAAGGGGCTAGTGGTGCCGCACCTTAGACGCTCACTTAGTTTGTTCCAGTCTTAAGACTAGTGTGACACACGCAGAGGACACCTCCTGGGTCATGTCTTCACCGAGCGTACCACCTAGGCAGTCGCCTCACGCCGCAAGGAATTAAGTTCTGTAATCTTGTTACGGGCTTTTGCCGCAGTAATTGTAATATTTAATTATATTCTCGTTTTTTAAATCATCCTGTCTCGTGTTATTTTAATTAATGTGAGCTTATGAGTTTCACTCTGTTGGATTAATGTTTTGAAGAGTCGTCAACGGCTGTTGCCCAGGTTGTTTAGATTCATTAAATTTTATCATTGGGCACTGGCCAGATTTAAATTTTTGAAGAGTGCTGGTTGGCAGTCTCTTAAATTCTTAAATCTTTTCTTAAAGTTTTGTTAGCTGGCACAGCCAAGTTTTTAATTAAAGGGGATTTTAGATGTAGAGACTGTATGTTAATGGGGATGCATTTATAAGTAATTGCCTTTATTAACCATCATGTTCTTGGTCTCTAATTTGTCGGGATCCCATTTCTAGCTTTTAATTTTAGATTCTAGAACGCAGCTGGTCGTCATTATCAGAATAATTTCGCCGCATGCCGACATTGGCAGTTTTTACCCATTTCCCAAATGTGTAAAATTCATAATAAGAATTTTTCGGATTTACTCTGCTTCAAATTTATCAAGCGGCAAATTGCCGCTGGGTATAACTGAAACTTGCTTAATGTGAAACTGGAAATTTACGTAACATGCAATGAGTGCCTGGGCGCTCTTTGCATCGCCTACTTCTGTTGTGTTGTATTGTATGTTAACCGGGGACCTAGAAATGACGGAGAGGCTCCGTCCCCGCCGCAGCCGCAGTGTTCCACAACCCCACGACGACTACCGCAGTCCACTTCACTCCTCCGCCCTCCCCCCCCCCCCCACACACACACACCGAACCCAGGGTTACTGTGCGGTTCGGGCCCCAGTGGAGCCCCCCAGGGAACGTCTCACACCAGACGAGTGTAACCCCTATGTTTGCGTGGTAGAGTAATGGTGGTGTACGCGTACGTGGAGAACTTGTTTGCTCAGCAATCGCCGACATAGTGTAACTGAGGCGGAATAAGGGGAACCAGCCCGTATTCGCCGAGGCAGATGGAAATCCGCCTAAAAACCATCCACAGACTGGCCAGTTCACCGGACCACGATACAAATCCGCCGGGCAGATTCGAGCCGGGGACCAGGGCCTACTCCTGTTTCATAGCCATTCCCCAACCTTGATAGTGCAACTAACGGATAACTTTCCAAGAGTCGGGGAGAGGAACATCAGAAGCGCGAATGCGGCAGAAGCTAGAAAATCTGTAAACGGAAATGCAAAGGCTCAGGGGTCAGTGCAGTGAAATGGAAATAAGACAACGATTTCACCATCCTTAGATATCTTCATGACCAAACAAATGTGTTATCATCATAAGTAAAGAAGCCTGAGTTTATAATGACGTAGAATGGCACAAATGGCGGCCTTGACACTATGGACCAGAAGGCGCCATTCTACGGTGTGAAGAGAAAAGCAGGGCGCCGGGCACTGGGGGTTTTCTTCAACATGATCGATATATGTAATTTGGATGATGTTGGCTACCAATTAAAAATAAGACGACTGACTTTGAGCCTCAATTTGTGAAAATCACTAGCAGGGGTAAGGAAGCCAATTAATTAATTAGTAGCACGGGATTCAGGTAGGCAGCGAAACCAAAAGACAGGAAAAGGAGAAGATGTGCAAATATGAAAAGATAGAAGAAGTCGAATAACAAGTCATAAGTGCACCAAAACGGTAAGCATTAGAAAAAAAAGCGAGCAATAAAAGTATTAAAAACTGTGTTTTAAAACGTAAACTTTAAATAAAGAAAATAATTTTAAAAGTATTTACATCTCAAAACTCATTCACATCGTGAGTAGTGAAAACGGTGTCACTTAATGCCAGTTCAAAAGACAGGGGCCAGAGAGGCCCTACTGTCATGCAACGCTACACAAATTTTCTACTAAGCAGAGGGTTAGGGCCACTTGCTACTTTTTGCGCCAGATACCTTATCTATATGATTT
This sequence comes from Schistocerca nitens, assembly GCF_023898315.1. Lineage (NCBI taxonomy): Eukaryota > Metazoa > Arthropoda > Insecta > Orthoptera > Acrididae > Schistocerca > Schistocerca nitens. The sequence goes on from NC_064618.1 coordinate 589,511,752, forward strand.
TGCTATTCGTTTTGTGCTTCTAATGCTTTCACTAGCTAGTAAACGACAGTATCACGAGCCAAAAATCAAATAGGGCTCTTCAGATTGTCTTGTAAATCGTTTATATGCGAGGTAACGAACAACAGACGCCGTATATCATTTCTCTGGTGAATACTATATATTTACTCAATGATTTTCCGTCAGTTAATAAGGATGGGACTGTTGTAGCGGAAATCACGAACCCAGTCACACAACTGAGACAATAGTCAGTAGGTACGCAATTTTATTAGAACTTGCTTTTAAGGTGTGGTATCATACGCCTTTTGGAAATCTATAAGTAAGGAACCTATTTGAGATCCCCTGTCGATAGCAGTTAGTATTTCGTACGAATAAGGAGCCAGTTGTGTTTCACAAGCACGGTACTTTCTGGAGACGTGATGACTATGTGTGAATAGATCGCATTCTGCGAGGTAATTCATAATGTCCAAACACAATACATGCTCCAGAATCCTACTGCTAATCGAAGTTCGTGATGAGAGTCTGTAATACAGCTTCTTATTGTTTCCCTTCTTGTGTATTTTATAATGCGAATATGTGTCACACTGATATTTAAGGAGCCGGCCGAAGTGGCCGTGCGGTTAAAGGCGCTGCAGTCTGGAACCGCAAGACCGCTACGGTCGCAGGTTCGAATCCTGCCTCGGGCATGGATGTTTGTGATATCCTTAGGTTAGTTAGGTTTAACTAGTTCTAAGTTCTAGGGGACTAATAACCTCTGCAGTTGAGTCCCATAGTGCTCAGAGCCATTTGATATTTAAGGTTTTCGCTGTAAACTAGTTGCAGGGATGTTCCATTATTCACTGTGCTGTATCTGGTACGGCTGTGTTTGGTCCCATTTCCAGTATAATTATGACGTCAGAGAAGTCACGATTTCATGATGAATTAAAGAGGATCGAACGTATTGCAAGAGGACTATTTTTTAATTTAACAAAACAAAAAGGAATTTCTTGGAAGACGGCAGATACTCTTTAATTAATTATTATTTACTGTCTGAATAGATATGGAGCTATGATTTGTTGGTTATGTGGGGGAGGGGGCCAAACAGAGAGGTTATCGGTCCGATAGAATTAGGAAAGAATGGGAAAGGAAATGGGCCTCCCCCTTTCAAAGGAATTCGCATGAATCGACTTAGGAAAATCACGGAAAAATCTTAATCAGGATGGTCGGACGTGGCTAAGAACCGGCGTCCTCGCGAATGCGAGTCCAATATGAAAACCACTGCACCACCTCACTCGGTAAATGGAACTTTAAATTCCGTTGTGATAATCAGAGAATGGAAGAATGTCCAGTTTCCAAGTAACATTGTGGGACACTATATTTAAATTTTCAAATTTCGGAATTGGTCTTACTCTCGTCGTACAGTTTGTTAATGTGATTCTATGTTGCCTACTGTTAAGAGTGTTTAGTGCTACAAATTTGTGTCAGGGGGTGCGATCGGGGGCTTTTCTACCGGAGATAGCTCCGCTTGGAAGTGAGCTGGGGCGGCGCGAGTCGAAGTTGGGCAGCCACCTGATCCGCTCTCAACGAGAAACATCTGGAGGCCAGCTCCGTGGCCGCCTTGTGGAGCAACCGGGTAGCCTGCGGCGGGTCACCGGTGGTCAACTACTGCACTGCAGTTACTTCTCTAGACTGTCGCACTGATGAAAAAATCGTAGATATCGAAATAGATGACAGAGGGATATAAAAACAATTAAAATCGCTCAAGAGAGGAAAGGCCGCTTGACCAGATGGGATACCAGTTCGATTTTACACAGAGTACGCGAAGGAACTTGCCCCCCTTCTTGCAGCGGTGTACCGTAGGTCTCTAGAAGAAAAAAATGGCTCTGAGCACTATGGGACTTAACATCTGAGGTCATCAGTCCCCTAGAACTTAGAAATACTTAAACCTAACTAACCTAAGGACATCACACACATCCATGCCCGAGGCAGGATTCGAACCAGCGACCGTAGTGGTCGCGCGGTTCCAGATTGAAGGGCCTAGAACCGCTCGGCCACACCGGCCGGCCCCGAACTAAGAGTGATTTGAGGTGTGCCGCAGGGGAGTGTCGTAGGACCGTTGCTATTCACAAACTAAATAAATGACCTTGTGGATAACATCTGAAGTTCAGTGAGGCCTTTTGCGGATGATGCTGTAGTATATCTAGAGGTTGTAACAATGGAAAATTGTACTGAAATGCAGGAGGAGCTGGAACGAATTGGCGTATGGTGCAGGAAATGGCAATTGATTCTCAATGTAGACAAGTGTAATGTGCTGAGAATATATAGAAAGAAATATCGTTTATCATTTAGCTACAATATAGCAGGTCAGCAACTGGAAGCAGTTAATTCCATAAATTATCTGGGAGTAGTCACTAGGAGTGATCTAAAATGGAATGAGAAGCCGGCCGGAGTGGACGAGCGATTCTGGGCGCTACAGTCTGGAACCGCGCGACCGCTACGGTCGCAGGTTCGAATCCTGCCTCGGGCATGGATGTGTGTGATGTCCTTAGGTTACTTAGGTTTAAGTAGTTCTAAGTTCTATGGGACTGATGACCACAGCAGTTAAGTCCCATAGTGCTCAGAGCCATTTGGAATGACAATATAAAATTAATCGTCGGTAGGGTAGGTGGCAGACTGAGATTAAATAGGAAGAATCCTAAGGAAATACAATCCGAAAACAAAAGAAGTTGGTTACAGTACACTTGTTCGCCCACTGCTACAATATTGCTCACTGTTGTGGGATCCGTACCAGATGGGATTGAAAGAAGAGACAGAGATCCAACGGAGAGCAGTGCGCTTTGTTAAGGATCATTCAATAATCCCGAAAGCGTAACGGAGATGATAGATAAACTCCAGTGGAAGACTCTGCAAGAGAGACGCTCATTAGCTCGGTACGGGCTTTTGTTGAAGTTTCGAGATCATTCCTTCACTGAGGAGTCAAGCAGTATATTGCTCCCTCCTACGTATATCTCGCGAAGAGACCATGAGGATAAAATCAGAGAGATTAGAGCCCACACAGAGGAATACCGACAATCTTTGTTTCCACGAATAGTACGAGACTGGAACAGAAGGGAGAACCGACAGAGGTACTCAAGGTACCCTCCGCCATACACCGTCAGGTGGCTTGCGGAGTATCGATATAGATGTAGATGTAGATCGCGACCGGGATTAGAGTTGCTGTCGCGAATTTTGGTGGAAGCAGATATGACCTGGAGATGTTGCTGCAACGGCTGCAGTGCGATAGTCGGCCTGTTCTGGGAGCAGTGCAAGATCTGGAATGGGGCACCGGCCTGTTTCGTTTTGCACAAGGTATAGCGGCCCTAATGGCTACAGTGGTCATTAGTAGGAGTCGGTGAGTCTGCTGGTGGCCAGCAGCCAAGAAATTCAACCGGGGACTGGTGTCATTGGAATCAGGCTTTCCGATCGGCCATTGGTCGACGTGGTCATAACCATACAGTGGCACAGGCTGCAGACCAGGAGAACTGTCGGATGATGCCAAGTCCCTTTAATTATTGCAGTGGAGACGGAGTGTGAGCTATTATTTTTCTTTCAGTTAACAAGTGGAACGTGAGAGAGAGTATCTATGCTGTGACTGCGACGGTTCGTATCAGTCAAATAGTATGCTGGGCTGTGAGCACAGTATTTTGTGTGGTATGTTGCTTTCTTATATGCTGTTGGTATGTGTCAAAATTTCTGGAAACGAGAGTTTTGTGAATTATTTATTTTTCCTGTTACACTGACAGTGTGTTCCACATTGTAAATTAATTTAAGTGCGAGATATTCTGCTAAGTTGTTCATACTGTATGCACATTTTCTGGCTCTTTTGACTGAAACACTAGGAGTGGTAGTAGTAGCGCTAGCAGTGGTGTGTAACCACCTGTGGCGGGGGGAGGGGAGGGGGAGAGGTGGTGGGTGCGCTAGTAGAGGTAAAGATAGAAGTTATTACTGATTTGTTCTAGTGTTTAGAGCTGATGAAAGTAAAGTTTAACGTTCCAAAGCGTGATTTTAGTGTTCCTCTGTATCCAGAAGGTAATATGGAGCGAGGACGGGGTGTTAGAAAGGCGAAAATACACTTTAAATTTTTCATTAAAACTAAATGTTCACCAGTGATTATAAATTAATGAAACATTAATCACAATAATTCTTTGAATGTTGCCAGACCAAACAACAAATACAATCATTACAGAAAATAGCCCAGAGTATAGGCCTTAAAATATATTTTGAAAAAAAAGCAGAAAAAATGCAAACGGACCCGACGCTGGCAAACACAATTGGAGAACATGGCATAAAAATTGTCGAAAAGTTTAAATACTTGGGAGAAATAATAACACATAACCTAAATGAGAAATCATCATGGCAGAGTAGAATAAACAAATTGATTAAAGTAGAACATGTTACCAAGAACACATATAACAAAAATGTATGTCAATTGCCACAAAAGAAACAGTAAAAAACAGTCACCTGCCGAAATAACATATGCTGGCAAAACTATATTCAGCACAACAAACTTTCTAGAATGGACAGATTACTGAAAATAGAAAGAAAGATGTACAAATAAAAAATACGAAAAAGACAAAATTTCAAAAATGGCCTCAAATATTAAAAAAGAAGAACAAAAAAAAGCAGAATCAGTTGTAGCACAAAATCGATTATAAATAATTTATACTGTGTAATTTTATGAATGTAACTATGAAATGTTTGGTCTTTACTGATTAATGTCTTTGATTTGCCAGAGGTAAGTGGGGCTTTGTGACGGATATAAAAAAAAAGACTTAACAGTGAATTTAAATATTGGAACTTTGTAAAATATGCCTGTTTATAAAAGAGAAATTGCATGTAGAACAATGGCTCATACTTAGGGAAGATATATCATAAGGAAAGAAAAGGTGTAGGGAGCCCCCTCCACTACGGTAGTGGTTTGGTGGGAGGGAAAAGGTGCAATTGGCGGTCAATATGGGTGGCAAGAGAAAGAGGACGTTACGCAGTCCGTGGCGAGCAGTTCTACAGTCAAAACTGCTGGTGCCAAGTGAGGCATTCAGAGACCGATTTATGATGGAATGGCCTCGGATGATGTGGTTTCGGCTGTGAAATGGTGCTCTCGCATTTTGCAATGGCTCTAAAATGATTAATACGTCGCCAAGACGATCTGAATAGAGCATTAAACCACCAGAGGTGAGACCAGACTGCCGCCACGTGCTTGCCACCACTACTGCGCCACTGCTTCACCAACGTCTGAAATCAGATATGTATATACGTTTGAACCAGTATGCTTGTGTTTGAGAGTTTTTCAATAATAATTTCAATAATAAAAATTCGTGTTTAAAACTGTCCTGCTCATGAAACGAAGCAGGATCCTATCCTACACGTGCTGAAGACCGAGTATCCTTTAATTAAAAACCGCTAGCTGGTTTCTATTTGAATATGCCTAAGTGTCAGTGTTAAAGCAAATAAATGTTGCTAGTTAAATTACTTATTTCACAAGTAAAGAGAGAGGCACATATTTAGGAACTTGTAAAACCACTTTATTTTGCATTGAATTGTCTCTACTTTGAATGTGCAAAGTTTTAGTGTTAAAGGGCATAAATGTTGTTAGTTAAAATCACTTGCTTCACAAGTAATGAAAGAGGCACACAATTCAGAACCTACTTGAAACTTAACTTATTTCTGAAGTTATTTGAGGATACTGTTAGTGTAAATTGTTAAAAAGCATTGAAAGATAAATAATCTCAAGTGGGGTTGGAAATCAGTATTATTGTAATGCAAATTGTTTATGAAATGTGTACATAGTTTGCTTATATAGGAAGTGACTATTTATGGGTCTCCACTTTAATGTTTTCTGGTATGATAAAGTTAATCTAAATAGTAGTTTTGCTAATGAAATATGAAACATTTCCGCAGTAGAGTGAATATAGAAAGTGTATGTACAGCGTCATTTAATTACATTTGTGATGTTTGGGTATTATTTAAATCAGGACTCTGTTCATTCTTGAATTTGGTATTGTGATGTCTTTGATAACATTTGGTATTGAATCGGTTAATGGTTGCGATGATAATTGTTAGTAAAACACGTATAGGGCCATTTATCTTTCTGTGATTGCCAAGTAGACGAGAGATAACTGCTGGTATATACTTTGAAGTTCGTCTGGTAGTTGTGTCTGTTCATTGTACTTTACAAAGAAAGACGTAACAAAAGTTCCCTTTCGTAAAATTATAGTTAAGTTCTTAGAACTGAATGCTCTAAATTATTTTGCCTATTTAGACTGGTGACCGTATATTCATTCTTTTACATGCATGTCATTATTTTCTTAACTTCCAAAAATAAAGTCTTTCAGTTTTCCTACTAATTGCAATTTGTACGAAATCATAGTTCGATACCCTCTGTCCACTAGGTAAACACAGTCAAACTATGCAAAAATCCTCCCAGAGGGTAACACTAGTACAATGAAGTGTTACACTTAACGCAGAATTGTAGCGCTTGCGTTATACTTGGTTTCGGAATTTCAGTGAGTCTTACTGCATGGCTGGCGCTGCTGATTTGCCATTGTGACAAAAAGTACTCGTGCTCGCCAAAAGTACGAAACGAGCGACATTAGTAAACTCTTCCCACAGAAATGAAAGGTTAATCTACATTGCAGCATGGTGATGAATGACTTTAGGAAGTCCCGATCGCGGGCTGTGACGAGAATGCAGCTACAGGAAGTTTTCACAGATTGGGGCACAAGTGGTGGCGACCACATCTTATAAAGACCGACTGATGCCACACATTAGTACACATGTGCCTTCTAAATATTGCGCTGGTGCCAACCTACTGGTTTGGGCAAGAGGCTACCTCCCACCTGATGTGCCATTTAACTGTCCACTTAATTTTTGCTCCAGAGGTTGGCTGCACTGGCGCTGGCTCAGCCTTTAGACCTCAGTCGTTTTTGTATTCCTGTTCGTTTTCGCGAAGAAGAATACGCTCCTTCCAAACATGAATCTTTTTAACGGTAGCCTTCATCTTGAACAAACTATCAACTGCTCGCAAAATTGTGGCATCCAAAATCTATATACAGATCGCAGTTCTACTGTACGTCGGGAATTATTGTTGTAACAATGTTTCTTCCTTTTATGAACAGGAGTTTTAGGTACTTCGAAATAAAATTGATATTGTAAGTACGAATACACCAGCGGGTTGCATCATGGGAGGGTCCCGCATATTTCATCTATAACTTGTTAGACCGTTCGACCCGGCCTTCGTTGTTGGCCGACGCACTTGTTACATCACGTAGCGTTCATTGGAGATTTCGTAATATAAGGTCTTACAAGCTATCATACAATCTTGCTTTTGTGAAGAAGGAACAGGCTTTAAGCCTGCCGCTTGAAGCGAAGAAGAATAATAAGAAGAAGACGCGAAAGAAGAATCGTTATCTATTGATTAAGATGTATAATATCATGTTAAAAGTTGAAGGCAGTAAGACAGGTATTAGTGCTAGATAGCGTGTATATCTCGCTACGCATGAAACGTCCCCTTAAAAAAATTAATGAATTACTGTGCTGATAAACTGACACACAATATTTTTAGCGCAACGGAATCTGACTTTCAATAATCCCTACAAAAGAATGGCCCTGACTAACATTAACCTATACCTTTCACAAATCACTTACCTCACCAAAAATCTTCGTTGCTCAAACTACTGCAATACAGCGAGCGCCACTACTGCCAGCTAAATAAAAGATTCAAACTACTGAAGGCACTAACTACTGATAGGCATAGTTAGCAAAAGAAAGATTTTGATAGAGAACAAACAATGTATTTACCTTAATAGTGTTCAAAAGTCATAATATATATAGCAGTTCGTGACATCCAGTCTTACAAATTTCAAAACTCCGCCATTTCTCTCCCCACATCCACCACTGCTGGCGGCTCACCTCCAACTGCGCAACGCTACGCGCTGTTAACAGCCAACAGCCCAACACTACAATAGCCAACAACAATGAAAACCAGCCACAGACTGCACACAGCACAGCCAGTGATTTTAATACAGAGCGCTACGTGGCGTTACCAATAAAGAAACCTAAACAGTCTACTTACATAGCCCCCATGCTCCCCACAAAAAAATTTTCAAATTGTTTTGGGCACTGGCCAATACATATTTGTTAAACTTTTTCACAATTACAATAACAAAGAAATCAAATGCACACACTCATTGATACAATGTTGGTCAAAAGCTAAAATTTTCTCCCAGTCCATAAAGACAGTCCTGATCGTTCATCACAGTAAAATTGCAGTGTTTTTCTCAAAGTATAAGCAGTAAAAGAGAATGCACACGGAAGTAGTGGATTTCCATGCAAAGAAGTAGTGTTGTCCTTCCAACGGAAAGACAGTGCTGACTCGTGACATGCAGACAGGTAATGGGCCACAACAGAGCAAGCCCACAGCAGAGTCATTCGAAGTTTTGAAGAATATTGGTAGGTAGGTCATCACAGAGAAGACCCACTGTAGTCTTGTTAGAGATTGCAGTATTGGTGGGCCACCAGATGTGCAGACCCACTGCGGTCCTTGTAGAAATAACGGTATTGGTGAGTCAGCAAAGGTGTAGACCCACTGTAGTCCTTGTAGAAATAATGGTATTGGTGGGTCATCAAAGGTGCTGACCCACTGTAGTCCTTGTAGAGATAATGGTATTGGTGGGTCATCAAACGCGCAGACCCACTGTAGTCCTTGTAGAGACGGCCAGCAGCCATCTGTTGCGACTGTGCTGGTGCACAATCACCATCGAAAAGTCTTGCAGAGAATATGGCAACTCCATGAACCACCACTTGTCCACTCAAAAAAAATTTTGTTTGAAATGTCCTTAGAACCAGCAATGCTGTTATCCAGTCCCTTGCTGAATTATTAACACATGTGCAAACACTATGTCTCTACTTCTCACATGTTGTCCATATACTATGACCAACAGAAACGTGTGCAGGGAAATGTAACTTACAAGTTACTTAATTTGATGAACTGGTGTCAATTACAATTTTATAACATAAGAATACAATAACAAAGGAACAAAATACATCATTAAATAACATAACAATACAGATGACATTTGTAGTAATATTGGCTTTACAAAACAATAGAAATAGATATATACATCAGTGTTACAGGAATTATGACATAAGTAAATATATAAAATAATGAGAATAGTTTTCGAAGCATGAATTTCACACTTGAGCATTGAAACAGAACAGAATTAATAATATCTAAACATCTTTAGAAAATGAATAACATATTTTTAATCCAAATTATATTTGAGGATAACAGTATTCCTCATCATAGGAGGGGCAGCAGCCTTTTCAGTAGTTGCAGGGGCAACAGTCTGGATGATTGACTGATCTGGCCTTGTAACATTAACCAAAACGGCCTTGGTGTGCTGATACTGGGAACGGCTGAAAGCGAGGGGAAACTATAGCCGTAATTTTTCCCGAGGACATGCAGCTTTACTGTATGATTAAATGATGATGGCGTCCTCTTGGGTAAAATATTCCGGAGATAAAATAGTCCACCACTCGGATCTCCGGGCGCGGACTACTCAAGAGGACGTCGTTATCAGGAGAAAGAAAACTGGCATTCTACGGATCAGAGCGTGGAATGTCAGATCCCTTAATCGGGCAGGTAGGTTAGAAAATTTAAAAAGGGAAATGGATAGGTTAAAATTAGATATAGTGGGAATTAGTGAAGTTCGGTGGCAGGAGGAAGAAGACTTTTGAACAGGTGATTACAGGTTTATAAATACAAAATCAAATAGGGGTAATGCAGGAGTAGGTTTAATAATGAATAAAAAATAGGAGTGCGGGTTAGCTACTACAAACAGCATAGTGAACGCATTATTGTGGCCAAGATAGACACAAAGCCCATGCCTACTACAGTAGGCCAACTAGCTCTGCAGATGATGAAGAAATTGATGAAATGTATGACGAGATAAAAGAAATTATTCAGGTAGTGAAGGGAGACGAAAATTTAATAGTCATGGGTGACTGGAATTCGTCAGTAGCAAAACGGAGAGAAGGAAACATAGTAGGTGAATATGGATTGGGGGGAAGAAATGAAAGAGGAAGCCGCCTTGTAGAATTTTGCACAGAGCATAACTTAATCATAGCTAACACTTGGTTCAAGAATCATAAAAGAAGGTTGTATACCTGGAAGAATCCTGGAGATACTAAAAGGTATCAGATAGATTATATAATGGTAAGGCAGAGATTTAGGAACCAGGTTTTAAATTGTAAGACATTTCCAGGGGCAGATGTGGATTCTGACCACAATCTATTGGTTATGAACTGCAGATTGAAACTGAAGAAACTGCAAAAAGGTGGGAATGTAAGGAAATGGGACCTGGATAAACTGAAAGAACCAGAGGTTGTAGAGAGTTTCAGGGAGAGCATAAGGGAACAATTGACAGGAATGGGGGAAAGAAATACAGTAGAAGAAGAATGGGTAGCTCTGAGGGATGAAGTAGTGAAGGCAGCAGACGATCAAGTAGGTAAAAAGACGAGGGCTAATAGAAATCCTTGGGTAACAGAAGAAATATTGAATTTAATCGATGAAAGGAGAAAATATAAAAATGCAGTAAATGAAGCAGGCAAAAAGGAATACAAACGTCTCAAAAATGAGATCGACAGGAAGTGCAAAATGGCTAAGCAGGGATGGCTAGAGGACAAATGTAAGGATGTAGAGGCTTGTCTCACTAGGGGTAAGATAGATACTGCCTACAGGAAAATTAAAGAGACCTTTGGAGAGAAGAGTACCACTTGTATGAATATCAAGAGCTCAGATGGCATCCCAGTTCTAAGCAAAGAAGGGAAGGCAGAAAGGTGGAAGGAGTATATAGAGGGTTTATACAAGGGCGATGTACTTGACGACAATATTATGGAAATGGAAGAGGATGTAGATGAAGATGAAATGGGAGATAAGATACTGCTTGAAGAGTTTAACAGAGCACTGAAAGACCTGAGTCGAAACAAGGCCCCGGGAGTAGACAACATTCCATTAGAACTACTGATGGCCTTGGGAGAGCCAGTCATGACAAAACTCTACCATCTGGTGAGCAAGATGTATGAGACAGGCAAAATACCCACAGACTTCAAGAAGAATATAATAATTCCAATCCCAAAGAAAGAAGGTGTTGACAGATGTGAAAATTACCGAACTATCAGTTTAATAAGTCACAGCTGTAAAATACTAACGCGAATTCTTTTCAGAGGAATGGAAAAACTGGTAGAAGCGGACCTCGGGGAAGATTAATTTGGATTCTGTAGAAATGTTGGAACTCGTGAGGCAATACTAAACTTACGACTTATCTTAGAAAAAAGATTAAGGAAAGGCAAACCTACGTTTCTAGCATTTGTAGACTTAGAGAAAGCTTTTGACAACGTTAACTGGAATACTCTCTTTCATATTCTGAAGGTGGCAGGGGTAAAATACAGGGAGCGAAAGGCTATTTACAATTTGTACAGAAACCAGATGGCAGTTATAAGAGTCGAGGGGCATGAAAGGGAAGCAGTGGTTGGGAAAGGAGTGAGACAGGGTTGTAGCCTCTCCCCGATGTTATTCAATCTGTATATTGAGCAAGCAGTAAAGGAAACAAAAGAAAAATTCGGAGTAGGTATTAAAATTCATGGAGAAGAAGTAAAAACTTTGAGGTTCGCCGATGACATTGTAATTCTGTCAAAGACAGCAAAGGACTTGGAAGAGCAGTTGAACGGAATGGACAGTGTCTTGAAAGGAGGATATAAGATGAACATCAACAAAAGCAAAACGAGGATAATGGAATGTAGTCAAATTAAATTGGGTGATGCTGAGGGAATTACATTAGGAAATGAGATACTTAAAGTAGTAAAGGAGTTTTGCTATTTAGGGAGTAAAATAACTGACGATGGTCGAAGTAGAGAGGATATAAAATGTAGACTGGCAATGGCAAGGAAATCGTTTCTGAAGAAGAGAAATTTGTTAACATCGAGTATAGATTTAAGTGTTAGGAAGTCGTTTCTGAAAGTATTTGTATGGAGTGTAGCCATGTATGGAAGTGAAACATGGACGATAACCAGTTTGGATAAGAAGAGAATAGAAGCTTTCGAAATGTGGTGCTACAGAAGAATGCTGAAGATAAGTTGGGTAGATCACGTAACTAATGAGGAGTTATTGAATATGATTGGGGAGAAGAGAAGTTTGTGGCACAACTTGACTAGAAGAAGGGATCGGTTGGTAGGACATGTTTTGAGGCATCAAGGGATCACAAATTTAGCATCGGAGGGCAGCATGGAGGGTAAAAATCGTAGAGGGAGACCAAGAGATCAATACACTAAGCAGATTCAGAAGGATGTAGGCTGCAGTAGGTACTGGGAGATGAAGAAGCTTGCACAGGATGGAGTAGCATGGAGAGCTGCATCAAACCAGTCTCAGGACTGAAGACCACAACAACAACAACAAGTGAATGTACCTTAGTACTAGAAAAATTCTATGAAACTGTACACAGAGACAGGAAGAAAACAAATACACATTGGTACACAAACACATAGTGGGATAACACAGCAGGAAAGGACAGGGTTTGTTTTCAGTGTAACATCTGGTACTGCAGTCCAACCCAAAACTTCATTCCATAGATCTTTCCTATTATTTCAACATTTGTTTCCACCAAACAAATCCTATCAAGCATGCTTTCTGTATTTATATGTTCACATATTTCTTACCTCATTATTTATTTTCCATTATCTTACCTCATCATTTATTTCCAACAAAATCCTACCTAAACATGTTGTCCCTAACCCTACTTTTTTGTTCATATCCTCTTTCAAAATACTGTCTTGGCCAAATCATTTTCTTATAGCTTCTCTATGCATTTCTTCCAATTCATCACAACTCGTACTCTCATATAGCCTACCCCATCTTAAGCTAACTTAAATCTACTGATCTCAGATGCTAAACTAAGGAACGAGGCAATGCAGCAGCACAGAACTATAACACAAACAGCAATGATAAAAAATACAAATGGCAAAGCAAGCAGCATAAATTAGCAAAGCAAATGCAATATTACAACTAATATATGACAATGCGCAGCAAACAAGAAAAATAAATTCGTAGTAAAACTGGATTAACAGAGTAATGTAAAGTGAAATTTAGTAGCACTATGCCTGGCAAACAGCAGCAGAAAATCCAATAACTTATATCTAAACATGACATAGCTCAAGCAGAAAAAATATTACACTAAAAATGGCCATGTCTAATACCTATGTCACATCTTAACACTAGAGTGATGCATCACAAAAACGTACTCTGCAAGAAAGTTACCAAGTCATTAAAAAAATTATTTATGCAATTCCTGTGAAGGGAAATGTCTATTTGTGCTCTCTTCTCTAAGAAAGTATATGAGAAACGTATTCTTTACTGAGTCTGTAGACAGAAAATAGTGATATTAGTACATCTATCAAATTTTATAATAACCAATGCTGCAGTGCAGCTAGAAACTAGATATTAAAGAAAATGAGCAAATATGTACAAAGGAAGGCATGAAACATCATTCATTAGCCATATGGCATTTCATAAGGTAGTAAAAAAAATTCTCAACTAGAAAGACAGTAGTCTTAATCAGGTGTATAGACATAAAATATTTCTCGTCATTTCATTAGACATTTCAGTAAATATCATAAATTAAGAGCTCCACAGTGTTATCATATGTTTTCAAATTTGAGCGTGTCGTATTTGCGATGCTTTCTGCAAAGGCATGTCAATAGCGAGGATAATGGCCCCTTTTTTTTCATCTGTACCTCTGAAAGGCACACACAAATGGCTTTTTTCCAGGCAATTGTCGCGCAGCTGGGTGCCCACGACGCATTACGTGCAGGTGGTCACTTAACTTTCTTACCGAAATATTTACGACACCAGTTTGCACTACAGTGACAGTCTCATATACAAATAAAATTTCACAAGTCGAGAAGTTACAGTAGAAAAGTGTAGAAACAAAATCCTATAAATATAACAGTGTCCAAAAAAATTTCGACAGCATTGTAATACATTCACGCATGTACACACATTTCATAATCCTTAAAGTACAATTCTTGGTTTCCAACATCCTTTTTCACATATCAGAGACCCTAACCACTACTATTATTCCTTACCTTATTGTACATATACATATTCGTTGACACTTCTTCAATATTTTATCATAAGAAATACGTAGCATAATCAAATTCCTCATATACGGTAGCATCATCTTATTGATCATAAACATACCTCAGCAGCATAATACACATCGTCGTCGTAATAATAACATCATAACACCTCAGTCAAATCTTGAAAACGTCGTAGCTTTCTGCAATAATTTCAAAACCTAAAGAAAATTCTCTGCTCATTTAAATAGTGTCATCTACCTCAAACGAACTATAAAATCATGATCCCGTACCAAACACGTCATTCAAAGCTCTCATAGTATCACAATGGTTCCGAAAAAATATGAACAATTCACAAAGTGCAGACGAAATACAATTTCATAAGTGTGAAGTTATCCAACTGTGTAATTGCGTAAACATCTGCCACTGACGTAGAAAAAAAATTGTTGTCTCTCTCAGTTAAATGATCAGATAGCTGTGTAATTCTGTGTTAGAGAAATATGGTACCGATGTGTAAAGTTGTATAAGCAAATACCATATTAGCTAGGGATGCTTGTGCTTGCCAAACACATGGTACACAAAGTATGCGTATACCCCCCTGAGGATTAATGTAATTTTACCCTCAGGTGTTACAGATTACAGCAATGGAATGAAATGTACCACGGAAAACCTTTGTATCATTGTACTTCAAATATCTTTAAAAATAAATGATTTAAGTACAAAATTAATCACTCAAATACGTGTACAGTAGCGCTAAATTGTGCGTCTTGTAAGATAATCTCTGTGGAAGTGTCGTAGTTATCGTCCTCCGAAAGCAAAGTTCTGCAGAAGCCAATGTACTTACCTCATGATAAACAAAAGTGAAGTGCTTTGCGTATAAATATCTTAGTTATTACGCTTATTGCCGTGATGAAGAAAGTACTGTGCTGTAACGTATTGTTGAGCTACGGAAAAGGCAGTCTCATTGTAGCTATACCACAAAAGTTACTACTAAAACCTGTTTTACTTTCCAGAATAATACAGAAAAACTGTGCAGATATAAAACAGAAACACTGCAAAAGCAACATTGTAAATTGTCACTCATTAGCAGCGTCGTGATAAAATCGTGTAGCTATCACATAAACTAACCACTGTGTCATCTGGTACCTCACTGAAAGTACTTTAAATTCAGAATGTATTTTCAAGTAAACCAAAATGTTGCATTAAAATCTCATTAGCAGTACCAGTATATGTTAATTGTAATAACAATGCACTGGTGTCTGAAACATGTTCCTCAATGCTTTTCGGCAGTGAATTTGCACCGGCAACATTCACATTATGACAAGCAGAAAATGTGTCTTGACTTATTTGAGAAAACGGTGAGGACCCAAAACCTGAATCTACAGTATTTGCGAGATTGTGTCCTGTCATTTCGGATTCCTGCGGAGAGCTATTGCCGACCGATCGATCGATAATGCTTCCCTGTTCTCTAATTGTTTCACTGTCTACGCCATTATTTGCCGCCCGCTCCATTTCCCTATGCACAATTACCAAATTACTACCCTGAATGTCTGTTAATTCATTACACAGCGGTGCTGATAAGCTGCGCTCGTCGTCACTATTATTTCTCAGTTTACTTTAGAGCCTAGTGTTACGTTTCTCACACGCCATTATTGACACAATATTTCACACGATAACACAGAAAACTACAATTTGAAGAGCAAAATAAGAAAACACATTAACAAAGCACTGAAAATAATATCTCGTTAATGGCAAGCGCAGCTGCGAAATACTTGGTGCAAATCTACATGCATGCCACAACTGTTTTACTGTATAAGAATGAAAAACTACAACTACAAAGGAAATTCTCTCTACAATTACGCGCTAGCAATAAACAAAGGCTACACTAATTGCACAAACTACAAGAAAAAATCAGAAGATTCCAGTGAGGTATCCTCGGCTAAGGGACGACATATGAAACGTCCCCTTAAAAAAAACTAATGAATTACTGTGCTGATAAACTGACACACAATATTTTTAGCGCAACGGAATCTGACTTTCAATAATCCCTACAAAAGAATGGCCCTGACTAACATTAACCTATACCTTTCACAAATCACTTACCTCACCAAAATCTTCGTTACTCAAACTACTGCAATACAGCGAGCGCCGCTACTGCCAGCTAAGTAAAAGATTCAAACTACTGAAGGCACTAACTACTGATAGGCATAGTTAGCAAAAGAAAGATTTTGATAGAGGACAAACAATGTATTTACCTTAATAGTGTTCAAAAGTCATAATATATATATAGCAGTTCGTGACATCCAGTCTTACAAATTTCAAAACTCCGCCATTTCTCTCCCCATATCCACCACTGCTGGCGGCTCACCTCCAACTGCGCAACGCTAAGCGCTGTTAACAGCCAACAGCCCAACACTACAATAGCCAACAACTATGAAAACCAGCCACAGACTGCACACAGCAAAGCCAGTGATTTTCATACAGAGCGCTACGTGGCGTTACCAATAAAAAAACCTAAACAGTCTACTTACACGCAGCACAACTAAGCGCGCGTAGATTATCCGTGCTAAAATTACCCAGTATTTGAGATTACTACATTTTCGCTGCTCATCCAGTAAAACTTCAATATTAATTGTTTACTACTAAATGTATTCGCAACACATTTTGTGTACGACATTCATATATACCACTAAATGTACCTGCGAAATTATATTATTTTGTGACATATAATTCAGGAGATATAATTTCAAAAATACCGAGAAAATCGGTCGGTCAAAAAATTATAAGAAAATATATCTTTGGTCTGAAATAATTATAAATTCATGGTTTTCGAATTTTGTGCTATACTTGTAGGGTGAAATCTTGCTTCCTCTAAAATTTCACGATTATAGATAAACTGGAAGTACTCTATACGTTTTGATGCAAGTATAATAACAAGCGACGCCAATGGCAGTACCTTTTGAGTGCATTGACTCTGGACCTAACGTTTATTATACCACCAAATGACCATAGACCTTAGTATGTGACAAAAATTCCACCTTGATTTCCTGAGAAAAAGGGCTCTTGACTGTTGGACAGACAGACAGACAGACAGAAAATTGATGCTATTTTTACCGACTGAAGTACGGAATTCTGACACTTACTGCATTCTGGAAAATCATGGTCAATACTAGTTTTATGTAAACAAAATTGGAATGGAAAAAAAATGGTCGTGGTCGTCGTTCTGCATATTGTGCTGCTAGCAAGCTTACTTGACTAAATTCGTAAAATATGGTGATGCATTCTGACAAATCACAGATCACTGTTCTGCTGATAAATCTGAAATGACGAAGTGCCATCGAAAATCATATTGTCCAAGAGATTCCTGAAAAATGTTTTACAGTATTAAAAATTATTTTCATCAGTATTCTGAACAGCACCATTAGTTTAAGATAGAATCCGAATTATATTAAATGTCTTTGCGTCGTTCTGCTAAAGAGAAGGGAATCGTTATGTCCAGATAAACAGTCCAAGAGAAGAAAAGAATTATTTTCTGTAAATGGCAAAAAGACTTTCTGGATATAACATTAAAAATTATTCTCTCCCATTTTTACACGTTTTTCTACGGTGATTACAAGGTTTGTGCAAGTAAAGAGACCATTTTTTTTTTGGTCCTAATTTGCATTGATGTTCCCACTGATAATTATCACTCGCATTGTTGTATACGAATCTTGCATAATTTTCATCGACTGATCAAATGACTTCTTTCGCTCTAAGCAGTAAAGCGTAGTGTGCATATCGTTTTTGCACGAACTGTAACCGACGGTGTTTATTCCCATCATTCTAGGGGATAAAATGAAGCTTCGTCTTCGTCTCAGCTACGAATTTCTCTGTAGCATCACCTATTAAGAACATGTCCTATACACGTTTATTTTTTCCCGCTTCCTTTTCGGTATAATTTCTTGAATCTGGGGGCTGAAAATCAGTAACGTTCACCTCACTTCCAATTCAGAGCGCCCAGTCTCGTAGATCTCCGTTGGTAATGGTGCACTGATTCTCACGAGCAGTTCTAAATCTGTCGAATTATTGTCTTTCAGACTATTTCGTGTTCTCTTTTGGTGCTAATCACCTACTATTAGTAAATATTTCTTCCATTCAAACAATTAAAGTTCAGAGTATAGGAAACGCCCTCGATAGTTCGGGCCTCAAACTAAGAATCAGTCAACCCGAGTTCCTGGTGTCTGACAGCACCAAGAACTACTCTTCTGATACAAGTACGGTGTTCGAGCACTGCCAGCACTGCTGACTATCCTTGGTATGAAACTGATTCATTACTGATCCATATCACACTGTGAGGTAGCTGGAATACTCTGCTAGAAGGATCGCCACCGTGGACGAGATGTGCTGACAACGCCGCATCATCACCAGAGGATTATTGGCTTTCGCCGCCATCGCCCGTCTCCTGTGGGCGCGCAGTTTCTACACTTGTGTAACTACGAAGCCAATAAATTATTTTTCACCACTAACTGCCTTCATCACTACATGACAGTTACCTGAGGAGTGTGCTACAGGAAATTTCTGGATGGGTGCCGCACGTGTAACTTGCCACCCTACATCGGACTTTGAGAAAGGCAGAACCATTGGCAATTATGGATATGGAAGTGTCATACCGAGAAGTAGCACACACACACACACACACACACACACACACACACACACACACACACACAGTTGACTGCAATTCAATTACTGCAGAATAGTCACGAACCGAACTCTGGTGAATGGAATGGCAAGAAAAGTAGGTATAGGTATGTCCAGAAGCACTATACCATGAGTCAATTGTGCAGTTGACCTATTGGCTCTGACGAATAGTCGAATCAGGGTAGCTGAGTGAAGTAAAAGTTAAATGCAGAGTGTTATTATGAATCTGCAGTCACAGTTCACAGGAAGTAGTATTGAACTTATGGGTTGCCATGCGTCGTTTGCCGCTGATGCCACACTACTGACGAGAAGAATTCATGGTATAGAGGCAAAATGAACTATGACACTCAGAGTCATTATGTGATTTTCAGAGATAAGTCACGCTTCTGT
This sequence comes from Schistocerca nitens, assembly GCF_023898315.1. Taxonomy (NCBI): domain Eukaryota; kingdom Metazoa; phylum Arthropoda; class Insecta; order Orthoptera; family Acrididae; genus Schistocerca; species Schistocerca nitens. Next base: position 589,530,964 of record NC_064618.1, read on the forward strand.
TTGTGATGATCAGATCCACGTCAACGTGTCCGTAGGCTGCCTAATGAAATGTCACAAGAAGTAGAGATTTTCGAGACCAAAACCTCTCCAACTTCTGATATCATTGTGCGGGTAACTACTGCATACGACAACAGGACAGTTTTGGTAATTCTTGATAGTAGGATTAATCCTCGCCAGTAATTGGCAAGAATGGTAATCCCTAATAGGCAAGAATGGTAAACCCTATTGTCATACCCTACATAAGCTGGGTAACAAATTGCACATTCCAGCAGCAGTACCCAATATTTCAGTTCACACCACATATACTTTAAGCATTATGTGGACCCTTGTATGACCTATTTTTTCCTTGATTTGACACCCATAGAGTAAGTGTTGGATTCGATAGGAAGAGGTATACTGTCATATCAACCTCCACCCAGCAATGTGCATAAACTGATACAGTGTGCGTTACATACATACGGAGATGATATTCGGAAGCTGTCTGCTTCCATGGCACAATGACTATAAGTGTGTATTCGTTACCTTGGGGTCATAACGCTGTTGATGTTGGACAAAGGTCCCCGATGGGAAAGGAAGTTTAATCTTTGAGTACCCTTTATAATAAATATCGGATAGGTGATTCATGGTGAAAAACTTTCCATTTCTGTCAGTGTAGGTTCAACAACAACTTGACGATTTGATTGTACAGATACGTAGAACGGCTTTGAGGCTAACTGCTTTGAGGCTCTTCTTCATGACAGTCGCGTGATAAAGGAGTAACCTTTTCATATTTATGCAGTTTGTAGGCTACACCGGGAAGCATCAGAGTTGTTATTCGGGGTTTCTCACGTTCATTGATGACAAATTTGATATTCTTTCCCACCTCCATATCAAACACACACACACACACAAACAAACAAGCAATTTACAACACAAGGGAGACAGTACAAAACACATCTTCCTATAACGTAGTATGAAGTTGAGGGACCCGCGAGAACGTACGGATACGTGGAGAAAAGCTGGTTTCATTACCAGAAAACTTCGATAAATGAAAATAAGATGGAAAGCTAGAGAAAAAGTACATAGTCACGGAAATTTGATTTTTGTTCTGTTCGTATTAGATGAAGCGGTCATGGCATCTATTTATTTATGTATTTCTCTATGTTTCTAACTTTGTAAACTTTGTGGAGATCTTCAAGGGAAAAGGGTAATAGCTCAGACATTACTGTAAATTTTTAACGACCCTGTTAAGATCCCTCCTTTCTGTTGACCATTTTTTGGACCGCTACAACGTTGCCCCTACGCAATCAATATTCGCTCGAGACAAAATGCAACACGATAAATGTTTCCAGTTTTGATAACGTGAATACATCATTACGGAGCTCGCCTTTAGTATACCAAAACTTTAATTCTATCTTGCATCATACGTAAACACCTTTCTACTTCGTTTATTATTTATAACCTTCAAATTTCTGTATTAACTCTAAGTATGTAAGACTATCGAAAAATACATCAGTATACTTTATTTGTTACACAATATGGTATCACGTCGACATATTAGCGGGTGCGGTTTTAAATTAGTTGTTTGTAGAAGAATGATTCGATGGTCGTTGCGAAACATTAATTTATCGGCTGACGTAGCATACCATATCAACATATAATTGTTTTATTCGATGTTCAATTTTACATCTGCTGCTATTGACAGCACTCCGGTATTGCCGTTCATCTGGCTGCGTCCAATTTTGCAGCAGTCGCAATATTCGCGAACATAAAAGGGGAAAAATACATCGTGTAACTCCTCATTGGGTTGCACTGCCGTAGAGAATAATAAAATTATAACAAACAATCTGCTTCGCCTTCGAAAGGTTAGCACTAAGTATCTGCATCCAGACGTCTTGTCTAGCATGACAAATGTGCAGTAAACTGACTCAGGAATCAGCCTATCTAGTAGTGAAAACCATACCAAAATCTCTACTATACTTCCAGAGATTATGCTACACTCACAGACAGAAAAATACAACTAGAGGACGTTAATGTACAAGCAAGCTGTAGTGGCCGTTGTAACTCTTAACATTTTATACTGGTCTGTTTCAGCTCAGTCGCTCGAACCGGTTATGAGTGACTGCTCTGGATAACGACAGTTGTGAAATGAAAGCACTGAGTGTGGAAGGCGAAAACATTTTGTTACCAAGCAAGACTGAAGATTCTACGTAGACTATACAGTTTTTCACTGAGAAGACGTTTGGTGCATAAAGGAAAATATCAGGAAGTTAATGGCTTTACTATCTAAATGAGCATTTACGCGCAGTGCACTTTGCACCTATAAAGTTGATGCGAAATTTTTTCTCTTCTGCGTAGTCTACTAGTGACTAATTTATATTTATAACTTAGGAAAATGAAGACATGTGTGTATAAATCTTTGTCATATAGCAGTAAACGAATGATACGCGGAAATACAGTATTTAAATAAGGTCAAACTATCGAATCATTCCTTATTATTCAACGCACTTATACCATAGGGACAAAGTGATATTACTTAGAGGTAAAGATATTTCTAAAGCAAAATTATTTCCCTTCTGAACTCTAACGAAGTGTCTCTCCCACACCTTTTATAACCGAGCACCTTTTGTTTACAAGGTAAACCGAATTAACCTTTAATTAAAACCACCCTTTCTGTTCCGAATAAAACAACACAAGAAAGGTCCGCACTGTCTCCCAGAAAAGTAGAACCTCATGAGGCAGTAAATTAAAGAATAGCAAAGCACTCTATATAGTTTGTGTCGAAGTGAATCTACAACAGTATTTGCAGTCCTTGTAATCTCCCTACGGAAAATTACCCTCTACCAAGCAATAATTAATAATTATCAATCAAATCACCCACATTTATCCACTTTTGGAAAGTATCTGATCGGATTTTCTAGTAATATATGCGCCGACAGCTCGTCGACGCCAAGGTATTTTTCTAGAACGTTTATTCTTTGGAAGAACAGAGATACATGTATGTATTCTCCATGGTTGTTAGGGAGGAATAACGAGAACAGCTTCGGAAGTATCTGTTGGAAGATTGTCGGGCTGCTAAAAGAGACATATTTGCTCTTCTTCTCGCTAAAGCGAGCTATTAACGTTTGTGCCACTAGCGGGTTATTTGGAGAGAGACAAAAACTGTAAACGCAAATTAAGTAAGACTTGGAATCAACAGAAAACGGAACATGTACTGGAGATGGATTGAATATACAATTTTTCCTCAGAAATAAGGTTTGTGACCCTTTTATTCTAGAGTGATTGACGAATGAGTTCTCTGTCTGAATCATTGATGATTGTCTTGGCCCTGTAATTAGTGGGGAAGTTTCAGTTGTGACGAAGAGAGCCTGCAATCACCGGTATTTTATAAAATCGTCCAAAAAGGCTTCGGACACATCTGAAATTCTAAATCTGTCGTAAAATGAACGAATTGTTCAAACGATCGATTTTCCCAACTGAATGCAGCGCTTAACAATAATAATAGATATAAAGATCTTTTACAGCAAGCCAGCCGCTGAATATTAAGACGAAGGACTCCACCAGAGATTCTATTGGGCTGAGTTCACGTAATTAAATAATATATTTAAAACTGTTTATAGATAAAGGACAGAGAGAGAGAGAGCGAATGAAATTAGAGAAAAATACGCAGAATCCTCCATTAGTATAATTGTTTGTCTGTCTTATCACGGATCAGCCCAAAGATAAAACAGGAGGCCCTTACTTTACTGTACAGGCTTATGTGTGAGAGACATTACACCAAGTTAGCGGCAAGCTGCATTCACATAATTTCATCATTTACAATATAAATCGCATTATAATGGCCAATCCGTGACAGGACACGTTTTTGGACGTTGTTAAAATAATTTTGTTCTCTGTTTCATGTGAACTACGACGAGCCAACTTAACTGACACTTGGAAAAAAGAAGAAATACTCGCAGTCACATTAAGTGGATCTACAAATAAGAATATATAATTTTATTATTAAAGCTTGCTAGTATAGATGAAGTATACGCTTTTCTATTTAGTATTATTGGATAATTGAACATTGATTAATTGTGTTCATGCTAGATGTAGTTTGATTGACCTGCCCCAGTTGCATTTATAAGAATATAAAACAACACGCTTCGCTCAGAGGGAAGGCCAGATATATAATTTTATTATTAAAGCTTGCTAGTATAGATGAAGTATACGCTTTTCTATTTGGTATTATTGGATAGTTGAACATTGATTAATTGTGTTCATGCTAGATGTAGTTTGATTGACCTGCCCCAGTTGCATTTATCTGTATAAGTACAGTAAGAAACTAGCCACAGAAGTACTCTTGTGTGAACGGAGTTACATATAGTGACAGTAATATATTGACGGTAGAACATTTATATGGTTTTAACTAGGGCAATGTTTAAGATGAGTCAAGCAGAGCAGAGCAGCACGCAACAGCCTTCAGCTGTTAGCACTGATAATAACGATGTAGTAAGAAGTGTTGTAGAACCGATCGCTACAGATAGCGCAATAGAACGCCCGGTAGACACGGCTCGAGATGTAACAGCAAGCGCGCAACATGGATTAGATCCATTGGTAATTATCATGAGACAGATGCAGATGATAACCGAGAGCATGAATAATATGAAAACCGATATTAATGCGAAATTAGCCTCAGTTACTGAAGGGCAGGAAAATCTGAAAACCGACATTAATGCGAAATTAGCCTCAGTTACTGAAGGGCAAAATGATTTGAATACAAAATTAGCCTCAGTTACGGAAGGGCAGGAAACTTTGAAAACTGAGATTAAGCAGCAGTTACAAGACAGTTTTTCCGAATTAGAGCAGCGGATAGAGGCGAAGACAAAGGAACTTAAAGATCAGGCCGAAGAGACGGAACGAAAATTAACTGCACAAATAGAATTGGTGAAAGCTCAATGTGAGGAATCTACTCACCGCCTACGTGTAGAAATGAAGGAGTATGTGGCTATTAAGATAGATACCGTACGGGAACAGGTGGAAATGGTTCCGCAATTAGTACAAAAGCAAGATGCCATGTCATGTGCAATTGCGCAACTTCCTGAATTGGCACGTACGCAGACTAACCTAAAGGAAAGTGTTGAACATCTGACAGTGCGTCAAGATGTTATAGACCACCAAATTAATGTATTAACGGGTAAATTATCCGAAATCACATTAGAAAACAAAAGGCTAATGTGTGAAAACGTTGAGCAAAATGCTAAGGCAGCATTCCAGAGTCTATCTGGCAAACAGGAAGAGAATTTGTTTGCGAAAGGACTTGAGGAAGTGCGACAGCAGTTCGGTGCTGATTTCGAGCATTGGAAACAAACGATAGAAGAGTCGATACGCGTTTCACAACAAGGCTCAGAACAAATGAATACAGGCCAGCAGCAGAAGTTGGCAGCGACTATAGAGACAGTTACTGCACATTCGCACACGATACCGACTTGTGCAAGTAACTCAAGCATGAAATTGCCTCGAGCTAGTTGTTCGCGTGAAGTCTTATCTAACGGAGATTACGAAAGCCTTTGCCATGCCGAAGAAAAAATGATAAAGCATCGGCAATTCCAGATTTTTAACACTGACAAAAGGGGGGTCCATCCAATTGTTTTTATTCGAAGTTTCAGAGGAGTGCTACCCAGAACTTGGTCGGAGTGGCAGAAGATCAGTTTCGTTACAGGATATGTACAAGGTTCGGGGGCGATTTGGGCCTCGGACATAACTTCTGTTTGCTCGACATACGACGATTTTGAGAAGGCGTTTTTAGCAAAGTTCTGGTCAGAAGGGGTACAGGAACGCCTAAGGCAGGAGGTGCTCTACCCAGAGCCTTTCTCCTTTTCAAAAGGAAGCCTTAGGAAGTATTTTGAAAAATATATAAATAAAACTAGATACTGGGACAGACCTATGCCATTGCCAGACATAATAAACATACATAAGGCAAGACTACCAATTAGCATCCGGAATCAATTGATTTACGGCAATGATAAAGACTTGGAGTCGTTCCTCACGACGTTAGACCATACAGATATTATTGAAGAGAACAACCAGAAAGCCCGTAATAACAGATTCCAATATAGGGAGATAGAACCTCCGCCAAACGGTAGGCAAGGGAATGGACAGAGATCGTTAAATAGTGGAGAAACCCCTCAAAATCTCAACAGTAATGCCGGCAATAGTCTTGCGAGGGGCTATCCAAGGAACAACAGGAATGGGAAAAGATACAATCCTGTGTGGGGGAACGAAAGGAATTTCAGACCTCAAGCCTGGAATAATAACAGTAATAGAAAGTGGAATCAACCGGGGGGAATGAACTCAAATAACCAACATCAGTGGGGACGGACATCTACGAATCAACCGGTAATTACCGAAGTGACGGATGATGTCAACCAGCAGGCAAATCAAAATCCAACAAACTTGTAAGGACCCACTCGTGCCCCGGAGGAGCGGTCAACAATTGGTTGAGGGGCAACAGGATATGTGTACCCATGCTAACGTATAATGATGGACGATTCCTGGCAGATGAACTGACCGAGGACTTAGAACCACAAGATGAGGATAAGGAACAGGTGGCAGTAGCCGAAGTGCAAGTCATTTTGGAGACTGTACCTATAGTGGCGGTTTTAGACACAGCTGCAACCACAAATGTTATTTCGGAGGCACTATTCAACAAGATCAGAAATATAAGACGAGTACCAATTTTTCCAGTTCAAAATTGCAGAATAATAGGCGCTGTTGGGGCTAGATCGGCTAATGTAAAAGTGCAGTCACTACTAGTGTAGAAGTCGGAAATGTAGCAATATTAAGCACATTCCTTGTTGTGAAAAATTTGGTGGTAGATTGCATTATCGGAGTCGACAGCCTACGTCAATACGGATGCAGAATAGATTTTAAAACAGGAAAAATTTGGTTGAATGTTCATAAACAAGAAATTGAGTTGGAGTTGTTGAAAAAAGAAAGCCTTACGAGAAAATATAATTGTGGGATCAGTGTGCAAGTAATCAGGACGGCACAAAATTCTAAACAGCATGTAATTAGTGAGTTCCAAGTCAAAGGAGATTTCGGTCAATTAGTGTACGAGAAGTTAAATGAATCCGACTGCATTACTGAAGATCAGAAGAAGCAGCTAAAAGAATTATTATTAGCGTATAAAAACGTGTTTGATGAAAGGCCAGGAGTTATTAAGGGATACATATGCCATCTCTTCGTTAAGCCGCACGAAACGTATTGTAGAACTTTCTATCCTGTTCCCTGGAGGTTAAAGGCTCAAGTTCAGAAAGAAATAGATCGCATGTTGAAATGGGGTTTGATCGAACCCTCTACAAGCCCATACTGCTCCCCAGTGTTGGTCGTGCCAAAAAACATAACAATAAACTGTGTGTGTAGTGTTAGAAAACTTTAAATTGAAATAATTAATCAGTGACATAGACTATAGAAATAGTGACTAACTATTACTATCGAGTGTTGCAAGAAGATAGTGAAGATAGGCTTCACCTGTGTTTGGGTGAACATGGAACTTTAGCATTGCTAATGTCATCAAGTTTTATAAAGGATCTAACTGACCTTCAACAACAATGAAATGTTTCCCGTAAATGACGCTGAATAATCAAAAGAGGTTCCGAGTGAAGGTTCATATATAATTTCAAGTGCACACTTAGATGTGTAAACGTGTGAAGGGATGTGTTAAGGCAGTGAATCATGAGTGACGGTTAACGCCGCAAAGATAATTTCCCGCGCAAAACAGTTGACGTCGGCGCGAGAGTTAGAATCGATATAGACGACACAGATATGCTTTGTAAGAGACTCGCACCAAACGCGAGGGTAAACTGATTCATGTAGAACTTTAAAAGGAAAGGGTGTTATAATTAGAAGTTAAGAGTTTTTAATTTATTATTGAATGTTTAAAGAAAGTAATATTCATAGAATTAGTAGTTATTTAATGGATCGTGTTCGTTTGGAATTTTTGTTTGAAAGAGAAAAATCCATTTCCATATATGTGCATGTGTGAACGCCGTATGAATCAGAGAATAAATGGAAGAAGTGAATACGCATTCCTCAATGCTAATAACTTTTACATTTCAACAATCAATTGGAGAAATATGTGTATTTAGGATAAAAAGTTTTTGAGTATAGATGAATTACATGACTTTCAAGGAAATGAGGGATTATGTCTTTGTATAAAATGAACCACATGTTCCATTATTCGATGATTTGAATCCAAAATCTACTGTAAGTTGCATGAATCCTTTAAATTACGAAGAACAAATCACTGACAGAAATGTGTCAGAACTTTCGGACTTATAAGCACAAGTGGAGATGCAAAGTCCGAAAGAGTATTCAAACTAGAATAAATATGAGGATGTTTTGGCAACAGCATTAGTTAATGGTGAAATTCATTGAAGTACGTCGTAAGAAAAAGGATGCATGAAGCCATAAGGATTTTGCTTTCAAAAAGGAGAATCTTGGACGGTGCAACCTAACCAGTTCTCTTACAGGAAGAGTTTCCCCTTTGGTCATTGCTAATTCTTTCGGAATGAATGTTGCATGTGAAATCGGGTATCCCTGTTCCTTCTACTCTTCCCATTGGGGGCCACGTAGAAGACCGACTACAAAGTGGGCCGCGTGGAAGACCGACTACAAAGTGGGCCACGTAGAAGACCGACTACAAATGTGGACGTCGGGGACATGCAAGACCCGGGGGAGTTTTTGCACCGCAAGAGATTGTCCTAGGAACAAGATTGTAAAACGAAAACTTATGTTATTTATTGTAAAATGTTTTTTTTGCTAGAGGCACAAATCACTCTTCTCCAAAGCGTTATATAAATCGATCCCTATCTTTCCTTTAGAGATCTATTTCCAAAATTATTTTTTTTCCTTCTATAGGCTTTCCTATCTTCTATGTACCGTAAGCTGGGGGTCTAGGCTTAAGAGGTTTTCCAAGGTTTCCCTGCTTAAGAAAGTTCCCGAATGGGTAGACCCTGATAACAGTTTCATGAAAGATCATCTTCCTTGGTTGTGCACAGCAGACATAATACCTTGATGCACGTAAAAGCAATACAGCCGCGGTACCTGTCTCTTCATTTCTTCTGTTTTCAATATTTCTTTTCTTCGTCTGTCTTAAACATATTATTCTTTTTCAGTCGGAGGACTGACGATTATCACTTCCGGGTTATCCACACTAATAGATAGCTCGCGAAGTGTGTTCGGCAAATAAAAATTGAGCTCACAAACTTCGCTCGCTGCGAGGGCGTTGTAATCTCCCTACGGAAAATTACCCTCTACCAAGCAATAATTAATAATTATCAATCAAATCATCCACATTTATCCACTTTTGGAAAGTATCTGATCGGATTTTCTAGTAATATATGCGCCGACAGCTCGTCGACGCCAAGGTATTTTTCTAGAACGTTTATTCTTTGGAAGAACAGAGATACATGTATGTATTCTCCATGGTTGTTAGGGAGGAATAACGAGAACAGCTTCGGAAGTATCTGTTGGAAGATTGTCGGGCTGCTAAAAGAGACATATTTGCTCTTCTTCTCGCTAAAGCGAGCTATTAACGTTTGTGCCACTAGCGGGTTATTTGGAGAGAGACAAAAACTGTAAACGCAAATTATGTAAGACTTGGAATCAACAGAAAACGGAACATGTACTGGAGATGGATTGAATATACAATTTTTCCTCAGAAATAAGGTTTGTGACCCTTTTATTCTAGAGTGAATGACGAATGAGTTCTCTGTCTGAATCATTGATGATTGTCTTGGCCCTGTAATTAGTGGGGAAGTTTCAGTTGTGACGAAGAGAGCCTGCAATCACCGGTATTTTATAAAATCGTCCAAAAAGGCTTCGGACACATCTGAAATTCTAAATCTGTCGTAAAATGAACGAATTGTTCAAACGATCGATTTTCCCAACTGAATGCAGCGCTTAACAATAATAATAGATATAAAGATCTTTTACAGCAAGCCAGCCGCTGAATATTAAGACGAAGGACTCCACCAGAGATTCTATTGGGCTGAGTTCACGTAATTAAATAATATATTTAAAACTGTTTATAGATAAAGGACAGAGAGAGAGAGCGAATGAAATCAGAGAAAAATACGCAGAATCCTCCATTAGTATAATTGTTTGTCTGTCTTATCACGGATCAGCCCAAAGATAAAACAGGAGGCCCTTACTTTACTGTACAGGTTTATGTGTGAGAGACATTACACCAAGTTAGCGGCAAGCTGCATTCACATAATTTCATCATTTACAATATAAATCGCATTATACCCTGTTAATATCCAGTTTGCAGCAGAACTTTACGTGCAAAGTAACAGCGGCTAGTGAGATCGCAACAGCAAGGGTGTTTTAGTAAACAACAAATGGTCAGAAATCTTACTAATCTAATGATACTGCCTCTTAAGTCCTCCCTGAGATAATGAAATCTACTGTGGGCAGAGCGCAGATCCCAATTCACTTACTCATATTTCAGTTCACTACCAACGATATACAGTGAAGCCCGTCTGTACCCTCGGAGTTTTCGTCTTGTTACTGAATAACGGACCTTGGTAAGCCTGATACCTTGGGTGAAGTGTTGAATTCTAATTTTGTAATCTGAATTCACAGCAAAAAGTACAAAATAAGTCGTTCATTCGCTTTCAGAGCTCTATATTTTCCAAAGTAGTACATGTAGAAAAATGGTTCAAATGGCTCTGAGCACTATGGGACTCAACTGCTGTGGTCATAAGTCCCCTAGAACTTAGAACTACTTAAACCTAACTAACCTAAGGACAGCACACAACACCCAGCCATCACGAGGCAGAGAAAATCCCTGACCCCGCCGGGAATCGAACCCGGGAACCCGGGCGTGGGAAGCGAGAACGCTACCGCACGACCACGAGATGCGGGCAGTACATGTAGAAATATGACTGATGTATTAATAGAACCGTAAACTGACCAAGTCTGCACTAATGTTCCTTGAATGCCCCTAGGGTCACACAACACACACCCAAGAGGCATCCATTTTCGTTCTACACCCTACGTAGCAAAATCCTGTCAACGGACATAGCAGCCGCACTGGTGTTTTTGTGAGCTGTTAAAGTGTTCTGGGCGTTGGGGGTTCGAAGGCACGGTCCTCAATGGACTCCCCTCCCTAAGGAAAAGAGTCACCAGTCGTTACTTCAGGGAGTCTGGGGGGGGGGGGGTGGCAGGGGAATAGAGCAACATTACCGCTACGGCCAATCCAGCGGAAGTTTATCGTTTAGGAAGTGACTAACATCGAGGCTCCAATCAGGACAGTGCCCCAACTTGTTGGAAGTTGGAAATCCTCGGAAACAGCCCCAACAGAAACATTTAAAGGTAAGGAGCACTCGTCCTATTCTTGCTGCAGAAGAGAAACGGCATATACAGTTTAGCCTGTGTCATTTCACAGAAAACATTACATTTCAGCGAATCTCACAGAGAAGTTTTGACCTTTCCAGACAAACTGAAGGTCTGTCACAGCCCAACGAAAAAACTCTTTTCTGGCTTCGTTAGTCCCAACTGCCTACGGGCAGGCCCAATGCTATGTCATTCTGATCACGCATCAGTCATATTTGTGTGTGTAATACCTTGTAAAGTGTAAAGTATCGCCTTCTTAAAACGAATTAATCATTCATAATAGCCCCGGATAATGATAAGTTGTTACTTATATTTGTCAGTGAGGCTTTAACTTTTTCTACATTTGCGAAAACATAGAATCCGTCAACCACAATATGGGCACTGCCCTTCTACTGCAGAGCTCTTTTGTGGTTTCTCACCAATTGTAAGTTGACTTCAGAAGTCTCTAGCAGGCCCAGGTGAAGCTTATTTTATACTGCAATATTTCTGTTGATTTTCCCGTGAAACGTTTCTGGGCCGTTTTTATGAACTGAAATGTTACGGAGGCTTAAAATAACGAGTGTTTAAATTATGGCTCTATCGAATAGTTTGATAAGCTTGTGCTGTTACAAAGAGCTATTTCTAAACTGACATTGCTTTCATATCGGGAGAAAACATATGCATTGTTGCTTTCATAAAGCGAATATCTTAGTGTTTCAAACATTCACGATATAACGTTTCCGTTTTTCGTCGGTACCCAATATACAGTATTTTCTTGCGTGACTCCATCTACGGATTTCAGAAACTGTAAATACCGGCCTAGTAGGCTAGAAATGAGAGTCGGAAGTATAAGTGAAGGTAAGCTACACAATTAAGTATGGGGTTGACATCCTGATGCTTCAGGTGTTTTGCTTGATATCTGTGTCACCTTGTACAATATTTCGACAACGTGACGCTCGGTCTTCTTCTGTGAACTTTGGAAGGTAGGACAGGAAGTACTGGCACAATTGAAGCTGTGAGGACGGGTCCTGAGTCGTGCTTGGGTAGCTCAGCTGATAGAGCACTTGCCTGCTAAAGGCAAAGGTCCCGAGTTCGAGTCTCGGTCCGGCACACAGTTTTAATATGTCAGGAAGTTTCATATCAGCGCACATTCCGCTGCAGAGTGAAAATCTCATTCAGGATCTATCATGTTTGTAGTCGTAAGTGCTAATGACCTGACCCGTAATGAAGTTACGTTCTTTATTTTTTAATAGATGTAGAGATACGAAATGAAAGTAAAACGTAAGTTAGGTAGTAGGGAAGGCGAATGGCCGATCTCAATTCATTCAAAGAACTTTTAGCAGATGTAGCTCATCTATAAAGAATACCACGTATAGGACACATGTCTACTCATTCTTCAATTCTGCTCTAGTGATTGGGATCCCCACCAGGTCGGGAGACATCGAAACATTTCGGAGACGTGGAACCTAATTTGTTACCGATAGATCCAGTCAATTACAGAAATGCTCCAAGAACTCAAATGGACGTAAATTTTTCAACAAGTCGCGGCCCTGTCAGCAACTATATAAATACTAATTTTAATTTTAAAAACTAACAGCCTCAGTTGAAAAGTTTACCTAGATTTACCTAGGTTTCATTTAGGATAACCCAACCTTCTTCAGAATAAAAGTGACTACCGTTTGTCCATAGTGGACATCGCCAAGCTAAAACTACAACAAATCCATAAATTATCGTCTGACTGTAAAAACTTATCTGAAACTGCCTCGGCCCCAGTCCGCGACCGCGATGCGGCAGCCACGAGGGTTGAATTGGAACAGTAAATTTTTACACAATCCAATCCTGCCACTGTGATGAATCATGATGATGTTGATGAAATGACCACACAAACACCCACTCCCCGGGCAGAGAAAATAGCGAACCCGGCCGGGAATCGAACCCGGGACCCCGTGATTCAGAGGCAGCAATATTAGTCACTAGACTATGAGCTGCGGACCTCAGGAACGATGAGATGCGTTTGAAGTTCCCTGAGGCTGACGATACCGCGACAATGAATATCACAGAAGGTAGTTCACTTCAAGACGAATGGACATCTCTAAAAAGGACAATGATTGAAGTTGAAACAAAGATACAAGAAAGGCAACAGCAGAAGAAATACTTCAACTGATAGACGAAAGAAGGAAGTACAAACAAATGCGGAGAATAAGTCTGTTCGGGATGAACTAAACAGAACTTTCAGGGATGCAAAGACGAAATGGCTAGAAGAAAAATGTGAAAAAATCGAAAAGTAAATATTCATCGGAAAGACAGATTTACTATAGAGATAAATGAAAACGCCCCCGGTAAAACTAAAAGTAAGTCCGTCAGTATTAAGAGTGGTACGGGGATTACATCATCAAGCGGAAAGGAGAGAGCGCTTAAGTTGAAATCATAAGTTGAAAGAGTGATTTGACGTCTTGGCCTGTACGGGGGGGGGGGGGGAGAAGGTCTGGTAAGTCACAACGGATGCATAAAATTCGTTCGGAATATCAAGATGTATTAGGAACAATGGCAACGAAGCCACTCTCTGGAGACATAACGTTAGACCGTCAGACTTTCAGGAAAATATTATATAAAAACAGTTCCAAAGATTACAAGGGCAGATACGTGCGACAGCTATCGCACTATGAGCTTAACAGATCATGCATCAAAGTTGCTGGAAAAATAACGTACAGAATAATGGAAAAGAATTTTGTGGATCTGTTAGGTGACGATCGCTTTGGTTTTCTGAAAGGTAAAGGCACATTTTCGTAAGATTTATCGAACTGAAAAAAGCTTACAACAATGGAAAATCGTGCAAGACGTTCGCATTTCCGGGGAAAATGGGAGTAAGCTACAGGGAAATTTTTGTAATATGCACTATGTACAACAGTTACGAGGGAGCAATAAGAATTGAAGACCAAGAGCGAGTGCTCGTATAGAAAAGGATATAAGACAAGGATCTAGCCTTTCGGATCTACTTTTCAATCTCTAGATCGAAGAAGCAATGCATGAGGTAAAAGAAAATTTCAAGAATGGAATTGAGATTCGACGTGAAATGCTATCAGTGATGACGTTACTAACCTCAGTGAAAGCGAATAATAGCTTGTAAAGACAAAGTTATGGCAAAACAGTAACATGCACTTAAAGTCACTCACTTACGTAACATAAAAGCACTGCATAAATTTTATTTGTGATCTTATTAATTTCAGTTGCTAATACGTTCTGAAACGTTTCAAAGTACGCGCTACTCTTGTGAGACGGTAACCAGTAACGTCATCCGTTAGGAGTGTAAGTAAATGTTTGCGTAATTACTGTCATTTCCGCCTGAGCACTTTAATATTTGCGCATAATATATTTGTGTAAGTAACTGTTTCAAAAATTAAAGTATAATTAAAAGTTGTGTTTGTTAAAAAAGAAACAAAATATGTAAAACATTTATTGTCCTTGTACGAGAACTGCACTAGTTAGGCAGAGATTTCCTTTACTGTAGCAACTTTGAGAATTGATTCGTCGTGGTGCAACTGTGAGCATTCTGTGATGATCGAACCAATGAATATGCAGGAATATCTATAACGTGGCTCTATAACGATATACTAGAAGAAGAGGTATGATAATTAACGTAAGATGGCAGCAAAAGGAACGAGGAAGGGTATGAAAATTATTTATCCACCACTGAACAAATGGTTCAAATGGCTCTGAGCTCTATGGGACTTAACTTCTAAGGTCATCAATCCCCTAGAACTTAAAACTACTTAAACGTAACTAACCTAAGGACATCACACACATCCATGCCCGAGGCAGGATTCGAACATGCGACCGTAGCCACCACTGAACCTCGATGTCACAGCAACAATCAAGCTAAGTGATATTTACTTGTAAAGTGCAGTTACACACTACCTGTTTGTGTTCAGAGTCTGCAGCTCAAGAATTAAAGACAATGTAGACAACTGATCTCTTGCATTAATTGTTTTCATAGAATTTCATTAAAATATTTTGGCACTCAAGCATAAAGTGCCCCAAACTTGCCTTCAAATGACCTGGAAGCGTAATTCCGGATGAGCTGAGATGTAATTGGGAGGCCAAAACGCGTACAGCAATTGCCAAGGAGGCATTGAATAAGAAGTGAAGGCTGCTATGTGGATGCGTGGACAAGGACCTGATGAAGAGACTGACGAAGTGATTTATAGGGAGCGTGGCATCCTATGGGATGAGACACGGACAACTAGGAAAGAGAAGAACAGAAACATTGTAGGGGGATGCAAAAACAAAAATGGATAGACAACGTGAGAAATAAGGTGGTGTTGAGAAGAGCTGGGGAAGAGACAGAAATTTTAAAGGTAATCAAGAAAAGGAAACACAATTGGCTTGTGGAAATGAATGAGAAGAGATTGGTTTCTGATTGATACTATAAATAGAAACGGTGAATGGAAGACGAACAGTAGACGCAGAAAATACTAGATGGCGTATAGTACAAGGCTAGGGAATAATAATGAGAAAAATAAGAGGGTACAAAATGACAGGACATGGAGAGCTACACGTAACGACCTGCCCTAGGGCAGAACACTGATGATAATACAGTAAAAATTTTCATTTGCAGCTTGATGTCCTCGCGTTTCAATAGATTTTTCAATTTAGTAAATACTCTGCTTTATCTGTTCAAACAGCTGTGTTGATTAGTCCATGAATAGTTTCTAATGTGCATGTGTGATTGTGTGAATTATTATTGTACACTGAAGAGCTAAAGAAACCTGTTTAGGCATACGTATTTAAATACAGTGATTTGTACACAGGCAGAATACGGCGCTGCGGTCAGCAAAGCCTACATAAGAGAACAAGTGTCTGGCGCAGTTGTTAGATCGGTTACTGCTGCTACAATGGCAGGTTATCAAGATTTAAGTGACTTTAAACGTGTCGTTCTAGTCGGTGCACGAGCGTTGAAACACAGCATCTCCGAGGTAGCGATGAAGTGGGGATTTTCCCGTATGGCCTTTTCACGAGTGTACTGTGAATAACAAATCTCTGACATCGCTGCGTCTGGAAGAAGATCCTACAAGAGCGGGATCAACGAGGATTGAAGATAATCGTTCAACGTGACAGAAGTGCAACACTTCCGCAAATCTGCAAATCTACAATCTGATGATTGCACGACACGATACTTTACGCCTTAACTTGCACCCGTAAATAGCGCCATTAGACTTTTGATGACTAGAAACATGTTGCCTGCTCGGACGAGTCCCGTTTCAAATTGTATCGAGTGATGGACGTGTATGGGCATGGGGACAATCTCATGAATCCATGGACCCTGCCTGTCAGCAGGGGACTGTTTAAGTTGGTGGAGGTTCTTTAACGTCATAGGACGTGTACTGTTGGAGTAATATGGGACCTCTGGTACGTCTAGATACGAGTCTGACAGGTGACACGCGTGACGTGCGTAAGAATCCTGTCCGATTACCTGTATCCATTCATGTCCATTGTGCATCCCGAAGGACTTGGCCAGCTTCAGCATGACAATGTGACACCTCACACGCCCAGAATTGCTGTAAAGTGGCTCCAGGAACACTTTTATGAGTTTAAACACTTCAGCTGGCCACCAAGAACCCCAGACATGAACATTACTGATCATATCTGGAATGCCTTGCAATGTGCTTTTCAGAAGAAATCTCCACCTCTCATACTCTTACGGATTTATGCGCAGCCTTGCAGGATTCATGGTGTCAATTCCCTCCTTCACAGCTTCGGACATCAATCGAGTCCATGTCACGTCGTGTTGCGACACTTCTGCATGCTCGCGTGTCCCTACACGGTATTAGGCAGGTGTACCAGTTTCTTTGGCTCCTCAGTGTAGTTGTTACGTTACTAAATTATTATGTGATTCAATGATGCAACATAACTCGTCGTTATCTGTTTTGTGTCGTCCTTCGATTTGTACTAGCTGTTTTGTTTCATTTAAATTACAAATTGTCTGGTTACTAATCTAATTAAAAATTACAAATATTAATTAATAAGTATCATAGGAAGAAACTGGGAGATAGTTCCCATCGTTATTCTTGTCTGATGATGGAAGAGTGTTAATTCTGGAAAAAAATTGTGTAGTCTTTACTAAAACTGTAAGACAGTGAACGAAATGCGTCTAGTTACTAATTTAATTAGATATTACATATTTTAAATAAAAAGTATCCCAGGAAGAAACTGGGTGATAGTTCCCGTCATTATTCTTGTCTGATGATGGAAGAGGGCGAATTCTGGAAAAACTCGTGTGGTCTTCACTAAAACTGGAAGACAGTGAACGAAATGCAGCATCGTCTATCTAGTTATGCTGTGCAAAATTTATGAATAATACTGCAGTGCATGTAATCGTAAGAGGGAATCACAGGAGAACAACGTTACGATTCTGCTATAACAAGAACGTCACATTTACCCTTCGTATATAGTAGAGAGGACCAGTAATTTTGTAGGAGGCTCCGGTAGACGGATTAAATGCCGAGAAAAATCGAGTCATTAGTGGATATTAATAATACTGTTGATTTGAAAACAATTAGGGAATCGCTAGTAGGACCTAGTTATATACCAATCCTCGCTATTGTAAATGAAAAACTAACGATTACTGTGTAAAGAAGTCTCTTTCTAAATAAAAGTGTGAGAAGCGCAAGCGTGGAAAAGATTGGGACCACGTAACAGTGAAATAACGGAGCTATCCAGTGTAAGCCCAGAAAGGATTTCAACGAAGTTGTACTCCGTAACGAAGTCCAGTTAGCGGTGCTGATGATGTAATCTCTGTGAACATGCTGGCGACCGACCAGCGCTGCATGTTCCTGCAGAACATCCTGCGGGGGTATGAATGTGTAATCAGAACTCCAGAGTACTTTCATTAACATTAGGGACTTGAAATTCTGGCAGCAAACATGTGCAGGGTTGTATGAGAAAGCCCTGTTAAATTTTTTGTACCTTCATTTTTCCTCCTATTCAGGGGTCGATTAAAATATAGTACAGCAGGCAAAAGAGTGACGAGAATGGCCGTAATTTTTAGCAAGTCAGTGGGCTCTGAACAGCCAGTAGTTTGTTACTTTTTTTAAAAAATATGCCACAAATAAGCTTCGTATATTAACGAATTTTATTTTTAAATATACACTCCTGGAAATTGAAATAAGAACACCGTGAATTCATTGTCCCAGGAAGGGGAAACTTTATTGACACATTCCTGGGGTCAGATACATCACATGATCACACTGACAGAACCACAGGCACATAGACACAGGCAACAGAGCATGCACAATGTCGGCACTAGTACAGTGTATATCCACCTTTCGCAGCAATGCAGGCTGCTATTCTCCCATGGAGACGATCGTAGAGATGCTGCATGTAGTCCTGTGGAACGGCTTGCCATGCCATTTCCACCTGGCGCCTCAGTTGGACCAGCGTTCGTGCTGGACGTGCAGACCGCGTGAGACGACGCTTCATCCAGTCCCAAACATGCTCAATGGGGGACAGATCCGGAGATCTTGCTGGCCAGGGTAGTTGACTTACACCTTCTAGAGCACGTTGGGTGGCACGGGATACATGCGGACGTGCATTGTCCTGTTGGAACAGCAAGTTCCCTTGCCGGTCTAGGAATGGTAGAACGATGGGTTCGATGACGGTTTGGATGTACCGTGCACTATTCAGTGTCCCCTCGACGATCACCAGTGGTGTACGGCCAGTGTAGGAGATCGCTCCCCACACCATGATGCCGGGTGTTGGCCCTGTGTGCCTCGGTCGTATGCAGTCCTGATTGTGGCGCTCACCTGCACGGCGCCAAACACGCATACGACCATCATTGGCACCAAGGCAGAAGCGACTCTCATCGCTGAAGACGACACGTCTCCATTCGTCCCTCCATTCACGCCTGTCGCGACACCACTGGAGGCGGGCTGCACGATGTTGGGGCGTGAGCGGAAGACGGCATACGGTGTGCGGGACCGTAGCCCAGCTTCATGGAGACGGTTGCGAATGGTCCTCGCCGATACCCCAGGAGCAACAGTGTCCCTAATTTGCTGGGAAATGGCGGTGCGGTCCCCTACGGCACTGCGTAGGATCCTACGGTCTTGGCGTGCATCCGTGCGTCGCTGCGGTCCGGTCCCAGGTCGACGGGCACGTGCACCTTCCGCCGACCACTGGCGACAACATCGATGTACCGTGGAGACCTCACGCCCCACGTGTTGAGCAATTCGGCGGTACGTCCACCCGGCCTCCCGCATGCCCACTATACGCCCTCGCTCAAAGTCCGTCAACTGCACATACGGTTCACGTCCACGCTGTCGCGGCATGCTACCAGTGTTAAAGACTGCGATGGAGCTCCGTATGCCACGGCAAACTGGCTGACACTGACGGCAGCGGTGCACAAATGCTGCACAGCTAGCGCCATTCGACGGCCAACACCGCGGTTCCTGGTGTGTCCGCTGTGCCGTGCGTGTGATCATTGCTTGTACAGCCCTCTCGCAGTGTCCGGAGCAAGTATGGTGGGTCTGACACACCGGTGTCAATGTGTTCTTTTTTCCATTTCCAGGAGTGTATGTGCAAGGTATCGGAAGCATAAATTGATTGTACAGGACACTAGTGGCCTTCTACCATATTTTAACATTGGCTGATAGGTTATATTTTTTGATCATCATTCTTTACGCTAGTTTAATACTAAATATCTCTTTCGAAGTACAGAATTTTGCCATCTCTGAAAGTCTACTAGATTCTCAGTATTACGCTTTAATTACTCTGTTATTCATTATTTTCCCTTATATGTTTTCCTTCTTGTGGCCTTTACGGTACTTCGGTCATTACAGCTGAATTTTTAGCAAATGTTTCACTTACTGTCTCCTCATTGATTACTGATTTTCAGTCACTCGTTTGTAATATCTTCACTTCCCTTCACTTTTCTCCCATGCTGGTCTGGGGGTAAGAATAGGCCCACGGTGTTCCTGCTAGTCGTAAGAGGCTACTAAAAGGAGTCACACGTTTCGACCTTTTTGTGTTGGTCACCTGTAGGGTTTGACCTCCATTCTTCAAAATTTTTCCAAAGAGTTAGCCAATTGGGGAAGGGCGCCTTACATGCTGCATCATGTCCGTAGTCCCCTTTCTCGTCGTCGCAATCCGGTTCATTCTCCATCTCTTGGGCCAGGATGCATTCCTAGGTGCGGTTTCCACCATACACTATGCAGTGTCGCTTTCTACGCCGGCGACAAGCATGGACTTCTTTGCACCTAATATCCACCACGGTAGCCTGTCCGTTGTGGTGGGGACGCCATGTACTCCCTTGGTTGTAGACCCCTGACAACACAGGGATCGCTCTGCTGATGCCTACGCCGTTAACTCGCCACGTATGTTAAGGAGTAGATGCCCATCACGCTGGGGCATCGGGACTCCCGGCAATGGCCATCCTGCCAGGTGGCCCTTGCTGCAGCTGGGTGGCGCCCATGGAGAGAGCCTTTGGTCGGAATGGGCAGCATCAGGGTGGATGACACTCGATGAAGCGTGGCACGCCTTATGTTGATGGTGGCCAACCACCAGCAGTTCGAGGGCTCAATTCAGTGCGCAGAAGTATGACCCCAAATCGTTTCCCTCCCTGGCCACACCATGGGAGAAACCAAAGGCTAAGGATGGCAGCGATGCTTATTTACCCTGGTACCTAGTATGTAAGAGAGCTGATGAGGAGTCTTTCATCATGATGAAGCCTCAGTTTTTTGTAGAGCATTTGGAGTACAAGTTTGGGGAGATGGAGGGCTTGTCCAAAACGCGCTGTGTGTCAGTTTTGATAAAAACAGCATCCTCTGCCCAGTCACAAACATTACTCGCTTGTAACAAGCCGGGGTGTTTCTGTTACCGTCACGATCCATAAAAGCTTAAATACCGTCCAGGGCATTGTATTCCACAGGGACCTTCTTTTGGCGTCTGATGACGAGCTGCACACTAATTCAGAGTGGCGAGGTGTTCATTTCGACCGGCGCTTTCATAGGGGCACAAGGGATAATAAGGTTGCCACTGGTGCGTTCAGCTTGGCATTCAAGTGTGATACATTCCCTGAGAAGGTCAAGGTGATGGCCAAACACTGTGCCATCAAGCCCTACATCTCTCCCCCGATATGGTGCTTTAAGTACTGGAAGTTTGGCCATATGTCTTTCTGCTGTACTTGTGCCCCACCTCCAATCTAGGTCAACTGCAGAGAGCATCATTTACCTTGCTCGCCAGACTGCAGGATTTTCCAGAAAGAGAGGAAAATCATGGAATATAATACCCTGGACTGACTGACCGACACTGATACTCAGAAGTTTCAATGCCTCCATCCTGTTCGTATGCCCTCCTTTTACGCCACCACTACAACTGTTCTATCCCCATCAGCTCCATGTGCCCCAGTCACCTCTCAGAGCCGGAAACTACACCTGCATCCTTGATGGTTTGGGGCAGTTCCCGTCCTGTTGCTCTTGCACCACCTACTTTGGGAGCAACACTCCCACAACCATTGGAAATGTCTGTCCCCATTTCTAAGCTGGAGACACATCCAACTTATTTGGTTCCTCTGGCTTGGAAGGGGTCCCACCCTACATGGGTATCCACCAGTAGGAAAGATGACTCCTGCCAGTGGCTGAAGTACCCAAAAGCAGCTGGTTGCAGGGCTTCACGATCTTCCTCAGTCCTGGTGACTGAATCATTGAAGCCCTCACAGCCAGAGAAACCCAAGAAGCAGTGAGAAAAGTTCAAGAACAAGACCGCTAAGACCAAGGAACTTACAGTGTCGCTCACCCCTTCGCTACCTATAATATCTGTGTCTGAGAATGAGGTAGACGTTTTGGTATCTGCTGAGGACATGGATATCGACAGACACTCAGACATGATGGATATCAGCTCATCAGGAAATCAGTCGGTGGCAGCAGATGACCCTGAGGCGTAAACCACCTCATTGAATGTTCAATGCCTTTCCAGCCTCATGATCATATTATCCTCAAGTGGAATTGCTGTGGTTTTCTCAATCACCTTGGCGAGCTCCGACAACTTATCAGCTTTCAACCTTTCTTCTCCATTGCTCTCCAGAAAACTTGGTTTCCAGTGATGTGAACCACCACCCTCTGTGGCTGTCAGCGTTATTATAAGAAATGGGCAGCCTTTGTGAGGATATCTGGTGGAGTCTGCATCTATGTCCTTAACACTCTTTACAGAGAGTGTGTACCTCTTCAAACACCTTTAGAGGCTGTCGCTGTTAGGTGTGGACGCCTCAGGCTGTTACTGTCTGCAATATCTATCTTCTACTGGATGGTGATGTCCCACAGCATGTAAAGGCTGCGCTGATATCCCAACTGCCGCCACCTTTTCTGTTACTGGGTGACTTTAACGCCCATAACCCTTTGTGGGGTGGACTGGTGGCAACAGGCCGAGGCAGTGTTGTTGAACAAGTGTTGGCACAGCTCGACCTTTCTGTCTTAAATAAAGGTGCCTCCACACATTTCAGTGTGGAGCATGGCACGTACTCAGCTGTCGACCTTTTGGTCTGCAGCCCTGGCCTTCTACCGTATGCGCCACCCTGAATCGTACAATGTTCCATTCAGTGAGTGGGAATTCCGAAGTGCCCTAGCCTCTTTCACTGATACAGCTCCAGAGCCGGATCGAATCCACTATCAGAGGCTAAGACCTCTTGGTGAGTCCAGTGAAACCTCCTAGACCTTTTCAACTGTATCTGGGTTGAGGGTGAGTTGCCATCACAATGGCGGGAAAGCATCGTTATACCAGTGTTGAAACCTGGCTAGAACCCACTGGAGTTGGACAGCTGCCGCCACATTAGCCTCACTAACAGTCTGTGCAAGTTGCTCGAACGCCTGGTGAGCCAGAGGTTGAGTTGGCTACTTGAGCCTCGGGGCCTTCTGGGTGGGTTCCGTAAGGGCCGCTCTTCCATAGATAATCTGGTCTGCATGGAGTCTGCCATCAGTAAGGCGTTTTCCCGCCATCTGCATCTGGTTGCCGTCTTTTTTGTCATGAGGAAGGCACATGACACAACATGGCGACATCACATCTTCACCGCACTTCAGGGTTGGTGCCTTAGGGGCCCACTCCCGATTTTTATTCAAAATTTTCTGTCTCTTCCTTCCTTCCGCGTGCAAGTTCGTTCCTCCCATAGTTCCTCCCGAGTCCAGGAGAATGGGGTCCTGCAAGGCTCTGCCTTGAGCGTCTGCCCCTTTTTAGTTTCTATCAATGGGCTAACTGCAGCTGTTGGGAAGTCTATACCAGATTCTTTGTATGATGATGACTTTTTCCTGTACTGCAGATCCACCAGAATTGTAGTTGCTGAACGGCAGCTGCAGGGCGCTATCTGCGAGGCGCAGTCTTCAGCCATAACTCACGGCTTCCAGTTTTCGGCTGCCAAGGTTTGCGTCATGCATTTCTGCCGGCGTCGCACTGTTCACCCTGAGCCATGGCTTTATCTTTACGGCGAACCTCTAGCTGTGGTGGAGACGCATCGGTTTTTGGGATTGCTTTAGATACCTGGTTGACATGGCTCCCTCATATTCGGAAGCTTAAGCAAACGTGCTGGCGGCATCATAACGCTCTTCATTGCTTGGGTCACACCAGCTGGGATGCCGATGGGTCTACCCTTCTACGACTGTATCAGACTTTGATTCAGTCCCGTCTCGATTGTGGGAGTCTGGCTTACGATTCGGAATCACCTTTCGCATTGCCGTTGCTTGACCCCATACTTCACTGTGGGATCCGACTCGCAACTGGAGATTTCCTCACAAGCCCTGTATACAGTCTACTTGTGGAGGCTGGTATCCGTGTCCCTCCATTGCGGATCCGGCGCCATGGACTACTGACAGCTTATGCTGCACATGTTTGTAGTTTGCCCAGGCATCCAAATTACTGTCTTCTGTTCTCCAACTCGGTCGGCCATCTTCCAGACCGGCGGCTCAGGTCAGGGTTTTCCATTTCAGTTCGTGACCGGTCTCTTCTCTCTGGGCTTGATTTTTCCCCCTCCCACCTCTTTTCTGGGCCCATTTACGTGTACCCCCGTGGTGTGTGCCCACCAATGCCTTCAGCTAGATTTGGTACAAGGCCTGAAAGACTCAGTCCCTCCTCAGACCCTCTGCCGACACTTTCTTTCCATCCTTGCCGCATTTCACGGCTCTGACGTAGTCTATACCGACGGTTCGATGGTTGCTGGTCGAGTTGGTTATGCTTTTACTTTTGGGGATCGATCTGAACCACGCTCATTGCTGGATGGCTGCAGTGTTTTCACTGCAGAGCTGGTAGCCATCTCTCGCGCCCTAGAGTATATCCGCTACTGCTCAGGTGAGTCCTTCGTTATCTGTAGTGACTCCCTGAGCGGTTTACGAGCTATCGACCAGTGTTTTCCTCGCTCTCGTCTGGTAATGGCTATCCAAGAGTTCTTCCAAGCTGTTGCCTGTTGCGGCTGCTCCGTGGTTTTTGTGTGGACGTGGGTCATGTCGGCATCCCGGTTAATGAACAGTTTGACAGGCTGGGCAAACAGGCTATCAATGTACCGGTCCTGGAGATTGGCCTTTCTGAATGTAATCTCCAGTCCG
Organism: Schistocerca nitens; assembly: GCF_023898315.1. Lineage (NCBI taxonomy): Eukaryota > Metazoa > Arthropoda > Insecta > Orthoptera > Acrididae > Schistocerca > Schistocerca nitens. The sequence continues at coordinate 589,555,878 of NC_064618.1, forward strand.
TATTGTGGCAGAAAATCCTTGGTACCTTAGGTGATGTATGGCGCACCCTGCCTTCACCCAACAAACTTCGGGTCATCAAGGAGACTACAGGTGTGTGGCGCTCCTCGATGGCAGCTTCTCGCAAGGACTCCGTTGTTCTCTGCCGACTACACATTGGCCAAACCTGGCTGAGGCAGGGTCATTCGTTGCTCCGCGAGAACCCACCTCTATGTCGTTGCGGATCAGCGTTGACAGTGGTCCACATCTTGTTGGACTGTCTGCTTTTAAATGCGCTCAGACAGACGTTTGCTCTGCCTGATACGCTCCCTGCTCTTTTAATGGATGACGCTGGAATGGCAGGCTTAGTTTTGAGTTTTATTCAAGCAGGGGGCTTTTATCGCTCAATCTGAGGGTTTGTCTCTTTTTTGTGTTGCGTCTGGCCTTTGGCCTACGGTTTTAGATTGGGGTTTTTAGTGTGTCTCTTGGTGGTCAGCCTTTCCTTTCTTGTTTCCATGGTCGGCCAACTACTGTACAACTCTGTGTGCTTTTAATTCCTTTTTTTCTGGTCTTTATCTGTATCTTTCCTGTTCTGTGTAGTCCCTTGTTACCTCCGTTGCTTGATTTTATTCCTTGTGGGTTTTCATGGTAATGGACACAGGGACAGATGACCTTTGCAGTCTGGTCCCTTCAACCCCACAACCCCAACCAACTTTCACTATTCAGCAGTATTTAATGTCTATATTAATCATGTGTTAAACAAGTTTACCAACCAAAGGGTCCTCTAAGAAGATGTTGATTTGGCTTCTGAGACACTCAACACTGGCGTCAAGCCAACTGGCCAAAGGTAGGACATTGCATATGTTTTCCTTTGTAAAAGCAACACCGATTTCCTTCCCCACCTTTCTCCAATTGAAATGTGTGCTCCACTTCTAACGTTAAACCTCAGTATTGCTTTATTCCCTTTATAATCTGTAGATCTTAATCCCTAAATTACACTCAGGCTGCCAAACGTTCTTAATTCAAGCTGTTAACAAAGCCTGAATACCGCCACAAAATCAACAATAACAACAACAAGAAAGTTACATGAAGTACGGAGCAGTTACCACCGCTATCTGCATTGTAAATTGTTGCAAATAATCCGGCTGCAAGGAATAACAAATTTTGGTCTAGACATGTGCTAGGACGATGATAACGGATGAGCATAACCTGTTACTTTTAAAGAAGAGGCTGGAAATTTATATAGTGAAAACATTTAAATCTGTGATTGGTAATGCTGATTTATAGGTTATGACTTGTTGTATGCTCTTTCTTACTGCAGATCGCTACCTACTATTGTCATTCGCGACGTAAATGTTGGTGCCAAAACGCCGGTAGATTTCCACGATCACTGCTGTGACATGACGAATTTCGGACCCGCTTCACTCTTCCGACAACTACCGTCTGAACAGACAGTTTAAGCGAATTTTCACGCCACACATTTTGTAGTGCCAGTTGTAAGCTCGGTTCATTCCACCATTGTGCTCTATACTGCTACGGTAGCTGTTGAGTTAGCGCTTTATAGGACTGTCAGATCCTATACTACGCCTGTTGCTTGATCGTGAGTGGTGCTACCATTTGTTAGTTGTTTATCAAACAACGCACTACCTTGGCCCACTCAGAAAACTGCAAACTGCTTATGACAACCATCAGCTACAGTGCCTGGAAAAAGTAAGAGCGAGAGCAACAGCTAACATTACACGCATTTCGAACGAAGTATACAACTTTAATAACTCAAGTGTCATTGAACATTACAGATATTCTAAGGAACGAGTATAGAAATTATTGTGTACACTAACATACCTTAATAATAAAATACTTGACTGCTCTGCTGTCGTGGCGCTATTTTACGCACGTTACGGCGTATGGATGGGAAAATGATAAATTCCATGGCTTACACTACCATTGATGATAAAGAACCTGCTATGGCCACCATTTCGTTGTTTCAGAAGTTATCGTCAACCCGCCCACTATAAAACTTGAGGCCTTTTCTGGCGATGTAGCGACCTGGATTCGTTTTTTGGAACGGTTCCAGCAATCGATCAGGCTCCTATGGTGTCCAACATCCATAAACACATATTTCTGCGTGGTTGCTTAGAACGAGAGGTAAAGTATTTATTTGAGGGTATCACTGTGATCTCTGACACATATGGATAAACCAGAGGGATCCTCACAGCACGCTATGGCAATAAAAATAGAATTATACGAGGTAACCTGGATTATTTGGTATCTATAAAACCCATGCACTTTCTGAACCCAGAAGTACTTAATTGTAGATTTAGCGATCTCAACAGTTGTATCCAAGTTTTGTGCACGGTCATTGAAAGCACAAATGCTTATTTTCGTGTGCTAGCACAAAACATTCTTAGAACATTTATGATGATAACTGCCGACGCTGGCTTATTCATGTTAAATAAATCGTTTTTAGGAACATCAGTTGATGGAAGCGGAAATAGACGCGGAACTTATTCGCAGAGGGTCGGCTGTGACTATACAACATCGAGTTACACTCCCACGCCAGCAGCCACTAATGTTTGCTCTAAGAAAACGTGACCATTGGGCTGAACAATGTAACGTAAAGTGAGAAATACTAACCGTGTCTAAACAGAGGACATATAACAGAGGACGTAAAATGTAAAATTGCGGGAAGAAGGTTGGGCATTCTGTGCTAACTGTCAAAAATCGCATCACAGCTCGTCATACGTTCATGGTACGACGAATAAGATCTCATAAGATCTCAGCAGGACAGAGCAACGTCACTTCTGTAAGAAAAACAGAAGTGATTATGCCAACCATGAGATTCTTGCAAACATCTCAGGCCCGCATCGTATAACTGACAGGACTAAGTCAACTTATTCGATGTGTGATAGACAACGAAAACCTACTTAGTACTTGGACATTCGAATCTCACACTAACTCCTCAAGACTGCGTAGCCTTGCGAATTTCGAAATTAGTGGAGTGTGGACTATGAAAGTGACCAATGTAACACGCCTCATCCTAGAGTTCCACATGTCATTAAGAATATGGCCCATGTTTGCACACTGCAGTGTGCTGATCAGAACACTGATTCTCAAGGAGATATATTCATCGAGCTCTCAGTTGGTAGGAATCATCACTGGATGACTGTCTCCGACGTTTCTGAATCCATTGTTCTTTTTCCCACGGTATTTGGCTGGGTCCTAAATAAAAGCGGAACTACTCTCTCTGGGAATTGAGCTGTTGATAACTTTTTACTTCAGACTACAGGCCACAGATGACCAACCGAGACCATTCTGGGACCTAGAGAAAATCGGCGTAGCTGAATATCTTGATACAGTAAAGACAAATAAAGGTTCTGCTCTCCTTCAAGAGTTTCAGGCACCTTATGGTGTCCGTGATCATAGAAGTGTCATTCGTCTTACAAAGAAACAAAATACAAGTATTATTCTATAATCTACCAACGGACTGAACGAAAGAAGTAGACTTTGTAGTTTACAGTTTACTTAAACGGCGAGCCGGCCGGTGTGGCCGTGCGGTTCTAGGCGCTTCAGTCTGGAACCGCGTGACCGCTACGGTCGCAGGTTCGAATCCTGCCTCGGGCATGGATGTGTGTGATGTCGTTAGGTTCGTTAGGTTTAGGTAGTTCTAAGTTCTAGTGGACTGATGACCACAGATGTTAAGTCCCATAGTGCTCAGAGCCATTTTGAACATAAACGGCGAGTTAGCGACGATTCCATAAATGACACCACGGTCTTACGTTGGACTAACTGTTTTACCTCTCGATTGTAGGAGAAAGAGAAACTTCGTAAAATGAAGCGGAAAACCGTTTCCGAAGTGTCTTGTTACTATGTCTACGAACCCCCTCACAATAGCAAGTTAGTTGCAGGACCACGTCTACTACCAGAAGTATTTGCTGTTGTGTTACGTTTCCAACTGCATCCCTTGGCTATTACTAGCGACATTACGCAAGGGTTTCTGCAACTTGTTCTGCAAAAAAAGACAGGAATTAGACAGGATTGCGGCGGCACAAAGTGTTTGAAGACAGTCACGGAAAAAATAGCAACACTAAAAACAATTAATGTAGTGTAGAGACATTTCTGGAATACATTTGTGTAGGTAACGTATGTAAGCGATTAACACACGTTAATGTAAGAGCGAGATAAGCCATTACAAATGCTAAATTTTGGTTGATTACTAACCGTTCTAACCAACAGAATGTTGAATGAAAGCGCGAATACGTGAATACATTATGTTGTACAGGTATTGGAAGTCAGTTTGTGGGATGGACTTCCAAGCATGTTGCACTTGGTCGGTAAATATACGGACGGTTAGTGTTAGTTGTGGATGACACTGGGATGTCCCATACATACTCCAATGGAGAAAGATCTGATGATAGAGCAGGCCAAGGTAACATATCGACATGCCGTAGAGCATTTCGGGTTACAATAAGTTACGTAGAATAGCTTTATCATGTTGGAAAACATTACCTGGAATGCTGTTCATGAATGGCATAACAACAGATCGAATCATCAGTTGATATACAAATTTGCGGCCATGGTGCGTGAGATTACTACTAATGTGCTCCTGCTGTCATAAGAAATTGGAATCCAGACCATAACTCCAGATGTAAGTCCAGTGTGTCTAGCATGGAGACAGGCTGGTTGCAGGCCTTCAACTGGCTGCTTTCTAACCAACACACGGCCACCATTTACTCCGTGTCAGATCCAGCTTTCATCAGAAAACACAATAGACCTACACCCTGCCCTCCAACGACCTCTCACTCCACTCCACAAAGTCACAAATGGCGGTGGTTTGGGGTTAGTTGAACCCTCGATACTGTGAGTCTGTCCTTGATTTAACTGATTTGTAAAAGTTCGCTTTGTCATTGTGGTCCCAGCTGCTGTCTTTTTATGCAGAAACTGCAGCATGATTAGTACAACCACAAAATCCTTGCATAAGTAACTACCACTGCTCAATTATAATGATAACTTAATTTGCTTAATGTAACTGTGTCACGTCTAACTAACCGCTTCCCTGACGCCAGGGAAGAGGTGCCATATACGGTTGCCCTGGTTACCACTTGCAAGCAAGCACATGACTGAGGTATTGATTGTTATATAAAGTAGCGTTGATGTATTATGGCGTAAAGCGATTCCGATCAGAGAAAACTGCACGTAGAATTTCATGTGGTCTTACCGCGGCACAGGCTGCAGTTCTGCTGCATATTAATTTTTCAGGAGTCGTCGGTATTTCCTCGTAGTCCTCTTTTTTATTTTTCCTCACAGTTAAAATACGAGAAGTATTAACTCTGGTGTGCGGGTCGTTTTAATCTCCAAGGATCTAAGCGAACATTCAGTTCCAAGGGAGAGAATTGAGAGGAACTTCGGTTGAAATTCAGATGAATAATAGGCCGTATACTGAGTATTTGGGCGTCATATAAGATATACTGAGATGTAAACGACGAACTATGGTTTGCATAATAATATTAAGAAACTAACACTATAGTAGGGAGCATTGAATATCAGATTACAACAAAGTCGAATCCCTGTTTGCAAACAGAAGCTGAGTGAACACAAGAGAAATACGTCCAGAAATGTAAGGAGCTCTGAACGAAATAAATGAATTAAAAGTAAGCGATTATCTGCGGGGTTGTCAAGATATCGCTGACAATTTTCTATCTAAGTCAAAGGAATCAGTGGAACAACATCGGCTATCTCAATAGTTGTTGAACATGATAACAGAAACTTATGATGTTAAGCCATGTATTAAATACTAAACAGGTTGTATGGAACCGATGTAATCTGCCTGGTCACACAAGCCTGAAATATATACTATACTGGCTATGTTAATTGAAAGTTTCTTTGCCATTACAAAATAACTTTATACACTATTCGCAATCTTGTTTTTGGATTGTTTATTTATAGACATATGCCTTTGTGAACTCACAAGGGAACCTCCTCATCGCACCCCCCTCAGATTTAGTTACAAGTTGGCACAGTGGATAGGCCTTGAAAAACTGAACACAGATCAATCGAGAAAACATGAAGAAGTTGTGTGGAACTATGAAAAAAATTAGTAAAATATACAAACTGAGTAGTCCATGCGAAGATAGGCAACATCAAGGACAGTGGGAGTCAACGAGGGCCGTGGTCCCGTGGTTAGCGAGAGCAGCTACGGAACGAGAGGTCCTAGGATCAAGTCTTCCCTCGAGTGACAAGTTTAATTTATGTGACAAACTCATGTTTTCATCACTTTGTTGGGAGTGATTATCACATCCACAAGAAAGCCTAAATCGGGCAAGGTAGAAGAACCTTTTTACCCATTGGCTGGCTCTGAGCACTATGGGACTTAACATCCATGGTCATCAGTCCCCTAGAACTTAGAACTACTTAAACCTAACTAACCTAAGGACATCACATAACACCCAGTCATCACGAGGCAGAGAAAATCCCTGACCGCGCCGGGAATCGAACCCGGGAACCCGGGCGTGGGAAGCGAGAACGCTACCGCACGACCACGAGTTGCGGACATTTTTTTTACCGATTCGCTAAGTGTACAAGTTAGGTGGGTCGACAACATATTCCTGTTATGTGACGCACATGCCGTCACCAGTGTCGTATAGAATATATCAGACGTGTTTTCCTGTGGAGGAATCGGTTGACCTATGACCTTGCGATCAAATGTTTTCGGTTTCCATTGGAGAGGCACGTCCTTTCGTCTACTAATCGCACGGTTTTGCGGTGCGGTGTCAAAACACAGACACTAAACTTATTGCAGTGAACAGAGACGTCAATGAACGAGCGGACAGATCATAACTTGCGAAAATAAGGAAAGTAAAATTTTCAGTCCAGGGAAGACTTGAACCAAGGACCTCTCGTCTCGCAGCTACTCACGCAAACCACAGGACCACGGCGCTCCTGAGCTCAGATTCTCATTTATGTTACATATCTTACGCATGGACTACTCAGTTTGTATATTTTACTAATTTTTTTCATAGTTCCATACAACTTATTCCTGTTTCCTCGATTTATCTGTGTTCAGTTTTTCAAGGCCTATCCACTGTGCCAACTTATAACTAAATCTGAGAGGGGTGCGATGGGGAGGTTCCCTTGTCAGTGTCGCATACATGGAGGATCGAAACCTTCATATTACCCTCATTGTCTACATCCCTCCTGTTATTAATAAGGCTAGCGCATTGGTTCTACACACCTTAGCAACACCTAGACCCTATGTACAGGTTAGTCAGGATAAGACTGTCTGAGAAATGATCAGAAACTACGGTAAGACCAGTTGTGCCAATTTTTACAGAGTGTTAGACGGGTTCTTGCTGAGTTGTGTATATCTCATTGAGACTAGTACCGACGCAGTGTAGTCTCTGCTTTGTATACAGAACTAAAACTTCAGTATTGGCCTCAAGACATATGTATATATCTTCATTGTGAATAGTTGAAGTGTTTGACTTACCCAGATTTTGTGAAGGACTTGTATCTGCAATTCATCAAGGAGCCATCACAGTTAATATAATAATTTCTTAGAGCTTGCGCTCTCTTAATCCTTTTATTTTACTTCAGTACACATGCACCGCCCAGATGGGCACAAGTGCTTTTGGAAACGAGATCACTTGGTCATTTCACTTGCAATAACAGCATTTCGCACACGTTACCTAAGCTGCTGCGGCGTAAATAAATACTGGCCAGGCGGACAGGCTGGTCATCGATAAAATTATTGAATATGGATTAATCAACTGCCATCGTTACGGTCTCCGCCATGAGGTCGCTGCTGCTCTGTCATCCTGACAGTACCAAGAGGGACCGGCCGCCACCTGATGGGGCAAAGGTCGAACTGAGGGATCCTCCACCCACCGAGGGCCTGGGTGCCCGCAAGCACCAACTACCGCCAGCCAGCCGCCGGATGTCTGAGCCTCTGTGACGGCCCGTTTTCATGGGCCGGCGGGATTTGGAGTGGCACACTCAGCAGTGGCAATTGATGTAGCTCAGCCGGGGCTGTGACCGTTGTCTGCTAACCACAGCACCGTACCTGGGGTGCGTGGAGCTTAACCAGTCGCCTGCGTCCTGTGACAAAGTTTATGCTGGAACGTGGCTTGAGGTCCATTTTCGAGCAGGCACCAGATGTCGGAGTGAACTTGTAAAGCATCAGTAAATGGATGAAGGGATTATGCATACACTCACCCGCTGCATAACTCGCTTTATAACAAACAGACAAAAGGTAGTGGCACTTGGTTTCACAAAGAAGGGTACCAACAGTCATTTTTTATCTGCAAATAAGGTACGGAGGGGGAACCTAAAAAATCAGTGTTACTTTAAGTGTGTGTGAGTGTGTGTGTGTGTTCGAGCCTACGCTAGGCACTAAGATAGCAAGCCAAAAATAATGGGTAATCTGAGTCTGCACAGCTGGACCGAGATTTTAACCGTAGTCTACTGGAATGCAAGTCCATTGTGGTAGCTGCTGCGCGACCTTCGGTATAGACGAAGATGTAGAATCGGAAACAATGGAATGAGCGAACACAGTATTTAATTATCACAATTTTGAACATGGTTGACAGCAGTAAGGGCAAATAAATTTTCAATAAACAACAGGTTGGTTGTATATTTTATTTATTTAAAAAAGGGTATTTAACTGTATTATACACGTCACAGATAAATTTTGTCCTACCAACGATACTTAGTTATGCCAGCGGAATGAGTCTGCACAGGTATGCTTGGATATAATCCACATACAACTTATTATCGATTTTGCCTTCTGCCAATTGCCGTTTCATACTTCCTGCTCATTAATCAATAATACAGAAAGAAAGTTACAATAGTGTCAGACAGTGCGACCTACATTTTTGTCATTCTTTTCCCAGTATTCAGTTACAAGATCTGTGCACTGTAGTTTCCAAAGTACTGGTCCTTAGATCTTATCTTTAATGATTATTTACCATCAAATGGAAATGGCTACTGTATCCATATTCATTTATGAGCTCTTAATTTATTTCCAGTCATTAAAACGTCGCCTCGAAATTATGCTACCTGTGCCACTGTTTAATATTGTTTCTTGTAGACATTTTACACTCTAAACTGATCATTTGTGCTCTTTTCGTAATAGTTAGTACACGGTAAATTCTGGGCCCGAATATATTTTTGTGAAATAGTGCCAGTGACGGGTGGCTCACGTTGTAATCAGACACTACTTAACTAAGACTGGTCACGACGCTGTGCTGATCTGCAGTTGACACAAATTCTTAGTTTCATCTGCTGGTAGCTCTGAAGCAATAAATCGTTATTCACCAACTTCACAACTTATCTGATACTACACATTATAGCTCTTAGTCCTTCTTCTTTCGCAATAATTTAATATTTTAATGGGTAATTAACCTTGCTGACATCCCTTCTCGTAGTAAAGTGGCAATTCTCTCTCGATTTAATCTTGACATTACATTTAGACCTAAGTTGACAACCTGAATAGTGTGCGCAACCAGCACTGTCTTGATTACTACTTGAGACACAGCGTGTTCTAGAGAATTCCAGTAAAACTTCAGATTTAGTGTTACATGCATTACACAGATAGCTGAACGTAACGATTCCCTGTTGTCAGAAGAGCGTTGAGAAAGAGCATTCCGATAAAAGAACAACACGGAAGTAATATATCTCTATAGTTTACACACCATTCCACACATGCACTATCTCCTTTCAAGGCATCTGTTTGATGAATCGTAAAGGGTTACAACAACACGTCTGATCTTACTTTGTAAACTACGTAGGACCCCAATATGACACAAGCAGTTGTACAATTCGTCATATCTGAAACATATGACTTGCAAGAAATCTTCCGTATACAGCCAGTAACTTATCCATTATTCGATAATTGCTACATGGTAGAGGTATACTTAACCCTCTAACGGTAAGGTTTTGTTTATAACTACCCACTCCCTTTTCTGAGAGCGCTGTGGTTCCAGCTACCCTACCAGCCAGGCGTCCCGAGAACGCTGAGGAGGCCACGTCAGTCTGGTGAGTGACCTGCAGCTACCCTCTCCATCCGAAACCTACATTACCCACGCTCGGGTTGGATCCGACCCCACCTTACTGTTTACGTCACACTTATTAGTTTCTTTTGTGGGGAGGATTCAACCTCATATTCATGTTTATATTACATCTAAGTTTTGTTTTCTCTTCTAGTATCTTACTAAAATGGTGCATCAACTCCTTAGAACTCCTGAGGAGATATACAACGAGTTTCTCCGACAGGAGGCTGAGTCAGAGGATGGCGACAATATCGATGCAGAAAACTGTTCAGAAACCGAGGATGATGTATTATCTAATACTGATGACGAGGATGATGTATTTCATTGTGCGGCAGGAACAGTCGAGTTTGATAATTCTCAGTCAGGTGTATATGATGAGAGAAATTTTGAGCTAGGTAAAGACTTAGAGACAATATGGACCAAAAACTGACGCGAGAATATGATTTCTCAAAACTCTTGCGCTCTCTTTGACGAAACCTCTTACGGAAAAGAGATTGAATAACACACATCTTCCCCGTGAGCTCCGTTCGTCTATTGGAAAACTTTTAGAAACAGAACCAATCGAATTAGATAAGCCTACCCAAGCAGAGCCACTAAAGAAAGGAAGATGTGATTTTTGTGACAGATCAAAAGATAGAAAGGGGAATGCTTTTTGTAGTAAGTGTAATCGTTCTATATGTGGGGAGTATAAAGTTATTATATGCCCTGGTTGTAAAGAAACTTAAATGTGATAAATTGTGCCAAATATGTATTTTCAGGGCTGTATGTAATCGTAGCCAGGATAACATTATACATTTATTATTTTTTCCTATTACATTATGTGTACAAAGAGATTTATTATTGAGAACTTTATATTTCGAAACTGCTGACACTATAATTATTTTCTACAATTAGTAAGAGATGTTTCTCATTTAGTTCCTATCTTTAGAATTTCTAAAGCACTCAAGTTCCTAGTTGATGACTGAATCTATTGATTTTTACTATGTTTTCAATAATTTTATAGAGAATATCTCTATTGAGGTATTTTTCTGTAATCAAGTTCCTATTTTTTTCCAAAGTACTTTATATTCTTACTTATTGACTATAAAAATAAAAAAAAACTTGTTGTTATAACAAATATTATATGTGTTTAATTGATACTAAAACTTTTTCCCATTATTCATTTTTTATTTTACCCCGAAAAATCGATATTTGGAGGGTGGGGTCTGATCCAACCCCACCTTGCCGTTTATGTCAGGAAACTTCACCTTACCGTCAGAGGGTTAATAAGGACGGAGTTCTGTGTAAATTTGACCGAGATACGTCTGTGGTTCCGGTGGCAAAAATGAGAGCTGGCGTACATAAATAACCGCAAAGAGCACATTTTCCTCTTACATTCAGAGAAAGGCGGTAGTCAAAAAGCGGTGCTGCTTGAGACGAGAGGAACTTTGATCATGGCGTCCGAAACACGAGTAAGCGGACCGACTCATCAGTGGCTGCGAAAAACCGAGGCGGCGGCAGCAACGTGACGTAGACACGCATTGCATACGGACTCCGTTCACTAGTGGCAGAGGCGCTGCACTGCAGTTCGATTGCGCCGACAAACGTTGCCGTAGTAAGTCGTCTAACAGGCAGAGAACAGCTCTCGTGGTTGAATCTTGTCAAAACCGTTATCAGGCATTCATTCGGTCCTTCAGCTACTCAAAGGCGGAAGTTTCGGCTACACTTTACACTAATTAAATTTTGAGCTAGGTAGCCTTTCGTAAAAGCGAATATTTCTGAAACAGCTCATGCATTTCAGATTATTGCAAGGATTCCTATTTCTGTAAAGTTCCAAATATAATAGTGATAAAAATCACAGAGCAAACGGTTAATTTTACGGGGACTAGACGGTGACTAGATAAAAAATTTAAAGATCCGCCTGAATTTCCATTTGAGTGTGAGAGAACTTTCCTTTTGAAGAGTAAAATACCATCCATAACATATGGGCAGGAAGTAAATGTGAAGGTTTGATGTAGCAATTTAGGTGATGGCTAATCTCGTAGTTTTGTGACTAAGGCGAGAAAGAAACAGCCATTGTTGACACATGTGGCGAATTCCTTCAACGTCAAAACACTGTAAGAAGTTAGATACGTTGTAGGAAGTCGAACATGTTCTAGATAAAACTGTTTCGTATATACATCTTAACTGCGGACGCTGACTCCATTCTTTTTATTTAACTGGAGTAGTACTTCCCCTAATTTATTTCGGATAGATGATAGTTTTTGCATTGAGTCCAAGCCAAAAGTTACATCTTAAGCCAGGTAACACTATGTTACACTCATTTAACATTTCGGCCGATACAAAATGGTTTCAGCACCGAGCTATATACAGCGATTTTTTGAATTTCGATTCCGACGTATAATATAACAGTGACGTCATTCGCTTTTCGTTTGTACTACGCATCGGAAACAATCCAAGCTGACTGTGCATTAGCGATGGTTCAGCTGTTGTGTTGATGTGTTTGTGTTGCCAGACATTAGATACTCCCAATGTAGTTGATTATTAATGACTGTTTAGCTGGGTGTAACATTATAACTGAGGACACTGTTGAATATTTCTTTTTACTTTATAAAATTCATTTTGTAATTAAATATGTAATTAAATATATCACAAAATTTTGCTATGAATTACAAATGTCATGTTGATGTAATATATCTTTGTTTGGGGAAGACTACTCAATGTTCCATGAAAGTAAAAACCCGCAAAAAAGTCAGTGTAAAATTAAGAAAGAAAGGAGAGGAGGCATCGAAAAAGGTTGAACCTACGACTTGTGTAGGCCAAATCTTGAATTATACTCTGTCGGACTTAGGACACTGACCACCACAGTGCAATTAGCTGGATTAAATGGCGTCGGATAACAGTAATTCTCGTGTCAGAAGACTAGAGGAGTGTCGCCTCCATAATAAGACGCCACCTTTTGAACGAAAATATAGAGCGTAAATCGTTTGGAATCTGCCGTTCGTGTTTCCCATACGTAGAAAAGGAGAGCATGGGCGACTGGACCGACTTTCGGGTAGACACAGCGTCATACTGCCTTAATGCACCCCATAGTTGAATTGTAAAAGTATAGATTGACATGTATTGTTGTGAAATAAACAAATATGCCTGAAACTTAAATTATGTGTATGTATCTTGTTACCTGAGATTTCCCCTTTCAAAAATATTGTTTATGATCGTCTGTGCTTGCAAATAATTATTGCTTCGTAAATCAAGAAATATTTCAATCTAAATTTTCATGAAAGGCAGAATGTTTCAGATTTAAGTCTTCCAAGTTAATATTTCAATTCCTTTTTCGTATATAATTATAAGGGCTACTGAGTTTTTATCATTAATTAAGATATAATCTACAAAGGTGGCCGGCCGCTGTGGCCGAGCGGTTCTAGGTGCTTCAGTCCAGATCCAAGCTGCTGCTACTGTCGCAGGTTCGAATCCTGCCTCGGGCTTGGATGTGTGTGAAGTCCTTAGGTTATTTAGGTTCAAGTAGTTATAAGTAAAGGGGACGGATGACCTCAGATGTTATGTCCCATAGTGCTAAGAGCGATTTGAACCATTTTTTTTGCAGCTGTGTTTAAGGAAGTGTTTTTTACGTGATTTTACTGACGTCTCGTCAGCACGAGTGGCTGGCATTGTCAAAGCTTCACCCTCCATTGCTGGTGGTGAACTGGAGCCGAGCTCGCGGCCGCACACTACGTACCTGGCGGGCCAACGTCCGGGGGGCTTCTCGTCGGTCATTTCCGGTACGGTTCTCCTCTTGCTAACTGCGACGGTGTTCGCTGTAGCACGGGAAGCCAGGATCTGTTTACCATTTCTTCTTTCTTGTTGAAGCTATTCCCGTGTTTTTGTATTTCTATCGCCGTTCTGAACAAGGCGCTAGTTCAGAGAGGCGATAGAAATACAAAAGCACGGGAATAGCTTCAACAAGAAAGAGGAAAGCATTAAGGTAAACAGCCGGCCGGAGTGGCCGTGCGGTTCTAGGAGCTACAGTCTGGAACCGAGCGACCGCTACGGTCACAGGTTCGAATCCTGCCTCGGGCATGGATGTGTGTGATGTTCTTAGGTTAGTTAGGTTTAATTAGTTCTAAGTTCTAGGCGACTGATGACCTCAGAAGTTAAGTCGCATAGTGCTCAGAGCCATTTGAACCATTAAGGTAAACACATTCTGGCTTCCCGTGCTGCAGCAAACGAACGTCGCAGGTAGCAAGAGGAGCACCGCACCGGAAATAACCGACGAGAAGCCCTCGGACGTTGGCGCGCCAGGTACATATAGTCTGCGGCGACGAGCTCGGCTCCAGTTCACCACCAGCAATGGAGGATGAAGCTTTGACAGTGCCAGCCACTAGTGCTGGCGAAACGTCAGTAAAATCATCAGACGAACGTCGACCAAAGAACCCGAGAAAGAAGCCAATAAGCAGTTTGTCAACAGGCGGCCATGAAATCCTTATCAGTTTTGTATTTTTTATTTGTTTGTGTTTACTATTACTGATCTCGTATGGACCTTTGGTTTCAGTATTTATTTAGAGACGTCTGTTAGAAACCTGTCAGCTAAGCAAGGCACTTTTTTCTTCCATCTAGTTCATTGACAACAAGAAAGAGCCTCTAAGTTCACGTAGCTATGTTTTATACCACTTACGTAACGCTAGATAAACAAGTATTTAAGGTATGTATTAACTGGTCGATCAACCGGTCACTTTACTTCCATAATTTACATGAATATGTTTCTGTAGATCGATTTTATCCAATACTGTTCTAGCACTTCATTGTATCTGTAACTGTATTACACTATTTCTTCTCAACAGAGTTTGTCAGTTAAGGAGAAGGTGTTGTTGATTATTTATTCCCATCATAACGACAAAGAAGCTCGATGGCTTCTCCAGTGTTTCTGTAACACTTTCACAGTCAGTTGTACAAAGCAGTAGCGAGATCAGAAAAGTATTAGTGAAGTTACTCAAATAGCTTGAAAATGTTCCGTAGTGTGTCCGAGTATTGTTCATTCCCACACTGGGTTCGATTTTTAATAATTTTTTTGCGATGGGATAGTAATATTCCTTCTTTTTCAACTTCACAACGTATTAATATCACAGAAAAATTTCAGTTACTGTCCAAACATACTGGTATGAAAGAAAACTTTGACACTAACATTAAATTCCATGTGTAGTTTAATACGCGTACAGAGGGCAACCATCCGAGATTGAGGAAGAGATTAGTATTTAACATCCCACCGACCACAAGTTCATTAGACACGCAGCACAATCTCGAATTAGGGATGGATGGAGAAGGAAAGCGGCCTTACCTTTCAAAGAAACGATTCCGGCATTTGCCTGAAGCGATTAGGGAAATCACGGAAACCTAAAAAAGGATGTTCGGACGGGAGTCTGAGCCGAATGCAAGTCCAGTGTGCTAAACACTGCCTGCCCCGCTCGTTAATCATTCGATAGTAACTACGTAAGCAAAGGTTTATGGCAGAGCGAATGTAATGAGAAGCGGATGAATATAATAAGAGGTCTGAGAGGGGAAAAGAAAGCAACATGTGACTCAAGTAAATAAAGCATGAATTTATTTTCATGTAATTCACAAATGTTAAATGGAGAAAACCGAGAAAAACATAAGACATATACTGTATTCTTCCATAACTCAAGAAAAAAAGGTACTGTATAAGGTATATGAAACGATCTTGCTTGACTGTTTTACTCAACCTGGGTAATTTATTTCCAGCAGAACAGAGATTCTCTTGAGATAAATATCAAGAAGATGAACCTCGTCTTTTCCGACTTCACCACTGACTGAATGTGAATTTCATTAAAGAACCATGATCTGCATTGAAAACGACTAAGGAGGCGTGAAGTTTATTCCTTTGCAGTTGTGGTATAGAAGCCCACTTGTCAAGATTTCTAATTTTCAGGCATGAGTGTGCATTGTTTGAGAGACCAACTTCATACTATTTTTATGACGGTATTTTTTGCTACAAGACAAGAACTTGCTACATGTACAGTTTTTCCAGTCTGACAAAATGTTACTCGATTACTAATGTCACCAGTTACGAAGATACACATCAAGTTGATGGAAGTATATTTTCAGACATAGCTGTTGTCGCTTTCGGAATGTTTTCAGGACAAATTGTATGCCGTAGTACTGTCCCATTACTAACCAACCAGCGCTGTGCAGGAGACAATAATTTATATCTTTTATCTCACGTATATAACTCAGTCTGGATGTACAATGAAGCGGAAATCCTTTACTAATGTTCAGGAATGAATAAGAATAATTATTTAAAACATATTTTTAATTGTCATTTTTATGTGTCTATAATTTGATGTGTACTCTTGATAGGCAGTTGCCTATTAAAATTGGAACGCTATGAACACGGCATGCAAGAAACGTAGAAATGGTAACAACTAACTGCTTGAACATGGACTCGATTAACATTTCAGCACAGCCGCACAAAGTGGGTAAAGAGTACCGCAATCTATGTTTTGTGTGCAAGGAATCGCATATGAGTATTTGTGAGATGATCTTGTAATATTTTGTGTAAGAGTCGTAATACTACATAGTTTCCTACCGAGCCCGCAGATTTTCGTTTCTATATTTCGCGTTTCACTTTGGTCGGGGACCTACGACAACCATGGGAATATGAGATCGATGACGTCAGAACTGAACTCAATGTTATGCAGGATTGCATCAGTCTCCCAATAATTGCGCCCGAGTGAACAGACACACAATCCAATCACAAGCATCCGGACACCCCTGTGTAATGCGGACATGACCACTAGATGTCACGAGAGACGGACTAGTCAGTATTAACATTTTGGGGTTAAACTTACTTTCCATAGATCTCAAACATAGAAGGTCAAAGCCTATCTTTCATTGTGATAAATAATACACTTTCACGACCAAAAAATTTTAAGTTGACTCATTTTGAAATACGGTGAAGTGAGACACATGTGTCCCAGTAACTTAACTACATCCATGCTTTCACGTAAACCTACGATTTTCAGAGTTACATTTTTAATGTTAGAACGATTTTATTAGGATGAAAACTATGGAGAAGATATAACAAATCAGTACAAAACGTATGTATATTCCTGATAATGAAACATGAAATGTTGCTCACACGTTTTAAACACAGGATTTCTACATCTACATCCATACTCCGCAGGCCACCTGACGGTGTGTGGCGGAGGGTACCTTGAATACCTCTATAGGTTCTCCCTTCTATTCCAGTCTCGTATTGTTCGTGGAAAGAAGGATTGTCGGTATGCCTCTGTGTGGGCTCTAATCTCTCTGATTTTATCCTCATGGTCTCTTCGCGAGATATACGTAGGAGGGAGCAATATACTGCTTGACTCTTCGGTGAAGGTATGTTCTTGAAACTTTAACAAAAGCCCGTACCGAGCTACTGAGCGTCTCTCCTGCAGTCTTCCACTAGAGTTTATCTATCATCTCCGTAACGCTTTCGCGATTACTAAATGATCCTGTAACGAAGCGTGCTGCTTTCTGTTGGATCTTCTCTATCTCTTCTATCAACCCTATCTGGTACGGATCCCCCTCTGCTGAGCAGTATTCAAGCAGTAGGTGAACAAGCGTACTGTAACCTACTTCCTTTGTTTTCGGATTGCATTTCCTTAGGTTTCTTCCAATGAATCTCAGTCTGGCATCTGCTTTAACAACGATCAATTTTATATGATCATTCCATTTTAAACCACTCCTAATGAGTACTCCCAGATAATTTATGGAATTAACTGCTTCCAGTTGCTGACCTGCTATATTGTAGCTAAATGATAAGGGATCTATCTTGCTATGTATTCGCAGCACATTACACTTGTCTACATTGAGATTCAATTGCCATTCTCTGCACGAAGCGACAATTCGCTGCAGATCCTCCTTCATTTCAGTACAATTTTCCATTGTTACAACCTCTCGGTGTACCACAGCATCATCCGCAAAAAGCCTCAGTGAACTTCCGATGTCATCCACAAGGTCATTTATGTATATTGTGAATAGCAACGGTCCTATGACACTCCCCTGCGGCACACCTGAAATCACTCTTACTTCGGAAGACTTCTCTCCATTGAGAATGACTTGCTGCATTCTGTTATCTAGGAACTCTTCAATCCATTCACACAATTGGTCTGATAGTCCATATGCTCTTACTTTGTTCATTAAACGACTGTGGGGAACTGTATCGAACGCCTTGCGGAAGTTAAGAAACACGGCATCTACCTGTGCATCCGTGTCTATGGCCCTCTGAGTCTCGTGGACGAATAGCGCGAGCTGGGTTTCACACGACCGTCTTTTTCGAAACCCATGCTAATTCCTACAGAGTAGATTTCTAGTCTCCAGAAAAGTCATTATACTCGAGCATAATACGTCTTCAAAAATTCTACAACTGATCGACTTTAGAGATATGGGTCTATAGTTCTGCACATCTGTTCGACGTCCCTTCTTGAAATAGGGAATGACCTGTGCCCTTTTCCAATCCTTTGGAACGCTACGCTCTTCTAGAGACCTACGGTAGACCACTGTAAGAAGGGGGACATGTTCCTTCGCGTACTCTATGTAAAATCGAACTGGTATCCCATCAGGTCCGGCGGCCTTTCCTCTTTAGAGCGGTTTTAATTGTTTCTCTATCCCTCTGTCGTCTATTTTGTTATCTACCATTTTGTCATCTGTACGACAATATAGAGAACGAACTACAGCGCAGTCTTCCTCTGTGAAACAGCTTTGGAAAAAGACATTTAGTATTTCGGCCTTTAGACTGTCATCCTCCGTTTCAGTACCATTTTGGTCAGAGTGTCTGGACATTTTGTTTTGATCCACCTACCGCTTTGACATAAGACCAAAATTTCTTAGGATTTTCTGCCAAGTCAGTACGTAGAACTTTACTTTCGAATTCATTGAACGCCTCTCGCAGAGCCCTCATCACATTACATTTCGCTTCTCGTAATTTTTTTTTTGTCTGCAATTCTTTGGCTATGTTTATGTTTGCCGTGACGTTCCCTTTGCTTCCGCAGCAGTTTTCTAATTCGGTTGTTGTACCACGGTTGCTCTTTTGCATCTCTTACGATCTTGCTTGGCACATACTCATCTAACGCATATTGTACGATGGTTTTGAGGTTTGTCCACTGATCCTCAACACTATGTGTACTTGAGACAAAACTTTTGTGTTGAGCCGTCAGGTACTCTGTAAAAATTTTGAAGATGGATTTGACGTATTACACACTAATGTTTCATGCATTATATGAAGTTTTATGAGGCATATACGTCCTATTACATATAAATTATGTACTACCAGTAGAACTACTGAGGTGTGTAGTAATGTGTAAAAACGTTAACTAAGGTATATAAGAAAACACTATTAATTACTTCATACATACTTGTAATGGAGAAGATGGTGATTTGATCTGATTTTCATGAAACAAATGCACTGTGCTACCTACACTCCTGGAAATGGAAAAAAGAACACATTGACACCGGTGTGTCAGACCCACCATACTTGCTCCGGACACTGCGAGAGGGCTGTACAAGCAATGATCACACGCACGGCACAGCGGACACACCAGGAACCGCGGTGTTGGCCGTCGAATGGCGCTAGCTGCGCAGCATTTGTGCACCGCCGCCGTCAGTGTCAGCCAGTTTGCCGTGGCATACGGAGCTCCATCGCAGTCTTTAACACTGGTAGCATGCCGCGACAGCGTGGACGTGAACCGTATGTGCAGTTGACGGACTTTGACCGAGGGCGTATAGTGGGCATGCGGGAGGCCGGGTGGACGTACGGCCGAATTGCTCAACACGTGGGGCGTGAGGTCTCCACAGTACATCGATGTTGTCGCCAGTGGTCGGCGGAAGGTGCACGTGCCCGTCGACCTGGGACCGGACCGCAGCGACGCACGGATGCACGCCAAGACCGTAGGATCCTACGCAGTGCCGTAGGGGACCGCACCGCCACTTCCCAGCAAATTAGGGACACTGTTGCTCCTGGGGTATCGGCGAGGACCATTCGCAACCGTCTCCATGAAGCTGGGCTACGGTCCCGCACACCGTTAGGCCGTCTTCCGCTCACGCCCCAACATCGTGCAGCCCGCCTCCAGTGGTGTCGCGACAGGCGTGAATGGCGGGACGAATGGAGACGTGTCGTCTTCAGCGATGAGAGTCGCTTCTGCCTTGGTGCCAATGATGGTCGTATGCGTGTTTGGCGCCGTGCAGGTGAGCGCCACAATCAGGACTGCATACGACCGAGACACACAGGGCCAACACCCGGCATCATGGTGTGGGGAGCGATCTCCTACACAGGCCGTACACCACTGGTGATCGTCGAGGGGACACTGAATAGTACACGGTACATCCAAACCGTCATCGAACCCATCGGTCTACCAATCCTAGACCGGCAAGGGAACTTGCTGTTCCAACAGGACAATGCACGTCCGCATGTATCCCGTGCCACCCAACGTGCTCTAGAAGGTGTAAGTCAACCACCCTGGCCAGCAAGATCTCCGGATCTGTCCCCATTGAGCATGTTTGGGACTGGATGAAGCGTCGTCTCACGCGGTCTGCACGTCCAGCACGAACGCTGGTCCAACTGAGGCGCCAGGTGGAAATGGCATGGCAAGCCGTTCCACAGGACTACATCCAGCATCTCAACGATCGTCTCCATGGGAGAATAGCAGCCTGCATTGCTGCGAAAGGTGGATATACACTGTACTAGTGCCGACATTGTGCATGCTCTGTTGCCTGTGTCTATGTGCCTGTGGTTCTGTCAGTGTGATCATGTGATGTATCTGACCCCAGGAATGTGTCAATAAAGTTTCCCCTTCCTGGGACAATGAATTCACGGTGTTCTTATTTCAATTTCCAGGAGTGTATAAACACACGCCACATCATGTGATCGCTCACAGTCTTTTGTACATACATCCCAAAGCTCGTGGTATTTTTCTCCAAGTCCTGAAAGCACGTCGCTATATGCCAGCACTAGACAGATGCTCAAAGCTGCATATTACTTCAGTGAGACATATGTATCCCATCAACCACGGAAGTGTTAACGCAGGTTGTGTGGGCAGGTGTTGTCAGGTCAGGAGAGGTTAGTGACATCGAACTTGGACTATTCACTGGTTTTCTTCTGAGTAACGGTTCTCTCAGTGGCATATCAGACTTCTAAAGCTTCCCAAGACAACTATTAGCCTTCTGATTATTAAGGAATAACCAAATGTTTGGAAAACTGTATATGTAGTCCCAGTTTGCAAGAAGGGTCGTCGAGCAGATGCACAAAACTATAGGCCTATATCTCTGACATCGATCTGTTGTAGAATTTTAGAACATGTTTTCTGCTCGCTTATCATGTCATTTATGGAAACCCAGAATCTACTCTGTAGGAATCAACATGGATTCCGGAAACAGCGATCGTGTGAGACCCAACTCGCTATATTTGTTCATGAGACCCAGAAAATATTAGATACAGGCTCCCAGGGAGATACCACTTTCCTCGACTTCCGGAAGGCGTTGGATACAGTTCCGCACTGTTGCCCGATAAACAAAGTAAGATCCTACGGAATATCAGACCAGCTGTGTGGCTGGAGTGAAGAGTTTTTAGCAAACACAACACACCATGTTGTTTTCAATGGAGAGACGTCTAGAGACGTTAAAGTAACATCTGGCGTGCCACAGGGGAGTGTTATGGGACCATTGCTTTTCACAATATATATAAATGACCTAATAGTGTTATGGGACCATTGCTTTTTACAATATATATAAATGACCTAGTAGATAGTGTCGGAAATTCCTTACGGCTTTTCGCGGATGATGCTGTAGTATACAGAGATGTTGCAGCATTAGAAAATTGCAGCGAAATGCAGGAAGATCTGCAGAGGATAGGCACTTGTTGCAGAGAGTGGCAACTGTCCCTTAACATACACAAATGTAATGTATTACGAATACATAGAAAGAAGGATCCTTTATTGTATGATTATATGATAGCGGAACAGACACTGGTAGTAGTTACTTCTGTAAAATATCTGGGAGTTTGCGTACAGAATGATTTGAAGTGGAATGATCATATAAAATTAATTGTTGGTAAGGCGGGTGCCAGGTTGAGATTCATTGCGAGAGTCCTTAGAAAATGTAGTCCATCAGCAAAGGAGGTGGCTTACAAAACACTCGTTCGATCTATACTCGAGTATTCCTACATCAGTGTGGGATCCGTACCAGGTCGGGTTGACAGAGGAGATAGAGAAGATCCAACGAAGAGAGGCGCGTATCGTCACAGGGTTATTTGGTAAGCATGTTAGCGTTACGGAGATGTTTAGCAAACTCAAGTGGCAGACTCTGCAAGAGAGGCGCTCTGCATCGCAGTGTAGCTTGCTGTCCAGGTTTCGAGAGGGTGCGTTTCTGGATGAGGTATCGAATATATTGCTTCCTCCTACTTATACCTCCCGAGAATAGCACGAATGTAAAATTAGAGAGATTCGAGCGCGCACGGGGGCTTTCCGGCAGTCGTTCTTCCCGCGAACCTTACGCGAGTGGAACAGGTAAGGGATGTAATGACAGTGGCACATACAGTGCCCTCGGCCACACCGTTGGGTAGCTTGCGGAGTATAAATGTAGATGTAGATAAATCAAGACCAGGCAAAATTTACGTTGTGATGAATTAAGGGTCGTCGAGCATTGCGCGGAATGGTTATTAAATATCGCATGAAATCAGCGGAAGGAATCACTGATGAGTTACAAACTGGAACAGTGGCTGGCCATAGTGACTTAAAAACAATGGTGTTCAATGGCTGAGCACCCATTTCTGTAGTCACAGTTAAACGTCGGTTAAGGAGGTGCAACGAGCGACGCCACAGGAACGTAAAAGACTGGAAACGAGTGATTTGGAGTGATGAATCACCCTTCGCCCTGTCGATTTGGCGAATGCCAGCAGGATGTTACCCGCCATCATGTGTAGCGTTAACAGTGAAGTATGGAGGAGGTGGGTCTTGTTTCGTTTCCTTCACACACATTCAGACGTCTCATTGAAAATAGCCCCAGTGCGGTCGAAGCCGTCGCAAAGGCGAAGGATGAACAAACACCCACATTAATGTCCACTAATAGGTGTTTGGGTCTCTTGATCAGATAGTGAATACCGTTCACTCGGCTGTGCAAGATCGTACAACCACAAAACCAACATCAATTCTGTAAACTGGCATGGGTACGCCGG